>NC_135894.1:41695683-43130229 GCF_964194155.1 Cetorhinus maximus
GCAGTGTAGTTTCCCATTTTGTAAACATCAGGCAGTCGATTTCTGGTCAATATTTCTAACTTGAGATTAAATTAGCCCTGTCACTGTCCGTGTACTCGAGCAGATTTAAGGGAAGTGATATTGTTGAAATATTAATGATCAATCTAAATTAAAAAAAAATACGAATGTGTCAAATAATTAGAGGCGCCTAAACACAGAACAAGCTACGTTTCATTAAATTCAACATGAACCAATGAGACGTCCAGAGAAGGCAAGATTGCACTATTTTCAGTTATGTGTTTCGAAAACTCTGAAGGTAAACGTGTATTCATTTTAGAAATCTGTTGCGTATTCATGATTACAATCATTTGGCCACAAGAATAAAATTTTCCCTTAAGAGCCTTCAAAAACGAGCACAGAGCCATTCTACCATGTAAGGGCCCGCAAGCTGACACCTATTCAGTTATTGGCTGAGAGTGGGTTAAAGTGCCACAATAAAGAGCATCGTCACATGGAGACACTGAAAGGTCTGCTGGAAAAAATTCTTCGTTTACTAAGCTAAAACCAACCTAAGGACGCCGCAGATTTAACGACTGGCAACCAGAGGACAGGGAAACGAATGCTTACCACCAAACTTCATTTAGTTGTGTAGAAACATTCATTGCAGCATATATTATACCATTATGGAACAATCAAGCACATTTTATGTACTGAAATCTAACTCCAGTCGGACAACAGGAACATTGATTGGTCGCGTTTCATACGGGGCAGTCGGTCAATGGACGCACCACCCCCGCGCTCATGTAAATATTGCGTTGGGGCTCTGTATCTTGGCAAATAGTTGACTAGCTTTAGGGTTCTTAAACTTATGCATTGAGCTGTTTTTAAACAAATCAGGGCCAGCTAAAGGTCAACTCGACTTTTTTTTCCAGAAGTTTCATAAAGGGTGATGTTTTGGCATTTGCGTGTTAAATTTCATTAAATTAACCCAATGCTTAACCGGAAAAGAGTACAGAGTTTGAAATCATTGATTGTGTTGTTCAGTTTTAACTTTTGATTACCATTTTCCTTATTAATCTATCATATGCGCATTGTTTATCAATAATGCTGTTATGTGATTATCCAACTTTTAATGTTATCGTTGTAGGTCGGTGACGCCATTCTGCATAAAGTTCTTGTAAACTACAATTAACCAGAACAGTTGTCGGGAATGCATAATGCTGTAACAGCTGCTGTGACCAGTAATATACACAACTTAGATGTTATATCTGTGATTAAAACAGCGTCACCCAGTTGGGTGTTGTAACAAATCAACGTTTATAAGTATACGAGAAATGAATTTTCTAGTTCCCAACTCAGAGTTCTATTTCGAGTGCTCTTATTTGATGATGCATTTATAATATCGAGGTTGCATTTCAGCGCGTGTTGAGCCCATGTTTGCCGAGCTTTTCAGCTGTCGCTCAGTGGTCTATAGAATGTTTAACAAGATTACCTTCTTCCCAGTGTTGCCTCCCATGCATTTTAACGTTCGACAACGTATCATATTCCGAGCCAAGTTCCACCAATAAGGAGATTGCAATGGTATTTTTTTTATCTGCTTTATTAGTAGTTTATTTTGTGTATTTTTTTACATCTCCAAAAAACTTTGCTTTAATGCTACTAATGAAGGTTTGACCCTAACTCTGTTAGGCACAAACTGGAGTGCTGGGCAGAGGCTTATTGCGGCAGGCTTAGATAAATGAAAGGATGGAAAGACTATTGTTGGGAACGTTCTGTCTTGACCATTTGTAACTGTCCTTGCATTGTTCTCTACAAGCTGCAGTTAATGCATACTAGCAACTAAGAGGCCGGCTTTAGAATTACTCTTAAACCAAGAGACAAACGAAGTATTTAACACTTCAGTATCTGATCTGTTTTTCTTGGGTCCTCCAGAGAAAATGCAAAAAAGTTGCACCCTCGATGTCTCGCCCACGGTGGTTGAAAACTGCTCCGTGTTGCAAAATTAGCTGTGCATTTCCAAGTGGCAACATACTGCATGATAAGTAGCAGATTGGGCAGCTACTTTTAGGACAGCAGAAAGTAAACAACACACAAAAATGTAGAGGTTTGTGACACTTTGATTAAAGAACGACAATGTTGCAAATATTTAATACTTAGCATATTGGTTATGGAAATCTTCTCGGACTATACTTTTCATACTGTAGTTGCATCGGAGTTATTTGAGGGTGCCTGATAACATTGCGGAAAATGTAAAGCAAAATGCAAATCTAATCATCCGCCTCTTTTAAAAGACATGCATGAATTTAAATTATGCATTCACAAAACCTGACTATTGTAAGCAACACGTTGAATACATACACATCTTTAGAATCTTAATTTTAATGCTTTTAGGCGCCTACACGTAAAATGTTAAATTGATTAAATATTGATTTCCTTATATAAGCATTCGCATCTGAACTGAAATGGATTTGGTATGAACTATTTCAAAACAGCACACTCGCCTTCACCCCAGACACCAGTAAATTGTAGGAAGTCTAAATACAAATTGCTATCAAATGTTGCCATGGGGGCGGGTATTTGCACAACAGTAATGCGTCATGTGCAGGCACGTGTTACCAGGATATCTCAAATAGTTCAATTGTGGTCACGTTGAATTTGAAATCAGATTAGATTAACTGGCGATCGCACGACAGCAGAGGGACTTGTGAATCTGAATGTAGATCCACCTTGCCCGTAATTGTTGACATTTCTACATTTTGTTGACGTTAAGTAAATCGAGTAATTAAAAAATGCTGGTTATGCACAGACACTCGATTAGCATCTGATAAAAGACAGATTATTGAAACGTGTGTGTACGTTTCATCAGTCCTCGTGTGACACACAGGTTATCACAATCTTCTTTCATTTACTTCTTAAAATGTCAGGTTGTTTTTCTTATTGTGGACACTGTCTCTACAAATACTTCTGTTATCTGATCAGTGGTAGTGACTTGATTAATTTGGATCCTGCTTAACGTCTTGCCCTGTCCAATTCAAAGAAAAAGAAATGCATGAATTTGTATAGCGCCTTTCACGACCACCGGATGTCCAAAGCTGTTTACAATCAATGAAGTACTTTGGAACTGTTGTAATGTAGGAATTCACATTGCCATGTTAACAGTTTGTTGCTTTTTTTATGTCACCAGTGGAAATATACTTTACCCTTACTCATATGGCTGCGCAGTTCGCGGTAATGTTTTCACCGTATGGAAGATAGTATGTTTAAGGAAAACCTAAAGGCATGATGGTATCAGTTTGGAAAGACATTTGGGGAAAAGCCTGACGGAAAACTCATTCTGATCGCTTGTGCTGTACCCGGTGTCCTTCGATTTTTTAATCTTAGATCACGGTACAGAGAATTTGTGCAGACATGTAACGCGCCTCATGGCAATTTGTTGAATTGTCCATTGCATTAAGCATCTATACTGAGAGTGAGGTGAGTAAGCACTTTGCGCAATTTTGTTTTCGAGACTGCCCTCCCAGAATCTGTTCTCGTTTTCCATGTTACGCCTGCGTTTACCCTTAAATCGGCAACAGCTCGCTAATGTGGCCTCTTACGGGGCTTCTGAACGCACGAAATCGTTTAATTACGGAATGGTCTGGTTACCTATTTACTAAGCACACAGCCTTTGCTTTGGCCGCCTCTTCTAGTTTATACCGGTCAGGATGCGCCGTAAGCACACTCGACACCGATTTCACAATCGACACATCCTGTTCAAATATCTAGCATCCCTCCCAACCCTGTTTACAATAAACTAAAAGGTTATTACGCCCAAAGAAAACGCGTGGAATGAGGCAGGCAGTAAGTGGGCGAGATCAGATTTCAGGCTCTGCTCCCAGAGGAGAAGTCAGGGTTTGATTGAAGCGCACTCCGCTCCTGCCTCCCCTGGGAGACCAGCCCTGAAACCTGAGAGCGCGAGCAGTTTAAAATAAAACCTTTGTGAAAAAAGGGCCGAGAAGGCACGGATCGCTGAGCTCTTTGGAGGATACGAGCTGCCTGTGCCTCCGCAGTGAATATCGAGTTGTGTCCTAACGGTGATTGACTGAAATAGCCACGTAATGCAAGCTATCGTTCATAAAATGTGCTTGGCAATATTCAGCATATTATAAACTGGTGTGTGTGTTTGAAGTGCTTTAACTTTATCAGCTAGATGGCATTAAGGCCAGATATTGAAGTTGGCTAACAGTATCCTTTGTCTTCTGCAACTCAAATAAAAATGATTACAGTTTTAAAAGATAATGTCAAATGTACTTTTAAGTTGTAGTGATTTGGTTGCACCGCACTAGCGTGGGTAGTCACTAGTAATACAATATAGTTTAATACTACATTACTGTATATGAATTGAACAAGTAGTGGAAAATAGACCAATCTTCGTAAAACTGGGTTTAATGCACGGCATCTTTTATGTTAAAAATGCAGTCCAAATTATTTACACAACACATCCAAAAACGTGCATGGAATACATTATTCTATTCTTTTGAACACGTATAGGAACCATTTCGTGAAAATAGTAGGGAAGGAAAACAGACCACTGTGTCAGGCAACACGAAAGTGTTCCCTTGCCAATGTATTCTAAGATGCTTTATATAAAGTGGAAGGTTAAGATGAGTTTACAAGGAGGAATCTGTGAGTCACGTGAGGCAATAAGAAGAACGTTTCTTGTTCATATAAAAAGATAGGCTCATTAACGCAATCTCAGTGGCTGGATGTAGTGGATTTGCGAATCTAGATTGGACACATTCTTGCTTATGCCATCATATCCATCTTACATTTGAAACAAATGGTGGTGTTTTGTGGTCACATAGGCTTTAGAACTCCAGGCTCTAATATCACAAATTCATTTAAAGAGGGTGAGGATTTTAAAAAATCATTAAGAACATTTTTTGCACAAAGTGTGTGCAGCCAAACCTTTAGCGACACCTGAATTATTTTAGAACATTTTTTTAATTACAAAACCGAATTACTAGCAATTGCATTATACTTTATAGTAACCCGTTTGTGGATTTTTAAAATTCATACCTAAGGGATATTATACCAGTAGTGTAGGTGTCCTTGTATTGTGAATGAGAAAACAAATGCGTTGATAATGATAAAACAGTGCAAAATGTGGTTGCAAATACATTTTTTCTGTTACTAAGATTTTTTTTACAAACCCTCTCATTGTGTAGCACTTGGTGAGTTGAAGGAAGGGGAATTTAGTACACCTGAAATGCAGGGGGTCTGCATATGCGCTAAATCGGCACTGCAGCTTTAGTTATTTAGGCTTTTGGCGATTAAAAAAAAGCTCTCGGCCAATACAGTTGGAAAGAACTTCCTCATTTGTTGCAATTGTTTGGTCAGTTAGGTTCGGGGTGAAAAACACTGCGAGGAAATCTGGGCCCCTGTTTACTATAGTCCTGGGCCTGTTGTGATGTGTTTGCTCAAATATATATAATGGGTTGATACCGTGATGAAAGAACGCAGCTGCCGCTGTAGATCCTAAAGCAATAAGAACAGACAATGATGTTGTTGTTGTTGGGCGGGTTCGTGGTCTTCAAATGGGAGAATGTGTAGCCTGTCTTTTACAGCGGTGATCCTGAGAGACCAGTGGAAATAATCTGACATCTGTTCGAGGATAAGGCCCTCTATGCCAGTTCCCGCTTGCTTTTTTTTTAAAAGAGGTAACATCCCCATTGCCAGTGTGATTATTAAAAACGCAACCCTCCATGATTTTTAAATCATACAACACTTTTGAAGTAGGAGATTAACCCTTTGAGGGTCATACCTATCACCAAAAGCATTGTTATCTCTTCAGCTAATAATACACAGGTTGTGTAGGTCTGTATTTTTTATTTTATTCGTCCAACTCCGGAAAATCCTAAAGCTATGTCAGTTTTATTTGTTAGAATGTAAATATTGTGTCTTGTTACTTTGGGAAGCCGAAAAGGAAGTACAGTCCTCAAGAGATAAAAAGATCAATGAACAACACAACTTTGAAAGCCTAAAGCAGACATGTACTAATTCATTGGACCTACCAATCGAAGGGTTAGATCAAAGAACTGCCTAATATTCACATTCTTCTTTGTAATCCATGATGTAAAAAAAGCGGGAAATTATGGACTATCGACCACAATGTCTCGATTTCAATTACGGGGATATGAGGGTGTGCGATGTGTAAACACCGCAGCACAGAAGGCAGGTTGTTCATTTCCCGCTTATTGTGTGGGAACAGAGGATTCCAGACAAACATCAAATGCTCAACAAGGCAGGTAAATATCCTAAATAGTTATTTTCCCATTTTCAAAATTGTGTGCCGTTTTGATATAGAGTATCTGTTCCTAATGTATAAAGTCCAAGCTTGCATAAGCGAGGCATAATACTGCAGTCATACTGGAGCTCTCTCCTCAGGTAAAAAGACAGAGGTGGCTTTTAAAATTCTGAAGGGATTTGATAAAGAAGCCATATTTCCCCTTGTGGAGGAGACCAAAAGCAGAGGCCATAATTATAAGCTAGTCATTAATTGTGGGAAAACAATTTCTGGCGGGTGGTGAGAATGTGGAACTGTCCATCACATGAAATGGTTGAGGCGGGTGGCATAGATGCATTGAAAAGGATGCTAAGTGAGCACATGAGGGAGAAAGGAATATAAGTTCATTTTGATAGGGCGAGATGAAGTAAGTTGAGTGGGAGAAGGCTCATGTGGAGCACACACACTGGTATAGTCCTGTTGGACCCTATAGCCTGGTTCTGTGCTATAAATTCTATGTAAGTATCCCGGAGCTGTAGTGGTTCCAGTCGGACAGATTCCTATTTATGCTGCCTGGCTGGAACTACAAGTCAGTTACTCGGGAGAGAACCTTGCGTATCGGTGCATCTCTGCTGCCTTTGAAATCGGGTTGACACTGCAGTGATACCATACTATGTTAAACCCAAGAGGTAGGTGACTCTTTTCTTGCATAGTTTCCCCCCAGAGTCGGATATGGTCCTTACTGGTGATCGAGAATGCAGCTTTCAAACACCCTTTGAGTTCGCGCAGGCTGCAGCATAACTCAGGTTTCCGCTTTTTAAAGACCCAAATTCTGCTCACAGGGACACCATATGTCTTTAGTATTAAAATAGCTCATATTAATGAAAATGTGTTCGGGCTTCATTAGTCCATTGTTTCCTAAGTCACAAGTAGAGTGAGCTAGCACAAACATTTTGTAAAGAAGTTCATAAAATGTACTTAGGTGTTGGGGATATTACGTTGATCAAACTAATGCTATATTCGTGATCTTTAAATAATATGATCCAAACTTATAGGAACTGATACCTGGGTGGCCTAGATATTGCTGGCTACTCAATGCGAACCCTCTCGGTGAAAAGCAGCAGTCAGAATAAGAAACGATGTTTGACTCGGTGGAGAGACTGAGGGAAGGGGAGGTGCTTCCAGAGAAACGAAGTGTGGGTAATCATGTTATAGAAAATGGATTGGTTTTCAGCACTTTTGTACAAGAATTTAGTCGAAAACCAATGAACTTAGTTAGCATCGAGTGGTGGGAGAGGAGTGGTTCAGTACGACACTATAATGAGGCAAGATATTGCTGTGTGGGGAGGGGTTTTCTTTTTAAGACTTCATGATATGGACGTATCATTGATGCCTGACAGTTTTGAAACAGGTTGGGAATACGAGCAGTGGCAGTGGTGACTGGTAGGGAGCTGGGATACTGTTCAACCTAACTCGAAAATGAGGCACTTTTAAAAATCCCGATGCCATTTCCGCCAACCCAGTTCTGCTAACCTTAACCAAACTGCTGTTGCTAACCCTGATAAAACTGTATTTCTGCTCACCCTAATCGGAAGTGTGCCAATTCCGCTAACTCTGACCAGACTGCAGTTTCTGCCAGTTCTGATAAGGCAACTGTTTCTCTCACTTCGAGTCGGAAAGCTGCCGATTCTGCTAAGCTTAAAGGGGGAAAAAAGGAGAACCGATTCTGCTGAGTGACCAGACTGCTGTTTCTGCTAAAGCTAATGGGGAGGCAGGGGGGAGGAATGGCAGCTCTGGTAACAGTCATCGAGGTTTAATGGGCGGAGAGATGAATAAAATTCAGGCGAAATCTCTAGCTCTCGCTGTAACATGGTTGTAGAGGCGAATTCATCTCTTTTCTAAAACTGAAGTTAGTCCTCACAAAAATCTGAAATGTAATTGAGTGACGTGGCAACTGACCTATCCCCAGGACATTAAATCACACCTTCTCCACCTAAACAATTTGTTGGATACATTGTGCTCTCTGCATTTGTTTCTCTCCGATTAGCTGGAAGAAAGCAGTGGGACGTTTAAGAAATCCTACCTAAAGGTCTTTGCTTTTGTAATGAGGATTGCTGGATCCTCCTGGTGGAGTCCTGCAGACTACTCTCGGGTTCCCCCAAGGGATTTGCGCAAATCGATCCTACCGACTAAGCTGTTGCTCCGTCAGAGGGGAATACAGCTAGTTGCCTGCCTTCCACAATTATGCAGAAATCAACCATCCGCGATCAATATCTCCTAACGTCCCTTCGAATTTATCTTTGTTTTCAGGCGCTCTTGACTGGCAGCTCTGCTTTTGGGCCAACCAGCTTTTCATTGTAAATGCGATTATCCTGTTTAAAGGGGGCATGCAACACATTCACCGAGAGTGAGAGGATCGCGATTGTGCTATTAGAGAGAAGCGAGGGAGGGGAGCGCAGCCAGAAAATGAACTCAGTCCCCACGGAGCTGAGCTTCGTTGTGTCTGGCGAGCAGAAGCTGCTTCTAAAATGGCGCGGAGTGTGTGCGGAATGGAGAAAGTCCTGGCGTTAAAGTTAATCCCATCTCAGGGCAGCCTGAGACTAGTTGGTGATGAAATATTTAGGAGAGAATGTTGCAAGCCCATCAATAACCACACGACTCGCGTCTACCTGGTTTATTGATTACAATAGGAGAGATCCGCCCAGACATTCTCGCCCAGCGCGGCTTGTTGCAATGTAGGCTCGCTGTGTTGTTACACACAAACCCGCTCAAAGGCTGGAGCTCAAACATTCGGACTTTCGGGTTCTGGTTTTCCGTAATGTCCAAGAACCCAAGTGGCAAACAGGGTTAATGATCTATTAAAAAACAAACACTGCTTTGTACCATCCGCCCGAGCACAGCCTTCCTGTGTAACTCCACAGAACTGCAACTTTTTGCTTCGCCTCGTGGCCCACGGAAAAATGTTGCCCTCCTGCTTCTCCCTGAAATTGTAAATATGGATTTCTGTAAATAAGAGTCTGGTTAAGGGTTGCCGCCATTTTAAACGGGCAAGAATCGGCAGTTTTGCGCCCGTGTGTAAGTGAATGGCTATATGAAACTTGGGGAGAAGGCTGTAAATGGAAGAAATGCTTTTCTTTCTCTAGCGAGTTCTCTGGTTAGGAGTATAGGGTTTTCATTAAAAGGGATCGGTCAGATTCTGAAAGCGAAATTTGCATTGGCGTGTCCCCTTTTATTCGAAACCGGCAATTTGATCCCGCCAGCAGATTAGAACAAAGGTTACATGTGTTTACGGACCAGCCCTCAAGGTCATTTCTCAGTGGGCTGCACGTGATGTGTCCGGGTATACTTCTCCCTCCCTGGGTTATGTATCGCTTTCAGCTGTCAAATAGCCCAGAATGAGTTGCCATGTGTAATGATTACCAGGGTGGATCGGCAAGATAACTAGTCCTACATTCTAGCAATTTGCCCACAATGTGTTCATCTAGACACAAACGAACGATAAACAATTCGTAGAGGGTAACGCATGGTGCCGCTTCGCACATAGATAGATAATATAGAAATTATTCGGTATTACGAGCGCTTTTAATAGCACAGTGATTTTAAAGCTACGCATGTTGACATTATGTACAAGTACCTTCCCGAAATGGCATTATCTTTTCTTCACCACTTGTAATATGATGTGCAGCTTGGTCCCAGGGGAAAGTTAAGGGTAAGATGCTGTGACTGTTAATTTAATGTTGTGTTAATTCTCATTTTGTGTTTTTAACGTGAACGGACAGTGGGGGGAAAAAGAACAAGCTCATGTTAACAGTAATAAAAGATATGCTGCACCTTTTCATTGCGTTTGTCTATGCTGTTCGTCTTAATTATGAATGGTGATCATTTCCCTGGTTTACGTATTTGTTATATTTTACCCCGTCCTCCTCAAAGAAAGGGTGGCCCAGCCATTTGAGCATTATGCCCCATCCCGAACAATGTGGTTAATCTGGAGGGCATTTGAATCTAAGGAGAGTACGTTAAGAGAGTCTATTTTCTGTTCTTAACATGTAATAGTTGCTCTAGAAGGTACAGAGGGGAGAGTGGACCAGGATCTTTTCCGGATGTGAGATGGGGAGGCCTTTATACAAATATTACATCTACCAGGGAAGACGGGCTTTTGGTGAACACTATCCTCCTTAATCATATGTGGCCACGTGATATTTTGCAGTATTCACAGCAAGTAAAAGGACATCAGCCAGGAAGTGAAATAAAAATGCCTGTGTGATCTTGCCAATAAAAGCAACTAGACCTTTCAAGTTTTGACTCGATATTAATTCACCTATTGGTCAGATAAGTTAACTGGTGGGATAATCTCACACTTTCACGCTTTCAACTGCCATTACTGCATGTACTTGATGTAGCTGGTAATATTAACACGTGCACAAAGGTGCCATGGGAGGAACCTCTGATAATGTGTGCACAAGCTTCAGGCTGCTATCTGCTAGATGTGAAATTGATATGCCACTGTTTATATTAAAAATTATACTACATATCGAAACTGCAGTTCCTTATGCCACAAGGAATAAATGTGGAACTCCATGTTGTGATGTCTTGGGAAAATAAAAAAAAGAGCTAAATGAATGATATTCACCCAGCAACTGGTAAAATAATCTGTACTTTGACCTTTTTCAGCCAGCAGCTGTAGAAAGACAAAACACTTGATTATTTGCCAAGGAGTGATGTCAATACAGCCCTGTACCTCTCTTATTTACCATGGGGTTATGGTGTAAATAGCCATTCCCAGTTGTGCCCTAAATCAGTCTAACACTGGAATTCAGTGCTGCCTGCCTTAATCCTATTGCATACTGGTTCCAATAATCTATTTGTCCATTTTGGAATTAGTTTATCAATTTATAATCAAACCATTGCACTTTTTAAAATTCATTCACAGGATGTGGGCTTTGCTGGCTGGGCCAGCATTTATTGCCAATACCTAGTTGCCCTTGAGAAGGTGGTGGCGAGCTGCCTTCTTGAACCGCTGCAGTCCATGTGGTGTAGGTGCACCCACAGTGCTGTTAGGGAGGGAGTTCCAGGATTTTGACTCAGCAACAGTGAAGGAATGGCGATATATTTCCAAGTCAGGATGGTGAGTGTCTTGGGGGAGAACTTCCATGTGGTGGTGTTCCTATCTATCTGCTGCCCTTCTAGATGGTAGTAGTCATGGGTTTGGAAGGTGCTGTCTTAGGAGCCTTGGTGAATTCCTGCAGTGCATCTGCTGCTGCTGTGCGTCAGTGGTGGAGGGAGTAAATGTTCATGGATGTGGTGCCAATCAATTGGGCTGTTTTGTCCTGGATGGTGTCAAGCTTCTTGAGTGTTGTGGGAGTTGCACTCATCCAGGCAATTGGGGAGTATTCCATCACACTCCTGATTTGTGACAAGAAGATTATTGGAACCAGTATACTATAGGATTAAGGCAGGCAGCATTGAATTCCAGTGTTAGACTGATGGTGGACAGGCTTTGGGGAGCCAGGAGGTGAGTTACTCGTCGCAGGATTCCTAGCTTCTGATCTGTCTTGTAGCCACAGTATTTATATGGTTAGTCCAGTTAAGTTTCTGGTCAATGGTAACCCCCTGTATGTCGATAGTGGGGGATTCAGCAATGGTAATGTCAGTGAATGTCAAGGGGCGATGGTCAGATTCTCTCTTGTTGGAGATGGTCATTGCCTGGCATTTGGTTGCGCAAATGTTACTTGCCACTTGTCAGCCCAAGCCTGGATATTGTCCAGGTCTTGCTGCATTTGAACATAGATTGGGCATAACATAATAAGATTTAATTTACCAATTATCCTCATGTAAACTAGCATAGACTAGACATAAACTAGTACATAGCTGCTGCCCCTAAACTAGGATTAATTTACATAGGGAGTGTCATTAAATATAATTTCATCCTGTTATGTACAATAGTTTGGATTATATTTTTATTTGTATTTGTTTTATATCCATAGTTCTACTCAGAATCAGTCACCTAGCCACTTTGTAAGGCTCACTCCATAACATGTACACTGTATCTTTTTTAATACTATGTACTACATTTTTTTCTTAATCTGTGGTTAGCATGTGATAATAGTGTGTGCCATTTGTTTTGATAGTATATCTAAACTTGTCCCAAAATTACAAACAATGCTTTTGAACCTCAGTAATATCAACTGCATGCATGCTACACATGGTGGAATCCATTTTGTATCATAAGTACTATATGAAGATAAAACCAGTAACTGTACCTGACCAACCAATGCTTGATGTTGACGTTTGGTGCTGAAATTAGAAATAGTGCCTTTCATTTCCATTCTTAATGGCTGGTATCTATCACTTACAATAGAGAGAATTCACTATTCTTTCTCCTTCCTTTTCTCCTCAACGCCCCCATCTCAACCCCTCAGCACCTTCTCCATCACTAATGCACTCATTGGGAAAAATATCCATAAGTTATATTGCAATTTGTTTATATTCATTCACAGGGTGTGGATATCACTGCCCAGCCCAATTTGCCTTTCAGAAGATGGTGGTGAGCCACCTTCTTGAATACAACTGAGTGGCTTGCTAGGCTATTTCAGAGGGCAACTGAGAGTCAGCCACATTGCTGTGGCTCTGGAGTCACATATAAGACCCACCAGCTATGGATGGCAGATTTCCTCCCCTAAAGGACATTAACCAAGTGGGAGGGTTTTTACCGCAATCCGTTAGTTTCATGGTCGCCATTACTGATACTAGCTGTTTTTATTCCAGACTTTAATTAATTGAACTTAAACTCCGCAGCTGCTTTCCTAGTGATGAAATTGAACTCATATCTATGGATCATTTGTCCAGGCCTTTAGATTACTGGTCCAGTAATATAATCGCTATACTACCTTATCTCCCAACCAACCCCACACCCTTAGCAAAGGCCCTAAATCTCAGTGATTTATGCTCCGTTTCGACCCGACTTGCAGGTTACCAGAAAGGAGTAGTGAGTGAAAACTGGTTGGATCTTAGAAAATATTTTATTTAAACTGCTATCTCTGATGACAATGGTTAGTGCTAATTAGTGTTGTGCAGTTAATTAGTGTCTGGCCAGTTTGCAGTGTTGGCTGATCATCTCTTGGCTGGCATCCATGCCAAAGTGTTTACAGAGCTCTCAAAACTTAGTAATAATAATTTGTCCCATTTTACTTTATTTTCTGATGCGCACTTTGTCAGTGCTTCCGTAAAGTTGCTTGCTTCAAAAAATGGCTGCCTGTGCTTGGCTTCAATTGTGACTGAACATGTAAATTAATGTGCAATACTTATAGTTTTTTATATTTTGTCTCTTCGGTTAAATTATGCTTGTCATATTTAGCTTTATGTTATTTTCCTGTTCCACACACGAGCTGGATAAATAGAGGAACAATGTTTAAATCTTGGGCTATGAACATAAATGTAAATTTAAAGGCTAAATTTGTAGTGCCTTAATGCTGAAGTAGTTAGCATTGTTTCCTGCTTTAAAATGTCACACACAAACCGACAGAGCAAATTTAGGCCGGAGTTGCATTCAAAACCCATGCAGTTATAGAGTTTATTTACATCAGAACGTTAGCATTTATACAAAGAAGTTTCTGTTTAGTACAAGTACTAACGTAAATCGGTAAACGTGGCCTGATATGTCTGGAGCCAAACCAAGCTAGACTTCCTGGAGTGTAAATTCAGCATGGTGTCAAATCAGATGTCAACAGTACCCTTGGTATTCTTAGATCTCCAGGACACTTTAAGCTTGCCTGTAATTAATTTTAAACGTTTAGACAATGCCGATGCAGCTGTCCACATGTTTAAAGTTTAACTGCTGGACGAGAATCCGTGTAAATATACACGGAGCTCTCTCCGGAGTAGCAGAATTAAACGTCCAGCCAAGAGAAACTGGGCATTGCTCGAGTGAAAACTGAACTGCATTCAAATGTAAATAAAGGCTGCTCGATAGAGGTGGCCGTGCACTTTTTCCTTACTATGCACAGGAGTCGGTGGCCAGCTACAGAATTAAACTATCTTTTTCACCTGGATGCAATCTCAAAACCCTCATGCTTTGACGTGGAAATCGCACTGTAACTGAAGTCTTTAGGTTCGCCTCCACAGCAAGTCTGATGTCGGTGTGAAGCAACAGGGTATTGTCTCACGCTGTTTCAGTTTGTCACTGCACGGATTGTATGTTCAGCCTGGTGTCAAATCTAGTATGTGGAATCCTCAGTGTGTAAACCTATCCGACCCTGATTTAAATGTTTAGAGCAGGGAAGGAAATTGTCACCTTCCTGCGCTCTCAACATTTAATTTTTTTTAAACTGTTGGGACACTGTTCTGTCCATGTTTGTATTCAAGGATGCCGCGAGAGATCTCTTCCAAACAGGAGTTAGATTCTTGCCTAGCTGGAAGTCCAAGGGCTTTCCTGACTGAAATCTACTGGTAGCTGTATTTCCAAGTTCCAATTAGACAGGGCCCATACTAGTGGCTTCAGTGTAAATACACCTTTATTTTCAAATGGCGTTATATTGACGCAAAACAACTGGACTACTGTTATACAGCCGATCATTGACTCCTTAGCTAAAAACGCCAAATGGCAGATTAATAATAAAACATGGCACAACACCATAGGTTCCGGCCTCATCTTAAAATATTCGTTGTGGATAAATACACACCTATATGCATCCGTGCATCTGCTTATACCACAGACACGAAGAGATCACTGGTTTATTTACAAAACTGACTCACCAGCTGGTACCACTTACAAGTTGTGTCACGAGATCACACTACTTAAACAGACAGTCCCTGTGTTGTCTGCCTATTGCAGATTTTTAAAAAAATGCAAGTAAGGATATATTTGTGTATATAATGGGTATGCAGTATTAACAAAAACATATAACTTGGTAGAAGTAGCATATGGAAAAACACTGCAAACTCCTGCTATATTGGTCCTACGGCATTCATGAGTTTAGGCCCAGACATGACTCGGCGCTGTGTGTATGAAATGAAAATCTCCGGGGAGGGAGGAATACAGGTGATCTTTCATGAGTACAAAAAATCTCCCTAATCACTATTCCCTGCTGAGTTGACTCTTCTTCGTATATCTTCATTTTAATAATATTGACAAACAATGCATTATTTTAGCTACGCACCTAAATTGTGATTCGGAGTGATTGTTATTCATCTGAGCATTTAGATTGAACAGTTGACCTCATTAAGCGAGATGCACGTGTGTACCAACATTTTGCATTTCACGCGTAGGATTTTTGTGCTGTTTCAGTCATGAAATTATGCCTGTGTCCCTAGTAGCATTCTCGGTGATGATGTGACATGAACATTGCCTTTAATCATAGCGGTATTAGGAACTCCAGAGGCAGTTCCCTATGCATGAACCAATCAGCATTCTTGCAGTCAATTGTTTTATAAAACTATTGTAACTAACTGAACTTCATTACTAGCTGATTGCACGGCCGAATTTATTGGGTAACAACATTGTAACCTACCACCAGAAGGAGGAGTCGTGTACCATCTGTCCAGGCATATATGAAGAGGAGACCTATGTGCATTGATGTAGACCGGAGAAGAACAGAAAAAGGAAATGAAACCCTCGCAGAATTAACGTTGGGTATGGATGGCGAAGTAATGTAGGATAATTCTAGTGAATAACAACTGAGCATTTTTAGATGAATGAAGCTGCCCTGCCCACTGAAACCCCTTGCGTTGTTATTGTTTTAGGAGGTCATCCAGTTAAAGCCTGTTTCTGTTGAAATAAAATTATTGCTGGCGCCGCTGTTTTTCTGGGGCAACCGTCTTCGCGGCTTCAACAGTTCACTTGGAGTTCAGCCCGCCGCCGTTACAAGAAAGTTTCCAACTCGATCGAAACGTGCTTTAAAAGCTGCTGTTAATTTCACCATTCGAATCGTCACCCCTGATCTCCAGTTACAGCTGATTAAGCAGACTGTTGTCAATTGGTTACAGCAATAGCGTGAATCATTTCAAAATGCCACAGGTTTCAAATCGGGTGCAATGTGACTTTGTTTGGTTGACGTTTTTAATATCGATTAGTAGCTGCCGAGAGTTAAGAACGCTCCAGCTTTTAAACAGGGAAACCCATTTCAATAAAACCGAGCGGATTTCACACTGAACCTTAAGAGGGTTTGGGTTGGACTGGGCGGATGGAGGTTTTTTGTAATCTTATCTGCTGCTTGGGGACAAACCTCCCATAAATTATTTGATGCGATGTAAATTTCTGGCGCTTTTTGTTTTATGCCTCGCCAGAAGAAAGGTGCACAATAGGGTCGTTGTTTATATAAGCAAGATCTTCTTGTGGCGGTGGGTATCTGAGTTGACTTTGTTGGTTATGGATTTCCTGCAGGTAATGATGTGACCGTTCGCACCCCCCCCCCCGCGATTGTCAGGGATCGAATGGATCGCTTTTTGTTCTGGTTCATTTCTCTTTTACCTCTCTCGACTTCCTTTTTTCCTCCGGGTGTCTGGTTTTGCTTTTGATACCTTTTATTTCTCCTCCCTCCCTCCCTCCCTCCCTCCCTCCCTCCCTCGCTCGCCTTTGTCTTCTTCCCCTCTCCGCCGACACCACCCCCCCCGCCCCCGGCCGCCTTCCCTTCCTGTTTTATTTCTCTCACGCCACCCTCGCCCTTCTCTATCTCTATTCTGCCTCCGCGTTCTTTATATCTCTTATCTCGATGCCTGTTTCTTTTCTCTGTCGCTTTCGGTGTCTAATTTTTGCCTCCTGTGTCTCTGGAGGTAGTGCGCTACTGGCGAAGGCAGCGCTTTATCTGTAAGACTCGAGTCGCCTCTGACAAATGCCCCGGGGGAGCGGCACGATCTCAGTTAATCCTAACGAGCTTGTACCCCCTGGAGATCAGCGCGATAACCTCGTCACGTGGGGACGGGCTGCACTGTTCCCTGAACCACACACACACACACACACACACGTCGACAAATACTCGCAAGGCGCCTCCGTGAGTTCAGACGTCATCGAATCAGGGCTCGAAATCAACTTTTCCGACCTTTTATCCCCAAATACTGGAGTCAGGTCTCCGCCAGTCGTAAAAAGGGAATCGCGCTGCAACGGGAGTCGAACCTTTAACTTCACATAATGGTCACGATTTACGGCGAATGGGATGAGTTTTCATTTGTGATCATGCAGGGTTCGTGAAATCCACGGACGTATAACGTTTCGCAATGATCTGACCACTCTGCACATCGTGTACCTGGTTTTAAAAATCAACAAGCAACTTCCTACTCTAGTTCTGGAAAGGTCCTACGTACTCTTTCCAAAGCATTTACAAGACCTTAGCCTTCAAAATGAAGACGTAAACTGAGAAAATAATATTTAATGTTTTTGTTTCGTGTGACGTTAGTGATATCATCCATGAAGGATAAAAAGGCGTGGATTTAAAAACCCGCCATATTCCTTGACTGCCATTTAGGATTCTGCTTCTAACAGCCGAGTTGTGTGTTTAGTTTATTAGAAAGTTACAAAAATATTTACCAGGCACAAAAATGATTAGTAGCAAACTTGCCACAGGATAAGCAACACACTGCAATCTTTTGACCTTCTTTATGGGTCTTTGTCAGACGTTTACTTACAACCTTTCGACCTCATTTGGCCAAAGCTGCAGCATTTCTCGTTTTATTTATTATCTTCAGTAACTGATTCGAAAATGTGCTGCAATCATTTAAAAACTTCACAACATCCTTCCGATCAGGGTGACCCATACACCCCCATTTTCCAGGGACAGTCTCCAGATGATCACTGATTCACGAAACTCTCATTCCCAAATCTCTCGCATTAAAATCTGCCTGGTATATAAGTGAGGTACAGTACGTCGTTATGTAGTGTAAGTCGCCTTGGATAAAGGTGTCTGCTAAATGACTAAATAATGAGCTAGTCGGAAATATCCAGAACATTAGGAATAATATTACTATTAGATATGACACATGGTACAGTAAATAGTACAGCACTATAATAGTTGCCATTGCTATGATGCTGACTGAATGATGTTTGACATAGAATATGCAAGATCTGCAATTCGGTGTAAGGTGAAAAGAGCATTGTCAAAAAAGCATAATTGTTTTAACATCCAGCTTCAAAAGGATTTTCCATATTTGCGCCACATGGACTGCAGTGGTTCAAGAAAGTGGCTCACCATCACCTTCTCAAGGGCAATTAGGGATGGGCAATAAATGCTGGCCCAGCCAGTGCTGCCCACATCCTGTGAAGGAATGAAAAATATTACATCCAGCTGGAAAAGAAACATCTGTATTATGTCCAGTGTCCAGTATGCCACTCTGTATTTTCCACTTCAAGTGGAGGCAGGGCACCTATGAAAGAACATGAATGTACCACTAAACATAAAACCACTGTTACATCACCTTTTAGTTCAAGTTCTGTTAGTGATTTTTTTCTTTCACAAATTTGAACCGAAACAGGCTAGGCTGTAAAGACAGTGGGTTCAAATAGCTGATGTTCCTGAAGTGTATTATTTCTAAATGGTGTTTGAATACACTTCAACAGTGTCATCACGTCCAAGATATAGTCTATATCTATAATTGTTAAACTATGGGCAGCTAAAAAAAAAATTGCCTTGCAACACTGCGAAATCTACGTTTTCCAACCTGACTACTTTGCCATGCTTCTGCCTTGTGTAGAATCTCGTGATTTGGTGTAGAAAATATGGTCACGCTACCTCAGAATTGTAGTAATTTGCAAAGCCGTAAACCTGAAAATTTAAGTTTTTACACACTTTGAACTGTTCCACCTGCACAGTGCATATACCTAAGGCAGATCTGAAGGTGTGCGTCTCTGCAGAAATTCAAAATATTTTCAATAAAATGGCCCATTTTAAGCTGTTCTTAAATGTTTACAACTAATAGGTGTTTTAAATCTGAAAACAATGATAGGAAAGATGTGACGTTTTATTATATTTTTATTCAACAGACCAATCAGTGTAGCACAAAAGTTACTTCAACAGCAACTGTACTTCCTTCTCAAGGGCATTTCCTTCCTTTCCCTTCCCCAGTTCACAGAGGCTAACTTCATCTCCACCCCCTGCCCCCTCTTTATGCCCCATCAAATTTAATGGTACCTCCTTGATGTGTTCATCATTGCCATTCCTTGCAGCAGTGCCTGTCAATTCTACTTCAGTTCAAGATTAGATACTTTCCTGCCGGCAGGAATTCCTGATTAATCACGACCAGGAATTCCCATTTGGAGCATAGAATGGGATCCCAGACTGAAGCAGTAGATTGGATATGAGCAGCAGCTGGGACCAACATGCTTTTATGCCAACCAAGAAAAGGAGCAAAAGCTGACCAGTTTTGAAAAGGTAATGGAGCTTCAAAGTGCTCCAAATTTATATTATGACATGCAGTCACAGTGAATGGGTTGTGGGCTTGTCATAACTTAAGCTGCAGCTCCATTTCCACACTTTTTAATAGTGTAAGACTTTGACCAAAAAAATCACAATCTCCTTCATTATTTCTTGGGGAGTAATTTTGAATTATTATTATTGGTTCTTCTCATTTCTCAACTTAACAGTTAATTGTTTTAAACTGCCTTGCATGCTTGGTACTGTCACACACACGCATTATTTGCCTTTCACCCCTGAGTTTGCAGAGGCAATCTTCTTCTCTCCCTTCCTCATCATGACTCTCCCCTCCTCTGCTACAGTTCATGCTGACATTTCCTCTTCCCTCCCTCCCCTCTCAGTTGAGGCTGAGACCTTTTTACCCCCGCATCCCGCGCCCCCCCCCCCCCCCCCCCACCCTGCCTCGGCACTTTATAATCCTCTTGGTTCCACTTATTTACCTCCTGAATTTCATTGGCACACTTCTCTTCAGCAGCATTTCTGGTTGCAGCTGACTGTTGCTGTGGGCGACTGGAACGTTACTGTGAGACTGGAATAAAGCCAAATATAAGCGAGTCAGGATGGAGGTAAACAAGAGAAAAATATTTAGAGATGGAACAATAATGGGCAATATTTAAAAGAGGGATTGATAGAGAATTTAGTAGAAGTAAATTCCAATATATATAAAATTAGCCATGAATAAGACTCCATTGTTAACTAAAGGTAAGGATCAAATTGAATCTAAAGGAAAGGCATAAAAGGATAGGATGACAAAAGGGAATATGATGAACTTCTGACTTTTTCAGATTTCAGATTTTTTCAGATTCAGATTTTTTCACTTTCAGATTTTTTTTAAAATTGGGAATGCCAAGAGAGAGTCATAGAAACTTACAGCACAGATATAGGCCATTCTACCTGTCATGCTTGTGCTGGCTCTTCAGAAGAGCAATCATGCTTAGTCCTGCAACCCTGTTTTTTGTCCATAACTCTGTAAATTGCTCATCCTCAAGTACCTGTCCAACTCCCTTTTTAAAATGATTTATGGACTCAGCTTCTAACATCAGTTTTCAAGTAATGTTCCAGATCCTAAAAATTGTGAGTTAGAGCATTTCTCCTCATCTTCCCTCTAGAGTTTTGCTGATGATTTTGAATCAATAACCTCTAGTTATTAACACACTCACCAGAGCGAATTAATGGTTTTCTTCTATCTACTCTATCAGAATCTCTCTTCATTTTGAAAACCTCTATTAGGTTGCTTCTTAAACTTCTCTGCTCCAAGGAGAACAGCCCTAACTTTTTCAAACCTTTCCTCATAACTGGAGCCCCTCATCCCTGGTTAAGATCCTGGTAAACCTCCTCCAGAATATTTGGCTTTTACATCTTTCCTGAAATGAATGACCAGAATTATCCACAATATTCCAGCTGAGGCGTAACTAGAAATTTATGAAGTTCAGGCATGATTTCTTTACTTTTATATTTATAGTCATCTATTTATAAACCCAGTAACTCATGTCTTTCTAATAATCTTATCAATTTACCATGCCACCTTTTAAGGATTTTAGTATATGAATCACAAGCTAGCATACAAGCTCAGCAGGTAATAGGGAAGGCAAATGGATTGTTGGCCTTTATTTCAAAAAGAATCGAGTAGAAAAAAGGGAAGTCTTGCTAAAACTGTACAAGGCACTAGTTAGACCACACCTAGAATACTGTGAATAGTTTTGGTCTCCTTGTTTAAGGAAAGATATACTGGCTTTGGAAGCAGTCCAGGGAAGGTTCACTAGGTTGATCCTGGGTATATAGGGAATTTCTTACGAGGAGAGGTTGAGTAGGTTGGGCCTGTACTCATTGGGGTTTAGAAGACTGAGAGGCGACCTTATTGAAACATATAAGATTCTTAGGGGGCTTGACAGGGTAGATGCTGAGATATTATTTCCCCTTGTGGGAGAGTCTAGGACCAGAGGGCATAACCTCAGAGTAAGGGGTTTCCCATTTAAGACAGAGATGAGGAGGAATTTCTTCTCTCAGAGGGTAGTCAATCTGTGGAATTCCTTAGCGCAGAGGGCTGTAGAGGCTGGGTCATTAAGTATATTCAAGACTGAGATAGAATTTTAATCAGTAAGGGAATCAAGGGTTATGGGGAAAAGGCAGGAAAATGGAATTGAGGATTATCAGATCAGTCATGATGTCATTGAATGGCGGAGCAGACTCAATGGGCCGAATGGCCTACTTCTCCTATGGTCTTATATGGACACCAAGGCCATTCTACTCTAATCTTTTCAAAATGGTGCCATTTGTGGTATAATTATTTTTACATTAGTCCTCCCAAAGTATATCGCTTCACACTTCTTTGCATCAAACTTCATTTGCCGTGCTTCTGCCTATTGTACCATCTTGTTTGCCATCCTGAAGCCTATAACTATCCTCATCACAACCTACTACTTTGCCAAGTTTCGTATCATCCTGGAATATGAAATGACAATATCAAAGAATACAAAAAAAATTTAAAGTATTTTATAGAAGCCCAAGTAACAGATGGAGAATTAAGGTGGGGATAGGGCCACAAAGGGATGAGCATGGTAATCTCATGGGAGGTGACTCTGAATGAATAGTTTATTAGCCCATTCAGTGAAAAACTGAGAGAAAGGAGAAATGAGCATAGTTGAGGTTGTTAAGAGGGACATTACAATAGTTAAGATGGAAAGTATGGAGAAAGTAATCAAACTGAAGGAGGACAAATCCTGAGTCTAGATGGATTACACACACGAATACTCAAAGGGAGAAGACACCTGAAGTGCTGGTGCCTATATATAATAGTCAAGGAAAAAATAGTGTCTTAAGGACTGGTAGACAGCAAATGCAATTTCTAACTTCTGGAGTTAGAATTAATCCAGGGTACTAGAGATCAGGTGTCTTAATGTTGGGAATAGGAAAGATACTAGAATATTTGCTAAAAGGTGAGAAAAGAAAAACGCACCTAGAGGTGAAGAATATAGTAAAAACACATGCATTTCTAAAAGGAATGTTAACCAATCTTACCAGGTACCAAAAAGCAGAATGAGTTGAAAGATGACTACAGATCAAGAAAACAGAGTATAGGACCTACGGAATGTTGCTCAAAGTGGGAAGTGATGACCTACAGAGTTCCATGCTGTTGCTTATCATATATTTTAATAATAAGGACTGAGGCATGACACTGAAATTTGCAGGTGCTACTAAATTGCAGACTTGGCTAATAACGTGGAAGATTTCACCAAAACACAAAGGTATAAGTAGGCCTGCAGAGTGGGTGGATAAATGGCAAATTAAATTCAATAGAGTAAGGTGTAAGGTGGTTTATTTTTCTAGAAGGAATACAAAAGCCATTTATTTCATGGAAGGTAAAAAAACTAGACGGGGTTAGGCAGCAAAGAGCTTTCAGAATAAATTGCTAAAAGTAGGAACAAAGGCTCACAAGGCTCAAAAATGTTCAATAAAAATACTGGGGTTAATTTCTAGAGGAATAGAGTACAAAAGCAAGGAGGTAATGATGATATATAGAATGTTGGTTACGTTTGGGAGTATTATGTGAAGCTCTGGCTAACTAAAGAAGTTGGGAGAAAATGCAAAAGAAAATTTACAAAGATGTTAGGAGAATTGGGTGGATAGGTTTATCAGGAAATATTGAACACGGTAAAGATTAAAAAGTTATGAGACAAACTCATTGAGGTCTTAAAAATTATGAAGGAATTTGAAAAGGTGAATATTGAGAAAATGTTTTATGAAGAAACTTGCGATAGAGTCCAGAACAAGTGGCATAAATATAACTACTAACAGGTCACCTCCTCGAGAGCAATATAGAGATGAGCAATGAATGCTGGCCTTGCCAGAGAATAAAAGAATAAAAATAAAGAAAGAATTTGGGAGGAGTTTTGTTACATAGAAAGTGATAAGAATGTGGACATCTCTGCCATGTAAAATAATTGAAGCAGATAACTTTGATGTATTAATGGGAAGGCTTGATGCATACGTACAACTATATGAGGCAGGGAGGGAAGAGGTAATTAGAGTAGGAGAAGTTCATGCGGAGCATATACATAAAACCAGTTGGGCCAAATGGCTCAGTCAAGTCATTATAAACTGAGATTTGTAATCAAATGCGTCTGTACATTTCATCACCGCTTGTTTTGCCCACCATAGCCTCACCTAACACCATACTACACCATTCTGTCTATCATTAATTGATACAATTTATATTGTTACCCCGCTTTAAAAAATTAAAATTATTTCATTCTAAAGCTACAAAGCCTCTTTTTTGTATGGAACTATTCAGCTGAAAGCATATAAGGTGCTACTGCACACATTTGAACTACAGAGCACTCTAGCTTATGGTCCATTGACATTGCATAGAGGCATACCAAATGGAAGTAGATTCACATATGTTAGTTTCCAGTGTATTGGAATCCTCCCTTTTAACATTGCATGGTACTCCATCTGAACCATAAGAACATGTGCTAGCTTGCATAGCTTAGCAAGTCGCAATTCTGGTGGTTCACCTTCCAAAATATTGGGAGAACCACAAACAGTGGATTTCATTATGCGAACAAGCTGATTAGTTGGCCTGATCATGGCCAGGAAAATGGCAGTAATATATGTTTTTGCTTGTAGTGTTGCATTTCCCCTATTAGATTAACTAACACCACTTCATTTTGTATTTTAGTTTGCTGTCGAAAGTAATATGAAAGAAGATAAATTGCTGTTCATCTAGTACTTTAGTGATTAAACCGAAAATCTGTGTTTGTACATAATTAACTTTAACAATAGTTAACTCTCCTTCACTCCAAATTTCCATCTGATTTTTCTCCTCTTCCCTTCCTCCTATTATAGATGTGACTTGTTGGGATATATATCACAGTTTCCAAAACCTTACTTTGTGGCTGTTCTTTACATGATCCTCAATCTTATGGGCAGAATTTTACGGGCCTTTCCGCCACCCTCCCACCTGTCCTAACCAGTCCACAATTTTATTAAGGGGGTGGGGGGGGATATTAATGAGGCTTAGGGTGGCCTGCCCTCATCCCATTTGAGGCCCCTAAGTGGCCACTTAAGGGCAGCTTTGCACCCGGGCCTCAATTTTGAGTCTTGCAGGAGGGGTTCAGGGATGGGGAATGCCTGGCAGGTTATTCTGCTCAGGCCTTGGGTGGGAGGGGCCTTAATTATTAGCCCCTTTTGATGTCAGGTTCCCCTCCTAAGGTCTGGGTCCCCCCGGGGGCTTCCTCCCTGTTTTGTCCTTCAAATCACAACCCCTCACCCCTTCGCCATAAGACCCTGGACTTGGCTGAGTCCTGTGGGCTCTGGCACTTTGACTCCCAGGACTCCAATCAGATTGTCCGGTAGCTCTCTGAGGCAGGATTTCTGCCTTAGTTGGAGACAGAAGTCTCCTCTCTTGCCTATCACCTCCTCAGAATATTAAATAGCTGTGGGCAGTTTGCATTGGTAAGAATGGGTTTCCTGATGACTTCTCCGGTGGCTGGGCGAGAAACCCCACCATTGTAAAAATGTTGTCCTATGTGTTGGGAAGTTAGTTGATCGTGGAGGGCATCAGAGCTAAGTCAACCTTTCCATATGTACATTTTGCAATAAGAATCATCTTTGGAGAGTGACCAGATGTGGGAGTCCTGCTTGTTTCTCTTCACTCCCTGTATTTCAATAATGCTCTGAAGATAATTCTTGTGCTCAATTGTCATGTCAACTGAGATGCAATAATTCATCTGCTGTTCTGTGTGCCCAGTAGTACAACATGTGATGCAATTACCCACTGAGTCATTTGGTGTAATTTTGACTTTAAGTGATGACATAAAATGGGTGGTATCAATTCAGCTGCTCATTATACATCTGTCCTAAATGTTATTTCCATTGACATGTATAATGCATGGTGGAATCAATATTGCTGTTTTCACACCAGCACCCAAAGTCAAAATTATGTTCCATTGGGTGCTAAATTAACAACTGAACACTCAGCGCAGTGTTCCTACCAGATGTTACAAAAGATAAAGTTCAACATGCATTAGTAATCATGGAGTAGAATCTGAAATGAATGTGACTTTCTTGCTCTTACTTCTCAATATTGTGAACCAGCTCTATTCTAGAATTTTAAAACTTTCACATTGAGTTTTCCAGCCTCCACTGCAATAGGTTTAAGCTCTAAAAATACTTCTAACATCTATTTTCCTTTAATCTGCCGTATATGGTTTTTCTATTTTGTGTAGTCTTTTCCTCTAACCCATTTTTTAAACTGTTGGTAATCCACTTTGTAAACTACTGCCCTATAAATCTGCCACATTCCATGGACTAAATTCTATCTGAAAGCATTCACAGCTCCAAATCTTTTGCCAGTGTCTTTCTTGATCGAACCATTATGACAATGTACATGATTACCTCTCTGGTTAACTTTTCCTTTGAGTATCTCTTCATTGTTCTCTGGGGATGTGTGTTGGTTCTATTAAATGCCCCCTTTATATCAGGGATTTGCTATATAAAGTTCAATGATCTTTAAATGTTTAATTAAAATTTTCAATATATATTATGGTACTCCTAACTGAATATCAACATTGTAAATACCTGTCATGTGGATATGTTTAGCAAATACATTAAAAATATGTTATGATCCTTGGCCAGACCCCTGGGGGAGATCTGGTTAGAGGCCAATAACATTTTGTTTAAAGTAGATAAAGGTTGAGATTCAAGACACCTGCTTTTGGGATAAAGCCACAAGATTCCACAGGTTTGAAACAAACAAAAACAAACTTTATTATACAAGTTCAGAAAGATATAACAATTTACAATATGTATCTTATACTCCAACATTCAGAGTAAGTATGAGATACACATGAATTAACAGATGAACTGTGGTCAAACACACCACACTACAGAGTAAAATGACAGATGCGACCAAGACGGAGTCCATGGATTTCTCAAGAACTCACCAAGCCGTCAATAAACACCAACTCAAACAATCTCGTTAAAGCATCATTTTTCTCACTAGGGTTTCCAATCTCCACCTTTGAAGATCCTGCCTTGGAATTCTCTCAAAGTAGCTCCCACTCTGACGGCTTTATCAATGGCCCACCTCACAGGGATTCAATCTTGCCTACCGAGATTCCTTCTCTCTGGATTCCAAGTACACTCAAACACTAGTTTACAAGCACACTTTAAGATCTATGGCTGTGCCAGGCAGAACATCAGTGCTGCAAAGGAATACTTTTGCCCCAATGGCCCTCTTTACTTAAAGTCTGCTCCCCATAGCTCTTTCTTTAACTTAACTGGGACCTGTTTCTGTCCCTGTGCCTGTGACACATCTGGCTGATTCCCCAAAACTGACTACCTCAGGAAAAGTTGTTCACTGACCCTGGGGACCTATCAAAACACTCCCAGAGGGTCCCCTGCTTGTTGCTAGGCAGGAACCAATGTAACAAGCATGGGAACATCCTGTACCTTAAATGTTACAATCTCCACAGACTTCTACTTTAGCACCCAGTGGCACACAGATCAATGGATTTCATGACAAATATTAATAACTAAAGTGAAAGAAAGGAAATGTGTTTCATAAAAACCATAGTAAAATATGAAGCAAAATAATTCAGCAGAGTGTTGAAGCATACTGCTGCTAGGTAGATGTACCTCAGCGCAGCAACACAAAATGATGTTGTAGTGATCAGCACTGCTCTAGCTCATTGATAGCCTACTGGTCTAACATATTTCACATATGTGGAAGGCCATTTTTTGTTTGGATAGGTACCAGTAACCCAGCATTGCTGTAATCTCAGAGCCTAATGCCTTAAATATTAGATTTTCTTCACTGTAGTGACTAGTGCTACAATTTACGTAGTTATGATGGAAGATGCTGCTGCCTGCTGTTTTACTTGCAAATAGCAGTCCTCAATATTAATCATGCAGCACTGAAACCGGATAATGTCCTTCTTTAAATCACTGTATAATTAACAATATCTGCTTGAGGGGAATCTAAAAAGAGGCACATATATTGTTCTAAAATCCCTTCTGCACAGCAGAGTTCCTGTTATATGTATGTGCAAATATACTTTAATTACCCTGACCAAGAGTCAGCTGCAAACCTTGCTTCAATCTGTCAACTTTTTAAAACCTGAATAAAACTCTTCACCTAGCCTAAAACTCAAATGGGATTTGATTAGGATTGCTGTTGCAACATTTTTTCAGGGCAAGGTGGATTTAGGTATAAAACACCGTGAGGGCTAACTTTCTTTAGTGCCCCAAGCAGGCACGATTGCAATGAAAATTAAAACCCAAGGACCAAAGTAAATTTGCCCACTGACCTCATCAGAATGAATGAGGCAAGTTGCTGATGCCAAATGGATAAGAATTCTTGTCCATTTTTGTACCAAGGCTGGAACTGAGTGGTTGTGGTGGAGCACACAATCAGTGAACAGAGTATTGTTGAGTAAGTGTTCTTCACAGCACTGTTGATAGTACCTTTAGATTACTTTGCTGCTGATTGGGAATAGATTAATAGGGCAGTCAAGAACTAGATTAAATTTGTCCTGTATTTCGTGAACAGGATAAACCTGGACAATTCTCCACTTTGTCAGGTAGATGCCAGTGTTGTAGCTGTACTGGAACAGCATGGTTTGAGGCACGGTTAGTTCTGGAGCACAAGTCTTCAGCACCACAGCCGGGATGTTGTTGACCCATAGCTTTCGCTGTATCAAGTATAAGAGGGTTCAGTAGCATAGTGTTTATATTACTGGTCTAGTAACCTAGCGGCCTGGAAAAATGATCCAGAGACATGATTTCAAATTTCACATAGCAGCTGGGGAGCTTAAATTCGGTGAATTAAATAAATCTGGAAAAAAAAGCTAGCATCAGTAATGATGAATATGAAATTACAGGATTGTCATTAAAACCCATCTAATTCACTTTAATGTCCTTAATGCTTCTTAATTGCTCTCCGAAATGGCCTCGCAAGTCTCTCGATTGTATCTAAATGCTAGAAAAATTTCTAATAAGAGTAAAACCTGATGGGCCACTCAGCATTGACTTAGACACTAGGCTAAGGTGCACTCTGCCCAGTTGACCCTGCAAAGTCCTCACTACCACTGGGGACTTGTGCCAAAATCAGCAGAGCTGTCCCATAGATTAGTCAAGCAAACAACCTGACATAAGTTACACTCTTAGAATTCTACATTTCAGTCAATGTCCCAGGAACTTCAGACACCATCCCTGGGTATTTCCTGTCCCACCAGCAGGACAGATCCACCAGATATACTGTCAGGAGGGAGAGGGCCTGGCACTCCTCACTTGCCTGGATGAGACCAGCTTCAATGATGTTCAGGAAGCACGACGCCATCCAGGACAAAGTAGCTGGTTTGATTTACACCCCATCCACCACCAGAGCGCAGTAGCAGCAGTATGTGCCATCTACAAGATACACAGCAGCAACTAAGCAAGATTCCTTTGACAGCAGCTTCCAAACCCACAACCTCTACCACGTAGAAGAACAAGGCCAGCAGATGCATGAGAACACCACCACTTCTAAGATCTTTCAAAGTCACACACCGTCCTGACTTGGAACTATATCACTGTTCCTTCATCATTGTTTGCTCAAAATCCTTGAAGTACCTACTTAGTAGCACTGTCTGTGTACCTATACCACAAGAATTGCAGTATTTCAAGAAAGCAGCTCACCACCACCACTCCAAGGGCAGTTGGGAATGGGCAATAAATGCTGTGATGCCCATATCCCATGAACAAATAAAAATTAAATCTCAGCTGTTGAGCCTTAGAAATTTCAGGCAATGTTGAGGCCCAGAGAAAAGTCTAGGATGGAGATGGTGGAGTGGGTTGATTTGTGTTTGTGGAGCCAAGCAGAACACTACTGCTGTATATGATTGGACAAATTTTTGGGTCTTTTTTGAGTGACCTCCAGTGCCTCCTTTTAAGGACTGCTAATTAGGCTGCTCGGGACCTGGAAAAGCCAATTAGAACTAGTAAAGGTCCACGTCTGAAATGAGCAATGAAGCCTCATTTTATCATTGAATGAGCCAAGCACTCATGGCTGCCGTTTTAAAACAAAAGGTCCTGACCAACTTAACAGTAGTCCGAAATCCCATGCTGAACAGGTTTGGCCTCATGTTGCTAAAATGATGATTGATGTGCCTGTTTTGGTCCATAAAATGTTAAATGTAGACTCCAATATGTAGTTCAGAGTTGTTGAACCATATAAAGTGTGGTTCTTCCTATTTAGTGAAAGGAGCAAAGTTTTTCTGTACGCATTTAATTGTGTAAATAACAAAACCAGTTAATTTCCTGGAGTCCACCTTGGCATAAAAATGGGCAGCAAAAAATTCACACTTAGTATTTTTGAAAGCTTTACATTTGCTGTGCAGTTTTCATAGTACTGCAGATATTTGCTTTGTAAAATGTGGGCATTATGTGTGCAATCCTTCTTAAACAGGATTTTACTTTGTGAAGGGAAATGCAAAGATTTCTGTTGTAAGCTGTCACTTATGTGTCAGTTCACAGGCATTCTGTTTCCAAATAAATGCTGTACTGCTGCGATAATATGTTTTTGTTTCCTGGATTTAAATTTATTTGTGATTTGTTCCACATGCGACCAGCAGCGACCATTTTCATGTGAAAAGGGAAGAGTTTTAAGTCTGAGTGGTTTACTTAGAATTTAGTGCAAGTGCTCCTTGTTCTTTAACCACCTACTTTGTTTTTGTGCAAAAATTCATTTTAAGGAGGATGCGCTTGTTGTAGAGAATTTTATTTCAGCATCCTTGTATTTGTTTCTATTTGTTGAGTTTAATTTTTACTGAAACATTGAGTGCTGATGAGATCACTAGCTAGGGGAAGATACTTAGCCCGACAGTGTGAAGGAGCTTAATTAACATGCACAGTTAAAATGCCAAGGTCTTTGAAGCAGACTGGGTTAATAACTATAAATCAATGTTAATTCAGTTCCCTCACACTGTCAAGTTCAGTGACTCCTCCCTGTCAGTTCCTACAGCACTTCTTGAAGTAGTTCTATAATACTGCCATGGGCTCTCGGTGCTGTGGAACTAGCCTCTATTTATGCCTTGGGTGGATTTCAGAGTACTAGAATAACATCATAAAAATGGCTTTTAAGCTGCAAGTTGCAATTTTATTTCTGCTGACCGTTATTTCCTAATGGCTGAAGATGGCCCAGAATGGCCAGTGAAAGAGAAGTTGGACTGCTGGCCTGCTCTGCACAGGCTGGCTACGAGTTAGGCCACAATAAAAGTTGGCAGCCTTTCTGCCAATGCTTATGTTGTCAACAGGATGCCAGTGCTGGTGAAAACCACTTAGGTCTTAGTGTCTATGGAGGCAGCTTTTTCCATATTTACTGTCCTATCATTGAGAATTTTTTAAAAGCTGGATTGAAATATCTTTCCTGTTCTCCTCTCCAGAGTTTCTTCTCTGGAATATAGTGTCAAACAGTGGTCACCTCTGGCACCTTGCACAAGCTACCATCATTCATTTGTTCACCTTAATGGTGAACGTTTCCCACACAGGAACATCACAACCAAGGCCGATTTTTTCCTTACCCAATGTCCCTAGTGTGCATTTCAGCAGGAGCTGCTGGCTCACAATTAGAAATGCTGATGTTCCTTCCTGAACCATGGATTTGCAGCAAATGAATTAACTGAAGATCAACCTGGGAATATTACTGGTCTACATGGCAGAGATCTAACCAGAGTGGCCCACCACAGCCCATCAACTAGTAATCTAGACCTACTCAAATCTGAACCTTAGTAAATACTAATTTTAAACAAATTGATTAGAAGGTTGTTTTCAGTATCAATTGGACATAGTTGCAGGAGGAGCAAAGCTGTATTGCTGGAGCCATAGAAATAAATGCAGCCAATGTTCATGACCAGTTGCTTTGTTCTTATGATTTAAAGCCTATCAACTTGGTGAGAGGGGTCATGGGGCTGCTGTGATAGAGGAACTGTCAGCAATAGTAAAAATTGCTTGCCAGTCAACTACCCATCCATCCATCCATATGGGGGTACCATTAACAATTTTAGTGCATTGAGTAGGGCAGTGCTACAATGTAGAATGAGGCAGCTCACCACAATAACACAGTGAAATGAGCTAGTGTGGAAACAATGAATGCCTGGCAGCTCAGAGTGGCCACCAGTTAACTTATTCCCACCCAACCTTGTGAGCAACAGGAGTTTTTAGTACACTCTAGAACAATGATAAATTGGAGAACTTTGACAGTCAGAGCACAACCCATCTACCATAAATTGGGACACACCCAAATTTTTATTCCCAATGACACCATTGTTCATATAGCTCAACGATCCACTTGATAAATTTGTTCAACTATTAGTCGACCACAATTATGAATCTTCGAAGTTAACTTTTAATTATTTTTGGAAACATCCATTTGGTATTATCCTCTCTCCAACAGATAGATGATAATGAGATCAAGCCCTACTCCAGGACTTGACACAAAATCTAGGCTGACACTACAGTATTTGGGTAGTAGTGTTCAGTGTTAATGCTTAAGATGGATGCTAAAGATTCCATAGCACTATCGGAAGAGGAACAGGCTATTTTCCTGACGTCCTTCCTATCATTCCTTCCTGACACCAAAAAATAGATTAACTTGTGGCATTGTTTTTTGTAGGATCTTGCCAAGTACAAAATGTCATTGGCCTACATAAAAACAGTGACTTCATTTAAGCTAATTTGTTGCTTGGGAATTTGTTTGAAATATACCTGTGAGACATGAGATGCAATAGAAATTATGTTAAATAGCATGTCATCATTAATTATTTTTGACATTTTTATGGTGTTACAAAGAATTAAGAGTGACTGACATTTTTGTATTTTCAGTTCAGAAGAAAATGTTAACTCCGTTTATCTCTCCACAGATGCCGCTAGATCTGCTGAGTATTTCCAGCACTTTCTGTATATATTTCAGATTTTCAGCATCGTTTTTTATTTTCTTCACTTCCTTTCTATAAACTCACTAAAATTTTTAATGGGGTCTTTTTTGCACAAGAAGTGTTTGCTAAACCATTTCAGGTGAGGGAAAATAATCATTTTAAGATAAAAGATAAATCACTTTTATCTTAGTGATACATTTCAATCAAACTTTAAAATGTTGATTGAGTGTTCTGTAAATATATGTTAAAAAAATTGTGATGTGCACGGTGGTCCTTTAAGTAGGAAATACTGGATAACTAGTTCAAGAGATTTGTGGCAGTAAATGATTTTCTTATTGCTTGAACTGCTCGGAAATTGCCATTTGTATTGGAGACTTCTATTGCAAAACTATTGTCCTTGGTAAGCATTTTGTGGTAAATGTAAAAATTTATCTTGAATAAGGTCTTATCATTTGCCTTACTGGTGACATTATCATGGGTAGTGGTTTGAAAGAGTTTTCAAGCCCAAATCTAAGAGAGAGAAGCTATCATCAGTAGTATAATGTATAAGGAAGATACAACATAATCATACTGTTACTCAATTTTCTTAAAGTATTTAAAAAGTCAGCTGAAATTACAAAGTATAAGAATGTTCATGTTAGATTATAATTCTTTGCAATTCATGTTTGGGAAAAAGACTCCTACAGAGGCCACCATTGTAAAAGCACTATATATTTTGTAGAACTGAACTATATTCACAGGAAGATCCCAGGTTTGATCCCTGATAGTGCTGAGTTGGTTGATTACACCCAAGAAAGTGGGGCATGTACCTTTAAATTCACCACCTCAGAAGAAGAGAATTAAAAATAAAACCCTGTTTGGGAAACTGCCGTGTCGAGCATTCTTGGGGGTACAGGAAGGCTCCAACTTGGATCCTAGGCTTTTGCTGAGTTTACAGTGCTCGGCTAAGTGACAATGGAGTTGATGCTGGGCCCTTAGATTAAGGAATATAAAAATCAACCAGATTTTCCATTCTTATTGCTCTGAAGTGATGCTGGTGGCTGTGGGTAAATGTTGGTTCTTGGTATAAACTGAACAAAAATCTGGCAGACCTATGATGGAAATTGCATAAGACATTGCAGAGAACTGATGCTGAAATGTATGAAGGATATTGCATAAATCATGCCTGATAAAGTTTTCAGTGAACAAAATACTAATTTCACACCAAATTAGCATTATACTCAATATATGTTAAGAGTTATTTAACAATATAAAATTAGAATAAATATGTTAAACATCTGAAATGAGCATGTACGCTTGTTGTGGAATTTTGGTTCAAGAGGCTTCTTCCTTTTGCTTTTGCAGAGAGGAAGTATGACAGTTATTGACCACACATGTGGCACTGAACATAAGTACACAATTGTTTTGAATGAATTTGCAACTGACAATGACTTGTGGGAAAGCCATCTCATCCACTTTGGAATAAATGTCTTATCCTACTTAAAATAATTTAATGTGGTATTGATTATAAACTGCGACACCGATTTTTGTAGATCAAAGGATCACTAATGATCATTTGCTATACGTAAGTTAAAATCTTGCTGTTTGTAATCAGTAATATTAATGATGTGGTCTGAGGACTGTGATCATCAGTATAGCAGCTTCATTTTGGTAACTCTAAATGTACAATAACCTACATTATCTATTCTTTCTTATATTTTAAAGATACAAGGATGGAATACATTCAATTCCAAACTGTCTGCTGATATGAGTTATCCTTGACCATTACATACTAAAATGTTTAACCCTGACTGACTAATATCTTATAACTTTAACTTTTCCAGTATGAAATTGGAAATGTAAATGAAATACAAATGTAACATGTTATCACATAATAATGCGATGCTTGTCCAAACGTATATAGATTTATCACAATTAAGATCGTACATCTATTATTCATGTAATAAGGGTATTTGATATAGATTAATATATTAATAAAGTTCTTTTTTATTAAAGAATAAAATTGTGGAGAAGGGAAGCATCAATCAAAAAGACGTCATGCTGTCTGCAACCCCCCTGTATGGCAACCTTCACAGCTGGATGAGTACTGATAGGGTCCGCATGTGTGGAATTAATGAAGATGGGTAAGACAAGTTACGTTTTTGCATTATACTAAGTAAGACTACTTTTTGGCCCAGATTTTGCTGTTGCAATGATGGTGAATCTGTTCGTATACGCCGTGATCACTCTATGAAACTGACAGCACCTTCTGGTGTCTGTACATGCACAGTTAAACACAGATATCCAGACGTTTCTGTCAGTGATTCCGTATTTCTCTGCAGGGTGTGCTGTTGAAGTCCTCACAGAAAGAAATCAATTAGAAATCACTGATTTGACGTGAACTTCCACTTTTTACACTATTATTCTTACTGTAAAAACACTTGAAAATGTTGCACCTTGGTTAAATGAGGTGTAACCTGGTTTTTGACAGCATCCCATTTCATAATTATGACTGAGCAGCCTCTCTGGCCCTGAAAAACTAATCCTATTTGTGTAATGTCCTATTTGTGGAATGTCAAATTTCTGCATTTCATGCTAAAAATTCCATAGATTTTAATTATTTTTCTTTTATGTTTGATATTTCAGCTTCTACCTTAATCCCATATGTATGTCCCAATCCTTATATTGACTGTAAAATTATAAAAAGTGACTGATAAAACCTTATTATTTCTTGGCTTGCTGCCTGAAAATTCTTCAGTGATTGGTTGCTTAGCCTGCTTGATGAAATCACTGTTGTTGGATGCCAGAGATCCTCATAGCTGATGCAAGATGAAATGAATGTTGGGAAAAGTGAAATCTGTGCCACAGAACTTGCTAGATATTTGTGGGAAGTTTTCTTCAAGGTCAGCAATGAGCACCATAACTTTGCTGTTGACTGAAAAATCCGGGCCATATAAGGCGGGGATTCACCTATGGCAAGTCATTGTTATCAAAGAGGGTGTAATTCTTGTTATGAGCACAGAATTCTACAGCAATTGCTATAATCTATCTCACACACATGCACAGATTAGATTTTGCATGAAGTTGAGGAATATTAACTAAACTTCATATTTAGACATCTTGGCTTATTGTGTAGGATTACATAGTTAATTTCCTCTTCAAGCCTGAATGAATCAATTTATAAAATTTATCCTATTTATTTTCAAGAAGTGATAACTGCTTGTGAATGTGGAGGCAAACAGTTTCAGATAAGAATCTAGAGAAATTTGTTTCTATACATTTAGCTTATCTACATACAATACATTTGTTATCTGATATTGAGGAATACTCCTCAATGGTGCATTGCAATTGTGCAAAAAGTTCAGGCAATATGCTAAGATGACGAGATTCTAACTTGACGAGCATAATTTTTTTTCCAATCTGTAAGTGTGTAAATCTAAAAGATTTACATTTTGCTTGTTCAAGTATGTATGATGATAATCACCTAGCATGTAATTTGCGGAACTAGTTTGACATGGTTTAGTTTACTTGAGCCCTGAAATTACATTGTGGCATACTGGTGGACAAATGCTAATGGGTTTGTCTAAAATTCCTCGCCCACTATTTGGTGTCTACTGGAAATTGCTCTTATGGTGTTAAAGCAAAATAAGCATATGAAAATGAAACAGAATTACACTTGTAGTGCAAACAGTTTACCATATGTTTTAGTATGTGATATGTTTTTGTTCCATTTGTGCCAAAATTGCTTGTACAGGGTAGGACTTTCCCAGCCTCTAAGCAAAATGAATCCAAACATGAGCTGTAGGAAGTGTATTTCAGCAGCAATTTAGAGAGCAGTACATGTAGCATGTGGCTCCTGGACTACTATTAATATTTTTGTCACCACCATCCATATTTATGTAGGTTTTGAATGAATAAATGTACTTTAATGCATTTGGTTATTTTGATTCTTGTAATTTTTCACTTTCTCATTTGTTCAACTTCAACGTGCAATAGGAAATTTGTCATAATCTCACCAGAAAAATCATCTAGGACAAGTGTCTTATTTGTCAGCATCCCCCCTCCTCTGCCCCCTACTCTCACCACCAACCCCCACTCTAACTAACCCAATTGGCTGAGGAAGATGTGGATGTTGGGACCTTTGCCCTTATTGTCAACCATCCGATTGATATCATACATAGTGATGACTCAAATTAATGAACGTATCTGATACAACAATCTTCAGTGCTTGTGGCTGACCACATGGCTGTTGAAAGTATTGTCTTAGAGGAGCTAGTACTCCAATAGTACATATCACTGTTACTATCCAGAAAGACTTCTTTCTTGAAGATTTATAGCATTAAATAAAAACAGTTTAACACTGGTGGCACTATTACTATTTCAGTCCACTGAGGTGTGAGGTGCCAGTTACTAGTACTTACCAAGAAAGGATAGGGATCACTGTGCTTTTGCAATAACTATTTCTTGTGTCAGCACATAGAAGGTTCATCATGAAGGTGCTTCAAAGCAGTTATCTGGGTTTTTAAGCATGCTTTTTCTAAGTGTTATTATCTTGGCAAAATAAAATGATAACCACCCTTTGTGTTGTTTTGCTTGTAGTTGGCCTGAAGGGATTGGGCCTCAAAATTCAACTACCAATGTTTGTACTACTTACTTATGTTGTAATTGGAAGTTGAATATATGAGGAATCTTATTAGTTTAATTAGCCCAGGTATGACCTTATTCTTTGAGATATAGCCTTCATGTACCAAGCTTTCACTAAACCTACCCTTTTGTTGCTCTTTATGACCTCCCTGTTACTTCTCTTTTCTGTTACCATCTTATTTTCTTGCTGTTACTTGCCTCAAATCTGCTTCCTGCAGAAAAAATGAACTGAGAGTATGACCCAGATCAAGTGCAGAAACCACAAAAAATGGGGCTTACAATGGTCTATGCTGAAGTTGCAGCGGCCAATTAGGAGAGCCCCTGAGGAAATTTCCTTAGTAAAGTAGAAAGGGGAAGTTGGTCTGACCCCTAAGGGTTTAGGTTATTTTAAAGGCACAGTGTCCCAGATGGTTTTCCCCTCATAGAATGATTGCCTGTCATATCCTGTTTGTATAAAAAGATTGAACTTTTTCAAAATAATGTGGAAAACCTTATAAGTATTCAAACACTGTAGGAAGGGTGAAACATGCTCTATACCCCATTGGAGAAATATCTAGTGAAGGGGAAAAGTGCTATTGGAATCCTAAGATTATTTGATTATGTGATTTTTTTCAATGAACTTAGATAGTGTGCGTGCAGGTTAAGATTCACTTGGAAAAGTCGTAATAATTATGTCAGACCTTCTTTATTTTAAAAGTAACCAACAGTTATGAAATGTAATATTCAATTCAACAGGTAATGCATAGAACAAGATATAAAAGACTATTAACTTTGAGTTTGTTTCACAGCAGGAAAGTCTCTGTAAGCGATGGTGAAACACAGAAAAACATGAAGCGGTTTGCGATCAGGGAAGACAATCACATGACCCACAACTTGGGTGTGGTAAGCTATTACTTATCCACTTCCTGATCGAGAACACAATCTTATTCTCATTGCATTTTCCTGTATAAACCCCCGTGTAATAACAAGGTTATTGTAATCAAATCTGAATGAATAATTTAAACAATGAATTAGTTGTTTAGTTCCATTCTAATTGAGATTTACAGAACACTAGTGTTCATTTTTGCTTATAGGCAGCATGTGATCAGCATTTTGAAAGGTTTATTCCTAGAAATGACTGAACAATGTCATCATACAAATGTTTAATGCACTTGTATCACACATTCTCTCTCTGCTACTTTATTGGAAGAGTTAACTTATTTACTTAATAGGTTAATGCCTCTGTTAAAATGAGACAAAATAGTGTGTTAAGCAGTAGTTTCAAAGTTTAAATTTACTGGAACAAATTCATAAATTGAAGTTACGTATTGTTTTTCTTGACGACTACACGTTTCCATGAAGATTAAAATATATTTTCAAGCTCAACTATTTGATTACTACTTCTTGAAGTGTGCACAAAGTTGTTGTAATGTAAACAACTACACACACCAGAACAAGTTGGGAAAACTGCATGAGACACTAATATTGCAGTAATAAGCGGTATTACTGTTTCAATGCAATAGGATCAAAAATGAAAAATAAAATTAGTTATTAAAGTACTTAGAATATAGTTCTATATGTTTAATGCTACATTCTTAAACTTACCAAACTGTTTATCTGACCACAACAAAAATCAAATGTTAAGATTTGGTACCAGTTAGTCTTTTAATATCTGGAACATCTGACTTTTTCAAATCTTTTTGTTTTTTAATCTTCACTACTCAAATCAAAGATTTGTAAGTTTGCTTTAGCTATATGGTAGTTTAGTGTTAAGTGCCTTATGATTCTCTCAGGAGCCACATTTCCACAAAAAAAAATATTGGCTTGTTAATTGCTAGCTAATGCTTTGTTGGGAGCTAGTTTGTGGAGCAATACATAGAATACATCAGCATGGGCTGCTAAAGGAAGTTTAATTATTTAGTCACTGTAAATCAGTGGCAAGAAATGCTGAGGATGAGCAGGACAGTTTAGAGACTGCACTGCCACATAAATGGTAGTTTGTGGGGAAATACACATGTAAACCATCCTCATCATCTTTGTTAATTCATCTTCCCTGCTTCCCACCACCACTCCCATCCGGTAAGCCTGGATCTGACCTCCATTTGCCGCCCAAATTCCTGACCTGCTCCTGCATTATCACTGATCCTGATTCATCTCCCAATGTCCTCCTGACACTGATCTGACTCTCAAGTCAGCTGACACACACAAATGAAGATAGCGCAGCTGATGCTGCATACATGGACTTTGAAAAGGCATTTGATAAAGTACCAAATAATTGATTTGTTAGCAAAATTGAAGCCCTTGGGATTAAAGGGGCGTCGGCAGTGTGGATATGAAATTGGCTAAGAGACAGGAAGCAGACAGTAGAATGGTTATAAAAACAGAAAATGCTGGAATAACTCAGCAGATCTGGCAGCATCTTTTCCAGAGCTCTGAAGAAGTCATATGGACTCGAAATGTTAACTCTGTTTGTCTCGCCACAGATGCTGCCAGACTTGCTGAGTTTTTCCAGCATTTTCTGTTTTCATTTGATTTCCAGCATCCGCAATATCTTGCTTTTATTTTAGTGGTGAATAGTTGTTTGTATACAGTGGTGTCCACAATGGTTTAGTATTAGAACTATTGGTGTTTTTGATATATATTAATGACCTGGACTTCGGTATACAGGGCACAATTTATAAAGTTTGTAGATGACACAAAACTGATAGGTTATAAACACTTAAGAGGATAATAAGAGGCTTCAGGAGGTCATTGATAGTCTGGAAAAATGGGCAGACACATGGCAGATGTAATTTAATACAGAGAAGTGTGAGATAATGCATTTTGGTAGGAAGAATGGTACAGGAACAGAGGGGTCTTGGGCTGTGCATACACAAATTTTTAAAGATGGCAAGGCAAGTTGAGAAGGCCCTTAAAACATACAGGATCCATGATTTTATAAAGAGGCAAAATAGAGAAAAAGCAAGGAAGTTATGCAAAACTTTTCTAAAGCGCTGATTTGGCCCCTGCTGGAGTATTTTGTCCAGTTCTGGACACCAAATTTCAGGAGGATGTCAAGACCTTAGAGAGGGTTCAAAGAAGATTTACCAGAATGGAACCAGGGTGTGGGACTTGGGCTATATGGAGAGACTAGAGAAGCTAGAGATGTTCTCTTTGGAGCAGATAAGGGTAAGGGAAGATTTAACAGAGGTGTTCAAAGTCGTGAAGGGTTTTGGATAGAGTAAATATGGATAGACAATTTCTAGTGGCACAAGGGTTGGTAACAAGAGGCCACAGATTTAAAGCAATGGCAAAAGAACCAAAGGCAAGATATGGATTTTTTTTTACTGCAACGAGTTGCAATGATCAGACATGCACTGCCTGAAAGAATAGTGGAAGCAGATTTAATAATTTTCTGAAGGGAATTGGATAAATACTTCAGGAAAAATTACTTTCAGGAGGAATGGGCAGCTGAGTGAGACAAATGGGTTAGATCTTTCAAAGAACCACCACAAACACAGTGGCCCATGTGAACCATACCAAATCAGGATGATAGGTTTCCTTTTCTGAACAACATTTGTGAATCAGTAGTGTGGATTTCCTCTTTCCCAACATCAGTTTGAGTCAAAGGGATCTCCGGGTGTCCAGCAACATCAAGCAGGATAAACAGCCAGTCATATTACTCTCTCAAACAGCAAACTGAGAAGTAAAATGCACTGAATTTTTTTACTTTCGAATTGAAAAATTTAAAGAGAGCAAAATAAATGATTGGCTCTTGTGGGATTAAGTTAGAAGCTGAAATATCAAACTTTAAAAAAATATATTTTAAAAATGTTAGGGAAATTTGAGACTGCTTAGAATACTTTTTTTATTTGTTCATGTAATGTGCATATTGCTGGCAAAGCTAACATTTATTGTCTATCCTATTGCTTTTTCAAGGGTTTTTACAGTGAGACTAATAGGATAAAAGGGCAAGTTTTCATCAATTCAGTGATTTCTAATTTATTGCAGTCTGGGGGAACTTCAACAACCCTGTGGTGAAATGTAGAATCATTGACAGCAACTTCTGGATTTCTCTGTTTAATTATGAATGTGTGGACTCCTGAAACTGCTGTTAGTTTTTGGCTGGAGACTAAAGCATATTAAGGCTTGATATGATCGCACCGATAATGGATAAAACATTTGGCTGCTAATGTGCCAGGTGACCCTTTAACTTGAGATAGCAAATGTGAATGACATCCCAGAAAGGGGCAACATGGTTGGGAGTCAGTCTTGATTTGTTGGGAGCGAGTGCATCACAGAGAGATGTAAGAGAGCAGCATAGCAGCATGAAAATGTAGATCTTTTATGCACAGCAAATGAGTTTATGTAATCACCAGAACAGTTGCTTTATTTTTCCTTCATAAATAGTAATATTGTAGTGACATAATCTATTAAGAGCTAAGGTGCATGGTGTAAATGCTTGCTATGCTATTGTATGACTGTTTTATTTGCCCACCCTAGTTTTCTTTTAATCTTGCAAGCTACCTGATAATGAATTTATCAATTTATTAAAATAATAACTCTGAGTATGACAGAAAACAAGCTAAAACTGAAAAAACACAGGTTACATAAGTAGAAGGTATGTAATTAATCTTTTTGTAATTCTGTCTAGGTGGACACAGCCTCCGTGAGACAAATTGATCGTCTTAGAGCTGCCAGTGGGATCATGCAAGAAGAGCTGAGAAACCATAATGGTATTATGTATCCTACTGCACGTGGGCTTAGGAATGAAAAGGAACAAGAGGCTGCAGTTGCTATGACCAGCCTGGGATTTATGACTGATAGAATGCCTGATTTGAATTATAAATCACATCCATCAGAAACCCTAGAAAATGGCAGTGGTTGCACAAAGCCTCATGAAAGCTTTAGCACACTGTACAAATCACCAACTGGACTACAAAATGCTGCTGGTGCGAGAGGTGAACCATTGAGCCTAGAAGGATCCTCGGCTGGTAAACAAACTCCAGTAAATGGAACTGGTGCTAGTTATTTGCGACTCCCATGGGTTAGCCCATACATGGAGAGCCCAGCGCCGGGGATGTATCCATTTGTGGACTCGCCAAGCAAGTACCCAATGAACATGTATAAAACATGCTTGATACCTTCACAGAATTCTTATGGCTTACCACAACACATCTCTTACTCACCTGTCTGTAGTCACAGTGACCGCTTCTTGTACATACCACCTCCACACTATGGTTTGCCTCACATACCTTCATCTCTTCCTTCTCCATTAAGGATTACACCAGCTGCAACATCACCTATAATGTCTTCTATGGTTCATTGTCCTGATAAATGCCTGTCAGGAATAATGACAGGTAATCCTAGATTGCAAGTTGATCCACACATTTTGACACATCAGATGTCTAGTAGCAAGAAAGCAAGGGTTACAGCTAATGAAAAGTCAAATACTAGTAGCATTTCTGCAGACCCTGCTTCACTGTTGCAATCTCCCAAGCCACCTTCCCGACTTCATCTATCCTCATCACAGATCGGAGAGAGCTCTTCAGAATTTCAGAAACATCTTGCCAGGATATCTGGTACTTCTCCCTCAATGCCACCTCCTCATGGTTATTTAAGCCTAAGTAGTGAATTTACTTCTTCAGCACGATCAACAAATAGCAAAAATTCAAAACCACCAGAACCTGGTGAAAACTTCCAACAAACATTAACACATTCACGAAACTCGCAGCCTGAACAAAAACCTACCAAGTCTCCGTCACAGCAAGAAACACAGACACCCACCAAAGACTGCAATGAGAAGCCTCTAGATCTGTCTTCTAAAGTAGGCTGTGGTGAGACATCAAGTGATCAGGTATCAAAGACTGAGAGTACTGATAAGGTGGTGCCAACATTAGCACCTGGCAAATGGCGAAACAACTCTTCATTGTCTGGCAGGGAAACATTGTCTAGCAGGGAAACTCATTCTGAAGGTTTTTCAACTTCTACACATAATGATCTCCCTATTGAAAGACCTGCCATTATCAACAAATTGCACTCAACCTGGGCCATTCCTGGTACTAGTTCTCCTGGAGACCATCAAACCAGTAGTATATTGGTGAGCAATAAAACACTAGAGCGTATAATTCCACATCAGAGAAGTTCCTCATGCCCTAGGATTGGGAGTTCCAATGGTTCTGTAAATCATATTCCATGTTCAGTCTCTGGATTGGGCCGACCTGCCTCGGCTTCACCATCACCAAATGTTAGTACTGATTGGGGCCACGCTGAGAAGGCCCATAGGAATAACTCCTCAAATAAAACATCTGTGATTCACCAAACAGGGCAGTCCTCTCCAGTACCCAGTAAGCAAACCACTAAAGGGACCAAAGGTGGTTGTCAGGATTTTGTGTCACATACAACTGAAAGTGGCCATTCATCAGGTTCAATATTTCTAACTCCAAATGAGACATTTCTATCCCCACCTTTACCATATCCAAACAGATATTTCACCTACTCTACACCAGAAGGAATCCCAATTGGCCACCTTCCCTTACCAGATAAAGGACTTGTATTTCCCCATCCTGCCTTATTGCCTAATGGCAATTTATATGCAGGAAACTTGGCACCAAAGCATAGACTTTCTTATAGCAGCTTGCCAACATGCAGAGGTGAATACACCGTGTTTCACAACACTCAACACTTAATCAACCCTATCATCTCGCCACACACTTCTCAAGAAGAGAAAAGGAATGAGGGAGCACAGCGGCGATCCAGATCACATGATCGACTTCGATGTAGTGAAGAGTCAGTTAACAGAGAGAGACCATCAGAGATTTCACAAAAATTAAATGCAACTCAGCTACATGTTTCAGCTGGCGCTGAGCTCTTATGTCCTAATCCAAAGAATCATGGCAAAACATTTGCCAAAGATAACAAGGACAAACACTTAATGGTAGAACACAATGATCAATGGGGAAAAATTGAAGCAAAAGCATCTAAAAAGAGCATCCTGCTAGAAGGGAACAACAAACAATATTCTGCAAAGGAAATCAGTGAGATAACAGTTGACCCTGTGGAAGCCATTGTCGTACAAGACAGTGTCCAAAAAGACAAAGATGTCCATAAGGCAGTGGAGATCTGTAGCTCATCACAGGGCCAATGTTTACCAGATCAGAAATTAAACAAAGATTTTATTTCAGACTGCCAAAGTAAAGAAAGTACAACAGTTCAGTTGATTGCTGATCTATCGGCGAGCGGTCGTATCGTTGATAGTGTTGCCGCATCTTCAGGCAACACAAATACCAATAAGGAGTTTGGTGCTGAAACTGAGCAGTTTTTGGCTCAATTGAATCACAGTGATACCAAAGACAGAACTGATGACTTGGACATAGCAGCTGCTAAATTTATGAAGCCGAAAAAATCTAACCTAACGAAACGAATTGCAAACTCAGCTGGGTACGTGGGAGATAAATTTAAGTGTGTCACAACAGAACTCTATGCTGACTCTAGCCAGCTTAGTCGAGAACAGCGAGCACTACAGGTGAGTTGTTAACTTGTTTGTCAGTAACTAATATACTTAAATTGCTAAAAAGCTTATAATATCTTTAGTTTTCAACATTTGATATTCTCAGTGCTTGAGAAAAGTTTAGCTGTACTGAAACTATGTGAAATTCAGAGAGAACAGTCTTTTTTTTAAGCCTTCTGCCTTGAATTGTATCCAAAATGATGCTGTGGTATAGAATTGTCTTGTTGATTATTCTATTGTAACAATTTCATGAGCATGCGAGTAATGATGCATAACAACAATTAATCTAAATTGTTCTTGGGATATTGGCAACACAGGCAAGGCAATAGTTACTGTTCCTCCCTAATTGTCCTGAGGGCATTAAAGGCCAGCCACATTATTGGACATGAGTCACATGTAGGATAGACTTGGCAAGGCTTGCAGGATTAATGACAAAACTGTAGCTTTCATGGTAATTTTATCCACAAGTTACCAAATATTTTGGATTTCTCGAATTGGTTTCTCGAATTGTCATGGTGAAATTGAACTCAAGACCTGCTGGTTGCTAGTCTATTATCATAACACTAGGCTGCTGTACCCATATAATGTTTTGACTTGTCTCAAAAGTTTTGCACCTCCTTGCCAGCAGTCTTGTGATATTGTGCCATTGAGATCACATGCCCTTTGTTTTTCATTATCAATGATCTTCTTCTATATAGTCGAATCATCCCAAACATGCAAAACATGTTTTCAAGAAAGAAAATGGGGAAAAATTTGTGTATGTGTGTGTGTGTGTGTGTATTATATATATATTTTTAAAAGGTTGGATGGTCTGGGAATGTGCTGTAGACTTGTACACTGTCACGTTTTTGCTTTGTCCTTGTATTCATGGTTGTGCTGCTCAATTTTGGAACTGGATACACAAATGTAGTTCATCTCAATGGACACCCTTCTATATTTTTGTAGCATGCTCAAATGTTAAACGTTGTCCACTGTTATTGCTCTTGCACGATATCTTTAAACCAGGAAGTATGCAGAGGTGAAACCAATTAGCGACATCATGGTCAGTAGGCCCACAAAAATAAACTTTTCCCCCTGTGGTAGTGACAGTATATATGTATGGGTCCACCTGCTGTGGTATGAAAAAGGTGAATTCCTTCCAATTCATGCTTTGCTTTTTTTCGCACATTTGTACTCAACATTCTATACGTGTTTATTGTTTGTAAGATCTTCAGTAAACATTGCAGCTTTACACATATCTTTGATAGGTGATAAGCCACTTGATTTTCATTCTTATTGTGAAATATTGGTTTATGTCTGTAAAAATGAATGAAAAAGTTCCCCACTGAGTGATCATTTTAATTGAATAGATGGAAGGATTATCACAAGAGGACAGTATTTTATATCAGCCTGCTGCTTGCTGTGAGGTCAGTTCTTAAGATTTTTCTCAGATTGTTTTAACTAAAATGAAAAGAACTGTTAAATGATTTTCATTAACAAAGTTTGGGCAGTGAGCCAATAGATGTGGACCCCAAGATGAGTGTACAAACTACTTCCCTTGTGTTGTGTTGAAACTCTCAAGCATGTTTCAGGATTGTGTGCAACAGAAATATACTGGGTTTTTTGTAACATACAACATTTTCCCTTTTTCATGGGGACACTATAGCTGTTCATTTTATTAAATAGTCCATCAGTACAACTTAAGAACACTGTTCAGTGTTTTAGAAAACCTTTCAACGGTTTCAACAGTACAGGGGTGAAAATAAGACAAATTTGATACCATTGATAAAGTGTCACTAACAGAATATGTCATTATTTCATCTTTTCATTTATGGTTCTAGCGTGCTATGATGCGTTTCTCTGAGCTTGAGATGAAGCAACGGGATGATAGAGTATCTGAAGACTCATTAGAGGACAACAAATTAAGTGACACAGAGAGCAAAAACTTCACAGGGAAGAAGGAAAAGAAGTCAAAGGGAGATTCAGAAGAAGAGAATACTTTAGTAGAAAATTTTGATGAAGGTGAGTGATATCAGCAGTTGCAATGTTAGGAGGTTACTTACACAAAAAAAAGCTGATTACAGTCTCTAGTAATGATTAGTGCACTTAAATTCCCATGAAGAGTCATTTTCTTATTGATGGCTATCAAATCATTGATAAAGTGACTGATGTGATGAAAAGCATAGTACGTCTCCAAAAGTAGTTAGAGCTGCTGTTTAATTCTGTATAGACATTGCAGATCTACAATAGTACATACCCTTTTAGGATATATTAAAGCTATTTGGACAATAAAATTCAGCGTTTCATCACCAATTGAGAAATTTTGAACTTTATTCTGGCAAGTAAATAGGAATTTCAAACAGGATTAAAGTGCGGTGAATTAGGTTTTCTATTCAGTGACCTTGATTAGATATTTTTCACATTGTACAGAAGTAAACTAATTTATCGAACAGCATATTTTTGCTGTGCTTCTTGGAACTTCATCAGGTTTCACATAACCATGGTGTGGGATATTTATTATATAGTCATAAAATATACAGGAGTATTATAATGCAACAACAAAAGCTTGCATTTATGTAGCACAATTAATGTAATTAAAAGTCCCAAGGTGCTTTACAGGAGCATTATCAAACACAGTTTGACACAGACACATAGGAGATATTAGGGCAGATGATCAAAAGCTTGGTCAAAGAGGCAGCTTTTAAGGAGTGTCTTGAAAAAGGAAAAAAAGGTAGCGAGGTGGATAGTTTTAGGGAGGAAATTCCAGAGGTTAGGATCTTGGCAACTGAAGGCAAGAAAAGAGAATTTATTGGCTTACATCATTACACCAGTCCACTTTTTAAAATTATTTTTATTTTTAAATAAAACTTTCTACTTTATAATGGGAAATCATATGGCCATTCAGCCACCATGCTGTAGGAAATAAAATCAACAATATTTATTATTATTTACAAATCTGTTCTAACCCCTGTCCATTGTAGAGTCTTGAACAGCTATCTCTTGTATTAATGATGATCATTGCCTGTCCTAATAATTTCCCTAACATATGTTGCATTCTTATTTGTCAGCAAGTACTCAGAAATCAACAACATTGTAGCTTATTTTCTATGTACAGCCAAAATAATGCTAACTTAAACATACATACGTGACCAAGAAAAATTGTCCTGAAAATACTTGTTACAGCATACTATTTAGTGATACTTGAAGTGATTCATGGCCACACTGTACCCTGGTCTGTTTTGCTAACTTGCCTGCAATTGAGACCAATAACTGCTGTTTTGAAATTTAGTGAGTTTTTAAATATCAGCAGTGGTAGCATCAAAAATAAACTTGCTACGAAAATTGCCAACCCTGGTGTGTCTGAAGCCTTCTCCCTCCTCCACTAGAGATTAAAAATCTTGGGGCCATTTAGCAACACTGTGGCACCTCCATCTTGGCTGTTTTCATGCGGAAGATAAAAGGCAAATATATGCACATGCCTAATGACAGGTTTGTGGTGGTTTGTGAAAATATTCTTGAATATAGTTTTGAAGCCCCAGTTTTAAACAGAAGAGCCACAATACCAGCAAGACTGCTTCAGTTGTGGTTAAGGAGGAGAGGGAAGGCTTTTAACAACCAAGTTCGGCAATCATGATTTTTAGCTACTGATTATGAAAGTACACTGTACAATAATAGCAAATAAATGCTTGTTCCATTCATCTCAAATCTCTTTAATCCACTGGGTTTGGTAGCAAATGAAGAAATTTCAGAAACACTTTTATCCCTGAGTGTGATTTCAAGATCATTGTCAGTTAGAAACCATTGATCTGCTGTAACATCATCTGGTTGGAGTATTGGAGGCCCCTGTTTAAAAATAACAATGATAGGGTGGAGTTTATGCTTTGAGTGCAATCAGGAAATTGCACCTAAAATGCATTCAGAATTTCACTGGTTAAGTTACTGTTCAAGGTTCAATAAAATTAATTTGCCTATTCAAAAATGTAAAATCTTTCATGAACCAGCAGTCAGATAGCATTATAGAATGCAAGCACTTATTCTTTCTTTCCATTAAAATGTATTTGCTAATGTAGTTAAGATTGGTAACCCAGTCCAGTAAGAATGTGCGACCCTCCATCTGAGTAACCTGATTTAAAATCACTAAAAAACAACTTTAAAAATGATACTGAATCATTTACTAGCTCTATTGATGTAAACAGTTTCTTAATAAATTAAATATTTTATGAAATGAGAAAACTTAAAGTGTCTGCTAATGCCTTTCTCAGCAGCACAATTGACAGAATTCTCAATTTCTACATGGGGAAATGGCCAATTTTGCCAAAGGGAACTGGGTGAACTGAATCTTAAGCTAGCATTAAAGATTGTGGGAAACATGACCGTAAATGGTTCTGCTATAACTCATTTGCATTTGAAGTTTCTTGATCTTTTGCCAATTCGGCCAACTTTACTTGGAATACGATGATGTCAGTCATCTAAACAAGCAAAAATTCTGCTCTAAAAGTGAAATAATGTGATTGCTGAGACTACAGAATTAATGACCTAGTGTATTCATCATAGTTCTATTGTTAAATCCACTGTTTTTCAAGACCGACTGCCTCTGTATTTAATCTCCAATAATTCAGCAAGCTATATGGTTATCACTGGTGGTATTTCAGCATCTTGTAGTATCATATAGTTTTTAATGCTTTATTCATTAGGTCACCCTGAGTAGAGAAAGCTAGCCTGTCTCAGTGATCGTTTCAGCCAATAGGTTCTCTCTGCACAAGGTCATTCATTAATGCTGCTGAATTAGTGGTTGACACTTCAATTCCCTGTTAGTCTACTTACTCACCTGCCAATCATCTGACAGTGAAAGACCAGTAATGAAACTGCCTGGTTGCTGTGGTGAATTGAAACTATTACCATGACAACAATGCTATGGAGTATTTCCATGGTACACCACATAGTGATAAATTACGGGATGTGCCATGTGTCATATGATTCTTGTTAGCTGTGATTAGGTAATTTAAGCAGCCACAAATAATTCAGTGTTATACAAGTGATTGTCATGTGTTGGTCAGAAACAGCAACACCAGCAAGTTAGATTTACGTTGTAAGAAGTTCACCTTTTCCAAAGTCACTAACGTTTGGTACATTACTGTTTAAGTGGTGCTGGTAGTCCTTGCCTAATGTATGTTTTTTCTTTAAGTATGAGCCTAAGCAGTAAGTGTTGACAGACAATTAGATCACAGCAGAATATTGCATTTAAGCTTCCACCTGTCCTCAGCCAATGTGCACACACCTGTACTTTCCTGAAATCCTAGCTTAAGGACACTGCTCACCTGTGATTAACTAACTCAACACAGACCAAGAATCAAACGGTGACCTTCCTAGTCTATATGGCTCAGCAGCATAAATACCTTAAGATTCTCACTCCAGATCACCATCCCGTGAATCTTGCTGTAACACCTTAGTGTGTATAATAGATAAGAACAGGAGCATGAAAATAGAATTTGCACAATGACACTTGAAATTGCTGTTAGTGATATTAGCAAACAAGTGTTTTAATACATTCAAAGGACATTCCTACATTCACTTTTTTATACAAGCATTAACTCATTTATTTTAAAGAGGTTAATGCTTCTGCAAAATAGTAAACCAGAAACATTAAGCATTCATACTTTAATAACATAAACAGTAATTTCTGAGTTTACAGGCTTCCATCCCATTTGTGGTTAGTTGATAGATTATCGCTGAATAATATTACAAGACTGAATTATGATTTATGATTGTTTGACCAACCAAAAACTGTACTTTTTAATTTTAATTCTTTTAAATTAGCCTTCCGAAAGAAACAAAAGAATGGGTTCAGAGATTTCATTCCACTTCTTCTGAAAGTGCAAACTCAAAACCAGTCTGGTATGTACACATTCCGCTGTTGCAGAGAAAGGTTCAAAAAATATTAAGCCTTCATACACTTTAATCCTAATTAAGACATTATTAATTTAAGGAAAAAAATACTCTGCTTGGACCAGAAGTTGTTTGTAATTTTGTGCTTAAATCTTGAACGCGTTTATACAGGTTCAGATAGGAACTAATGTTTTCAATTTCCATAATGTACAACTTTATGTTCTACGTCTATTATTGTTCTGGAGAATATGCACATTACATAACAAGAGCTAAATAAATCAGGCTGTTTTCCACATCTGAAATCATTCTTTAGTTTTGAAGAGACTGTAAAAATCCGTCACCTCATTAAAAAATAGAATTGTAGAAATTGCAGCAAGGGAGAAGCTTGGCCGGCAATGCCTGTGCCACTGCTGCTGTCGCTCCACACTTGAACTACCTACCCTAATCCAACCTCGCTGCTCTTTCCTTGTATCATTTAATATTTTTCTTCAAATGTTTACCATGACTCAGTTTTAATAGTCTCTTATAATATTGTGGTGATTAGTGTAATAACCCTATGTGTGAAAAAATGTTCCCAACTTCCCTTTTATGCTTCTAATACTAATCCTAAATTTATGCCACTTGTTACCAGTTTACTGACTAGTCCAAATAATCTTTCATTAATTACCTCTCAAAGCTGTTTAAAATATTAAACACTTCTGTAAGACCACAGCTGAAACTTCTTTGTTGTAGTTATCACAATTCTGGTTTTTCAAGTCTCTTACAACTATATTCTCTTATTCCTGGAAGTATTATAGTAAATCTATCTTGCATCTTTTCTGTAGTTTCATTATCTTTCCTATAATGGGGTTCTAAGAACTGCTCACACTGCTCCCAACAGTGGCAGGGTAGTCTGCACTCTGGTGTCGACCTACTTTTATCTTGCAACAGACTCCTGGGCTGCGTGAACTTGCTCCACTTTGTCAGTTTTTCATACTTCCCATTCTACTTACTAAAACTTTTGAACCCTTCTTATGCTCTATCTTATATTTGTCTTTTTTGTCTCATGAGCATATCACTTCTGCATTTTAGCTGTTTTCTAATTTCCACATTAGCTTTGTACGGGTCATTCTATGTCTTCTCCTGTGTGTGCTTGTGTGGTTTTGTGCCTTTCTTTTCCTTTCCTGATTTCCCTTATTTCTTCTTAAATGCTGTTCATCTGTAATGTCTTTCAATTCTGGGGAAATATTTTCTACTTGAAACCTCAGCTGCCTTATGTTTTCTTGACATGTTACATGACCTGTTGAGTATCTCTAGCATATTCTGTTTTTGTGGCTTAAGCAATGTCAGTGCAGATTAATTATACATCTTTTTCAATTGAATGCTCATAGAAAAAGGGATCACACAGGATTCTTAGTCTTAGGATTCCACATAGAAAACTCATTATTTTTAAAGATCTATCTTTCATGCACTCCTAAATGTCTCTATTTTCTTGCACTAATAGTGTAAAATTGGACATACAACTCTCTTTACCTTCAACCAAGTCACTTTTACATGCTGATCAGGCAGTTCCTCTGCCTGATAACCCTCCTTGATATCTCTTCCTTCTATTTTTGTAATTGTGTCTTTAATCAATATTGCAACTCCCTTTCTCAATTTTCCTGTCCCTTTTAAAATCCGATAGCCTGGACTTCCATGTTTGAATTCCTGCAATCAGGTTTCCACCTCCCCCACAGCACTGAAACTGCCCTTATCAAAATCAGAAATGACAGCCTATGTCACTCTGACAAGGGTAAACTATTTTTCCTTGTCCTGTCAGCAGCCTTTAACATGGTTGACCACACCATCCTTCTTCTTCAACACCTCCTCGCTGTTGTCCAGCTGTGGGGGGTGACTGCAATTGGTTGGTTTCATTCTTAGCTATCTAATCAGTGTCAGAGAAGCACTGCCATGGCTTCTCTTCCTGCTCCCATGCCATTACCTCTGTCCCCGAAGAATCTATCCTTTGCCCCCTCCTATTTCTCATCAATCTGCTGCCTCTCAGTGACATGATCGAAAAACAGCGTCATATGTATGGCTGACAACACCAAGTTCTAACTCGCCACCACCTCTCTCATCTTTCCACCTTCTCTAAATTATCAAACTGTTTTTCCATACAGTATTGGATGCACAGAAATTTCCTTCAGCTAAATATTGTGAACACCAAAGTCCATGTCTTCGGTCCCCACCACAAACTCTAGCCACCAATTCCATCCTTCTTCCTGGCAACCATCTGCAACTGAACCAGACTGTTTGCAACCTTGGTGTTCTGCATGACCTCCATGATGAACGTTAGACCATATCCTTGCCATCACTAAGACTGCAAATTTCCATCTCCACCCAACTCCACCCCTGCCTTATTTGCTGAAACCCTATAGACTTAACTATGCCAACGCACTGCTGGCTGGCCTCTCACATTCTACCTGCTGTAAACTTGTGGTCATCTAAAACTTTACCACTTGTTTCTTAACTTGCATCAAGTCCTGTTAACCCAACGTCCCTATACTCACTGACCTACGTCGGCTCCCAGTTAAGCAACGCCTTGATTTTTAAATTCTCATCCTTGTTTTCAAATCCCTCCATAATCTTGCCTCCCCCTATCTCTGTGACCCCCTCCAGCCTCACAACCCTATGAGATACCTGCACTCATCTAATTCTGGCTTCTTGAGGATCTGCAGTTTTAATTGCTTCACCATTGGTGGCTATGCCTTCAGCTGCCAAGACATTAAGTTCTGGAATTCCTTCCCTAAACTTCTCCACCTCTCTACCTCTCATTCCTCTTTTAAGATGCCCCTTAAAACCTACTCATTTCACCAAGCTTTTGGTCACCTGCCCTAAATAGGTCACCTGGCTCATGTCAAATTTTGTTTGATAAAGCCCCTGTGAAGTATCTTGGCATGTTTTACTATGTTAATAGTGCTGTAGAAATATAAGTTGTTGGCATTGCTAGAACATTTAGCTCCCAATTTATTCCCTTCTTGTATCCAGGCCTCTGTAATGGCTGCTAAGTACCATTAAAATGGAATTTGTACTTCTAACTCACTTGTTTTATTTATGGTATGTGCATTCTTTATTGGGTAATTCATATTTGGGCTCCTGGTTCCCCAACATGCCAGATTTAAGTGTCATATATTCATGTTCAAATCCCATCATGGATTCACTCTTCCCTGTCTCCGTAATCTTCTCCAGCCCTATAATTCTCTAAGCATTCCTCCAGTTTTGGGCACTCATTTTGACGATCAGTAATTTTGCCATTATTGATGTGAGGCCAAGTTGTCTATAGTTACTTGGTTTATTCCTTTCCCCTTTTTTGAATGTTTGTCAGCCTCTAGTCATTTGGCACAGTTCCTAGTTCATACAAATTTTGGAAAATTATGATTAGAGCTGCTGCCAATTTGTCACTACTGTCCTGAGTATTCTGGTGTTTATATCAGGCCTGTTTGCTTGTCATAAGTTAACTTTGTTTTGGTGCTTTTGATATTTTTAAAATTTTATTTTCTTTCGCAATAAACAAAATAGATAGTTGAGAAATCTGCTTATTATCAAACAGAACATAGGAAATTTATTTGAGAACTAATCAGCCATTTTTTTTTGCAGATGATCTAGATGGTAATGCAAAACACCTAGATGGATTGGTTGAAAATTATAAAAATGGAGAATATTGGACTGACCAAACCAATACAGAGAGTTCCACCACTGAGAAAGAACCTGCATCTAATGAGGACTTTGATAAAACTCTACGAACATATCATCACAAGGATGCTAGCTACAGTTCTGAGTCGAGCTTTGACAAGAATAGCCAATATTGCAAGGAAAGGTTACAGGACAAGCAGGATGAAATAAACACTCATGAAGTACAATCAGAGATGAAGGGATATAATGAGAAATGCATCAGTCAAGCTGTAGAGCCAGAAATTTTCAAGATGAAAAGAAAAAGACGAAGTTCCATCATAGGTGAGAACGATAATACTTTGCACTTTGTTGGTTGCATATGTTTATAATTGTGAGGAATAATTTTAAAAGTCAGTAATTTGGAATGGGTAAAATACATCATGTATACCAGGCTGGGTTGAAAACCACTTTCTTCTTCAGAAGTCCAGCCGAATAAACACCTGTGGCACATATTTAAAGCATAACTTTCTGTTGATATAGACAAAAGATTTCAAAGTTCCTTCTCCTTTTCAGAAATATAAACAAATATGTCAAAACACTTTGAGCACTGAAGTAGCCTTAGTTGTTCCAAAAGTGCAAATGTACATTCTGTTACAAAGTATTTGGAAAAAATAATTTTCTTAACTTCTAAATATAAAATATTGTAAAAGAGATTTGAAACAAAGTGCAAAAATCAGACTCCAACTCACTGTATCCTTTGAGTTAGTTGAGAATTATAATTTTATCATATTTAAGTTTTTAAGGCCTGCTTGTTCAGGCCTTAAAAACTTAACATTTAAAGAGTGAGTAATTGTGACTGTCTGCTGGCTGGACCAGTGCAATACTGAACTCAAATGCTGCAACCCTTATGTTCAAATCTGGGCCTTAATTTAGTTGTCCCTGGTAGGTCTGTTTCCTCAGATCTAGGCCAGGCTATTAAGTTGAATACCTCAGCATAGAGGAGTATTCCTGTGAGGTAAGATTTATGATAGCTGAGCATAGAGCCCACTGTTTGAGTTGTCCTGGCCAAAACGGATAATATCGAGTCGGAAGGAAAACCAACGTGGCAACAAAACAGAAAATCACTCATTTTTAAGGGATAAGTTTGCAGCTTTTAAATATCTGACTCTTTGATTTTTTTGGGGTCTTTTACTTATTTCTCCAATTTCTACCCCACTTGCCCTGAAGTAGTCATTCTACATCTATAAACCTAGACAATGAGTGCTGGTAGGCTTTGACCACAAGGAAGATACCATAACTACCCACTCTTGTTGCCATCCAACATGCATGTACAAGCACACACACTTTTCATGTGGTAATCATTGGATGGCAATGAGGAGTAGCATCACACCATTTTTGTTTGTACTTTCCCTTGCTAGCCTGGGGTTACTGAGGCCAGCTGTAGTGTCCCTACTTGTAACTTGGTTGATCACCTAACGTGGCACAGAATATGTATTGATTTTGAATTTTCCTGGTCTGTACCACATCAAGCAGTATACTGATCCATCAGGGAGTTCATTCTTATCAATTTATCAATAACAAAGCAAATTATATATTCACAGCTGATAGCAATTCTGTCTCAAGAGTATAGTTTTTTGATGTAGACCATACTTTAGTATATATAAAAAAAGGATCCATTCAGGTTACAACTTCATATCAGCACTGTGCATATGTAAGTGCACCGTCATAGGAAATTAGCACATTTCTTAAGTAAATACATGTCATTGTTTGAATTTAGGAGCTGTACTATATGCAAGCAAAATCCAAACCTTTAAATGCAAAAAAAACCCAAGTCAGAATCCATATTAATTTTTATTTTGCCTTTTCAATAATAGTGATTATACATCATGAACAGAATTGGGAATCTTGATAGGGTAGAAAAATGTTACTGCTGCCTTTAAATAGTTAATTCTTTCATTTGCTAAAATTAACTTCAGAGTTACTGCAAGTCTCATTCCTCCAGTATCATTATGTTGTGAATACAGAAAATAATGCACTTGTATTATTGAGAATACATTGGTATTAAAATCGTTATGGTCCTCTGTTGCTCAAAATATTAGTGCTACCTAAGGGTTTGTTGTAGTGTTATTAGCTGTAGGGCATGTTTCATTGACCTGAACTATTTTCACAGTAGATGAATGGACTGAGAAGGAGATGAATGATGAATCCACAGACAATTCAGAAGACTCACATTCAAGTGAAGTAACAAACCTAAAGGTGTGCATTGAGCTGACAGGGCTGCATCCCCGCAAGCAAAGGCACCTGCACCATCTAAGGGCACTCTGGGAGCAGCAAGTGTCTCCTGACAGATCCACTCCTTCCAAGGCAGGCCGGCTCAGTAAGAAGGAGTTAGCTGGGGCCAAAGAGCCAGAGCTCATGGCAAAGGAAACAGAAGTCAAAGACAGGGTAGAAGAAAGAAACACCAGGAAAGGATCAGAGGCCAAATCCAGCAGAAATGGATCTGAAGAGACCTTCAATAAAAGTGACATTGAAAAAGGTACATTTGGAACCTGGAGAAGTCTGTTTTTTTTTGTTTAATTCTGAAAATACTTAACATAATTTGCTGAGCAAAATGGAACGTCTAACAGTACCCACTCTTTGTCTTTCACTAAATATGAAGCTACCCAGGAGAAGGAATTTTGAAATGTTAAAGCACTTCAGTCAAAGAAATTGAAATGCATTGACTTCAATTTTGATTTTATTTCATTCTGGCCATTTCTCAACAAAAAAGTTATTAAGCACTTCCATGCAATAATCTAATTATTGATGGTCCCCTTCTTTCATTTCTCTCCAGACCATTTGCCACTATGCATCCTCTTGCAGCTTTGAGGATAAGATTGTCTAGCCTGTGGGCAGACCCACAACCACTGTCAGTGTTGTTTCAAGGTGGCTAACAGGAGGTGCTATTCAAATTGTGTGAAATCAGGTGATGCCAATTTATCACCCTTCAAGAAAGGGAAGAAAATATTTTGATACGCTACTCCAACTAAGCATCTCAGCTAAATGCTGGTGAATGAGCCTGCCTGAAGCAAACAGATAATAGCGTCAGGCTGATTTAAGGCTCAAGGTTGGGATGTTCATTTTGGGGTGTTGGCTGCCTGGCTAAATTGGCCATAATATAATAAAATCAATAATTGAATACTTGAAAGTGTTATGTTTGGCCTGACATTGTTGAGCAGAGCTAAAATGACAAAGGAAAAATCCTGCCAATTCTTGAAACCTGAAATAAATGCTGGAAATACTCAGCGGGTTTGGCCACATCTGTGAAGGGAGAAACAGGGTTAACGTTTCGGTTCTGTGACCTTTCATCAGAACTATAAAGAGGTAGAGATATAGCAGTTTTTAAATGAGCACAGAGGCAGGAAAGGGGAGAAGGGAGGAATGAAGGTCTGTGACAGGGTGGAAGACAAAAGGAGATGGTAATGGGACAAGTAGAGAAATAAAAGATGGATGCAGAGGAACTGTAAATAACAACAGCAGAACTATTACCAGCACGTGCTGCCTGAAAAAAATGGGAGCAGTGGTCATGATCTGAAATTGTTGAACTCAGTGTTAAGTCTGGAATGTTGTGAAGTCCCTAATCAGAAGATAAGATGCTGTTTCTCGACCGTCCGTTGAATTTCATTGGCCAAGGACAGAATGGTCAACGTGGGAGTAAATGACACTCAACTGGAAATTCGGGATCATGCTTGCAGACAAAATGAAGGTGTTCAGCAAAGCTGTCACCCAGTCTGTGTTGGTCTCACCAGTGCAGAGGAGATTGCATTGTGAGCAGCAAATACAGTATGCTAAATTGAAAGAAGTTCAAGTAAATCAGTTTCACCTGGAATGAGTGTTTGGGACCCTGGACGGTGGAAATGGAGGAGGTGAAAAGGCAGGTGATGCATCTCCTGTTAATTCATGGGAAGGGGAAGCAGATGTTGGGGGTGATGGTAAAGTGGACCCAGGTACCACGGGGGTAACAATCTTATCAGAATGTTGAGAGGGGAAGGAAGGGGAATATGTGTTTAGTGGCTGCATAGCGCCAGGAAATGGCGGTGATGATCTGTCGGATGTGGATGCTGGTGGGGTGGAAGGTGAAGACAAAGGGAACCCTATCCTGCTTCTGGGAGAGAGGGGAAAGTGTGATGCCAGAAGCGCAGGAAATGGGAAATGTCAACCACAGTGGAGGAGAATCCTCAGTTGAGGAAAAAGGAAGACATATCGAAACTCTAGCTTGGAAGTGCATCGTCAAAACAGATATGATGGAGAAACTTGGAGAATAGAATTAAATATGAAGCTGTCCAAAAGAAGGAATTTTGAAATGTTAAAGCACTTAAAATTTTAAAAAGTACAAAGTAAAATCAACTAAGAAACTCCACTTGGCCAGAGATTTAAACATATTTGGTATGTCCAATGTGGATTAAATGGTTACTGTGTTTGAGTTGAAACACCAGAACTGATTTTCTGAGGATGTGTTTTAAAACCTGAGCACATGACTGCAGTACTTGTGCATTAACCTGTGTTTGCAAGTTTTAGAATAAAGTTATTTAAAATTTTCATTTTTTTAAAAAAAAGCAACACCAATCTCCACTCTTTCGCTCTTTCTGCACTACATTAACTCACTTCTGAAAGAGTAAGACAAAGAAAGAGAACCACTTGCCTGTTTTGGACTGAATATCAGTTCAATTAAAGACAGAGGCATTATATTTTCTAATGTATTATTTAATAGTTTATACTTTTTCCTCTTTTCTAGTTTCTTGTTTTGTCATTTGGGTGTATATCATTTTTACTCAAAATTATTCCACTTTTTCAAAAGTGGCATTTATTAAGTTCTCTTTCCTGGTTAATATTAAGAAGGGTTGTAAAGATAAGCCAGGGAACTACAGGCCAGTGAGTCTCACATCAGTGGTAGGGAAACTACTGGAGAAAATTCTGAAGGAGAGAATATCTCTACTTGGAGAGGCAGGGTTTCATCAGGGATAGTCAGCATAGCTTTGTCAGAGGGAGGTCATGCCTAACAAATTTGATTGAATTTTTTGAGGAGGTGACCAGGTGTGTAGATGAGGGTAGTGCAGTTGATGTAGTTTATATGGATTTCAGCAAAGCCTTTGACAAGGTCCCACATGGGAGACTTATAAAGAAGGCAAATGCACGTGGGATACAGGGTAATTTGATAAGGTGGATTCAAAATTGGCTTAGTTGTAGGAGACAGAGTTGATGACAGAAGGATGCTTTAGGGACTGGAAGCCAGTGTCCAGTGGCGTACCACACGGATCTGTGCTGGGTCCCCTATTACTTGTCATTTATATAAACGACATAGATGACTATGTCGGGGGTAGGATTAGTAACTTTGCGGATGACACAAAGATTAGCCAGGTGGTTAACAGTGAGGTTGAGTGTCTTGGGCTACAGGAAGATATAGACGGGATGGTCAAATAGGCAGATAAGTGGCAGATGGAATTTAACCCTGAAAAGTTTGAGGTGATACACTTAGGAAAGAGTAATTTGACAAGGAAGTATTCAATGAACAGCATGGCACTGGGAAGTTCTGAGGAACAAAGGGACCTTGGCATGTGTGTCCATAGATCTCTGAAGGCGGAGGGGCATGTTAGTTGTGTGGTGAAAAAGGCATATGGGACACTTGCCTTTATCAATCGAGGCATAGATTACCAAAGTAGGGAGGTCATGTTGGATTTGTATAGAACCTTGGAGAGGCCACAGCTGGAGTACTGTGTGCAGTTCTGGTCACCACATTATATGAAGGATGTGATTGCACTGGAGGGGGTGCAGAGGAGATTCACCAGGATGTTGCCTGGGATGAAACATTTAAGTTATGAAGAGAGGTTGGATAGGCTTGGGTTGTTTTCGTTGGAGCAGAGAGGACTGAGGGGTGACCTGATTGAAGTGTACAAGATGTACGGGCATGGACAGGGTGGATAGGGAGCAGCTGTTCCCCTTAGTTGAAGGGTCAGTCACAAGGGGACATAAGCTCAAGATGAGAGGCAGGAGGTTTTGGGGGGATTTGAGGAAAACCGTTTTTACCCAGACAGTGGTGACGGTCTGGAATGCACTGCCTAGGAGGGTGGTGGAGGCGGGTTGCCTCACATCCTTTAAAAAGTACCTGGATGAGTACTTGGCATGTCATAATATTCAAGGCTATGGGCCAAGTGCTGGTAAATGGCATTAGGTAGATAGGTCAGGTGTTTCTCACATGTTGATGCAGACTCGATGGGCCGAAGGGCCTCTTCTGCACTGTGATTCTGTGATGATTGTCCATTCTATATTCATGCACTGAATCCAAAATTATAGGCAGTTTCAAAACAGATTAGGTTGGGCGTTTGCATACATTGCACTGCCCTACTTATAACTGGGTGCTGAGATGATGCAAAAATCAGTCTTGTTCTCTTATTTATGGACTTGTGTCTTATAGTAAACCCATATGATATGTCCCTTAATTCTGGAACACTTTATACTGCAGCTGACCACCAAATGTTCTCACACATATAGAATGATATAAAAATTTTAAAATGTGGCCAATATTCAAATGAAATAAAAGGACAGTACCAACAAGCTGTTCCTAAGATTATGAAAATCATTAGTTAAGTCTAAATTTCAAGAACCTCTTATTAAAAATTATGTAATTTTTTTTTTAGGTTTTTCTACACCCCCAGTATCCCCAAGGAAAAGAATAGTTCCATCTGGCACAACAAGCAGCAACTGGCAAGTACAGCAAAAAACCAGCACGCCAGTGTCACGATCATCAAGTAAACGGCAGAGAAACAAGGAAAGCCACAAATTTGGTGCCTTGTGTGCTGGAGAGGAAGAGGACCATCTATATTCACCAGTTTCACCAAAGTATTCGAACACAGAACGAGAAAAACCTTCAGGAAAGCGCCAATGTAAAACAAAACACCTAATGCGTCAGGATAGAAGGAGGTCATCCCTGACAGCAGATGATTCAACTGATGTTGAGAGCTCAGAAGACAAGGTATAAGCTTAATTTGTATTTTCATTCGAAATATGATGTGTAGCAGGCACGGGCATGGAGCATAGCACCTGTAACAAATTTGCATCACCCTTGGGTACAGATAAGGGTCACAATAAGACAACAAGAATCATAAAATCAAAAGGAAAATATTGGGGATGTTAGAAATCTGAAATACAAACAAAAAAAAACACTGGAAATACTCAGTAGATCTGACAGCATCTATGGAGAGAAACCATTAACATTTCAGGTCGATGACCTTCATCGAAACAGAAGATAGAAATGCAAAAGTTTTTTTAAGATCCTTCATCTGAGGAAGCATTGGCTGTTTGAAAATAAAAACTTGTATTTATATGGTGCCTTATTACACATCATAGAAAGGTCACAAAGCATTTTTAGTATTTGTTTATTACTTCCACTTCACTCTGTGAGTACACTGGACCTTTCCTTGAGTATCTTTCAAAGATCCAATAACTACCAACATCTAGCTTCAAACAACTGCAGCCATCTTTCTATTGTCTCAAATTGCAACGAAAGGCAGCTCATTACCTCAGTGGTGAGTTTATTAATATGAAACAACCCCTTCTTTGTACCAATGGCTCCAACATGTGGCTCTAAGGTAGACTTTAAACCTTTTTTAACTCGCTTTCATGTAGAAGTAGCACTTTCATGTAACTCATATCCTCATGTGGAGGAATGGTTGAAAGCTTTTGCTAAATTAGTAGTGAACTCATGGGAAAATCCCAGATTCAATCCTTAGACTGACATGTGCTGAGCTGTTTTAGTCATGACAACAGTAGGAGTGCTACCTTGATGCCCCCAATTTAGGGAGCAAGAAATCAGAGGGCAGAATTTTCAGGTCGGCGATCAGGGGCGGGGTGTCATTTAGATTTTCAGTTCAGCAGGTGCACAGCTGACTTGGTTACGTGCCCGCCAAACTGTCAAAGGCCTATTAAGGCCATTTAAATATCAATTAAAACAATAACCTGAGCTGCCCGTCCAACCTTAAGGTTGGCGGGCAGGCGAAGCGCCCAGGCGGCCTTCACATTTTTCATGAAACCTCATGCACAGGCAGGATGAGGTTTCATGAAGGGTTTATTAATTAAATAAAGAATTTTCAAACATTTGATAAACATGTCCCCCAGTTGTCACGTGAGGGGACATGTTTAATTAACTTTTTTCTGACTTTAATAAAAACTTACATTCCAAACTTATCACCCTGAGGCAGCACCGTGCCTCAGGGAGATTTCTGTGCTCTTTCGCACGCATGCGCAGAAGAGTGCAGGCCCCGAATCAGCGAATCACCCCCTGCCCGCACAGGGAGCTCTCAGCGCTTCAGGGCGCAAGTCACGCTGGGCGGGTCTTAATTGGCCTGCCCAGGTAAAATGGCGGCGCGGCCCCGATCAGGGGCGCCGGTCAGATTTGCACCCAGCCCCGCCTGCCCCCGCACAATCCCCCTGACGGGGGGATATTTCTGCCCAGAGAGTGTTTTCATTCTTAATCACCAAATTGGTCATTGCTGAAAAGTTTGTGTGTACAATTCATGTGAGTATAGGATTGAACTCAGCTTGAACAATGACCCACCTGGTGACACACCAGGGGGACTTTCATGGTCATGGAATCAGTATACCCTTTGGGGGTGGGGTTGGCAATGGTCAGATGAAGAAAAAAATATGCTATTGTGCATACTGAAATGCACCTGTCAGATATTAAGATGGCCTGAGGTTTCAAAAATCAAAATACTAAATTTTATTTCATCTATTTTTTTAATTATGCACAATTACTTTCAAAGTTGGATAAAGAGGTTTGTTGTGTTATACGTTTTAAAATCATTTTATTTGACATCCGGTGGAAGTTACGCATGGATGGAAACAATTAATGGTAATTATACACTTTAGCATAAATTTCCTGGTTCCTTATTTTCTTGGTTAGCAATTCTGTGCACACATCTGTAGGACTTGTTTGGTTAATGTGGAACAGAACTTGCTGTGGATCCAATTACAAGGCATGCGCCACTTCCACTATCTGTCGTGTGAGATTTTGCCATGTGCTACCAAAGGGCTAATTGGTTAGGGATAGGCTGCATAACATATAATAATTTTAAATTTTTTTTCAGGAAAGAGAGGGCAATTTTTTTGAAATACTCCAATACAGCAGAATTTAGTATAATTTGGAGATGTGCCCTAAATGGGATTAGATTTTCCCAGATATATTGTGAATATGTCTTTCTGTGTAGTGGGTAGTAACACCACCTCTTTTGCTACCTGGCTTCCTCCCTCGTTATCCTTTTATAGTTTGTTTTTAACATTGCAGAATAAAAAAAATAACATTTTACAGAATTTGTTATGGTGGAGGGGGTGGAGAGTTGGGGGTGGTGGGAGAGGTAAATATACTATTTTCATACCTTACACAATTTCTTTCACCTGCTTATAAATCAAATTATACAAGTAACATCCGCTACTATTTCAGTAACCAGGACTAAACATAGCTCTCATATTAACAGCAATAGTTGCCCAGATTCAGTTACTATATTATGCTGGACATTATTAATCTATTAACCTAATAAATGCAGAGTTTTGCTTTACTACAAAAAAAAATAGGCGAGACACCTCCGTTTCTATCAGCTTAATGGAAAATTCTCTGTCTTGCAGCTTAGTCCAGTTTCTAACATAATAACTTGGGATATTTTGCACTTGGTTAGTGTGATTCACAGTGCAAATTTGCAGCTGAAATATGAATAGAGTTTCAATGCAAGTTACTGAAATATTAATTAGAGATCAATTTATGTTGGACAGTCAAATTGTATATACAGTTTTTCAAAGGGTCAGGTGTCTGATTCTACTGAGTATTTAATTCCATCATGTAGTTAAATGTGTTTTTTTATTAACTAAGGGTTTAAATCAGGTATGGCCAGCCTTTAATGTGAAAGAAAAATAGAACATTTGAAAACTTCTCATAGTTTTTGCCCTTTATTTTCAGTACCTAAAGTAATCTTGATTTAAAACTTAAATAGTATGATTTTAAATAGAAATTTCTGTTTCTTGTAACCTGGAAACAGCAGTCAACATAAAACATTACGTCAGTAACAACTGAGCAACACAGGACAGAAATGTCAAGCATGCAGTGTAGGTCTTGCGTTTTTTGACACAAACAGTGTCGCTAGAGCGTGAATATCATGTGTGAGCACTAAAGAGCTCAAAACATGTGGTGTAATAATTAAGGCAATAATAGTTATTTGATAGGACTTGAGCCATATTATTAAATGAATGCATTTTAATAAATGCATTGATCTTGCCAACAGGTGTCAACGGAGAGGCAGCTAGGAGAAAACTGATATCTTTGTTTCAAGATTCAGATTTTCTTTCCACTTCCTTTCTTCATAGTTATTACAGTCACAATTCTCATAACATTAAACATGGTAGAGGAGGGCCAGCAAGTGCTTGAAAGGCCTGTCATGTGTTAAGTGCCATTCACACTGAAGCAGTTGATGTCCAAATGCAGCAAGACCTGGACAATATCAAGGCTTGGGCTGACAAGTGGCAAGTAACATTTCGCACCACACAAGTGCCAGGCAATGACCATCTCCAACAAGACAGAATCTAATCATTGCCCCTTGACATTCAATGGAATTACCATTGCTGAATCCCCCACTATCAACATCCTGGGGGTTACCATTGACCAGGAACTGAACTGGACTAGCCATATAAATACTATGACTACAAGCGCAGGTCAGAGGCTAGGAATCCTGCAACGAGTAACTCACCTCCTGACTCCCCAAAGCCTGTCCACCATCTACAAGGCATAAGTCAGGAGTGTGATGGAATACTCTCCACTTGCCTGGATGAGTGCAGCTCCAACAATACTCAAGAAGTACGACACCATCCAGGACAAAGCAGCCTGCTTGATTGGCACCTAATTCACAAACATTCACTCCCTCCACCACAGTAGGGCAGCAGTGCGTACCATCTACAAGATGAACTGCAGGAATTCACCAAGGCTCCTTATACAGCGCCTTCCAAACCCATGATCGCTACCATCTAGAAGGACAAGGACATCAGACACATGAGAACACCACCAGCTGCAAGTTCCCCTCCAGCCACTCACCATCCTGACTTGGAAATATATCGCCGTTCCTTCACTGTCACTGGGTCAAATTCCTGGAACCCCCTAACTGCACTGTGGGTGTACCTACATCACATGGGCTGTAATGGTTCAAGAAGGCAGCTCACCATCACTTTATCAATGGCAATTAGAGATAGGCAATAAATGCTGGCCCAACCAGTGGCACCCACATCCCATGAATGAATAACAAAAAAATTTCGTGGAATAATATCACAATACAGGGAGTCTCCTATACCAAGCATGGCATTAGAGATTTGCTTAAGAAGGCTGTAGCTGAGCAAGGAGGTATTGATTCAGCTGTGCCATCTTCTTTATGTAACAATATGGCCCCAAATTTATATGTACCAGGCTCTTTCCGGACTAGTGTTGAAGTCAAATGTCCACAGCTATATCAAGGAGGCTACAGATGTGTTATCCTACACTTCATTCCCTTCATCACTGACCAAAGGCTGCAATATGTGAGGACAACAGATCTGCTGAATTTCCTAGAGAGTCATCAATTGTACTCACATTGTCATTTAGTGCCTCGTGGAATGGTTACAGCACAGATGCTGGCCCTTTGAAGAAGCAATTCACATGGTGTCACTACCCTGCCTTTTCCCTGTAGCCCTTCAATTTTTTCCTTTTCAGATAATAATTTAATTCCCTTTTGAATGCCTTAATTGAACCTGCCCCCACCAGACTCTCAGGCAGTGCATTGCAGATTCTAACCACCCGTTGCATGGAAAAGTTTTTCCTCATGTCGCCATTGCTTCTTTTGCAAATTGCCTTAAATCTGAGCCCTCTGGTTCTTGATCCTTCCACCAATAGGAACCACTTCTCCCTATCTACTCTGTCCAGACCCCTCACAATGGAGGAGTGGGGTTGGAATTTAACTTCACTTTGCCTGGTTTTGGGTTATAAAGATTGTGATCTCTCACACCTGAACCCCTCCAGAAATGCACAGGCTGCCAAATTGAAACAGGTGTTAGGCACTTGGAATTCTCAAATCAGGGCCCTACCACTGATTTTAGGACCGCAGCACAAAGTTGGAGAGCAAGTTGGTGGAACCTGCATGAACCAGTTTTCTGGTTCTTCCATGCTCAAAGGAGTCTGCTGCAGCTGACCAAATTGAAAAAGGCAGAACAAACTTTTTAATAGTTGAATCTCTCTGAAACCAGTGGGAGCAGAAGTTCAGCCCCGGCTCCATAAAAATAGTGCAAGCCGGAGCCGTGGTAGGGTTGCCCTCCCAGGACCTAACTGTGGGCAGCCCAAAATTCCTATGGACTTGGCCAGTGAGCTGTATTGGGACGCCCACTATTCACTGGTTGTATGCAGATGAGGGGTGAGTCCTGTTTTGAAGCAGATCTCAGGCCAGCTTCTTTGGGTGTGCATGGCACCAGCTATTTTGTGTGACTGTATGATTTGGATTTCTCTCTCAATCACCCAAAAGGGAATTTTGTGTACACTGTGAAGATGTAAGGATCCTAGTGCAGAATCGTGTATGTCAGTGCCTGCTCCCTGGAAGCTTTCACAATGATCCATTTTACAGAGTAATGGCAAGTGGGATGATGGCAATTGGGAAACCAAGGCTCCTCAATGCAGCCATGCCTTATGACATCCATATACTGACTATGGACCAAAATGGGACTCAGATGTAACAAAGCTCATGCTCCAACCCAGGATTACTATCAGATATACGACTGGTATCTCGAAGTAATGTTCCACATGACTAGATTGACCAGACAGCCTTACAGTATGATGTCCTGGATTTCCAGAATAATTGCTCCATAACTTTGCCACAAAATAAGACCTCAGCATGAATCTAGAAGACCTGAATGGCCAAAGCATGATTGATTTGGTGGATGGAAACTCTAATGAGGAATTAGCAGCAGTACCAGCAATGCAGCAAGGAAAATAGACATTTAATGCATATGCCTTCCGAGGAGTTCCACAGCAATCTATTTCTGAAGATAAAAGCAAAATACTGTGGATGCTGGAAATCTGAAACAAAAACAAAAATTGCTGGAAAAACTCAGGTCTGACAGCATCTGTGGAGAGAAAGACAGAGTTAATGTTTCAAGTCCATATGATATGAGTCATACGGACTCTAAACGTTAACTCTGTCTTTCTCTCCACAGATGCTGTCAGGTCTGCCAAGTTTTTCCAGCAATTTTTTGTTTTTGTAATCCATTCCTTAAACCACATTTACCAAATAACTGCCCAGCCACCTTGAGATACACTTTAATATTCAGTTCTTCAAATGTCATCTTACATTGGGGTCCTGTTGTGACCAAAGATGAAAAAGTAATTCATGGTGTTCCAATCAGTTGCCCATCATTTCCTATGTTATACTGCATGAATGTTGGTAGCTTGAGTTGGCATGAAGCTGCCCCTTAATGGTTGTGTTTTGATTCAGATATATGACATTTTTTCCAAATTTCCCTGTTGAGAATAGCAAGTATATCAACTGAATCCAGGGTTTCACTGATAATTCGCCAGAAATCTATCTACCAACCAGAGTCCACTTGCCAACCAATCAGCGCACTCTTCTCACACAGTATAAAGTTGTTGCTTCTCCTGACATTGGTATTCTTGTGGTTATCCTGCTAAGTACAAGACAAAAAGCTTCGACAAAATGTCTTTTCTCAGCGATACTCAAGTTCTGTACTACCAAACAACTATTTAAAATCTATAAACATGAGACCTCTCTGTGCTGTGTACTGAGTGCTCTGCATGTGATTCAGGCACATTCAAGACTGTAGTTGCCATGTGACGACTGTGGTTTTTGCCTGCTTTAGGTTACCTCTTGCCATTTGTGGTCCGCCAAGTATTTCTGGTTAGGGTGACCATCAGTCCATCATGTCACGTACTTTATATCTTCCGGTGTATTTGAAGAAGAGTTTGCAGTTCCTGGCCTATCAAAGTAACTTTTCTCATCCAATAATGAATACGTTTTAAGCAGTTTTTTAGTTAACTTCGCTATTAGCTATTTCAAGCACTTAAGCACTTCCAGATTGCAGTTCACAGCTGATGTAAAGAAACCTCAGTTCACAGCTGATGTAAAGAAACCTAACTGCTGTTTTTTCATTAGCTAGCGTATAGACTGCAACCAATATTTACTATAAACTAGCTGGAAAATATAATCCCAGCAACAGTTTATCCATAAATTATATCCCACCAACAATTTCTAAAAGATATATTTTTAAAATTTAATACATCTGATCATCCACCAAGAGGTTATCAATGTTAAAAATTCACTGTTTGTAGGGCTGTTTTTGGAATGTGTTACTACCGGTCCCCGGGCGACGTCCCCAAATTTGTTAACTTCCCAAATGGGACCCAAATTTTGTTATGCTCCCAGGTAGGAGGAATGAGAAGCTCCCCTTCTTTATTCAACCCCCTCAGTTGGTTGCAACAAAGTTAATTTAAAAGGGATCCTTTCTCTGTCCAAATGAATTTTTTTTTAGAAGGAGCCAATTTAACCAGGCTTTCTTGAGTTGAAGAAAGAGTACATTTATTAGATTCTAAAAACCTGAGAAAAGTAATAAAAATGCAACATGCATACACAGATCAGAAACGAGAAGTTAAGCGTCCAAATAAAAGCTAAAAAAGATATACAAATCAGCCTTTGGCTTGTCCGTGGGGCATATATTGCAAAACATTGTAGCCATTAAGTTGGATGATTCCAGTAGAGTTGACTTTGGCAGTTTCGCAGTTGGTTTGGAGACACTTGGTTCTGCAGGATAGCTGAAGAAGCTGTCCTATTTCCTTTTCGATTGTGGCTTCTGCTGAGCCTTGCCTCCAGCAACAGAGAGAGATTTCACCTGCAGCTGCAGGGGTGACAAGTTGGTGGTCTTCTTGCTGTGTGTGACACGCACACACGCGCGCACACACACCTCTGCAGCCAGCTTTGTGTTAACCAATTGTCCCTGTGTATTCCTGACAGGGAAAAGATAAAGCATGTCTTGTGCCCAAAGTCCGTTTTCTTGATCTCTGACCATTTTGCACATTTTGAGATATGAATCAACAGAAGATGGATTTTAGATGACTGCTGAGACGTGGTAATCAGTCTTTTGTCTCTGCAGCCACTGAAAATTAAAGTTCAGTCTTTTGTATCTTTCATATCTCCCATTTAAGTGTCTCTGCTTGACGGGGGCAATGACACCTTTTCAGGTGCGACATTCCATGTTCTCCCAGGACAGGTCTGTCAGTATAATCCACATAGAAATATTTCCAGAAAGTGGTTACTTTACATCATCAGCTATCTTTTGCTCAGTGTCCTTACTTGTATTTCTTTAAAAACACACATGTCTTCCTTAAAAAAATCAATTCATAATAAGTAATAAGTAATTTGTGGCTGTAATCGGCTTTTCATGACAAATGCAAAAGGGAACTTGCTATAAGTCCAATTGTATGCTCTATGTCACTTCTCGCATGTGGCTAATTTATAAGGGACATGCCACACAACATTTTGAAAAACCTTTTTAGGAGATACATTTTATGATAGCCACCTCTGCCCTTGAGATTTTTCAAACTTATTTGAACTTCTGAGCATTTAATTTTAATTGATACTGCCACCATAATTAAAATTTATGGAACAATTCTAAACCGCAAATTTTACAAAATTATTCTTCTAGGTTCACACTCCATGATTTTATGTCCCATATTTATGAATGGAAAATTGAGGAGTGCACAGCCTGATTTTCTAATATGCATTGCTATCCACAAGGCTATGTGCACATTCATAAAATCGGCCCTTAAGTATTCATAGCATTATAGAAATTACAGCACTTAAGGAGGGTAATTGGCCCATCATTCCTATATCAGCGCTACCTCTTAAACTGGAAATATCTATTCTAATTCCAGTTCATTGTCCTTTTAAACCCTTCCTTTTCAAGTACCTCTGTAATTCCCTTTTAAATTATGTAATACTCTCAGCATCAATAGCCATTTGTGGGAAGGCAGTTGATCTTCTAATAATCTTTCATGTGAAAATATTTCATCTGAGTTTCCCATTCATTCTTCTACTCATAATTCTGACTTAGTTTTAAGTAGGATCTATCATTGTACCTTCCTCATCTACATGCTGTTTTGGGGACATCATCTGCAGACAAGCTTCCAATTGTATACTGATGAAACACAGCTCTATTTTGCTACAACCTCTCCAGCATCTCCACTGCCTCTGTTTTATGAGATTGACCCCACAACAAACTTTATGCACACCATTGATTCCATCCTCCTTTTCAGCCACTGTCTCCCAAAATTATTCCAATCCCAATCTTGTTGTCCTATTCGACTCTGGACTGAGCTCCTGACTTCATTCTCTTTTACCTCAAAGACTGCTTACCTCTACTGTCACATCACCTGCCTCCACCACTAATGTGACCATCTGCTGCTGAAAACATCCTTAATGATTTTTCACCTACAGACTCATCTATTCAATTTGTCTCCTATCCTTCACCCTACAGAAAATTCAGCCTATCTAAAACTCATGGTCCTCATATCCTATGCTCACCAAGGGCTGCTAACCTATCACCGCTGTCCTTGCTGAGTTACATTAGCTCTTAGTTCTTCAACACTTTCAATTTAAAATTTCTGATCCATGTGATCTTGTCTTTTCATAAAACTGTAACCTCTCCTGGCCCTAACGCCATGAGTCCTACAATCTCTGACCTTTCATGAATTCCCCTTTCAACTGACAACTAGGCTGTCATCCCTCCCCTCAGCTGCTTGGGCTCCATGCTCTAGACTCCTTAACAAAACCCCTCTGCTTCTTCACCTCTATCTTCTCCTCTTTGGCCAAGCTTTTGGTTATCTCTTCTAATATCACCTCCTTTGGGTCAGCATATATTTCTGATTGCTACTCTGTGAAGCATGTTTTTAAACAATATATAAATGCAAGTTATTCTTGTTTTTAAAATAAATAAATGCAAAACTTCTGTCGTATTTTTGAGTAAAATTCTAAGCTTTAGCTTGGTTTCCCAGGGTAGTGTGGTTAGGGAGACAAGTCGTTCTGAAGTTGTATCCTTTGCTGCTAGTACTGGATCTGCTGTAGGACATCTGTAAACATTTCTCATGCCCCACGCTTACTTAGCACCTTCAACAAAGGGTTGAAACACATCTACAATCCTTAGGCCATCAAAATAGTGACTGACAATTGAAACACAAGTACCCCATCATTTTTCATTTTATCTTGGGATGTGGACAATACTGGAAAAGACAATGTCACCATGCTGTGGACAGAAGTCATGCATATGCTAGGCCAGGTAGGATTGCAAGTTCCCTTTGCAAAATGTTGTTGGTGAATCAGTTGAGTTTTTATGACAGCCCAGTGCTTTCATGGTTTTTTTTTTGGTGCTCATCCCCAAATTACCATATTTATTGAATGCTGTTTCAACAATTTGCCAGGAGGAGATTTTAACTCATGGCCTGTGGGTTGCTAGTTCAGTACCAAAACCACTATATGATTACACCCCCGTTTAAAGTGTATTGTTAATGACCATTTGCTAGGTCTGTCAGTTCCCCTATAATCAACTGGCTTCAGCAGCTTTCCTTGAATACATCTTAAGTGTTTCACTTCTGGGCTGAATAATATATCATTCTAAAAATGTGCATCATTCTCTGATCTCTTGCCTAAATAACTGCAGTTCAAAATAATTTGTTTTATTGAAAACAATTTGGGATGTTTCTGAGAGATATGATAAGGCACTACGCAAATGTAAATTTTAGCTTTATTGCCGTTCAGCTAAATTAATGGCCAGGATTTTTCAGTTGGCGTGTGGGGGCGGGCCCGACACACTGGTGTGTAAAATGATGTGCAGTGACGTCGGTCGTGTGTCCCAATGTCATCGCGCTGCCTCGCAATGTTTCGTTCAGTGGGCGTATGCCGGAATCAGCTGCGCGGCCACCGATAACTGATAGGCCTATTAAAGCCATTGACGCATTAATTAATGCCATTGTTTGCACTGCCTGTCCAACTTTAAGGTTGACGGGTAGGCAAAAAGGCCAAGCGGCCTTCACGTTTCTTAGGAAACCTCACCCATGAGCGGGATGAAGTTTCCCAAAGCTTTTACTACTGAAATGAAAACTTTATATGAGAAATAAAAACATGTCCCATTTCACAGTCACATGAGGGGACATGTCTCATTAAATTTTTAATGCCTGTAAAATTGTTTTTACAAACCGCTTCAAAGTCCCTGAGGCACGGAGCTGCCTCAGGGAGATTAAAGTGCTCTTTTGCGCACATGCGCGAAAGAGCGCTGGCCCCGAATCTCCCTTCTCCCGCCAACCCCCCAACCCCCAACCTGCACAGGTAGCGCTGCTACTGCTCACGTCTTACGCTGGGTGGGCCTTAATTGGCCCGCCCGTGTAAAATGGCGGCGCGGAACTGATCACGGGTGGCAGTCAGCTCTGCAATTGCTCCCGCCCAGCCCGCCCGACGCGAAAAAAATTCTGGTCAATGTGTTTTTTCTCATAACTAAGAGAATTTAGATCAAATATTCGCATAGGCTTATTTAACAAACTAACTCAGTGTCCTCCATTCCATTAACAATTTTTTTGGTTGCTCATTTACAGCAAACCAGTGTGAACAGGAATTCTAGAAAGCGCCCAGCACAAACCACAGACACAGATTCCACACCAAAGAAAACATGTGAGCAGAAGTCTTCGGATCGTTTGTTGCAGATTCCGTTATTACTGCAATGCTCCCGGCCCTTGACTGCACAAGCAGTCAGCTCTCCACAGGAGACAACTCCAAGTCGTCCTATGCCTCCAGAAGCACGCAGACTCATTGTCAATAAAAACGCTGGTGAGACTTTGCTACAAAGAGCTGCACGTCTAGGCTATGAGGTAAGTTCTATATTTGAAAACGGGTAATTATATGATTAAGAATTCTTTCATTTTGTTTTCTGTCATCTGCTGTAGTCATAAAATGTTAATTGAGTTTTATTTAAGAGTTAAATAGTTTAATTTCCACGTAGATTAATGTGTAATAGCCACAATAAGTTTGGCGGATGCAATATTTAAACATTGAAGTTGTAGCAGTTTACAGTTTTTCAAGAATATATCAATTATATATGTATATACACCAAGTTGGTGCATAAATTTAGACTAAGTACCTCACTTTAAATAATGCAACATGCATTTGAATATTTGAAATATGAAAAAATCCTGAATAAGATTTAAAATGTTCCATTATCAAGCTGCATCAAAAGTATGTTTGAATAAGGCGTGCTAAGTTTTGTTCTGTCTTGCGATGAGGTTATAAATGGCAATTTTTCTAACTAAATCTTTGGATTGCGTTAACATTTAAGATCACTCGAACAGATAATTTAACAACAAAGAATATTAGAAATTTCTGCTACATTTCTGCATTACAATCTAATGAAAAATAAGTTTTTTGCTGTCAAAACAATATGTAGTGGCATCAGGAGTAATAGCAATCATGGTCAATCAGTACCTATTATATTTACAATGTGCTTAACTTGTCAGAGATTTGGAAACCTTAGTCCTTGCTCAATGTTCTGTAAGGGAATAAAAACTTCCTTTGGCCCTGCCAGCTGTTTCACTACCTTGGTGACTAGGTTACTAGTGGCTTCGGGAGTAATAGCAATCATGGTCAATCAGTGCCTATTATACTTACAATGTGCTTAACTTGTCAGAGATTTGGATACCTTAGTCCTTGCTCAATGTTCTGTAAGGGAATAAAAACTTCCTTTGGCTCTGCCAGCTGATTCACTACCTTGGTGACTAGGTTACTAATCTATAAATCGGATACTGGAAAATCATCAGCATAAATTGCACAAATAGAAATCCAGGTATCAGTGATAAAGCACATTAGTATTTTGAAGTTTTTAATAAAGTAGTGAATTTCTCAGCTGGTATCAATAAATAATGTTCCTGGTTACATTGTGCTAAGCTAAGTTGTGTATCATGCCCACTTTTGACTCTAATTTGAAACGGGCACTGTTTTGCAGCTAAAATCATAGTACCGATGACATTATAAGGGATAAATTTCCAGTGTGGGGCTTTAATGTGAACACCATTAGAGAATTCTAACCTGCGCTGCATCCAGTAAGACCCTTTGCTAGCAGTAGGGCCTTGCAATTTCTGACCTCCAGTGTGATGTCTTAAATGTATACTTCATGAGTGTTTACTGACTGGCTCAATCTACCAAAAAATTAAAAATTATGGCTATTTAACTAGATGACTAGTCTTATTTTTCTTACCTGTTAATGAAGCATATTGAATTTTACCATGTCATATTCACAGAGAGAGACTCTGTTTACTCCAGACATTAGGGGCTTGGGCGAGATCGGGTGTGGTCATGCATTGAAAATAGCGCTCCTGAATTGTGTGCCAGTATCCTGACACCTTCGGGACATGCTGCTATTTTCTAAGCGAGGACGATGGGGATGCTAGGAACCCACTTGCCTCCAATTAATTGCCTTGAAGAGCTCCTTAATGGGCTGGGGAGGGCTAGATGGCGACTTTGAAATTGCAGATTGGCAAAACTGAACAGTCTTGTGCACCCTAATACATAGCTGTCAGGTGCAATATGGAGAGCCATCAAGTCATGTTTGTGCTGAAGAAAAGGTCTGTCAGAGCATGTCTACAACCTTTACGTTGGCCATTTTGCCACTTGTCTGTGCTGTGAGACTGTTGGCCCTCTGATCTCCTGCATTCTCTGTTTTGCAAGATTTGCAAGGCAGTGGCAAGCTCAGTCATGGCTGCTGTCTGCCTTTGGGGATCATATGCAAGAATTTGTTTCTGCCTGCTAGCAATGTTAACTCATTCGGTGCTGAGTTCACCTCTGGCCCAGTTAGGATCTCTGCATTTAAAGATAGCTTTGCAGGGTGGGGACCTGGAAATGATGCAGGTATCCAGTTCCCATGCCAGAATGAAGACCCAGCCCTAGATGTTCCAAGTTTCTCTAATCTATTTGCACACATGTTATACCTATCTAAAAGTGTTTGACTACTAGCCTAAGGAGTGAGGGTCACACATTGTAAGTATAACATGACTTCAGTGCACATTGTGATATACTTTGTGCATTCAAATCACGAGCATTTTGTTGACCTTTTCTACGATACTAGGTAGTACAGTGCTACTGAACTTGATAGGTTTGTCTCATTGGAGGAGGTACCACCAGAAATGGGATGCTTTATTCAGTGATATTACATTGAATGCTTGTCACAATGATTATAAGTTTAACATGAAAGTCATAGCACAACAAGTACATTAATTAAATCTGTTAGTTTGGTAATTGGAAGAAGTGTAGTGGAGTATTAAGTAATAGAAAAGTATTGCTGAAACTGAAAGGAAGAATCTACAAGACAGTTGTGAGGCTGGCCTTGTTATATAGTGCAGAAACTTGGGCAACGTCTGGAAGAGAGGAACAATGACTGAATACTAATGAGATGAGGATGCTGAGATGGATGTGTGGATAACAAGAAAGGATAAGACCAGGAACCAGTACATCAGGAGGTCAATGAAGATTGTGGCAGCATTGAAGAAAGTAGCTAACAAGTGATTGAACTGGTATTGTCATCTGTTGCGGGGAGAGGAAATATAGCGAGGCAAATAATGAAGATGGGTCTGCCAGGAAATGAGGAAGATCTAAGACTAGATGGACGGATGTGGCGGTGAGAGACTTAAATGCAGTGGGATTGGAGGAAGAATGGGTAACTGACAGGAGGAGATGGAGAAAAGGGAGTGATCAACCAGCATTATGGCGAGCCCCAGTGAAATGATAGAAACCGAAAGAGGAAGACTGAGAGCTGTAATGATTAAAATATTCTGCTGGTTAACAGACATTTTCAAGTCTTTATTAACCTTTCAAGAGTACCATGGCATAGATAGTTTGAATCAAAAAATATTCTAGGAGCAGAGAGACAGAATAGACCATTCAGTCTTTCAAAAAGATCATGGCTGACCTGTACTTCAATTCCATTTATCTACTTTTGTTCTGTATTTCTTTAGACCCTTACCTAACAAAAATCTAACCTTTCACAACATCACTATCCCCTATCAGGAAGTCTGCAAACAACTTCTCTCAGTATCTTGCATCTACCCATAGTAGTTACATTGCTCACTCACCTTTGCTGAAATCCCTTCTTTCTACTGTGCTAATTGTGTTTATTATCAATAGTTCAACACCAGCATACTTTTGGCATTTCAGATCCACAAACAGGTGTTTGTATTGTTACAGACAGGAGGGGGGAGTTAATTTAAACAGCACTAATTTTTCCTCTCACCATCTGTCCATAAACAGAAAGGTGTTTTGATTTGTATCCCTCTTTATAAGCGGTGGCGTATTTCCCAACCCCTCAGTTTTGGTGTGATCCAAATTTTTATTAATAACCCCACAGCAAACTCAAGATGGGATGAACTCAAAAGGTTAGTTTATTTGCACACACTGAACATGCGAAAAGAGGGTTTGCAACATCCACCTCGTATTCAGATAGTAAAGAGAGGGATAGAGAAAAGAAAGATTTACAGTACAAAGACCACAGAGAAAAGAAATATTGTTTCACGTGGGTTCCAGAGTCTAGAATCAAAGTCCAGTGAGGTATTCCTTCATGGAGGTCGGTGGGTTGAAAATCAATGCTGGATAATGCAGTTTTCCAGTGGTGTTGACTTCACGCAATGCGATAGGCATGCGGAGATAAATCAGTCTTTTAGGTGATGGTATAGACTTCCAGCAGGAGTAGGGTAGACAGGGCCAGGTGTGCAACTTGGGCCAGAGCTCCTTAGGTGTGGCCAGGTAGTCAGATGTTAAACAGCAGACTGAGCTATGCAGTTCAGCAAGGCAATATTATTTTTCCACAAGCCAGAGGCCCATGCCACATGATTCCTACCTCTGCCATCTTGATAAAGGATGTATATCCATCGTCTGGATTCCAGAGATTTAAATGTCTCAGCAATTAGAAATTGAAAGAAAGGTTGTGGGGCCTTTATCTTAGCAGACGATCCATCTCCTTCTGGCCAGCTTGGGTTATTAAATGCAGATGGCCTTTGTATAGCTCTCTTTGAAGTTGCGCTGTACAGTCCCTATGTGGTCGTTAGTGGCTTCTCAGAGATAAGGAGGTGAGAGTTTTCCTAAAACTGTCAAATGGCTTCTTTTGCTCAGGGGTCATAGACAGACACAGTTTCAGCCATTTTAAAGGTCGTTGTTCAGTTTTTAAAATTTTAGAAATAGCAATGAGCATATCTTTATATATTTTTTAAAAAACAGTGTGAGGTCTTAGTCCCTCACAGTATTTTGGTCTTTCACATCAATTAAAAAGTATAGGTGTGTTTGGAAATATTTGTCAATCTAAATTGAACAGCTTTCATCTATTATAAAATTGAAATACTAGGAATGCTGAAAATCCGAAGCAGAGAATGCTGTAAACACTCAGCAGCTATGGCAGATTCAGCCGAGTTAATGTTTCAGGTCAATGACCTTTTATCAGGGTCTATCTATCTGCTGGAAAATCTTTTTTTTTTAGATACAAATTTGGAGCTTAAGGTAATTGCCTTTCAAACATTAAGAAGTTCAGGATTCAACAGTTGTTTGAGTTTGGTATTGAAATGCTGAAATTGTTTTTGGGTTGTCTAGCTGACTGCTCCAAATTAGCATGTGTTCTTGTGAAATGATGAGAGACAAGAATACCAGAAAAGGGTCGATAGTGCAGTTTGTTGATCAGCAACTTGCTCAGGAAGCACATGCCTTGTTTGGCATATTAGAAGAGGCTTGGTGGAGATGTTGTTCCCCTTGGTTATTGGTGTTAAATATATGCCAACAACTTCTTCAGTTGTATGGTTAAACATATGTAAATTGACATTAATATATTGCCAGATGCAGCCTAGTAGTTGCAAGCCAAAATATTATTTCTGTTATCGTAAACTGCTTAGAATTTATTTGTAGGTGTCATTTTATATGGATTTCGTTTTGGTATTGAAACATTACTCTATTAAAACAGTCCCTGTTGCATTGTGAGATTGGGGACAATTTTGTAAATACATTTGTAAGTGAAATAAAGCACAAGAGTAGGATTTATAATCTTATTTCCTTGTCACTTTCATCAATTAATCTGGTACCTGTTTTATGTGATGCAAATTAATTCATTAATCTTTTTTTTTCCTAGGAAGTAGTACTATACTGTTTGGAGAACAAGGTTTGCGATGTAAATCACCGTGACAATGCAGGTTATTGTGCTTTGCATGAAGCCTGTGCCAGAGGATGGCTCAGCATTGTATGCCACCTTCTAGAACACGGAGCTGATGTTAACTGCAGTGCTCAGGATGGAACAAGGTATTTATTTTCTTGGATTAAATTGGACTAGATTACTTTGTATTAAGCCTGTGAAACTTTACTGAGTGATCGGTGCTCAAGCGAGACATTGAAATGCTAGATTCAAATTTTAATTTTGACTCTTCCTTTAACTTTTTATCTAAGCAACTGATGTCTGTGGCTTTCAGTACAAGGAATTATTTAGTTTGATAAAACTGGAATTAAACTATACAGTTTAAGTGAATTCCTGAATTTGATGAAAGATAATTTGGTACCATAATTTTTTTCTGCCATTTGGTTTTTGCCTTCCAAAATCTCTTTTGGTGATTTTTGTTTCGCTTACCAAGTTAGAGTGTTGAGACCTAGGGACGGAGCAAAGTCCCCACTGCAAGCAGCAAGCTTCGACATCAAGTACCTCAGCAAATGCACTGCTTAGTGTTTCAATGAGCCATGCGAATTAGGCAATTTTATGTATTCAGTGCTCTCATGCTCTGGCTGAGCAACTGTATTGAGCTACCGCCCTAATTCTCAAATTTGTGCTCCCATTGAGTGCCGCTCCCTGCTGGGAACTCAGTATTGCTGAGCTTACTGCTATGTATGTACATATACAATGGAATGTTGGCACTCTATTCAACCATCAGCGTCTAAACAGAAGCCAATCTAGTCCACACATGAACCTCCTGGGGAATAAAATTCATCACCCAGGGTCTCATGGCAATCTGCTATTCATTGATCCCTACTGGAAAAGTGCATAGTTACAGATGAGATTGGTTTCTCAAATCCACTGCCTATATGTATCCTCTATGTGCATAAGATTTGCATTCATACTTTTCTCTACCATCAAATTAAGTTTTGAAATTTTGTTTTTGTTGAAGGCCTATTCATGATGCAGTAGAAAATGATCACTTGGAAGTGGTCCGGCTGTTGCTTTCATACAGTGCAGATCCAACGCTGGCCACATACTCTGGTCGTACTATTCTAAAGATGGCACACAGTGAAGTGATGGAAATGTTTCTCGCAGGTATGTCCAAATCCCAGTTGTTAACCCCTTTCAATCTGGACATTTCAATTAACTTCATTAAGGGACACTTTTTGGCACAATTGTGAAATTGCCTTTGATGTAAATTTTGCAGCACAATGGTGAAAGTATGAAAGTAATTTGATTTAGTCAATTATCACAAATGTTACACTGAGTAATTATCTCATTTTAATAAAAATAACTAAGTTCAATTTTGAATGAAACCCAAGGTGGCTGACTGTATTAATGCATGGTGAGAGTTTATATGAATAAAAATTTTCCCTTTTTATTTGGAGTCTAACAAGAAGCATTAATGTTATAAAACATATGTATCCGCAATGTGTAAAAAATATGTAATTGTCAGTTTGACTTGATCAACTAGCAGTTCAAGAAGCTCTCCAGAATTTGAGCACATATTTTAGGATGATTTGCATGCAGTACTGAAGGATTGCTGCACTGTAAGAGATGCTATTCAAATGTTAAACTGGGATTTCACCTGTCTATTCAGGTTGCTGAAAAATATTCTATTCATTATTTAAAAAAACAGAATAAAAATCCTGCAACCAACACTTGTAAAGTAGATTAAGTGGTCATTTAATTCGTTCATGGGATGTGGGCATTGCTGGCTAGGCCAGCATTCATTGCCCATCCCTAATTGCCCTTTTCAGAGTGTATTTAAGAGTCAGCCACATTGCTGTGGGTCTGGAGTCACATGTAGGCCAGACCAAGAAAGGACAGCAGATTTCCTTCCCTAAAGGACATTTATCTAATTGCTGTTTGTGGGACCTCGCTGTGTTCTAACTGTTTGCCACAAAAATTTTGTTTTAGGGTGTCCCAAAAATGCTGCATAAATTCTCACTTATGAGTTAACTGAGTTACTATTTAGTCATTGTTAATCACTATTGGATTAGATAATAGAGGTCAACCTTGTGATAATGCAGTTGCAGCACAATGGCATTGGGAACACTGCTGACCAGTAGTGCAGGCAGCATGATAATACAAGGTCAGTTATTTGGCATTGTAACACAGAACTGCTGGTGCATTGAACATGATATACTGGGAAGATGCAGTTGATGAATCTCATGGAAGGATTTAGACAATGGCAGGTGGTTCAAGTGGCCAGGATAGGGAGTATTAATGTACATGATTCTGTCTATATGATGACAGACCAACTGCATATTGATGGAGTGGACTCCTCCCTTCTCAGGAAGGGAAGGACATTGGAGGTAGTGCTATGCATTATTGCATTTGTGCCCTCAATTCTTTTATTCATTCATGGGATGTGGACTTCGCTGGCTAGGCCAGCATTTATTGCCTATCCCTAGTTGCCCTTGAGAAGGTGGTGATGAGCTGCCTTCTTCAACCGCTGTAGTCCATGTGGTGTAGATACACCTACAGTACTTTTAAGAAGGGAGTTCCAGGATTTTGACCCAGTGACAGTGAAGGAACGGCAATATATTTCCAAGTGAGGATGGTGAGTGACCTGGAGGGGAATTTCCAGGTGATGGTGTTCCCATCTATCTTCCCATCTATCTATTTTGGAAATTGAAACTGAAAATGTATAGTGCTTTTTTTCACTCCTGGTGGAGAAATAGATTGATTGAGTAGTGTGGGTAAAATAGGCTTCTATAATGTGCATGATGCAACTGTGCACTGCAGGTTAGGAGATTTTGAAGATGTACCCAATTGTTTTTAGGAAGAACCCAGCAATATACCAGTTCAGGAAGCTGTTACTTTAATAGGAACTGACACAGCCGTCCCTGTCCTATGATTGCTTTGCGTGTCTGCTGTAGGGCTGTGCACCGATTTATGATGTTCTCCTTAAGAACTCATATTCTTCACATGCAGGAGTCTCCAGACTGTCCAGGTGCAATTGCCTGACCCTATACAGAAGGGTGTCAGCATAAAAATAGGACCTAACAAAGTGCCAAAGATGCAAATGCATTTGTGTGGTATCCTTTCTCTGAACCTTTCTTTATCCTCCCCTTCAAAACATTGTAAATACAGGCACCCCTGTATATCTCTGGGAAAATGAGCAGGCTCAGCAGATGTCTGAAATTTTTAAGAAGTTGCCTCAATAGTGTTCCTGTACCCTGAGGCACTTAGACATATACACTCAAATGCACACAGGTGTGTGTGCATGTGTGTATAGATAAAGTATAAACTCTCATTTGGAATTAATCTGTAAAAGCCATGATTCAGATCAGTTTCATTTAAATGATGAATTGAATAGAAATTATTTCATGAATGGTCCAATGCAATAAGAATGAAATGTCAATTTTGAAATGTCTGAACTTCAATTATTGCACATGCCCTGTTTTATTTTAGCTTGAAATAAACACAGGATTAGCAGGGATTCTAAATACAGTTATTTTACCTGAAGAGATGCTTTAATGGACATGTCCTCAGGCGTTCTTCTGAAAAATACATTCATTATCTCTTTAAAAACTCACCACTGGGCTAGGTGCAAAAACCTGATGATTCTTCATTTCTTCTCCATTCCTGTCACCCCTTCTCCTCCCACCTGCTCTGCTAAAAGCAATTTGTGACATAGGCTGCTGAGAGCTGAGTGTAAGCAAAGAAACAAGCAGCCTGTGAAATGTCACAAAAATGGTGTACTACTTTCTATGTAATTATATTTTACATACGAACATACAAAAATGACAGACGGGGGAAGTTCATCTGGTCCATCTAGCCACATAAAATGCAGGAGGCATCATGCATTATGAAAGAGACCCACTCACCATGTAATTGTCGGGGAGATGTGAATAACCAAGTAAGAAAGAACCAAAGCCATTCCAGGTTGGGGCTTTAAGGAGGTGGGGGTGGGGGTTGTCTCTAACATAACATTTTGATACCTGGTCCAATACACTGGTACTTTTATTTTTACAACTTGGGCCTTGCATCATTGCTGGATCAGCCTTTTGCAATCTCAAACTGCTCAGTTGGGATACTGCACATTTCAGTGCCATGTTTTGTTAACATTTTATGTACCGTATGACACAACTACAGTGAGCAGGTGCTCTGCCTTCAGTGTTTTGACCAATTTGTGTGTTTTTACTCCGCCCCAGAGTATTTTGCTGACTTGCAAGGTCGAAGCAGCGATGACCCTGGTTTGTACTGGGATTTCTATGGCAGCTCTGTGTGTGGTGAGTGATACCCTTATGCAAACTCTTATATGTGGAAAGGAATACTGTAATTGTAGCAAAAAAAAAGAACATTCTTAAAGTTAAATGCTCTGTACTAATAAAGCTATGGTGAATTGAATTAAAGCAGTTTCATTCCACATTAACAAATCTGCCTATATATAGTCTAGTTTATGGGTCTTATTTTAATTTGCATCTGTTTTTGTGACTCTTTACTGTTTATTTAAAGAAAAGCGTTCCCTCAAAGTAGAATGTCTCTAATTTATCATATCATAAAGGTTATATTTAGTCTACTAGTTAAATGCTGAAATTTCGACTTAAGTCTAAGTTTGAATCCCAGCTTCATTTGTCTAAAGAACATTTCTGTTATTTGCTACACTACCTGAGGAGGAACAGAAAACTGATCAGGAAAGGGAGAAATTCATTTCATGTACCGAGTGCACCTCCTAGCAGGTCAGGAGAGGAATAGGGACCATTATGCTCAACAGCAAAAGGGTAAATTTTGCATGCAATTTGAAAGGAGGAAAGTTAGAAGTGGAAGGAAGAATTACAAAGACTGCACTAAATAATCATTCTATTCAAAAATATCAACCTGTACTCATTCTGACAAAACGTGTGAAGGGTGTTCCACAGGGACTGGTGCTGAAACAACTGCTGTTCACCATTTTTGTAAACAATTTGGACCCTGGAACCAGAAGTACAATTTCAAATTTTGTGCATAACATTGGGGTTACAGTTAATGCAGTTGAGGACTGCAACAAAATATAAGAAGACATTGGCTGGGAATTTGTGGGATTTAAAAAAATATATATTGATGGTGAACCATCAACATTTGCCATCCTTATCCCTCTGAATCTGACCATAGTTTCAGATTTAGAGCAAGCACAGATTAAAACAAAAACCCTGACATTGCAGTCAATCATCAACTGTTTCGTCACAGGCTGCACAGTGGACCACCCCCCACAGAGCCGGGAAACAGCTAAATCAATGAATCTGGAACAAACCTTTTTTTTTTGCTCTCATGCCATTGTTAGAAACAATGAAGTGCAACTGATCTGGCGCTAAAAAATTAATTTTATATTTGTGGAATGTTGTTAAATGCCTCCACTATAATTACTAGATTTTTTTAACTAATCATACATACTTAAAATTTGTTAATGATATTTCAGTTTCTACCTTAATCCCATGTATAGGTTTCCATTTTTATTTTGCACTCTGTAAAACCTTTAGAAGTATTTTGATTATTAGTGCTTTTCATTCCCTGGTTAGCTATCTGTGAGAATTCTGTAATGTGATTAGCTGCTTGGACAACTTGATGGTATCACTGCAGCTCCACACTAGGAATTCCCATTAAACTATACAGCAATCAGTTGCACATAGAGAGATAAAGCTCTCAGCACAAAGATCACAAGATCTTTCAGTGAGGCTTTTTTCGAAGTCAACGGTGAGTGACCATACTTCACCACTGACTGCAAAATCCAGGCCATTAATAAACTTGCAGAATGGGTGTGTAATTTGCAAATGAACCTGAAATAGATAAGTGTGAGGTTACACATTATGATAGGGAAAATAAGGAGGCCACATTATCCTTGGAAAATAAATGCCTAAATGGGGTAAAGGAGCCAAGGGATCTGCAGGTACAGATACATATCATTAAAAGTAGCAATGCAGATCAATAAGGCTATAAAAACAATGCATTGGACTTCAATTCTAGAGTGATATTAAACTTGAATAGAACCTTGGTTAATCCACACTTGGAGTACTATGGATAGTTCTGGTCTTCATGTTATATTAAAAAAAGAGGCACTATAGAAGGTGCAAAAGAGATGCACTAAAATGATACCAGAACTGGGAGGTTATACTTGTCGGGAAAGATTGAACAGCTGGGACCTTTTTTCTCTAGAATAGAAAAACAGAAGACTTAGGGGTAATCTGATAGGTCTTTAAGATTACAAAAGGGTTTGACAGCATAGGTATAAGATGTTTCCAGTTGTGGAGAAAACCAAAACTAAGGACATTTATGTAAGATAGTCACTAATACGTGAATTCGGGAGGAACTTCTTTATCCACAGAGAGATTAAATTGTGAAACTCGCTACCACAAGGGGTAGGTGAAATGGCTAGCTTATGTACATTTAAGGGGAAGCTAAATAAACAGATAAGGAAGAAAGGAATGATTGTTATGTTGATGGGGTCAGATGAAGAAGGGTAGGAGGAGGCTCATGTCTGGCATCAGCATGGAACAGTTGGACCAAATAGAATGTTTTTGTTCTGTGAATACAATGTAAACTTTTTCCTGGGTCCATTTGGCATTTGGAAACATTTTTAGAAAATATTGTATGGATTTTCTAGGTATAGATGTAAAGATGATAACTTCTCCAACAGTTTAGTGAGTTCACACGCTGCTCAGATTGACGCTGAGCTGCATAGATCCAAAAGGTACTGTGTTTGACTTAGTTTGTACTAAGTTACCTGATCGCCCCTAGCTGATGGAAGAAGTTTTGTGAATGGCGTTAACCAATGTTTCAGTAATCCATCCTGGGAATGTTGAGGTTGAAAGGGAACAGAATCAGACTTGGCTATGGTGCTTTCTATGCTCAACAGATGGACTGACTCTAGATGAAAATGTCCACTTAGGTAAACTACTGAATGGTGGATATTGCTAGTGGAGCTATGCACTAGCTTGAACCAACACCTTCAGGTGGGGTGAGATCAAATTTGGAATAAAAATTGATAATTAAAGATTATATTTGAACAATTTGGTAACTTTAAAGGTACAGTCGTGAACTCTGAGTTTCTCTAGGTCTTGGTCATCTTCCTGGATGAAGTGTTCCATGGTGATAAAGGATATTGTAGATAGGGAAGGTAATTCGGCTCAAAGATGTGTGTGGGCCCACGTACACACTTATCTGAATCATATGTGTTAGTGCTGATAACAATAGAGAGGACTTCAGCCAGGAAAAGAGACATTAAACATGGGAATCTTGTATTTAGAGGCTGGAGAATTTTCACAGCTATGCAAAATATGTCAAATTTAAGAATATTTTGTAGATTTTTGATCATTATGCATAAATCTTTGAGTTAGCCCATGTGTCTATAAACCCCAACTTTGAGTTGAGGTTTGCAGACACTTGGAAGCAAACCGTGTGAGCTGAAACAGCAGTGTTGTTGTTTTGGGTACAGGATGTCCATCAACCTAAAGACAAGAGTATCTTTAACAGCTGATTTCTGCGTGGAACTACCAGTGGCCAATTGAGAACTGGTAAAGCTTATCTCATTCATTGCAGACTGGTTTGAATGTTAACTAGCTTTTGGAATTTGAACTGAAACCTGAGATGTCTGATGAGTGCATCTTGTCCCTTGCTGGTGGGATTTAAACAACATGACGCATTTGAATGTGACCTGTGAATGCCACAAAAGTTATTTTTATTAAGATTATTTGTTTTGTCTTTGATTTAATACTTTAAGGCCATGTCTGCATATGACAGAAAGCTTTTTTTTAAATAGTGTTCTATATGTTAAAATACATTCCGTTCTGATGCTGTTGAAAAATATAAGTTTTTGCATTATAATTTGACAGCCACAAAGAAATAGCTGATTCTCTTCTGCAAGTAACCTTTAGCGTCTTTTGTGATTTCAGAACCAGTAGAAGAGTCTGGCTTTGATGTCTTGGCTAATCCACCAGGCCCTAGTGATGAGGAAGAGGAGTATGATGATGTGTTGGAATTTGAGTTTTCTGATACCCCTCTTTTACCTTGTTACAACATTCAGGTCTCACTCTCTCAGGGGTATGTATTCTAGATAGATTCTGATAAAACCATCTTGATTATTTTAGGATAAGGGCAGCAGATAGATGGGAACACCACCATCTTGATTATTTTAGGATAAGGGCAGCAGATAGATGGGAACACCACCACATGGAATTTCCCCTCCAAGTCACTCACCATCCTGACTTGGAAATATATTGCCGTTCCTTCACTGTCACTGGGTCAAAATCCTGGAACTCCCTTCCTAACAGCACAGTAGGTGCATCTACACCACATGGACTGCAGCGGTTCAAGAAGGCAGTTCACCACCACCTTCTCAAGGGCAACTAGGGATGGTCAATGAATGTTAGCCCAGCCAGCGAAATCCATATCCCATGAATGAATAAAAAAAAAAATTGGCTAACAGTAAATATGGTTGGTCAATAAGTGATACTGAAAGAGGAGCTGAGAAAAACCCAACTATATTTGCCTTCTTCCATTGACCTGGCACCTCGTCCACGTTCTATGACAGATATGGTAAACTCATTCCTTTGTGGAGCCTAATGTAAAAATATGAGCTGGTTCAAAGTTCAAATGTAAGTAAATGGTTCAGATACCGCCTTAAACATTCATTCCCTCCACCATCAATGGCAGTAGTACGCACCATCTATAAGATGCACTGCAGCACTTCAACAAGGCTCTTTTGACAGCACCTTCCAAACCCATGACCTGTACCACCTAGAAGAACAAGGGTAGCAGACACATGGGAACACTATTGCCTACAAGTTCTCCTCCAATCACAAACGATCCTGATTTGGAACTGTATTGCTGCTCTTTCACTGTTAAATCAGTGTAAACAGTGTTAAAACAGGTTAAAATCCTGAACTTCATCCCTAACAGCACTGTGGGTGTACCTACACCACATGGACTGAAGCAGTTCAAGAAGGCGAACTACCACCATCTGCTCGAGAGCAATTTAGGGATGGGCAATAAATATTGGCCTTGTCAACAACACTCGCATCTAATGAATGAATAAAAATATATAAAATGCAAGGGCTGTATTCAAGTATATTTTTATATATTATTTAAATACATATTTATTATATATAAATCCCATGATTGTATTCTAGCCTTTCATGCACACACACAACACATACCTGTCTATTCCATTGGCTTCAACATATATCTCACTTATTTCTGTAATATTTTCCTCGTTCTATTTTCCACACCACATTTTGGTGAAAATACCCTCATTAGAGAACAGTTTTTTCTCTGTTTCACCCTGGGTAATTTGCTTAAAAAATATATATTCATTACCAGAAACTATAAAGTCCAGCAGGTCATTAGAAATGTATGTTTCAAACATTATGACATAAGTCATAATATTTATTATGCATTAGTAGAATGCATTTGGAACAACAAGCTACATAAGTCATTGAAAGCTCGAGAAAAGCATTTTAAATATTATTATTTTAAATTAAGATATTTTTGATTTTAGATGTATAACCTATCAAATCAACAGATAATATAACTAAGCTAAATTTTATAAGTGATATCCAGTTAATAGTCTAATTTCTATACTACAAGGCCATTCTTATGATTCAGGGACAGCAAAACTCATATAAAACTTGTAACGTTTTCTTCCTTCTTCATAACAGTCCCCGGAACTGGCTGCTATTAACAGATGTACTACGGCGACTGAAAGTATCAGCCCGCATCTTTCGTTCCTCATTTCCTCATATTGAAAACGCCACCATTTCAGAGGCAGAATTCTACAGACAGGCTTCTTTGAGCCAACTTTTTACCTACCCAGAGAATTTTGAAACTCGTGACATTGACAATAAAGAAACACTGGAGCTGGTGGAATTCACAAGCGAACTTCAGGAACTGTTGGGATCATCTGTCACGTACCTATACTCTGACAATGAGGTTGAAACATATAATTAACTGCTAAAGGACTAGGTCACATATTGGCTGCTGTTCCTACATTATTATGGCCTACATTCAAGAAAAACAAAACTGTAAATGATGTAAACGATGTGTTATTTCATGGATCATTGTGTTTGGCAAAAAACACTATTCTGAATACTAAATGACATTGTTGTCTATGTTCTTGTACATTTGGAAGCCAGAATTCCATTTTGGATGGACTTGTGAATTTTTCAAAAGAAATCTCCCTGTTTATAATTTTTTTGTATGCTGTCTGTTTCTTATCTTTCTGTAAATGTAATTTTCTGCTTTTTGGCAGGTAGCCCAAATTAGGAACTTTTTTCCTGGCACACTGCATATGTAAACACATTCATTTGATTGTTATTTTATTTTCTTTTTTTTTAAAAGAAGCACTGATTTTTAAGATGGTGTCCACTTTCAGATCCTGTGGCCCCTGTCACATGATCTGTTTAGGAGGCTTGGTTGTGTTGAGGCACTTCACTTTATTGTTTACAAAGTTACCTGCCGTGGTCAGGTACACTTGTAAGATAATGAAAACTGTATCCTTGCATCAGAAGAACTCTGACTTGGATTCACTTTTAGATAACCACACTCAGACATCACCCAGTCCTTTATACATACATATATGTAAACATGTTTTACTTTTTTGCTTTTATTTAAAATGAATTTAAAATATTTTTTCTGTACTTTGTACAAAAAAATTATGAAATTTAAAATTTTAGAGGATTGTACAATAAAATCTGTTTTGTCAAGAGTGGAGTTATATACTGTGGATGTTGGGGAACTAAATGTTTCTGATAGTTGTATAATATTTTAGAACATCTGTTTAACTTTGTAAGTAAAACTGCTGTATATTTAGGTTTATATTTTACAGTGACTAAAACAATTTTTCCTTAAAACAAAAGCCAAAAAAGGAAATGTCTGGTAATAAAGACATTGTTTGATAAAGGGATATCACTGTGCCATATTACTCACGTGTGCATGTAGATAACGATTCTTTTTAAATTTAGGTACCACAACTACAACAGAGACTAATGATGTCATGGGTCCATATTGTCAAGCAAAAGATGTCAGCTCTTTGGAAGATCTACTTTCCTGCCTCCTCAAAAGTTTTCTCCTTTCTCCAGTGTGTTTTCACCTTTCTAAAGAAAAATACCTCATCTCCACTGGATATCCTGAGCCTGAGCTCATTGGATGTGGAATTATTTGAACAGAAATTCAATCTCTGATGCTCTGGCGTGCTGTATTAAGATGCTTGTCCCTCTGAGGCTGTTTCTTTTTAATTGGAATTAATTCCTAATGTAGCACATCTATCCTGTAATTTATCACACAGCCTTTTGAAAAGTCATGTAGACAATGTCAACTACATTATACTCATTCACTAACCTAGTGACTGCTTCAAAAAAGTCAATCAAGTTTGTAAGGTGCAACCTTCTTTTCCAGAAGCCAAATTGTAAACTTCTAATAGCTCCTTCCCTTTCCCAATCATTATAGACAACATCTCTCAGGATTCCTTCAAGCATCTTCTGTTTGAGTAATGGCAGGTTGATGGGCCTGTAGATCCCTGGCTCTGATTTGTCTATTTGTTTGAAAATTGGAGCTACATGAACTACCTTCTTATCTAAGGGACCCTGATTCAATTGAAGTATTGAAAGTTTCGGCAAGCACCTGTCCCATTTTTCCAGCACATTTCAATGGATATCATCAGGACCTGCAGCCCCATCTATTTTGAGATTTCCTATTTATCCAAGATGCCATTTTAATATTTATAATGTTGTTGAATAAAGGGCATCTCACAACTGGAACATGGGCATCATCTACAGGATGAAAGACAGATGTGAAATAACCATTTAACAGCACTGCTAAAACCTGGAAATCATTTTGAATCTGTGCTAAAGATCATATAAGGCCACTAAAAGACAGCCTTTTGCCTCCTGTCATGGCTGAAAACGTTTTTGCTATTACAACAACAATTATGCACAATCTTGTTTTCCAGCGATCTCATATCTTTCTCTCATGGCTGCTTTTGTCTCCCTCAGTTGCAATTGACAATTAAATAATAACTGACCATAGGTAACGTGACAGGATTAATTAATGACCTCGGAGTAAAGGCACCCCTAGGTAGCAACGACCACAATACTATTGAACTCTACAATTTTTAAAGGAGAAAAGTGTGTGTCTAAGACTAGTATTTTAAATTTAAATAAGGGCAACTATGTGGGCATGACAGCTGAGCTATCTGAAGTGGACTGGGATACTAGGCTAGAGGACAGATCAATCAAGGAGCAGTGGGAGACATTTAAGGGAATATTTCAGAATAAGCATATATTCCTTCTATAAAGAAATATTCTAATGGGAGGACCCACCATCCTTGGTTAACTAAAGTTAAGGAAAACATCAAACTTAAGGAAAAAGCATATAACTGCGCAAAGATGAGTGGCAGGTCAGACAATTGGCCAGAATATGAAGAATGGCAGTGAATGACTGGTTACTGGTTAATCAGGAGAAAGAAATTAAATTAAGAGTATGGGAGGAAGCTAGCTAGAAATGTAAAAACGGATAGCAAGGGCTTCTTCAGGTATTAAAAAAGGAAAAGAGTTGGTCCTTTACAAAGTGAGAATGGGGAGTTAATAGTAGATAATAAGGAAATGGCAGGTGAAATGAACAAATATTTTGCTTCTGTCTTCACGACGGAGGATACAAAAAACATTCCAGTAATAGCTGTAAATCAGGAGGTGAAAGGGAGAGAGGAACTTGGTGAAATTACAACCACTAGGGAAGCCTTACTGAGCAAATTGATGGATCTGTGGGCTGACAAGTCTCCAGGTCCTGATGGTCTTCACCCTAGGGTCTTAAAAGAGGTCGCCAATTATGTCGTAGACGCATTGATGTTAATTTTCCAAAATTCGTTAGATTCCGGATAGGTGCCATCGGACTGGAAAGTAGCGAATATAACTTTTCTATTCAATAAGGGAGGGAGGCAGAAAACAGGAAACTATAGGCCAGTTAGCCTGAGGTCTGTCATGGGGAAGGTGCAAGAATCAATCATTAAGGAGGTTATAGCTGGTAACAAGAGAAATTCAAGGTCATCAGGAAGAGTCAACATGGTTTTGTGAAAGGGAAATCATGTTTAATCAATTTATTGGAGTTCCTTGAAGGAGTAACTTACGCTGTAGTTAAAGGGGAGTCGGTAGATATACTGTACTTGGATTTCCGGAAGGCATTCAATAAGGTGCCACATCAAAGGTTATTGTGGAAAATAGAAGCTCACCATATAGGGGTGGATAGAAGACTGGCTGGCTGGGAGAAAACAGAGTATGCATAAATGGGTAATTTTTTGATTGGCAGGATGTAACGAGTGGAGTCCCACTGGGGCCTCAACATTTTACAATTTATATCGATGACTTAGATGAAGGTAGCAAAGGCATAGTAGCTAAATTTGCAGATGACACAAAGTATGTTGTGAAGAGGACATGAGATTGTAGACAGATATAGATAGATTGAGCGAATGGACAAAAATCCAGCAGATGGAATACAATATGGGAAAATATGAAGTTGTTCAGTTTGGCAGGAAGAATAAAAAAAGCAGAGTATTATTTAAATGGAGTATGATTGCAGAATTCTGAGGTGCAGAGGGATCTAGGTGTTCTAGTGCATGAGTCACAAAAAGTGAGTATGCAGGTGCAACAAGTAATTAAGATGGCTAATGGAATGCTATCCTTCATTATGAGAGGAATTGAACATAAAAGGATGTTATGCTTCAGTTGTACAGGGCATTGGTGAGACCACATCTCGAATAGTGTGTGCAGTTTTGGTCTCATTTAACGAAGGATGTTAATGCATTATAGGTGGTTCAAAGGAGATTTACTAGATTGATTCCTGGACTGAATGGGTTGTCTTATGAGGAAAGGTTGGACGGGCTGGGCTTGTTTCCACTGGAGTTTAGAAGGGTGAGGGGTGACTTGATTGATCCTGAAAGATCTTGACAAAGTAGACATGGAAATGATGTTTCTTCTTGTAGGTGAGTCCAGACTAGGGGGCACTGTTTTAAAATTATGGGTGCCCTTTTAGGACAGAGATGAGGAGAATTTTTTTCTCTCAGAGGGTTGCGTGACTTTGGAACTCTCTGCCTCAGAAGGTGGTGGAGCGAGGTCATTGAATATCTTTAAGACTGAGGTAGATTCTTGTTAGGCAAGGGAATCAAAGGTTATCAGGGGTAGATGGGAATGTGGAATTAGTAATACAAACAGATCAACCATGATCTTATTGAATGGTGGACCTGGCTTGATGGGCCGAATGGCCTACTTTTGTTCCTATTTCATATGTTTGTATATGATGAGATGCACAGCCATACAACTTGGATAAACATAGTAAAACAAGATTGTATTCAGGATTTAGAAGAAAAATGGCAACAGCATAAAATATGTTATCACCTCATTCTGCACCTGTACCACTTTGCCAGTCATCAAACAAAGCCAATATATAAATTCAGGTCATTACCATAGAAAAACATTCCAAAATAACCCATAGCAGAACAATCAAAAAAATGGACACGAAGCCAAAGGAGGAAATATTAGGAGGGAGTATCGAAAATTTACTTAAATATATGGCTTTAAAGGAATGTCTTTAAGGAGAGCTGAATGGGATAAGTGTCGGTTTGGTAAACAATTTTGTGTAGGGCTTAGGTGACAGTAGGGAAGGCCAAAAATGGCCACAAACCGAAAGTGATGCACAAAACACCAGTCAGAATAATAGGTTTGTAGGGCTGGTGAATATTGCAAAGATAGAGGGACAAAGCCATGAAGGGAGTTTAAACACAAGACTGAGAGTTTTAAATGGAAGGCATTGGGAGATCCAGAGCTAAGGTAGGTCAGTGAGGACAGGAATGAATTGAGACTTGGTGGGGGATAGGATACAGGCAGCAGAAGTTTGAACCATTGTTTGTTATATGCACAATTGGACATCATGGTAATAACTGAATGAATTTTTGAACACGTCTTTCCTGATTTCAGGAGCTGTCCAAGAGTCTAAAAATTGATCCACAGTTGCTGCAATTCATCTTATCATGACTAAAAGTTATTTATAAGCAGCTATTAAGCTATTTTACACAATTTCTACTAGTAATATACCATTTCAATGGCAGGCAGGCATTGTTTGCAGCCTATTGATGTGAATTGAACCCTTCTTATGAATCACAATACATTTCAAGCTAGTAACTGTTATTTTTTATTCTTTCACAGGATGTGGGTGTTACTGGCTGGGCCAGCATTTGTTGCCCACCCCTAACTGCCCTTGAGAAGGTGGTGGTGAGCCACCTTCCTGAACCGCTGCAGTCCATGTGATTTAGATACACTCACAGCGCTATTCAAAAGGAAGCTCTAGGATTTTGACCCAGCAACAGTGATGGAACAGTGATATAGTTCCTAGTCGGGATGGTGTGTGCCTTTGAGGGGAACTTACAGATGGTGGTGTTCCCATGCATCTGCTGTCCTTGACATTCTAGATGGTTGAGGATGTGGATTTGGAAGGTGCTGTTGAAGGAGGCTTGGTGAGTTCCTGCAGTGTATCTTGTAGATGGTGCACACTGCTGCCATTGTACATTGGTGGTGGAGGGAGTAAATATTGGTGGGTGGGTGGGGTACCAATCAAGCTGGCTGCTTTGTCTTAGACGGTGTCGAGTTTCTCGAGCATTGTTGGAGCTGCACTCATTCAGGCAAGTGGAGAGTAGTCCATTACACTCCAGACCTGTGCCTTGTAAATGGTGGACAAGCGTGGGGGAGTCAGGAGGTGAGTTACTTGCCTCAGAATTCCCAGCCTTTAATCTGGTCTATTAGCCACAGTATTTATGTGGCTGTTCCAGTTAAGTTTCTGATCAATGATAACCTCCAGGATGCTGATGGTGGAGGAATTGACTGATGGTAATGTCATTGAATGTTAATGGGTGATGGTTCGATTCTCTTGTGTTGGAGAATGTCTTTGCCCAACATTGATGTGGCGTGAAAGTTACTTGCTACTTATCAACTTAGCCTGAACATCCAGGTCTTGCTGCATTTGGACATGGACTGCTTCAGTATCTGAGGAGTCGTGAATGGTGCTGAACATTGTGCAATCATCAGCGAACATCTCCACTTCTGAACTTATGATGGAAGGACGGTCATTGATGAAGCAGCTGAAGATGGTTGGGCCTAGGACACTACTCTTGAGACCTCCAACAGCAATAACCATGGGACTGAGCTGACTGGCCTCCAGCAACACAGCCATCTTCCTTGGTGCTAGGCAAGACTTATGACTTACATCTCCAACCATTGAAGAGCTTTCTCCCCGATTCCCAGTGACTTCAGTTTAGCCAGGTCTTCTTGATGCCACACTCAATCAAATGTTGTCTTATATCAAGGGCAGTCACTCTCACCTCACCTCTGGAGTTCAGCCCTTTTGTGCATGTTTGGAACAAGGCCGTAATGAAGTCAGGAGCTGAGTAGCCCTGGCGAAAATCAAACTGAGCATCAATGAGTAGGTTATTGTTGTCTAAATGCCACTTGATAGCACTATTGACGACTCTTTCCATTGCTTTGCTGATGATTGAGAGTAGATTGATGGGTCGGTAGTTAGCAGGGTTGAATTTGTCCTGCTTTTTGTGGACAGGACACACCTGGGCAATTTTCCACATTGTTGGGCAGATGCCAGCGTTGTAGCTGTACTGGAACAGCTTGACTAGGGGCACAGCTAATTCTGGAGCACGGGATGTTATCAGGGCCCATAGCCTTTGCAACATCCAATTCCTTCAGCATATGGAGTGAATCAAATTGGCTGAAGACTGGCATCTGTAATCCTGCGGACCTCAGGAGGATACTGAGATGGATCATCCACTCAGCATTTCTGGCTGGTCGTAAAGGCTTCAGCCTTGAGTTTCACATTGATGTGCTGTGCTCCCCCATCATTGAGGGTTGGTGTGTTTGTGGAGCCTCCCCTTCCAGTTAGTTGTCAATTATCTTCCACCATTCACGACTTCTTATCAAAGAGTTATAATTTTAAACCCAATGCACACATCCTTATATACATTTGAATGCATGACATTATGTGCAGCCTAACCTTTCAGCCCATCAATTCATTGCAGGGTCTTTGCAGGGTTTACATTGACAATGCTAGTACAAAAACTGCAAGCATGCTGCAGAACAGAGCAACAACCATGCAAGCTTGGATTAAACCAAATCCTAGCATCAATGTATGTCCTCGCTAAGAATCCAACTTCTACAAAGAATTATGATTTTGGCATCTTTTCCTACCCTTCTTTGTATTTTGTTTAGATGGTGAATTAATTGCATCATTCTATGAGATGTCATTTACAGAGTGTTGAATTAATGTATACTCAGGCACTGTTAATTCAGGTCCCTTGTATATGTCAAGCTCAGCACTTGAACCTACATTGGTGGATCAGTAGAGCTAGCATGTTTACAGTTTTAGGTATTTCCAACTAACTATTCACAATAAAACATCTACCTATGCAAAAGTTCAGGTACATTTTTATTTTTCTCATTGAATACAGGAAGTAGATGAGTGGTAGGAAAGAACTAATTCCAAAATGGAAACTGGATAATAAAAGGTTTGTGTTTTAAAATAAAAATCCATTTTTGTCCTCGCTACTGTCTCATGAAATGAAGGGATTGATTATTAAGGTTTCCAATAAATTCCTATTAACAGCAAAACAAAATGCAGAAGCCAAACGATGATCCCTGCACCAATCCTATCCAGCTGTGGACTTAAATGAGCATCTGAAGGTCCACAAGAAGGGATTGACTAGGCCTTTTTAGTTTCCCCAGCTTCCTGTGGATATGGAGGCTATGCTTGCCTCTGCATGCTGATGGTCATGGGGCAAGGTCCTCATTTTACCTAGGTCACTGGGAGGAGATGCCAAGTTTCCCCACAGGCAGTTTGGGAAACATAATGAATCGCCCTAGATTAGTTGCTTTGGAACACAGGAATTCTAAGGAACTGAAGAATAAAACAACTTAAGATAAAAAGTGGGAACAAAAACAAGTAAATGAATCACCAGGTAAAGCCATATGGGTCCTTTCAACCAGACAGATTTATAAATAAATACATGTGCAGCAATTAAAGTAACTGCTGTAAATATGGAGTATAATTGTGTTAGCCGGTAGTTAAAGGCTGGTGTTGGATGGTGTTATACTTCTGTGTCAAATGCAGTGTAAAATTTCTCAAAATATGTACATGAACAGCTTTTCAAAACGATCTTTTATTCTTTCATCAGATTAGATAAAGTTGCTGCTTATTGTTCATACTGAAGATTTAAATAGTAAAAATTTGCACCTCTATGGCAAAGGAAATCTCGTGGGTCAAAGGTCATGTACCAGAAGCATAGTTGAGTAATATTAAGGGAAATGAAAACAATGTGGAACTTAACAGTATACTGTTATAATATAGTGAGCTTTAAAAAATGTGTTTGCAAAGTGATAGAGTTGGAACATTTTTGTCAATTTAGAAAACAGTAGAACAGGCTGAAGGAATACCCACAGCAGAATAATATTAGTGTCAAGTAAGTGAGCACAAACGTTGAGCTAACCACAATAATACAGTATACAGTGCACAACTGAAATATTAATGTTTCTATTTAATGGGAGACAATGAAGATACCTGATCAATCTTACCTTAATTTACAGGGCCAGTAATGAAGCATGATTTTATTGAACTTCAGAAACTATTTAAAACAAAATGTCTGAGTTAAGGTATCTTGTTAGAACAGTGCAATAAGAATTTTACTCTGAACAAAGCGCATGCTATACCCAACCTAAGTGTTTGATGCTGATACAGTGTGTAAACATATTATCCCTCTCCTTCACAGATGGCATCCTTCATCTGGGTCATTGCAAAATTCACTTAAACATACACATTTTAAAGCAACATGTTATTTTTGAAAGTATTTAGTTTTTTTATAGCTACATATTACAATAAACTTCACATCAAAACGCCCGAGGAAAAATGTTCCCCTCCTGGAGCCAAAATGGTGGTACCTCAGAGCAATGAATGTTACACTCATTGAAACTATGCAAGATAATATTATTTATTACAAGCTCCCAGCTCAGATTGTGCCCGTTTGCAGAAGCATGTTGTGGATTGGCGGGGGGAGACATTGGCAAGAGATAACATGCAACTGTGATTAAAGGGGCTGTTTTATTTTTGTTATCATACCAGGAGAAATGGGTAGAAAAAGTCACAGACCATTTCCATTTTCTGAAGCATTTTTTTGGAGAGGAGAAAATGAGGCAGGGGGAGGCATCCTCTTCAGCATTCCAGGGCACCATTCTCAGAGAAAACAAAAACAACTTGCATTTATATAGTGTCACAATTGTGAGGATTATAAAGTTAAGTTTTGGGACTATCTTTGGGTTTATAAGGGTTTATATTTTGGGACTGTAGTTCTAGGATAAATGTGACCTGTTCTGCAGACTGCTTGAGAGTAGCCCTGGGTGGTTTAATTGTTAGAGATCAAAGAAAGGGTTAGATTGTTTTACTGAGAAGAAGCTGCAAGATATTCACATTTGGAGACAATGGCAGCAGTCTCTGGGTATATCGTGAATAGACCCTGAGTCTCCCAAAGTCCCAGAAAGATGTTATAGGTGTGTGTGTTACAGATCACTCAAGGAGTTGCTCAAGTTGCTGTGACAACAGGACTTTTTGCATGCATGTTTTAGTCTGGAGCTATGAGTAGTGATGGTAGAACCTCCAACTTTCTTTCCATCACATGGCTGACAGAAATCTTTCCCGTTCTCATTGCCTGCCTGGGAGGATTTACAGGCTGATATCAATCTGTTTGGCTGTGTTATGAATGCACCTTTCTTGGCCATCAAGTTCTGGGGTGGGACTCAAACCTGGCTCTGACTCAGAGGCTACCCACTGCATCACAATACCACAAAACCTCCATGTGTTATAGGTATCAAGTTGTAAACAGTTGCGCTATTCATTTACTTCGAAAATGAAATGGGAATTGGGATCAAAGATAGCTAATTAACAATTCCACCTAATACAAGGCTATTGTGTTTTATATTGCCATGGAGAAGAGGGCAGAGGAAGCCATTTTTTGAAGTGCCTACAAATCCATGAATATCTCAGACACAGCTGTTTTCATTAGGGTGGTCTGAAGCCATCTGAGAGGCAGAGAGCATAAGATAAAGGCAACCAGTCCTGCACCTGAAGCAGAGAAAATGTCGACTCTATTGTTTACCACGCAGAACACAGGTGGACACTCTGATTGAAGAGACCAAGCTTGTGAGGATTTAACGGAGGCCTGAAGATTTGTCCAGCTTACGGTTAGAGAAAAGGAATCTACAGTGTAACCCTCACAGTGAAAGTCAGTTCTGGGATCAGAAGTAACCCAGCTGGGAAAGTAAGAAGGAAGAAAGCCATTGGGAACTGAGAATAATTTTAGTCTGGTTCCTGGAAGATCAAGTGGCCACTTAAGGGATAACGTAACATATATCCATAGTGGGAGATTTTCGGTCATGCTCAAGTTAAATGGGGAATCTCTTTTCTGTTGTTTATAGTATAAGTTGCCTACAAAAAGAAAATAGTGGGAAGAATTTTCAGGTCGGCGAGCGGGGGTGGGGCCCGCTCACTGACATGTAAAATGATGCACGGTGACATCGGGTAGGTGTCCCGACGTCACTGCACGTCATTTAGATTTTCAGTTCGGCTGCATGCCCGCCAAATTGTAAAAGGCCTACTAAAGCCATTTAAATAGTCATTAAAACAATTAACAGGGCTGCCCATCCAACTTTAAGGTTGGTGGGCAGGTGAAGGGCCTTCGCATTTTTCATGGAATCTCATCCACGGGCGGGATGGAGTTTCATTAAGATTTCGTTAATTAAATAAAATTTTTAATCAAAATTCATGAACATGTCCCAGCTCATGTGACACTGTCACATGAGGGGACATGTCTTAAAATATTTCCTTTTCTTCACTTAAATTTTTAAACCTTAAACTAATCTTCCTGAGGCAGTTCTATGCCTCAGGGAGATCATGCGCGCAAAAGAGCGCAGGCCTTGACTCAGGGAACCCCGCCCACACAGGGAGCGCTCAGTACCTCCGGGCGCACGTCATGCTGGGCGGGCCTTAATTGGTCTGCCCACATAAAATGGACGCACGGCCCCGATTGGGGGTGCCAAGCGGATTCGCGCCCACCCCCGCATAACCCCCCACAACAGGGGGAAATTTCTGCCCCCGTGTTTAGTCAACAGTGTTTTTAGTTATTTATTACAGTAAGTTTTGAAACATGAAATCTTAACATTATTCTTTCAGCTGTTAATTGTTAGTTCCAGTTTCTCATTAGAAGTTACTGGTCTCTATGGGAATTGTAACAATTGCACCTTTAATATAGTAAAACATACCAAGATGCTTTAAAGGAAAATTATCAGGCAAAATTTGACACCAACCTACATCAGGAGATATTAGTACAACATATGACCGAAAGGCTTGGCCAGAGAAGTAGATTTTAAGGAGCATCTTAAAGAAGGGGAGAGTAAAATGGAGAAGTTTATGGAGGAAATTCCAGAGCTTATTGTCTCAGCAGCTGAAGACACAGCTGCCAATAGTGGGGTGAAGAAAATCAGATCACAGAATCACAGTGCAGAAGAGGCCCTTCGGCACATTGAGTCTGCACCGACATGGGAGAAACACCTGACCTACCTACCTAATCCCATTTACAAGCACTTGGCCCATAGCCTTGAATGTTACGCTCATCCAGGTACTTTTTAAAGGATGTGAGGCAACCCGCCTCCACCACCCTCCCAGGCAGTGCATTCCAGACCGTCACCACCCTCTGGGTAAAAAAGGTTTTCCTCACATCCCCCCCAATACCTCCTGCCCCTCACCTTGAACTTATGTCCCCTTGTGACTGACCCTTCAACTAAGGGAAACAACTGCTCCCTATCCACCCTGTCCATGCCCCTCATAATCTTGTACACCTCAATCAAGTCGCCCCTCAGTCTTCTCTGCTCCAACGAAAACAACCCAAGTCTATCCAACCTCTCTTCATAACTTAAATGTTTCATCCAAGGCAACATTCTGGTGAATCTCCTCTGCAACCCCTCCAGTGCAATCACATCCTTCCTATAATGTGGCGACCAGAACTGCACACTGTACTCCAGCTGTGGCCTCACCAAGGTTCTATACAACTCCAACATGACCTCCCTACTTTTGTAATCTATGCCTCGATTGATAAAGGCAAGTGTCCCATATGCCTTTTTCACCACCCCACTAACATGCCCCTCCACCTTCAGAGATCCATGGACACACACGCCAAGGTCCCTTTGTTCCTCAGAACTTCCTAGTGTCATGCCATTCATTGAATACTTCCTTGTCAAATTACTCCTTTCAAAGTGTATCACCTCAAACTTTTCAGGGTTAAATTCCATCTGCCACTTATCTGCCTATTTGACCATCCTGTCTATATCTTCCTGTAGCCCAAGACACTCAACCTCACTGTTAACCAACCAGCCAATCTTTGTGTCATCCGCAAACTTACTAATCCTACCCCCTACATAATCATCTATGTCGTTTATATAAATGACAAATAATAGGGGACCCAGCACAGATCCCTGTGGTACACCAGATGTACAAGAGGCCAGACTTCGAGGAGCACAGAGATCTCGAAGAGTTGTCGGGCTGGAGGTTACAGAACTAGGATGGGTTGTGGCCATGGAATGTTTTATGAAACAAGAATGAGAATTTTTAAATCAAGGTGTTGCTGAACAGAAAGCCAAATGTAAGTCAGTGAGTATAAGTTTAAAGTAATTGGTAGAAGGATTAGAACAGAGTTGAGAATTTTTTTTCACCCAGAGGATATTGGGGATCTGGAACTCACTACCTGAAAGGATGGTAGAGGCAGAAACCCTAATTGCATTTAAAAAAGACAATATGTGCTTGAAGTGCTATGACCTACAAGGTTACAGAACATGAGTCGGAAAGCAGGATTAGGCAGCAAAGCTCTTTTTTGGCTGGCAGTAATTGGCTACCAGAGAAAACATCCAGAGGATGTGGAAGCTGATGAGAAAAATAGCTTAACAGCCTAAGGAAGTCTGGTAAAGTAAGGCCAGTCAACATTTCACTGTACCAAATGGATAGGCAAGGAATGCAGGTCATTGTTTCCTCACCTTGTCACACCCTGACCAAGGCTATATGCTATGTCACCAGAAAGCACCTCTTAAAAAAATTCATATATATGTTGATGTGCAATTGAATACACCTTATAACTGCTTTTTCAATGTGGAGCTGATGTTGACCTTTTGGAAGGTGACACCACAAAGTAACCTTACCACACAACAAACCTGCATGAAGCTTGTTCATTTGTTTATACACAGGCTGGAATTGAGGGTAGTCTAAAGGCTTTCACTTGCCTACTTGCACTTCAAACTTCCAAAATCTCAGCTTTATTTCTCTTTACTCTGGCAAAAACATTGTAGGGAGCAGCTTCATCTCTATTGGATTCCAAATTAAATCTGCACACACCATTCTGACATGATTGGGTCTGAGAATATAGTGGAAGTGGCAGATGGTAGAGGATTCCCTGAAACTCCAGGCTTATACCATCCTTTTCTTGTTATTATTTATTTTCTCACTCACATGTTTACATTGCAGCAAAATGCACACATTAATTAAACAAGCTCTTATTCAAGTTTCAGGGAGGAACTTAGGTGATATTTCTAGCAAATTGGGATTGAATTTCCATGTATGATTCCCCAGGTCATCTGCTGTAACTTTGCCCTAATTCCACAGAAGCCCTAGAAAAATAGCATAAATGATATTTATGCCATTTTTCTGCTCAAGTTACGGTTAATCATTGGTAAAAGAAAGTTCAGTCCCAGCTTCTTTTTTGTTGATATCTCCAAAGGAGAAATTTCAGGCCCCCCAGTAATCCCCATGAACCCAGCATCTCGCAGCACTCAGTGTCACACTTCAGTTATGGCAAGCACTAGCACACATGCATCCTCTCCAATGATTTGACTTGAGATGCATACATGATGAGAATGAGCAGGTAGCTGAGCCAAGAGAATGAGAAGGAACTGGCTACCCACAGGATCATCTTGCATTCTTTCTCAGTGTTGACCCCTAGGACCTGGAGCCTACAGAATTCTTTCAAAGCATCAATTGTTTCATCTGTCATTACAGTGTGTACCAAGTACCCTTCAAGGAACAATGGTGATTGTTGTGAGGTCCATTAGCTGCATCTGTGCAATCATATATCACTATTTAATAGAAATATAGTCCAATATAGGGCACATGGCAATTTCAGAGCAATCTAAAGTATAGTCCCCAAAGTGGAGTCCCATTCGGAGTCACTCCCATGACAGTTACTATAGGCATTCAGTCTCTGAGAGGCTTTCACATTGATTTCAATGTGCTGAGGGAGTGAAGGAAAGAGACCCATTTTTGCAGGGTTCATTGCTCTTATTCCTGTTCAGTGATTGCCTTTCATGCAAGTAACTGGATATATTGAGGGAGTACCTAGTATATCAGGCTGAAGTAGCACAGACAAAACTACTACCATTATGTTGACTAATGTATCTAACTTGTCCATTTAAAATGACAGAAGATATGTCAGAAAGTGAGCAGAATCAGCCAATTACCACAGAAGCAGATATGGTGGCAACAGTTGTTGAGCTATCCCTTGGCACCACATAAGAAAGCCACCTCAATCCCACAAGCCATTCAGTAGCTAACCTCTTTGCCTGCCACTGTCACTTGGGTAACATCTAGAAAGGAGCTTTGCATTAGGTTCTAGAGCCCTCAAAGAGCCCTCAAAACATACCGTACCACCCTCCACCCACCCCCACCCCTTCCCCGGGCACTAAAGTGAAACATCAGGGCACATACACAAATCTCTTATAGGAAAACAAATATGGTTTTATTTCAATTTTGCCAAAAAAAAATTTATTAGGATTATGTAGAATCTTGCAACAGTAGATGAAAGTATCCTTTAGACCTGAGTTAGTGCAGTGACCAAAGTTGGTAACAGTGCAATTGCGTGCATGTGGAGGTCCAATAATGCACTGAACAAATGGGGCGTTTAGAGGAAAGTCATGTCAAGCTGAGCCTGCAATATGGCTCTTTCTGTCTCCAAAGACCATTCTGGTATGACTGCAAGAATCTTTCAAGTTCCTCATCTTCATTCAAGTTTGCTCTCATCTGTGATTAGATTTTTTTCTTTTCCATTTGTTATAATTCCTATTGAGACGAATAACTTTTAAAGAATTGTGAACTTCCAGTAATAGTTGAACGGATGACATTACAAGATTTCACATTTTAAAATGTATATTATAACAAATGGGCTAAAAGTACTATTGGCTAAACACTATTTTTCTAGGCCACTTATACTTTAAACTATAAATCAGAACTTTTAACACAACCAAAAAACATCCCATTATCAGGTATACATTACACAGTCCTTTAAGTAGACATTCAACTCTCCTGGAATCAGTCCAAAATGATTCTTCACTTCTGAAGGTTTACTTCCAATATTTTCCTTTCCCAATCTGGAAATTTTAAATTCCAGAGCTATCTTTCACAGTGCAAGTTTTCCTGTAAAGACTTCTCCCTCTAGCTAAAGCTAGGCAAATCTTCCAGCCTCATATTAACTCCCTTGAGCTTGGTCTTTACAATCTGAGCGTGAGCTCCCACTTGCATTCCTGCGAGGAACCATAGAGTCTTGCTGCCGATAGCTGCCTTCCCTCTCCTGGATCCTGGCAGACTAACCTACCTGTCTGTGATATTCAGTGATGTTTTAGGAAGGCTTATGACCTGATATTTATATTGGCTTCCTCTGTACCCTTCCCCATAACACCATGAATCACATGGACCTTGTATTCAGGTAGAAATGCTGATTAGCTATTCTTTAGGCCCCAACTCTATTCTATCCTGGAAACGAATGGACAGTTCAAAGTATATCCTTATACAACCTGACATGTTTAACTTCCCTGGGATTTAGAGATCCCCCCATCAGTATGTCCATCAGCATCACAGTTGCCTTCGCCATTTTTTGCAATTGTGAATACCTTGCACTTACTTGTCAGTAAAGCAATCTAGGCTTTCCTTTAACCTTTAACAGCCCTATCACCCAGACCTGTAGTCAGGCAGACTTCAGCCCAGGTCTCCCTTCATTTCACCCTAAATTTAAAGACACAGTGCTGAAACATGATAATCTTATAAACGTCATAATTATAACATATCTGCTTCATATTTATGGCAACGTTAGGGAACAAGTAACACACTATGATGATTTTTGGAGACTCCAGTTTTGTAACATCTGGTCTGTTCAAATACTTGAAGTCTATTGTGTGTTCAATAATGATCCTAATGACTGCGTGCTCCTATTATATCTGGTGCAATGCATATCTGTCTCAGAGTTGTCATAAGCGAGTGCTGAGGAGAGCAACCTAGATTTCCTAGGTACCAGCATTGGAGTTTTTCCTTTTTGGCCAATAAATCACGCCATAAAGGAATGTTTTGAAATGGAGGCATAATGTCTGTTGCTTGGCAAGCAGCCAATCACTCTATGTTTATATTTAGATAATCATAGACAACATGCACATTGATGGAGTGGAAGTCCTTGTGAGTCATGAAGGCATAGTATTATGTGTAAAAGCATGTAGGGCCAAACACATGCCTACAATGGCCTGCACTTTTGAAAATCCTGCTATCCCCAAAAAGAAACCATATGGCTCTCATTCTGCTGACAGCTGCACAGCGAAAATTATGAAATTTTTTGCCCTTGCAATTGGCAGATCAGTCACTTGCTTGATATGTTGGTGGAAGTTTGCTGGAGTTCAGATTCTAAGAGACCACTTTGTCATTGCTTTGTCAGTGAAGTGGAACCTTTTAACAATCATGGGTAGGTGTGCCTCTGCATATAGATATGGCTTTGTGGATGATGGTGGAAAAGGCCAGTTCATCTCTGATGTAATCTGGCCTACCTCTCATCCCCCTTTTGGCATCTTATGCAAATAACACTCTAAGAAAGAGGAATCCTCTTCAAAATGACAATTATAGGGCCAAATAATTTGGTAATTTCCTCAGGGGATGAGGGAGGGGAAAGTTGTTTATCAACCACCATAAACTTTATCAGGGAATGCTGCTGATTTTCCGAAGTTAGAGAGGCTGTTCAGGAGAACCCAAAGTTTCCTGGAATGTTCCAACTGTTGCCTCCTAATCGACCCTAGCGTTTCTTGCTGTAGGGATTTATGTTAGTATGAGGAGTGCATTTACCCACAATTTCAGCCGGGAAACCCATGGATTATGTTCTTAATAACTTCGGTAAAATGTAAATAATAAAAGTTGGATATCAATTTTTAACATAAACATTAATTCTACAGAAGCTCCAATAACTTCATCCCCAACTGAAATGTCCATGAAATATGAAGTGATCAGTTAACTCAATATAGGGGCTGGAGCTTGAAATGTGCTCAATTTAAAACCATTCCAGGCAGCGTGCACGGACTGATAGTGGTCTCTGGAGAACCATCAAGGGTCATACTTCAAGGTAAAAAAAACTGTACATAGATTCAAAGATAAAGCATGACCTAGAATCAATCTTATTACAATTTGTGTGGGTGCAAACTGCATTTCCAACAGAACAAAAACAGGAAAAAAAATTATTACTTGTAAGTATAATGACTATCAACACAGCACATTAGAGGGGAGGTGCTGTCAGCACCATGACTGTAATTTTGTTCTGAAATTTGTTGCCTTACTATAGTTTTATGTACTGACTAAAATAAGATCTAGCTTTCATGGTAAAGCCATAAACATACTACGTTGATGGCTCACAGAGTTTAGCCAGTGAATTCCTGAATTGTATAATCCAGAAGGGGTTAGGTGCTAATCCAATGAATTGGCTGAACTCAGTTTGAGTGACAGTAAGACTGCTACAATTAACCTCAGTGCCATGGGGAGAGGAATATTAACTAGGATTCTCCATCCAGATTGATCACTGATGTCCAGATATTTGGACATTGGGTGAAGATAGGGTCAAAATTGATTGTGATGTCTCATATAGTTGAATAGGCTGCCAGTACTGCTTCAAGGCTCACACATCAATAATGGATTTTGGAAGACAATTACTTTATTAGCCTTTGGATGTTACAATCATTTTGTGAAAATATTTTTCCTAAGACAATCAGCATGCAAATTTGAAAGCTACATTATCATCTTTTACAAACATTTGTACAATTTAGCTGTCTGCTTGAGCTGTAAGGAAAGGTTAGATAAATCCCTGGCAAGTAACATTCGCACCACACAAGCGCCAGGGATGAACATCTACAACAAGAGAGAATCTAACCATCATCCCTTGGCACTACCATCACTGAATCCCCCACTATCAACATCCTGGGGGTTACCATTGACCAGAAACTGAACTGGACTAGCCATATAAATACTGTGGCTACAAGAACAGGTCAGAGGCTAGGAATCTTGTGATCAGTAGCCCACCTCCTGACTCCCCAAAGTCTCTCCACCATCTACAAGGCACAAGTCAGGAGTGTGATGGAATATTCCCCACTTACCTGGATGAGTGCAGCTCCCACAATACTCAAGAAGCTTGACACCATCCAGGACAAAGTAGCTGCTTAATTGGCACTCCATCCACAAACATTCACTCCCTCCACCACTGATGCACAGTAGCAGCAGTGTGTACCATCTACAAGGTGCACTGCAGGAATTCACCAAGGCTCCTTAGGCAGCACCTTCCAAACCCACGACCACTACCATCTAGAAGGACAAGGGCAGCAGATGGATTGGATCACCACCACCTGGAAGTTTCCCTCTAAGCTACTCACCATCCTGACTTGGTAATATATCACCGTTCCTTCGCTGCTGCTGGGTCAAAATCCTGGAACTCCCTCCCTAACAGCACTGTGGGTGTACCTTCACCACATGGACTACAGCGGTTCAAGAAGGCAGCTCACCACCACCTTTCTCAAGGGCAACTAGGGATGGGCAATAAATGCTGGCCCAGCCAGTGAAGCCCACATCCCAGCTTTGCGGAACACCTTCAGTCTGTCCATCCGCAAGCATGACCCAGACATTCCTGTTGCTTGCCATTTCAACATACCATCCTGCTCTCATGCTCACATGTCCATTCTTGGCCTGCTGCAATGTTCCAGTGAAGCCCAACACAAACTGGAGGAACAGCATCTCATCTTCCAGCTAGGCACTTTACGACCTTCATTGAGTTCAACAACTTCAGACCATGAACTTGCTCCTCTATCTTCACCCCTTTTTTATCCCTTTTTACAAAATTCATTTTTATTTTTTATCCACTTATTTTTTTTATTCATTGTTTCATTCCCCTTTTTATCCCATTTTTGATCGTTATTCTCCACCACCCCCCCTCTCCTCCCACCCCACCCCCACAAGGGCCATATGTTACTTGTTCATGTTGTTCTTTTCAGAACGCTTACCCTTGTTCTGCTATTATCACATTCTGCTTTCTTACTTTAATGCCTCTATCAGCACCTTCTTTAGCCCTTACCACTACCATTAACATTCCCTGTGTCCGTTTTTTCATGACATCTTTGTCCAACTCTCCTTTGCCCCCACCTATCGCTGACCTTCTATCCAGCTTCACCTGCTCCACCCCCCCTTATACTGTGTAAATTTCATCACATTTCTACTTCTCTTTAGTTCTGAAGAAGGGTCATACGGACTTGAAACATCAACTCTGTTTCTTTCTCCACAGATGCTGTTAGACCTGCTGAGTTTTTCCAGCATTTTCCACTTTCTGTTTTTGCTTCAGATTTCCAGCATCCGCAGTATTTTACTTTTATCAAACGTTAATCGCTTCAACTTAAAAAGGTAAATTGATTTTGATTTGAGACCAACATTCAGTAAAAGCCAAAGGTGTGCAATTTGCGTCAGTTTCTCTTGTTATGGTGTAAGATTTAATGAATGGATTTTCAGATTTAAAAATTTACAATCAGCTAAATAGAAGGAAAAACTTTATCCACTACATCCAGAAACACAAGACACAACTAAAAATATACAGAGTATAGTTAAAACACCAGAATCAAGATGTTACAAATTTTGATTCAGTTGAAATCATCAATCAAACATTTTATGACCAGCTCTTACTTTGAAACACAGGAAGTACAAAATATCACTTGGGTACAACGTTTATTGGAGGCCCTCATCCAGTGATTGGCTGTATCCATCCCAGTTGTACTGTGAGGAGGGGCTGTTTGATCTGTTGCCATAAGAATGTGTCGAATTCCATCCAAAAAGCTAATATATTTGATAGATTTTGCCAAAGCAATCTACCATTTATCTTTAGTAGTAGAAATGTACAAAGGTAGAGCTGTATATTAATGAAACTAAATAGGCTTTCAGCAAATACTACTTTCCACCTTAATGCTAAAAAGTAAAGAATGCAGGAAAGCTTGTGCAACAATGTGCTGCAAATTCAGCAATTGAGACTTACAGCTTTCCACTCTGGTTAACAAATAATGCTCTGAACAGAATTTCTCCCCTGGATAGTGAGAGTGTAACACTATATATTCATCAATGCCCCAACTCTATTTTGATCACTTACTTAACTCAGTGATGGCACTTTCACCTCTAAGTCAGAAGGTCACAGGTTAAGATCCTGTCCAGAGACTTGACCACGTAGTCTAGGCTGACACATCAGTACAGCATTGTTGGAAGTGCTGCCTTTCAGATGCAATGTTAAACCTGTTGTGTCTCCGGAGGATGTAAAAGATCCTCTGGCACTATTAGAAAAGATCAATGTATATCTGGTCCCTTATCTCAGTGTTGTTTGTGGGTCCCTGCTCTGTAGAAGATGATAGAAGCAGAGATTGTGACAACTTTTAAAAATAGATTAGATAGGTAGTCGAAGAAAAATAATAAAAGGAAACAGAAACATGGTGGTCACATGGGATTAGGTTAAACATTAACACGGACTTGGTGTTACCAACCAAATGACCTGTTTCTATGTTGTAATCTATGATCAATTATGAAGGAGTAGTCTGGTCATTTAAAAAGCTTTGAAAGACAAACAATGCTCTAGGTTTTTATAATATCAGCTCCACAATTACTAACAGTGGGAGATGTATTGCAGCTGTGAATAGATGCATCTCATTTGTTCTGCTGTCTGTCTTGAGCAGAAGTGAATTAGATCACCCAAAGTAAAATAACAAAATGCAAGAACTACTCAAATTACTGTTAACTTTTATTCCTAGTAATTTTGAAAAAGGTGATTGAGTAATGCAAGTATGAAAACTGTGCTTTGTTCTGTGATTTTGCAAGAGTTAAGACCTTCAAGTACAGACATCAATGCATGGCACACCTCATTGATGTTAAACTATTCTGTCAATCAGCATGCTGCAACCATTTGTAGTGGTACCTTTAAATCTATGTAACTCTTAGCAAGATTACTCATGAAATTACAAGCTTGTAGACAATGTATGTGTAGATAAAACTTGTAGATGCTGAATAGGATTTTAGCACCTGGTATATCAGAAAAGTTTGCATGTGGTCACGCTTCTCAATGAGGTGTTGATTTGTAGAGCACTGAGCAAGTTGGCGGTGGGATTTTTAATGAACAGACAAGACAGTCATATCATCCAACCTGATGATAGAAATACCCTACAGATGTCAATGAGAACATACAGCTCTTAAGCAATGAAGCAGATTTCTGGACAGAGCAGGAGGCAGAGGAGGATGCATTAGCCTGTTGGGAAAACAATCATCAGTCTAAATTTTTTTTTTAATTTTCAAGATCACAAAAGGTAACCAGCTACCTGTGATATATATGCACACGATAATGCCCCCAATCCAAACCACTCCCTCCACAGAACATTGTGTCATTATGACAGCATCAGTTCTTGCACATGAAACTCTGTGCAGTATGTACCCTTACCACTGACTCCTTCCTGCACACTGGCTCAGGCTAATAAAAAACACTTTGGAACCTTCTTTTGTTTGTTTGTTATTGTCAATGCTCCCTCTAAACTGCGTAGCCTCACAACAACCTGAACGTTCCCATGTACAGGAAAAGTACAAGCCATCAGCTCTAAGATACCATGCGTGTGCAGTCACACAAAATAATTTAAAAGATCAGCGCACTTGAATGAATCGGCAAAAACAAATGAGAGTATATTGATTGTTGTCATTGCTGCTGTAATACTTCAATTATTTAAACTCTTGAAGGAAGTTGTTACCCACATGTAGAACTTTGAGAAAGTAAGCCTCTGAAATCTCTCCCACATAATCTTACTAAACTCTAGGAAATATTTAACATTGCAAGTTGCATTAATTAATCCTGACTAGTTGCGTTGTACAGATGATATTAATGAGGCTGTGGCAGCACAGGAATTAAAGACAACTTGAAAGAATTTGCATTTATATAGCATCATTCATGACCTCGAGGTGTCCCAAAGCATTTCATGTCGATTAAGTACTCTGAAGTATAGTCACTGCTGTAATATAAAGAAACTTGGCAGCCAATTTACGCAGAGCAAGATTCCACAAACAGCAATGAGGTAACTGAGCAAATCATCAGTTTTAGTGATCTTGGTTGAGGCATTAACATTGACCAGTACACCCAGGGACCACTTTAAATAGTGCCATAGGGTCTTATGTCAGCAACATCAACTTACATGTATATAGCACTTTTAACATAGAAAAAGTACCCACAGCTCTGCACAGATTTGTAATCAAACAAGAATTAACACATGATGTGTCCCACTCCAGGACCCAAGCGCAAAAGCCAAGGCTGACACTCCAGTGGTGCACTAAGGGAGTGGTGCAGTTTCGAGGTGCTGTCTTTTGAATGAGAGGTTAAGCTGAGGCCCCATCTTGCTGCTCTGGTGGATGCTAAAGATCCCATGGCACCATTTTGAGCAGCAGGGGAGATATCCCTGTTGTGCTGGTCAATATTTACCCCTCAAGAACAACATGGAAGACGTAACCTTCTAACCTTTGACAGGTTATTCTGTGGTTCAGAGACAAAAATTATGAGAAATAATGACAGCACACTCAAATATCTGAATTAAATATTAAATTTTATTAGGTCAGACATACAATGCAAAAAATCCATTCTACTATGGAGGGAGGAGGACGTGGAGACAGACACTAGCACCTAAAAGACCTATCCTGTCCAGTCCAATCTGTGGTTCCAGAGGAAAATCAAAGCATGACTTCACAGGAAAACAGGTAGCTGTTTGGTTGGTGAGTATTTTTCACATTTATCTTTTAAAACTTGGGTAATTTTAGTAATTGTAGGGTTGTCTTACTCGTAATAAGGTTTACTAATAGTAGTAAAGTTTATTAGATTGGTGGGTGAGTATTTCCTATTTAAGTTAACTAGGGAATTTCAATCAGGGTAAGTAGAACATGCATTGAAATAATAAGAATAAAGCACAGACAGGACTAGAGGCATTAATTACAATTTAATTAGTAAAATAATTATTTAAACACTCTAACGATGGCAAGGAGGTGATGTGTTGTAGCTGCAGAATTTGGGAGCTCATGGACACCTGTGTGATCCAGGGCACATTAAGTGGCTGCAGCTGGAGGAACTTTGGCTCAGAGTCATTGAGCTGGAGGCTGAGCTGCAGACACTGCAACACATTGGGGTGGGGGAGAGTTACCTGGACACTTTGTTCCAGGAGGCACTCACACTCCTTAGGGTCATCTGATTTGGTCCATGGTCAGGGACAGGAGGGCATGACTGAGTGAGGCAGGTACAGGCATCGAGAAGGTAGAAGTGGAAGGGTATCAGCTCTTGCAATTGGCAACAGGTTTGAAGTTCTTGCAGCCTTAATGGATGAAAGTGGGGGCTGCAGGGTGGATGAGTGAGCTGACCATGGCAGGGTGGTAAAGGAAGCCATTCAAGCAGGGGGAGTTAATAAGAATGTAATTGTAGCAGGGGACAATATAGTCAGGGGGATAGATACAGTTCTCTGCAGCTGAGAGCTTGAGTCCAGAAGGCTGTGTTGCCTGTCCGATGCCAGGGTTCAAGACATCTGCTCTGGGCTGGATAGGAACTTACAGTGGGAGGGGGAGGTTCACGTTGTCATGGTACATGTAGGTACCAACAACAAAGGTAGGACTATAGAAGTGGTTCTGCATAGAGAGCATGAGCAACTAGGGGTTATGTTAAAAAGCAGACCCTCAAAGGTAATAATCTCTGGATTATTACCTGAGCCACGAGCAAATTGGAGTACAGTAAATAAATTAAAGAGTTAAATACATGGCTTAAAGACTGGTGTGGAAGAAATTCATGGGCCACTGGCACCAGTGCTGGGGAAAATGGAAGCTGTACTGTTGGGATAGTCTTCATCTGAACCGTGCTGGGACCAGTGTTCTGATGAGTAGTATAACTAGGGTGGCAGGGAGGGCTTTAAAATAAATAGTGGGGAGAGGGATCAAGTGAGGGAAGATGTGATAAATTAAAGAGTGAAGACAAGGCAAGAAAGCAAGGTAACAACATGGGAACTGACAATCTGAGTGCGGCAGGAAGGGGCAGAGCATACAAACTTAAGAGTGCACCAGCCGATAAGGCTAGAGGTTGCAAAAATAATAAAAAGGCCAAATTGAAAGCACTCTATCAGGATGCACACATTATTTGCAACAAGGTAGATGAATTGAACACACAAATAGGAGTAAATGGGTATGATCTAATTGCCATTACAGAGATGTGGCTGAAGGGTGAACAAGGCTGGGAACCAAATGTTCAAGGGTATTTGATATTCAGGAAGGATAGACAAAAAGGAAAAGGAGCTGGGGTAGCACTGTTAATAAAGGACGAAATTAATACATAAGTGAGGCAGGTATGTAAAAAGGAAAAGATTAGCAAAAACAAATGTGGGCCATTACAGGCAGAGACAGAAGAATTTATAATGGGGAATAAAGAAATGGCAGAAACTAAACAAAGACTTAGGGTGGTATTTTCCCAACCCACCACCCAAAGTCAAAGAATCTTTTGCTAGTCCGTCAAATTATCTGTCCTGCCTGCTACAATTCTCACAGTGGGTGGGACTGGAAATTTTAGGCTTTTGTGTCTGTCTTCATGGAGGAAGATACAAAAAATCTCCCAGGAATACTAGAGACCCAAGGGACTAGTGAGAATAAGTAACTAGAAGAAATTAGTATTAGTGAAAAAATAGTATTGGAGAAATTAATGGGACTGAAATTTGACAAATCCCCTGGACCTGATGATTTACATCCCAGAGTGTAGAAAGAGGTGGCTGTTGGGATAACTGGTGGTTACCTTCCAAAATTCTGGAATAGTTCCTGGAGTTTGGAAGGTAGCAAATGTGACCCCACTATTTAAGAAAGGAGAGAGAGAGAGAAAACCGGGAACTACAGACCTGTTAGTCTGATGTCAGTAGTAGGGAAAATGCTAGAATCTATTATAAAGGATGTGGTAACTAGACACTTAGAAAATAATGGTAGGATTAGGCAGAGACAACATGGATTTATGAAAGCAAAATCATGTTTGACAAAACAGTTGGGAGTTTTTTGAGGATGGAACTAGCAGAATAAATAAGACAGAATAGTAGTTGTGGTGTAATAAGATTTTCAGAAGACTTTCGATAAGATCACACACAAGAGGTTAGAAAGCATAATTAGACCATATGGGATTGGGGGTAATATACTGGCATGGACTGAGGACTGGTTAACAGATAGAAAACAGAGATTAGGAATAAAAGGATCACTCTCAAGTTGGCAGGCTGTGACTAGTAGTATAATGCAAGGATCAGTGCTTTGGCCCCAGCTATTCACAACCTAAGTCAATAATTTGGATGTGGGGACTAAATGTAATATTTCCAAGTTTGCTGCTGACACAAAATTAGGTGGGAATGTCTATGCAAGGAGGCTTCAGGGGTATTTAGACAGGCTATGAGAGTGGGTAAAAACATTGCAGGCGGAATATAACGTGGAAAAATGTGAAGTTATCCAATTTGGTAGGTGAGAGATTGAGAAGTGTTGATGTCCAAAGAAACCTGTCGCTGAAAGCTAACAAGCAATTAGGAAGGCAAACGGTATGTTTGCCTTATTGCAAGGGCATTTGAGTACAGGGTTAAAGAAGTCTTGCTGCAATTGTATAGAGCTTTGGTGAGACCGCACCTGGAGTATTGTGTACAGTTTTGGCCTCCTTACCTAAGGAAGGATAAATTTGCCATAGAGGGAGTGCAAAGGTTCACCAGACGGATCCCTGGGATGGTGGGATTATCCTATGAGGAAAGATTGAGGAGACTGGACCTATATTCACTAGAGTTTAGAAGAATGAGATGTGATCTCAATGACACATGCTAAATTCTTACAGAGCTCAACAGGGTAGATGCAGGAAGAATGTTTGGCTGGGAGGTCTAGAACCAGAGGACACAGTCTCAGAATAAAGGGTAGGCCATTTAAGACTCAGATGAGGGGGAATTTCTTCATTTAGAAGGTGATGAATCTTTGGACTTCTCTATCCCAGAGGGCTGCGGAGGCTCAGTCATTGAGTATGTTCAAGACAGAGGCTGAAAGATTTCTAGACATTAAAGATATCAAGGAATATGGGGATAGTGTGGGAAAATGGCGTTGAGGTAGATCAGCCATGATCTAGTTGAATGGCGAAGCAGGTTCAAGGGGCCGAACGGCATACTCCTGCTCCTATTTCCTATATTCCTAGGTTCCTGTGTAGCAACTACAGTAAAGATTTAAAGCAACAAAAACCAAGAACAGTCTTAAGCACACATGCACACACAGTTCTATGTTTCAAACAGAATATGAGCTCTCCTTCATCTACTCTTAGGAATAAAGATGTTTTAGCAATGCAATGCCCAAATATGTTCTTAGTAAATGGTCATACAATCAACCCAGTACCAATTTGATTGTAGATATCCTTCTAATGATAGGTCAGGCTTCCTTAAATATTCTTGCGATAATGTGTTGGATTTCCTTAAATAATCACCCAATGATATGTCAGGCTTCCTCATCGGGCTCCCTTAAACATTCTTCCAAAAAGCGGTTGGGTCCCCTTTAATTATCTAATTCTAAGTACAGAACAGATATTGTTCTGAAGGTGAGTCAAGCTCCCTCTTTGATTGCCATCCACCTTTTGACGATCAGTTCCCTTGGCTGCAGCACTCCTTCCATGATCAATCAGGTTCCTTCCTTGTCTACAACTACAGGGTAACAGCTTCTTTTATATCTTGTTCCCTCAATGGTGGATGAGATGTTACATTAATTACCAAGGCTTCACTGACCTAAAAAATGATAGCCAATCATAGATCATGCTTTGTTTCAAACTTAAAGTTAAAGCCTTCTTTACTTCAACTTCCTTTCATAAATCCCATCATCTGAAGACCACATTAACAATTGATTGGCTGGATAGGTCAAATCACAAGTGTCTAGCTGCCAAACCTCCTGATAAGGATTGTTTATTGATGAGGTCCATTGTGTTCTGTGTAACACTATCAAGGCATCATTTACACAGGCATCTTCTTTTGACTACAGAATGTCTTTTTGTTGCCTCTTGATAGCACTGTCTGGTTTTGCTGTTTTGCAACAGCCTAGCAGGTTTCGATGTTAAAAGGGTTTCCCCCATCAACGCATTCTGGTTGATGGTCCAGCTTTAAAATGTTGTCAGAGGTTTTCTTTTAATTACCACATTGCCGTTCGTGGGGGTTTGCTGTCTGCAAAACTGGCTGCAGCGTTTCCTGCGTTACAGCCGTGCTTATAATTCAACATTATCTCATTGGCTGTAAAGCTCTTTGTCTCACACTGTGGTCACTATATAAATGCACGTCTTTCTTTCTTTTACTTATCCAAAGGAGAAGCTCTTCGGAGGGGGCGACCAAAAGCTTAGCCAAAGAGATGGGTTTAAGAAGGGTCTTAAAGGATAAGGAGGTGGTAAGCTAGAAGACTTTAGGAAGGAAATTTCAGAGCATGGAGCCTAGGCGCAGCCACCAATGTTGCTACCTGAACAGCGAAACAGGGTGTACGTTTAACCCACCTGAAAGACAGCATTTCCGATAACATAGCACTCCTTCAGAACTGCAGAGTTTTATATCCTCTTAAAAGCCAGTGCGCTGCACAGTCTGTTTAGAAAGCTACGGAATCATTACAGAAGCTTACAGTCATCGCTGGAGCGACAGCAATGTTGGGATCAGTGAGTAATGAATGAGACTTTGTGAAGCTAATGATAGCTTTCCTGAATCTGGACATTTAATTGCATGGTTCATCAGGAGTAGTTGGTGTCAAAATATCTGAATTTAAGACACGTTATGAAGGATGTTCTGGAAATGGTGAATTACATTGAAACCCATGCACTGAATTACAGGCAATTTAAAAATCTGATTGAAGAGTTACCTTCAGACCTCGTGCGTCACTGTGCAGTCCACTGGTTTCAAGTGGAAAAAGTGATGGGCATTTTTTTAAAGAATTGTTCGATCCTGTGCACGCGTAAAAAAAAGTCAAAGAAAAGCCGAAATGATAAACTCTCAATGGGTTGCGTAGTTGACATTGTTCACAAACATGTTGCATCTACACAAATCACATCCGGAATTACAAAGAGAAATGACATTTTTTTATCGAACTACCACGAATCATGTTTTGTTCTATCAATAAACTTAAGCCATTTCAAATTCAGTTGCAAAAGTGAACTGACACACTTCTCATAATGCTTTTGGAAACAGTAATATGACAGAAGACTCACAGAATTACAAATATTAAACAATCCTTCTCCTATTGGTCTTCCAAAGATCTTTGATAGCCACAGGATGGGTTGATTTTTTTAATGGCTGAATATTCCCCCAGAGCCGTTTTGTTGCTGGGCTGGGTAAATGTGGAATTTCCACCACTGCCCTGACCTCATTATGACCCCATCCCATGTTCCTGGAGTTGAGGGTCATTAATATTGCAGCCCAGACTCTTGCCAACGCACTGAGGAAGCATTAGAAAGGGGAATCAATCTTTAAAAAAGGGCAGAAGCACCATAAAGATTTTTTTTAAATCTCTGGATTTTCCCCTGAGCATAGACAGAGCAGAGAATAAGAAATGGCAAGAATCACACCCTCTCCCTCCAGCCTGGCTAACAGCTGGATTATGGCTGCTCCCCCAACAGGTATCACCATCCCTCCTCTACCAATGCCTAGGGCCAGTGATGCACTGCGGAAAGGCAGTAAATTGGCTTCTTTCCTGAGCCTCACCATCATTTAGGTACAATGGGACAATAAAGGTTCGGGGTGGGGAGGGAGGACAGGATTCCTGCTGGAGATGAAGGAAAACTGTGAGGAGGAGAATTTAGTGTACACCTTCCTGTTCATTTTTGTTGCTTCTTCGCTGCTATACCACCTGCTTTCAAGCAAGATAGTGAAGAAAAATATAGCCCAGCAACGTCAAGCAGCTCTCCCTTCACAATACCGTACTTATTAGACACAGTAGGCAAAAATTTTAGCTGAGGCCTTACTTCAACATCACAAGACTCATCCAATAGGAGATTGAAATATGTACATCTCTAGATGCAATTGTGATTCAGTTTCACTACTTAGATCTAGGAGTAGAATTTCCATGTGGGTTCTTCCTATCTTCTGTGATAACTTTGATAAAATATTGATGGAAACCCAGGGAAATGGCTTAAAGAGCTTCTTATGCTTTTTTTCAGTGTTTCAGCCGATCTTTGTCAAATTATGGCAGAAGCTTGGAAGAACTCAGGGGAAATTCTTACCCCTGAGGTTTTATTGTGTCACGAGACTTGCTGATTTGAAACTTCCTTTTGCAGTTGATTAGGATTCTACATCACATGTTCCATGCAACCTGATATGGAATTAGAGTCACAAGCTGATATTTCTGCTGAGGTCTAAATGAGCTATAAATATCTTAGAATTCGTGCAAAATGCGCCTGAAGGCTCTTTCAGGTGATACTCAGCTTTCCAGCCTAGGCTCATTTGCATAATTATTCATAACATTAGGTGCAGGCTTAAACAGATCACACAAGTGGTAAGAGAAGTAAATTGCACATGCAGATGTAATTCATGAGGATGAAGACAATTTAAGTGGAAGGTCCCAATGAGGTAACAGAAATTCAGAAAACTTTTGAAAAGGGTACCTGACCCCATCAGCAGTATTTTTACATTCATTTGTGGGTCTCACTGGCTAGACCAGGATTTATTGCCCATCCCTAATTGCCCTTGAGAAGGTGGTGGTGAGCTGCCTTCTTGAACCGTGATGTAGGTACATCCACAATGCTGTTAGGGAGGGAGTTCCAGGATTTTGACCCAGCGACAGTGAAGGAATGGTGATATATTTCCAAGTCAGGATGGTGAGTGACTTGGAAGGGGACTTCAGGTGGTGGTGTCCCCATGTAGCTGCTGCCCTTGTCCTTCTAGATGGTAGCAGCTGTGGGTTTGGAAGGTGCTGTTGAAGGAGCCTTGGTGAGTTCCTGCACTGCATCTTGTAGATGGTACACACTGCTGCTACTGTGCATCAGGGGGTGGAGGGAGTGAATGTTTGTGGATGAGGTGCCAATCAAGTGGGCTGCTTTGTCCTGGATGGTGTCAAGCATCTTGAGTGTTTTGGGAGCTGCTTCCAAGCAAGTGAAGTATATTCCATCATGCCCATGACTTGTGCCTTGTAGATGATGGACAGGCTTTGAGGAGTCAGGAGGTGAGTTACTCACCACAGGATTCCTAGCCTCTGATCTGCTCTTGTAGCCACAGTATTTATATGGCTAATCTATTTCAGTTTCTACATGATGGTAACCCCCAGGATGTTGATAAAGCAGGAATTCAGTGATGGTAATGCCATTGAACGTCAAGGGGTGATGGTTAGATTCTCTTTTGTTGGAGATTGTCATTGCCTGGCACTTGTGTGGCATGAATGTTACTTGCCACTTGTCAGCCCAAGTCTGGATATTGTCCAGGTCTTGCTGCATTTGGACATGGACTACTTTAGTATCTGAGGAGTCGTGAATGGTGTTGAACTTTGTGCAATCATCAGTGAACATCCCCACTTCTGACCTTATGATGGCAGGAAGGTCATTGATGAAGCAGCTGAAGATGATTGGGTCTAGGACACTACCCTGAGGAACTCCTGCAGTGATGTCCTGGAACTGAGATGATTGCCCTCCAACAACCACAACCATCTTCCTTTGTGCTAGGTATGACTCCAACCAGCAGAGAGTCTTCCCCCTGAGTCCCTTAGACTCCAGTTTTTCTAGGGCTCATTGATGCCACACCCGGTGCCTTGATGTCAAGGGCATTCACTCTCACCTCACCTCTCGAATTCAGCTCTTTCATCCATGTTTAAACTAAGGCTGTAATGAGGTTAGGGGACGAGTGATCCTGGCAGAACTGAAACTGAGCGTCAGTGAGCAGAAATAAAAACAGAAAATGCTGAAAGAACTCAGCAGGTCTGGCAGCATCTGTAGAGAGAGAAACAGAGTTAATGTTTCGAGTCCGTATGACCCTTCTTCAGAGCTGCTGAGTCAGTGAGCAGGTTATTTTTAAGCAAGTGCTGCTTGATAGCAGTGTTGATGACCCCTTCCATCACTTTACTGATAATGGAGAGTAGACTGATGGGGCAGTAATTGGCCGGGTTGGATCTGTCCTGCTTCTTGTGGACAGGACATGCTTTGGCAATTTTCCACATAGATGCCAGTGTTGTTGCTGTACTGGAACAACTTGGCTAGGGGCACGGCATGTTCTGGAGCACAAATCTTTAGTACTATTGCCAGAATATAGTCAGGGCCTATAGCCTTTGCAGTTTCTAGTGCCTTCAGCCATTTCTTGATATCGCGTGGAGTGAATCGAATTGGTTGAAGACTTGCATCTGTGATGTTAGGGACCTCTGGAGGAGGCTGAGTTGGATCATCCACTTGGCATTTCTGACTGAAGATTGTTGTAAATGCTTCAGCCTTATCTTTTGCACTGATGTGCTGGGCCCCCTCATCATGGGGCTATTTGTGGAGCCTCCTCCTCCAGTGAGTTGTTTAATTGTCCACCACCATTGACGACTGGATGTGGCAGAACTGCAGAGCTTAGACCTGATCTGCTGGTTGTGGGATCACTTAGCACTGTCAATCACTTGCTGCTTACATTGTTTGGCATGCACGTAGTCCTGTGTTGTGGCTTCACCAGGTTAGTTTTTTTAGTTATGCCTGGTGCTGCTCCTGGCATGCCATCCTGCACTCTTCACTGACAATGGATATTAATTATTGATAGGTCAAGATAAAGGGAAAAGAAACCCAAGGTGTAGGCTTGAGTCAGCAGACAAGGGATGGAGTAGCCCAAAACCCAACCACCTCCTTGATGGATACGGAATTTAAGGTGGTATTGTATGAGCTGCTTGTGAGGAGAACAGCATTGTCCTTTATGGGTCTGCACTACAACATACCTGCAAGAGGAGCCTGTTGACCATTAGAAGCGATAGAACAGCTCTACATAAGCCCTTCAACTATTTTCAGATTATAAGGAGACAGATCCAATGATCATGGAAGTTAGGTGACCCAGGACGTGCAGAGGAAGATGTTAGTAATCTGTGTGGGGCAAATTTAGGCAGGTAGGTCATTCAAGACACTACAATCAACCTTGCAGTCTTGGGTGATGTGATGAATTTACTGAAGAAGTCTTTGCTATATAAATTGACTTTTCAGTGCCTTTCTTTTTAATGTTTGAATTTGAAAACTTTTGAAAATCCTTCTTCATGTGCTCATGACCAGCTTGGATATTCTGCTGAAGACTTGAGTAACTGAACTGTGGTAGATTGCAGTGGAAAAGCAGGCACATTATTTTTCCATTACTAACCCAAAATGGTGAACTCCCACTTGGATAAGAATGAATGATATTCACCTTCTTTTCCTCTTACATTTTGTCAGCATCTTGCCTGGTTTGTTCAGCTATATGGCTAATGGAATGTGTATGCAAGTCAACAATTGCACTCCTCTCTCCAACAGGCAAGATGGTTATTATCCTTCAAAAAAACTTACCTATACAGAGAAAATTATACATCATGACCATTTCTCACATATTTAGCCCCACATACTGGCATAGAAACAAGCTAATAACTCCTAAGATAACTAAATCCATAACTTATTTTCAATTGTGCAGAACATCCTAAATTTCACACTGTGCAAAGGAAAGATTTCAGCTGAGCACCAACTTTCCTTAAACTTTTAACACCCTATGGAACTTGAGCTTCATAAAAACAGGGTTCATATTGGTATAAATATTTTAAAATATTTTGAAGTATTAAAACAAGAAACTCCATCCATTTTTAGCATCAAGCTGACTTTTTATGGTCCAAAATCATCTTTGATTCATGACTTTCACTTATCACTCTTTTGCTCCTCTTCTGAGGCTTGTCACCTTCGCTGCACCCCTTCAGAAAATATCAGTTCTGTTCTGAGGAGCTGCTCCTGATTTGCAAATATTCAAATTGCTGCCCTGTGTACCTCTCTCTCAAAATGGTGCTTCCTGCTTCCTTACCACAGCGTACAAGTGCAGTGTTAGTGAATGTTACCACCCAGGGAGCTACATCTAACACATCCCAGGACCCATACAGGTTCCCACAGTGACATCTTTTATTTGCAAGAGATGAGTGCAAGTGAGTGCAGTTAAAGGAGAAGTTGTCCAATGCAAGAACAAGTTCAGCCAGGTGGAGGAGAATGGTGGTAGATAGGGGTTCCCTGGTTGGGCCTCCAATCAGGGAGGAAGCAGAGGGCCTGCAGGCCACCCTGGAGGGGAGGATGGGGTGTCGGTAATTGAATCCAACTAATGGATCAGAAATAAGCCCCACAGTCCTGCCACATACAATCATGAATGGTGGTGGTTCACAACATCCCCATCCTCAATAATGGGGGAGCCCACCACATCAGTGCAAGAGACAAGGATGAAGCATTTGCAACCATCTTTCAGCCAGAAATGCTGAGTGGATGATCCATCTCAGGCCCCCCTCCTAAGGTCTCCAGCATCAGTTTCCAGTTTTAAGCCAATTCGATTCATTCCATGTGATATCAAGAAATGGCTGAAGGCACTGGATACTGTAAAGGCTATGGGCCTTGACAATATTCCGGCAATAGTACTGAAGACTTGTGCTCCATAACTAGCCATGCCCCTGGCCAAGCTGTTCCAGTACAGCTACAACACTGGCATCTACCTGACAGTGTGGAAAATTGCCCAGGTATCTCCTGTCCACAAAATGTAGCACAAATCTAAACTGGTCAATTACTGTTCCATCAGTCTAATCTTGACCTTCAGCAAAGTGACGTAAGGTGTCATTGACAGTGCTATCAAGTGGCAATTACACAGCAATAACCTGCTCACTGACGCTCGGTTTGGGTTCTACCAGAATCATTAGGCTCCTGACCTCATTACAGCCTTGGTCCAAACATACTTAAAAAAGCTAAATTCATGATGGGAGGTGAGAGTGACTGCCCTTGACACTAAGACAGCAATTGACCAAGTGTGACATCAAGGAGCCCTAGTAAAACTGGAATCATTGGTAATCGGGGGAAAACTCTACACTGGTTGAAGTCATACCTAGCACAAAGGAAGATGGTTGTGGTTGTTGGAGGTCAATTATCTCAGTCCCAGGACATCATTGCAGGAGTTCCTCAGGGAAGTGTCTGAAGCCCACCCATTTTCAGCTGTTTCATCAATAGCCTTCCCTCCATCATAAGGCCAGAAGTGGGGATGTGCAATCATCAGCAAACAATGTTCAGCACCATTTGTGACTCCCCAGATACTGAAGCAGTCCATATCCAAATGCAGCAAGACCTGGACCAGGCTTGGGCTGACAAGTGGAAAGTAACTTGTGCGCCAAACAAGTGCTGGGCAATGACCGTCTCCAACCAAAGAGAATCCAACCATCTCCCCTTGACATTCAATGGCATTACCATCGCTGAATACCTCATGATCAACATCCTGGGGGTTACCATTGACCAGAAAATGGACTGGATCAGCATATAAATACTGTGGCTTAAAGAGCAGGTCGGAGGCTGGGAATTCTGCGGCGAGTAACTCGCCTCCTGACTCCCCAAAGCCCCTCCACCATCTACACGGCTCACATCAGGAGTGTGATGGAATACTCCCCACTTGTCTGGATGAGTGCAGCTCCAATAACATTCAAGAAACGTGACACCATCCAGGACAAAGCAGCCTGCTTGATTGCCATCAAATCCATCACCTTAAATATTCACTCCCTCTGCCACCAATGCACAGTGGCAGCAGTGTGTACCATCTACAAGATGCACAACATACAAGTAGCAGCTCACCAAGGCTCCTCCAACAGCACTTTCTAAACCCGTGAACTCTATCACATCAAAGGACAAGGGCAGCAGATGCATGAAAGCACCAGCACCTGCAAGTTCCCCTCCAAGCCACACACCTTCCTGACTTGGAATTATGGTGGGTGAGAGGAGATGTTGGCAAGTCATCGTTCAGCATTTGCAAGTTAGAGGTTTGTTCTCCAAGCACCAACAGTGTTGCCCTTCTCATCAAGTTTAATGACACTGTCTGGGGTGGACCCCAGAGAATCTAGTGCTGCAAGTTCAGCAAGAGGTAGATTACAGTGAATGGATAAAGAGAGAGAGATCGTGACAGCTGATGTCACACCATTAGACCCAGAGGAAAGGTCTGATTGGAATGGACATTCTGAAGCCTGGAGAAAGTTAGAGATGTAACAGATTTTAAGTAAAACCAGAAGCAGGAAAAGGGGAAAATAGTGAATATATGTGATATATATTGCTCTGCAGTTGAGGGAGGGGGTTGGGACCAAAGAAGTGGACTTAGAAGTGAAGGCAATAGAGAGAACAAGCTCAGCATAATGTCAGGCTCAAAATTAATTGAGATAGGTGTTTAAGGTGATGAAGCCGAGACCTTATTGTTCAGGGTCAGGGGAGATAGTGAAAACATGACAAAGGGCAAGATTGGGAGGAGGAAAGGGGTCAGTGAAAAGTGAAGGAAAAGAAGCATCAAGCAAGATGTTGATATCCAAGAGTTGTTGAAACTTGTGGTCCTTGACACCTGAAAGGATAAAAGTGTTTTTTTACTGTTAAAAGTAGCAGATGAAGCAAGAATGAAGTGGAACTGCCGCAGAGGGTGGCATTGACAGCGGATCTCAGGAAGTGTCAAGAGCAGTCACTGGAAGAATGCTCAATATCATGGATATATCTGTAATCAACGGAGAAACATGAAGGATTGAATTTAAATTGGAATTAAAGCACAATAAACCCAAGCTGGAGACGGTTTCACTGCATTGGTAATATTTGCTTTTGCAGTAGTATTTTGCCTTTTGTAGACATGATTATGACAATGTTTCTAGTTACGAAAACAAAGCAAGGTATCAAACCACTTCTCTTGCTGCTTCCTGATTTTGCTCTTTACCATTTACACCTATCCTCGATTCATCTTTTGTTTCTTTACCTGCCCTGTTACCATCTCTTTTTGCCTTGCACCATCATCCCTTAGTCATTTACTCTTTCCTACCTTCGTCCTATCATATACATTTGCTTCTGTTATTCTCCCCTTCCCCCTTTTCCTGCTCCTGTTTTTACTTAAAATCTGTTACATCTCTAATTTTTTCTAGTTTTGACGAGAGGTCATCGACCTGAAATGTTAACTCTGGCCTGAAGTTTTGCTCCTGGGTCGTGAGTGCAGAGTTGGGACAATTCCCAGCTCCACAAACCTGACCTCGGAGAAAGTGCCCTGGAAGGTCAGATTTTCAGTCAGGCTGGGATGGGGGGGGTTTGTGAAAATGGGAGTTGTGGTGGGCAACCCCGGAATGAGTGCAGAGGCTGCCAGGTGCAGGGCTGGGCAGAAGGCCTGCCTTGGTGCACCAACGCTGTGTGGAAGTTTTTAAAAAAACATTAAACAGCCCTCCGGCCTCACACTCCCTCACCCCCACATGCTCCCCCTGCCCCATCCATGATGCCAACCCATGCTGCCCACCCCCATGGCCCATCATACCCTCCACACCAACCTATGCCCCTCTACCCATCTCCCATAGCTCTTTATAACTCCTATGCCAACCTACTCATGCCAGCCCATGCCCCCCAATCACTGCCATTTTCTCTTGCATCTACCATGCCAACTCACCCAGTATCCACCATAGGCAGACCTCGGGATCCTTGCTGAGAGATAAAATGAAGTTCTTAAGTGTCTATTGAAGAATTTACTATGTAAGAAGAACACTCTCATTGATTAAAAAGCCCATACATTACATTTAACTTCCTTTAATCCCTTATAAAAACAAGCATTGGAATTCATAGTACTGCTTCAAAGAATCTATAACCACTTGGAGCTGTTAATCAAACTGAACTGAGAGGCACCCCACTGTGATAATGGAAGGTTGTGAAATCAGTCATACAGCACTAATCCAGTAATGATAACAGGCTTATGTCAACAGACAGAGTGGAAAAAGCAAGCACTGTTTTTTTAAACTTTAACTTGAGTTTTGTAGACTGTTAAAGAACTGAATCAAGGTCTGTCTTGATACACTTCTAAAGATGGCACATGGAAATAGTTTTTTCAGATAGTTTTTTTTTCAAATACTTAAAGAGCAGGGGTTCTAAATATTTTGACAGCTTGACAGCTCCTTTGAACAGTTTCTTTTGACAGTTCCAATGAGCTTGATCATACTTATATCTACTTTTACGATCCCAAAGGGCATATTACCTCTCCCAAAAGGTATCCCAGGATCATAAGGGAACCATACATCTCCAAAAGGGCATCCCACCTAACCAAGAAACTCTGTAAAGTTTAGACCTGCTCTTACCAGGTCTAACCTGCACACATGGTGTTTCCCAGTTCTAGCTGACGAAAATCTGACATAACTGGAGACAGCTGTTGTTTTATATGGGCTGCTGCCTTCGTGAACTACAGATGTGTAACTTAGAACCCTCCCCCGCCCCCTGCAAAATGGTAGGTGCTGTGTTCGGGGGGGTTGGACTTCTGGATCCGGGCCTCCTCGGCCAGTTTCGTAACAATGGAGAGGATCTCCATCTTTTCAAAAATTCAGGCCTCTGTTTCTCTCTCCACTGATGCTGCTTTGAGCAGTTTCTGTTCTTATTTCAGATTTCCAGTGTCTGCGATATTTTATTTTTTGTTCTAGGTTCAAGCACTGGTTTGTTCAGAATAGCTTGGTCTTCTGCAGTGGGAGCATTATAAATGTTGGAGCATCCCTGGGCTGGGGGAAGGGGAATCAGCAAGGGCTCCTGCACACTAGTCACCAAGCACTACTGGAAAAAGCCTTTGTGTGATGCTGGCTGAGAATTGGAAGGGTTTCGGCTTGATGACTCTCGGGTGAAACAGAAGGCTAACACTCGCCATTCAGGCTGAAACTTCACATTTACACATGAAAACTGGCTTGGAGGCATTGGAATCCTGCTGATGCCCTGGAGAGTGTACCCCACAATGAGCTTCAGGAGAGGAGTAAAAGTAGAAAATAAAGAACAAAAATAATGTCTATAAACATACTGGATCAGGAAAGGCAAGATTAAAAAAAAAATGGGGAACATTACGTAGGCAAACAAGAGCCGTGTAAAACTGTCTAATTCCACAATGACAGAGGTGTCCGTGCAAGGCTGAGGGTTGAGGCAGAATCATCAAGTAAATGATTTTGCCTTCTGGGGTGGAATTCTTGTAAAGTAGTGAAGGAAGAGTTTAAACTTCCTGTTCATTTCCTGAGAAAAAAATAAATGTATGTGCAAGACCAGAAAGATAACCAACTGTGGGACTGAAATCCAGATGGTCAAGAAGCAGATTTGTATACATCATATCCAACTGTTGCACCCTTTAAGAGAGTTCCATTTAGATTGTATTAGAACTCAATCTTAAATCTGCAGCAGGATATTTCTTAGTTGTAAATAAAAATTATGGCAGAACACAGAATAAAGAAAGACTCGCATTTATATAGCACCTTACACAACTTCAGAATGTCCCTAAGCACTTTACAACTAAAGTTGTAAAGTTCTTTCGAAATTCAGTCACTGTTGTAGGAAATGTGAGATCTTCCCCCTTCTACTTTCGTCTTTAAATGATCACCCTTGTGCTAACTTTCTTTATTGGCCACACACAGCCTGTGCTGTTCATGCAGTTAACAAATGCAATTCCAGGGGACTAGGCTAGACAGCATACAGGAATATTGCTCTTTCACTGAAGCGTTCCCTGAAATCTAATACAGACAGATCATGTAGAAGTTCGGAGAGCCAGGCGTCCTAATGCCTTAAAAGAATCCTAACAGAGATGAATTTGAATAGTTTCAGTTCAGGTTTCTGATTAATGCAAGTTCACAGCATAGAGTTGTTTTTCTTTAAAATTGATAGCAGGTCAGCATTCTTCCTCATAGGCTGAAGAAAATGTGCAAAATAGAAATTACTATTCATTTGTGGGATGTGAGCACCTGTGTCAAGGTCAGCATTTATTGCCCATCCTCAGCTGCGCTTGAGAAAGTGGTGGTGAGCCGCCTTCTCGAATACAACTGAGTGGCTTGCTAGGCCATTTCAGAGGGCAGTTAGTCAAGAGTCAACCACATTTCTATGGGTCTGGAGTCACATATAGGATGGCAAATTTCCTTTCCTAAAGGACATTATGAACAAGAAGGTTTTTTTTCCACAATTTGGTAGTTACATGCTAGTTATTTTATTCCAGGTTTTATTTGATTACTTGAATTTAAATTCCCAGCTGCCATGGTGGAATTTAAATTCAAGTCTTTGGATCATTCATCCCTCTGGATACTAGTCCAGTAACATAACTACAATGCTATCATGGCCCTAGAAATTACACTGATGTAATAAGGGGATGCTCCTCTAAAGCATGAGATGAATGCACACGACTGGAATAGTGAACAGAGCTCTCTAATGCATACGACATACCTCATAGCTAACTTAAAGTGCATGCCTTGATTTTGACAATTCACTGAAAAACAAGGTTCCACAAAGGTGTACTACTTCTTTCATTTTGATGAATGAAAAAAATGCTGCTTATTTGGAACAATTAAAAACATATTGAAAAAAATATTTTAAACTTGAATTTTGTAAATTTAAATTTTCTCCTAGTACATCATGAGCTGTGGCTATTGATAGGTAACACTTAAACAAACAATGGCGGGTGTATGATCTCCCACAGAGAAAATCTATTTGACGTTTAGAAAGTGGATAATGCATCCACGTAGGAATCTAAATCTTTTTCCATACTTGTTAGTTTAATGCAAGGTTTATTTATCACAATCAGGACATGTATTAAAACTGTAAAGAAAGAACAGCAGCAGCATGGATTTTGCATTACAATGTAGACAGCACACTAACAGTGAGGCTTTCTCTCTCTAGCTGTTCATTTAGCTTACAATGACTTGCATTTCATGGATTCACAAGCCTAAGAAAACACCATTAATGGTTTAATATATGTTCCAATTTTATAGATCATTCAAGAGTACAAATGTGCAGCTTGTGCAGAAAGAAAATGGCTACTATACAAGCTATTTCAGTTGTGCAATTTTGCTCAAGATGCTTCAGACACTTCAGAATGCTGCAAACTGCAACCTGCTTAAATGCAAGTTGTTGGAGAAATCATCAAATAAAAAAACAGGACCGAGATACTGAACACTTTCCAATCATTCAGCCTGCACTGGCAATTCTTATTGCTTCTCGTTTCTCTTTCTTAACACATTGTATGTGTGGAATTCTTCATATAACAGAATCAATGCTGGTAAATTTACAGAACAACAGGCCAGGATTGAGAACTAAAATAAGACAAGTTATAAGTGGAAGCATGTAGACATCTGTTTCTGATAAGGTCAACACAAGGCTTTGAAGGTTAAAATCTTGCATTTGAAACCAATGTCACTGAACCAAGCTCTAAAAAAGTTCAGCTTGTTCCAGCCTAAATACTAGCAACACTTTAACTGCTAGAAACATTTTAAATGTAAAAATCGCCACTTAAACATGTACTTGTTTAAACACCTTGGCCACAATTTTCTTCAGGGATCCTGCCACATCCCTCCTGCAACTTCAGCAGGACACCAGCAAAACCCACTGAAAATGGCAAGGAGCCAACTGCACTGGCTCTCCACTTCTGTGCTCGCCTGACTCGTTGTAACCTCTCTGTCTCTCTCTCTCTCTCTCTCTCTCAGCTCTCCATTCTCTCAAGTCCAAGCCCATCGTTGTCCTTAAACTTGCACATACATGTGGCGCTGTTGTTGTTTCACAAACCGGACTCTCTTACTTCACCACCTCCCCCTGGACCATGACCTCACCAATGAACATCAAGCCTTCTTTTCCAAGACTGTCACAGACCTCATTCCCTCTGGAGACCTATTGTCCACAGCTTCCGACCTCAGTTCCCCCAACTCCAAACAGCCTACTTTTTACCATCCTTCCCAAGACTCACAAACAGGGCTGCCCTGTTTGACCCATCATTCAGCCTGTTCTTGCTTCACAGAACTGATTTTTTTCGCATCTCAACTATTGTTTCCCCCCTGTCCAGGCTCTTTGCGGAGGTGTGTAAAAACAATAACAATAGGGTAATTATATTAGGTGATTTCAACTTTCCCAACATTAATTGGGATAGACATAGTGTTAAGGGCTTGGATGGAGTGGATTTTTTTAAATGTGTACAGGAGAACTTTTTAGGTCAATATGTAGAGGGTCCAACAAGGGACGGCGCAGTGCTGGACCTAATTCTGGGGAATGAAGCCGGACAGGTGGCTGAGGTGGTGGTGGGGGAGCATTTTAGTGATAGTGACCACAACATGGTACAGTTTTAAAAACAAAAAACTACTGCGGATGCTGGAAATCCAAAACAAAAACAGAATTACCTGGAAAAAGTCAGCAGGTCTGGCCGCATCGGCGGAGAAGAAAAGAGTTGACGTTTCGAGTCCTCATGACCCTTCAACAGAACAGTTTAAGTTTGTTATGGACAAAGAAATAGGCAAGTTGCAAAAAATGGTTTTGGATTGGGGGAGAGTGGATTTTAGTAAAATAAGGCAGGATCTGGCTATGGTAGACTGGGAACAGCTACTTGTGGGGAAATCTACAGAGGAGCAGTTCAAATAGGAAACGGGGAGGGTACAGGCTCAATATGTTCCCTCTAGGGTGATAGGAAGGAGTAATAAGCCCAGAGAGCCATGGATGACCAGAGATATTCAGGTTACGATGAGAAGGAAAAGAGAGGCTTTTAGCAGGTACAAGGGAAGCAAATCAGCGGAGGCATTAGTGGAGTACAGTAAGTGCAGGATGGAGCTTAAGAAAGCAATTAGGAGAGCAAAGAGGGGATATGAGAAAGCTCTGGCTGGTAAAAGTAGGGAAAATCTCAAGATATTCTATAAGTATATCAATGGGAAGAGGATAACCAGGGAAAGAGTAGGGCCCAAAAGGGACCAAGGGAGCAATCTATGGGTGGAGCCAGAGGACATCGGTAGAGTGTTGAATGAATACTTCACATCCGTCTTCACCGAAGAGGATGAGGATGAAGGTATCGAACTCAGGGAGAGAGACTGCGAGGTTCTTAAGCAAATTGATATAGGGAGTGACAAGGTATTTGAGGTGTTGGCAGGCTTAAAAGTGGACAAAAGTCCAGGTTTGTGTCCCAGACTGCTGAGGGAGGCAAGGGAGGAGATCACAGGGGCTCTGACCCAAATTTTGAATTCCTCTCTGGCCACGGGGGAAGTGCCAGAGGACTGGAGAACAGCTAATGTGGTTCCGTTATTTAAGAAGGGTTGTAGAGATAAGCCAGGGAACTACAGGCCAGGAAGTCTCATGTCAGTGGTAGGGAAACTATTGGAGAAAATTCTGAAGGAGAGAATCTATCTCCATTTGGAGAGGCAGGGTTTGATCAGGGATAGTCAGCATGGCTTTGTCAGAGGGAGGTCATGCCTAACAAATTTGATTGAATTTTTTGAGGAGGTGACCAGGTGTGTAGATGAGGGTAGTGCAGTTGATGTAGTTTATATGGATTTCAGCAAAGCCTTTGACAAGGTCCCACATGGGAGACTTATAAAGAAGGCAAATGCACATGGGATACAGGGTAATTTGACAAAGTGGATTCAAAATTGGCTTAGTTGTAGGAGACAGAGTTGATGACAGAAGGATGCTTTAGTGACTGGAAGCCAGTGTCCAGTGGCATACCACAGGAATCTGTGCTGGGTCCCTATTATTTGTAATTTATATAAACGACATAGATGACTATGTGGGGGGTAGGATTAGTAAGTTTGCGGATGACACAAAGATTGGCCGGGTGGTTAACAGTGAGGTTGAGTGTCTTGGGCTACAGAAAGATATAGACAGGATGGTCAAATGGGCAGATAAGTGGCAGATGGAATTTAACCCTGAAAAGTGAGAGGTGATACACTTAGGAAGGAGTAATTTGACAAGGAAGTATTCAATGAACAGCATGGCACTGGGAAGTTCTGAGGAACAAAGGGACCTTGGCATGTGTGTCCATAGATCTCTGAAGGCGGAGGGGCATGTTAGTTGTGTGGTGAAAAAGGCATATGGGACACTTGCCTTTATCAATCGAGGCATAGATTACAAAAGTAGGGAGGTCATGTTGGAGTTGTATAGAACCTTGGGGAGGCCACAGCTGGAGTACTGTGTGTAGTTCTGGTCACCACATTATAGGAAGGATGTGATTGCACTGGAGGGGGTGCAGAGGAGATTCACCAGGATGTTGCCTGGGATGAAACATTTAAGTTATGAAGAGAGGTTGGATAGACTTGGGTTGTTTTCGTTGGAGCAGAGAAGACTGAGGGGCGACCTGATCGAGGTGTACAAGATTATGAGGGGCATGGACAGAGTGGATAGGGAGCAGCTGTTTCCCTTAGTTGAAGGGTCAGTCACAAGGGGACATAAGTTCAAGGTGAGGGGCAGGAGGTTTAGTGGGGATGTGAGGAAAAACCTTTTTACCCAGTGGGTGGTGACGGTCTGGAATGCACTGCCTGGGAGGGTGGTGGAGGCGGGTTGCCTCACATCCTTTAAAAAGTACCTGGATGAGTACTTGGCACGTCATAACATTCAAGGCTATGGGCCAAGTGCTGGTAAATGGAATTAGGTAGATAGGTCAGGTGTTTCTTACATATCGGTGCAGACTCGATGGGCCGAAGGGCCTCTTCTGCACTCTGTGATTCTGTGACTCCCACCTAAATCTTCAGGTTTTCCATGCCCTGTGCCACTTTAACAGTTTCCAGTTTCCTAGTCCTAATCATCTCCTTTCCATCATGGACGTCCAATCTGTCTACACCTCTTTCCTCCACCAGGGCTCATCATCGCTTCCTTGAACAGAGACCCAAACAGTCCCCATCGGCCTCCACGCTCCTCCGCCTGGCTGAACCATTTTCCTATTGAACAATTTCTTCTTTGATTCCACTCACTTGCTCCAAATAAAAGATGTCGCTATGGGAACCTGACCTGGAAAATTTAATCAACTTTGCTTCCAATTCCTACCCTTGCCACACCTTCATCACACGGTCCATTGCTAATGTTTCCTGTCCCATCCTTCATTTCTGTTTTTATTTCTGGGGATGCACTTTTGACCAATATTCACTATAAACCCACTGACACCACTACCTTGGTCATTCCTTCCATCCCATTTCCTGTCAAGAATGTTCAAATCTCTCAGGTTTCACTGCATCTGTTCTGACTATGTAATCTTCCATATTGGTGTTTACAATATGATTTCATCAACTGAAGCTTCCTCTCCGCCATGGCTGACAGAGCCCTCAATCACATCCATTTCACTTCCCGTACATTTGCACCACACAAGTGCCAGTCAATGACCATGTCCAACAAGAAAGAATCTAGCCATCTCCCCTCGAAAATTAATGGCATTACCATCATTGACTCCCCCATTATTAACATCCTGGGGGTTACCATTGACCAGAAACTGTACTGGACTAGCCATATAAATACTGTAGCTACAAGAGCAGGTCAGAGGCTGGGAATTCCGGATGACTAACTTACCTCCTGACTCCATAAAGCCTGTCCACATCAACAAGGCACAAGTCAGGAGTGTGATGGGATACTCTCCTCTTGCCTGGATGAGTGCAGCTCCAACAACACTCAAGAAGCTCGACACCATCCAGGACAAAGCAGCTTGCTTGATTGGCACACATCCACCACCTTAAACATTCACTCCCTCCACCACCAATGCACTGTAGCAACAGTGTGTACCATCTACAAGATGCACTGCAGAAACTCACCAATGCTACTTTGACAATACTTTCCAAACCCACAGTCAATATCACCTCCAAGGACAAGGGCAGCAATTGCATGGGAAAACCACCACCTGCAAGTTCCCCCCTAAGCCACACACTATCCTGACTTGGAAATATATTGCTATTCCTTCATTGTCACTGAGTCAAAGTCCTGGTTCCTAACAGCACTGTGGATGTACCTACACCACATGGACTGCAGCAGTTCAAGAAGGTGGCTCACCACCATATTCTCAAGGGCAACTAGGGATGGGCAATAAATGGTGGCCTCGTCAGCAACAGCTACATCCTGTGAAAGAATAAATAAGACTCCTTTCCTTACCTCTCAGAGCCATGATAGGCTAACCCTTGTTCTCATCTTCCACTCCAGCCTGAATAGATCACATGCTACCATTTCCTCCACCTCCATAGTGACGCCACCACCAAACATATCTTCCCTTCCCCTTGAAAAATTCTGAAGGGATTCATGTTCTCTCCGTGGTAGCCCGGTTTTCTCCTCTATCACTTCCAAGTCCTCCTCCACTTCTTATGGCACCTTCCTGTGCAAACTCAGGAGATGTAACAATCACCTTTTTACCTCCTCCCTTCTCACTGTCCAGGGCTCCAAAAATTCCTCCCAGGAGGAGCAGCAATTTATTTATACTTCTTTCAATTTAGTGCACTGTATTTGCTGCTCAAAATTGCTTCACATTGGGGAGACTAAGCGCGGACTTGGTGACCACTTTGTAGATCACCCCCCAATCAGTCTGCAAGCATGACCCCAAGCCTCCAGTCACCTGTCATTCCCACACTGCCTTTATGTCCTTGCTCTCCTACACTCTTCCAATGAAGCTCAATATAGGAACATAGATCCGAAAAAGAGTTATAGTGGACTCAAAATGTTCACTCTGTTTCTCTCTCCACAGATGCCGTTAGACCTGCTGAATTTTTCCAGCTCTTTCTGTTTTATTTCAGATTTCCAGCATCCGCAGTATTTTGCTTTTACCCAATATAGGAACAGCACCTTATCTTTCAATTGGGTACTTTACAATATTTCAAACTCAAGATTTGCACCTCGTCCAGACCCATCTTTTGTTTCATGTCCTATTGTTATCTCCTTTTTGCTTTTCACCTTTTGTCATTTAATTTCTTGTTTTCCAGCCTATCACAGACATTCCCTTTTGTTCCTTCTCCTTCCCTTGTTCTTTACTCACGTAAAACCTATTACATTTTTAACTTTTTCCAGTTCAGTTAAAAGATAATTAACCTGAAATGTTAACTCTGTTTCTCTCTCACAGATGCTGCCTGGCCTCTGCTTTTATTGCACTGGACATCTGCTTTTTCTGGGATTTTTTTAAAAATTGCTTAAAGGTCAAATTTATTCACGCATTAGAGTAACAACTTACATGTAATAGTTTGGCTGCCTTGCAACTGGCAAAATGCCATAAAAGGGAGGAGCCATAATTGGAGGGTTCCAGGCTCTCTTGATGTGTACTATAGACTAGCACACCCAGTTAGATGAAATGGGCATAAGTGTACCCCACCAAGAATGTGCAGGGTGTTCCATCAAATACCACAGTTAATGATTGGTTTGTTGAGGAGACTTACTGAAACATTACATCTTCGTATTTTCCATTAAACTTTTATAAACAGTACTCAATTATGGCAATCACCATATGACCATAAATAACTTGAGATAAATAAAAGCTTAGACAACTAAAGTTAACAAAAAGAGTAAATCTAAGGAGCAAGGGAAGATAGAGTTTGGAAAATTCTGTAGTTCATACTTAAAAGGTAAGTAGTGGGGGGTGGGGGGGAAGGTGGCAACGGTCAATAGTCAAATATTTTTCTTAACTATTACACAGTGAGCTGCAGCTGAACTGGTGTCCCTCAGTCACCTATTGCTACACTTTGTTGGATTTGGAACTGCTCCTTAGAGACAACTTGGGACCAAACATTTTGTGTAGAACTATCCTTCCATTGATATCATTATACTTCAGTCCAGAGACCATGATTGAGAAGTGCTGCCCATAGTTCACAGTCTGGATGTAGGCCATTGAAGCAAACTTTCATTAAAGCACATAATTCTTTTCAGTAAAGTACTCTGTACTTCCCCTTACTAACATAACTCATTGATCAAGTATTCATTATTTCAATCCTTCAACTAGTTTCATCCATTCCTAGGGTTACATGCGAATTCGGAGCAGGAATTAGCTACTCAGCCCCTTGAGCCTGCTCCGCCATTCAATAAAATCATGGCTGACCTGATTGTAGCTTCAACTCCACATTCCCACCTACCCCCAACAACCTTTCACCCCCTTGCTTATCAAGAATCTATCTACCTCTGCCTTAAAAATATTCAAAGACTCTGTTTCCACCATCTTTTGAGGAAGAGCGTTCCAAAGACTCTTGACCCTCTGAGAGAAACAATTTCTCCTCATGTCTGTCTTAAATGGGCAACCCTTATTTTTAAACCGTAGCCCCTAGTTCTAGATTTTCCCACAAGAGGAAACATCCTTCCATGTCCACCTTGTCAAGACCCCTCAGAATCTTATATGTTTCACCTCTTACTCTTCTAAACTCCAGTGGATACAAGTCAAGCCTGTCCAACCTTTCCTCATAAGACAACCCGCCCATTCCAGGCATTAGTCTAGTAAACCTTCTCTAAACTGCTACCAATGCATTTATATCTTTCCTTAAATAAGGAGACCAATGCTGTATACTGTGCTCCAGATATTGTCTTAGCATTGCCCTGTACAACTGAAACATAACCTCCCTTTGTTTGTATTCAATTCCCCTCACAATAAACAATAACATTCTATTAGCTTTCCTAATTACTTGCTGCACCTGTATACTAACCTTTTGCAATTAATGCATTAGAACACCCAGATCCCTCTGCATCTCAGAGCTCTGCAATCTCTCACCATTTAGATAATAAGTTTCTTTTTTATTCTTTGCCAAAATGGGTAATTTCACAATTTCCCACATTCTACTCCATTTGCCAGATCTTTGCCCTTTCACTTAACCTAACTATATCACTTTATAGCCTCCTTATGTCCTCTTCACAACTTATTTTCCTACCTATCTTTGTGTCATCAGTAAATTTAGCAACCATACCTTCGGTTCCTTCGTCCAAGTCATGGATATAAATTGTAAAAAGTTGAGGCCCCAGCACTGATCCCTGTGGCACACCACTCATTACATCTTGCCAACCAGAAAATGACCCATTTATGTCTACTCTCTGTTTCCTGTTAGCTATCCATGCCAATTTGTTATGCCGTACACTAAAAGTTTTTGCAATAACCTTTGGTGTGGCACTTTATCAAATGCCTCCTGGAAATCTAAGTACAGTACATCCGCTGGTTCCTCTTTCTCCACAGCACATGTTACTTCTTCAAATAACTTTTCAAAGTTGGTTAAACATGATTTCCCTTTTACAAAACCATGCTGATTCAACTTGATCACCTTGAATTTATCTAAGTTCCCTGATATAACATCGTTAATAATAGCTTCTAACATTTTCCTGATGACAGATGTTAAGCTAACTGGCCTTAGTTTCTGCTTTCTGTCTCCCTCCCTCCTGAACCACCACAGCTTTGAGTTTAGGTCATAGAATTGCTTGTAGAGCCTTGTCAAAGTCCACCGTAAATCGAGATACATTGTAGAGCTTACCACAGTTCACTTGAATTGTCACCTCTTCAAAGAAGCTGAGGAGATTGGTCAGATAGGATTCTCCTCTTCTGAATCCATGATGACTGTTGGTATTGTCAGATAGAGGATCCTCAAGTTTACTTCTGAATATGGGCACTCCATTGGCTTGTTTCAAATCTTCTGGCCTCTCAATAGTGTCCAATGATTCCCTCGTAATGTTTGTCCATCGATATGGAAAGAGACCACTTAGAAAATCATAATATGATTAAGCAGAGTCAACACAGATTTATGAAAGGGAAAGTGTTTGACAAACCTATTAGAGATTTTGAGGATGTAAGTGGTCGGAGCGATATTCAAGAACCAGTAATGTATTTGGATTTTCAAAAAATGTTTGATAAGATGCTACAGAAAAGAGATTACACAAAATTAGGACTCATGAGACTGGGGGTAATTAGCATGGATTAAGAATTAGTTAATGGACAGAAATCAGAGTGTGAATAAATAGGCACATTTTCGGATTGGCAGGTTGTAACTAGTGAGGTACCACGGGGGTCACTACTTCAACATCAGCTATTTACTATATATATATTAATGACATAGATGAGGGGACTAAGTATACCATATCCAAGCTTTCTGATAATACAATAGTAGGTGGCAAAGTAAGTGGTGAGGAGGATGCAAAGAAACTGCAGGGGAATATAGGGATTTGGATGAATGTATCCTATTTGTATTTTCTTGCCCAATGTAACAAATGTACATACGAACATACAAATTATTTTTATCCATTCATGGGATGTGGACGTCACTAGCTAAGCCAGCATTCATTGCCCATCTCTAATTGCTCTTGAGAAGGTGGTGGTGAGCCACCTTCTTAAACCGCTGCAGTCCATGTGGTGTAGTTAAGGAGGGAATTCCATGATTTTGACCCAGCAACAGTGAAGGAATGGCAATATATTTCCAAATCAGGATGGTGAATGCCTAGGAGGGGAACTTCCAGATGGTGGTGTTTCCATGTGTCCTTGTCCTTCTAGAAGGTAGTGGTCGTGGGTTTGGAAGGTGCTGTCTAAGGAGGCTTAGTGAGTTTCTGCAGTGCATCTTGTAGATGGTACACACTGCTGCCACTGTGCATCGGTGGTGGAGGGAGTGGTTTGTGGATGTGATGTCAATCAAGTAGGTTGCTTTGTCTTGGTTGATGTCAAGCTTCTCAAGTGTTGTTGGAGATGCACTCATCCAGGCGAGTGGAGTGTATTTCATCATGCTCCTGACTTGTGCCTTGCAGATGGTGGACAGGCTTTGGGAAGTCATGAGGTGAGTTACTCATTATAGGGCTCCTAGCCTCTGACCTGCTCTTGTAGCCACTATATTTATATGGTTAATCCAGTTCAGTTTCTGGTCAATGGTAACCTCCAGAGTGTTCAATGTGGGGGATTCAGCGATGGTAATGCCATTGAATGTCAAGGGGCGATGGTTAGATTCTCCCTTGTTGGAGATGGTCATTACCTGGCACTTGTGTGGCATGAATGTTACTTGCCACTTGTCAGCCCAAGTCTGGATATTGTCCAGGTCTTGCTGCATTTGGACATGGACTACTTCATACCTGAGGAGTTGCAAATGGTGCTGAACATTGTGCAATCATCAGCGAACATCCCCACTTCTGACCTTATGATGGAAGGAATGTCATTGATGAAACAGCTGAAAATGGTTGGGCCTAGGACAGTGAGACACTCCTGCAGTGATTTTCTGGAACTGAGATGATTGACCTCCAACAACCACAACCATCTTCCTTTGTGCTAGGTATGACTCCAACCAGCGGAGAGTTTTTCCGCAATGATTCCTATTGACTCCAGTTTTGCTAGGGCTCCTTGATGCCACACTCAGTCAAATTCTGCCTTGATATCAAGTGCAGTAACTCTCACCTCACCGCAGGAGTTCAGCTCTTTTGTCTATGTTTGAACCAAGGCTGTAATGAGGTCCAGAGCTGAATTGCCCTGACAGAACCCAAACTGAGTGTGGGTGTTGCTAAGCAAGTGCTGCTTGATAGCAGTGTTGATGACCCCTTCCATTACTTTACTGATGATCAAGAGTAGGCTGATGGGGCGGTAATTGACCGGGAAGATTTGTCCTGCTTTTTGTGTACAGTACATACCTGGGCAATTTTCCACATTGCCAGGTAGATGCCAGTGTTGTAGCTGTACTGGAACAGCTTGGCTAGGGGCACGGCAAATTCTGGAGCACAAGTCTTCAGTACTATTGCTGGAATATTGTCAGGGCCCATAGCCTTTGAGGTATCCAGTGCCTTCAGCAGTTTCTTGATATCACATGGAGTGAATTAAATTGACTGAAGACTGGCATCTGTGATGTTGGGTACCTCCAGAGGAGGCCGAGATGGATCATCCACTTGGCACTTCTGGCTGAAGATTGTTGCAAGTGCTTCAGCCTTATCTTTTGCATTGATGTGCTGGGCTCCCCCATTATTGAAGATGGGGATATTTGTGGAGCCTCCTCCTCCAGTGAGTTATTTAATTGTCCTCCACCATTCATGACTGGATGCGTCAGGACTGCAGAGCTTAGATCTGATCTGTTGGTTTGGAATCACTTAGCTCTGTCTATCACTTGCTGCTTTTACTGCTTGGCATGCAAGGAGTCCTGGTGTTTTGGCTTCACCAGTTTGATGCATCATTTTTAGCCATGCCTGGTGCTGTTCCTGGCATGCCTACCTGCACTCTTCATTGTGTATTTAAGACAGAGATAGATAGATTCTTGATTGGTATGGGGATCAAAGGTTACGGAGAGAAGTTGGGAGAAAGGGGTTGAGAAACTTATCAGCCACGATTGAATGGCAGAGCAGACTCGATGGGCCGAAGGGCCTAATTTCTGCTCCTATGTCTTATGGTCTTATGGAACCAGGGTTGATTCTCTGGCTTGGCGGTAATGGTAGAGTGGGGGATAGGCCAGGCCATGAGGTTACAGATTGTGATTGAGTACAATTCTGCTGCTGCTGATAGCCCACAGTACCTCATGATTGCCCAGTATTGAGTTGCTAGATCTGTTCAAAATATATCCCATTTAGCACAGTGGTAGTGCCACACAACACGGTGGAGGGTATCCTCAATGTGAAGACAGGACTTTGTCTCCATAAGAACTGTGCAGTGGTCACTCCTGCCAATACTGTCATGGACAGATGCATCTGTGGCAGGCAGGTTTGTGAGAATGAGGTCAAAAATGTTTTTCCCGCTTGTTGTTCCATCACGACCTGCCACGCACCCAGTCTAGCAGCTATATCCATTAGGACTTGGCCTGCTCAGTCAGTAGTGGTGCTACCAAGCCACTCTTGGTGATGGACATTGAAGTCCCCCACCCAGAGTACATTCTGCACCCTTGCCACCCTCAGTCCTTTCTCCAAGTGGTGTTCAACATGGAGGAGTACTGATTCATCAGCTGAAGGAGGGCGGTAGTTGGTAATCAGCAGGAGGTTTCCTTCCCTATGTTTGACCTGATGCCAAGAGATCTCATGGGGTCCGGAGTTGATGTTAAGGACTCCTGGGGCAACTCCCTCCCACCTGTATACCACTGTGCTGCCACCTCTGCTGGGTCCGTCCTGCTGGTGGGACAGGACATACCCAGGGATGGCGATGGTGGTGTCTGGGATATTATCTGTAAGGTGTTATTCCATCAGCATGGCTATGTCAGGCTGTTGCTTGACAAATTTGTGAGACAGCTCTCCGAATTTTTGTTAGTAAGGAGGACTTTGCAGAGTCGACCGGGCTGAGTTTGCCATTGTCGTTTCTGATGCCTAGGCCGATGGCAGGTGATCCATCTAATTTCATTCCTTTTAGGCTTTTTAGCGGTTGGATACAACTGTGTGGTCTGCTAGGCCATTTCAGGGGGCATTTAAGAATCAACACATTGCTGTGAGTCTGGAGTTACATGTAGGCCAGATCGCAGATTTCCTCCCCTAAAGGACATTAGTGAATCTACAGGAGTAGGCTATTTGGTCCCTCGAGACTGGTCCACCATTCAATAAAATCATGGCTTCTCTGACTGTGGCCTTAACTCTACATTCTGCCTGCCCCGATAACCTTTGACTCCCTTGTTAGTCAAAAATCTATCTATCTCTGTCTTAAACTATTCATAAACCCTGCCTTCACCACTCTCTGGGGACAAGTCTTCCAAAGATTCACAACTCTCTGAGAAAAAAAATTCTTCTCATGTCCATCTTTAAATGGGAGACCCCTTAATTTTAAACTGTGTCCCCCAGTTCTAGTCTCTCCCACAAGGGGAAACATCCTTTCAGCATCCACCCTTTCAAGTCTCCTCAGGATTTTATATGTCTCAATAAGATCACCTCTCAATCTTCTAAACTCCAATGGACACAGGCCCAGCCTGTCCAATCTTTCCTTGTAAGAGAACACCCTCATCCCATGTATCTGTCGAGTGAACCTTCTCTGAACTGCTTTTAATGTATTTATATCCTTTCTTAAATAAGGAGACCAAAACTGTACATAGAACTCCAGATGTGGTCTCACGAATGTCCTGTACAATTCATTTGCTTTCCTAATCATTTACTGTATCTGCATACTAACTTCTTGCGATTCATGATCACATTTTCCCACATTATACTTCATCTGCCAAATTTTTGCCCTTTCACTTAACCTATCTAAGTCCCTTTGCAGATTCCTTATGTCCTTTTCACAACTTTCTTTTCCTACCTTCCTTTGTGTCATCAGCAAATTTAGCAACAATACATTTGGTCCCTTCATCCAAGTCACTGATATAAATTGCAAATAGTTGAGGCCCCAGCACTGATCCCTGTGGCACTCCACTCATCACACCGTACCAACTTGAAAAAGACCATTTATCCCTACTCTCTGCTTCCTGTTAGCTAATCAATCCTCTATCCATGCTAATATGTTACCCCCTACACCATGAGCTTTTATTTTGCATAGTGACCCTTGATGTAGCGCCTTATCAAAGGCCTCTGGAAATCTAAGTACAGCACATCCACAGGGTCCCCATTACCCAGGTTTCCTGTTACTTCCTCAAAGAATTCTAATAAATTAGTCAAACATGATTTCCCTTTCACATAACTATATTGACTCAGCTTGATTGCATTGAGATTTTCTAAGTGCCCACTAGAACCTTCTTAATAATAGATTCCAGCAAGTTCCTATGACAGATGTTAAGCTAACTGGCCTGCAGTTTCCTGCTTTCCTTTGTTGAATAGAGGAGTCGCATTCACTACTTTCCGATCTGAAGGCACCTTTCCTGAATCTAGGGAATTTTGAAAAATTAAAACCAATGCATCTACTACCTCAGCAGCCACTTCTTTTAAGATGAAGTCCATCAGGACCTGGGGACTTGTCAGCTTTTAGTTCTAATAATTTTCTCAGTACCCTTCCCTTAGCGGTTGTAATTGTTTTAAGTTCCTCTCCCTTTCACCTCCTGATTCACAATTATTTCTGGGATGTTATTTGTATCCTCTACAGTGAAGACAGATGCAAAAAATCTGTTCAATTCATCTGCCATTTCCTTATTTTCCATTACTAATTCCCCATTCTCACTCTAGAAGACAAATGCTCACTTTACTTACTCTTTTCCTTTTTAAATACCTGTAGAAACTTACTCTCTATCTTTATATTTCTAGCTAGCTTTCTCTTGTCATCTGATTTCTCCCTCCTTATTAATCTTTTAGTAATTTTTTGCTGTTCTTTATATTCTGTCCAATTTTCTGACCTACCAATCATCTTTGCAGAATAATACGCTTTTTCTTTCAATTTGATACTATCTCTAAATTCTTTAGTTAGACAAGGATGGTGTGTCCTCCCCTTAGGCCGGAATTTTCCAGTCCCCCCTGCAGCGGCAAGGCTGGCAAACCTTTGAAATCTCCATTCACATCTGTGGGACCAGAAGATTCTGCCAACATGATGGGCTGGAAAATTCCAGCTTTAGAGTCTTTCTTTCTCACTGGAATGTATCTATCCTGAGTATTCTGAAACATCTCTTTAAATGTCTGACACTGCATCTCTACTGACCTCTGCCTTAACCTAATTTCCCAACTCACTTTAGCCAGCTCTGTATTCATGCCCTCATAATCTCCCTTATATAAGCTTAAAAGAATGTGCAAGATGCCCTGCCCTCTCTGAGGAAACTGGTAGGAAAAAAATCAGATTATTTTTTTGAATGGTGAGAGACTGGGAAATGTTTGCATTCAGGGGACCTTGGTGTCCTTATACCTGAATTACAAAGTAACAAGAAGGTTTTGTAAACAATTGGGAAAGCAAATGATATGTTCGCTTTTGTTACAAAGGGATTTGAGTACAAAAGTGAAGAAATCTTAATGTAATTATACAGGTCAATGGTGAGGCCACACATGGAGTACTGTGTGCAATTTTGGTCTCCTCACCTAAGGAAGGTCATATGTGCCCTAGAGGAAATACAAAAATGTCTCAACAGGCTGGTCCCTGGGGTGAAGAGAGGTTGAGTAGACTATAAGTCTATATTCCTTGGAATTTTTAAGAATGAGAGGTGATCTATTGAAACATATAAAATTCTTAAGGGGCTCGAAAAGGCAAATGCAGAGAAAATGTTTCTCCTGGCTGGGGAATCTAGAATATAGGTTCACAATCTCAAATTAAGGGGTTTGCCATTTAGGACTGAGATGAAAAATTTCTTCCCTCAAAGCATTGTGAATCTTTGAAATTCTGTAGCCTATAGAGCTATGGATACTCAATCTGTGAGAATAACCATGTTAGGAGGTTGATATTTAGAATTAAGGGAAATGATGATAGCCCAGAAAGGTGGATTTGAGGTAGAATATCAGCCATGACCTTGTTGAATGTTGCAGTGGGCTCAAAGGGTCTACTCCAGCTCCTAATTATTATGTTCTTATGTTCGTAAGTCTCTTCCTTAACCTCTTTCAGCAGCAGCCTGGGACCCTTGAGGTTCATATTTGTTTTGATGCAGTTAACCTGTCTAGGACTTGCATCTCATTCATAGCAAAGTGTCTGTGGACACAGCCTTCAGGGAGGAAAAAGTAAAAATTGGGACAGAATAACGGTGTACCTAAAATGATTTACTGCAGAAATGAAAAGGATTTTGAAAAAGAATAATCGTGTTCCTTTATTCTTTTAAAGATTAGTTGTTAAAAGGCCAAATTAATCCAAAAGTTTGAGCAGTGCTTAACATTCAGAAGCATCTATTTGAATACAGTTTGGACAAATACATACGAAAACTAAGTTGTCATTGTTGATAACTTCTGCTGGTTCTCAGATGGGCCACTATGGAGCACATCATTAAGAGAAGGGGAGGGCAAGAAACTTCAGTCAAATATGCCAAAGTATGAAAAAATAACTTTCTTGTTGAAAATTGTTACTTAAATGCAATATTTGATTATAGAAGCTAAAATCCCAGTCAAAAGAGGAACAGTTTTACAATACCTGGAATTTTTGCAATGTTGCAATAACTTGCATCAGGCCTCTCATGTCAAAGCACAAATGATTGAGAAGGAGGAGCAAGGCACAAGCAAGTAATGCCAGAGTCGGAGGTTGGACATAGAACATAGAGGGAATTTTCATGTTTTTTTTGGAATGTTGCCAAGGTCTATTTATTATTAGAAAAATTGCCTTGAAGGGAAGTTATCCGCAATTATGTTAGAAAATAGATTTTACAGAGATGCATATTCTAGAAATTACCCCAATGCGTAGTGAGTAAATAATAAAAGTAATTCTTTAAGTGACAAATAAATATCATAATCTTTAAGCAGTTATACAAGCAAGTGTATCATCCTGTAAAACCAGTCATAATAGCCATTATTAAAATGTTCATTTTTTAAAAAGTTGACAAATCTAATCCAGAGTCCAGAGTATTATTCCAGAATTTTTATCCTGAATGTATTTTTATAATTTTCTAAACTGTCTCCGTGTATGAGGTTTAAATGATTGCAAGTATTAGGAATCTCAAATACTTTAGTACTGATGCACGTCTGAAAGAAAGGTAGTGTACACTGGTATAAAGTTTACAAATGATATAATTCAAGGCTATGCATTTTTAGTGAAATACTTCACCTGAGTTCTTCCCCCACAGCACAAATAATGAAAACTATACTGAATTGTTGAAAACCCTCAAAAAATTGCTGTTGAAATTCTCTCTCACTCTCTCTCTCTTGCAGTCCCGCAAAACAAGGAGGACATGGCATGGAGTACAGCCGCTGGCAAGAGCTCGCATATTGAGTCTCTCAATGTGGAGAGGTTGTTGCCCTGTAACTACCACATGATTCTGGCTGACCAGGAAACTCTCCTGCTCTTACTGCTTGCCATAGGCATGTTGCAAGGATTTACAGGTTGACAATCAACCTGTTTGGCCACATTATGAACGCACCTTCTGTAGCCATCAAGTCCTGGAGCGGGAGTTTACAATCCCATCAAGGTGGGGGCAGGGCCATAAGCTGCAGCGAGCCATTTAAAACTCCATTGACTTTGGCGGACCGTAAAATCCCACTGGCACAAAATTCCGCTGCTGGGGTGGGACTCAAAACCAGAGTTTCTGGCCCAGAGCTAGGGACACTACCCACTGCGCCACAAGACCTCCATCTGTTGAAATTATCTATAAAAGCATAAAAAGTTGAGCAGGCAAAGATAAGTTATAAACACATAAAAGAAATTGAAGAAGTTGTGAACATAAACAGTAGCTGAAGAGGACTGTTGAATAAATCAAAGGTTACACAGAAACTAACAAAGTGTACAACTACTACCAAAGAAAATCCCAGAACATGCCAATTCCTATCCCCCAGTTTCCAGTCCCCATCACTTCCTTCAGTGCCCACACAAACTAGTTTCCATCCAGTGTACCTTTCTCTGTATATTAAATCCTCTATTCACTTCACTTTTCCAACATCTCAGTCTTCTCCATCAGTACTACTTCACAGCTGCTCTACTCTCCTAGGCGCCTCTTCTCTTAAACCCACTCAGTACCACTAACCCTTTCCCTGACTGTCCACAAAACCTGTACCTTAACTTTATCAAAAGTCCCAACTTGTAAGGATCTCAGAGTCTTCAGACACCGCTGGATTATTTCCTCCTGGCTAAAGTACACTCGGGCACCAGCCTTCTCCCTGGTGTCAGGGTCTATCCCATAAGTAATTCCATTATCTAGCAAAATGCTGCAAGAGCCTAGTTACTTACAAAGGTAAGTGCAACCCCAGCAGACATTGTCTGACCCAGCACTCTCTCGCAATCTGCAATTCATCCTGCCTATGCACTTACATATTAACTCTTAACTCCAACCTCTTGCTTCCTTCCAACCACAGTCCTCCCATAGTTTCTTCTGATCTGAATCTTTTTGCCTCATTCCAGGATTTCTTTAAAGCGTCTATGTTGTAGCAAATCTCTGACAGTTTCTCCCAAACCCACCTCTAACTCAGCATCCGTTGACTTAAATTTTTCCACAAACCATAGGTCTTAAAAAAAACGGTAATGATAAATGCTAGGGGTAATTTTCTGAGGTGCATCCAAAAGAGAGGATCACTTGTGAGGAGCGCATAACGGAAACTTGGGTATCCATTGATGAATTTTCAATATATGCTGTATGGACAAGGCTCCCCACCAGTGTCATAAAGCCAAAAGTGATCCCATTATGTACATTTTTCTTCTTGAGTTCTCTGCTTGAAGGCAGGTACTTGGTGACTCTTTCACCTAACTATGGCAAACTGCCAGGAGCTTTTACTACAGGTAGGGTGAGGAGATAGGCCCAAGTCAGCCTCAGCCAGAATAGGGGTCAAACCCCATGCTATTGGTGTTAATCTGATCCACACACTAGCCATCGAACCAACTGAGCTAACTGGTCCCCCATTAAGTACATTAGTAAATGAATACGACCGGAATCTTCCAACTCCCTCACGGCGAGGCAAACGAGCCATTGAAATCCCCATTCACATTGGTGGGACTGGAAGATCCTGCCGGCGTGCGGAGCTGGGAAACTCCAGCCTATGGGCAGAATTTTTAGCTCAGCACCCGACCCACTCGAGGGTAAAATAGCGCATGATGACATCGGGCGAGCGTCCCAATGTCATCCCGCGGTCATGCGATATTTTGGTCGGCGGGCATGCGCGCAAGTTGGAAGCACGCCCGCCGGCAATTAAGAGGGCAATTAAGCCCATTAAAGTTCTAATTAACTCCAGTTTTTTGTGGTCAATCCAACCTTATGGTTGGCAGATGGACGAATCTGCCAGGCGGACTTTGCATTTTTTGATGAAACCTCATCCAAGGGCTGGATAAAAGTTTCCTTTATTAAATTAAAAAAAAATGTTTGGACAGAATTTTCATCATCTATATGTTCAGGTGACTGACTCTGATGAGTGGACATTTTTTTCTGCATTTTAAAATCTTTATTTATTGCTTTTAGATTCTTCAGCTCCCTGAGGCGACTCTCTGCCTTCAGGGAGCTTACATTTCGTGTTCCCTCATGCCCGCGCCTATGTCAGCGCCCGCCATCCTCCTGCCCCCACCCCGGCAGTGCTGAGCATTTCAGCGTGTGTTTCACACTGGCTGTCCATTGATTGGTCAGTGAGCGTGAAATCGCAATTGGAGGCCGATTGTGGTCGGCGGTCCATTTCCTGGCTGCTCATGGGCCCGCCGATCGCCTGTGCCCGCTGAACTAAAAATCCTGCCCTATGTGTGAGGGAAACTGGAGATATACAGGAAAGATTTATAGAAAGCTAAGTGAGATATGTTACAATCTTCGTAGAGACCATTAATGTTTAAAGAGAAATTCGAATACCCCAGCGATTAACTGAAAGAAATCACTGCAAGATTTCACATTTTTAAACAAAAACTAACTTTACTGTGTGTATATCACACACAAAGAATTAAACGAAACAAACACTACTAACAACACTATAGTTTGTCAAGATCTATATGCTGCAGTGTATCTTGTAGATGGTACACACTGCCGCAACTGTGCATCAGTGGTGGAGGGAGTGAATGTGGATGGGGTGCCAATCAAGCAGGTTGCTTTGTCCTGGATGGTGTCAGGCTTCTTGAGTGTTGTGGGAGCTGCACTCATCCAGCCAAATGGAGAGTATTCCATCACACTCCTGATTTGTCTGCTGTTCAGTCATTTGCTGTGGCACTTCCGTATTACCTCCCCCACTGCCGTCCACCACCGGCAATAACACAGGGTACAAAGGGTTTCTCTTTGAGAATTGTTTTGTACTATTCTTTTTCAGAAAAAGAAAGGGGAGTCACAGAGGGATGCCCAGCCTGATTGGGCAACACCCACTCACAGTGAGTTTGCAGCACTCACTCACCAGCATCCTCAAACCAGAATGGACAGGAAATGCTCACATTTGCTAGGAGAGCAGTGTTTTTCAGGGTTTGGTTTGCAAGGGAAGCCAGCATGTTGCAAGTGTAATGTCAGCCTCTACCACAGACACTGCACTGTCAATGGATATAAAGTTCAAAACCACTTTCAACTTTCATGGACAGGACATTGAAATTTTATAATGTGGCAGGATTTTGATGTGCAGCAATGCCTAAACATCTGCATACAGCCAAGAATGGGTGGGATAAATGTGAATGAAATAAGCAATTACATACCATGCATGGCTTCTGCGGTGTGAATCGATGCAAGGCTGAGAGTGCAGGAAGACTTCCAAGTAAAGGTTGGGATTGTCAGAAGCACTGTGCAGCCCCCATGGGCATTGATGGTAAGCTATCAATGCACTTAATAAAAGTAGCATAGATGCACTTAAGGAGAAGCTAGACATTCACATGAGGGAGAAAGAAATAGAAGAATATGGTGATAGGATTAGATGAAGAGTGCTGGGAGGAGGCTCCTGTGCAGCATAAATGCCAGCAGTTGAACTGAATGGGTTGTTTCTGAATTATACATTCTATGTAATATAGTATGAGATCATTGTAGGAGGCAGACATGCTGAGCATGCTCGTTCCCAGGACATCTCCTTCCTCAAGGCAGTTTTCTGTGGAGCTATGAACTGCACAGTGCCAAAGTATATCACTGTCCTCTGCTGCACTTCCTGCAGAAATATTTGTACTGCCTCATCATATCTGCAACAGTGACTATACTTAAACAACTTTTTTAAAAGCACACTTAACAAGCTGTAAAGTGCTTTAGCATGCTGTAAAGGGTGCTGTAGAAATTAAATTATTTTTCTTTCCAGTACCTAGGGGTTTGCTGCCCTCTTTCAGACTTCCTACCCATTCTAGAATCACAAACCTTTGTTCCCTATAAATGATGATTTTTCTGTTACTTACAATTACTCTATTTCTACTGATTCCATAGATTTGAACGTGAATTCTGTGACTTGGATATTTCACTTCATTTGATGATGTTTTCTATAACTGATTCCACTTGAAGAGTGCCGTTCGATCTCATGTCTCCTTTGGTGAGGTTCAGAGCTTGTGTCTGGATAGATTCCAATTATCCTATCGCCATGTGAGTCACAGAATGTTCATGCCAAATGCGACATCAATTAAGTACAGGCAAATATGAGTTTTATAAGAGACAAGTTAATTTTCAGATGGGCTTATTCCAGCACAAATAAAATACAAAGATTTGCTAGCTTTCAAAACAGTGTTCTACTTGGGCATCCTAATTTAAATAGTTCAAAATAACAAAGTCAGATAATTTTGTTGAATTAATGCATCCAAACTATCATTTAGTAACCACGGAAGAAGGGTAGGTAGGGTAAAATGAAATAATTACTTTAGCTATGTTCATGCTAATGACTGTATCATCTTCCTTGCAATAGGCCTTCTTCACGATAATGGGTGCTTTTCAGTAATGCAGCATTATCCACATTTTTCATTGATGCACTATAGAGGTGAAAGCCATTTATCATAATGACTTTAGCAGTTACTGTTGAGAGTTGTATTTGAAATACATTACTCAGATTAAAAAAAGGCATGTTCACAGAGTAGAAGAAGCTGTTTAGAACGTCTTATGCCCACCTTCCCCCCCCGCGAGATGACACTAGTTGTGCAAAGACTAAAGTTGTCCACAACCCCCCCTGATTTGCTAAATAAAAACTGAAAATACGAGAAATACTCAGCAGGTTGGGCAGCATCTGTGGAGAGAGAAATTGAGTTAATGTTTCAGGTTGATGACCTTTCATCAGAAATGCTGAGAATTTCCAGCATTTTTCCATTTTATTTCGGATTTCCAGCATCCGCAGTGTTCTGCTTTCCCCTGAATTCCTCTTTGAGGAGTTTTTCTTGATTTTGTGCTTCATATTAGTGCCAAAGGGAAAAGTGAACCTTGGTTGAGTTTTTTTCAGATGAACTTAATTCCTGAAAGAGGCTACCGTTGACAGAAATGACAAAAGAGGCCTGTACTGAAACTCTTAACATTTCAGTTTACTGCCAGTATGTAACAATTAAGCTGATTTTTTAGGTGAGCTGATACAATGTTCTGACATAATATGAACATTTTATCTCAGAGACTTTGGCTTGGATTTTCCGTGCCCGCTGGCATCGGGCATGTTTGGTGGCATGAGCAGACAATATGGCGAGAAGGCCAAAAATCAGTTTCACGACATTGTGAAACCAGTTTGCAATCATCCACATTCCCCGTCGTCGGACATCAGGAACCTCATTGTAATACATCAGCATATCATTATAAGGCCAGCCCGCCGGACTCATCCCCCCTCCACTGGATCACGTGTCCACATCGGTGGAAAAACACGCCAGTGCAGAACACGTCCTGATAACTGTGACGTGCAAAAGTTGGGACTTACCGCCAGGGCCTTGCTCACATCGCAGACATCTGAGGAGCAGGAGATGCTGGATCCTGACAGCAACGGGATCCTGGAGGAACGTCCACGGCATGCTGGGTGGATTCTCATGGACATGGCTCTGCTGCAAAGCAGCTCATGGAAGTTGGAAAGTCACTGTTGATGCTCAAAATGGATGATGGTCGAAGGGGTGGGAGAGGAAGGTCTAGGATCAACTGGGAGTCAGCGGGGTGAGGTTGGGGTGGGAATGAAGGAGTTGGGGAGTGAGGCTGGGAGGGTGGAAATGAAAGTATTGGAGGGGTGAGGTTGGGAGGGGGGTGGAGGAGGTAATGGGGGAGAAGATGGCAACTGGGAAGGTAGATATAGGGGGGTGGAAGGTATAAGGAAAGGAGTTTGGAGGGGAAGGAGTGCAAAGAGAGGAAGGAGTCCAGGGGGAGGGAGTCTAGGGGGAGGAAGGAGTGTGGAGAGGGGAGGGATTAAGGGTGGAAGAAGAAGTAAGGGTGGAAGAAGGAGTCGGGAAGGGGGAAGGAGTAAAGCTGAAGGAAGAAGTGAGGATGTCTGAGGGAGTCAGGAATGGGGAACGAATAAGGCTGGGGGAAGAAGTGAGTCTGGAGGAAGAGGTAAGCCTGGAGGAAGGAGTCTGGAGGGCGGAAGGACTAAGTGTGGCGGAAGAAGTAAGGGTGTTTGAGGGAGTCAGGGAGGGGGGAGACTAAGTTGGGGGGATGGGAGTCCGGGGGGTGTGAGGACTAAGTGGGGGGGGAAGAGGTTCCGGGGGAGAGGGGTTCGGGGTGGAGGGGGGGCAAGGAGTTCAAGGGGTCCAGGGGGGTGGGGGGAGAATGTCCAGGTGAATGTGCAAGAGAGGGGTCTGATGGGTACATTACTGTCTCCTGGGGAGCAAACTGAGGGTGGGCGTGGTAAAGGGAGTGGTGAGAATGACCGAGGGTAGAGTGAGGCGGTCAGGTGGAAGGGTGAGGGTTTGATGGTAATGGTAGAAGGGACAGCGAGAGTGGTTGGTGGGGATTCAAAGGCAAACACGGACCCTGGGAATGTGAAGGGGGAGGGCGGTGAGGTGAATGTGGATGGGGGTGAGATTTTCAGGTAGGAAGGGAACATGCATGTTCCCCAGGACATCCCCAAAGGAAAAGGGCTGTGGCTGGTAGGTCACCGAGGGGAGGTGGAAGGTGAAAGGAAATGGGTGACTGGGGAGGGGAAATGATGGGGGAGCGTATGAAAAACCGAACGAGTCCATGCAGTCCAGATCAAAAGTGAAACGACAGTGATGGTGGGTGAGATCAAGTGCTGCATAGGAGTCTGATCATTGAGTGGGCAGAGATGCAGGTCAGCTCAGATGGACAACTGAAAGTGAACCCCAGCAGGCAGCATTGAAAATGCTCAGGACAGTGAGGTGAGTATGAAATGTGAAGGATCCATATGCATGGGAGAGTGCTTGCATGAGGCTCCGAAAGGCCCTGCCTCTCACACACAAACACACACATGTCTCCCTCCAGAATCACTCCCAGCTGCTCCCTCTGCAGTGATAGAGGACAAGGTTGAGGGGCTCACAGGCAAAGGGGACTCAGAGGGAGAGGACAGCCTCTGAGATTCCTGTGTGGGTGACCCAGGGGTGTCCAGCTGCCACTCCTCCTCCCTTCAGGTTTCCAGGGGCTCTGGACTGACTTATTGAGGGGAAGGAGCACCTGGAGGGACGTCGAGGTGACCCATTTCCCTCTCGTGTTGCCACTGCAGGAACTCATCCATGGCTCCGGTGATGGAGTGCAGGTCTGCACACATCTCCGCGTTCTGCTGGACCAGGGTCTCCATGGCGTCCGCCATCCTCCCCATGGAGACCTCCATACGCACACATGTGGGCACCACTTCATCAGAAAGCAGGTGAACACACCGTTCCGATTCATGTGCCACTCTGCTGAGGGCTTCCAACAGCTCCGCATGATGTTCCCCTGCCTTCTGCTGACTCTCCAGGATGAACTGGATGGCCGAATCCAGAGGCTCGTCGTCTGACTCAGACCTCACAGATGCCTCTTCCCCAGCAGTGCTCCGAGTGCCGGGGAGCTCGCATGAACCTGCCTCTTGCTGCTGTGGACATGTGTCCGTGCAGTGACCACCAGTTTGTGAAGTTCCACCGAGGTGTGTGTCCCTGTGCTGGTGGAGGGTGTGGGTAAGCACAGTGATGGGTCTTCTAGGCTGCTTATTTCCAGCTCTTTAATGGAGGAGGTGTCCTCTTGGCTGGAGGTGAGGACATGGATGGAGCTGAGGGACTGGCTGGTCGAGGCTGTTGGTCACTTGGCAGAGCTCCCTGTGAACCAAATTAAAGATAAATAAAGTGCATGACAGCGAGTCAAAAGCAAGAGAGAGAACATTCACAGTTGCATTGAGAGAGCGATGATGTGGTGCAGGATCCTTACAAGGGTGTTTGCCACCAACCTCACCGTCACCACAGGCACAGTCCATCTGCTCACCAGTCAGTGTGATGTCACGCTCCTCAAAGTAAGTGAGGGTTCTAATGTAGGCCAGTCCACCCCCAGTCTGGGACCTCTTTTTGCTGATGTGAGCAGGCTTCTCCTGCATGAAAAAAGATGGAGGGAGTGTGAGCAGGACACATGTCTCTGCATGGAATGTTTGTGTGGTGTGCGGAGCCATGGACAGGATGAGGATGCGAGCTCCAGAGGATATGAGCCTCATGGAGATGTGAGGGTGTGTGAGAGTTAGTGGTGTTGTCCCTTGAGGTGTGAGATCCCTGTGGATGTGTGATGGATTTGTGAGTTTGTGAGTTGAGAGTGATGAGAAGAGTGAATTACCCTGGGGAACGGATGAGTCTATTCATCCTGCAGTGGCACTGGGTGGCTGTCCTCTTTTGCAGGGCATTGGTGCTGACCACCACCTCCCAACCTGGATTAGTGAGGTTGCTGCCCATCCTGCAGCCAGAGCAAGGTTAGAAGACATCACGGTGAGCCTTCACTGTGTCCTGACGAGGGACACGTCATTGAACCTGGGGGCTGCAGTCTTTTTCCCTTTCGGGGCCATGTCTTTGTGCAGCAGTTGTGTACTGGAGGCACTGAGAGGTGTATGTGCAGGTGGACTTTAAATATGGTGTCCGGCATGCTGAAGCGACCAGGTGATGGTGTGGCGGGCGAATGAGAGCTGCTCGCCATGGAAACGGCATGTTTCCCGGGAATACATAATTAATGTGGCGGGTTTGGGACGATACTGCGTGAAAAGCCGCCACGGCGGCCAACGGGTAAAACATCGTTTTACTTGCCCACTGCCGCACTTAGTGTGAAACTGGGATGATTCCGCCCTTTGTCTCTTTAATGTAGGGGCGGGGGACCTTTTTCTTTTCACAGGCCATTCACACAGACAAAATCAGTCGCGGGCCACACACACATAAAAGCCAACTCAATTTATTTTTTTTGAGAGAATACAGAAAAGTTCAAATCACCTGCTATTTTAATGCAACAGCTGAATTTGAATATTAAATTGTTAAATATTATTATAGTAATTTAGCTGATGCTATTATCTAAAGCAAATTCATAACTATGATGATAAATGCTATTTTGAAGGTGCCACTGTCATAAGTCTATATTTTTAGAAATCTTGCTGTGGGCCGGATGAAATTGAGCAACGGGCTGGATCCGGCCCATGGGCTGCAGGTTCCTCACCCCCTCCTTTAATGAATCACACGTACTAGAACTCACACTTATTTTGTTCATTATATATGACAGTTATCCAGAAATGATGCAATGTCAATCTACTATCGCCCTTAAATTCAGCATAGATTAGCACCTTAGGCCTTCCCACAGAGCAGGGTCGTGACCTTGGCAGGGTACGGAGCAAAGGTCAACTCTGTACTCAATTCAGCTTACATGATAGTTATTTCCTTAAGTGTAAAGTTGGGGGCTTTGAAATTTGTCTTGGTTGATAATTTGGTATTCAGTAATTATGACGTTATTACTTCATCACTTTATCATCATCGTTATGAATTTGCTTCAGATAATAGCATTGTTAATTATTATTATGCTTCTGATGATCACATAGCTGCATCATCTTAAGCAATAAAGGCCAGGCATTTTCTTATTCATAATCAATAACTTATACCAAGGTGTTAAGATTTTTTTGTCTTCAGGTACTGACCCAGACACAACTCTCTGGGTTCAACTTTTCGGTTCTTAGTCCAAATGGAGCCTTGTGTACAACTGGTTCATGCGGTGGAGTGTGGAGCAAATGCAGTCGAGTGAGGTGAGGCGATAGGATCCCAGTGCAGTCCATCTGCTCAGAATTACTGGGGGTAATGCTTCCAAAACAAATAATCAACAGAAACTGAACAGTGCTCATTAAATAAGTAAACACCACTACCTAAACTTCAATTAACAAATCAAGGGCCACGATTCCCCTCCACCCCTTCCTCCTAGCGTAAACTTTAACGCAGCCTTATATCTGAGTCCAGCTGATTTCGAAGGTCTGGGCAAGACCACAACCTGAGAATCTTCATTCGCATCCAATCGGGGAAATGTAACAGCGCAAATTCTCAGCATTGTATTGACAGAAGCTTTAGCCAGATGGCCTCCACCTCCGCTGTGCTGCATTTGAGAAATTGAGAATGAGCTGGACTTGCCTGAGATCAGTCCTTTCCTGAGGTAGGCATTAGCCACCGACCCCCCTTTTACAGAAATGCATTTGAGTGGCCTTTCGGGGCTGGCGTTTTCCCGGCGGGGTTCCGGGAAAGTGATAAGGAAGGTGTTCTCACATCACTCCCACCTTATTTACATAAAATACTCCCAGAAACACGTAATTGAAAAAGGCACAGAGGAGTGGGATTCCAGGTCTCAGCCCCTTCGCCCTCTCCTTGGAAAACAGCTGCGCGTGACAGAGAAAAAAATCACCCTTATAATGTGTGGGGCTCGTGAAAAGAAATCACTGCACAGGCGCCACGGGGTGTAGTATTGAACCATACAGTTCTAAGGATGGCCTGGGTTTGATTCGTGGGCTGTGTGATGTTAGCTCATCTCTGTCTAGCCGGTGCAGAGTTAGCCTAAGTGTACAATTTGGATCCTTCCTGTTCCTTTTTGTAACCAGTTACCCTTTGCTGGAAACTCTTTCGAGTTATCAACAGTCACAGATTGCAACTCTTTCGAGTACAATCACAGTTCTTGGTTTCCAGGAGTGGGACATGAACCCACAACCCTCTGATTCAAAGGCGAGGGTGCTATGAACTGAGCCACAGCTGACACCTCCCCCTTGCTGGAAGGTGTACACACATTGGGTAAGGGCAAGATCCCTCCTGTTAAATAGCCTGCTGACAATTACTGTCCAGGTGTTAAGGTACCAAAGGACAATTGACATTGTAGAACTAAACAGTCCATGAGTCATTGAGAAAACCATATACTGTACCGTGTTATATGTTTCACGTGAATACAGCCAAGGACACAGGACATTTTTTTTACTGGAATACCTATTGATTGTTGGATTTTGTTTTTAGCTAAATGCTAAACTTGCTTTAAAATGTTACAGAGTACAGATGTAAGCTGAAAAATTACATTCTGCTTTCAATGTAACTTCAATGTGAAATCAAAGCAAGTCAAAGTTCTTGGCAGCTTTACAAATTCCTACAGAAACCTCACAACTTGCTCAACAGAAGATTTTCACTCTCTCAATGTACAAATTCTGTCCGACAGTACACAAAAAATCCTGTAAGTCAGTGTGAGATATGCTGAAAGTTTCCAGAAAGCATTGATACTTGAAATATCTATTTACTGGACTTGGACATTGCTTTGGAGGCAAATGTACATGGATGGGGATGAACCTTTTACAGAAGACTCGTCAGTGATTGCTGCAAGGGCATCAAAGCACATCTTATCACTGAGCTTTTCTTCTCTATTTAGCATAACCTTACTTCCTTAAATCGTTAGCATCAAACAAGAAAGAACATTTTCTCAATCGATTACACCTCCTTGAACATGACAACCCATCAACCTACATGCCATTACTAATCACTTGATTAAATAAATGCATCCTTTCCTATCTGACTTTTAACTTCCATGAATAATAAAACATGACATAATTATACATTCTGTTGAGAGCAACAAATTCCAAAGTGAGTACAAAACAACCTACACTTTTTCAATATTAATGCGACATGTGCTTTTCTTTTCCCTGTTCTAATGCTTGTCCTCAATGCAACCTTAGAGCCTATATCGTTTGTGTGGTTGGATGTATATGTTAAGGCATAGAACTGAGGTGGCCATCCTTTCTTGGCAACTTCCTCCTGGGTAGGAGCCACTCCTGGCTGCATCCCTGCAGTTTGTTTTGGGTAGTCCAGTGTCATCCCCTTCAATTCTTTGATGTGGTGCTCTGAAGGGAAAGACTGCTGACCTGAGGATTGGCACATTCAGGGAGGTCAATGCCAATTACAACCATTCCATTAGGCACTGAATCTGTGTCTCCACCTATGTATGAGATCACTACTCTAATGGCAGTAATCGGATCCTGAAGGATCTTGATGACAGCAGTCTGCATTTTGGGCCATGGGTTGGAAGCCGATGTGTGGCATGCTGCCTATTCTCTCCCCTACTGCCTCCAGAGCTGTATTCTAATTCCATTGAGCTACAGGAACTGACTGGATGCTCCTCAGGTAGGTGGTCTGCTTCAGATTCCAGTGAAGCTGCCAGAAGCTATATTGATGCATGCAGTGAAGAAAACATTTTCCTGAGGTTGTCACAAATGAGACCTGTCAGTTGTTACGCGTTCTTGCAAAAGTAGTTACACATAAAGTTCCGATATCCTTATTTTCAGGTGAGTTCCTTTTCTGAGTCCCATGACCAAAGCCATGCGCAGCCTTCCTTTCAGCCTATGCTGCTAAGGCAGCGAATCCTCACTCTTCCTTATCCCTCATGCAATGTGAATTAACTGGTGACTCTTCCTCTTTAACGTTATCTAATTATTCTCTGGTGTGAGGATCAGTGCAGCAGGTGAGTTTGAGAAGATCAACATTATATGGCAATGGAAGCTTTTACAGGAATACATGGATGTGTTTCAGTCAATCATCATATACTGCTTCATTAGCATCCTCAATTTCCTCATCATTGTTAATCATGTCTTTTCCTTATTTTCATTATCATCTTCTTCTATTTCTTGCTTATTATGTGCACCCCTTGTGGATCTGGAGGGATGGAAAGTGAAAGTTAAGAATGGGTGAGCATTATCCTTTGAATTCAAGGAGAAAGACAAGGTGCTGTGTGATTCGTTACAGTGATGCCACGGTAAAGGGGAGGTGTTTAGTCACCATTTTAGTCCTGCCACTATGCCCCCTATCTTGTCTGCCCTGTTGTGAAGGCACATTCCCTGTGCAACCTTACTCTACCATAAACTTCCAGCACCCTGATTCTTAAATTATATTTTATTTAATTGGGTTTGCAGATCAGACTCCGTGAAATTGTGGCATCTTCTTGTCTGCCACTGTGCCATTCACTTGTTATTTGACAATCTCTGCCAGGTTCTCTTTTGTATTAGTAATTTTTGTAAAGTAGCACAAAAATAGCCATGCAACATCCAGTTAAGCTGACTGACCGTCAACTCATTGAGACAAGCATTGTCCCTATTCACCTGCTGCTGTCACCATCTTCTGCTGCAGTCTTCAGCCAGAATTTTCTTTCTAAAGGCTACACAGTAATTTCCATGGAACCCAGCACAGTAATCCCCTTTTACACATGCTTTATGCCAATGACTATTGCGATACGCAATTATAAATGAACTGAATCATAAAATTCTGGTATAAATACCTCTCTAGACCACCAGCATGTGCAATTCATTTTCCATTGCAGCACACTATGTGCAATTTTAACACCATAGTATTTGTGATAATTATTTTGCTAGACTCCTTTTGCTTGTAATGCAAAACTTTCTTTCCAACAGACAGACAGAAGCCTGTGACATTGTCGATTCTGTCCCCCTACCTGAAGGATAGTGTGAAAAATACAGAGAAAATAAATTTAAGGGGGCATGAACCTAATAAAAATTGCATTTGCTAAATCTTTTTTCTTGATTTACAGGTATGTAATGTGATCACAACAATTATAGCAAAATATATTAATATTATTATCTGACTTGAGCAGTGTGGCAAATGTAACGAACAGCTCCTCTGGATCATTTTTCTCATCAAACAAAAAAGATTTGACAAACATTCTTCTTAATTTTGGTTCCCTTTTTTTAAAAAAAGGTCTAAACTACTTATAATTACTTACATTCACTGAAATGGATCCACTGAATTAGGTTCAAAATTCCAAAATCATAGAGGTCCAACTGTTATTATTCAATTTTGTTTATTTGAAACCATTGGATTAGGAGAATGAACTAATCTCATAGATTGTTCACCATAAATTAGTAATTATTTGTTCAGGTCTTCTGTTCTGTAATCACCTACCTGTTCCAACCCTGTTCCGATTTACTGCTGAAATGATGGGGCACTGGATTGTCCCCCAGCATATCATGAGGTCACATGATGAAAGCTGTGCCTGTCGTCTCAAATGACCTACACATTTAGAGAATGAAGGCCTTTGCAATAGATGCAAGCACGGGGATTTGTATTTGCGGCACACAATGCTACATGGATGCAATCAATAGTCCTCACAATACCGGGGAATCTGGACACTCTAAATAATATTATTGCACCATCAGCCATCAGTCTGGGCTTCGGGTTGGTGTGCATAAAGTGAGATATCCTGTCAAATAAGGCATTGATGACTTGCTCAAGAATGTATAACAAATTGGTTGATCTGGCAAAAGTCTCTTGTAGTTCCCTGAAATGACCATTAACACAAAAGCTAAGGGCTGTGATCACTTTATCCATCACAATCTGTGATGTGGATCTTGGTTGGAAATCTGGCTACAGCAATGAACAAAGCTTCATGACTAAAGAGAAGTCTCCTGAGACACATCCCATGTGACAGTGCATAGGGAGCCAAACATCCTGCTAAATGTGTACCACAGACATGGTCTGGGTTTCACTGGTGTTACCTGATTAATTTGGCTTCTCTTGCAGGCTTCTGTTGTTCTCCTTCCATCTTCACTTCCAAAACGTTCGTCATGTAAAGTGGGATCCCCATTCGGAAGCTCATTCTTTCATCTCCAAATACTTGCTGTAAAATCCTGTTTAACTACAAGATCCTCCACAGATAATGCCAAAGCTTCCTGAGTATTACATTGCAAACATATTTCAGATATCTGCAGTCAATCCCAAGAAATGACTCAAAGTCTGCAAGAACAATTACACCTTCAACAGATTCTCTTTAAACAACTATTTCCGCCTTGAAGCCCTGTCTGCTACATAGTGACCTACAATCAGAAAGGCAGATGGGAATATGAAAGTCACATATGGTCTGCTGAGGGGTCTAGATCCTTTGGCTTGCCCTGAAGCCTGCTGGAATGTATGCTTTTGAGGAGGAAACCTGGTGGATCTAAGATCTAATTCAAATCCATGTCCTCATGTAGGCACAAATGCAAAACTATGCCCTCCCTTAATCCAGAAATATCAGTGCCACGGAAAGTAAATTGGGTGTCATTGTTCACACTGACTCAGAAGTGGGACAAGGTGAAGTCGCCTCCAGGGAATCCCATTCCTCTTTATGCTGATATTAGATTAGGCCCTTACTCCAAATTTGGGTTGCAGTTACTAGATAACTACAGTTTCCTTACTAACTGTAGGGCACTTTACCGATGCTATGCTATAGTGAGTGTTGCAGCCACATGTTCTGAAAATCAACTAAGCACCTCCTGTACTGACATAAGGTTTCAGCAAAGACCAAGGTCCAATGTTTTCATTATGCCACCAGAAAGGGCATTCTGCCCCAGGAAAATAAATGCCCAGCGGGTCTTACAAAAATGAAATGTGAGAACAAGATGTGAATCCACATCAACGGGAGAAAAGTTAGTAATCCAAGTGAAGTAAGTCTGGACAGTGTCAATTCAGTTCCCGACAGACATTGACTCACAGCACAAAGATGTCTTTAAATTATAATGAATTTGTTGTTACTCAAACATTTCAAGGAAGGCAAGTGAGGAAAGTGAAAATGAAAACATCATAATGGTGCAGTACAGGGTGCTCCTTTGGGGTTGAGGTACATTTCAGGGAAGTTTAAAAGGAATGCAGAATGGTACATTTATCCCAGACTACAGCAAGTGCTTGAAGCAATTGATGCTAACACTGGCTGGAAAAATATTTAAAATATTCTATCATTTGGAATTATGATCAATTCCTTAATGAGGAAAAATAACCCCCCAAAAATAACTGAAACAAAAGAACTAGATTGAAACAGTTTGTAGTTCATTCAGTCACTCATCAGCCTTAGAGAGGCTGAGGAATGTAGCTTTTAAAGTTAGCAGATGGCAAGTCTGAACATTCTCATGAGGTTTATTCCCTTTTCCAGACAAATGTATATGACTTAAGTATGTGATCCATCATTAAGGATCTGTGATCAGTCAACCAATAGAAAAACTCCCAGTGGCAAGGTGAGCTAAGCAATAGCAATTTAATAAATGGTAACAACTTTTACATTTTCATATGTATTTACAAAGATAGTATTATTTTTATTTTTGTTAAAGGTATCTAGAGAGGAAAGGCTTCTTAAAAGCCTCTTGCAATACAAGATATTGAACAGCAATTGAAACAGTAATAGAAGTGTTACATTATTGATGATGCATTACCATAGTCCCATGCAGCTGATGTTGCAAATCTAAGAATTTAATTCAGATCTTAAAGGAACAGTGGCTTCTTTTAAAAGTTTATTGAGCATGTTGGTAACACAGGCTGCCAAGGTCAACTTTGAACTTTGTACAATTCTTTTCCAGTGGAATGGACTTTTCACATTGTGCACTACTGTTGGGTATGGTGAGGAAACTTTAGATTACACAACTTAGTATCTAAAATGGAAACTTGCAGCAGTGTGTACAGCCTTAAATAGTTGACTTTCAGGTGGGCTCCTTTCACAATGACCGACAGGAGCAATGTTATCCAGTTTGAGTTGAGTTGTGCCTTATTGTCCAATTACCAGAGTAGCATCGGCATTCTATTTCAAACTCATAACTGGAGCAGATGCCTGGCTGGGAAGAGGAGAAAATTGGCAGATAATATGTACTTTGGCCCTGTGAATGCTTGGGTTGCAAACCTGGCAATTACACTGGGATTCTGCACACTGGGGACCTTGTGCTGAAAATACAGAAAATTGCCGGATGAGGAGCAAGTCACCTGCATGTCAATGGTGGGCACTCATGCCATTAGGAGCATCTCAGGTGACCACCAGAGCGGAAACAATGTGGCAATGCCGTGTCTAACCATGGGGTCATGTGTGCCAGGCCTCCCATCCCTAGAAAGAAGTAAACAGTGTTCTCAGCCACTCCGTCTGTAAGGGGACTGTAGTAATTATGATTTTATTTAGTGTGTAATGCACCTTTAAGAATAATACATGTTAGGCAAGATCACATGATTTGTAGTAACCAATAGTAGAGTAGCACAGGCTACCGCAGCAGTCAGTATAGAGATAGAGTTGGAGTTGAAAGCACACGTGTAGTTGCTATGAGTATATTGTAAATAAACTTAATGTTTCCACCCAAGAAGTGTCTGCAGATCAACTCTCTCATTAATAGCACATCTTGGCCACTCTACAACAGGGACACAAGTTAACAACTTAAAAATATTTTTTTTCAGTGATGCAGATTGCATTTTCACGGTGCAGATGATCTCCAAACTAGTTCCCATAACCACCATTTTGCATTAACGTCCTTGTTTTGGGTGAGCAAAGGTTCCGCTCTGAACATAGACCACGAGTCACTGCTGGCATTTCCAGATTCTAGCCTTGGTGGCCCTTCTGGCACAATCCTCGGAGTTTGTCTCCTCTCCATCTTGCTCTTTCTCCTGATTTTGTTTCTTCTCTCTGCCTGCAACACTTCTTTTTGCTCTTTCTCTGCCCCCTCGTCAGCTTTCTGCACCCGCAAAATGCCACACCTCCCCATCTTCAGTGCCCTTGGAGAGCAGGATCTCACTTGGACCAGGGGCTACAACATAGCATTGAAGAACTGGAGCACCTGATCGACGGGTCTTGCAGTCATTTATCTCTTTACAAGTGTTACCTGCATCCAGAGTGCACTTCCCCTTTAAGAGATGTTGGCTGCCATTAAATGGTGTTAATGAAGCCCTATTTTTTTGCCCCAACCCTCCCTCATCCCTGCGCAGCCAATGGGTCATTAAAATGAGCTCACAGCACAAATCTAACACGATCACTGAGACTATGTGAACAGGCACATGTAGCACATGTGAACAGGCACATGCAGCACGCGTAAACAGGCACATGTAGCATGTGTGAACAGGCACATGCAGCATGCTCCCTGCCCCCTCCATGGTCACATCCAGGTGTAATTAAATTTCTAGGCTAGTGTTTCTCCCTAAGATCCTCATAATATCCGCATGGCCTGTAGATTCTTTGGGGGAGGGGATGTGGGAGGTGGAGGATAGCTTCTTGTGGGATGCATCTTCTGCAAAAGTTGCTTAATCCTCATTTCATCCATTGTGTACTGTTCTTCTTCCTCAGCAAACAAAGCAAACCCATTGAGAATTCTGTAACTGTCAGCACCTCTTACTTTATATGTATGGAAAAATATCCCCTTTGATCTTTCCCAAGCCTTCAGGCTGTTAGAGGCAGGGCAACTTTATCTAAGTGCAAAGCAAAAATATCCTCTCCAGAGGCTCTCTTGTAAGTCCAGAAATCACTTTTTAAAGATTCACCAATTGTCCCTGTTTCAGCTGATGCTGGCAACAGCAGCACCGCTTTTATCTGATTGTGAATTACCTGGTGTAATGGGGTTGCTGGTCATGGAATCTGGGCACTCCTGCACTGTTCCAAGTCATTTAAACATATGATTATGAGCTCCCAGTAACACCGGCTTGTGCACTGTTAGAAACCACAAACAGCAGCATACTCATTATAGCACAGAGACTCAGCATGTACAGGATCTGTCCCAATTTGCAGGCTTTAGTGAGTACAAATTCCCTTTTATAACCAAAGAATAAATTGATGAAATTGGGAGCCAGAATTTCCAGTAGGAGAGAAGGGATCTGATACATATTTGTACCCACACCAGACTGTTAGAATCATACCTCCATATCCATTTTTAGATTTCAAATGAGAATTTGACCCATTTGATCTTTTCTAAGTCCTTAAGAGTTCTTTCATCCACTAACTTGAAGTCTGTGGGTTAAAAATTGGTCTGCAACCTGCCTGCGCCCAGTCCCATTGATGTCCCAGCACATAAACGTCATGTTGTCTCCTCATTTGCTTGAGTATAGCATGCAGCCGAGGGAAACCCCTGCTGCTGGCTGCCTGCACTAACAACAGGGGGGCCAAGCGTGTTTGAGGCTAGCACTGCTGCAGCCAGCCTCCAGGTCTTAAAAGCAGTTTGTCCCTCGATGAGGGAGCTGCACTGCTTGAAGGGACGTTGAATGCTGGCACTGCAATTGGAAATAAAGAAAATGGAGAAGGCCCGAGAGAGGGTGCCCAGGTTCACGTCTGCAATGCTGAAAGCCTAATGGAGATACACAGGAGGAGGGCCATGTTTCCCTGGTGGGTGGGGGCAGCAGATCATCAAGGAATGCCCAGGTGATCAGGGAGGTCAGTGCAAGGAGTCTAACGCCAGAAAATGTTAAATGTTAAATGACGTCCCCAGGTGATCAAGGCCAGTGAATGCATCTTCAAAGGTAATTTCCGGTCCACCAAACCATCATGATGCTCAATGCATCACATTCACCCAGCAACAATCTTTAGTATTCAGGACTCAGGCCTTACATTCACATACTCCATTTCACTGTCACACACTCAGTGATGCCAGTCTCACACCCACCTCTTGTTGCCTCCACATACCTCCAGCTATTCAGCTGTGCCAGGCAAGTCACACAAATACAGTGCACCACAATCACTGACATTCTTCCCTCCCTCATGCAGGACAAGATGGAATGAAATAGATGTGAGCAGCGCAGAAGCAGCGAGGAACCAGCATGCCTGTGTTCCTGAGTCCTATGGGGAAGATGGTACTCCCAATCATGGATTTGGCTGCGCAGAGATTGTTGCATCCACTGTTGCTGAGAACGTTGAGGACAGCAGTATGGTCCTCAATTCCTACACTGTTATATGATGTATATATGTGCCTTTAAGGGGGTGAATGGTAAATTGCTGTCAATCACTATCGCCTCAACAAGATATGATGTATTAGTCCCATGGCTTGTTGTCAGTCTACAAGCAGCAGGAGTAAGAGTCAGATGCACTATTTACAGTCTCCCAATTAATGCTATATGTATGTAGATTTATCTTCAAATAAAGAACCCATGGTATTGTTTCACCTATTCTTGTGTGAATGGCACGTTTATGTTGAAGAGAAGAAGATAACACAAATCACCCTCATCCTCTTACCGAGTATGGTCCAAACTGAAGATGCTACAACCATGACTTCTTGCTTTCCTTCCCTCCCTACTTTCCTCATCCCAACCCTCTTCTTCTGACTTTCTGCTTTCTGATACCCAAAAACTGCCACATTTTCTAGTCACAACAGCCTCAGGAGGAAGAACAAGCAGCAGCTCAGCACTGATGAAGAAATGCTATTATTTGATCAGCCCTTCACAGCCACCAGCTCAGATGCTGGGCACTGCAAAAACTTTAGAGGGATCAGTACGTAGCAAGTCACCAGACATAAATGGGCTGCAGCCAAGCCAGGGGGAAAGGGTAAGCTCACCAACGGTTGAGGTCACACGCGAGCTCTGGTATAGGGGTTCAGGTAAGAACTTCAATCGAGCAGCATCCAGAAGAATTCTGATAAACATGCACACTGAGATGCTTGGTGTATTGGCAGGACATAGTCTCCCAGAAGGTCTTCTGTCACTGTCAAGAAGCATGGAGCATCCAGCATGACACAGGACCTCGTGAGGATCTTGGAGATCAGCTTATGCAGTATAGAAGTGGTGGCCAACTCCATGACACCATTTGCAGATGCAGACACAATGCAGTGCCTTGTTTACAAATTCCTACATGGCATCACCCCTCCCTAATTCTGTAATCTCCATCAGCCCCACAACTTGCAAGATATCTGCACTCCAATATTTCTGGCCTCTTGTGCACCCTGATTTTAATCACTTCATCACTAGTGGCCCCAAGCTTTGGAATCCCCTTGCTGCCCCTCTCTGCCTTTCTAACTAACTTTCCCCTTTTAGGACACTACTTAAACCTACCTCTTTCGCCAAGGTTTTGATCATCTGACCTAACATTTCCTTATGTGACTCAGTGCCATAGTTGGTGTTATGATGCTCCTGTGAAGCATCATGGGATGTTTTGTTGCATTTGAAATGCTTTATAAACATAAATTGTTATTGTTGCTGCCTGATGGCCAATGTATCAGCCGGCACTGCAAATTAAAGGGAAGCTAACCAACATCTCAGTGCTGCAGTGAAGCTCAGACTGATATCATGAGATCCACACTTCTTGTCATGCAGGCTCAAACTGGCGCCATCATGGCTGCAGATCTCAGTGCTCAAAGGGGCTGGCAGGCTCTCGCAGCCCAGCCATATGTCCTCCAGCAGATATTAGGATAGGTGAAGTTTTGCCCCATGGGAATGATGGTGGCCCGTGGAGCATGAACATCCTGTTTTCTCTCAGAATGACAGCATTCATGCTCCCATTTCTGCTATACTCTGTCAATGCCTCTGCTGTTGCCTCTCAGCCAGCCAGCCCACACTGCTGCCGTCCATGCCAAGGCGGTGCAGTCTGAAGTTGGGCCCTCATTGCCCAGAGTTGCTTGAGGCATCCTGCAAGGCCTTCTGCAATCTCCACCACTGCCCCCTCCCCCCACTCCCTCACCTCCCCCACATTGTGAAAGACAGCAACCTTCCATCAGCCATGTTGCAGCCATTGGGGTAACAATATGTAAGAGCAGCAGGACAGAAGTCACCTGCAAGACAGGCACTGAGGGTTTGCTCAAGGGTGAATAGTTCATTCCTGTTTGCATAAGCGGATTTGTTTCTGGATAAACATGTTATGGTATTGTTGGTAGTTTTCAATTACTGGGTTTTTGCCAAATTGGCACTGTGATGGGGCATCTCAAATGGAGGGTAAGGTGGGGAATGCTGGAGCCATGGTGGTAAAGGAAATTTCTCCTGTGGGAAGCTGTGTCTGAGCCGGTGCTCTTGGACAGCCCATCTGAATGAAGGAGTCTCAGATTAATCTCTTCTGGCTCCTCCTCCTGAGTGCCTTCTGCATGCCTGGTGGCAATAGCTGCACCCTTATGATGGCAATATTGTGGAGTATGTGGCTGACCACCATGAGCTTGAAGACACACTTCAACATGTATGGAACTTCCCCGAGTGGTCCAGGCACCAGAAACATTGCTTTGGGATGCTGATGATCTGCTCAACGAGGTTTCTGGTGGCTGCATGATTTCTATTGTAAGCTCATTGTACTCATGTGGTCATGTGGCGGAGGAGTATCATCAGCCAAGTGTAGAGGGAATAAAAGGAATCCCCCCTTCTATCCCATTTTCTAACCTTTTTTCCCCCCACCACCCAACTCTCCTCCCACCCCATCCCCAACAGGGCCATCTTTTACTTGTTCCACGTTGTTCTTTCACACAATGCTACCCTTGTTCTCCTATTCTGTTTCTTACCTTTATGCCACTATCAGCTTTTTTAGCACGAACCACTAACATGAACAATCCCTTTGTCCTTCAGTTCATGACATCTTTGTTAATCCCTCCTTTGTCCCCACCTATCACTGGCTTTCTATCCAGCTCCACCTGCCCCACCCTCCTTAAACAGCGTTAATTTCATCATATTTCCACTTCTCTTCAGCTCTGAAGAAGGGTCATACTGAGTCGAAACGTTAACTCTGTTTCTCTCTCCACAGATGCTGCTAGATCTCCTAAGGTTTTCCAGTATTTTCTGTTTTTGTTGTAGAGGGAATAGTCCTTGTCTCCAAGTAGCCACTGTCTAATTTTGCTTGGAGGCCTGAAGATGACAGGAAGGGTAGGCTGCCTCAGAATGAAGGACATCATGGCTGTTTCCAGGCACTCACTGACATAATGGTCTATGCATGGTCACACACCAACTGCATATTGATGGCAGCCCTTGCAGTTCCTGTACCACTCTCCATTGATGTGGGGCCCCATAGAGCCACATGGGTGCAATCATTGGCTTCCTGCACCATCAGGAAGCCTGGGTTCTGTCACCTTCCAAATGCAGTGATGGACGGCATATTGGGACATGTTGGATATGCCACCTGCCTGAAATGATCCAGCTGAGTAGAAATTTAACATGACTGTGATCTTTATGGCTGCACTATCACTGTCCTGGTTTAAGACATCAGGTCCTTTCAAAGGAGGTGATACAATAAATCTGAGTCACTTTAGGCTTTGCTCCTGGGTGAAGTGAAGGTATGCGAAGTGCTCTCTGAAAACCTGTGGTGGATAGAACTTTCAATGGAGAGCTGTTCTACTTCTCCCTCTTCACAGAGCTTCCCCACTCTGCAGCCTCTGTTCTTTTCCTTGGTCATGTTGCAGAACCAGATGCACTGCAATTACAGCCCTCATACCTTGTGCAGACTTGAATGGACCAAATCCGCTCTTCTTCCTGTCTGGATACTCCAGTTCACTGACAGATATTCAAAAGCAAGTCATCGTACCTCTACAGACTTCTCCACAGTTGAAATGAATCAAAAACACCTCACCTGCAAGTTGAATACCTGCCCCTTTAAATAGTGCTGGGGGTTCCTCTCGCAGCTGAATGCAGCTGTGAGAAATTGGCAGAGGTGTTGAGTTGACCTGAGCGGACCACGTTTGAAAGACGTGTGAATCACTATTAGACCTCTCCTGACACTGCTGGTGCTCACACCTGTATGAGTGACCTCCCCAGCATGGGGTGCTGTGTCGAACACAGCAGAAATAGCCAGCGGCACAGCTTGCATTATTTTATGCCTTCAGGACTTCTGTAGCGCTGACACCAATGGGGCGAAGAACCCCATGTCATTGCTGAGTTTCAATAGTTTTGAATGTGACCATTAGCTTGTTATTTTTTATCTTGGAGTCTCGTAGTTCTCTTGCACTGACAGAAAAGCTGATGTTGAAGTACAATAGAGGTCAACAGCCGATTGTTGGCATACCTCCTTACTCAGAGATATTTCCAATCTACTTGGATTTCACTCAACTAGCCTTTGTCAACTGAAAGATTTACTCAGACTCATTCTACACATTTGCTCTTTCTGGCAGATGAAGATCTGGGCAGCGAACATAATTCAGGTATTTGAGTACATTCCCCACAAATTCCCATCCCTTAAAATGAATGAATGGAAAATCTGGTGAGTCTCTCAGTTGAGTGATATCCCAATTGAGTGAAATGCCAGTAGGTTGGGGAAATATCTGAGGGAGGGATGTGAACAAACAAAGCAGTCAACTGTGAAACTCAGTCACGAGAGCTGAAAAGGGGTGAATTCAAGTTAAAGCTGCCATTACTCATGAGTGACAATCTGCCATTAGCTCGGAGTTGCATCAGAAAGTGAGCAGTACTACAATATATCCAAAGAGTTAATTTAAAAACTGCTATAGCATATTGGACATGTTCCACCCCACCTTAACCATTGCAGAGTGTGTGGCAAGGCACAGGGTTCTTGAAAAAAATGATGAAAGTAATCTTAATTGCTTGACCACATCTACTTATATCATCCTACCTCCTTTGGAACAAATAAACACATTAAACCCCAGCATATACCCTTCCCACGAATAAAGCAACTGGATTTTGCAATATTATATGATTCCCATGGAGTTTATAAGTCTTAATAAATTATGCAAGATTTATAGGAGTAGATCCAAAAATCTTTAAGAACGCCACAGAAGTTTGTAGCAATGTATGAAGAGAGTATGTCTCAAGCGATTTTAGTAAATAGCTATTTAAGCACACTTTTGTGCATTCATGTGCATCCTAGACAGACAAATGAACCTATTTGATTTGTTCCTTGGTGATGGGCAGATTATCCTTCACTGCTCATCGTACTTCCTTTCATTTCTATAACAAGACCTAAGCTATCTTTTGCCAATTATGTCAGATGAGAGAGAAATGCTACAAGATCACGTTACACATATCCTATTGCCATGTTACGCTCCCATGAGATGCAACCTACAAGTAGGGTAAAATTATAGACAACAGCAGAAACTGAACTATTCTTTGCTGAGCTTCATGTATTGCACTGGTAGTCTTGTTTCTCCACAATGAACTGTAGATCAATGTATTGTCCTTCTCAACACTATATGAATTCATTCCCTGACAGTTTGCTTTTCCCTTCTCAAAGTTCCCGTTGGTTGAACATGAAAAAGAAAAACTTAAGTTTGAACAGGAAAGAGAATTGGAATTGAAAAGACTTGAGAGTGAGGAAACAAAAAGAAGGAGAAAGAGCAAGAGAAGAAGAAGCTGGAGCTGAGGTTTCAGGCAAGAGAGAAGGAATGAGAAAGGGAATACCAGCTTAAAAGGATGGAATTTAAACAAGGCCTCAGATGTTGGGGTAAGTTCTGGTGATGCAAAAACTACCCAAACACAACACCCAGTGGGGAGATGTTGAAATTTGTACAAGCCCTCCCAAAGGGATGTAGAAGCATTCTTTATTTCATTTGAGTAGGTAACTATACAAATGAAGTGGCCAAAAGAAAACTGGACATTACTCCTACAGAGTAGCCTAGTGGGTAAAGCTCATAAGGTTTATGCATCACCTTCAGAAGAGGGTCAGTGGATTATGATGCAGTAAAAAGGCTATTCTTAATGCGTAAGGGATACAGGCAGAAATTTCAAAACATAAGGAAACAGCTTGGGCAGACCTATATTGAATTTGATAGGGTAAAGCAAAGTAATTTTGACCATTGGATGCAGGCTTTAAAGGCAGATACAACGAATGAAGCTCTTAGGGAAATAATTCTCCTGGAAGAATTAAAAAATTCACTTCCTCCAGTAGTTAGAACCCATGTTGAAGACCAGAGGGTTGCAACAACTAGACAGGCAGCAGAAATGGCCGACGATTATGAGCTAGTCCATAAACCTAAACACTTTTTCTGTCACCCCACATACCCAAGAAGGATAAAAGGTGGGAAGGTGAAAGGAAGGCAAACAACCAGGGAAGAGAAGGGACAGTTGGGGATGCCCCAGGAATTCCTCCTTAGACTGGGAAGGAAGGCACTGAGGGTGGAAGTGATATTTGAAGGCCCAAATATTTCCATTGTAACATGTTGGGACACGTTCATGCAGATTGCTGGAAGTTGTGAGGGAAATCCATGGGACTTACTTGGGTATGTAAGGGCGATTCAGGAAAAGGAGACCTATCTGAAAATACAGCCGATCAAGTTGTAGCATTAATTACAGCTGTGAAACCGAGCATGAATACTGCTGTGAGTTCAAGAGAGGTGAATGTGATTCATGAAGTTATAAAGGGTTTATGTTGAGGGGAAAAGTAACCCCTTATCCCTCAAGTGAGACAGCTAAATTTATAATTATATTAAGAGATATGGGAGCCACACAAACTTTTGCTGGGGAAAGGCACAGCTTTTAAAAGCCAAAGTTTTAATAAATGGTATTGGTGGGGAATGTATACCTGTACCTTTGTACTGGGTGCAATTGGAGTGTGACCTAATGTCTGGGACAGTAACTGTAGGGATTGTCCATAAGTTACTCATAGACAGAGTTGACTTACATCTGGGAAATGATTTAACCGGAACGAAGGTAGTAACTTCTCCCATAATTACAAAATGCCCAAGTGAGGTTAAGGAGATGGAGCAGTTATAGGGAAAGGTTCTAGGAAATTTTCTTTCGTGTGTAATGACCCAAGCAATGGCTAAGCAAAGTCCATGTGGTAGTGCATAAGTAGATGTGGTCAAGTAATTGAGAATACTTCCACCATTTCTTTCAAGAAATCTGTGCCTTGCCATACAGTCTGCAATGGTTAAGGTTGGGGGTGGGGGGGGGGGGGGGGGGGGGGGGGGGGGGCGGCGGGGGGGGGGGGGGGGGTGTGATGAGGGGAAGGGGAGGAGAGGAACATGTCCAATATGCTATAGCAGTTTTTAAATTAACTCTTTGGATACATTGTAGTACTGCTTACTGTCTGATGCAAAGCGATGCAAAGTGATGCCACAGGCAGATACCTGGTTAGCTGAAACTTTCTTTAAAGACTTAGATAATCTGAAAGAGATGTTTAGTAAATCTTCTCTAGCTGAGGGTCAACAAGTTGATTTGGAGTTAAGTAAGGTAGCACAATCAGCCCAAACTGAAGCTGAAGCTGAGGAAGTTCCAGAATGTTATTATATTAAAAATGGGATGATGGAATGAGGAAGTGGAGACCTCCTCACAGACCTGCAGACAAAGAGTGGACAGTGGTTCATCAGGTAGTGGTACTGCCCAAATATCGTAAAGAAATATTATGGATAACACATGAAATTCCTACAGCAGGACATGCAGGGATATGAATGAGAAAACTCAGATGCAGATAAGCCAACATTTTTATTGGCCAGATCTTCACAAGGATGTGGTGCAGTTCTGTAAAATGTGCTATACGTGCCAGATGGTGGGAAAACCACAACCTACAATCAAACCGGCACCCTTAATTCCCATACTTGTTTTTGGGGAACCATTTAGTAGGTTGTTAGTAGACTGTGTGGGACTGTTACCAAAAACGAGAGTAGGTAATCGGTATATCCCTACTATTATGAATATGACAACGTGATGTCCAAAGGCCATCCCTTTGAGAACAAGTATAGGTAAAGGAGTGGTAGAGAAGTTAGCCCAATTTTTTACTCAATATGGATTACCAGTGGAGATCCATTCGGATCAAGGTTCCAATTTTATGTCTAAGATTTTTCAAAACACAATGAATAGTTTTGGTATAAAACAGTTAAAGCTTTGCATCCACAGACACAGGGAGCTTTAGAGAGCTACCATTAAACTCTCAAAACCATAATTAAAGCATATTGTTATGAATATTCCCACGATTGGGACAAAGGACTGGATTTTCTTTTATTTGCTACCCAAGATTCACCGAGTGAATCTACTGGTTTTAGACATTTTCAATTAATTTATGTACATGAGATAAGAGGTCTTCTGAAATTAATCAAAGAAAAGTCTTTAGGTCAGAGAGACAATTCCTCTACTTTCTACTTTCCACTTCTCTTTAGCTCTGAAGCGTTATCTCTGTTTCTCCCTCCCCAAACCTGCTGAGTTTTACCAGCATTTTCTGTTTTTATTTCAGATTTCCAGCATCCGCAGTATTTTGGTTTTATCTTAGACAAATCCTCTATGTTAGATTATGTGTCCGTGTTCCAGGAATGGCTCACGGGAGCCAGCAAAGTTTCTCAAGAACATCTTAAAATCTCACCGACAAAGGAATGGGCAGATAAACAAGCTGTGGCCCGAACATAACAGTCTGGGGATGCAGCGTTAGTGTTATTGCTTTTACAGGGGGAACCTCTGAAAGCACAGTTCAGTGGCCCATACAAGGTAGCTAAGTGGGTTGATAAGATAAATTAATTGTTAGATACCCCAGATTGCAGGAAAAAGAGACAGCTGTGTTAAAGCAATACCATCGTAGGGAGGAGGATAAGAAGAAGCAGGTACGTCAGGTTGTAAGCACAGTGGGGGATGAAAGAGACAGAGTGAGGCGGAAGGAGACTTAGATAGTTCATGAATTGAACCTCCTACTATTCAGTTAGCTAACACTGAAATATTAGGACAGTTAGACACCATACTTTTATATTTAGAGGCAGGACAATGAGAGGATAGATTGAGGTTACTTAAAGAATTTAAAGGAATCAGTAGGTATAAAACAGGGCATACAATTTTAGTCTTACACGATGTGGATGAAGGGGAATCTTCTGCTATAAAATAACATCCTTATTGTTTAAGTACACAGGAACAAGCTCAAGTGAAGGCAGAAATTTATTATATGTTAGAAAATCACATAATTTTAAAAATTCATTTATGGGGCAGTCAGTACTATTGCCGAAATATTGTCAGGGCACATAGACTTTGCGGTATGCAGTGATATCACGTGGAATGAATTGAATTGGCTGAAGACTGGCACCTGTGGGCTAGCATTTATTGCCCATCCCTAATTGCCCTTGAGGTGGTGGTGGTGAAATGCTGCAGTCCCTGTGGTGTAGATACACCCACAGTGCTGTTAGGGAGGAGAGTTCCAGGATTCTGACCCAGTGACAGTGAAGGAACGACGATAAATTTCCAAATAAGGATGGTGAGCGGCTTGGAGGGGAACTTCAGGGTGGTCGTGTCCCTATGTGTCTGCTGCCCTTATCCTTCTAGATGGTAGCAGTCATGGGTTCGGAAGGTGCTGTCTAAGGTATCTTAGTGAGTTACTGCAGTGCATCTTGTAGATGGTACGCACTGCTTTTACTGTTTGTCGGTGGTGGAGTGAGTGAATGTTTTTGGATGGGATGCCAATCAAGTGGGTTGCTTTTTCCTGGATGGTGTCAAGCTTCTTGTGTGTTGTTGGAACTGTACTCATCCAGGCAAGTGGAGATTTTCCATCATGCTTCTGATTTATATCTTGTAGGTGGTGGACAGGCTTTGGGGAGTCAGGAGGTGAGTTACTCGCCACAGGATTCCTAGCCTCTGACCTGCTCTTGTAGCCACAGTATTTATATGGCTAGTCCAGTTCAGTTTCTGGTCAATGGTAACCCCCAGGATGTTGATAGTGGGGAATTCAGCTATGGTAATGCCATTGAACATCAAGGGGCGATGGTTAGATTCTCTCTTGTTGAAGGTGGTCATTGCCTGGCACTTATGTGGCGCGAATGTTACTTGCCACTTGTCAGCCCAAGCCTGGATATTGTCTTGCTGCATTTGGACATGGGCTGCTTCAGTATTCGAGAAGTCATGTATGGTGCTGAACATTGTGCAATCATCAGCAAACATCCCCACTTCTGACCTTATGATGGAAGGAAGGTCATTGATGAATCAGCTGAAGATGGTTGGGCCGAGGACACTACCCTGAGGAACTTCTGCAGTGATGTCCTGGAATTGAGATGATTGACCTCCAACAACCACAACCATCTTCTTTTGTGCTAAATATGATTCCAACCAGTGCAGAGATTTCCCCCTGATTTCCATTGACTCCAGTTTTGCTGGGCTCCTTAATGCCACACTCGGTCAAATGCTGCCTTATGTCATGGGCAGTCATTCTCACCTCATCTCTGGAGTTCAGCTCTCTTGTCCATGTTTGAACCAAGGCTATAATGAGTGCTGAGTAGCCCTGGCGGAACTCAAACTGAGCATCAGTGAGCAGGTTATTGCTAAGCAAGTGGCATTTGCTAGCACTGTTGATGACTCCTTCCATCATTTTACTGTAGACTGATGAGGTGGTAATTGGCTGAGTTGGATTTGTCCTGCTTTTTGTGTACAGGAAACACCTGAGCAATTTTCCACATTGCCAAGTAGATGCCAGTGTTGTAGCTGTACTGGAAAAGCTTGGCTAGGGGTGCAAAAAGTTCTGGAGCACAAGTCAGTGCTATTGCCGAAATATTGTCAGGGCACATAGGCTTTGCAGTATGCAGTGATATCACGTGGAATGAATCGAATTGGCTGAAGACTGGCATCTGTGATGCTGGGTAGTTCCGGAGGAGGCTGAGATGGATTATCCACTTGGCACTTCTGGCTGAAAATTGTTGCGAATGCTTCAGCCTTATCATTTGCACTGATGTGCTCAAGCATCTCCATTATTGAATCTGGGGATATTTGTGGAGCCTCCTCTTCTAGTTGACTTTGCAGGGTCGACAGGGCTGAGTTTGCCGTGATCGATTCTGGTGCCTTGCTCGATGCCGGATGATCCCCCTCTGGTTTCATTCCTTTAGATTTTTTAGTGATTTGATACAACTGAATGGCTTGCTAGGCCATTTCAGAGGGCATTTAAGAGTCAACCACATATGCTGTGGATCTGGAGTCACACGTAGGCCAGACCAGGTAAGGACAGAAGTTTCCTTCCTAAAGGGCATCTGTGAGCCAGGTTTTTCTGACAATTGACAAAGTTTTTATTGTTATCATTAGACATTTAATCCAGATTTTTATTGAATTCAAATTCCACTATTCAACCCTTGGTCCCCAGAGCATTGCCCTAGGTCTCTGGATTACCAATCCAATGACAATACCACTATACCACTGCCTCCCCTGAACCTAGTCAAAGCAGTTGAAGGTCTCCAGTAGGTTACTGCCTCAACCTGATGGGTCAACCAGATTCTGCATAGATTATAGAAAGGTTAATGCAGTAACAAAAATGGATTCCTACCTAATCCCTCGTTTAGACGAGTGTTTTAACAGGGTGACAGTGCCACGTTCCTTACTAAGATAGATTTATTGAAAGGATACTGGCAAGTACCTTTAATGCTGCAAGCTAAATAGATATTGGCCTTTGTCATGATGAATGGGCTATACCAATGCCAAGTGATGCTATTCGGGCTAAAAAAAATGCTCTAGCCACTTTCCAAAGGCTAATGAATCAAGTTGTAACTAGTGTTCCTAACTGTGTAGTTTACTTGGATTGTATATTGATTTATAGCAACACTTGGAAAGATCATTTAAAACAAGTGGAAGCCATATTCAAAGAACTAGTCAGCAGATCTAATAAGAAACCTTGCCAAGAGTGAGTTCATGAAAGCATGAGCAACTTATCTAGGACATATCGTAACAAGTGTTGTCAAAAACAACAAAAGTACAGGCTTTGATGGAATTCCCTGTCCCTGAAGCTAAACGGGAAATCATGAGACTTTTAGGGATGTGCAACTTCTATCGTAGGTTTGTATCAATCTTCTGCTGCTCCACTAATGGTTTTATTGTAAAAGAAGGCAAAGGTGCTATGGCCAAGAGAGTGCCAGGCAGCCCTTGAGAAGCTGAAGGCGATCCTAACTAATGAACTGGTGTTAGCTGCCCTTAATTTTACTAAACCCTTCAAGGTGGCAATCGATGCTAGTGACTTGGGGGTTAGTGCGCTCTTATTGCAAGAAGACAAATTGGGATAGAGAAACCAGTGGGGTACTTTTCAAAAAAATTAAATCGGCATCAGAAGAGATACTCTACGGTAGAAAAGCATACCCTGGGATTGTTACTGGCATTTAAGCATTTTGAGGTATAAAACCGTCATGGCTGTAAAGAAACACTATATATAGACTGACCATAATCCCTTGGCCTTCGTAGGAAAATTTCAGACTCAGAATGATAGCCTGTTCCAATGGAACGTGCTAATACACCCCTTATGATTTAAAGATTGTTCACGCAGCTGGAAAGGATAATGTAATTGCTGATGCATTATCAAGAATGTACTTTTTGTAGGATTATCTGGAAATCAAGAAAATCAGGGAAAACTGTAGACTCTGTTTAAAGAGTCAATGACTGAGTGCATGTTTGAATTTTGTTTTACATATTGTGTATACCTTTTCTTGTACGCTTTGTAATGTAACACATTTGGAAATGGCATTTCATTTCTTAAGGGTGGAGGCATGTTGGGAAACCACATCTTCGAGAACTGTATTTTCTTTTAAAACTTGGAAGGATATTGCATTATTTGGACACTTGGATCTTTTTTTAAAAAAGGTCATAAATTCACCTTGGACTGGGAGCAAGCATCACCTGACCAACATGGTGCTTGAGGAGGAGAGCTGTTTGCTTATTTGAACAGTAATTACTTTAATAGCTGGAAAAAAAGAAACTGTTTTAAAGCCAAAGGCCCAGTGATTTACTGGAAATCACCCGATGAAGCTGAGCTTTAAGTTTTGAACTTTTTTTTGAACTCAGTTGGGAATGAGCTGAGAAGGGGAAAAGCTGCCCAGCTTGTGCTCTCGTTGTCTTGCCTGAAACACAGTGTGATTGTCAGTATCCAGCTAGGAATCCTCATCTCAGTGAAACTTGTCTGTATTTGGAAACCCGAGAGGCTGAGACAAGGAGGATTGATCTAACTCTATTCTCCTCCACACCGAAGCTACGTTGGTGAGAACCTCCAGACACCTACTTGGACTAACTACCTGTCTTCACACGATGGAGCACCAGATTGACAATGTCAAAACCCTGCGACTTTATTCTTTCCAGAATGCTTTTCTTTACCCACCCATCTCTGCAGAGACCCTATTTGTTTGACCTTTGTTTGTTTGTGTTTGTGTGTGTGCTGGGGAATTTTAAAAGGGATAGATAGTTACACTCCCAGATTACAATTGTATGTTAACCTGTCCTTGCAACTTGTTTTACAAAAGAAGTTTTGTTTTAGAATAAATCAGTCATTCTGAGTTTATTGGAAGAAGCCTGGTTAAAGACTCTTTTATCCTGGGTATAACAGTAGCAAAGGTAGATAATTGGCCATTTTGGTGAGTAAATTGAACTTTTAAACTAATGGAGCAACCTGTGGAGTAGTGGGGCTAGTCAAACTGCACACGCCTCCCATCCGAGTTGTTACACTATGGCCTGTAAACTTTCCTGCGGTACATGGATAGCATTCAGGAGCAGGAATCCTGGCTGTTTTTTCCTTTCCCACAGCTTAGCCAGACTGACACCAATTGTAGTGTGTGAGCCATTGCACTGGCTATTAGTTAACATGGCACAGACAGGGGAATCAAATCTGAAACTCTGCTAGCCCTGTATTGTTTAATCCCGTACCACACGGTGCATGAATCTATTGTGTTATTGGTGAAAGTGAGATGGTGTGAAACCTCCGCCAGTGACTCTCCAGGATGTTCAATCCATCCCAAATAATTAGGATGGGGGTATTTTAATTTGGAATGGGTGACCCCCTGTATCTGTAGGGCCGCTGAAGGTCTGCCCACTCCTATGAGATGCACCTTGCTGCTCCAACAGGGCGAAGAAAAATTGATTCAAATTTTTTCTATGCTTCTATGGAAGCAAAAGGTTATGATTTGAAAAGTAATCGACCCTCTCTGGGATCAGTTATTTTTCATGCTGGTAGTTATGAGGTCTTCCCATGGCTCAGTACAGGACCTACACCAATTCTCAGGAGACACAGGTTACACTAGGATGGCTGGATGAAGTCCTGGACAAAATTACTGGATAGCCAAGAACATCCCAGGTATGTTTTGAAAAGCTTTGCTAAATGTAAGCAGAGTGGATGGAAGACTCATCTGTGCATCTCCCAGTGGAATTTAGGATGGATTGGAAACCCGACTAAAATCCAATGAATCTGGGTTCTGAATCAAATTCCTGTCCTACTGAAAGGCAATTCATCAAAGGTATGTCCCTTCATCCCAGAAATTCAAAAGGTTTGTTGGCATGAGGGGGTGGTATACTGGAGCTCCAGCCTCTGTTCTCTAGCTTTTGGATGATCCTCTCTTGGAGAAGCACAGGAAGGAAACTAGGAACTTTTCCACAAGAAGTGATCAGGAAATCAATAGTTACCCAGGTTGCACTTAGACACCTCCTACAGGTTAGTTATAAAATGCCATTAGCAGAGGCCTTAGGGAACCTGTTTCCTGCCTTTCCTCCTAGTGGGGATAGTGCTTCATGGGAAGGCCTGAAGAAAGGAAAAATATAAATGAAAATAGTCATAGTGCTGAAAATGATTCAGGAATCAGAATAACTGAAACTCTCAGGTCTCCACTGTCGGCACACTTAGAAGCATGTGGTTTAGAGAAAAAATATGAAACTTTCTTACATATATCCTCTGACCCTTTTAAAATAAAATGTATTCTTTAAATATATTTTACAACAGTTTGAGACTTGGGCCTGAATTTTGCACTTGTCAGACGTGCTTGATCGGTGGGCCAGGAAGCAGCTGCGATTTCAGCGTCTGGCAGGGATTGAACCTTGAATACGATTTCCTGCTGGCTGGCCAATTAACTTGCAGCCAGCTTGAAACACCCACTAGAGAGGCTCAGCGCTGCTGGGGGGCTGGGGTGGCGGGAAGAGGCTGGCGTTTTCAATGAGCTCCCTGAAAGCTGACAACTGCTGTGGAGCTGCCTCAGCGAGCTGCAGTATTGTTCCAATGAAATTTGCACAAAAGAAATGCCACAAACCCTCTCTGTAACGCAAATTCAAACAACTGGCAAGAACTCATAACACCTCAAACTTCATCTTTTATTTTATTTCATCTCGGACATTTTATCCTGGCCTGGGTTGAGTATGAAGTGAAAACATGAAGGTTGCCTGGCCAATTGAACCATATGCCAATGGTAAAAACGCACAGGCCACATAAAATCTCTAATAATTGGCTCCTTAATGGGCTTAATTGCCTGCTTAATTGTCAGCGGGCGCGCTTCCGACTCCTGCGCGCGCCCAACCGTCATGTTGTGCGTGAGCGTGAAGATGTTGGGACGCGTGGCCGACTTCTTCTCTCATTATTTCACGTGATTTTGGGTTGGGTGCATTCAACCTAAAACTCTGGCCTTGAAGTTCTTATTGTAAATACTAATTTACCGCGTTGACTGTTTCAAATACACAGTGCTAATGACTATAAAAAAGTAAAGAGCAAAGGACAAGTCTGTTCGATATGTTGCTAATAAAATTTATTACGCTCATCATAAATACACTAATTTTGCAAAATGACAATACCAATCATAGTCTTACAAAGGTACACAATGTTTATCTACATCACAGCTGTCAAATTTCCTTTTACGAGATTAACTTCAAATCTACACATCTTCCTTGTTTCTTTGGCTCAAACTTAAACTTAACTTGGCACTGCCTGAAAGGGTGGTAGACGCAGAAACCCTCATAACATTTAAGAAGTATTTGGATGTGTACTTGCGATGCCATGGCATACAAGGCTATGGGCCTAATGCTGGAAAATAGGGTTAGAATAGTTAGGTACTTGTTTCACCGGCGTAGACTTGATGGGCCGAAGGGCCTTTTTTTGTGCTGTAGATCTCTATGACTCTAAATACAAAAGCAATATTCCAAAGATTAAACTGGTCAATAAAACTCTCAGTATGAATTTTAACTTTTGGCAGAAGGAAGTGTTTTGTAAGATGGGAGCATGTCTGTTAGTAACTGCCAAAATTCTTTTCATGATCCTTAAAGCCACAGACAGAGGAACAGCCTGGGCTGGACTTAACAATGTGTCCCATGGATAAAAGTCTGCTCAATCTGAACTGAGATTATAGGTACCTTTTCCACTCAGTTGTGCTGACTTTTTTTAGCACAGTTTGTTCAAAATGGGCATAACACAACAAAAGCAAATTATGCTCAGTGCAAATTGAGTTTCCACAACCTTTTGCACTAGTTTAGAATTCATTGTGCTAGATACCATTCCCAGGATGCATTAACCACTATTGGGAGTTTCTACTAATTGTGCTCCTTGCTGGCTTTCAAGGAGGCTCTAAAAATTAAGCTGCTCCTTTTGGGCACCAGGATACTAATTGACATATTTTAAAAGCTTTTGAATTGTAATTAAAAAAAAACTAAGAAACTAACTATTGTACCCTAATATAACTAGCAAGCAGACAGTTTTGTACATTTGTTTGAAAGTCACTTTCAGTAATTTAACATTGGACTACTCACAGGTGGCGGACTAACACAGATTAAAAATGCTCACTTTTTTATGATAATCGCATTTTCAGCTGTATTAATAAATCTGCACTAAGTTACCAATCTGAGATATATCAAGGAATATTTTTAAAGCAAAATTTGATCTTGCTGAAAAGAAAGCCATGTTTCTGAAGCTTTTTGTCTTGCGCTCATTAAATGCCAAATTTCAAACAATCACAACAATTTATACTACAGGAGAACAGGGTCCATATTGTTTGGTAAATTGACACTAATTGGCTGAGGCATTGCCATGGTGAAAGCAAAAGGGAACTATTGGCTCCCCAAGCTCCCGGGTAATTCAAAAAAGGTGCAAGGCCAGAACATATTCCTTTTGTTTGCAGAGAATGGGTCCCTGCATATGAATGTATGTTGCTTCTAGCAAATATAAAATTTTATCCTTAAATGACACTTTAAAATGCTATCCAATTGCGCAAATTTATGACAGATTTTGCAATTGGGGATATGCAAATGAGTTTGAGCAGAAGCTCCAGAAAGAAAACTTTTCAAAATTGGAGGAATTTTGAGAGCAAATTTGCACCTAGATCACTGAATACACCAAAAACAGAAACTCTACCCCTATACACCAATATCAGACATATTTTAGTTGATTACCAATCTAAGTGATGTACAAACAACATTTCATTTCAATCTTTGCCCCACAATTTTAAACACTCCATTTCCAAAGGCTGAGACAGTAGCACATATGGAACTGGAGAGCAATTCGGAGTGGGAACTATGGCTCAGAGTGCAATTGTAACATTTTGTCTGCCACCCTTACTGAGGACCAGCTAACTTAACACAAACCAGAATCAAATTGGGATCCTCCTAGTCTACATAGGTAATCATCACACCATGGCATGTATCTAGCACTGAGCCAGTGGGAAATCATGTTATATTTTCAGATGTTTACATGAAGAATAATTCAAATAACTTACTAAACATTTTAAATACATTTGCACACACTATGCAAACATTAATAATTGCCACAATCATGTATACATAAAAATATTAATAGTTTTCTAAAAACGTATTATAATAGCCATAATATTAAAAGTACTAACACAGTGATTTATATTAACTGCATACAAAAAGCACTGAGACAGTTAAAAACTGCAAGTTATGCTACTCAATCTTAGCTGTCCTGTCAGATGGATGCAAGGCTTAACAAGTGGCAATGAGGTAAACAAATAAAATGAAAACTGGAGTGGCAATCTACCCTGATCACTCCTGTGGTCTATTACATATTAGGATTTTCAGAGAACTTGCCTATTTTCTTAGTGAGGAGGAGATACAGAGCGGCAGAGATCCAAAGGGTGGGAGGAAAAATAAATGAAAAAAGTCAAACATTGACAGTTTAATTATTTCATATAGTGTACTGTGCAGCCATTTAAGAAATGTTACCATTCAAGGAGTTTAACTGATAAACAATTAAGGTGGAAGTCCCTGGTAGCTCAAAGGGTTTAAACAAGTGAGTAGCTGAACCCATGAAGATTTGAGATTCATTTCCTGGTCTGTGCTGAGTTAGTTGAACTCAATTGTCTTCACCTACTCTGGATTAGGGAGGGAGAAGTCAGCCAGAGAACCTGCTGCTGAAAGCTGGTGGAAATGCTTGCATGGACACTATCGGGCTGAGTTGCATGCTGATAACTCACTGTCAAAGCTTGCATGTGACTAACAGCAACTTAGGCAGGTGTCAGAGGGTGCCAAGCACCTATGAAGGGTATACCAATGAGTTACTCTGGAGAGGTGGGAAGGGGAGAAAATTGACAAGGAAAAAACCTTCAGGTGAAATTGTGTTAAAAATATTCGGCTGAGATTCAGCTCAGAACTAAAGAAATACAACTTGCAATTCTCATCACATTTGTTAAATGTCAGCGGAACCTTTATTCGAAGCATCGTCACACAGGTAAAGGGAAAACCTGAGACTCCACTTTCAATAGATTGATACCAACTAACAGTTAAATAAAGGTGGAGTGGAGCCAACAGGGCTGTATTATTCACTCCATAGATACGTTTGGCAGAGGCATTCAGCTTTTTTTTTAAAAGTACTGTAAGATGATCACAGCACAGATGACACAGATGTAGCTAGATATTCATGTGGCGGGCATTGTACTGATAATCTGGAATGTTCCTTGACAATTCATCTAAAAATATTTTAAAATGCTTCAGTCACAAAAATAATTAAAATGCGTCTAGTGACGTTATACTCAATTTCACCCAAAATAGTATATTACTAGAAATATGTGTTTGTAATTATTTAATATGGCAAGAAAATATTCTTAGAAAAATCAAAACTCTAAACATCTAATTAAGCTCAGCAAAGTATCAGTTAGTGATTTAGGGATCTGTCATTCTCCTTATAAGTAGCATTTTGGATAGGTTAAATTGAGAGCAAATGGCTGTAATTACAATAAATCATATGGGAAAAATGAAATGCTTTAAGACCACAGCCATTAAATTGTGAGACTCTGTTCCTAGCATGGAGTCTCACTGACCAGGAGAATCAGAAAAGGAGCATGGCGCATCCAATATACAGCACTCCCAATTTTCACCCATTGATTTTGGGGCTAAATTGTTTCATCCTACACCAGGAGTGTTAAACACTAGGGGCAGAAATGTTCGCTCAGCGGGCATGCACGCGCCCGACCCACTCGAGTGTGAAATGACACACGTTGATGTCGGTCGAGCGTGCCGACGTCAACATGCACTCACGCAATAGTTTGGTTGGTGGGCGCATGCCGGAGCTGGCAGTGCGTGTGTCGACATCTAAAAGGTCTGTTAAGGCCATTAAGTTGTCAATTAAATTAAAATTTTTGTTACCCTTCCAACCTAACAGTTGGTGGGCAGGCGAAAAGGCCAAGCGGCTGTTGCATTTTTTTGGAAACCTCATCCAAGAGCGGGATGAGGTTTCCAAAAGCAAATAAAGATGAAATAAAAACTTTAAATTTTCATTAATAACATGTCCCTGCTCATGTGACAGAGCGTGGTGCATGTTTTATTACATTTTTATTTCAAAAAATATTTCTTCATCTCCCTGAGGCATCTCGGCACAGGCAGCGCTCAGCGCTGCTGATTGTGTTTCACGCTGAGCGGGCCTTAATTAGCCCACCTGCGTGAAATTGTGGTGCGGTGCCGATCGCGGATGGCGGTCAGCTTGTCGACCGCCCCTGCCGAGCTCACCTGTCAAGGGCAAAATTCTGCTCTAGATGTAGCGGAGAAGACTGCAGAGCTGTAAGCTTCACAATCCCTCTAAATTCATTGGGCTGAATTTTGCCGTCGGTGAGCAGGGGGCGGGGCCCGCTTGCCGACGCGCAAAGTGACACGGGATGATGTCATCCTGCTCCATTTAAGTCTTCAGGAAGGTGGGGGTGCAGCAAAATCAGCTGCGGGCCCGCCGACCTGTCAATGGCCAATTGAGGGCATTGACAGGGTCATTAAAACAATTAAAGGACCTGCCCGTCCAATCTTAAGGTTGGCGGGCAGGCCAGGAGCCCCGGCAGGGAATGAAGTTTCAAGTAGGGTTTAATAAAGATTTAGTGAAATTTATTAACATGTCCCATCTCATGTGACATTGTCAAATGAGGGGGACATGTTAAGGATTTTTTTTTCTCTATTTTTAATGTTTATACAACTGTCAGCGATCTCCCTGAGGCAGCACTTTGCCTCAGGGAGATGTGCGCTTTTCCGTGCGCATGCGTGAAAGAGTGCACTCTCGCTTTTGGGGAATCCCCCCCGCCCGCACAGGAAGTGCATAGTGCTTCCCGCCGGGTGTCACGCTGGGCGGGCCTTAATTGGCCCGCCCACTTAAAATGGCGGCGGGCCCCGCTTCTCTGGCAGGGATCGGCTCCCCGTCCGCCGGAGATTGGGTCGGGCCCGCCCGTCCGGTAGGCAGAAATTCTGCCCATTAACTGATGTTTGTACCTGTGGGAAGTACATTGATAAAGAATATAATAGGTGGTGTTTTCCAAGCATTGCACAGTGCTGTACGTCCACTCCTACAAATAAAGTTGCAACGTTGAAACATTAATTTCACACAATGTTTGGTTAATGTGCTTGATCTTCAATTGTATCATTTTGCTGGAACAAAGCACTGTTTTGAATTTGTCCACCAAAATTAGCTCCTTTAATATGATGCCACCAGAAGCTGTTTTCTTCCTGTCTCCCACACCCTAACCTAAATCTTGTGGTTGTTCAGCCCTATCACTGAAATCATTGACACGACTTGCATCATGGTCATGATAGTTTGCTTTTGCTAGAGAGTGATCTTGCTCTGGTGAAGGAAGGGATAGTGACAGAGCAAATTGTTGTTCCATTGAACTGAACCATGGCCATTTTGATCACAGCAGAACCAGGGGAAATTCCAGACGCCTTCCCAAAATGAAGGGGAGAAACATTCAGACAACCTGGGCAACATTGGTGCACAAGGAGGTCTTTTGGCTCAGTAGGGAGCACTCCCGCCTCTGAGCCAGAAGCTCCAGGCTCAAGTCCCACTCCAGGGCTTGTTGGCCGTGTGTTCACGACATGGTTCAACAGGCTGATACTCAGCCTGCTAATCCTCCAACATTTCTCCACTATTCTCCAAAGGGAAAAAATGTGCACATGAAGATACGAAACAAACAAACATCGGTGTAAATCTGGTAGCTAAAGAAATACACTTGCGGAAGCCCAGAAGCAGATACCCTAACATAATAATGGTGCGTAAAGGACAGCAAATTAAAAAAAACTTAAAATGTAAGTCCAATATTAAAATAGAAAATAGAAAGATTAAAAATCCCAGTGCCGTAGTGAAACTATTCTGATGCCCTAAGAAAATGGCGGAAAGATTTTGCTGTAAACAGCAAATGAATTGAGCTTTTGCATGGGCAAGTTGCTGTTAACTGGACATTCAAATCATCCAGCCTCCTCCAGCATCTGGATCTTGTATGAACAGGACAAGTTACTGTCTATCTCCTTAACTAATTAGATTGAAGGATTGTTAATAAGTAGCACAGAGTCTAAAATAGGAAGTGTAAATTAGAATAATGAATTCAAAGTCAAATCACATGCAGAAAGTGAAATAATAAGCGAAAGATTGGATTAAGGGACAGTTATAAAAAAGGCAGAAGAAAGTAAACTTTATTTCAATAAAAAAGTCAACTTCCAATGCAGAGAGATTGTTTGGCAGTAAATCAAGACATATTCATGCTGTTATAAAAGTAGTTAGGCTGGAATGGACAAGCACTAATTTTCCGTGGCAAGATTGGTCTTTATCTACAATGTCAGTACAGGAATCTCATGCGTTTAATATACTTGAATGGAGACCTGGACAGCAAGATGCTGCTTTCATACAACTGACGGAGGAGATAGCACGATCTGGATTTCTGTGTTTAACTGCACATGTACGCTTGCTGGAAGTTGTCTGATTTGTGAAAAACAGTGAGCCATGTAAGCCGCACTGTTATTTTCACAGCTAAATTTGGCCCATTAGCATGGCAGCACACAACTTCTCGCTCCCTAGTATGTAGGGATGTTGAACATGAGGCAGCTGACCTAAATGATCTAACCTGCAAAAGCAACTGGGTTCAGTGGAGACCAAGTTGGAAAACGTACCAAACAATTTATGCTGGAGTAAGGGGAAGGAAAATCAGCCCCAATGTATTCCCAATAACAAAAATGTCACTGATATATACTGTCAACAGTGAGTTTCTCATTTGAGTCGGTTGATCCATGCGAGATGCTGAATAGAATGAGGCACATTTTCTAAGCAATAGATTTTTAATCTTTAACTCACTAATTGTGTCAGGGAAACTCAGGTGGTATCATATTGCTCTATTTTTCATATTTGTTGACTTACTGGCATTCTTTAAAACTAAATGGTTTCAATACTATTTTCCTTTGGGTAACTTTTAGAAAAACAACCAAATGGGATTGGGTGTCTCATGATGAGACTAAATTGTATGAGGAAAATTTGCATGGGGAAGAAAGTGGTATAGAGGTCATGATGTTGAAGTACTTAAGATCATCAAGGGAATCGATAAGCTAGATCCCAGAATGTCATTCAATCTTGGCACTAACTCTAGGACAAGGGTAGATGAGTTATAGTGAATACACATTTAAGGTATAACTTACTTAGGAGTGTGGCAAACTATGAGGAAGATTGTAGGAAATTATAAGAAAAACAATGGTCACAGAGTGGGCAGATAAATAGAAAATGCAGATTAAATTCAATGAAGAGCAACACTGTAGTACATTTGGGAAAAGAACATTGAAAGCAAGCTTAAAACTCTTAACATAGTGGAGAAACAAAATGATCTTGGGTTACATATCTTTAAAAGTGGGAATACAGACGGCAAAGGCAATAAAAGGGCAAATGGGATTTTAAGTTATTTGAAAATGAAAATAAAAGCAAAGAAATTAAATTGAATATGGAGAAGATATTGGTTTGGTGAAGGATCACAGACCTGAAATGTTAACTCTTTTTCTCTCTCCACAGATGCTACCTGAACTGAATATTTCCAGCGTTTTCTGCTTTTATTTTTGGTTTGGCCATAGTTGAGGTTTCCTTGCAATACTGGTCAATAGAAAGAAGGGAACAATGGGAGAGGTTGCATATTTCTACCAGCTGGGTTCCCATGAGTGCAGATATAATGACAACGCCCCTTGTTGCCTCCAGGGCACCAGCTAACCCCCATATACGAACCAAAACCAATTTTGTTCTATCAACAGTGAGGTGATCTCAGACTACTACAACTGAATAAAGGAAGGTGACTGCAAAATACTCTGGGACGAGACGTTTATTTTGCAACAGTTTGATGGTGCCACCATCCTTTGAAGGACCAGGGAGGACAGAACTGCAACACACTTGGACCCTCTCTACTCGGGGACACCACCACAGGATACTGTGGAGTTGCCATTTATTCTATGGTGCTCTACAGGTTCCTGATGCCCTCCTGCAAGCAAAGCAGATGTCAGGGCAACACAAAGGAACATATTACTATTACACAAATGATTTGACACCATGGAATTTGACTGGCTAGGACTGTCATTCAAATAGCGCTGTTTATGTGCCTGCACTGACAGCAGAATTGGTTCTATAAAGCTTACTAGGTCAATTCATCTATTATGAGGAGTGTAGGCAGATTTATAGTTAAAGCAATTATTTTAGCAACTGGCTCTGTTCAGTTTCAAGCAATTTTAATTAGCTTTTGCTTTAAATATTTGGTTATGATTTCAGCTTACCTTAGTACAACAACACTATAAAATGTCACGTTGATTTACAAGTAAAACAAGACCAGAAGGCATTTGTAATCTTTACTGACCCAATAACATCAAATGTAATGTCCTTTCCTCTTTCTGCACTTGTATGTGTGGCTCTCAGTTTACAAACTTCCTGCTGTGCCCATGCTGCTTATTTTGTGCCTTTAGAATTTGTAGCTTACTGTGTTTAGACACATTCTCATTCATTTCCCTCAGTTTTACAATTATTTTCTTTTGCATTAAAAGCAAAGAGAATTTCAAAAAATACTTCATTTATATTTACATAAGGTGAATCCTTGCTCATCTATCAATCACAATCTCATTTAAACTAGAAGCTTGAATAAATCTCTGCAATAACAAAGAATACTTTTCTCCTTTTGTTTTACCGCATTTGGGCTTTTAAGATTAAAAATTAAACAGCTCAGTAGTCAGTTACGGCATCCTACAAGCTTTGTCTCCTCTCTGCATCCTCACTCTGCTGTAGTTAAGACTCATTAAGCTGTGTTCTGCTGTAAGTCATTCTTTCTAACGGCCTCATAGCTGTGGAAGTGCTTCAGCCTTCCTTTCTATTATCAGCCGGCTTTTAAAACTCCAGCCTGACATCATCCAATTACTACTTCCTTCTCTCTCTCTCTTCAACCTTACACTCCAACATGAAAATAGTAGCACTAAGTTAATCAGCTACACATATTGAGAACAGTCGTGTTAAACTGTCAATTTCACATGGGTTTAGTGGAGTAACAACCGCAATGATATTTTGGAAATTTTCCATTTGATTTATCTTGCAGTAATTTTTTTAAACCACATACAATCATAAAGATTATGCAATGCAGAAGTTGAAATGTGCCTTCAGAATTTCGTGTTATCATGTATCTCTTCAGTCTCCCTGACTCACATATCTGTTGCTAGATCTCTACAAATAGCCCTTTTCATTAACCTCTAGGAGACACAGAGTACTACTCAAAAATTAATTTCCTCCTGCTCCAGCATGGTTTGCCAGTGCTGTTTAGATGAGGATGGTATATCAAATCGATTTTATTTTATGCCATACTTCATCCTATGATCCTATGATTCATGGTTTGGCAGTAGGCTGACCTCACAACCTGATTGGTAAAATAGCAGCTACTGGATTTGAAAGAGATACTGTAAAATTTAAGCATAGCAAAAACTTGCATTTGTACAACACAGCTAACATAGAAATATGTTCCAAAGTGCTTCACACAGGCGTATTCAAAGAAATTGATGCTGAGCCAGATGAGATATTAGTAGAGGTGATCTAAAGCTTGGTTAAGGAGGTGGACTTTGTGCAGAGTCTTCAGAAAGGAAAGGGAGGTGCAGTGGCAGAGGGATTTAGGGAAGAAATATCACAGCAAGCGATCTAGATGGCTGAGGAAATGGCTGCCAATGGTGGGGCAAAAATAAGGGGAAAAGCATAAAGGTGGATGTAAACTAGCAAGAAACATAAAAATGGACTATAAAAGCCTTTATAGGTAAGTAAAAAGGAAGATTAGCAAGGATAAATGAGGGTCCATTACAGGCAGAGACAGGAGAATTTATAATGAAAAATAGGAAATGGTAGAGAAGTTAAATAATTACTTTGCGTTTGCATCTGACTTCACAGAGGAAGATACAAGAAATCTCCCAGAAATAATAGCAAACCAAGGGACTTATCAGAATGAGGAACTGAAGGCATTAATATTAGTAAAAAACTAGTATTGGAGAAATTAATGGGACTAAAAGTTGATAAACCCACTGGACCTGATGATCTACATCCCAGAGTGTTGAAAGAGCTGGCTATAGAGATAGCGGATACATTGGTCATCTTTTAAAATTCTATAGATTTTGGAACGGTTCTTGCAGATTGTAAGGTAGCAAATGTAACCCCACTATTTAAGAGAGGAAGGAGAGAGTAAACCAGGAACTACAGACCTATTAACCTGATGTCAGTAGTAGGGAAAATACTAGAATCAATTATAAAGGATGTGATAACTGGACACTTAGAAAATAATGATCTGATTGGGCAGAGTCAGGTTTATGAAAGGGAAATCATGTAAGACAAACCTGTTGGAGTTTTTTTGAGGATGTTACTAGCAGAATAGAGAAGGCTTTTGATAATGTCCCACACGGGAAGTTAGCAAACAAAATTAGAGCACATGGCATAGGGAATAATATTCTGGCATGGATTGAGGATTGGTTCATGGACATAAATGGGTCATTCTCAGGGTGGCAGGCTGTGGCTAGTGGGGTACCGGGTACCGCAAGGATCAGTACCTGGGCCCCTGCTGTTCACAATCTACATCATTGATTCGGATGTGGGGAAAAAAATGTAATATTTCCAAGTCTGTGGATGACACAACACTAGGTGAGAATGTGACTTGTGAGGAGGATGCAAAGAGACTTCAAGGGGATTTGGGCAGGCCTAGTGAGTAGGCAAGAACATGGTGGAAGGAATATAATGTGAATAAATGTGAGGTTATTCATGCATTTATTGCACATCCCTAATTGCCCTTGAGAAGATGGTGGTGACCCACCTTCTTGAACTGCTGCAGTCTATGTGGTGTAGGTACATCCACAGTGCTGTTAGGAAGGGCATTCCAGGATTTTGACCCAGCGACAGTAAAGGAACGGCGATATATTTCCAAATCAGGATGGTGAGTGCCTTGGAGGGGGAACTTCCAGGTGGTGGTATTCCTATGGAGGAGGAGGAGAAGTGGAGAGTTGCAGGGAGGGGTTTTGTAGTGTTGGATGAGGTTACAGAGGTAAGGTGGGGCAAGGCAAGCACAAGGACAAAAGTTTTAAATTTAAGGCATTGGGAGCCAAATTAGTTCAGCAAGGACAGAGGCAATGGAGTTGGTGCAGGGCAAGATCCAGGCAGCAGAGTTTTGGGTGAACCAAAGTTTACGTAGGGTGGAGGATGCAAGGCCTGCCAGGGGTGCATTGGAATAGTGTTTGGAGAATACAAAGATATAGATGAGGATTTCAGCGGAAGAACATTTAATTAAATTCTGAATTTATGTTTAAGCTACGGAAATGGTAAACACCATGATAATTCTCAAGACACCTGTGAGGTGTTGGATTTAACTGTAAAAACTGAAATGTGTTATGGGCCTGTGGACTTATCAGCAACGGCAGCAGTGTTATGTGTGTCTTGGAATTTCAGGGCAAAAATAGCTTATTTTATCTTTTTCTATCCATATATTCCTGTTTATCTGTATCATAAGCACTTACAACCCTTATAAGTGGTCAGACAAAGGAGACATTCATCTCATCAGCCTGGGTAATATTCACACTCTGATCCTGAAAGTGAAAGGACAGCACTGCATCACCCAAGTCTATGGATAGTTTGTTTATTTAAAGCACAACCATGTTATGGAGAAAAAAAATCTATTTACAAGACCCATGATGGATTAAAAAAAAATTCAATCATCTGAGCTTCAGGGAGGTATATGACATCTATTCACTTCCTCTAGTATGCAATTCTGTGACATAATTTACAAGAATTATTCTTGTGCATCCAGAGTGGATCCACAGGAAACAATGGAGGCCTTGGCTTCGGTATCATATGAGAGCAGATTCAAGCTGCAGAACCCCAGGAAACCACATTATCTGCTGTGCATGTTGCAACTAAGATTCATGTGAGTTGACCGTTATTCTTTAAATAATGAAGGACACCCAGTACAAAACAGCAAGATGATGTGATCGTATATTATGGCTATTTGCAAAGGGACTGAGAGTGATCATGATAGGATAAGCACCCCCCAGACTGTTTCTTTATACTAGGTGGAAGATGATGTATGATGGTGAACAACTTGAAAGTGGGGGTGGTAGCGAGGGAAAGAGAAACAGAAAACATATAAATTGGTTTGTGCTTGATGCAGTCATGCTTGGTGATACTAAGGCTCAGCTTCATAGTAATTGTCCTAAATGGGAGAATTTTAGCCCCCAAAAAAGAGTGGGTAGGAGTCAGGTGAGAAGTTAAAATTTTAGAAATATTAAACTGCCTCTAAGCTGCTGACTTCGGGGTTTAATGCAGCTGGGATAACCCACTCTCAGGAGGCAGAAATGGTCATTTAAATATTTTATTTAGGCTGGCAGCTTACCTTCTTCCATTGGATCAGATGCCCCCTTCCCCATAAAAAGACACTCAAAATTGGACTCCCCTCCTGGGGTTGGGGATTGGACACCCCCACGCAGATGCTCCCACAAGCAGCTACAGGCCCCTTACTGGTGGCCTGCTCCCAAGTGCTCCTCGTCCAACTGGAAGACAAGCCTGTCACTCAGACTGGCTTCAAGGCAGGGATCCTGCTAAAAGTTATGGAAACCGGGACTTCTGAGTTACCCTATCAAGCTCCCACTTCCCTCATCCCTCTTCTAAACCCGCTCTTGTCAACGCAGGAGCTAAAGATTCAAAAAGAAACATTTTGTTCAGTTCATTTCACCTATAGTTAATATATATTAAAATAGTAAAAATGTATCCCCAATTCTTTAAACATGCAAAAATAGTGTACTCTAAATTATTTCTTAAATCAAGATAGAACTCCAGCACTTTTCAAACCACCAAATCGATGTCCAACTTATCTAATATTTTTCAATACTCAGTTCTGTGAGAATGTGTAAAAATTTTATGCTTTTTGAAATTATATTTTTTTCTCTGCTGGTTTACTCTTTTTAGGCCACCAGAGGACAACTCTTGCCAATATCATTTTCCTTCAAACACTAGGTTGTGATACTATGAGCTGAGGACACCTTCAGAGTTCCCATCAATGCCACTCAGTGACTGCCAAACAGGATGTCTGTTTTGATGGGCAGGACTAGTCCTGACAGCATTCTCTCTATCCAGCATTGTGGAAGAGGATTAAGAAATGGCAATGTCAGTTGTGGCTCAGAGGTTACAGTCTTAGCTCCCAGTTAGAAAGCTGAGTTCAAATCCCACTCCTGAGACTTGAGCACATAATCTTCAGTGCAGTACTGAGGAAGTGCTGTGCTATCTCAGACAACTTCTTTCAGAAGAGATGTCAAACTGCTATCTCGGTAGACTTAAAGATCACAAGAAACCATTTGAAGAAATTTAGAGTTTTCCCAATACTTTGGGCCTTGCTGAGGGTGTGAAAAGTGCTGTATAAATGCAAGTTCTATTAATACCAAGAACTCTGTGTTGGAAGTATAAGGTTTCACTATTACAATTATCAGGCTGTTATTATACTTTGTACTTCACGTAATTTGAATGCCTAATTCATATTTTAAAGTTCAGTTATGGGTTTTGGTCTGTTCTGCTGAAAGGCTACAGGGGGAAATTCGACTTTGGTGGAAGCATAAAATGGACAGCAATGAAATGGCCGTCCTTTATATAATTTTCCTGAACTTGCTTTCCGCTGAAGTCAATGAAAAGGAATTGGGGCAGTGTCTATCATGGGTAGCTGATTTGATAGTGCTGATTTTGTAGCCCCACAGAGGTACAATTTCACTCCCTATACATTAAAGCAGGGATTATCAAATGATGTGGAACAGGATGACCCAAAATCTTAAGTGTACGGCATTAGACTCCCAGTTTGCTTGATAGTTGAATTCAGTCACTATAATGGACTTCTCTCATTCCTACTTATGAGTTCAGTCAGATCTCACTTGACAATTGATTACTGTATGAGATTTTACATTTGGGGGCAAATGGAGTAAGAATAAATTGAGATGAGTGCCCAATTAATGCTGCTTTAGTGGTACTAATTGATCATAAAACAAGGTTGACGAGTGTCTAAAGTGTCTCTGCTGGAAAAGGCTTCAATTTGTAAAAACTTGAGGATAAATTCTTTCTTGTTTTCTCTATAGGTCAGATATCAATTACAAACAAGAAAGCAAGGAGGTAATCTGCAGCCAGGCTTCCATAAAACTGCACTGAGCTGACTGTCAGGAGGTTAAAGACAGCTCAGAGCAGTTTATGGTGAGAGCTAATTGTATCTTATTACAGCCATGGTGATGCACCACCTTGTTAGCCAGTATCTATTTTATACTTTTTATAGAGCTTCTACCAAACCATCAAAATCAAATGAAAAATGTTTCTAAGGCAGAATTGTCCCTTTCAATTAACACTACTTCTGTAACATTTTGTAGGAAAGCTTCAGTTTGCTACAGATAAGTACAATAATATAAGCAAGTATAAAAAACACAACAAAGTACCCAAACCAAGGGTAAAAACTAATGCCAAAATAACACCAGTAAAATTAGCTACTAAGCTACAAATTTTATGGGCCCGGACATCTACAGATAGCTGTAATGTTTGCTTGATCTTTGAAAAGAGCTATCTTCAGTAACCTGGGCACTTTAAGTAACTGATGTCAAAATAAAATTGTAAACATTTTTCAAAAAGAGGTCAAGTAGTTTTGGGTCTCCACCATTTTGTCTCAGTGTATACTAAGGATTCTGCAGCTGTGTATTTCCTCTCCTCTTCAACCTCCCTATCCCTTGAACAGTCTGCTTTCCTCACAGCTTGTTGTATAGGGACAAATGTAATATTTCCACTTATTATAATTTTGCCACACAACCTGAACCAGATAGGTAAGCCAGCCAAATTGAGAATGTGCTGTACTAAAAACATGCAAATTTAATTAAAGCGAAAAACAATTTTAAACTCAGTGCCCTCAATAAAGTAAATGTATTCATTTTGAAATAAAACACTGCACTTAACTTTCCAGATATGGTCATTACATCAATTTACTCAAACAATGTTCTCTTACTCAAAATTATTTTCTTATTTTTCTGATTAGCTTTAGACTATCATTTTTTTATTTTGTAACACAGCTACCAGACACAGCTGAAAGGAACAATCTCTTTAACTATGTGTTTATGTTTAGCGTGGTGCCTCCTCTACAAATCTGAAGCTTCTGTTCCAGTTTTATGACATTAAATATTAAGACCCTAGAATTAATAATGAGGGTTGACAGCTCATTTCTAGTGTCACGGAGGGGTTCTTCCTTTGTCTAGGAGTCCAACAGTGCACATGCTCAGTTGCAGGGTGTTTCTGTTGTCAGGGCCTCCTGTCCCTGGATGTCACGGTGGATGAATAAATTGCTCCTGTGCCATCATCACATGAGTCTGAGGAATCGCTTTCCAAATGGGCCATGTAGCGCACTGGCCCTGGCTGGTACTCCTTAATCAATGTCGTATCAGAAAATCTGGACTGGAAAGCAAGCTGAAAAAATGAATATGTCATGCACTGCAATAAAGGAATGATTTCAGGGACATGCTTGGTAGGGCTTTATGTCTTTTCCATCTAAAAGGTAATGTGTGAAAATTTAATAAAATTCATTATAATAAAAATACATGATTAGAACAAACAAAGTACACATAATAACAGTTCATGCAACAATGGTCTCTTAACCTTTTTAACTGTTCTGAGAATGTTAGGGACTTTTATTATTTTGAAGAAAAATTGAGAGGGCACTTTTGACCTGGCGAATAGGGCGAGGGAGTCAGTGCATGGAGTCATATTATCTTTCCCAATATATGAGCTACATGATTTCTGCTGAAAGGTTGCACCAAAATAAAATGATGAAGGAACAACTGGAAGAAAATAACCACAAAATAATTAACAAAAGCAGATTTACTAGCTAAATCTAATAAGGTAAAAAAAGACTGTAGAAATGTTGAAATGCAGAGCAAAGAAACTAAAGGGTTACTTTCAAGGTCAGGGTTAATAACAGACTAATTAATTGATGGAGCCAATGACATGGCATCAAAGCTACACTATTCATGAAAAGCTTTAGATGTACTTCTATGTTGAAATTCAACTTAATTTTGGCTGAAATACTTTAATCTGATCATCAGCCTGATGGGATACTGTTAAGTACTGTGTTGACGTGTGTTTTTTTGTAACATTATTATTAACTGGCTCAACAACAGGGTGCAGCTGCAGACAACTGTAATAAGCACAGATATCTCAAGGCTTTGACCCTGGTGCTTGCTGGAAGCATGGAAATCATACTGATCTACCAAAAGGCAAGTCACAGATTTCCTGTAGCCTAAAGCATGCTTTAACAATCTTGGTTCAGTGAGCAATGATAAACTCTGCTTTTGAATTTCTGTATACAAAAAAATTTAGGTTCAGCTGATAATACTTGGTGAACAGTTACAGAAACAGGAAATAGAGTCTGCATAAATTTGCTGCTGATATTCTACTTGAAGGTTTTTTTCCATTTTGCAGAAGGCGCAGCAGTTCTGTTCCTGACATAATTGTGGAATCTTGAGTAAGCAATAACAATTATTTGTGGTGATATTCCAGTCTTAACTTTGTATAAGACCAACAGCCTCGCCACAACCCTCCAAAGCTGGGAAGGGCAAACTTAAACATGGAATTAACTTTCCTCATCAACTCTGCTAATCTGCATGATCATGTCCAGGAACAAGAGGCGGAAGCGGGCTTTGTCTGGGGACTACTAAAGGGGGCTATAACATCCTATTGCTGAATAGACTAAACAGTAATCAAATCACTATACATAGGTAATATGACCATAACCTTAGGTTCGGGTGAAGATCTAATATTTAAATACAGCCCTCTTACAAAGGGTGCCACTAGGGGAAATCTATAATTCTTTCCGGGCTGCATAACATGATGGCCCCTCATTGGCCAACAATGCTGCACAACCTGTGGCCTCTTTGGTGGCCGGATTTGATGGTTCCCCATTCATTAATTGTGGTTAAATTAAGTGCCCTCTTAATTTTGGCAGGAGCCAGCAATGAAGGATCTGCCGGGCCCAACACAAGAAAATACAATCCCATTCAGTGCTTTAAGTCTTTTTTGTGGCAGTTCTCTCACTTTGACAGGAACTCTAGAGAAATGGCATAACTGGATATTTAATCATTTATCTGGTGTTCCAGTTAATATTACAGTGACAGAGCCACACACAATTCCACTCCCTGAAATTTTTCTGCAGTTACAGCTGTACAACAAACTTCAAATAAATAACATATGCATGAGTATTCATTTAAAAATAGACAACTGTATTTTTATAAAATATATTTCACAATTTATTACAATAACAACAACTTGTAATTATATAGCCCCGTCAAAATAGTAAAATGTCCCAAGGCATCTCAGAGGAGTGTTAGCGAACACATTTTGACACTAAGCTGCATAAGGAGATATTAGGACAGGTGACCAAAAGCTTGGTTAGAGAAAGGTTTTACTGAGCGTCTTAAAGGGGGATAGAGAGGTGGAGAGGTTTAAGGAGAGCGTTTGAGTGCTTGATGCCTTGATAGCTGAAGGCACAGCCACCAAGGTTTTTCTTTATTCCTTCATGGGATGTGGGTGTTGTTGGCAAAACCAGCATTTGTTGTCCATCTCTAATTGTTCTTGAACTGAACATTTCATTTAAACATTTAAGAGTCAGCCACGTTGCTTTGGGTCTGGAGTCACATGTAGGCCAGACTGGGTAAGGACAGCAGATTTCCCTCCTTAAAGGACATTAGTGAACCTGATGGGTCTTCACAACAATCATGGCTGCCATTACTGAGAGTAGCTTTAAATTCCAGACTGATTAATTGAATTTAAATTCCACCAACTGCCATGGTGGGATTTGAACACATGTCCCCAAAGTATTAACCTGGGCCTGTGGATTACTACTTCAGTAACATCACCACTATGTCACCACCAGAATTGGAAGAGCACAGATATCTCGGAGGGTTGTAGGGCTGGAGGAGATTACAGAGATAGAAAGAAGAGGCCATAGAGAGATTTGAAAACCAGTTTGAGAATTTTAAAATTCAGGCATTGCTTAACAAGGAGCCAATGTAGGTCAGCAAGCACAAGGGTGATGAACGAATGGGGCCTGGTGCATGTTAGGACGTGGACAGCAGAGTTATAGATGACCTCAAGTTTACGAAGGGTTAGATGTGGGAGTCCAGTCAGCAGTGCGTTGGAATAGTCAAGCTTAGAGGTAAACAAAGGTAAGAATGAGAGTTTCAGCGGCAGATGAGCTGAGACAGGAGTAAATTCAGGTGATAGCTTGGAGATGCAAATGGTGATGGCATAGATATGTGGTCGGAAACAACTCAGGGTCAAATATGACATCAAGGTTGCAAAGAGTCTGCTTCAGCCTTGGGGAGTTGCCAGGGAGAAGGATGCAGTTGGCAGCGAGGAAATGGAGTTTGGAGCGGGGGCTGCAGACATAGGTTTCCCAATATTTAGTTGGAAGAAATTTCTGCTCCATCAGTACAGGATATTGGACAAGCAGTCTGATAATTTAGAGACAGTGGAGAGGGTTGATAGAAGTGGTGGTGAGGTGGAGCTGTGTGTTGTCAGCGTACATGTGGAAACTGATGCTGTGCTTTCAGATAATGTTGCTGAGGGGCAACATGTAAATGAAAAATGGGAGGGTGATTTCTCTGCCCTCATGTTCGGTGTGCTCTTGGTGTGATCCATCTTCCCTAGGAAGACTGTAGTCTTACTCTGCTACTTGCATTAAACTGGTTTATTAACACCATATATAAACAGGTTACAGAGTAGGTATGTCTCTCCTGAGTACAGTGTGTTCCATACTGTCTCTTGAGAGTCCAGAACATGACTGCCTGATGTCACTGATACATCACTGTCTACATCATATATTAGCATATCTATTCTATTAACTCATTACGCTATAGAGGAACCATGGATAGATCCTTGGGGGACATCAGAGGTAATGGTGCAGGAGTGGGAAGAGAAGCTATTGAAGATGATTCTCTGGTAATGACAGGATAGATAAGAATGAAAACCAGGCAAGTGCAGTCCCATCCATGGAGAAGCAATGGAAGAGGATAGTGTGATCAATCATGTCAAAGGCTGCCAAATGGTTGAGAAGGATGAGGTGAGATAGTTTATCTTTGTCACAATTAAATAGGATGTCAGTTGTGACTTTGATAAGAGCCATTTTGGTAATGTGGCAGGAACAGAAAAATAATTGGAGGAATTCAAACCAGGAGTTCTGGGAAAGATGGGCATATATTTGGGAGGCGACAACACGTTCAAGGACTTTGGAGAGGAAAGGGAGGTTGGAAGTGGGGCAATAGTTTGCAATAGTAGAGAGAGCAAGGGTTGACTTTTTGAGGAGAAAGAGATGATGACAGCACATTTGAAGTTGTGGGGAGGAGCTGTACCTGAGGAGAGAGAACCGGTTCTCAATATCAGCTAGCATTGGAGCAAGGAAGGAAATTAAGCTGGGTGGTCTGCAGTTTAGTGAGAATAAAGCTGAGGAAACAGAAGTTGAGTCTCATAGACAAGATGAGGGAAATTAAAGGAAGATGCAAGTTTAGGGCTGGGCAGGGGGGAATGCCTAGAGGAAGTGTGGATGGTGTGCTAGGGGGAGGGTAATGGCAGGCACAGCCGATTGCATGTTCTCAATGTCAGTAACAAAGAAGTCAATCAACTGCTTGCACATTGTTTGAGGTAAGGGTGGAAGAGACAAGGGACAGGGGTTAACGAATACTGTTTGCAATAGAGAAAAGAAGCCAGGGGTTATCTTTTCATTTCAGGATGTTCAGGCATAGTGAGCAGTTTTAGCTGTCAAAAGCTGGATCTGGCAGTGAATGGCTAAACTGGGTGTCAGCCATATCCGTTCAAGTCTGGCATCCCTTGGACTTAAGGGAGTGGAGGTGAGGGCTGTAACATGGGGAATGGCCAGGATGAGATAGAGTAATGGCTTCATTGGGAACTAGAGCATCACAGGTGGAGCTGAGGATTTGGTTGAGCAAATCAGTAGCTACAGAAATGTAGTGGTGAATGGAGGGTCCAAAGACTAGAGAGTTGAAATATTCAAAATGAAGGAGAGAGTTCCTTCCCTGGGTGGACACGTAAAGAAGTAGGGTTGGAAGGGGGTTGTGGGTGGACTGCTATACAAGACAGTGATCAGAGATGCCTTAACTGTGATTGACACGATGGGAGTAGCGAGGTCATGTGAGATGGGATGGTCAAGGGGGTGACTGTGTACATGGGTTGGGGAGTTTATTTGGAGGGGCAGGTTAAGGGAGGATAAGAGGGCAGTGAACTCAGGGGAAAGAGAGCATGATGGGTTGAGACGGAGTTTGAAATCACCGAGGATGAGGATTCACTTAGTGCAGAGGCTGAGGGACAAAAGCAGAAAAGATATTTCAGTGAGAAATGTTTTATGGTATTTGGGAGAGTGGTAGAAAATAATGAGGACTTTAAGAGAGGTAAACGGGGTGGAACAAGGTGAGATGCTCAAAGCAGAAAAAGATGCCAGAAGAGTAGGTGAACAGACCACTGTGTGAATTGGTGATAAGAGCCTCACTACCACTGCAATGGTCTGGGTGAGGAAAGTTGTGGAAGATATAGCCAATTGTGGAAGAATGCTTCCACAAGTTTTTACAACAATTGATGATAGTTTCACCATTACTGAGACTAGCTTTCAATTCCAGATTTAATTAACTGAATTTAAATTCCACCAGCTGCCATGGTGGGATTTGAACCCATGTCCTAGAGTACTAGGCTCTAGTTTACTAGTCCAGTGATGTTATCATTGCACCACCATCTTCCCCCTATCATCAAACCTCAGCCAGGTTTCTGAGAAGCCCATGATGTCAATGCAATGAGCACATGGATGGCACAAAGTGATCAGACATTCTGGAGGGAGATGTGGAGAGAGGTGGTGAGAGCTGATCTGCTGGCAGAGTCCACAGGGTCAGGGCTGGGTGAGTTGGATGGGGTGGAGGTTGCTAAGATTATCCCCCATCAGGCTTGCAGGGCAGGAAGGTTGGCAAGACAGAATGATATGGCAATTAGGATTGCTGCTTGTAAGGAGCGACATGTGCCTTGAGGGGGGCCTTTGGAGATGCCAAAAGAGGTACATAGGGAAGAGGTAGGCTTATCTAAAAGGGTGTCAATGGCAGGAGAGTAGGAAGGTCAAAGAGTGCTGATAGATTGGTGTAGGGGTTTGGGAGGGCATATAAAAGATATTTAACTATTAGGAAATGAAAATTCCTAACTCATAATGGCTGTCTGCCTAACTGGGGTGCCATCTTCCTGTTATTTCCAGAACTCAAAACCCTTTCTAAGGCATGAAATGCTCAAATGCTTCATTGCTTTTGGTGTTGCAGCTGGGGATGAGGTGGTGGGACAGCAGCCAATCAGAAGTGCAGCAGTGTGAGAATCACACCCACCTTCCAGCATTGTTGAAGCCAGACTAATTTTAATACCATGGTTGAGTTTCTATGACTCACATAGGAAACTACATGCTGCCTCAGGTTTTAAAGTCCTGCAGCTACTTAAAGCAACAGAACAACTGATTTCTCAAGTTTGGGACTCAGGAGGCTTGTGGTCAAATGCAACATCTGGAGGAACAGCAGGAGATTTTTCAGGAGAAAATAAGGCAAAGGAGGGAACCATATTTTTAAAACACCAACAGGAGTTGTTATTGATCAGTAAATGTTACCTGTAGAGATGTTAAGTTCAGCTGGCTCCATGTTTCCCTGTCAAATCCAAACACAATGGCATTGGCCAGTCCATGCAGTGGAGCAGTAATAACATGGAGGAGAGTCAGGACGAAAACAGGATGGCTAGGATCAAATGCATTGTGCAGCCTATTATAGAGAAACAGAATAGAAAGTAATTAACAAATGCAATTTTCTTTTAACAAAATTCAACCAAAAAACTCTCAAGTAGTAAATTTACTTGTCAAATTACACATGCAGTTTACATCAGAGAATTACAGAAGCCAAACACAAATTCAAGGGAGTTCTTCCTGGATCTGTGCCCAGGCAGACTGCCTTGGTGCAGCAAATATCTGAAAAATCGACAGGTTTCTTTGCACACGTACAATCCAACCCAACCAATTCTCTGATATTCACTGTGGCCAGGGATCCAGTGCATCTGAGCAAAGATGCAGGGAAATCTCCCCAGTTATCTCTTAAGTCATTTTCCTTGACTGAACAAAAATGTGTAGCCAAGTGCAACATCCATCAAAAACTGAACCGATGGGCCTTATTAAAAGGTGGTCTCCTAACGTAGGCTCATTCAAGAAATGGTGTGAGATGGAGTCTTGTGCACATGGATGAAAGAATAACTTAATGGATGATAATGACTTCAAGATAGCAACTTAGGAACAGGAGTAGGCCGCTTAGCCCCTCAAGCCTATCCCACCATTGAATTAGATCATGGTTAAATCTGTGACCTAACTCCTTTGCTCCATTTCCCTTAATGCCTCAGGTAACAAAAATCTATCAATCTCAGACTTAAAGTTAACAATTGATACAACATCATTTGTGGAAGATTACACATCTGGTGATGGACATTTGGAACTCAGTGTGTATAATTGACACGGGAAGCTCTGTAATATTCCAGAACACTGCTGATGCTTGACCAGCCATTTTAAATTCACTAATTAAAGTTGGAGAGGTTCACTTGCCTCTAGGGTCTGGAATTCTTCTCACTCTGCTTTAGATTACCCTGCAGACCACAGCACTAATGGGTAGGATGCACCTAGCTGAATAAGCAGTGGAAAGCTGACCAGTAATCTGTTCTGCTTAGCTACATGATTAGCTGATTAAACTCCATTTGGGATTCCCAAGCCTCAGCTCTGCCAATATGCACCTAAGTTATTAGACTCGCAAAGTGGGAAAACAGAAACTATAAGTCGGTTTAAATTTCACAATAGCTTGTATTGGAGACCCTTAATAAGGTAAAGCATTCCCGCACGTCAAACAAAATAAATAAGAACATGAACAGGTCTTGAGCTGTACAGATGTAGGACAACACTTGTATGAAGGGCAAATGATGAAAAAGTAATAAATTATTGTAATTACATTGCTATAGAGGCCAGAACTATGACGTTAATCTACTTTGCTAATATAATGCTGAAATATTAAATACATTCTGCCTACCAATTATTTATTATTTTTCATGTTTACTTTTGTGTTGCAAATCAAATGCAAAGAGCTCACAGGATTCCCAAAGCAAACATACAGACAGCCGAACCTCAAGGCCAGAGGAACTCGTAGGGCTATATGTCATTTAGTCTAGATGAGTTGATGTGGTGAATCATAGAGTGTATGAAGGTGCCACGGGAACAGACATTGCCAGAAGGAAACAACGTTTTCTATATTCTTAGGGACAATCAAAAGAGGCAGAACCATGAGTTAGTCTTGGATATTATATCCAAAATTAAATTCATTTACCCAAATTAAATGCTCAACACAATTAATTTACTTTAGAATACAGATTTAACAGCTATATATAAAAGTTCATTTTAAGTAAAATATGGGAACAATATTGTAAAATATATTGCCATAACAAGTTATTCCTAAACTGCCCAAGGAGAGTTGGTATGCTGAATTATGACCACAGTTGTCCATTCACTGAGTTGCCAATCTAAGTTGCAGGCATTAAGCAGAGGGTAGGTACTATCCCATAGGGAGATAAGGAGAGTTGGAGGTCTATCACATGGGCCCCTCTTATATATCTCCCAATAAATACGGTATTTGTGATGGATGAGACACAGGTAGAAATCGCTAACTCACCATCTTGGTCAAGTAATGTGTGTGTTGTAGATACATCTAATTTGGAGGAAAGCAAACTTTTAGGAGGATATGACACATTATAATTTTTCTTCTTCCCACTGTGATCCTTCTATACATTACACCTGATACAGGCAAGGGGACAGCCAAGTGGCCTGCTTTCTGGTTATCTATCTATGCCAATCTTGAGTTGGCCAATAGCAAATGAGCAAGAATACCCCAATGATAGTGCTCCTTCTCAATTTTTCTCTGTCCCCATTGAGGCAACATTTGGCTTCTGTTTGGTAGCTCCATTCTGCAAAACTGCTGTGATTTGCATTTCAACAGAGTGTGAAATCAAACGTAAACCCCCTCAATTTGTGATACTGTTGTTAGTGTGACCACATATGGCACCAACATGCCATGAGAGGAGAAGGTATTTTCATTTTCCAAAAAAAGACAAATCATAGGCAGTATAGCGGGTGGCATAGGAGTTTCAGTTTCATGGAAGATTAGGACAAAGACTGTGTCACACTCAACTTAATATAATAAACAACTTTGTTTTTTTTATAGTTTTTGGTAAATTTTGTGTTCAGCAGGCTGAGAGAAAGTAAGTACTTAGAATGAAACACTTTTAGCACCTTTGGTATTCTAGAATTTGGATTGGCATATTAATTCTGAGAGAAACATTTTGGAGCCTAACCTGTGCAAAGTTTAGAAATTCAAATCGACTCACTAACTTGATCTTAATCTAAGACCTGAATCATATTGAATTTCTGAACAGTAAATGGAGAACAGGCTCCACTCCTGAATCGCATCAAGATCTGGTGTTACAGAAATCTTTATGTGCGAAGATCAGCTGAGGGGGTTTCAAAAAAAAGGATCAAATTTAAACAGTTATGAAAAAAGCCTGTGCATATTTTTCTATTATTTGTTCTTGGGGTTCTGGCAAGGCTGCATTTATCCCTTAACACTGAGAAGGTGGCGATGAGTCTTTTCCATAAACTTCTGCAGATGAAGTGTTGTTGGTGCTCCCATATGATGTTAGGGAGAGAGGACCAGGATTCTGACCCAGCAACGATGAAGCAATATATGTCCCAATTAAGATGATGCATGACTTGGAGAGGAATATGGAAGCGATAGTGCTCCCACAACATCGCTGCTCCTATCTTACTCAGATGGTAATGTTCATAGAGAAGGAAGATGCTGTCAAAGTAACCTTGATGTGTTGCTGCTGCAGTGCATGCTGTATATTGTACACATTGTAGCCACAGAGCATTGGTGGTGGAGAGATAGATACTGAGTCCAGTGACAGGGCCAAGAATTCAGCAAACTGCTAGATCCTGGATGGTAATGAGCTTCGAGTGTTGTTGCAGCTGCACCGATCCAAACAATCAGCAAGTATTCCATCATATTCCAGGCAGCAGCCTTGTAGGTGATGGGTCAGATTTCATGGGACAGGTGATGAGAATCATCAAAGAGTACCCATCCTCTGCCATATTCTTGCAGCCATATTGTTAATATGGCTGGTCCAACTAGGCTTCTAGTCAATGATGACCTACAAGATGCTGATAATGGGGGACTCTGTGATGCTGTTGAAAGTCAGGGAAGCTGACTGGCCTTTCACTTTTTAAGATAGTTATTCCCTTGCACTTGTCTGGAACAAACGTTACCTGCCACTTCTCAGCTCTGTTCTGGATGGCGTGGGCTGCTCTGTCTTTGGAGGAGTTGCAAAAGGAATTGTCAGTGAACAGCCTCACTTCTGAGACAAAAGGTCACTGATGACTCTGAAGATAAATGGGCTGATGACACTTCCTTGCAATGATATCTTAGAGCAGCGATGACTGACCTGTGATAACTAAAAACGTGTTAGGTATAATTCCAGCCGTAGAAGGGTTTTCCATTTGGGCCCCCGGGGGCCTCAGTTTGCCAAGGTTCATTGGTGCTATACTCAGTCACAGTTGTCTTCATGTCGAGAGCAGATATTCTCCCCTCTCCTATGGCATCCATCCCTTGCCATCCCTTCATCAATGTCTGGATCAATCCTGTGATGAGGAGCCCCCTGGTTCTGATGGAACAGAAACTGAATGTTGCTGAGCAGGTTATTGGTGAGTAGGTGTAACTTGATGGCACTACTGATGACTTCTTCCACCTTTATTTAGAATTGTAAAGAGGCCATTGGCTGGGTGCCAGCTTCCTCATCAGGCTAAACCAATTGGGAAATGGATCGCTGGTCGAGGTCCAAACAGGCAAGTTTTTAAATTTATTTTAGATTTACCCTGGATATTACAAGGATGCCTTGGGCCTGCCTTGATCCCAAATCCTCACCACTTACTTGACTGCCAGGAACCATACCTGTGGGTCTCCAGCTATTGTCCCCTCCCTCAAATTAATGCTCGCACCAGCCAGGTTCAGGTGAGAAAACTTATAGGAATTATGTCCAGCCTCGATCTCCCAGTTATCTCTTCTCATCTAACTCTATTATCGTGACCTTCTATTCCCTTCTCCCTCACATATTTGTCTAGCTTCCCCTTAAATGAATCTATACTATTCATTTCAATCACTCCCTATGGTAGCGAGTTCCACATTCTCACCACTCGTTTGGTAAAGAAGCTTCTTCTGAATTCAATATTGGATTTCTTGGTGACTATCTTATAATGATGGCCAGCGGTTATGCTTTTCCCCACGTCTGGGTGCCTCAAATGCTTCAGAGCTTGGACGCTCAGTTCCCATGCTTCAATTAAAATCAGGTCCTATGCCAATATTCAAGATTAGATTTGATAGTTAGATGAGCTTTGAAGGGATTTCTTGCGTGGAGGTCAACTTAACAGGACTAGTTGAGCTGCTGCAGAGATGTAACTCCTATGTGTTTATGTATATTAAATAGGATGGGTGGAGGAAGGAAAAGGGGGTGGCAGAAATGAACTGATCACAGATAGGGCAGTAATGGGAAGGTGGCATAAACACTTTGCTGAGCTCCTTAACAGAGACTCCTACATCTCAGCAGATTCTCTGCATCAAACTGAGCAGTTGCCTGAGAAAGAAAGCCTGAATTTTCCTCCTTCCACTGAAAAGGTGATAAAGGTAATCAAATCAACCAAACAAGGAAAAGCTCCTGACCCAGATGGAATTCCAGAAGAGATCTGGAAGTGTAATAGTACAGAACTTGTTAACAAACTTACAGCAGTCTTCAAGAGTACCTGAGATCAGGAAGAAGTTCCTCAGGACCTCAAGGATGCTAACATAGTCAGGATCTGAAAGTGGAAAGGATCCAAAAATGCATGCTGCAACTACCAAGGAAAATTCTTCACTCAGTTGCAGGAAACATTCTTATAAGGATCCTATTAAACCATTTACTAGATGGCCTCATAGATGATATGCTCCCAGATGTCTTCCTTGTTACGGGCAACAAGGGTGCAGTCATTTGCATACCAAAAACTCTCTGATTACTGTCTCTGATTTTGGTGGAGACACATAGTCTGGAGAGATTGAAGAGTTTCCCTGAATGGAACCTAATGGTGATTCTTGTTATGTCTCTGGTGGCTTCCTTAAGCATTGCAGCAAAGAAGAGATTGAAGAGTTGAGGAGCCACGACACACCCTTTTTTTGTTCCACTTGTTACTGCAATGACATCAGGCATCTCACCACAGGTACAAACTCACCCTATCGTGCCATCATGCAGTAAGCACAGGATTTTGACAAACTTGTTCAGACATCCTAGCTTGGAGAACAAGTGTCATAGACCAGGTCAATTTGGTGTGGTTTTAGGGCTAGTCATGGGACAAGCAGATATGGTGTTTGCAGCAAGACAAATACAAGAACAAATACAAGAATACAAGAAGTGCAGAAAGCAACATCAGGATCTGTATATGCTGTTCATAGACCTAACTAAAACTTTTGACAGTGTTAATTGACCTGGTCTATGACACTTGTTCTCCAAGCTAGGATGCCTAAACAAGTTAGTCAAAATCCTGTGCTTACTGCATGATGGCACGATAGGGTGAGTTTGTACCTGTGGTGAGATGTCTGATATCATTGCAGTAACCAGTGGCACAAAAAAACGGTATCGTGGCTCAACTCTTCAATCTCTTCTTTGCTGCAATGCTTAAGGAAGCCACCAGAGACATGACAAGAATTACCATTAGGTTCCATTCAGGGAAACTCTTCAATCTCCCCAGACTATATGTCTCCACCAAAATCAGAGACAGTAATCAGAGAGTTTTGGTATGCAAATGACTGCACTCTTGATGCCCATACAAAGAAGATATCTAGACTATGGCAAACAACTTTACCGCCAAAAACTTTGGTCTCTAAACTGTTTCAGTCAGCGCCAGGTACATACTATGAAGCACCAGATATAACTGTTGATAACAGCAGTCTCCAGGTTGTAGGAGAAACCTCATACCTTAGTAGTGCTCACATGGGATGCAACTATTGATGGAAGTTATCCGTGCATGCATCCAGAAAGCAAGTTCTACCTATGGCCAACTCTATGATCTTGTCTGGAAGCAGAATGGCATTAGGCTGAAGACTATCAGGCCACTGTTCTCATCACCTTGTTACATGGTGCAGAATCCTGGGTCTGGTATAGACACCACATCAAAGCTCTGGAACACTTTCACCAGAGACACCCGAGGTCCATCATGAGAAATTAATGACAGGACAAAATCACAAACAACAAGGTCCTTCATTATGCTGGGCACAATAGTGCAGAGACCACCCTCAAGAAAATTCACCTTGGATGGGCAGCCCATGTCTTCAGCATGGATGACTATAGAATCCCCTAGCAGATCTTCTATGGAAGTCTCAGGGCAAATGCCATCAAGGTGGTCAGTACAAAAGATACTAGAACACCCTACAAAAAAAACTTACAAACCTCTGCACTGCAGACCACTTCTCTTGGGAAAACACTGTGGATGACCAGCCCATGTAGCGTAAGCAGCGAAATTTGGTTTAGCATATTTTGAGGGCTATATGCCAACTCGCAACAGCTGACATGCCCAGAGGAAGGTCAGAGGCGGCACAGCTGAAGAAGATCCCCAAGCACCAACAACAACAGCATGAAGTGTCAGTTCTGTGGACGTTCATGCCAATCCTGCATTGGATTCTTCAGTCATGAAAGGACTCACAAAAAATGATTAAATCACTTAAAGCTTTGACATATTCAAACAATGAGGAGTCTACCACAACATACATATTTACACATGGATTCCTATAATGTTTACAAAGACAGTTTCAATTACAAATGTTGACATACAAGTGCAACTCAAAATTGTGACACAGGAAATAAAGTTTCTGGGTATTTGAAAAGCATCTTGCAGGGACATTGTAAAAATTCCAACTTTATGAACTCCTATTCACTTTTATTTGAGGACAAGCACTGCATTATCTGGACTGGTTCAGAACAAAGAATGAGGAGGGTAACACACCCCTAATTTGGACTGAGGCCACCACAATCTTTCACTAATCATTTCCATGAGCATACAAGGAGTATTTTGAATATACCCCACAAACGGATAACAATTAAGAACATTAAAAGGATACTTTACATAAGTGTTTTTAATAAAAAGCATATGTAAAACACAAACCCATTCGCTATTACCACCATCTCGTGAACTATATTCTTATGAAAATTATGGATTAACTTGAAAACTGCTTTATTCTGTACTCAAGCCAGAAGATCTTACCTGTAAAGTGCATTCATTTATGAAAAAAGCACCTTTATCATGACTTCCATGAGCTACAAAAGGTAATCAGCAGCAATCTGGTACATATGATACTTTGTTTGCTTGTTCCTTTACACAGAACATGAAAAATACACAAGCCATGGAAATACTGCTAGATAGGGAAGAAGAGCCATAACTTAGACAAAGCCCCAATACAGAGTTTAAGATATTTGAATGTCTTTGGGAAACACGACTTTGAGGCAGGGAATAGGTAAGGCAGGCTAAATAGCAACCAAAAGACTATCTATTTTTATGGATATATTAAACTTGCACCATTTTTTGTTAATTTTTATTGTGCTTAAGCAAAAACTGGTAGAGTCTATTTTAGTATAGCACAACCAACCTGCTTTTGTATCGTTTGATTCAGAAGCTGGTAGATGTTTAAACTAGATAAAGGCATTTGACTTGTTGCTAATTCACTGGCAAGATGGACAAAATTCCTTTGAATTTGTCTTCTATTAGAATCTAGCACTTGTGACCCATTCAGTTTGAATCCATCAGCTTTGGAGACAAATTTAAAGTGGCATGAGGAGGTGGAAGTTTTTACTTTAATGTAAAATTGGATTAAATAAATTCAGTCTATTTTCATGCTCTGCATTTTAATTCGAAGCGACTGTAAAATTTAGGATAAAGCCGTAGTGTAAACAAGTTTCGAGTTACAGAGAGGACAGTTAACGTGCGGTTGGTATGAACTAATAAATGAAATGAGATGACAAAAAACTCCTGCACTTGTGCATATTGCAAGAACTGTTTGATCCAATAGCATTGGTAGACTGTAGTGTCAGTTCAAAAAGAGAGGTACACATCTATTTTTGACAGACCACCTACACGTTTAAATTAGTTTTTTTGAAGTTAAGTGCCTGGCCTTTTGTCATAGATAAGCTGCCCATTTTCTAAACGCTTGCTTGGGCTTTACTATTGAAATCTGTGCTGCTCAAGCTACTTTGTTATTCAGAACAAAAAAAAAAGTCGAGTCATAATGGTACTGCCCTTCAACCAAATAACTGGGTTGGTTAGTGGGAATGCCTTTCTCTACATCAAGCACTGAAACATGCAACTCTTTTTCTTGTGGCTAATGAGAATTACATTCTGCAGATAGCTTTTTTCGATACTGAAGTTGATTCGAATATGTTCCAAAAATTTACTGCCATTTAACAGCATGGAGGCAGGTGACAGAAATGTTAGAAAACATGCTATAATTTAACCATTTAAGTGATATGATTTTGGCGATACTGTATTGTTCCCACTGTTGTCCTATATCAGACCAACACCCAAATATTACAAGAGTAAGGATGTAGGTATGAATGAGACTGAATGGAGCAACTTTTTAACCAACCCAGGCTAAAAATTACACCATGGGCGGAATTTTATGGCCCCGTTGTGGCAAGGTGGGGCTGGAAAATGCAGCGAGCCCTTCAAAAGTCCATTGACTTCTGTGGGACCGGAAAATTCCGCTGACGGGAGGGGGCCATAAAATTCCGCCCCATATCACAGAATGATATAACAGCTACTCCAACAAGGACAGTAACAACAGAATTCATCCAGTTTGTTGTGTATGTTTTGCCCATTGCTTTAAGCTTTGGCTTTTTTCTAACTTTTCCTGATGCCAGTTTTGCCACTATTACCCGATTATCTTTGTTACTCTCACCATCCCTTCCTGACCCACTCTGCTTACTTTAACCAGATTGCTGCTCTACGCTAAAGCCTCAACATTTCCCTTGCTGCTACTGAATTTTCCCTTTCCTGAATCCTCCCACCCACAATCCCCTTTATTGGTTTAAAGACCTGCCTAAAGGTGGGGGATATACAAGACTCCAGGGAGAGAAACACCGAGGGCGGAATCGTCCACTCCCATTTGCAGAGGGGGTCATAGCTTGCTGGAGCTATCCATACCAAGATGGCAAAAATGGGTTTTACGTCATTGTAAAACCAGTTTGTGATCGTCCGTTAATGGCGTTTCCTGCCTTGAATTTTTCTAAGTTCCCTGCTATAACATTTTAATAATAGCTTCTAACATTTTCCCTAACCTAACATCTGTCATAGGGAAAATGTTAGAAGCTATTATTAAAGATGTTATAGCAGGGCACTTGGATAAGTTCAGGGTAATCAGGCAGAGTCGATATGGTTTGTGAAAGGGAAATCATGTTTAACCAATTTATTGGAGTTCTTTGAAGGAGTCACATGTGCTGTGAATAAAGGAACAATGGACGTCATGTACTTAGATTTCCAGAAGGCATTTGATAAAGTGTCACATCAAAGGTATTTGCACAAAATAAAAGCTCATGGTGTAGGGGGTAGCATATTGGTATGGATAGAAGATTGACTAGCTAACAAGAAGCAGAGAGTTGGCATAAATGGGTCTTTTTCTGGTTGGCAGGATGTGACGAGGTGTGTCATAAGCCATAAGACATAGGAGCAGAAATTAGGCCATTCGGCCCAACGTGTCTGCTCCATCATTCAATCATGGCTGATAAGTTTCTCAACCCCATTCTCCCGCCTCCTCCCCGTAATCTTTGATTCCCTTACCAATCAAGAACCTATCTATCTCGGTCTTAAATACACTCAATGACCTGGCCTCCACAGCCTTCTGTGGCAATGAATTCCATAGATTCACCACTCTCTGGCTAAAGAGGTTTCTCCTCATCTCTATTCTAAAAGGTCTTCCCTTTACTCTGAGGCTGTGCCCTCGGGTCCTAGTCTCTCCTACTAATAGAAACATCTTCTCCAAGTCCACTCTATCCAGGCCTTACAGTATTCTGTAAGTTTCAATCAAATCCCCCCTCATCCTTCTAAACTCCATCGAGTATAGACCCAGAGTCCTCAAACGTTCCTCATATGTTAAGCCTTTCATTCCTGGGAACGTTCTCGTGAACCTCCTCTGGACCCTCTCCAGGGCCAGAACATCCTTCCTGAGATACGGGGCCCAAAATTGCTCACAATATTCTAAATGTGGTCTGACCAGAGCCTTATAAAGCCTCAGCAGCACATCCCGGCTTTTATATTCTAGTCCTCTCGAAATAAATGCCAACATTGCATTTGCCTTCCTAACTACCGACTCAACCTGCAAGTTAACCTTAAGAGAATCCTGGACTAGGACTCCCAAGTCCCTTTGCACTCCAGATTTCTAAATTCTCTCCCCATTTAGAAAATAGTCTATGCCTCTATTCTTCCTACCAAAGTGCATGACCACACACTTCCCCACGTTGTATTCCATCTGCCACTTCGTTGCCCATTCTCCTAACCTGTCCAAATCCTTCTGCAGCATCCCCGCCTCCTCAATACTACCTGTCCCTCCACCTATCTTTGTATCATCTGCAAACTTAGCCAGAATGCCCTCAGTTCCTTCATCTAGATCATTAATGTATAAAGTGAAAAGTTGTGGTCCCAACACTGACCCCTGCGAAACTCCACTAGTCACCGGCCACCATCCTGAGAAGGACCCCCTTATCCCCACTCTCTGCCTCCTGCCAGACAGCCAATCTTCTATCCATGCTAGTACCTTGCCTCTAACACCATGGGCTCTTATCTTACTGAGCAGCCTCCTATGCGGCACCTTGTCAAAGGACTTCTGGAAGTCCAAGTAGATAACATCCATTGGCTCTCCTTTGTCTAACCTACTCGTTACCTCCTCAAAGAATTCTAACAGATTTGTCAGGCATGGCCTCCCTTTTGATGAAACCATGCTGACTTTGCCCTATTTTACCATGCACTTCCAAGTATTCTGAAATCTCATACTTAATAATGGACTCTAAAATCTCGTTGGACCGAGGTCAGACTAATTGGCCTGTAATTTCCCATCTTTTGCCTCACTCCCTTCTTAAACAGGGGGGTTACATTAGCGATTTTCCAGTCCTCTGGGACCCTCCCTGACTCCAGTGATTCCTGAAAGATCACCACTAAGGTCTCCACAATCTCTTCAGCTATCTCCTTCAGAACTCTGGGGTGTAATCCATCTGGTCCAGGTGATTTATCCACCTTCAGACCTTTCAGTTTCCTAGCACCTTCTCCTTGGTAATGGCCACCACACTCACCTTTGCCCCCCCCCGACTTTCTTGAACTTTGGGGATGTTACTCGTGTCTTCCACCGTGAAGACTGACGCAAAGGAATCAGTACTGAGGCCTCAACTTTTTACAATTTATTTAAATTACTTGGATGAAGGGACAGATGGTATGTTTGCTAAATTTTCTGATGGCACAAAGATAGGAAGGAAAGTAAGTTATGAAGAGGACATAAGGAGGCTACAAAGTGACATAGACAGGTTAGTGAGTGGGAAAAGACCTGGCAAATGGAGTATAATGTGGGAAAATGTGAAATTATCCATTTGGCAAAAGAAAAGCATATTATCTAAATGGTGAGAGATTGCAGAGCTCTGAGATTCAAAGGGATCTGGGTGTCCTAGAACATGAATCACAAAAGGCTAATATGCAGGTACAAGAAGTAATTGGGAAAGCTAATAGAATATCATTTATTGTGAGGGGAATTGATTACGAAAGTAGGGAGGTTATGCTTCAGTTGTACAGGGCACTGGTGAGACCACATCTGGAGTATTGTATACAATATTGTTCTCCTTATTTAAGGAAAGGTGTAAATGCATTAGCAGTTCAGAGAAGGTTTACTAGACTGATACCTGGAATGGGTGAGTTGTCTTACGAGGAAAGGTTGGACAGGCTAGGTTTGTGTCCACTGGAATTTAGAAGAGTAAGAGGTGACTTGATTGAAACATGTAAGATCCTGAGGGGTCTTGACAGGGTGGATGTGAAGGGGATGTTTCCTCTTGTGGGAGAATCTAGAACTAGGGATCACTCTTTAAAAATAAGGGGTCACTTATTTAAGACAGAGATGAGGAGAATTTTTTTCTCTCAGAATGTAGTGAGTCTTTGGAATTCTTTTCCACAAAAGGTTGCGGAAACAGAGTCTTTGGATATTTTTAAGGCAGAGCTAGATAGATTCTTCATTAACAAGGGGGTGAAAGGTTATCGGGGTAGGCAGGAATGTGGGGTTGAGGTTACAATCAGATCAGCCATGACCTTATTGAATGGCAGAGCAGGCTCGAGGGGCCTAGTTCGTATGTTGCCGCCCGTGGGAACCTAATTTCAATACTTTGGCATCTCATTATAAGCCCTGCTCGCCGAAATCATCCCCCCATGCTGAATCATCCGGATATGCCAATGTGTTTCACAACTGATCATAAGTGATGTGCACCTGTGTTATGACACAGCAATTGGTAAAGGCTGAGATGTTTAAATCCCAGTGGGAAACTTGAACAACCGTCATAAACTATATTTTCAATTGGTATGTTTGAGATGCAACTCTGAATTCAGGAATAAGACCACCGAGCCTCGAAAAGATTTTTTATATAAAACTAAATTAAACATTTATTAATTTAACAACAAATTAAACACATTCACATGTCTACAAATTACTACAATAATAACTTTTAAACAAATCCCCAAATTAATCACTCCCAGGTAAATTTTCACCAAGGCAACCGTAACCCATAGGGCAGAATTTTCCGTTTGACGTGCAGGGGGGTTGGGCCCCGCACATCCGTGCATAAAGTGACGCGCGGTGATGTTGGGCAGGTAAGGTGACGCGCGGTGATGTCGGGCAGGTACGGTGACGCGCGGTGATGTCGGGCAGGTAAAGTGACGCGCGGTGATGTCGGGCAGGTAAAGTGACGCGCGATGATGTCGGGCAGGTAAAGTGACGCGCGGTGATGTCGGGCAGGTAAAGTGACGCGCGGTGATGTCGGGCAGGTAAAGTGACGCGCGGTGATGTCGGGCAGGTAAAGTGACGCGCGGTGATGTCGGGCAGGTAAAGTGACGCGCGGTGATGTCGGGCAGGTAAAGTGACGCGCGGTGATGTCGGGCAGGTAAAGTGACGCGCGGTGATGTCGGGCAGGTAAAGTGACGCGCGGTGATGTCGGGCAGGTAAAGTGACGCGCGGTGATGTCGGGCAGGTAAAGTGACGCGCGGTGCTGTCGGGCAGGTAAGGTGACGCGCGGTGATGTCGGGCAGGTAAGGTGACGCGCGGTGATGTCGGGCACGTAAAGTGACGCGCGGTGGTGTCGGGCACGTAAAGTGACGCGCGGTGATGTCGGGCAGGTAAAGTGACGCGCGGTGATGTCGGGAAGGTAAAGTGACGCGCGGTGATGTCGGGCAGGTAAAGTGACGCGCGGTGATGTCGGGCAGGTAAGGTGACGCGCGGTGATGTCGGGCACGTAAAGTGACGCGCGGTGGTGTCGGGCACGTAAAGTGACGCGCGGTGGTGTCGGGCAGGTAAAGTGACGCACCATGATGTCGGGCAGGTAAAGTGACGCACGGTGGTGTCGGGCAGGTAAAGTGACGCACGATGATGTCGGGCACGTAAAGTGACGCGCGGTGATGTCGGGCAGGTAAAGTGACGCGCGGTGATGTCGGGAAGGTAAAGTGACGCGCGGTGGTGTCGGGCACGTAAAGTGACGCGCGGTGGTGTCGGGCAGGTAAAGTGACGCACGATGATGTCGGGCACGTAAAGTGACGCGCGGTGATGTCGGGCAGGTAAAGTGACGCGCGGTGATGTCGGGCAGGTAAGGTGACGCGCGGTGATGTTGGGCACGTAAAGTGACGCACGGTGGTGTCGGGCACGTAAAGTGACGCGCGGTGATGTCGGGCAGGTAAAGTGACGCACGGTGATGTCGGGAAGGTAAAGTGACGCGCGGTGGTGTCGGGCACGTAAAGTGACGCGCGGTGGTGTCGGGCAGGTAAAGTGACGCACGATGATGTCGGGCACGTAAAGTGACGCGCGGTGATGTCGGGCAGGTAAAGTGACGCGCGGTGATGTCGGGCAGGTAAGGTGACGCGCGGTGATGTCGGGCACGTAAAGTGACGCGCGGTGGTGTCGGGCACGTAAAGTGACGCGCGGTGATGTCGGGCAGGTAAAGTGACGCGCGGTGATGTCGGGAAGGTAAAGTGACGCGCGGTGATGTCGGGCAGGTAAAGTGACGCGCGGTGATGTCGGGCAGGTAAAGTGACGCGCGGTGATGTCGGGCAGGTAAGGTGACGCGCGGTGATGTCGGGCACGTAAAGTGACGCGCGGTGGTGTCGGGCACGTAAAGTGATGCGCGGTGGTGTCGGGCAGGTAAAGTGACGCACGATGATGTCGGGCAGGTAAAGTGACGCACGGTGGTGTCGGGCAGGTAAAGTGACGCACGATGATGTCGGGCACGTAAAGTGACGCGCGGTGATGTCGGGCAGGTAAAGTGACGCGTGGTGATGTCGGGAAGGTAAAGTGACGCGCGGTGATGTCGGGCAGGTAAAGTGACGCGCGGTGATGTCGGGCAGGTAAAGTGACGCGCGGTGATGTCGGGCAGGTAAAGTGACGCGCGATGATGTCGGGCAGGTAAAGTGACGCGCGGTGATGTCGGGCACGTAAAGTGACGCGCGGTGATGTCGGGCAGGTAAAGTGACGCGCGGTGATGTCGGGCAGGTAAGGTGACGCGCGGTGATGTCGGGCACGTAAAGTGACGCGCGGTGATGTCGGGCACGTAAAGTGACGCGCGGTGGTGTCGGGCACGTAAAGTGACGCGCGGTGATGTCGGGCAGGTAAAGTGACGCGCGGTGGTGTCGGGCAGGTAAAGTGACGCACGATGATGTCGGGCAGGTAAAGTGACGCACGGTGATGTCGGGCACGTAAAGTGACGCGCGGTGATGTCGGGCAGGTAAAGTGACGCGCGGTGGTGTCGGGCAGGTAAAGTGACGCACGATGATGTCGGGCAGGTAAAGTGACGCACGGTGATGTCGGGCACGTAAAGTGACGCGCGGTGATGTCGGGCAGGTAAAGTGACGCGCGGTGATGTCGGGCACGTAAAGTAACGTGTGGTGATGTCGGGCGAGTGTCCTGACGTCACCGCGTGTCATCGCGATATTTTGCTGGGCGGGCGTGCAATGAAGGCCAACGCATGCCCACCATTAATTAAAGAGACACTTAAGGCCCTTTAGTCTTCAATCGACGCCAATTTTTTGGTGCCCGTGAGATCTTCGGGTCGGCACAGGGGCGCAACGGGCAGGTGGGTAGGATACATTTGTATTAACCTCATCCACGGGTGGGATAAGAAGGCTCAGTGGGGTCGTGAATCTGGTCTGTGAAGTATTTATTGGTGAAAGTTTTTTAAACTTGCCTGTGTGATCTGCAGTACTTCAGAACGCATCCCAGCAGCTTTTTCTGGACTCTTAACCTTCGGGTCAGCACTCTACAGTGAGGAATCTTTTCCAGGCCTGCAGGCTTTAGGAAGCCTTCCCTTAGCCTGGGTATGGGATTGATCTGTCCACTGGAGGCAGCTCCTCTGAGGAGGGAGGGCTAGAAGGGGGAGGGAGGGCTAGAAGGGGGAGGAGACCAGGAGTGCACATTCAGCCTTCAGGGGAGCCACCTTTGGGAGTACAGGCGCAGGCACAAGGGGCGCAGGGCCAAGAGGTAGACCAAGGCGGAAGGGGCTGCAGAAGACGCCACTATCCTGCTGCCAGGGTTTACAGGCGGCGAAGCAGCTACCTCAATATGACTGAGGTGCAGTGCTGAAGGAGGCTCGGACTCTCAAGGGAGACAGTCAACTATATCTGTCAGATGATTGGGCCTGAGATCTCCCCTAACTGTGTGGGTGGACACCCCATGACAGTGGCTCTGAAGGTCACAGCTGCCCTCAACTTCTATGCCTCTGGCTCCTTCCAGGGCTCGGTGGGTGATCTTTGCGGTGTCTCCCAATCAGCTGTCCACACTTGTGTCAAGCAGGTCACAGACGCACTGTTCAGATGGGTATTGACCTTCATCCACTTCCGCTGTGACCAGACAAGTCAGACACAGCGAGCCAGAGGCTTCATGGCCATTGCTGGCTTCCCCCACGTCCAGGGTGCAATAGACTGTACACATGTGGGCATCAAGGCGCCAGTAGGTGAGCCCGGTGCCTTCGTCAACATGAAGGGCTTCCACTCCATGAACGTGCAGATAGTGTGTGATCACAGGATGCTGATTCTACAAGTCTGTACAAGGTACCCAGGCAGCTCCCACGACGCCTACATCCTCAGACACTCCCAGGTGCCGGTGCTCTTCAGTGCTCCGGCCTGGCTTGATGGATGGCTGCTGGGTGACAAGGGCTATCCCCTCTGAAGGTGGCTCTTGATGCCTCTCTGCTATCCAAGAACAGAAGCTGAGCAGCGGTATAATAGGAGCCACCCCTCCACAAGGGCTGTGGTGGAGAGAGCCATCGGCCTTCTCAAATGTGCTTCTGATGCCTGGACTGCTCAGGGGGCGCATTCTAGTACCCCCCAGATCGTGTCTCGGTGATAGTGGTTGCATGCTGTGCTCTCCACAATTTTGCGCTGGAAAGGGGGGATGCAGTGGACGATGAAGACATTGACACAGTGGCTGTGGCTGCACATGATGAGTCCAGCACAGATTCCAACGATGAGCATGCACAGGGAAATGCTGAGGGGGCAGACACTGTCCCAGGCATACTTCAGGGAGGTAGGGACACCTGGAATGCTTTAATCCAACCAACCTTCAGCTAGCACAACACAGATGGATCACGAGGACAAGCCTGGGCTGTCGGCTCGATACTCGACACCTAATTGCAAATCTGCCAGGTCAGCAGCACTAACTAAGGGCCTTGTACATAAAGCTGAATGTCCAACAAATCACTCATTACACTTTTCTTAAACATACACATGCAGAAGAAACGAGCCACCCTCAGCAATGGTCACACATCTGGCATTTAATGTGAAGCAGAAGTTATCACAAATAGAAAACAATAGCGTAAACAATCAGAAAGAAATCATAAGGACCTAATCTCGGGCCAACACAAAAGCACCAGTGAGAAACCCGTGGTGTGCCTAAGGTGTCTTATGTTTTTGTTTCCGGGTGCTACATCTTGGTGCTGCCCCATCGCTCGGAGTGGCTTCTGAGCCAGCCTGCTGACTCTGCTGTCCTGTTGGCCTTGATGACCTTGGCAGCCTGTGCTGGCCTCGCCTGGGAGGGAGATACCAGTTCAACAGCTGACATCGCCCCAGTCACCACAGCTTCACCGGATGATACAGTCACTGGGAAAGGGGCGGAGCAGCTGGTGCCCTCATCTGGAGCGCCCTGAGAGGTGCCCGCAGAGACGACAGGCAGCTGCTGCGCTGACCGTGATGTCGCCTCGGACCTCCCTGCTCACTGTAGATGGATGTACGAGCTGGGAAGCTTGATGCTTACGCCATCTCCCACACTGGCACTGACCAGCTGAGGTCATTGCCGATGTGAGGGCTTGCTGGTCAGAGCGCATCCCCAGGAAGTCCTGGCTGGTCTCCTGGAGTAGGCTCTCCAAGAGCGTCGCCACTCTCTCCATGGAGGACGCTTGGCGCTCGGACATGTGGTTCATTTCTTTGGCGAGCGTCCGCATGGACTCTTCCACCATGGACACCAAGCCAAGCATAGCCTCATGTATCACCCCCAGATGCTCCCACACAGCCGGCCGCATTTCCTGCGCCTGCTGTGTCACGGGCGACTCCAGAGGCACATCATCAGGCACCGACTGAGCATGTGCCTGGTCTCCTGCAGTCCTCCAACTGCTGGCGCCATGGGCACTCTCTGTCTCTGCCAGCTCCTCCAGCGACTGTGAAGTGCCCTCACCGCTGTGCCCCGGGACACTAGCCAATGTTCGAATTCCCACCGAGGTGCTAGTATCTGCGCTGGTGCCTGCCTTGCAGAAATGGAGTGACCCTGGTGAGACTTCAGGCCCCTCAGGTGTGAGAGGGGACCTCTGCTGCTCCTCCTCGCGGCCCTGCTCCGATGATGCTGAAAGGAAGAATAAGGACAGTGGATCAGTTAGTGTGCAGACAATGACAAAGTTCATCCCTGTCCCCCGGCTCATTATGTACTCAAACTTCCATAATCAATTGCCCAGCAATGTTGCAACAATAACTAAGTTAACAATCATCAGTGCTACGGCCGTTGGGAGGACAATGCAGACCTCACTGTTGGCCTTAAATACCTGGCTGTGACACCCCAGCCTCACCGACACCAGTAGATCTGGGTGCATGGCGCCTCTCTAGTTCAAGGGCCTCCTGCCCGAAGCGGCTTAATATGGAGAGCTGTGCCTGGCCGTCTCCAGTCCTCACACACTCCGCCACGTTATGAGCATTCTTCTCCTGAAAAAGGGAGAAGAGCATTGATTAGAGCAAATTGCACATGGACTCTGTTCGCGCACGGCACACCCCAACCAGAGTCAAGCATATCAGGCCTCCAGTGCCCTCTCCCTGCTGCTGCTGATCATTCAAACAAAGATGCTAGGCCTGCTCCCCACCGTCCCAACGCCCCTTGGACACATGTTGCCTACATCACATTAGGAACCACACGGTATTTCCTCCCATAGCAAGGAGGCGCAAACACGTGCAGTGTAGAGGGCAGCAGATGGTTCGTTGCCACGCCACCTTGAGGCTCCCCTTCCATCATCTCATCACCCTGACTAGGGCATGTCCTGGAATTGAGTCTGTGCCTAGGTGCAGCTCCTGCAAGTTGCCCACTATCCAATCATGTGGGACTAAGGTCAATACATGCTGCAGGGCAAAACTCATCTCCTCATGATCCACTCAGGCTGAACTCAGCATGGGCACTATCTGCTGTCCCACCCAGCAAAGGAAAAGTGCCCTCAATGATTCAATGCAATCACGACACTAAAACTTTTGGGGGGGGGGGGGGGGGGGGGGGGGGCGGCGGGTGGGGGGAGGAGAAAGGGGCTGCAGAGGGTAAGGCTACCTGCGGGGTTAGATGTCCAATGCCAACATGGTACTCACCTTGCCTGAGCGCAACAAGTCTTTGAAGCGCTTGCGCCGCGCCATGTCGTGAGAGCTCACTATCTCCACCACCTCCTCTCAAGCACATTTGATCATGTGGTGGGGGGGGAGGCCTCCTTCTCCAATCCTGGGGGACTAACACCTTCCACCGTGCTGTCACCTCCTCGGGGAGGGCAGCAAGGCAGTCATCAGAAAAACGAGGGCGCAGTGGCCCCCCCGCTGGCCTACCCTGCAGCCTAGCCTGCTCCGCTGGCCTACCCTCCTGTTCCGCTGGCCTACCCTCCTGCTCCGCTGGCCTACCCTCCTGCTCCGCTGGCCTACCCTCCTGCTCCGCTGGCCTACCCTCCTGCTCCGCTGGCCTACCCTCCTGCTCCGCTGGCCTACCCTCCTGCTCCGCTGGCCTAACCTCCTGCTCCGCTGGCCTACCCTCCTGCTCCACTGGCCTACCCTCTGGCCTGGCCTGCTCAACTGAACCTCTTTGCTGCGCCTGGAACTGGCCATTGTGATTAGCCTACAAAAGGCTGCCAGGCCATCTTTTAAACAGACTGCAGGGTCGACATTGGACCTGGTGGTCTGTGTATACCCACTGCCACCTGCGCACTCCAGCTATCCTCGGGAGTCAGAAAATACACGTAAAATGGCGGTGCGGACCTGATCGCAGGTGGTGATCAGCTCCACGCCCGCCCGCGCCCGCTCCTGCTACCCCCGCCGCCATACGGAAAATTCTGCCCATAGACTTTAAACAGGCACCAGGCAAAGCACATTTGACCGTACAAATTCAAAATGAGGTTTCTTTCAATTTATTCCCTTTGCAGACACAGTTGTAGGCTTATAGGCTGGTTATACCTTAAATGCCTCTGACTCATACAAAAAAAACTCCTTTCTGTTTATACCTAGTATCCCCTTGGAATGTAAATTTTCCATTGTATTACTAGGTTTTTTAAATTTTACCTCTCCTAACAATAATCCTTTCATTCCACCAATTTTATTAGTAATATAAACACATTGCTTGGCGTCTCCCAGCTAGGTGCAAGATTTTACTCCCACTCTTGAATGCTTTCTTCAACAAATGCAAATGTACACTTTTCCTTTTAGCTTCCTTATGTTTATCTAATTAACATCTCATAACTACTATACATCAAAGTGCCCAGACTAGCTGGCTTTAATCCAATTAAGCCACACGCAGACACACACATAGACATGGACATAGATCCTACTACAATTCCAATTTAAAAATAATTTCCATTAACATTATATACATTAATATCTCTTCATGACAACCTGGTGAGCTGCACTTCACTAAGGACTTTGAGGTTTGTTTGCCTACCTTGCTTTGGGCAGAACTCGCAGTCCTCAGTGCCAGGCTTAGAAGGCAGCACCCAATCACTTTTAGGGGGGCTCACGAGCAGGTCTCTACCTACTAAATTAGCCATAAGGCAGGGGTGGCTTTTCAATGGCTGCAGGGCTAGGGCTTGCTTGGGGAAGGGAAGAGGCTGCAGGATGAGGACTGTACTGAGGAAGGGGGTATCCCAGGGTTTGTGTGGGGGCACATGTTGATCTGTGCAAGTGGCCTCAAGATGGTGAGGCCTGAGGGGACAGTTTCCAGAGGATGGAGGTGTGAGGATGTGTGTGAGAGAGTGAGTGTCGATGTCCTTTGAGCTGGCAGTGAATGTGTGAAGGCCTTGTGAGTGTGTGAGTTTAGAGTGATGAGATGGCTGCCTTACCCTGGTGGCACAGATGAGATAATTCATCCTCTTTCTGGACTGGATGACCAACCTCTTCTGTGCAGCATTGGCACTGACCACCACTGCCAACGCTTCCCAAGTCAGAGTAGTGAGTTTGCTGGACCTCCTGCAGTCAGAACGGGGGTAGGGGACATCACGATGGGCCTCCAAAAGGCATTACAGTGGCTGCTCAATTAACTCTTCTTGGATTTCAGGGCCATGTCTTCACTGGAGAAGTCCTGGGCTGCAAGCATTGAGAACTGTGTGCGCAGCTGCAGTTTAGATATGGCGCCCGGAGTAAGAAAACGGTGAGGTAACAGCATGGAGGGCGATTCAGAGGCCACCCGCCAGTGAGACAGCGTGTTTCCTGTGGCTGCATAATTAGTGTGACGGAAATCAGACAAGATGGTGCAAAAACCCATCATTGCAGCTGGCGTGTAAAATGTCGTTTTTCACACCCGCTACTGCACTTGGTGCAATTCTGGGACGATTCCACTCCGAGTTTTTTGGTGGGTTTTATGGCTAGAGAAGGTTACAGAAATAGGGAAGGGCAAGGCCATGAAAGGATTTAAAAATGAGGATTAGAATTTTAAATTGGAGGTGCTTGGAGACCAGGTATCAATGTAGGCCAGTGAGCACAGGGCAATGGGTGAGTGGAACAGCTTGGAATAGGATACAGTCAACTGTTTTGGAGGGCAGAGAACAGGAAGTTGATGTTGAGCACCAACTAGTAATGTCTCACAAAGGCATGGTGAGAGTTTTAGTAGCAGATGTGATGAGAACTAGTTGGAGCTCAGCGATTCTATTGAGGTGCAGGTAGGCAGTCTTTTTGATGGAGGAGATTTAGAACTGGAAGCTCAGCTCAAGATCAAAGGAGGCTGCAAACAGTCTGTTTCAACCTAATACAATGGCTGGGGAGAGGCATGGTATTGGTGGCATAGGTTTTAGTCCCTCAATGAAATATGCTTTCTAAAAGTCATGAAACTTGTTGCAGTTTTCCACAAGTTTCTAGTCAGTAATTGGGGGAAATAACTTTTTTTGGCCAAAAACTAGGGAATAAATCAATTCTACTGATTCTCTATCATAAAATCACCTTCCTGAGCTCCCTGACAGTTTTTGACCCTCCCTATAATTGCCAAGTCTTGTGTGCTTACATTTTAATATATCAGAATGAGCCTAGGGGCAGCGACACTACATCTCCAAGTTTCCTGCTTTCACACTTGCAATAGATCCAGGGTGACTTGGATTGAAAAGGTGCAGTTTCCATGATCAATTGAGACAGGTGAAAGTGAGGATTTGAACTTGAAAAGTGTGGGAAGTTTAAATGGCCATTTCTGGACACTCTGGCTTTCCAGGCCTGGGTTTGCTCCCACTGCTTACAACAGGTACTTATTCACACTCATTCTCTACCAACAGTGAGGGCTTCTCAAGATCAGATATGCCACTTACAGTGGGCATACCTTTGTATGTCACAATCATGGAAGAGAAGGAACAATGCATGAAGAAGTAAACATTCAAATGGCACTTAAGCAAATGGACATTACCAGAGTAAGACAGATCATATTTCCAGTCTCTTGGCTGAAGAGTGGCATACAAGATGAAGAAACTAAAGAGGTTAAAATTATAAGGAGAATGAAAATATATATTTTTAAACTGACTTGTATGTTGAATTTTTCCACTACATTATGGTGAAATGGAAATCTTGTGACAAATGTTCTATGCTTAAAGCTAGACTTTTCTGGGGAGCCAAAGAGACAGTGACAGGAACCTACTGTTTATCCAGTAGCAAAAAATAGAAAAATAATCCAAGAACTCTCAAAGGCTTGACCTACAGGACCACAACTAATGGTTAACTTCTGTTTACGATATGTCCAAGTACAGTATGTTACTGACACGGCTGAGTGGGGTTCATAATAGCTTCTCCTTAACTGGCACTATACTCTTATTTTCTGAATAGTTTAAATAGCAAATTGTATTGTTTGTCATTTTAATATATTGTTACTGTAATGATGTATTTTTTTCAGAGGTGGTACAGTGATACTGCCATGCATTGCAAATAGCAGCTTCACGCTCCCCTCAGATCCTTATCTTTATGTTGGTGGGGGCACCATATGGAGGCTGTGGCATTTCTCTCTCGAAGGATGGGAAAAGTATTGTCCTCGGACAGTCTTTCTTACTTGCTGGCTGCCAACTAAGGAGGCGCAGGTAGAAACTTGGTAATTTAGCTGTCACCTTGACTTCAGCCAGATTAGACAGGTGAAGAAGAGGATAAATTACAGGAAACAAAGAGAAAGCTTACCCAAAATCATCCACATTATATTTTAATATTTTTTCAATTTCTACAGTCAAAATTAGAATATTTATTTGCAATGCCGTTTTAAAAAACTTAATTTTTATGTAACATTTGATTATAACTTATTCCGTAATCAGATCTGCTAAGCCTTCACTCATCTTCCTTCAGCTAACTACAAGTGACATAAGATGCTAGGTGTAACCCAGGCATAACCCACCCTTCTGATTGTTTCTTCCCCTGAAGGGACACTGCAGCTTCTGCTCAGCATACTACAGATCAAAGCAAGACTGAGTGGGGAGTCAAACCTATGTTCATCCCACTCAGGGGCATTGAATGTCAGTGCTCAGCACCATGGTGTCGCCCTACTGGGTCCTTTTAAGAGTAATGTGCAAAACATGAAATGGGTTTGTGTGTGGAACAGGGATCATTGAATGAAATTGTTCAAAAACATCAAACAAAAAATGTTCAATTCAAAACTTGCCTCTTTTACAATTTCTTTTCCTGTGTCACATTTGGTGTACAGAAATTTCTAATAAATTATGATAAACAGATTGCCATCATGTTGATATTTTGCTGCATATAGAAGAAAATTTTAATTTTAAAGATGCATACTTTAAACATGGAATTCTGGCATTCTCCCATCCCCATTAAAAAGCTGCTAACCATTTCAAAGTTACTTTGACTAAGCTTGTTTCAACTTACCATGCTTTTTATGGTTAGTGAGATGGCATGTTATTCATTATTAACATGTAGTTATGTCAAGCTTTATGCAGAGATGATCTCTGCGGCCAACTAAAATAGTTTTCCTGATAATGACAGGACTCAAATCCAAAACTGTTCTACTTTGTTGGCAGCAGTATACTGCAAAATCATTTGACAAGCAATGGATATGTGATATTCCTTACAATTTTTGGGAGATACTGTAGAGAGATATTTTTTGAGATTTAATGACATTAATCATTGGGAGATCTCAATCAAAATGTTTTTTTTTTGTAACCATGAATGAGCTACATAATAAAGTAATCTTTGACAATTGATGACCATCACATATATGCATTAAAAATGAGACATTCTTAAATTCTACATTACAACTCAAAGGACTCATCTACATTTGTTTCAAATTTTTGATTGTGTATTGTCATTTTAACTGCAGAGCAAAATCATCAATGTACTTGTTGGGATAAGTGACTACTAAAATGCAAATGATATTTTGTCCGTTGTTCATTCTTTTCTCACAAATGTAATTTTGACAAAAGAAAAGTGTGAAAAGAAATCAAATGTATTTTTGATCTTGCCGTGCTCATGTCAGCATAACTTCATCAGAGTAATAGTAAGATTTGTCATGCTTTGGGTTTCATATAGAGGTTAGGTAGAAACCTCCTGTAAGTGGAAATTACAGTTCAGCATAATATTTCATATAAATATAGTACAAAGGTTTATACAACTTGTGCTTGTAACTAATGTAGGCAAAGAACTTCATGTTATTGAGTACATTCAGATTGTCTCAGTACTCTGATAACTTGCTCTCCTCAGACAGCTGAATCTTGCCAGTGTACATGTCAGAGTGGTAAATTTAACTGGTAGCAGTCTGGAGAGTTCATATGTCTGTATCAACTATTCCACAGATTTTTTTTTGCACGGATTACTTGAATGTCAGCCTGACTTTAATGGCACAATGCTGCACATTGATCTGCTTCTGTCATGGAAACACTTCTTTAAAACAATTTATTCTTCTGCAAGGTTAGTATCATGGCATACTCATTGGCTTTAAAAGGAAATATGGGATTGGTCATTTAAGAAACTTGAGTCAAAAAATTAAAAGGCAACCCAAAATCTGGAGCAACCTGGTGCCTAAAATTAATTCTGAGATATGTCCTGTGTGGCAAAGCCATCTATCTTGCTGTCACACTAAGAGGCATTGCTGACATGTTACAGATAGTTAATCATTTGTTGTGGTTTTCACAGCAAAATATACTTTCAATCATTCTGTAAATCATGTTCAGTCACTCAACCGTGCCAGTAAAATAATTGTTAACAAATAATTGGGGTGGGGTTGGGGGATGGAGTGGGCAAGTGAAGACAAAATTAAGTAGATTCAGCTGATTGGTGCAATCTCTGATAAACTTCACATGCTAAACATTTTGATTAAAAGGCCAATTAATGCAAAAGATGAACAAGCAATACTGGATAAGAAGCCAGATCGACATTATTTCTCCCATCAAATACGACCAAGGGACCAATGCTCATTCACACTGATTCAAACTGATCCATCAGATTCAAGTGCCCGAGTTTTGCTTGTACTTGGAGGACCAGCACCTTCCTGATCCTGTGTGACTCCAACAAGGCTAGCTCAAATTGTCTCCATAGTAACAGAGGTTCACGGGTGCTTTTGCTTAGAAACCATTACAGTAGGGGAGTCATTACAACAGGGGAAAAGGATATCTATATTACTGAAATCTATATTCAACTAAATTATATAACTGGCACTCCACAGGGTTGTGATTTTGTGGAAGTCAACATTTAATATTTTAAAAGCTATGCAATGTATCTAGTGCTGATCAGATCATAAAGCTTTTAACTGTCTTACAAGTAATAAAATAGGTACTGTGGTACAATTATCAAAAATATCACTGTTGATCATGAAAAAGTGAAAAGAAAATGTGCATCATTTGAGATCAAATTCTTAAGACAAATTAAAGTAAGAAAGCTAGAAAAGCTTTTGTATTAAGGAGGAAAGAAAAAAATTTCAAACAAAAAAGCTACAGGTCACAGCATTGTAGCAAGGAGGAAATCTAGCCTGAAAATCTCAAGAGTTTCAGGGCTCTGAAGTCATATATTTATGTAGAATTTTGAAGAAGGAACACAGCAAAACATGGGTTAGCCGATATAACAGAACTTTGAGTTCCTTGACCCATTTCTTATTTTTGTTTTGATTCTTCGTCATCTGCATCGCTGTGAATTCCTGCCCACAGCTCAGAGTGTAGCTTTACAAATTAATGAAATCTAGCTTTTTGGTAGCAGAGAGGGGGACAGTGAAACCACACTGTTATGGGATCAACGAATTAATATTTCTACAAGTGTTATAAGCCCTCTGTGCTTGGGTTCTTTAAACAGGCCAAAAGGAAAAAGCTTCTACAATTTTATATTAAGGCCTTGTTTCCTGTCTTGTTCTAGCACTTGAGGATACAATGGAACTATTGTTTTTTCCTAATTTTTATGCCCAAGAAATAACTAAACCAATATAATGCAACCCATATTAAGACAATAATCATACTGGATCAGAGTACTGTCTCAAACCCAATCTCAAACACCAAACTAATGTCATGGTTTACAAAAACAGAATTACCTGGAAAAACTCAGCAGGTCTGGCAGCATCGGTGGAGAAGAAATCAGTTAACGTTTCATGACCCTTCATGAAGATTTAACTGATTTCTTCTCCACCGATGCTGCCAGACCTGCTGAGTTTTTCCAGGTAATTCTGTTTTTGTTTTGGATTTCCAGCATCCGCAGTAGCTTTTAGCTTTTTGTTTTTATCTAATGTCATGGTTTATTGAGCAGCAGTCATCCCCACGCTCCTAGACTTTCGGAGGTTTATACAACCTACAGCAGGCACCTCATATCACTGGAGAAATGCCAACAAAAATGTCCTCTCCCAAGCCAACATACCCAGCATCGAAGCGCTAATCACTCAAAACCCACTTGGCTAGGCAGGACATGTCATTCGTATGCCTGACACCAGATTCCTGAAGCAACTGTTCTACTTGGAACTCAGCCATGGCAAGAGACTCCCAGGAAGACAATGGAAGGGATGTCCTCAACGCATCCCTGAAGAGGTCAAACATCCCCGCTGACTAATGGGGAGTCCCTGGCTTGTGACTGACCAAAATGGAGAAGGCTCATTCGGGAATGCACCAAACACAACGAGAGACCTCGTTGAGAACAGGCAGAGGTGAAGCTGAGGCATCGGAGAAAGCCCACAAGCCTCCAAACATCTACCTGACCCAACAAGTACCACCTGGCCTGCCTGTGGAAGAGTCTGCAGATCACGCATTGGACTTATGAAGAGATGCACAGTCAGTGAGGGGAAACGTCGGCCTGAGTGAGACAGAGACTGAGTAAGTATATTTAGGAATTTGGTTCAAAGTGGGAATTCAATGACTAAGGGGAAAGAGGTGCTTTAGGTACGGTTTACTGCAAGAAGTAAAGTGTACCGAGTGGGGAGTTCGGTGAAAGGCAAGGAGGAGGTGCTTTTTTCTTCTACACTTTTTACTCCAGTATTTGATTTCCGCTTTGGCGCAGCAGAAGGACCGGGTCAATCGGTAACTGGCATTATTAGTTTTATCAGTATTGTAATGTATTGTTTTATCAGTATTGTAAAGTTTACTGGCAGTGCCAAAGCCTGTTGGGAGGTGTAGGCTTTATTAATTATAATTAATTCATTAGCAATTATTAATTAATTAACACATATTGGAGATGGCAGGGCAGGTGATGTGCTATGATTGCAGGATGTGGGAGCTTCTGGATACCAATGTGATCCAGGGCAAACACATCTGCAGTAAGTATTTGCAGTTGCAGGAACTTCGGCTCCGAGTTATTGAGCTGGGGGCCGAACAGCAGACACTGCGGCATATCAGGGAGGGGGAATGTTACCTGGACACTATTCCAGGAGGTGGTCACACTCATAAGCATAGAATCTTCTGATTTGATCAGTGGTCGGGGACATGAGGGTGTGACTGCAAGTGAGACAGGTATGGGGACCCAGAGGGCAGGAGTGCAGGAGCCTCAGCCCTTGCAATTGTCCTGTGTTGCCTGCCAGGTGCCAGGGTTTGGGGCATCTGCTCAGGGAAGGAGAGGAATTTGCAGTGGGAGAGGGAGGGCCCAGTCATTGTGGTCCATGTTGATACCAATGACATAGGCAGGACAAAGAAGAAGGTTCTGCATTGTCAGTATGAGGAGCTTGACACCAAATTAAGAAGCAGAACCTCAAAGGTCATCATTTCTAGATTATTACCTGAGCCACGTGCAAATTGGCATAGGACAAATCACATTAGGGAGATGAATGCGTGGTTCTAAGTCTGGTGTGGGAGGAGCGGGTTCCGATTTGTGGGGCACTGGCACCAATAGAGGGGAAAGTGAGATCTGTACTGTTGGGACGGTCTACACCTGAACTGTGCTGGGGTTGGTGTTCTTGCAAGCCGCATAACTAGGGAAGTAGCGAGGGTTTTAAACTAAATAGTAGAGGCAGAGGTACAAATTTGGGAAGATGTGGTAAATAAAAGAGTAGAGACAAGGCAGAAGAGAAAGTTATTATTATGGGAAATGGAAAACAGACTGTGACAAGAAGGGATAGAGAGTACAAATCTAAGAGTAAATCAACAGATGAGATTAGAGGTTATAACAAGAATAAAAGGATAAAACTGAAGACTTTGTATCTGAATGCACGAAGCATTCAAAACAAAACAGATGAACTGAGAGCGCACATAGAAATAAATAAGTACGATTTGATAGCCATTACAGAGACATGGCTGCAGGAGGACATGGATTGGGACCTAAACATTAAAGGATTTAGGACATTTAGGAGGTACAGAAAGCGAGGAAAAGGTGGAGGGGCGGCTCTGTTACTTAATGATGGTATTAGCACAATAGAGAGGGATGACCTAAGTTCAGGAAACCAGGATGTGGAAACGATTTGGGTAGAGATGAGAAATGGTAAAGCCAAGAAGAAGTCACTTGTGGGAGTCGTATACAGGCCCCCTAATAGTAATCAAGTGATGGGAGGGAGCATAAAGGAAGAAATAACGGGAGCTTGTCAGAAAGGCACAGAGATAACATGGGAGATTTTAATCTACATATTGGCTGGAAAAGTCAAATGGGCAAAGGTAGCCTATATGAGGAGTTCATAGAATGTTTCCGGGATAGTTTCTTAGAACAGCATGTTCTGGAGCCAACCAGAGAGCAGGCTATACTAGACCTGGCATTGTGCAACGAGATGGCATTAATTAATAACCTCATAATGAAGGCACCCCTAGGTAGCAGTGACCACAATATGATTGAATTTTACATTCAGTTTGAGGGAGAGAGGAGTGGGTCCGAGACTATGTTTTTAAACTTAAATAAGGGCAATTATGAGGGCATGAAAACAGAGCTGGCTAAAGTGAACTGGCAAATAATGTTAAGGGATAGGTCAATAGAGATGCAGTGGCAAACATTTAAGGGGACATTTCAGAATATACAGAATAAATACATTCCAACGAGTAAGAAAAAGTCCAAGGGATGGACACACCATCTGTGGTTAACTAGAAAGGTTAAAGATAGTATCAAACTTAAAGAAAAAGTATATAATTGTGCAAAGATAGGTGGAAGGCCAGAAGATTGGACAGACTATAAGGAACAGCAAAGGGTGACTAAAAAGATTAATAAGGAGGGAAAAATTAGAGTATGAGAGAAAGCTAGCCAGAAATATAAAAACAGATAGTAAGAGTTTTTATAAACATTTTACAAAGAAACGAGTTAACAATGTGAGCGTTGGTCCTATAGAAAGTGAGTCTGGAGAACTGATAATGGAAAACAAGGAAATGGCACATGAATTGAACAGGTATTTTGCATCAGTTTTCACTGTAGGGGATACAAGTAATATCCCAGAAGCAGCTAGAAATCAGAAAATGGAAGGGAGGGAGGAACTCAGGAAAATTACAATCACCAGAGAAGTAATACTGAGTAAATTGTTGGAGCTGTGGGCTGACAAGTGCCCGGGTCCTAAGACTTAGGGTCTTAAAAGAAGTGGCTGGTGAGATAGTTGATGTGTTGGTTTTAATTTTACTAAACTCCCTAGATTCGGGGGAAGGTCCCATTAGATTGGGAGATAGCAAACGTAACTCTATTATTTAAAAAGGGAGGGAGACAGAAAGTGGGAAACTACAGGCCAGTTAGTTTTAACATCTATCATAGGGAAAATGTTAGAAGCTATTATTAAAGTAGCTATAGCAGGATACTTGGATAAATTCAGGGCAATCAGGCAGAGTCAACATGGATTTGTGAAAGGGAAATCATGATTAACCAGCTCATTGGAGTTCTTTGAGAAAGTAACGTGCTGTGGATAAAGGGGCACTGGTGGATGTACTGCGCTTAGATTTCCAGAAGGCATTTGATAAAGTGCCACATCAAAGGTTATTGCGGAAAATAAAAGCTCATGGTATAGGGTAACATATTGGCATGGATAGAAGATTGGGTGGCTAACAGGAAGCAGAGAGTGTGTCTTTTTCAGGTTGGCAAGATAAGATGAGTGGTGTGCCACAGGAATCAGTTCTGGGACCTCAACTGTTTACAATTTATATAAATGACTTGCATGAGGGATGGATGGGATGGTTACCAAATTTGCTGATGACACAAAGATTGGTAGGAAAGTAAGTTGTGAAGAGGACATAAGGAGGCTACAAAAAGACAGAAAGGTTAAGTGAGTAAGCAAAGATCTGACAAATGGAGTGTAATGTGGGAAAATGTGAAATTGGCTGTTTTGACAGGAAGAATAAAAGAGAAGCATATTATCTAAACAATGAGAGATTGCAGAGCTCTGAGACTCAGAGGGATTTGGGTGTCTTAGTGCATAAATTGCAAAAGGCTAATATGCAGGTACAGCGAGTCATTAGGAAAGCTAATAGAACATTATCATTTATTGCGAGGGGAATTGAATACAAAAGTAGGGAGGTTATGCTCAGTTATATAGGGCATTGGTGAGATCACATCTGGAGTACTGTGGACAGTATTGGTCACTTATTTAAGAAAGGATGGAAATACGTTGAGAGCAATTCAGAGAAGGTTTACCAGTCTAATACCAGGAATGGGCGGGTTTTCTTATGAGGAAAGGTTGGACAAGTTAGGCTTGTATCCACTAGAGTTTAGAAGAGTAAGAGGCGACTTGATTGAAACATACAAGATCCTGATGGGTCTTGACAGGGTGGATGTGGAGAGGATGTTTCCTCTCGTGGAAGAATCTAGAACTAGGGGTCACTGTTTAAAAATAAAGGGTCATCCATTTAAAGCAGAGATGACCTCTCATACCCTCTCAGAGGGTCGTGATTCTTTGGAACTCGCTTCCTGAAAAGGCGGTGGAAACAGAGTCCGAATATTTTTAAGGCAGAGGTGGATAGATTCTTGATAAGCATGAGGGTGATAGGTTACCTGGGGTAGGCTGGATGCAGATTTGAGGTTACTATCAGATCAGCCATGATCTTAATAAATGGCAGCAGGCTCAATGGGCCGAATGGCCTACTCCTGCTCTTTGTTCGTATGTTCATGTTTCAGAACTCATCGAACCAGAGTGGAGGTAAATCCTCTTCGATCCTGAGGGACAGCCTAAGATTGGATCAGAAGACCCTGTGTTTCCAATAATTTAATTCCAGGCCGAATACCTCCCTGTTCTGAAACTCTACCTGCACTCAGACAACTAAAATTCAGATTAAGAAAATTTTGCAGAAAAGTAAGGGGCCAGGGAAATCTCTTTGTGCAAAGCATCAAAAGCATAATTCAGATGCACCCTTACTGTTCCAACCTCCTCTATTAATATAAACTGTATCAAAGCTATTTGGATGTGAAAAGTAAGGTTATGGAATCTGAGGATCTTTGTAAGGTAATTCAGTAGAATTCCTTCTGCAAACATATTACACTTGCCAGAAAGATGGGGAGGTGTGCCTTTATAATTACCTCCTGGATCTAGCATGCTTACTCCTGTGATCAGACACTCCCACCAGTCCCTATGAGTCCTCCGATTCTATGACATCCCAATCCTGGCCTAAGATCTTCCCCACTATCCCAAAGCCCACAACCAGGATCACAGAATCACAGTGCAGAAGAGGCCCTTCGGCCCATCGAGTTTCCACTGACACGTGAGAAACACCTGACCTACCTACCTAATCCCATTTACCAGCACTTGGCCCATAGCCTTGAATGTTATGACGTGCCAAGTGCTCATCCCTCCATCAGTCCCAACTGTCCCCAACAGACATCTGATCGCCTCACCCAAGCTCCAATTCGCTCCTTGAGCCGCTGAACGTCCCCCCTCCAACCCCCCAGGCTTCTGACTTCCTCTCCAATCCACCCCTTCATGCCTCCAATCTCTCTCTCACGGTGAGGCCTCTGACACCTCAACCACCTCAGGCCCTTAATTTCCTCCCCCAGGTCTTCATTCCTCCAACTCTCCAGATCTCCGACCCTGGCCTCTTGATTCCCTCCTCAGGCCCCCAATCTCTAACTCACAAGGCCTTTGACCCCTCACCTGAGGTCCCCAACAACAGGACCCCACTCCCTACACCACAAATCAACCACTCCACAGCATGCAGGAGAATCCCTACTCTTGGGTTCCCCTCGTCTTTCAGGCTGGGTAAGTAACAAAACCCATCAAATATCTCAACATTCAGCATTGTATCTATTGCAATTTAAAGACATAAATTCTTTCAAATCATTACTAGCCATCCAATATGAACATTGGAGATAGTTACAAAATGAAAATGTCACTTGCAATCAGAAAAAAGCAACTGATTGACCTGAACTGAAATTTTAAGGAAAACCTGAGCAATGTCTCCCAGTCCTCCACAGAAGAATTATTGAGTTTCTTGCAACAGCAGGAAGTTATCAGAAGCTGTGGTTAAGACAAGTATTAGGTGTAGACACTTTCTGTCCAAAATATTTAATTATATGACATGATGTACTGGTAAATGTTTAACCTTGACTCTTTTGAGACTTATTTTAGATAATGTATTTTCCTCCCTCCTCCTTTTCTCCTCTCCTTCTGGGGTGGCGGTTCACAGCTTTCAGTGCTCTTCCAGTTCCTCAATTAAATGTCAATTTTGCACTTGTGAAACTGGACAGTAGATGTTAGCAGACTAGTAAACTATCAATGCTGGAAAACTCAGCACATTTGTGGAGAGAGAAACAGAGTTAACGGGCAGGATTTTACGTCCCGTGGGCGGGCATGCGCCCACCCCAATCGAGCATAAAATCACACGCAATATTTTGGTTGGCAGGTGCACGCGGAAGTTGGCCCCCACCCCCCAACAATTAAGAGGCCTATTGAGGCCCTTAAACAAATAATTGAAAACTATTCTTCGCTGCCTGTCCAACCATAAGGCTGGCGGCTGGAGAATCGGCCAGGCGGCCTTTGAATTTTTTAATGAAACCTCATCCATAGGTGGGATGAGGCTTCGAGCAGTAATTAAAAATAAAAATCGTTTTTAATATGTCCCTGTTCATGTGACTGAGTCACATGTGGGGGCATGTTTCTCTCATTTTTAAAATCTTTATTTTTGTGTCCACAATTCTTCAGCTCCCTGAGGCAGTTCTGTGCCCTAAGGGACCTTTCAGTGTGTGTTCCCCTGTGCATGCACAGGCTTTAATGCTCGCACTCCTCCCGCTCCCAGCCTCGCCCCAGCAGTGCTGAGCCTTTCAGTGCGCCTTTCACGCTGGATGGCCGTTAACTGGCCAGCCAGCATGAAATCGCGTTCGGGGGCTGATCACAGGCAGCAGACCATTTCCCTGCCGCTCCAGAGCAGCCCACCAGCGAGCCACACCCACCCGAAGACCGGAAAATCCTGCCCAATGTTTTGAGTCCGTAAAACTCTGTTTCTCTCTCCACGGATACTGTCAGACCTGCTGAGTTTTCCCAGCATTTCCTGTTTTTATTTCAGATTTCCAGCATCCACAGTATTTTGCTTTTAATATTATAGTAAACTATCAATGCATTTAAAAGAAATAATTTTAGTGAGGGCAAATTTTAATGATACCAATACAAATGTGTTTAATATCCATGGGTAAGGAAATATACTCTTGTATTCTCTGTAGCATCATTGTATGATTTCAGATAGCATAACTGCAGAATTAATGTTGGTTGCTGGACTTAGCTCAGTTAAAACTATTCCATTTGCAGCTGAGAACACAATTTGGCATGATTATTAGGCATGATTAAGCTCTGCCCAACACATGGGTTCGGTATAAGTTAAATAAAAACAATTTTAAGCTGAATAGAACTCATGCTGAATTATCAGTAGAAAAACTACATAACGTACATATTGATAGCTTAAATGTTTCTGAACCTGCATTGATCAGATGGTTCATAGGTTGTTGATCACCCATCTAGCCACCAGAGGGAGTAGAGGGTCACATGTTTGTCACAAGGATATAAGATTAAAAAATCAGATATAATAGTCCTTGTTACACTTCAGTAATGGTGAACCTTTACTGATATTGAAACCACATTCATAGGGATATTGTAGATAACACATACTAAAGCCATATATGCACGATACCAGTCATTCTCTCCCAATTGGTCAAGCAGATGCTCTGTCAAAAGATAGGCCCAAATCCTCCAATCAGGATCGGAACCTCTATTTCAAAATACCCACTTACCTTCCGCCAATTTTTTCTAGGCAATCTTCTGATGGAGATCCTTCCAAACTGACTCAGCGTAGGAAACCTGAAAGGGAATCCACGCAGAAGTCACGCCCCCTTTTTACGGCACTAGCTACCGTATTCTGGTAAGTGAAGAATTTAAATATCCCAAATGCCTTTAAAAAGCTACGGAGAAATGTGGTGAAGGGAGTAGAGGGTAAGTTAAGGGGGTAGGGGTGTAAGTTAAGGGGGTAGGGATGTAAGGTAAAGGGGTAGGGTGGGTAAGGTAAGAGGGTGGGTGGGTAAGGGAAGGGGATACAGTGGGTAAAGTAAGGGATAGGGATTGGGTGGCTGAACCAAATGGGGTAAGGGGGATAGTGTGGGCGAGTGGGTAGGGTGGATAAGGGAAATGGGTAAGGGGGTAGAGTGGATAAGGGAATAGGGTAGGTGAGATAAGTGGATAAAGGGGTAGGGTGGATGAGGCAAGTAGATAAAGGTGGTAAGATGGATGGTTCCCCGAGCAGACTGTCAAAGTAATTTGGCAGAATGCCTCATCGCCAGAACTTTCCAACAAGCACCAAGATGTAGCTTGGCTGGTGGTGAGAAAGGCCCTCCCCGTCAGATCCTTCCAAAACGCCAGGAGTCTCACCCACTCTGCACGTTGCCCTTGAGGTGGCTGTGGTGGGGACGAGACCGTTGTTCACCTCCTTGTGGATTGTGCCTTTGCAAAGAAGGTCTGGAGAGAGATGCAGTGGTTTCTGTCGAGGTTCATCCCGAGCAGTTCTGTGACACAGGACTCTGTGCTCTACGGGCTGTTCCCAGGGACACACACTGAGACAAACATCAACTGCAGCTGGAGGATCATCAACTCGGTGAAAGACGCTCTTTGGTCTGCCCGAAACTTGTTGGTCTTCCAGCGCAAAGAGTTGTCCCTGACCAAGTGTTGCAGACTGGCACATTTCAAAGTCCAGGACTAAGTGCTGAGGGACGCACTAAAGCTTGGGGCAGCCACTGCAAAGGCGCAATGGGGAAAGGTTGCTGTCTAAGACCTTTCTGCCATAATGCACTGAGGGGCTGGGAACTGTTGAGAGCCCCTCGGGCTGTACAGCTCAAAATGAATGTCTGCATTGAATACTAATTGTATTATAATTGTACTGAAGCACCTCAGAGTGCAACATGATGTATGTTGATAACTCCAATACCATTGTCTGATTGTCTGCATTGACCATATTGAAATGATTGTAATATTCATTGATTGTATTGATGCATCTTGTGATACATGTGTAAAAGTTGAATCTGATTGTACTTTTGTGATGGTGATTTTGAAATGTTTTGGAATGTTCTTCCAGATATTTTATGAATAAAGTATATTTTTCAAAAAAAAAAATAAGGGTAGTAAGATGGATGAGGGGGCAGGGTGGATGAGGGAGTAGGGTGGGTAAGGTAAGGCAGGTAAGGGGCATGGGGGTAGGTGGGTGAAGTTAGTGGGTAAGGGATTAGATGGGTGAAGCAAGGGCGTAGGGTGAGTGAGAGGGTAGGGTGGGTAAGGGGGTAGGGTGGATGAGGTAAATGGGTAAGGGAGTAGAGTAGGTAAGGGGGGTAAAGTAAGGTGGGTAAGGGGGTAGGGTGGGTGAAATAAGTGGTTAAGGGGGTAGGGTGACAGCTGGGTAGGGTGGTGACGTTGGGTCAGGTGGGTTTGAGGGGAGTCAGGGGATCAAGGGGGGAGTCGGTTGGTGAGGTTGGGTGGTCAGTGTGAATGACTGGGGCGGGGGTCAGATGTATAATTACCCATGAGTTAGTCTAGGTTTTTTCCGGTCTAACATTTCCTGGGTAACTATCCAAGTTAGTAGGTCAAAACTGCCCAAAGTCTCTGACTCTAACTCAGAATTGGAGACTTTTTCGGAATGTTCAGGGAAATTTCCCATTGGAAGTTCAAACTTCCCGAGAAATTCCCGTAGAATTTCCCTTGTGTTGGGACTTCCAAAGGGTCCCGTAGTGCATCTTGGGGGCTTGATCCGGTCTCCGACTATCCGGAGACCAGAAGATCTGGGCCACAGAGCCTGGAGGTATATCCATGCAAAACGTGCACTAGATTTCTGGAAATTCAAAGGTAATTCTTCATCTGCAAACAACCCTTTGTCTCTTGGTATTAAAATACCGCATAGTGCCTACGAACTCAATCAGTAACACACACTGTTAAGTCTGCCATTAAATTTAATTAACTGCAAATAACCACAAATCTGATGTAAATACACAATACCAACACATTATAAAATTTCCTTATGATTTGTGGAATTATGGATCCAAGAATAACTAAATGCCATGGACACCAAGTACAGTTCACCTCCATCAAAACATATTTTAAATGAAAAGTGTAATCACTTTTGTGTGAAATATTGTGTATTTTTTTTGCTAAATGCTTCATGTTGTTTTTGATTAAGCAGAATGGCTGAATAATCTATGAAACCCAAATTTGCAAATGGCCTAATTTTTGTCTGCAGCTCTAGATATATGGAAATCTGGATGCCTAAAGTGAACATTATTGCCATTTAGTTTTAGAGAACACAATTTTATTTGAAAGCTCTTAATTGAAGGACAGCTATTGTAAGATTAATTATGCATGACCAGGGTTCGTCTGTACCCCCGTTTGAATTGGTAATATTATTCCTGTGGTGGATGGGAAGAAAATGTGGATCATTAAACTTTAGGATCAACAACCACCAGTTTATATTTTCTTGTAAACCTTTGCACACACTTTCCATCCCAAAATTGTCAAATGGAGGATGTGTATTATACATGGATACCAAACCAGAAACCATTTACAGGAAACTCGGAAAACGTGAGTCCAACCATTACTAAGGTGCTTTAAATGTAAAAGTTGCATGTTACTGCCACTCATTTGGAATTTGCACGCAGTGACTGTGCTGCCATGCACCTCGGCATACTTAGATATTTGAGTTCCCCAGAGGTTGAAAGTGGCCCTGTGAAGCAACCCTTTTAACTAAATTTCTCTTTTCATAAAAAATGGAAAATGTCATCATTTAATTAATGGCCCGCTAACCAAATTGCAGGAGCAAACAAGCTTTAAAACGTTAATGCCCAAAGTGGAACTTACCTCCTCCTAGTTTTAGAGAACACACCCTTACTAGGAGGTTAATTACAGAGAAAAATATTCATTGTCTTGCTTTTTGTAAAAGAAAATTTCATTTCCCAAAGTTTTACCCATGTAAGGAAAAGATCACCTTTCAGCTTTAAACAAAGTTAAAAAACTTATACTCACACATCCCAGAGGTTATTATAAGAGATGAAATTCAACATTGTTGGGAGAGCAAAACAAGTTTTCGTGAATCGGTTGAGAATTGAAGTGAAAAGGCATGGAAAATCAGGCAGGATTTAATAATGAGTGGCTGCTCCACTCACTACTATCTGTTGAGCACCTCCACTGAAGCTGAATTTCATCCTCTCACCCCATCGTTTGATAAGCTGATCAAAAATAAAGCAGACCACGACCTGGATTAACACGTCTGAATGTACAGAAGCACAGAGCTCAGAATCCAGTATCTCAGCCTTGCACTTGGTGAATCCATCAACATAAAAGCTTTGTGGAACTTATTCTGTAAACTTAATACTGAAGGTTACAAAGTACAGTAATTGACTGAAAATCAAACATGGTTGACTCATTGGTACGGTTTCTAAATTAAATTATACAATGAGTGAACTCAAGGCTGTGACCATGTTTTGTGGTTCAGGTAATGTAATAAAATTGTTCAAGTTTCACCACTATGATTGAGGGTGCCACCTGAAAGCTTTCATTACATTTGCATCTTTTAATCACTGCCAGGTATCCCATAATATGTTTTCATTGTGGTTTATATATACTACCACAGCACTCACAGGGCTAAACAACTAAGAGATATCTGAAATCAAAAGGAAATAATGACAGGTCTGAAACATAATTCACATAGTCTATCACTGCCACAAAAACTTCAGTAAAATGCAATGGTGGTGTGCGAAACACATGCTTTGCTTCTAAAAGAGACAAAATGAAGGGTCATGGTCCATGGATTAAATAACCTGGAAACAGCTTAGTAGGAAATTGTTATATGATATAAAAATACTGAAAAGACAGGAAATCAAGGCAGAATAAACTTTTGTCCCAATTATTTAGAATGACGTTGTATCAATTGTGGTACAAAACACTATGGCTGGAATTCTCCAGCCCTGTTGGCACCAGGCGTCATGGCAAGTGGGTGGGGCAAGAAGTCAAAAAATCGGTTTCATGCTGGCGTGAAAGCACAGTGGGATCATCCGATGGTGTCTGCCATGGCGGAACACCAATCCCGCTAGAAGCAGGCATGAACCCACTTTGCATCCCACTAATGAGATCCAAAGTAAGGCCTGACCGGAATCGTTCCCGAATGCCAGATTTACCCTGACGCCGGCAGGAAAAACAGGCTGGCCCAGGACACGTCTGGACAAGTGTGAAATGCAGAAGTCGGGACTTACCGTTAGGGCCTTGCTCAGATCGTGGGCATCCAAGGAGCAGAAAATGCTGGAGCCCTACAGCTACCAGACCCTGGAGGAACACGTGCATCGCATGCTGGGTGGATTCTCATGGACATGGCTCCGCCGCAAAGCAGCTCACGGAATATGGTAGGTCTCTGTTGATGTCTCAGATCTGCTTCGGAACATCGGCGAGGGGTGGAGAGGAAGGTCCAGTTGTGAGTGGGAGAGAAAGGTGTACCTGGGTGGGGCTGGGGGATGAAGGTCTAGGTTTGACTGGAATGTGTAGCAGGGGGAGTGAGGTTGAGAGAGAGGGACGAAGGTGTCGGGGTGGGGCCAGTAAAGTTGTGAAGGGGGGGAATAAAAGTGTCGGCAGGATGAGACTGGGAGGGGGAGGATGGAGTACGGAGGGAGGAGGGTGTAACGGAGGAGAATGCGGCAAGTAGGGAGGAAGGTGTAAAGGAGGGAGTTCAGAGGGGGGAAGGAGTTCGGAGGGGGGGAAGGAGTTCGGAGGGGGGGGAAGGAGTTCGGAGGTGGGGAAGGAGATGGGAGGGGGGGGAAGGAGTTCGGAGCGGGGGGGAAGGAGTTCGGAGGGGGGAAGGAGTTCGGAGGGGGAAGGAGTTTGAGGGAGGGAAGAAGTTTGGGGTGGAGGAGGGAGTAAGGGTGGAGGATGTCCAGGTGAACATGCAAGGGAGGGGTCTGTGTAGTCAATGACTGTCTCCTGGGGTGGATATGGTAGGAGAAAATGGTGAGTATGAGAGGGGGCAGAGTGAGCCGTAAGGGTGGAAGGTTGAAGGTATGACGGTAGCAGTAGAAGGCACGGCAAGGGTGGTTGATGGGGACTTGGAGGCAAACAAGGACCCTAGGGGTGGGAAGGAGGCTATTGGGAGGTCAATGTGAATGGGGATGGGATCCTTAGGTAGGTCGGGAACATGCATGTTCACCAGGACATCCTGGGTAGAAAAGGTTCCGGTTGGTATGTGGCGTTGGGAAGGTGGAAGGTGATGCCAGGGGGTCAACAGTGATGGGTAAGGACATGGGTGACTGGGGGAGGGGAAAGGACCGGGAGCTGAGAAGAAACTTAATGACTACCATGGCTGTCGAAATCAAAAGTGAGCGGAGCCTCGTGTTGGACGGGCACAGCTGCTGCATGGGAGTGTGATCAGTGGGTGGGCAGAGATGCAGGTCAGCTCAGATGGACAACTGGAAGAGAACCCCAGCAGGCAGCATTGAAAATGCTTGAGACAGTGAGGTGAGTGTGATAGAGGAAGGCTTCGCATGCGTGGGAGAGCGTTTGCACGAGGCTCCAAAGGGCTCTGCCAAACACACACTTCTCCCTCCAGTATCACTCATGGTCTGGCTGCGTGCAGTTGAACTGCTAGTTGGGGGCGGGGTGGGGGTGGGAGAATGCAGGAGGAGGATTTGCAAAGCCTTAAATGAAGCTGAAAGTCACCATTACACATTATTCAGTGAAAGTGAATATATTTTCAGATTGTAAAGTGACAAAATGTGTTCACCCGTGTAACCACTTGTGATCAGAAATTCTTAGCTTTTCTATGCCTACCACTTCTTCTAGGTGCTGCCCTGACATCCACAGAAAGGGTGGAGACAAACTGTGCAACGGTTGGCCCTGCTGCCTCTGACGACTTTGGCATGAGTCCTCTGGAGAACCGAGGGGGCCCTGGCTTGCTTGGGCTGTCCTCCTGTGGGCCAGCTGCTCCCTCTGCTGTGACAGAGGACGAGTTTGAGGGTGCCACAAGCAAAGGGACTCTCGGAGGGAGAGGACAGCCTCTGAGATTCCTGAATGAATAACTTTGGAGTGTTCAGCTGCTGGTCCTCCTCCCTTTGGGTGTCCGAGGGCCCAGGCCTGACTCCTTGAGGGAAAGGAGCACCTGGAGGGACATCGAGGTACCCCGTTTCCCTCTCACGTTGCCACTGCAGGAACTCACCTGTGGCTACCTCAATGGAGTGCAGGTTTGCACACATCTCCACGTTCTGCTGAACCAGGGTCTCCATGGCTTCCGCCATCCTTCCCATGGAGACCTCCATGCGCGCACATGTGGGCACCACTTCATCAGAACGCAGGCAGACACACTCATCCGACTTGCATGCCAGTCTGTTGCGAGTTTCCAACTCTGCGTGATGTTTCCCCGCCTTTTGCTGACTCTCCACAATGAGTTGCAAGGATGAATCCAGAGGCCGAATCCAGAGAACTTGGAGTGTCCTCCAAGTGCCTGGGAGCTCGGCCAAACCTGCCTCCCCCTGCTGCAGACATGTGTCTGTGCAGTGACCACCAGATTGTAAACCCGAGCCTGCTCTAGGTCTAGGTCCCACCAAGGTGTGCCTCTCTGCACTGGCGGAGGGTGTGGGTAAGCGCTGTGAAGGGCCTTCCAGGCTGCTTATTTCCAGCTCTTCAATGGAGGTGGTGTCCTCTTGGCTGGAGGTGAGGACGTGGATGGAGCTGAGGACTGGTTGGCTAAGGGTGTTGGTCGCTAGGCAGAGCTCCCTGTGAACCAAAGTAGAGATAATGAGTGCATGGCAGCAGAGTTAAAAGCAGAAGAGAGAGAGCACTCACAGTTGTGTTGAGAGAGGGATGATAGGGTACAGGATCCTCATGTGGGTGTTCGCTACCGATCTTACCATCACCCCAGGCATGGCCCACGTCCTCACCAGTCAGCGCGATGGCACGCTCCTCAATGTGAGTGAGGGGCCTAATGTGGGTCACTCCATCCCTGGTCTGGGACCTCTCACTGCTGTTGTGAGCCGGCTTCTCCTCCAGGAAAACAGATGGAGAGTGTGAGCAGGACACATGGAATGTTTGTGTGGTGAGCGGAGCCATGGACGGGATGAGGATACGAGCTCCAGAGGATATGAGCCTGATGGAGATGTGATGGTGTGTGTGAGAGTTAGTGGTGTTGTCCCTTGAGGTGTGAGATCCCTGTGGGTGTGCGGTGGGTTTGTGAGTGTGTGAGTTGAGAGTGATGAGATGGTTCACTTACTCGAGCGGAATGGGTTCATCCTCTTCCTGCACCGGATGGCTGACCTCCTCTGTGCTCCGGTGGCGCTGACCGCCGCTGCCACTGCCTCCCAGGCCGGATTGGCGACGCCGGTGGACCTCTTGCGACCAGAGCGGGGGGTGGTAGAGGACATCATGATGGCCTTCCACTGCGTCCAGCAGGCACCCCAGAGAGGTGTCACTAAATTTGGGGGCTGCCGTCTTCTTTGCTTTCAGGGCCATCTGTCGCCTGGAGCAGTCCTGGTCTGAAGAGATGAAGTAGGAATGCGCTCTGGTGTGCTTTAAATATGGCGTCTGGAGTGAGAAAGTGCTGAGTTCACAGTGTGGCAGGAAAATCCGAACCCACCCGCCAGTGATGCGGCATATTCCCCATGACGCAGACTTAATGAGGCAGGATGCTCTGGGAATGGGATGATATGGCACAAAAAGCCACCATTGAGGCCGGTGGGTAAAGTGTCCTTTTTCCCGCTACTGCACTTTGTGCAAATCTGGGACGATTCCACCATCTAATGCATTTTCCACAGGAATCATTTATTTGAAAGCATGAATAGAATTGAAGACAAAATGATTTATTCCCAGCAACTGGGTTATTTTCTATTCCATGCTCATAAAACTGAGTGAATAATATCGAGTCATTCTTCCATGGCAATACTGCCCGATACTGTTTTGGGCCTGCTTCATTGCAGACATACCTTAAATGCTTGAATTATTTTATCTAATTTTTTTCTTGCATTGTGCATAACTGGGGCAGTGTTTTTTAAGAGCAATACATGATTAACAAAATTATCTTGATCTCTTAGTTACGTAATTTTTAAAATTCTTTCATGGGCACCGCTGGCTAGGCCAACATTTTTATTGCCCATCCCTAATTGCCCTGGAGAAGGTGGTGGTGAGCTGCCTTCTTGAATCGCTGCAGTCCACGTGGTGTAGGTAAACCCATAGTGCTGTTAGGGATGGAGTTCCAGGATTTTGACTCAGTGACATTGAAGGAATGGCGATATATTTCCAAGTCAGGACGGTGTGTGGCTTGGAGGGGAGCTTCCAGGTGGTGGTGTTCCCATGCATCTGCTGCCCTTGTCCTTCTAGATGGTAGAGGCTGCAGTTTGGAAAATGCTGCCAAAGGAGCCTTGGTGAGTTGCTGCAGTGCATCAACAGATGGTACGCACTGCTGCCACTGTGTGTCAGTGGTGGAGTGAGTGGATGTTGAAGTTGGTGGATGGGGTGTCAATCAAGCAGGCTGCTTTATCCTAAATGATGTCGAGGTTCTTGAGTGTTGTTGTAGCTGCACTCAGCCGGCAAGCGGAGAGTCACACTCCTGATCTGTGCCTTGTAGATGGTGGACAGGCTTTGGGGAGTCAGGATGTGAGTTACTCATCTCAGAATTTCCAGCCTTTGACCTGCTCTTATAGCCACAGTGTTTATATGGCTGGTCCAGTTCAGTTTATCTTCAATGGTGATCCCCAAGATGTTGATAGTGGAGGATTCGGCGATGGTAATGCCATTGAATGTCAAGGGGAGATGGTTGAATTATCTCTTGTTAGCGATGGTCATTACCTGGCACTTGTGTGGCACAAATGTTACTTGCCACTTATCAGCCCAAGCTTGAATGTTGACCAGGTTTTGCTGCATGTGGACATGGACTGCTTCAGTATCTGAGGACAAACATGCTTTGATAATCCTTTCGATCACAGACATAATGGCTTTTTAAAAAAAAGATTCTGGAAATGAATAAACTTGTTCAAGAAATTATCAATATAATATGTGATATGGTTCATGGTAGCTGGTGTTAATGGAGGCTTCTTTATCTAAAGCTGTGAATAAAAATGTTGCTAAAATTCTGATTGAAGTGTGTTTCCTGTGTTACAGACAAGGGAGAGAGATAAGCTGAAACCCCCAATTCCTCTTGTCTTCTGTCCATAATCCATGTGGTTTATTTTTGAAAAGGCTGATGTGTGTGTTCCCAAACCCTGGTTAGTATGCAGTCAATTTAAAAATCACCAGCAGCAGACTCTCATGGATTTAAACAAGGAGTATTATTTACTCACACACTCATCCTAGAAATTTTACGCAACGCCAATCCACAACATACACCCAGGAAAGATACAATTAAAGAAGGTAGTTCACTCCTACAAGTATTAAAACGAAACAGAATGGTTAGCAGTTCACGTGCCCTAGAGAGTACAGTGATGTAGGGAGCTTTTCCCACCCTGGAATTGAGGTTCTGGTAAGTTCAGATGGCTGGGGTCAGAGCCCAATTAACTGCAAGGGTCCTTCAAGGTAAAAGCAAAATACTGTGGATGCTGGAAATCTGAAACAAAAACAAAAATTGCTGGAAAAACTCAGCAGGTCTGACAGCAACTGTGGAGAGAAAGACAGAGTTAACGTTTCGAGTCCGTATGACTCTTCTTCAGAGCTCTGACGGGAAGAGTTCTGGGGCAGGGGGCAAGCCTGTAAAGTAACTTTGTGCAGGCCTTAGGCGGGAAGTGTGGTGGGGGAAACGCCTCTATCAGCTGCCTCCTTTTAACATTGGACGCAACCCCAAAAGGAACTAGCCCCTGCAGTTCCTCCCTTCCCCCCAGCATCTCCACTAACAGCCCTACCCCACTCTGCCCAAGCCCATGCGCCTCAGCTCCAAAACTTACCTGGTCCTGGACTGACTCCTGGGACTTTGCGCAGGATTTTCTGGCCCCTCCCACCACCAGGGTCATCCGGTCAATGGATTTTTGGCTGGGCCGCTGGATCTCCTGCAGCGGGTCCTGCCATGACGGGGCTGGAAAATCCCGGCCTTAAGCTCTGCTTGCAGCTTCAGTCCTTTCCATTGCAGCTTCTGGTGTTGCAGAGACTTGAGAACTGCTGGCTAATCAGATTGGCTGGCAGCTCTCTGATGCAGAACTTCCTCCCGAGTGAAGGGCAGAAGTCCTGCCTCCAGCCAATTAATGCTTGTTGGAGCGTTAAATGGCTGTAGGGCGGGCAGAGTCGGCGGGGATCTGTTCTCCATTGACTCCTTGGACGGTTAGAAGGAAAACCTCGCCCTTCCTAAAAATCCTGGCCTTAATCTCAATAGTGTTCCTTTGTTACATGGCAGACCCAGAGTCTGAGAGTCTGGGAGTTTATTGTCCCTGTGTTTTGCAGTAAGCCTTGACAATAGCAGGTGTGAAATTTCACAGAAGGAGTGCTACTTAGCCATGTCCATTCAACAGGGAGATCCCTGCCCATTATATTCCAATTCGGAACATTCCAGAAAGCTGGTTAGTCTGTTGAAGTTGTAAATCACCTGCCCCCTTAGCAGCCATCTTAAAAGTTCATCAGGGTCCATTTTAAAATGAATACAGTTTTAAAAAATTTGTAATATCTGTAATATGTAATATTCTGTAATATCTGTAATATGCCTGTATTGGCATTATACCTGACTGAATAATACAGCATAATTGGCTTTGGGAGCATTACACTCTGTTACCATTCCATATTCCCAAAGCATTTGTTTGCATGGTATCACGCTTTTAGCCATTAGAGCACTTGAATAATTTCACCTTCACAGTAACAGTAATTGCTGACTGTATAATGAAAGGAATGCCTCAGAGACCAGCCCACTTCCTAAGGAATACGTTGATCAGAAATGTCACAAAATTTCAGGGTTCAGAAAGCTTAAGGAGTGGCTTTGAGTCTACGTTAGGTTAAGTGGCAAAATCTGGCTCTTAGAGATTAGATTAACTTTCAACAGAAAACATTAGAAAATTGTGGAGAGAATATTGTTCATTGAAGAACACTGCGTGGACTCACAGGTAGTGACCCGCAGCGATATCTGCTCCTGGGGAATTGAGGTAAGTCTGCCTAGTGCCACTAGAAGTGTCAGTACGTAAACAAATTTCTCCCCTCTGTATTAATATTTTGTGATTTAAATATCGTTTGCAAACATAGTTGCAAAGGCTAACAATATACATCCAATGTCCTTTCAGGGACAGTCAGTTGGCTCAAATACGGAACAGAATCCTAGATCAAATCTTTATTTTGCTCTAAAAGATATATCCTTATGATTGATAATTACTGGACTGTTCAAACACAATAGTGTTAGCCTAACTTTATCACCTGCATCTCTTGCTGCAAAAGCAGTAACATTTCACTTTTAATGTAGAATATAAGCTGTCGACAGATCAAATATTTGCCCTTGGAGTCAACATATGGTGTTGAACAGATATTTTCAAGCTATAATTAAAGGTGCAAACTTTAACTGTGTTAGGTGAACTTACTTTCAGCCCAAAGCAGATGCAGGAACATTTTGTTCTTGGTGTCTTGAAGATGCTGCCCAATTTTAAGCCTTCATTTATGGAACTTCGAGAGACATTAGATACAAATTATTACACATTGCGTTGATTTTTTTTTTGGGCGTAAAACAGGTGCAGCAATGACAAATTTCGCTGTGGAACGGGTCATATCCAATCTGTGCACACGTTTGGGACACTGTTAAATTAACTGGGCCCATATTTTAGTTGTCCTGAGCCGTCTCCTAAGCAAGGCACTAGCATCCTTACATATGTTAATAAGGGGCCTAATGCCTGTTTTAGAATCCCTCTGGGAAAGTGTATGATGAGCAGAGCAGATGCCGCAGCAGCTGCTCTCAAAAGAAAAGGTTAACATTTCTTTTTAAGAAACTTTCCTATGGTGATGCTCCAACTCTACTCTTCTTGCAATCAGATCCCCCGCTCTTGTCATACCAAGTCTCAAAGCTGCTCCAACCCCATCCTCTCCTGGGATCCACTTTTGGACTGCTGCTGGAGAAGGAAGATTCCACCAAACACAAGTTCATGTTACGACAGACCAAGCAACCACTACAAGAGGTTTTCCTTCATATTATATTATTGCCAGTGATTTTAAGCCTTCTTTTCCTGAAGGGCAGAGATACATGCTGAGATACAATTCTCTGGGTATAAAATCTTACTCTTTTTGCTAATCTTCAGAAGGATCACTCTCAGTGAGAGTGACTAACCTTGACATCAAGGCAGCATTTGACCGAGTCTGGCATCAAGGAGTCCTAACAAAACTAGAGTCAATGGGGATTGGGGAAAACACTCCATTGTGTGGAGTCATACCTAGCATAAAGGAAGATGGTTGTGGTTGTTGAAGGTCAAGCATCTCAGTCCTGAGACATCATTGTAGGAGTTCCTCAGGGTAGTGTCCTAGGTCAAACCATCTTCAACTTCATCATTGACCTTCCCTTCATCATAAGGTCAGAAGTGGGGATGTACACTGATGAATGCACAATAGTCAGCAACATTCGGGACTCCTTAGGTACTGAAGCAGTCGTGTCCATGAGCAGCAAGACCTGGACAACATTCAGGCGTGGGCTGATAAATGGCAAGTAACATTTGTGCCACACACATGCCAGGCAATGAGCATCTCCAGCAAGAGAGAATCTAACCATCATCCCTGGACATTCAATGGCATTATCATCACTGAATTCCCCACTATCAACATCCTGGGACCACAAACTGAACTGGATCAATCATATAAATATTGTCACAACAAGAGCAGTTCAGAGGCTGGGAAATCTGGGGCGAGTAACTCACCTCCTGACTTCCCAAAGCCTGTCCACCATCTACAAGGCACAAGTCGGCAGTGTGATGGAATACTCTCCACTTGCCTAGGCAAGTACAGCTCCAACAACACTCAAGAAGCTTGACACCATCCAGGACAAAACAGCCCAATTGATTAGCACCCCATCTACCACGTTAAACATTCACTCCTTCCACCACTGGCACACAGTGGCAGCAGTGTGTACCATCTACAAGATGCACTGTAGCCCTCACCAAGGCTCCTTCAACTTCTACCAACTAGAAGGACAAGGGCAGCAGATACATGGGAACACCAACACCTGCAAGTTCCCCTCCAAGCCACATGCCAACCTGACTTGGAAATATATCATTGTTCCTTCACTGTTGCTGGGTCAAAATCCTGGAAATCCCTCCCTAACACCATTGTGGGAAGTGAATGTGGCTGTCAGTGATAGCTTCTCTAACCCAGAGCAAGTAGCCACCCCAAGTCCAAGAGGTTCCCAGAAGACTGTGCGTCTGCATTTGGTTGTCAGTATGGGAATGGGACTGATGATGTGTGGAAATTATGCCATATTAGCATAATTTGGCTGGTCCAAAAAAGTTTTCCTGACTTTTTCTTATGTCCATGAATGGTGGCGCGAACTTTGTGGAATCCCATCATCCAAAGAAATTGCAGAGCCCTTTCATTCTGCTGCCAGCAGGACATGGGAAAAGAGATGAAATTTTCTGTTCTGCAACCAGAGTGGTTATGTTACTGGATTAGTAATCCAGAGGCATGGACTAACACTCCAGAGACATGAGTTCAATCTCACTACAGCAACTGGGAAATTTAAATTCAATTGATTAAATAAATCTAGTTTCAGTCATGGTGACCATGAAACTACTGAATTGTTATAAAAACCCAAGTGGTCATGAACGTCCTTTAGGGAACAAATCTGCTGTCATTACCCAGTCTGGTCTACATGTGGCTCCAGACCCACAGCTATTTTTAAAAAAAATATTTGTTCATTGGATACGAGTATCACCAGAAAGGCCAGCGTTTGTTGTTCGTCCCTACGTGACTGACTCTTAACTGCCCTCCGAAATGACCTAGCCAACCATCAGTTCCATCAAACGGCTACAAAAATTTTGAAAAAGAATAAAACTGGATGGACCACCTGCAATTGATCCAGCTACCAAATATGACAAAGGCACGCCCAGCCAATCAACTTTGCAAAGTCATCCTCAATAAGACCTTGGATTTTGTACCAAAATTGGGAGATGTATCCCACAGATTAGTCAGCAACAGCTTGATATAGTTATGTAACAGAATCAAGCTTTTTAGCCAATGTCCCAGACTCCTCCATTCCCATCCCTGGGCATGTTCTGTCCCACCAGCAGTACTAGAGGTGGCAGCATAGTGGTATACAATCAGGGGGGAATGGCCCTGGGAGGCTCAACATTAACTCTGAACCTCATGAATCTATCAGGTCAAACATGGGTGAAAAAACCTCCTGCTGATTACTGCCTATTGTCCTCCTTCATCTAATGAATTCCTCCACGTTGAACAGTACTTGGAAGATGGTCATCACCAAGAGTGGCTCGGTAGTACTACTACTGACCAAATTCTGAATGACATGGCTACCAGACTGGGCATGTGGCAGGTAGTGAAAGAACCAACGAGGGAGCAATATGGTGGATGTACCAGGCCAAGAGATTATAGATTGTGGTGAAATACAGTTCTGCTGCTGTTGATGGCCCAGAGTACCTCATGGATGCCCACATTTGAGCTGCTAGATCAATTTGAATCTATCCCATTTATCTCAGTGGTAATGCCACACGTGATCATGGTCCCAGACCTCATTATAGTTTTTGTCCAAACATGGACAAAGGAACTGAATTCCAGAGGTGGGGTGAGAGTAACTGCACTTGACACCAAGGCAAGCAATTGACAGAACGTGACAAGGAGCCCTGGTGAAATTGAAATCAGTGGGAATCAGAGGGAAAACTCTCCATTGGCTGGAAATATAATTAGTATAAAGAAAGACGATTGTGATTTTTGAAGGCCAAATCATCACAGTCCCAGGACATCACCGCAGGAATTCTTCAGGGTAGTTCCCTAGGCCCAAACATCTCTTTAGCTGCTTCATCCAAGACCTTACCTTTATTATAAGGTCACAAATGAGAGTGTTCATTGATGATTGCACAGTGTTCTATACCATTTGCAACTGCTGAGATAATGAAGTAGTCTTGAAGATTTAGCTTTTTAAGATTTAGCCTCTGAATTTGTTCAAAAGCCGCTCCGACTTGGACTGCGTCAACAACTGCACACCTCCCGATGGTTCAATCTCTTCTCCTGAGACTGCCTTCCATAGAATTCGCAAAAGCTGCACATCAGCATCTAATTACCCACACAATTTCAGCTCTTTAGCAGACTGCTAGCTTCACTGAGCTGGCACTGCCCCTGGGTTTCTCTGAACTCCAGTCTCCTGACCGCACTATGCTATAAATGGCTCCCAGGGCTCCTTCTGAGCCCTAACCCTTTCCAACATGGAGCCAGCAACCTTCTGACACCTTCTTGGCTCCCAGGGCTTTGCCCGAGCCCTCACTATCTGGAGCCTGATAACAGCAGCAATTTTCCTGCCTGAAGCCTTATCTACTACCTCCCAATAAGCCCAGCGGTTTCTCCTCCTGGTGGTTCCTTCCCCGCTGGTCTCCTTCTCTGGGACTTCTTGGGATCTTCCCCTGGGTTTTCTCTCTCTGTCATGGTGCTTCCCTTTTTATGGTCTTTTACTGGGTCTTGTGATTGTTTTTTCTGCATCATGCAGGCGCACTATGAATGTCCCAGATGGCCAAGTCTTTAACTGCAAATAAAAACTAGAAGGGACCATGCGCAGCCTTTCACCCTGCTGCACTCAGCACATGCACTGGAACTTTTGGGCTTGTCAGGAAATGCCTCCACCCAGAACAAGGTAAGCTCGCGTCTCGTAACACCAATCGTAAATTATAATCAGCCATATACATAAAAGTTCAGGGCTATGGTGACCACAACATGAACAGTCAGTGCAATGCCTATGGTGGAGGTTGGTTAGAGCTGAGGCTCTAAGGCACAAGTTTCTCACTGTATCACTAGAGGAGTACTATCTGAAAAGGCTGTTTTCCAATGACATTCTATGGTAAGTGTGACACTGGCTGCAGACGCAGAACCCCTGGGCATTGGAGGTAGTCCGCCACATCCTGCATTGTAGGCTGACATGCTTCACATCCTGTATTTCATCTTCTTTATCTTCCAGAAGAACACAATGAGAGAAATCTCCACTAGAATGCTCAGTTTCACAACTAAAAACTGTCAGGAAGATATGATAATTTTCATAATGTTATTGGAATGTATTGTAAAGTAGAGTAATAGTGGGGTCAGTGTTAATATGTGTGTGTGTGTGTGTGTGTGTGTGTGTGTGTGTGTAACTTAATTGAATTAAAGGCAGCTGGTCTGAAGGCTTTGATGTATCAGAAGATAAGCCAGGTTTGAAATGTTAAGTAGGTAAACATAGATGTAAAGGGAACATTTGCATTTTTAAATAAACCAGACTAGCTTGAATTCAAAGGAGGGGTGAAATGTTTCACCTAGCCAGGAGAAGTTAAGAACAGTGTGTTTATTTTTCCCAAAGATTACTGGTAAAATTGGTACTGAGATATTATTATTATTAGAGGTAAAGTCCAAAGACATAGTGAAACAATGGGAAATTGCATTCAAAGGGGAAAATATGGATAAATGAGAAAAGGTTGTGTTCAAGGGAAGGCATTCTAAGATCTAACAAGTGTGAAAAGTCTCCAGCATCTAAGCCTTAAGCTGCTGTCTACAAAGAACTGAAGTTAAGAAAACTCACTTTGAATTCGACTGTTTCAGTGTATTGTGTGTTACGTTGCCTGGGTCTTTTAAAATCTATGTGTCTTACTATTGCCTTAACAAAAGTGTAACTGGGAGTTAGATTAACTAGGGGGGTTTAGAAGTTATCATAGTAGTAATATGTGTGCTTAAGATCCTTTATTCTATTAATAAAGGTTTAATATAGTTTTGTGAGAAACCTATAAGACTTGGTGGTCTTATTACTACTGAATTCAAGGCACACATTTCAAAATATATATAAAATGCATAACAAGTTGTGGCAGTTGTTTCAAGTTTCCCTCTGGGATTTGGGCAGCTCAGCGTTTACCATTGGCTGTGCCATAACAAAACGCACACCTTAAACTTATACTCAAAAGTTGTGATAGAAGTTAATTTGAAAAATAGCCAAAGAAAAACCACCAGATTCTGATATTCTCCTCAAAATACAGCACGTTTCTCTTCAAATGTCCCCTTTCCTTTTACGTAGGCAAGCTCTGAGTACAGTGCTGTTCCAGAAAGAATTATCGGAAAGCTGCACATGAGCTAATATGCATCTTATTATAATACCTCAACACAGCGGTCCTGAAAATCTAGACTGGAGTGTTTGCCAAAATAACTGTCAAGATGTTTCACTGAGAATCTTTGTTGCTGCCCCTGATTGCTTTCCAAGATCAGGATAGCTTCCCTAATTTATCTTTCAATGGTGAGCATCTGCGGCACTAACGGTGATTCTGTATAAGCAGGTGCTTTAAAAACAATAAAAATAAGTGTGGCCTTAAATCTTAAGCAGTCCAGGCCACCGTCCTCAGTTTAAACTGCTGCTGGGTTCCACTTCCGCTCTAGTAGACATCACCACGCGTATGTATATCTATTGATCTTACTCTGCATTCCAGAGAGGTATGGGATTCTAGTGCATCTGGATCCCTGCCTAGTTCCCATCCTTCTGGCAGATTCCAGTCAAAGTTATAGCATTAGAACAGTGAAAGCTGCTGCTTCTTGGGGCTATTAAAACTAAACTCTCTTAAGTTTTTAACCACAAGCTTCTTGGCTTTGTGATCTCACTGGAAGTTTATGCATGCCACAGGTCCAGTGAGATTGAATGCCACTTGAAAATTTACCCTGGAGTAACATATGGAGAGATTTCAGAAGGATAGGGAAAGAAAAAGGTAGGACTGTGGGAGGCATAGTGAAGGACATGGGCAGAGAGAAAAGGAATATAAAATAAGCAGAGAAGAAAAGAAAAGCAGAAGAAAAGAATATGAATTGGGAGAAAATGAAAGAAAGGAAGAGATGAACAAGAGAGAAATGGTTGTTGAAAAAGCTGATTAGTGTCAGTTGTCTTTTCTTAATTAATGAAATTGTTTGTCATTTATTCCTTAGCATATGTTTTTTCATGGTACATTTGTGAGTTTTTAAAATTCACTGTCTCTGGAGGTCTTGGCTGGGTATGAGATTAAGAGACAATGTGGCTGAGTTTCTATCTAGGGTTGTATTCCTCATAATTTACGCTTTGATTCAGACTGTCAGGATCCATAGTTTAGACAAGATCTTCAGACAAGATTTTGACTCCCTCAAAACCCATTCACCTACACGAAGATAACACTGGGCCCTTCACGTCTGATGTTTAAATTATGTACAATCAATGTTAAACCCTTTATAATTGCTCAGAATGTTTCTCTGGGTACGGGAGGAAGAGACAGATGATCAAACAGAGCACTAATTCATGGATTTTTTTCTAAAATACCAACTATTTTTTCTTATATTTGTGTCGTTGATCAGGGTTTTATTTTAACCAATGGAGATAATTGTGCAAACAGAAAATTCCCCAAAACCCAAGGCTTTTCCAATCTACAAAGTGAGGGGATTTTTATTCTATTTCTCAGGACTGTGTTTAAACTCAGGTTCCAGAAGTGAAAGAAAACCACTTCAGAAAACTGTTTAAAAATTATACAGCAGTACCTCAAAAAAAAAATCACTATATTAGTTACTGATTAGAGGATGGCTGGACAGAACAGAATATTAATTGATTCAATTAAGGATAAATTTTGCTTCACTGCCATTTTTGAACAAGGTACCACTCCATTAGATGGAATCCTCTTAAATAGTAAAATTAGAATGCTATTTTTGCCCCCTCCTCCGAAGATAAAGAATGACTCATCTCTAATTTGACAGTAATCATCTAGTAGTCATGCTACTTGGCCACAGTAATATATAATTACTGTAGCCTTATTAAGTACCAGAAGCAGCAGCAATGGCAACAATTATTTTCACTCACCTGTTAATGAGAGGAAAAAGAGACACTGCCAGGTATACAGATGGGTACCACTTAAGTGGCTTGATTTCCAGAGTTAATAAAATCTATATATAGAAAAAAATATAATTTCTAAACACATTTGGTTCTGTCAGTTTTAAATCATTTCTCACAAAAGTAATTTTAAGTGCACAGGATGTCCAATAGAAAATTCATCATTAAAAATAAGAAAGAAAACAAATCTGCAGTCCTGTTTTAACCCAATTACATCCATATTTCATAAAGCATCTGGCTACTAGTAAATTAATCCTCGTATTGGAAGATAAATTATTGACGTGTGCAACTGCAAAAACTCGGAGGAATCCTGCTATGACTGCAATAGTCATGAAGCATAACAAAAAGTGAGGCCCTCTTTTAAGTTGCTTGATTCTGCCAACCTTAGCAGTAGTGCATCAGTGTGTTCAGATTGAAATACTTGCTGCATATAAAAATGGAAACTATTTTGTAAAGATTAGATGATAGTATTTAAGAATATGAAAACAACCTTGCAAAAAAGCCCATGACTTACTAGAGATGTTTTGTTAGAATACAAAATAAGTGATGCACGGCAGAAGGCTAACTGCAATTACAGTGTCTACTGGTCTTGTTAAAATAAAAATATTGCTAATTTCTGATGCCCATCAAAATTTAAATAATGGAAACTCTCTTCAAAAGAACCATTGTATTAGAAATAGGTTAAAAGTGAAAATTTATAAGGAACAGGATTATTTCGCATTCAACTGTACATCCTTGCAGGAATTATTCCTGAAAATGAGGTGCAAGACGCTGATGACAAAATATTTTGTAGTATTACTGTCAGCCAGAGAGGGGCAGTATTCGCCTATTAGTCCTGCAGAAATACTGGATGCTCACATTCTTAGTTCTACACTATCAGCAAATACATGTGCACATTCAGGTCCTTTAACCTTTGATACTTCCCAGAAACCAGCAATGGAGTTGCCTCACCTTAATCGTAACAAAGTAGTTTATTCATTCTTGGAATACAGTTCAGATCCAGATAACGTGAACAAATGTTAATATTTTAACAGAAGAGGCTTCATTCTTATTTTTTAATGCAAACAAAACCACACAAAAATGAGGGCTGGAATTTTATGGCCCCATCGTAGCAGGGACGGGGCCATAAAATGTGGTGAGGCGTTCTAAACTCCACTGACTTTGGCGGGACCGTAAAATCCCGCTGTCGTAAAATTCCACCCATGGCTTTATATCTTGGATTGGAGAATAGTTGTTACTTTTCAACTTAAAATAATCTGAGATTGCAATTTTACTACCTAAAATAACATTTTGGCACTGGTACTTGTATGTTTTTACCAGCTACAAGTTACAGCCAGAACAATATGGTATTCATTGTTGTTTAATAGCAGAACATAACTAAATCTATATAGCAACTTCCATTTGTGTTCTTCATTCATGGTCTGAAACTGAATAATCATAACCCACAACATGGATCTAGCACATACAGCTTAGGGCAAATAGAGTCGCTTATAACGCCCATATTCCAAGAATGAATAAGAAAGACAAATTTCATACAGGATGCTTACTCGCAGGCAGATTGGAGAGGCTTTCTTACTACCAGCCTGGATTGGCTTTGAGCCTAGTCTCAGAGGTCAAAGGCCATGGACTTGTTTTAAATGTTTCTGTTAAGTTTGTCCCCACGATACTGGAAGATGGGGAGCTTTCTTAACCACTAATTTACAGGAATTTTTTTGAGTGTAAGTTGTAGTTTCATCTGAACCATACCTTGCTTCTTTCTCTTTCAGGATCATATTGGCCAGACCAAGTTAAAACCTGTATGAACAAAATGGCAGAACACGGATTTAGAATTTGAAAACAACTACCATAAAACTTAGCTCCTTAGCGCCCAGCGTTTCAACACCACAAATGAAACTAAGTGCGGCGGTGGGTGGTTTCAGCAGCGCACAGCCCGCCATCCGTCATGGCGGCAACTTGCGCCCGATTATGCACTTGGGGCCTCATTAATTATGCAGAGGCGCGTTTTGCTCTGAATCACCTGGTGGGTTGGGAGCTGATTTATTCGCCCGTCGTCAGCTGGTGGGTTCAAAGGTCTGGGCCTCATATTTAAACGCTGGTCCAACACTCAATCTTAATCTCTCCAGCCCACCACAGATGTCTGCAACCCATAAGAGAAAGGCCGAGAACCTCAGGATGATGTCTGCACCCCGCTTTACCCACCATGCCCTCCAGGCACTGATCAGAGAACAGCACGTGCTCTACCCCACGGATGGCTGCAGAAAGCACACAGCCTCACCTCTCGGGCCTTGGATACCGTAGTGGAGCAGGTCAGTGTGACTGGCAACCACGCCCAAAGTGCCACCCATTGCAGGAAGAGGATGAATGACCTCATCCGCTCCACCAGGGTAAGTCACCCTTCAACACCCTCCAATATCAAACTCTCATCATGGCATCATGTACTGAAATGGTTACTCTCATCAGGGGTTTCAGGCAACCATTAGCAGGGGTCACATATCAACACTCGTTCTCTCATTGAGACATTCACATCACCACCATCCCATCTATCATGACGCTCACACTCTATCCTCTGGTCCTTCTGGGGAGGGCTCACCACACCCAGGGTAAATGCATCTCACCCAACCTCTGCTCCATCTCTTCTCATCACATGCCTTTCTTTCCTCTTCATACAGGCCATGCTGGCGCACAATAGGCGCAAGAGCGCGCAGACCAGGGGAAGGACATCCGACATCCTTGCCTTCAGTGAATTCAAGGAGACTGCGGCCAAGCTGGCTGGGGACAACAGGGAACGTTCCTGTGGGGAAGGGGAGATTGGCCTCTCCAACCAACCTAGATCACAGCTCCACCACCTCATCAAATCCTGACATTCACAGTGAGTCACATGTAGTCTTATCTAGCTTGTGCTCATTAACTGAAACTCTCTTTTCTATTTTCCAGGCACAAGCAGATCGAGGCCCCCAAGCCATTCCAGCACCACCAGTGCAAGCCTCTGATCTCATCCGAAGATGAAGCTCCGGAAGAGCCGTCACGGCGCTCACACGCACTCTCCACCAGCTCAGAGACACACGTGTCGGTGGGACACAGATATAGATTAGGCTCGGTCTCATTTTCCGGGGAACACCTCACTGACGTGTCCTCACAGCAGTCGGAAGCAGGGACACCCCAGGTCTCCGGCACTCAGAGGGCTGCTGGAGGCCAGCCACCCACTCAGTTCGAGTCAGATGATGAGCCTCTGGAAGTGGCTGCCAAATCTATGCTGGAGATGCAACGACAGGCGGCAGAACACCAGGCAGAGATTTTTGAAGTCACTCAGCAGACTAGAGTGAATGATGGAGGAGTCCATCCGCATTCTGTCTGATGTCTTGGCTCCGACATGAGAGTGCTTCGAGGTCACCACGGGAAGGCTGGTGGCCACCATGGAGACCTGGTCCTATAGGTCTTGCCGGATTTGTGCTCGGCCTTGTACTTGAGGGCCACACACCTGGTGGGCACCATCAAGATGTAGGCGACATGGCGACGAGGCACCTTGATCTCCCTCCAGGTGCACCATCTCCTGCAGGAGTCCTCGAGCGGGGCCCTCGGGCACCCACAGGGAGGATGAGCGTCGGCCGGACACCCTGGGGGGCCTCCTCTCAGGATACTCCAAGAGTGTGCAGCCGCTCACAGCCTCCTCTGCCTGTCACCCCATTCACTCCAGCTTCTCAGACCGCTGAGGGCGCTTCGGCCCTGAGCAGGTGACCATCATCAGGCCGGCCTCTCCAGACCTTGAGCAACCGGAGGACATCCGCCAAGGTCATCACAGGCATCAGGACGTAGCAGTCAGCAGGCTGCCTCCACCTCTGCTGAGGATGTCAGGGCTACACTCAGGCATAGTGCTAGAGTAAGGAAAGTTAAGAAAAAATAATGTCACTTTTGGGTCACAGATGTGCTAGACATATAACTAAATTGCACTTTTGTTAACAAATTGATGGATATGTGAATGTTCTTGTCAACTGAAGACGTCGTTATTTTGTACTTTGGAATCCTCTTATTTTGAGGTATAGCCTTCCCCCACTCAGTGATAGTGTCCAACTGTGAGATTCCCATTCCTGTGATGTCAACCTCAGTTGAACTAGTATCTGCACCCCTTGTGTGATGTCAAGGAGATGTGTTTAAATCGTTATTGGAAGTGTGTGATGAAAGCATTCCTAACCTTTCTTCCTCAAGGAACACCATTGAGCGAGGGCACCTCATCAGCAATGATAATCTAGCAGCGTGTGTGTCTCCTCAGTGGTAGTGGCAGAAAAAAAGACATGCACAGGAGGGGGAGATCCCTAGGCATGTCCACATCTCAGTCACAGCAGTGTTTGCATCATCAGCTGGCAGCGAAAGCTTCAAGTCTTCTCTGGCATCGCTGTTGTTCCTAAGTGGGCTCTCAGTTCCCAGAGTGAGCTCACTCACAGGGCCCCACAGAGCAAAGCAAAGATCATGGCCTGGTGATTCATGAGGCAAATGTGAATGTGGGACTCGTTCTCGCTGTGACTGGGTGGACATCCCCTGAGTTGAAAGATGATGGCATTGAGGGTTGGGGGGGGATGTGGCTATCTTCCCTCACTTGACTTTACTCTTCCTGGAACCTGTCAGTGTTAATGTATCACAGGCACGTCTCCCACGTCTTCCTTCCTCTATGGTGTGATCGCGCTCCTACTGACCCTCAGCAGCCTCCTGAGGTTCCTGGGCCTCTGGATCTTCATCCTCTGATGAGCTCTCATCCTCCTCCAGGTCATCCTCTGGCAGGGTTCACCTCTTTGCATTGCCAGATTGTGAAGGGCACAACACACTGCAATGATGCTGGAAACCCTGTTGGGAGTGTATTGTAGTGAGCCACCTGAGCGGTCTAAGCGTCTGAAGCGCATCTTCAGAAGCCCTATGGTCTGCTCTAAAAGGGAGTGTGTGGAGCTGTGAGCACCGTTGTACCTCCCCTCGGAACAACTCTGACGGCGACACACTGGTGTCATCAGCCAGTGTTTCAGTGCGTACCCCTTATCCCCAAGCAGCCAGCCCTGCAGACATAATGACCTCTCAAAAATCTCAGGCACCTGGGAGTGACTCAGGACATAGGAGTCATGGCAACTCCCTTGGTAATGTGTACAAACATGCAGAATGTGCTTCTGGTGGTCACACACCAGTTGTACCTTCATGGAATGATAACCCTTATGGTCTTTAAACAGTAGGGCCTGCTGCCATGGAGCCCGTATAGCCACATGGGTGCAGTCTATTGTACCCTGCATGGTCATTGAGTGAATGTCCTTTGTCCCATTAGGAGTGTCACATCTGGTAAACACGTGACAGGGTTTCCTTGATGGAATGCCACATATGATGCAGCTGTGCCTCCCTCACTATTGTCTGCATTCCCAAATTCTACATTCCTATGTGTTACAACTGAGATGCAGTGACTGTGATGTGAAGCCACTGAGTTCTGAGTAGCCCTTTAACAGCGCTAATGAAGCCTTTAGCTTTAAGTGGCTTTCATCGCAAGGTCTTCCTCCTTTCTTTGACCTGAGTGCCTCCACTGCCTGGGATCATCATTCCTCTTATGCCCGGATCCTTCCTGATGGACTCAGCAAAGGGTTCTATGCAACACACAAAAAGGATAAGGGAGAGGGGGCAGCCTTGCCTGACTCCAGGTTTAATTGGAAAGTTTTCTGATTCCCACCCACTGATTGAAACTGCACTACTGATGTTTGTGTAGAGCAGTTGGATCCAGTTGCAGATTCCCTCCTCAAGCCCCATTTTGGAGAGCACATCCACCATGTAGGTGTGCGACACTCTGTCAAAGGCCTTCTCCTGGTCCAGGCTGATGAGGCAGGTGTCCACACCACTGTCCCAAACATAGACAATTGTATATGGACAATGTCACCATCTTGTGTTTGGATCCGCTGTCTGTGCGCAGACTGATCAACATCTGCGACCAGTTTGAACTGGCCTCAGGAGCCAAGGTAAATCGTGGCAAGAGCGAGGCCATGTTCTTTGGGAACTGGGCTGACCGATCCTTTATCCCCTTCACCATCAGGTCAGACTGCTTGATGGCGCTGGGGATATGGTTCAGAGGGACCAGGGCATGCGTTAGAAACTGGAAGGAGTGAGTAGCTATGATGAAAAGAAAACTGGGCATGTGGGAGCAACACCCTCTCTCCATTGTGGGACACCCCCTCTCCATTGTGGGTAAGAACTTGGTCATCAGGTGTGAGACACTCTCGGTGTTGTTGCAGGTTTGACCCATTCCTCACTCCTACGCTGTGGCGATCACCCGAGCCATCTTTCGCTTTATCTGGAGGTTGAAAATGGATCGTGTTCGCAGGGACACGATGTACAAACCTGTAGATAAAGGGGTAAAAAGCATTCCCAACATCACCGTCATCCTGATGGCCACCTTTGTGCGTGGCTGCATCAAGCTGTGCATAGACCCTCGGAACGCAAACACCAAGTGTCACTACGTGCTGAGGTTCTACCTGTCCCCGGTGTTGCGAAGGATGGGTCTGGCCACACTGCTGCGGAACACTCCAAGTAGTTGAACCGTGCCATACCACCTGTCCCTTGTGGAAAAATTTATGCAGACAAACACCTTTGACCACAAGTCCATGAGGCAGTGGTCAGCACGTATCATCCTAGAGGGCCTGCGGGAAAAGGAGATGGTGGATCCTGTTGGATGGTTCCCCGAGCAGACTGTCAAAGTCATTTGGCAGAATGCCTCATCACCAGAACTTTCCAACAAGCACCAAGATGTAGTTTGGCTGGTGGTGAGAAAGACCATCCCCGTCACATCCTTCCTACACGCCAGGAGTCTCACCCCCTCCGCATGTTGCATTCGAAGTGGCTGTGGTGGGGAGGAGACCACTGTTCACCTCCTTGTGGAATGTGCCTTTGCAAAGAAGGTCTGGAGAGAGATGCAGTGGTTTCTGTCGAGGTTTATCCCGAGCAGTGCTGTGACACAGGGCTCTGTGATCTACGGGCTGTTCCCCGAGACAAACATCAACTGCAGCTGGAGGATCATCAACTTGGTGAAAGAGACTCTTTGGTCTGCCCGAAACTTGTTGGTCTTCCAGTGCAAAGAGTTGTCCCTGGCCGAATGTTGCAGACTGGCACATTCCAAGGTCCAGGACTATGTACTGAGGGATGCACTAAAGCTTGGGACAGCCACCACAAAGGCACAATGGGGAAAGGTCACTGTCTAAGACCTTTCAGCCTTAATGCAAAATGGGGCTGGGAATTGTATAGACCCCTCAGGCTGTATGACTCACAGGAATGTATGCAGTGCATGCTACATGTATCACAATTGCATTGAAGCACCTTAGATCTATGTAGATAACTTAAATACCACTGCACTGTCTGATTGTCTGTTATGACCATGTTGAAATGTCTGTAATGTTCATTGATTGTATTGAAGCACCTCATGATTTATGTGGAAAACTTGAATCTGATTGCATTTTTTATGATGGCCATTTTGAAATGTTTTGTAATGCTCTTTCAGATATTTTATGAATAAAGTATATTTTTCAAAAAAAAAGTCTCCCTCCTTTCTTTCTAAGCAGACTCCTGCTCACTCCAGCAGCAAGAAGAGGTTAGAGGGCAACCCTAGAAAGGCCCCCTTTATGTTGCCCTTCCTCCTGACTACCATTCCCCAGCCTTCCCTTCCTGTTACCCCCCATCGTGTTCCACCCTTCCCCCTGACTACCATTCCACAGCCTTCCATCCCCATTGACCCCTCGTGTTTGTCAGCCTGACCGATTGCCTCAGAGTCCACCCCCAGTTGAAGCGCTAGTCTCTGAAAGCGGAGGCCTGCATGAGTACCATAGCACAGTGGTGTTCCTCTGGACAATGAAAGCAAAGAGAAGGAACAGCCCAACTCTACCACCCCACAGAGTGGCGTTGATTGCAACAAGACTAGCTCAGCGCTATGGCAGGTATGCTCCACTGACCCCAAAATTACCAGCGAACTGAGGTCCGGCTTGTGCACGTCACCCCTTTTCAAATGGATTTGACTCTGATGTAATTTCCCACTGGCGTGACAGAAGACTGGAAGGCCTGGCAAGATTCCGGCGAGCAGCTGTTTTAATGAGCATTTATGACATGCTAATGAATGCAAACGACGCTCGGGTCAGTAGTTGGTGGGATAACCGTCCCAACAGGAAAACACCGTCGGGAGAATTATGACCTGTTTTATGACGGCGCGTTTCTGATTTTTTGCCTCCTGCTGGATTCTCCACTCCCGCCCGCTACAAAACCGGCCGCGGGCGGGATTCCGTCCTAGGATTGTCATTTTGCTTTCAAAATGGCATCTGTGGCTTGTGTGCACACTTCTGTTGTGAACCACACCAGACTCCATTTTGGTGAGGGCAGTTGCATGCACACATGTAGCATCCACTGAAAGTGTGGGGCAGATCATCACTACTTTTGGGTTAGTTGCTCATTGATTTTTATTGGCTGTTTCTGCTATTGTAGAAGTGTTTGAAGGTTTTGGCTGTTCTTTAAAGTTGCTGAAGTCTACAGGGAGTGGTGTGGCAAGTTGTGACTTTTTCCTGAATTCAATGATTCTGCACAAACCACTTGCTGCTAGAAATGGGTGCAATAGTAATCATTCCCCTTGAACTTCAGCATGACAGGTGAAATGAGCAGAGACAACACAGAGCAGAAAAAACTACTGGAAGTGGAAGCAGAGGAGGAGGAGGGGGGGGAAGAAGGGCTCTCAGCAGGAGGCCGTGCCCATTCAGGGTTTTCAGGGAGCAATTTTCCGACCTGAACCTCCATGTGAAACAATGTGTGAGATGTCTGTGCTTCCCTAAGGAGGTCCTCGTGAAATTTGCCACCTGCCGCAGACTTTGTAACTCTGCTTCAGAAGGCAGTGCAGGCAGGGCCGCTGAATATTTTTAAGGCAGAGGTAGATTGATTCCCTTGCCTAACAAGAATCTAAGGTTGTCAGGAGTAGATGGGAATATGGAACTCGAAACACAAACAGATCAGCCATGGTCTTGTTGGATGGCAGGGCAGGCTCGAGAGACCAAATGGCCTACTGCTGCTCCTATTTCATATGTTTGTACAACTGCAACCTTAGAGCAGGAGGAGGACAGCAATGCCAGTGGCTGTGAAGGTGGCCCTGGCCATGAACTTTTGATGTGTCTGGCTCCTTCCACGCTGGAGGTGGTGATATTTGCAACATCTCCCAGTTTGCCATCCAATGTTGCATAGGGAGGTCACTGAGGTTCTGTATTCCGAGACAGCAGAATATATTTCACTCTGTCTTGTCGGAGAGAAACAGGAGTGAGCAGGTGGCTTTGCGAGGATTGGAGGCTTCACCATGGTGCAAGAAGCCATTAACCACATGCAAATTGCTTTGTAGGTGCTGCTTGTCAGTTCTGAGATATACCACAACGAAAAGAGATTCCACTCCCTCAATGTCCAACTGGTGTAGGATCATACACAACGTATCATGCTGGTCAATGCCTGGTTTGCTGACAGCAGCCATGATGCCTTCATTCTGCAGCAGTTTGCTGTGCCATCAGTATTTGAACCACCACGATAAACCAGAGGGTGGCCACTGGGCAACCAGGGCTATCTTTTGACAGCATGATTCTGGTGTGCAGCCTATGCATGTGTGCGCAGCATGCATATAACAAAAGCCAGACAATTGGGGTGATTAACAGCTTAAACAGCCAGCTTTTACTGCCTGGCCTGTCCTGGAGGAGCCCCACAGTACTTGGCAGAGCAGGTGTCAAGATTCGTGGTGGTCTGCTGCATGCTGTACAACCTCGCTGTCATGAGAGTTCAACCCCTGCCACCAGCTCCACAATGAACAGCTAATGAGGAGGAAGAAGATGAAGAGATGAAGCAATCAAGCTGGGCTCTGCATGATCAATTCATCTGACTGCGATACCAGTAAACACAATCACAATTCCACATTCACCAACAGTCCCCACCTTACCTTCCATCTTTTGTCAACCATCACAGTGCCCACTTGGCCACAATCCAAAAATAAAAAAACAACACAAACTAAACATTCCAAACCAAATTAATAAATCAAACTATTCCATATGGTGCACTATCTTAAACTAACCATCCTTGTGCATTCCTTTTGTGCTGGCCTTCCATGTGCCATTGCCTGTCCTAATGCTTCCACGCGGTGCTATCCTAGTGACTGCAGCAGAGCCAGTGGGAGGCTGCTGATTTTCAGTGGAGGATGATCTCAAGTAGCTCTGGGCCTAGAAGGCCTAGCTATGGACTGCACCCTTTTGGTATAGATGGAAACAGTTTCGGCTGGCTGGCTGACAGGCAACAGCAAGGGCACTGGTGGAGTATCAAATGTCATTCTTACAGATGAAAGTAGGTTAGTGCCCCATAAAGCCACTGCCACTCTCCTGGGGCGAGGCTTCAGCAGCCCTACTAATTTTTTAAGAGGACACATTGCTGGACTGCTGTGAAGTTCTGCAAGCCCCTTTGTGCATCAGTATCTACAGCTGTGATAGTGGAACTGAGCTGCATTACAGAAGTCTGAGTTTTCATTGCAGCACCCAGACATTGCGTGACTTCTGCTTATGCTGCAATGGAAGCTGAGACATTGACCGTCAGATGCTGCATTGTGGTTGGGTCCACAAACATGCTAATGGAGTTGGCCACCATTTGCATGCTGGAAAGGGCAGGCTCCAAGTTCTGCCCAGTGGTCTGTGCCAAGTTGGTTTCAGACTCCTCCATGCTCCTTGACATTTCATACAAGCTTTCTGGAGGGCCTGCCAATGCAGAAGCATTTCACTATACACGCCCTTCAGCATTCTTCTGTAGGTCACCTCATTGAAGTGCTCGTCTGTTCTCTGCAGCAGAGTCCGTGTGTGACCTGACTCTCCTACACGACTCATGTCCCCTGCACTGGCTGCAGGCCATGCGTGTTAGGTTGTATCACACAAAATCCTGCCTCTAACCTATCCTTTTAAGTATGTGCAGTGTAGTATCTGAGCTGGTGACTATGGGTGAGAGTGGGTGATGGTGTCTCTTCATCACTGTCTTCCTGCTCTTCCACCTCTTGCTCTTTTAGCACTACCTGGTTAGGTTTCAGTTCTTGGGTATCTGAAAGGAGAATTGCACATGGGTAGGATAATGGCGAGGGGAGGGTGGAGGTGAAGCAAGATCTGTATGCTTACACCATCTGCAGCTTGTAAATCAGAATATATTGCTGGATGGGTGGAAGTGGGATGTGAGAAAGTGGTTTAGGTATGAGGATACCATCATCTTCACTGGTTTCAGTGCCACAAAAAGCGATGGCCTTAGCAACGGCCACTCCAAAGTAAGTGACCACTCTCTCCTCCACTGGGGTGAGAACATGCAGGCGTGGCTGTTCCCAGCTGTTAGCTCCTGCTGCCTCTGGCTATGTGCCAACTTGTCCAGCAAGAAAAGAAAATGCATCAATGAGTGTGATGCAATATATATGGGTGATGTGGCTGTTATGATTGAATAGGTAGCAGCGTGTGCAAGCTGAGAGATGTGAGTGTCTTGCTAAGTATGTGAAGCTGATGTGAAACTATGATTGTTAGGAATGAGCTGTGATTGATGACGATCAATTATAAGTGAGTTAAGGGAGTGTGGTACATTGGTCAATGTGTAAGGCTAGTGGTGCAGTTGGTGGGATACGACATTTGAAGATATATTCACTGACCTTGACCACTCATGTGAGGTTGTTGAACTTTTTGTGGCACTGCATCCAGGTCCTTGGGATTGGATTGCTGGCAATGATCACCACAGGTACCTCACCTTCGCAAAGCCTGTCTGGAGGGCCACCTTGCCCCTGTGGATAGATCACATCTCTATGTAGACCATAAGACCATACTATGTAGGAGCAGAAGTAGGCCATTTGTCCCATTGAGTCTGTTCGTCATTCAATGAGATCATGGCTGATCTGATAATCCTCAACTCCACTTTCCTGCCTTGTCCCCATAACCCTTGATTCTCTTACTGATTAAAAATCTGTCTATCTCAACCTTGAATATACTTAATGACCGAGCCTCGACAGCCCTCTGCGGTAAAGAATTCCACACATTAACTACCCTCTGAGAGAAGAAATTCCTCCTCATCTTTGTTTGAAATGGGCGCCCCTTTACTCTGAGATTAAGCCCTCTGGTCCTAGACTCTCCCACAAGGGGAAACAATCTCTCAGCATCTACTCTGTGAAATCCCCTAAGAATCTTATATGTTTCAATAAGGTCACCTCTCAATCTTCTAAACTTCAATGAGTACAGGCCCAACCTACTCAACCTCTTCTCATAAGAAAATCTCTCCATACCTGGGATCAAACTAGTGAATCTTCTCTGGACTGCCTCCAATGCCAATATATCTTTCCTTAGATAAGGGAATCAAAATTGTTCACAGTATCCTAGGTGTGGTCTTGTATAGTCATAGCAAGAATTCCTGATTTTTATACTCCATTCCCTTTGAAATAAAGGTCAACATTCCATTTGCCTTCCCTATTGCCTGTTGAACTTGTATGTTAGCTTTTTGGGATTCATGCACAAGGACTCCCAAATCCCTCTGTGTTGCAGCCTTCTGCAGTCTTTCTCCATTTAAATAATATTCAGCTCCTCCATTCTTCTTGCCAAAGTGCATAACCTCACATTTCCCACATTATATTCCATCCGCCAAGTTTTTGCCCACTCACTTAACCTGTCTATATCACTCTGTAGACTCGTGTCATCCTCACTACTTGCCTTCCCACCTATTTTTGTGTCATCCGCAAACTTGGCGATAGTACATTCATTTCCCTCATTAAATCATTAATATACATTGTAAATAATTGAGGCTGCAGCAATGATCCCTGTGGCACTCCACTAGTTACAGGTTGCCAACCCAAAAATGTCCCGCTTATCCCAACTCTCTGTCTTCTATTAGTTAGCTAATCCTCTATCCATGCTAATATACTACCCCCAACACCGTGGGCTCTTATCCTATTAAGTAGCCTTATGTGCAGTACCTTACTGAACGCCTTTTGGAAATCCAAATATATTACATCTACTGGTTCCCCTTTATCTATCCTGCTCGTTACTTCCTCAAAGAATTCCAATAAATTTGTTAGACATGATTTCCCCTTTGTGAAGCCATGTTGACACTGCTTGGTTATATTATGTATTTCTAAACGCTCTGTTATTACATCCTTTATAATGGATTCCAATATTTTCCCAATGACAGATTTTAAGCTCAGTGGCCTATAGTTACCTGTTTTTTGACTTCCTCCCTTTTTGAATAAGGGTATTATATTGCCCATTCTCCAATACTCTGGGACTTTTCCAGAATCTAAGGATTTTTGGAAGGTTACTACCAGTGCATCCACTATCTCTGTAGCTACATCCTTTAATATCCTAGGATGCAACCCATCAGGTCCAGGGGACTTATCAGCCTTTAGCCCCATAGTTTCCCTGGTTCTTTTTCTCTAGTGATAGTTATTGTATTTATTTCCTCTCTCCCTTTTGCCCCTTGATTATTTAGTATTTTTGGAATGCTATTGGTATCTTCTACTGTGAAGACTGAAGCAAAGTATTTATTCAACTCCTCTGCCATTTCCTGGTTCCCCATTATTATTTCCCCAGCCTCATTCTCTAAGAGGCCTATGTTCACTTTGGCCTCTCTCTGCCTTTTTATATATTTAAAGCAGCTCTTACTGTCCATTTTTATATTGCTTACTAGTTTACCCTCAAAGTTTATTTTCTCCCTCTTTATTATTTTTTGGTCATCTTTTATTGGTTTTTAAAACCTTCCTAATCCTCTGTCTTACCACTAATCTTTGCCACATTGTATGTTTTTTCCTTCAATTTGATACTGTCCTTAACTTCCTTGGTTAACCAGGGTTGGGTTACCCCCTTCCTTGAATCCTTCTTCCTCACTGGAATATATCTATGTTGAGAGTCATGAACTACTTTCTTAAACATCTGCCATTGTTCATCTACTGTCTTTTCTGCTAAACTGCTGTCCCAGTCCACTCCAGCCAACTCTGCCCTCATTCCACTGTAATTACCTTTATTTAAGTTTAGCATAGTTGTTTCTGACCCGAGTTTCTCACTCTCAAACTGAATGCTAAATTCTGCCATATTATGGTCACTGTTTCCTAGGGGATCCTTTATTCAGAGATCATTTATTAAACCTGCCTCATTACACATTACCAGATCCAAAATAGCCTGATCCCTGGTTGGATTCACAACACATAGTTCTAAGAAACTGTCCCCAATACACTCTATGAATTCTTGCTCGTGTCTACCTCTGCCAATTTGATTTTCCCAATCTACATGATGATTAAAGTCACCCGTGATTAATGTATTGCCTTTTTTACATGTCCTCATTATCTCTAATTTATTCTCTGTCCTACAGTACAGTCACTGTCAGGGGGCCTATAGACTACTCCCACCAGTGTCTTCTTCTTGTTATTTTTTACCTCCACCTATATGGATTCTACATCTTCCGATCCAAGATCCTTTCTTGCTATCGTACTTACTCCATCTCATACTAACAAAGCTACCCCACCACCCTTTCCCTCCTGCCTGTCCTTTCGAAAAGTCACATGCCCCTGAATATTTACTTCCCAGCTTTGATCTGCTTGTAATCACATCTCCGTAATGGCTATAAGATCATACCCATCAACCTCTATTTGTGCTGTTAATTCATTTATTTTGTTGCGAATACTACATGCGTTTAAGAGCCATTAATTTTGCCTTTTTACAATTTTTTCCCCCTTTGACCCTATTTGCTGCTTTTTTTTTAATGTTTGTACACTCTATACCTTCCTGTCACACTCTGGGTATCATTCTAAGTAGCTACCCAGCAAGGCTGCTATATCCATTTGCTTTGTAAGCCTACATATCCCCTCTCCAGAACACTCCCCCACCCTCTATTTAGTTTAAAGCCCTCTCTACAGCCCTAGTTATTCGGTTCATCAGGACACTGGCCCCAGCACAGTTCAAGTGAAGCCCATCCCACCAGAACAGCTCCCTTCTACCCCTGTACTGGGGCCAGCGCCCCATGAACTGAAACACTTTCCTCCCACACCAATCTCTGATTTAGCTCCTTGAGTTTATTTACCGTATGCCAATTTGCCTGTGGCTTAGGTAGTAATCCCGAGATCATTGCCTTGGAGGTTCTGCTTTTTAAATTTAGCTCCTAACTGTTCAAATTCTTTCAGCAGAATCTCCTTTCTAGTCCTATCAATGTCATTGGTACCAACATGGACGATGACAATTGGATCCCTCCCGTCCCACTCCAAGTTCCTCTCTAGCCCTGAGGAGGTGTCCTTAACCCTGGCACCGGGCAAGCAACACAGCCTTCGGAACTCATGCTCACAGCTGCAGAGAACAGTATCTATCCCCTTAATTATACTGTCCCATACCACTACTACGCTCCCATTTCCTCCCCGCATTTAGATGGCTCCCTGCACCACAGTTCCTTGGTCAGTTCGTTCATCCTCCCTGCAGTCCCCGCTCTCATCCACACAGCTTGCAAGAACCTTGTAACTGTTGGACAGTTGCAGTGGCCGAGGTTGCTCGAACGCTACTCCCTGGGTCCCCACACCTGCTTCACCTGCAGTCACACCCTCCAGTCCCTGATCACAGACCAAATTTGAATTAACTAATCTGAGAGGTGTGACTGCCTCCTGGAGCAAAGTGTCCAGGTAGCTTTCCCCCCTCCCTGATGTGGTGCAATGTCTGCAGCTCAGACTCCAGCTCCTTAACTCGGACCCGAAGTTCTGCGAGCTGCAAACACTTACTACAGATGTGTTCGCTCTGGATCACCTTGGTGTCCAACAACTCCCACATGCTGCAGCAGCAACACATCTCTCATCCTGCCATCACTATCGTATTTTATTCAATTAATTAATTAATTACTCTGGTATCCCTACTCTTTACACTTTATTATAATTATTTTTTTTATATACACCAGTATCAATCTTATATTTAATAAGCTATCTTTAAGAAAAAGAGAAAAAAGACTAGAGACCAAAACGCAAACTAAAGACCTTACTTTTACTTTTAAAGATTAGAAGTACTCACCAATCCTACTCGCCAATCAACTGCTCTCCGCACTCTTTTCCCTCTTGTGCATTTTAATGGTCTCACACTCTTCTCTCACTCTGACTGTTAAAGGCCCCGCTCCTCTTGCACTTGCTCCCTGTAAATGACCACACTGCTTCTCTCACACTTTCTCCCTGTAAATGACCACACTGTTTTCTCACACTCTTGCTGTAAATAACATTGTTTCTCTCACACCATCGCTGTAAATGGTCCCACTCCTCTCACACACTCTCGCTGTAAATGATCATACTGTTTCTCTCACATTCTCTCACTGTACGTCTCTCCACTTCCTCCACCAAGGCATTTGGTGCAGCGTGACAAAACCTTGGAGCACACTATATCCCCTGTTGCATCATTATTTGATTCTTTTCCACATATATGCTCCAGGCAGAATGCACTTCCTCATAAAGAGGTCCAGGCTGGCTGTGAGCGATACCAGTCTTGCACAAAGTTTGGTCCACTGTGGAAACATGCAGCCGCTCCCCACTACATTTAGTGTTGGCTGCATGCAGCAATCGTGCAAACTAGAAAGCACAAAGTTGCCATGCTGCCTACATTGCAAGCAACAGGAGTGGGCTAATTGTGATCACAATTCCCATGCCCATTTTCGGAGGAGGTCCAATTTAATGTGCAACATCTCAGCGAATTAAATAATCAATTAAACCTACAGTCAGAGAATTAAAAAGCAGCACACCAAATTTATCTTCTTATAATGCTATTAAAAAAGTGCAGAACACAGCCTTAATGCATTTCTAAAGGAAACCTGGGTTTTTTGACAAAAGGGAAATAAATGAACACAAACATTTCAGAGTTGATCAATTTTCAGGCGTATCTAACATTTACCGTGAAGCAAAAAATGAGGATATTGATTGAAAATAAATTAATTAATAGAGCACTAAAGCTATTTATATTTGGTGTATGGTGATGTAGGTAAAATATTGCCCTTGCTTTTAAGTCTCATACAACACAGCAGTGATCAAAGAAAATAGCAAAATATTTAAATATTCACTTTTATCTTAAAACCATTCTGTAAGATTTGAACTATCTACATTATTTTCAAATTCTCTTCCCAAATGGCAGAGATATAAATTTATTCAGGCACAAGTACTTATTTAAAATTGGTTTGTAATGATTACCTACTTATTCTGACTGTCTCAAAAACCTTGGGCAGAGTTTTATGGCCCCTCCCACCGGTGAAGTTAATGGACTTCTGAACGGCTCGCTACATTTTCCAGCCCGCCCCCGCTACGATGGGGCTATAAAATTCTGCCCCTTGACCTTTCATTCTGAACTTGACTGTGTTTTCACATGCATCTGGCTAAACACCGGTTTGTAAACTCAGGATTTAGCATTATGATTAGAGCAAGATGCACTATAACAAACAAGTATTTATAATTACATCAAAATAGCCAACCATTCTCAGAAAAAAACAATATTTAGTACATATTTCAATCAGCTTGCATGGCACTGGAGCAATCTGTGGTAAAAATATAATAGAACTATTCTTTATTCATAAAATGCTTAACTATTTAAAATGGATATTACACTGGTAGCAGCAAATGGCAACAATGAAGTAGACACAAAGAAAACACTGATCTTGCAAGGCTTTTTGTGGAAATTAAGCAGGCTATACGGGTGGGTAGGTTGTCTGAGTGTTGACTCAGCAGGAGACACCAGCTTTTGCAACCCCAGGCAATCTTTTTTTTTGCAAAAAGACTTTCAGAAGAATGCACAAACTCCCCAGGCCAGGGACTGTTAGTTTTATTGATCCTGTAGATGATGGAAACTCACATTGTGGCTGGCCCCTTCCATTAAGACCATGCCTATCCAGCATTAGAGAAAATAATCATTACTCGAGAACCATCAATTATTTGATGGTTCAAATTATTTTTGGTGCAGCACTGGATTAAACGTGACGGTGCTACAGTTGCAGTCCAAAAGTTATGTTTAGAGTGATATAACAACGCTGGGGCTTGGGGGGTGGGGGGAGGGGATGTAGAGGAGGGGGTGGAAGATAAAGTGAATCTTCAAAAAGAAAAACAACACATGACTTACTTACAAATGTGGCATCAGAAAATATACGCCATGGGCTGCATTTTATGGGGCACCATGGACTCACACCCCCAGATAAAAAGGCTGGAAGCAGGATTTCCGCCCCTCACAGACAGGGATCAGATGGCCAGCAGAAGCGGTGGCTACTGTTGCGACGACAGGCAGTCTCTGATGGAGGTATACACTGGAGCCATACATTAAAGTAAGTGGGGAGGGAGTGATATAGATTTTGCTGGGGTGAGGCTGGCAGGCCACAGCGATAGGGGCGAGGGAGTGAGGGGAATGGGGGGCTGTATTTGAGAAAATGGACGGGAGGGTGAATGGGGAAGTGTGATCTTGGGAGGGAGGAAGAGATGTGCCCCCACCCCGCCATGCGAAACACTAGTGAACTAAAGTTTCTGGGCTTCCAACATGGCGTGGGCCTTCCCCTGCCAAGAGTGAAATAGTGGATGAGGCCCTTGACCACTTAAGGATCTCAACAGGCCCAAGGCTGTGCAGGCCACCTGAGGCCTCCATCAACCCCTGTAAAATTTAATACAGGGTGGGGGTGGGCGAGCAGGTGGTGAGAAGAGCACGTGCTGGATTTTATGAGGCTCCCACCTTCAAACCCGCCAGTAGGGGAGCGTAAAATACAGCCTCATAAGGGACAGACGACCATAATATAAAAATGCATGCGCTGTTAAAAAAATATTTTGCTCAGGATTTTTAAAAAATCAATAAATTATCAAATATTTTGTGTCTATCTTCACATTGAAGGCAATAAACTCAAATCAGAAATATTGGGGAACCAAGAGTCTAATAAGAGTGGGGAACGTAAGGAAATTAATATTAGTAAAGGAAAAGTATTGGAGAAATTAATGGGACTGAAAGCTGATAAATCCCTTGGATCTGATGGTCTACAATCTAGTGTTCGAAAGCAGGTGGCCACAGAGATAGTGGATGCACTGGCTATGATCTTCCAAAATTTCCTACATTCAGGTGTGGTCTCAGTGGATTGTAAGGCAGCAAATTAGACAAATTAGGCTGACATTAATTGTCTGAAAATACTGGAAGCCATTATTAATGAAGTCATAACAAGGTGCTTAGAAAATCATAATATGATAAAAGAAGGAAATATATTGTCTTTCATGGCCCCAAGTCATCCCAAGCACTTTACAGCCAATGAAGTACTTTTGAAGTGGAGTCACTAGTGTAATGTAGGAAACACAGCAGCCAATTTATATACAGCAAGATCTATAAACAGCATTGTGATAATGACCAGATAATCTGTTCTTGTGATGTTGATTTCAGTGTAAGTATTGGCCAGGACACTGGGGATAACTCCCAGGCTCTTCTCTGAAATAGTGCCATGGAATCTTTTATGTCCACCTGTCAGGAGCGATAGTTTAAATATCTCACCTGAAAGATGCACGTTCGACAATGCAGCACTACCTCAGTACTGCATTGGAGTGTCAACCTTGAATTTATGTACAGCCATGGATTTTTGGAAAGGGAAATCATGTTTCACAAATCTAAGGGCAGAATTTTCCCAGATTTGTACTAAGTGCGATGGTGGGCAAAATGGCATCCTACCTGCCAACAGCGATGGTGGGTTTTCGCATGTTTCATCCCAAATCCACCTCATTATTTATGTACTCCCGGGAAACACACCGTTTCCATGATGGGCGGGCTCTCATTCGCTCTCTCGCCATCACCCCGCTGCTGAATCACGCCGGCCGCCATATTTAAAAGGCGGCCGCCATATTTAAAAGGCAGCCGCCAGCACAGCACTCATCGCTACCAGCTCACCGCCGCTGCCTGGGAGACATGGCTAGCAATGGAAAAAAGACTGCAGCACCTCGCTTCAACGGCAGGTCCCTCGAGCAACTGCTGGATGCCAGGGATGTCCTGTACCCTCACTCTGGCCGCAGGATGGGCGGCAATTTGACCAATCCAGCTTGGGAGGCAGCGGTGGTCAGCGCAAACACCCTTCAGAAGAGGACAGCCACCCAGTGTCACAAGAGGATGAATGATCTCCTCCCTTCCGCCAGGGTAAGTCACTCTTTTCATCACTCTCAACTCACACACTCACAAACCCATCACATATCCACAGGGTTCTCATTCACTGCCAGTTTAAGGGACATCACCATTCATTCTAGGGAGAAGAGAAACACAATATTTTTTAAATGGTGAGAAGCTATTTAATTTTGGTGTTCAGAATATTTGGGCGTTCTTGCACATAACATAGAAAGTTAACATGCAAGTACAGTGAGCAATTAGGAAATCAAATGGTTATGTTGGCCTCTATCGCAAGTGGATTGGAGCACAACAGGAAGGAAGTCTTGTTGCAATTGTGTAGAGCTTTGATGAGACTACACCTGGAATACTGTGTACAGTTTTGGTCTCTGTACCAAAGGCAGCATATACTTACCTTAGAGGGAATGCAATGAATGGTCGTTAGATTGATTCCTGGGATGAGAGGGCTGTCCTATGGGAAGAGATTGAGTAGAATGGGCCTGTACTTTCTAGAGTTTGGAAGAATGAGAGTTGATCTCATTGAAACATAAGATTCTGAGAGGGTTTGACAAGGTAGCTGCTGAGAGGCTCTTTTCATGCTTGGAGAGACCCGAACTAGCGGGCATAGTCTCAGGATAAGGGGTCAGCCATTTAGGACTGAGATGAGAAGAAATTTCTTCACTCACAGAGTTGTGCATATTTGGCATTCTCAACCCCATAGGGCTATGAATGCTCAGTTGGCAAACACATTTAAGGCTGAAATATATAAACTTTTGGATTCCAAGGGAATCAACTATATGGGAATACAGCAGAAAAGTGGAATTGAGGTTGAAGATCAGCTTGACCTTACTGAACGTTGAAGCAGGCTTGGGTTGGGGGTGGGACTGCATGGTCTACTGCTGCTCCTATTTCTTATGTTAAGGTCCTGAATACCTTCACAAGCACAAATCTATATCAAGGAATGAAAAAGTCAAAATTCTGAGAAAACAGTGCATTATAGTTGCATTCTATGATTTAAAAATAAAATAACAGTGATTCACAGGTTCATGGTCACACTGGCAGCTTCAGGAGTGTTAAAAACAGACCACTGAAAAAGCTACATGCAGCATATTCCAATATTGACTGAACTTCAAAACAATTTGTTGGATAGCTGGCTATCAGGCCATTAGTGGGAGAAATAATATGGTGCCATGTAAATGCAAATTAATTCCTTCTTTATTTAATCCGGACTAACCCATGCTCAGGTTTTAATCAAATATTTCCCAAGTCCATTCTTAGATTCCTGGGTTATCCACTAATTGCAGTATCAACACAATTATACATTCCATATATAGAAAACGCAAACGAAGCTGATGCAATCCACAAGTTATCCCAGAAAGCAATAATCAACGAAAGCAAATAATTTCAGATGATAACCATGCTATTAACATAATGGACAGTCAAAAAGGTATTGAACATGATTGATAGCTTTACCATCCAGCATTTTAAAAAAGCACGAACATGAAGAATGATTACTGTACTTGCTCCCTAAATAGAAGAAAATAAATTCAGAGAGAAATAACCATATAAATTGAGGATTGATTTTTTGCAAGAATTTGTTATATTTCAGGAATTTCAAATCTGGATCCTTACCCTCCGTTTAGCCACATAAAAAATGTGAATGTAGCAGGACATCATTAGAAAGATGAGGACAAACAATGGGATGTACCATCTGCAAAAAATAAAATAAATAAATGTGACAGTTTAAAAATCTCTTTCAAGATATAGAGCACAATTTCTCTAGCCACACAGGCATTCAATTTCTCTTAAAACAAACAGGTCTTTGCAATAGCAAATAATCACTGCACTGCTAGGAATAATCCATTTATGTACTATCGTACCATGAGAATAAAAATTCAGAGATGACAAATGGAAGGAGGTTTACTAATTGTGAATACAGTAAAATTCAGAGACATTTTAATCAATGTTTGAAGCTATGCCTGTCAATAACACAAGATGAAGAAATACATATTTTTCAAATCACGTCAAAGACAGAAAAGTGAGGCAATTGAACAACAAAGAAGAATAAGCTCAGCTGGTGTAGTAGCGTGGTGCTACAATTGGCTTCAATGTCCCTCGATTACAGAAGAGAAAAATTCAATCAGGGTTCCCACTATCCAGTGTGTCAGTGTGGGACAATAGCAGAGGGCAAGATTAGTCTCAGCTTCAATGCAACAACATGGCCAAAATACAACTACTTTAACGTGGACCTGTTAACTGACCAATGTAATTATAGCTTGTGACTTCTGAAGTCATAAAGAGGTAGCTTACAAAACTGCACAGACAAGGACTTGGAAAGCTATCATTAAATGCTTTTACTGAAGATATTGGAAAGGGTTAAGTACAGCCCTGCATGTAAGTCCCTTGAGAATTCCCCACCTTTGTCAAATTGTTCACCATGTGTGGAACACATGGAAATTTGTAAGGAATGTGATTTAATGGTGGACCAATTCAGTGATGTTTAAAAAAGGCTTGTACTTTTAATAACTCATATGTACATAACTCCTTATAATAATAACTCACATGTACTTAGCTCAGTAATGTGAAAACATGCTTTAGAGAGGTGAAGAACAATAAAACAACCAACAAGGAATGTAGAAACAGACTGCAAGCCTGGGTGGGAGAGTTAAGAGTGGTGACTTTGAAAAGATGTCTTTTGAGAACACATTTAAAGGTGATGAGAGAAGTGGAGAAGTATGAGCGGGGTAGGATTTAAGAAAGGATTACTGATAGGGCCAAGGCAACTTAAGGCTCTGCCACCAATGGCAAGGTGAGAAGGATGCTAAAAGGCCATAATTAGAAGATTGAAGGGTATGGAAGGAATTTAAGGCTGGAGAAGACTATAGAGGCAGGGTGGGGCAAGACCATGCAGAAATTCAAGAACAAGAATGAGGATGCTAATTCCAGTGCATTGGGGGCAAGAATAGGAGTAATGGATGAACAAGAGCTAGCATGGCACTGGATATGAGCAGTTGAGATTTGAACAATTTGGCCTTTCTGTGGGATGGTAGATGGGAGGCAAACAAAGAGAATACTAGAGAAATTAACTTTAGACTTGATGTATGGATAACTAATGATTCCAGTAGGGCTGAGGTAGAAGCAGGGGCAAGGTATATTGCACAGGTGAAGTAAGCAGTTGTGATGATAGTTAAAATGTGCAGTTTGAAGCTCAGCATTGGATTGAAAAGGTTGCCAAGGTTTTGCATGAATTAGTCCAGCCCGAGCAAGTGACAAGAGGAAGAGTATCAGTCAGTGGGAAGTGAGCAGTGTTAGTTCTTATAAACATTGGCTTTGGTCTGATGTTCTGCTGCAGAAGCTCTGATTCATTCACAACTTGATATCTGACAGGCAGTCTGACAACACAGAGGTTATTGTTGGGGTTAAGGAGTTGGAAGAGAGGTATGATGCAATTGAGGGACAACATGTAGATGTGGAAGAAGACGCAAAGACCCTTGAGAACTGGAGGTGATTGTATGGGTCAGGCACAGGAGCCATTGTTAGAGATGCACTGGTTGTGTTTAGACAGGTAGGAGTGGTTTCCCACAGAACGGCACAATAAACGTGAAGCAATTGAGGATGATGGTGATGTTGTCTATACCAAAAGCTGCAGAGAGGTTGAAAAGGAGTATTAAGCGTAATGTAGTGTGGTCACAGTCACATGGGTGCAATTTATGATTAAGGAGATCTCATTGCTGTGAGAAATGTAGAAGTTGATCAAAAGGATTTGAACTAAGAATTTGGAAGAGATGTACATGATGCTTGGGGGAGACAGCACATTTGAGTGCTTTCAAAGGTAGTTACAAATCTAGAGAACCAATGGATCAAGATGGGCACTTTGAGGAGGGTGATAGCAGCAGTTTTGAAATCAAGGACATGGTACTTCTACACTCCTACATATTCGCAGAGTTCTCATTAAAAAAATAATTCTCTCAGACAGCCAAACAACAACTTTGGAAGAAAGTCAAAAGCTGGTTATCAGCATATGATCTTTCAGTGAGAAGCTTGCCACAAACACTGCTGAAGGGTCATTCGGACTCGAAATGTTAACTGTGTTCCTCTCCGCAGATGCTGCTAGACTTGCTGAGTTTTTCCAGGTATTTTTGTTTTTGTTTTGGATTTCCAGCATCCGCAGTTTTTTGCTTTTTACTCTATGAGAACCGACTTCTACAATAACAATCAGCCAGTCTGTCACCCCTGATATTAGGAGGACACCATGAAGAAGCTCAAAATAGGGCACGAGAAAAAAGCACTATGCTGATAATAAGTAGTACAATGGTTGATGGTATAATGACTGAGTTCTCTGTAGTAATAAATGATACAGTATTTTTAGACATTAAAGTTATTACAAACAATGGATGTTTGGATAGCAATTTCTATGTGGAACGATATAGCAGTGGATTATATATATGATCGTCTTGTAGGCTTAGTGATGTAGTCAATTTCATAGGGAGGATCGTTTGCAGAACCATGTAATGCTTGATGCGGAAATGGTGTCCCTGGTCAGCTATTTCAGAAGCTCCTGGCAGGTGGAGAAGGTATTCATCACCCTGGAAATTATAAAAAATTTATACACAGCCTGGTTCCTCCTTTGGCATTGGGGCTTCTGAATGTACAGTCCGTTTACAAACTGGTTTAAGTCACTTTTGTTGGATTTTTGCACTGGAAGACAGCTTTATGACATTGATACGCCATTGTTATGCTTCAAGTTTTTAGTAAATTCCAGGCCATTGTGTTTTTAACAGCACATACTGGGGTAATACCTTTGGAATCTTGAAAACACTCATTGTTTTCAATATCTAATGCATTGATATACTTCCTGCACAGCTTGAGCCTTGCTCAAAATCATTCTGAAAGGAAGCCTACAGGATAGAGAATATACACTGATTACCGGTCAGGATTAAAGAGATGTTGTCATTTAGAGGAAATTATATCACTAAATTCCATATATCAAAGTATACATAAATAAACAATGACGTACAAGTGTGTAATTTTAAGAACGGAAAAACACTTACTGATATTTGTTATCAATAGGAATCCGAGTACATTAAGTGTTGAGGTAAACTGGTTTTATTAGGATTTTTCTCTTCTACGTTTTAGACTAAAAGAGAATGTTGGTGACCTGAAGTGTACTGTGAGCTCAGAGTTAAATCAGCCATACTTACATGCCAAATCTCCAGGCAACATGATCATCTGTAATCCAGCTGCAAAAGAAGACACATTCTTTAAATAGGAAAAAGGAAATAAAGAGCAGCTGAAACCATTACAATCAATATGAAGTGCATAGAACAATAAAAGTTCAATTTACAGTGGACAGATGTATGCTAAATTACCAAAAGCAGTAGATATGATAACAAATGCGAACAAGGAAAAAGAGGATTCTGACAGCTTATTTGGTGGCAATTAATTGATAAACTCATCTGGTCGCTTTGCAAAAGCAGTAATAAGCATGTTAATTAAAAAATGCCCATGTATACATATCATTGAGTTGCATCACTGAAATCTATTTACAAATGTCAGATCGCTAATGATTGTATTGCAAAATTAGTGATTTTGCCAGTAACATGCTGATTAAAGAGTATCACTCTTCTATGTGACCGCTTTAATCATTCAGTGAGATCATAAGACAATATAGAACGTTGTTCCATTCTTGACTGATATCTCCTCTTTGTCGTGAATCAGTAGGAAACCATTTGGCCACATGTGGCTTTGTCTTATCCAATCATGCTTCAGAGTCTAGCCCAAGGCTGAAACAAAATACTTGTCTTCAATCCCTGGCAGATTTAGAATGCTAAACAAATGGTACAAACTGCTTATATTATCCATGTTAATTGCCGATGAATACATATCTCAACTCAGCATACTGTTTTGAATTAAATAACTTATGCTAAAAACTCCTGCTCAAAATAGGAATTATGATTTTGACAGATTATCTGAAATGAGTTTTAAATAATTAGTTCAAGCAATGCTGAAGCCTTGAGTTTAGTATTTTTGCTCCAGCAATATCAGTTACAAAGGCATGTATTCTAATATTTCACTTGTTAAAAATACAAACAACCTATGGGGGAGAAATTTGTGTAGCGGTGCTATACTGATTTAAGCTGATTCCCCTGGGGCAGGCAGCTCCGTGGCCCATGCAGAGTTCTTCATTGACATCACTGACACATCATCATGTGGACCAGAAAGGTAGAGGCCCATGGTGCTGCGGTAGCAGACCTACATGACTAAATTAAAGATACAGAGAGAAAAATTTGAAGAATGTGTCAAGACACTGCATAGATGGTGTTATGATCCTAGACCTGACCCCCAGGTTTTGAGTGAGATCCAGTTAGGGACCAATAACATTTTGTTTAAAGTAGATGAAGTTTGATTCAAGACACTTGCTAAGGGAATAAAGCCACAAGATTCCAATGGTTTTGAACAAACAAAAGTAAACTTTACAACATAAGGCCAAAAAGATAAAACAATTTACAATATCTAACTTATACTCTAATGTTCAGGGTTAATATGAGGTACATGTGAATGAAAAGGCAAATTGTGGTCAAACACACTACAATACAATGCATAGCAAATGTGACCAAGACAGATCCCATAGATTTCTCAGCAACTACCCCACAGACAACAGTAAACAATGAGTCAACCAATCTTGTTGAAACTCTGTCGCCCTCAAGAGGGACTCCAAACTTTTCACTTTTGAAGATCAAGCCTCTGAATTGCCTCAAAGCTGCTCCAACTCAAACTGCCTCAACAACTGCTCATCTCCCAGGGTTTCAATCTCGTTTCCTGAGGCTCTGTTCCCCTGGATTTCCCAGTGTGCGCTCCAGCCTCTACTTACTGGTGCAATTTCAGCTCTTTAATAGCCAGCTAAGTTTCTTGGCTGGCACTGCTCCAGGATTTCACCAAGCTCAAATATGCCTAACACCAAGTTATAAATGGTTCTCTGGGCTTCTTCTGAATCCTAATCTTTTCCTGCATGGAGCCAGTGACCTTCTGCCACCTTCTTGGCTCCTCAGAGCTTCTCTTGAGCCTCAACTACACAGAGCCAGCTAACGACTGGCTTTTGCTGCCTGGAGCCTGTTAACAGCAGCACCTCTTCAGTATGGCCTTTCCCCCTGCTGCAGAATGCTCACTCCCCCAGCAAACACGCAGATAAACTGAAACCCTAGACCTTTCCTAAGCTTTACCCATCTCCACGACGACGTCGCCTTCCAGGCTTCACTGGATGCTGCTAAATTAATTGTACCTTCAATCTTCAAGCTGCTTTAGTTAGTTATCCCATTTTCTACAGTTAAACCGTAATCTTCCCAGAACTAAAAATTACCTCTAAAATATTACTATGAACCATAAATTAGATATTTATACCAATAGGAAAATGGGCAGCCAACCAAGAAGTGAGGGATTTGGAGCAGTGGCCAAAGTTTATATGGTGAGATTTTATAGTTTTAAGAGGGAGAGAGAGAAAGAAACAAAGGACGGATGTATAAACAAGCAAACTTGCACTTATAAAGGTGCTTTCCATTCCCTTAAGAATGTCCCAAAGTACTTTATGTCCAATCAATTACTTCTGAAAAGTACCGCAGAATTTTGCATTTGGGTCAGGAGCCTGACGAAGCGTCAAATGTGGGTCCTCACCCTCACTGTGTCAGAAACAATCCTCCGCCTTAATTTTGCATTGATTGGCTAATTAGTGGCCAGAAGGCATGGATGCCATCCAATTATAGATGGTGGGTTGGCTCACAAGGCTGGAGGAACAATAGGGAGTCCTCCAGGTCAGAGGGAGTTTCAGCCTACCATTGCAGGTAAGGGAGAGAGATGGTGCCTCCACCTCAGCATTTTTAATATATTTGAAAAAAACCCACAGTTCTGGGCCATCACTGTGGAGGGGAAGCAGCTCCACAGGGTGACCTGTGGCTGCAGCTATGGCCAGGAATGTGGGGGAGTGGGCGGTTCTTGGAATCTTCTGGATCATTAGCAAACCCCCCACTCCCCACAAGCTGCCTTGCTGCTGACGCCATGGGGGTGCTGCTGGTCAATTAGAAAATCCCAGTTGGCCTTTGATCTAGGTTCTTAAATTGGCCTGCCAATGAGCTAAACTAGCTACCCTCCACTTGCAGGTGGATAGCTGTTTCACCCCTGCCCCAAACTTCCCCAAAATTGCTTGGGAGTGGGATGGTGCCAGTAAACCGGTAGCGTGAAATTATGTGCCCGCCCAGTTCCGTTCCTGCTCCCATCGGCCCATGAAAATTCAACCTTTGATCACTGCTGTTTTGTAGCAAGCAACTTCCTGGGCCTAGCCATGAGAAGGAAACTGCTGGCCTCACATGAGACATATTGGAATGTGTGCCGAGGGGTTTCTAGCTTTACAATGATGGAATGATCTCTTTTTCTCTTCACAACTGCTGGCTGGCGTTGTGATGCACTGATGTGTGTTCAGTCAATGCAACCCAGGTGGATTGGAAACAAAGATCAGTTGGTAAAATAGTAAATGAGCAAAGGGAGACTTCAGGTAAGGGACAGTTCATGTACAGAATAAACATGGTCCCATGAATGGGGAAAGGAAAGACATCTAAAGTTAGAGATTCCTGGATGACGAAAGAAATTGAGATTAAAATGAAACCAAAGAAGGAGGTTTATGGAAAATGCAGACAAGCTTTAGAAGACCTTTGCAGCCTCCTGCACATGATCTGCAGTCGGCTGATCCGGGGGACATACCATGTCAGTAGCCCACAAAGTCAAACTGCGATAGAGGCCACCAGCCACATAGCATAGTCTGCAATAGACAGACGCATTAAACAGGTTACCAATATTCTGTGTACAAGACGGAGCAGTATATCACCCCCTCCTTTGACCGCTGTAGTCTGAAGAGAGCCAGGGCTTTTCAGCTGGGACTGGTCCCTCCAGGTGCAGCAATTGTAAAAGCTTGCAGCTCAGGGGGAGGCTTTTGGTCCTATCAATGCCTGTGTCAGTTCTTTGAAAGAGGAATCAAATTAATCCTATTCCTGTTTTCTCCCCATGGCACTGGAATTTTTTCCTTTTCCAGTATATGTCCAATTTATTTTTGAAAGTTACTACTGAACCTGCTTACCTTTTAGGCAGTGCATTCCAGATCATAATTTGCTGTGTAACTTTGGTTGTGGGGGAGCTTTTAGAAATGATAATTTGGGACAAAATTAATAGTCACCGAGGCAAATGCAGGTTAATTAAGAAAAACCAGCATGGACTCATTAAAGAAAAATCATGTTTAACCAACGAGTTTTTTTGATGAGGTAACAGAGAGGGTTGACGAGGGCAATGCAGTTGATGTGGTGTACATGGACTTCCAAAAGGCATTTGATAAAGTGTCATACAACAGACTTGTGAGCAAAGTTAGAACTCATGGGATAAAAAGGACAGTAGCAACATGGTTACGAAATTGGCGGACAAATAGTGATGAATGGTTGTTTTCAGACTGGAGGAAGGTTTATAGTGGAGTTCCCCAGACACAATGGCCTGAATGACCTCCTCCTGTGCTTTGTTTTATTCATTCATGGGACGTGGGTGTCACTGGCTAGGCCAGCATTTATTGCCTATCCCTAATTGCCGTTGAGGAGGTGGTGGTGAGCTGCCTTCTAGAACCACTGCAGTCCATGTGGTGTAGGTACACCCACAATGCTGTTAGGGAGGGAGTTCCAGGATTTTGACCCAACAACAGTGAAGGAACTTTGTTTCCAAGTCAGGTATGTTTCCAAGTCAGGGTGCTAAGTGGCTTTGGGGGGAACTTCCAGGTGGTGGTGTTCCCTTCTGTCTGCTTTCCCTGTCCTTCTAGGTGGTAGTGGTCGCAGGTTTGTAAGGTGCAGTCGAAGGAGGCTTGATGAGTTCCTGCAGTGCATCTTGTAGATGGTACACATTGCTGCCACTGTGCGTCAGTGGTGGAGGGAGTGAATGTTTGTGGAATGGGTGCCAATCAAACGGGCTGCTTTGTCCAGGATGGTGTCAAGCTTCTTGAGTGTTGTTGGTGCTGCACTCATCCAGGCAAGTGAAGAGTATTTCATCACACTCCCTATTTGTGCTTTGTAGACGGTGGACAGACTTTGAGGAGTCAGGAGGTGAGTTCCTTGCCACAGGACTCCTAGCCTCTGACCTACTCTTGTAGCCATAGTATTTATATGGCTAGTCCAGTTCAGTTTCTGGTCAATGGTAGCCTCCAGGATGTTGATAGTGGGGGTTTCAGCAATGGCAATGCCATTGAATGTCAAGGGGTGATGGTTAAGTTCTCTCTTATTGGAGATGGTCATTGCCTGGCACTTGTATGGCGCGAATGTTACTTCCCACTCGTCAGCCCAAGCCTGGATATTGTCCAGGTCTTGCTGCATTTGGACATTGACTGCTTCATGGGCTGCTGTAACCATTCTGTGGTTCTATAATCTGTGGTTCTTTAAATCTTTGTCATTTTTCATATATCTGCAACTGCTACTTACCAATTGGTGGGGAGATGGTGGCATAGAGGTATTGTCACTGGACTAGTATCTCAGAGATCCAGGGTGATGCTCTGGGGACCTGGGTTCAAATCCCACCATGGTAAATGGCAAAATTTGAATTCAATACAAATCCGGAATTAAAAGTCCGATGATACCATCGCCAATTGTCGTAAAAACCCATCTGGTTCACTAATGCCCTTTGGGGAAGGAAATCTGCCATCCTTACCTGTTCTGGCCTACGTGACTCCAGACCCACAAGGTTGATTCTTAAATGCCCTCTCAACAAGGGCAATTAGGGATAGCTGGATCTTTGTTCTGGTGGATGGGTGCTAACTGGAGTCTGACCCACCACCTCCGACAATTCCAGGGATCAACAGGGGACCTGTGCGGCATCTCTCAGTCCGTAACACATTGATGCATAAAGGAGGTTGCAGATGCCTTTTACAAGAAGGCTCATCATTATGTCAGCTTTGCTCTGGATGAAGATAGCCAGAGTGCGAGATTCACCAGCTTCACCGCCATCTCAGGCTTCCCAGGAGTGCAGGGTGCAATAGACTGCACCCATGTGGCTATACGGGCTCTATGGCAGCAGCCCCTAAAGTTTATAAATCTCAAGGGGTATCATTCCATCGAAGTACAACTGGTGTGAGATCACCGAAAGCACATACTGCATGAATGTGCACGGTACCCTGGGAATTGCTATGACTCCTACTTCCTAAGTCACTCCTACGTGCTTGAGATTTTCAAGGGACCATTACATCTGCAGCAATGGCTGCTTGGGCATAAGGGATACGCAATGAAACACTGGCTGATGACACCAGTGCATCGCCCTTAGAGTAATTCCAAGGAGAAGGACAATGGTGCTCACAGATCCACACACTCCCTTTTAGAGCAGACCACAGGGCTTCTGAAGATGCGCTTTAGATGCTTAGACCGCTCAGGTGGCTCACTACAATACACTCCCGACAGGGTTTCCAGCATCGTTGCAGTGAGTTGTGCCCTTCACAAACTGACAATGCAAAGAGGTGACCCCTGCCAGAGGGTGAACTGGAGGAGGATGAGAGCTCATCGGAAGATGAAGATCCAGAGGCCCAGGAACCTCAGGAGGCTGCTGAGGGTCAGTGTGAGTACGATTATGCCATGGAGGAAGGAAGACATGGGGATGATATGTGCCCATGATACGTTAATTGCTGACAGGCTCCAGGAAGAGTAAAGTTAAGTGAGGGCATATGGCCACATCTCTCTTAGCCCTCAATGCCATTCCCTTTCATCTCAGGGGATGTCCAACCACTTGCAGCGAGAATGAGTCCTGCATCCACACTTCACAAAATCACACAGTGCAGAAGAGGCCCTTCGGCCCATCGAGTCTGCACCGAGACGTGAGAAACACCTGACCTACCTACCTAATCCCATTTACCAGTAATTGGCCCATAGCCTTGAATGTTATGACATGCCAAGTGCACATCCAGGTACTTTTTAAAGGATGTGAGGCAATCCGCCTCCACCACCCTCCCAGGTAGCGCATTCCAGACCGTCACCACCCACTGGGTAAAAAAGGTTTTCCTCACATCCCCCCAAACCTCCTGCCCCTCACCTTGAACTTGTGTCCCCTCTTGGCTGACCCTTCAACTAAGGGGAACAGCTGCTCCCTATCCACCCTGTCCATGCCCCTCATAGTCTTGTACACCTCGATCAGGTCGCTCCTCAGTCTTCTCTGCTCCAACGAAAACATCCCAAGTCTATCCAACCCCTCTTCATAACTTAAATGTTTCATCCCAGGCAACATCCTGGTGAATCTCCTCTGCACCCCTCTTCAGTGCAATCACATCCTTCCTATAATGTGGTGACCAGAACTGCACACAGTACTCCAGCTGTGGCCTCACCAAGGTTCTATACAACTCCAACATGACCTCCCTACTTTTCTAATCTATGCCTCGATTGATAAAGGCAAGTGTCCCATATGCCTTTTTCACCATCCCACTAACATGCCCCTCTACCTTCAGAGATCTATGGACACACACGCCAAGGTCCCTTTGTTCCTCAGAACTTCCTTGTGTCATGCCGTTCATTGAATACTTCCTTGTCAAATTACTCCTTCCAAAGTGTATCACTTCACACTTTCCAGTGTTAAATTCCACCTGCCACTTATATGCCCATTTGACCAACCCGTCTATATCTTCCTGTAGCCCAAGACACTCAACCTCACTGTTAACCACCCGGCCAATCTTTGTGTCGTCTGCAAACTTACTAATCCTACCCCCGACATAGTCATCTATGTCATTTATATAAATGACAAATAAGAGGGGACCCAGCACAGATCCTTGTTGTACACCACTGGACACTGGCTTCCAGTCACTAAAGCAGCCTTCTGTCATCACCCTCTGTCTCCTACAACTAAGCCAATTTTGAATCCACCTTATCAAATTACCCTGTATCCCATGTGCATTTGCCTTCTTTATAAGTCTCCCATGGGGGACCTTGTCAAAGGCTTTGCTGAAATCCATGTAAACTACATCAACTGCACTACCCTCATCTACATACCTGGTCACCTCCTCAAAAAATTCAATCAATCACATTTGCATGTTCTGGCCTCATGAATCATGACCTTTACTTTGGTCTGTGGGGCCCTGAGAAACACTGAGGAACAAGGGCAATGCGAGAGAAGACTTGATGCCTTCACCGGCATCTAATGATGCAGACAATGCTGTGACTGAGATGTGGACATGCCTAGGTATCTCCTCACCCCATGCATGTCTTTTCTTCTGCCACTACCACTGAGGGGACACAAATGTTGCTAAAATATCAATGCAGATGAGCTGCCCTCACTCAATTGTGTTCCTTGAGGAAGAGAGGTTAGGAACGCTTACATCACACACTTCAAATAAAGATTTAAACACATCTCCCTGACATCACACAAGGGATGCAGATACTAGTTCAACTGAGGTTGACATCACAGGAATGTTAATCTCACAGTGGGACACTATCGCTGGACTGAATTTTGCAGTCCCATCGAAGCCAATGGGCTTTTGAACGGTTCATCGCATTTTATGCCCCCACTCCTGCTGCGACAGATCCGCAAAATTCCGCCCATTGAGCGAGAGGATGGCTAAACCTCAACATATGAGGATTCCAATGTACAAATTCAAAATGCCTTCAGTTGGCCAGAACATCCACGTTACCATCAAATGTATTCACAAGAGTACAATTTCTTTACAGGTATTGCACACCCATGACCCAAAAGTGACATCAAAATTTCTTAACTTTCCAAACCCTACCGCTATGCCTGGGTGCAGTCCTAACATCTGCAGCAGAGGTGGAGGTAGCCTGCTGACTGCTACATCCTGATGTCTGTGATGACCTTGGCAGACGTCCTCCAGTGGCCTGGGGCCTGGAGAGCCCCGGCTGATAAGGGTTCCCTGCTCAGGGGCAGAAGCACCCACAGCAGCCTGAGCAGCTGGAGTGGATGGGGTCACAGGCAGAGGGGACTGTGAGCAGCAGCAACATCCTTGGAGTGTCCCGAGAGGAGGCCCCCAGGGTGTCCGGATGACGTTCATCCTCCCTAAGGGTGGCCGAGGGCCCCGTCCTGACTCCTGCAGGAGATGGTGCACCAGAGGGAGGTCAAGGTACCTTGTCGCCATGTCACCTACATCCTGATGGTGCCCACCAGGGTGTGTGGCCATGGAGTGCAGAGCCAAGTGCAAATCTGGCAAGACCTGTTGGACCAAGGACTCCATGGTGGTCACTAGCCTTCCCATGGTGACCTTGAGGCGCTCGCATGTCGGAGCCAAGACATCAGACAGAACACAGACGGACTCCTCCATCGTCCACTCTAGTCTGCTGAGTGAGTCAAATCTCTGCCTGATGTTCTGCCGCCTGTTGTTGCATCTCCAGCATTGAATTGGCAGCCACTTCCAGAGGCTTATCATCTGACTTGTACTGAGTGGGTGGCTGGTCTCCAGCAGCCGTCCGAGTGCCAGAGGCCTGGGCTGTCCCAGCCTCCAACTGCTGTGGGGACGTGTCAGTGAGGTGTTCCCCATAAAGTAAGCCTGAGCCTAATGTACAGCTGTGTCCCACCAACGTGTGTCTCTGAGCTGGTGGAGGGTGCGTGTGAGCACCGTGATGGTCTGTCAGAGCTTCCTCCGGGCGTGATCTGGGGGCTCGGACCAGTGCTTGGCTGCCTTGAGGGCCTCGATTTGCTGGTGCCTAGAAAATAAAAAATAGATTTTCAGTTGATGAGCATGAGATATATAAGGCTGCATGTGAGTCACTGTGATTGTCAGGATTTGATGTAGTGATGGAGCAGTGATCCGTACTAGGCTGCTGGAAGAGGCCGATTTCCCCTTCCCCATAGGAGCGATCCCTGTCCTCCCAGCCAGCTTGACTGCAGCCTCCTCAAACTCGCTGAGGGCAATGATGTTGGCCATCACTCCCCCAGTCTGCGGTCTCTCGTGCCTGTTGTATGCCAGCTTGGCCTGTATGAAGGAGAAAGAAAGGCATGTGATGAGAAGGGATGGAGCAGAGGCTGGGTGAGATGTATGTCCCCTGTGTGTGGTAAAGGGCCAGAGGATGGAGTGTGAGCAACATGATAGATGGGATGGTGATGTGAAAGTTTCTATGTTCCCTGCTAACAGTTGCATGAGATCCCTGACGTGAGTAGCCATTTCAGAGCATGATGCCATGATTGGAGTTTGATTTTGGAGGGAGTTGAAGGATGACTTACCCTGGCGGTGTGGATGTGATCATTCATCCTCTTCCTGCACTGGATTGCTTTTTGGGCACAGTTGCCAGCCTTGCTGACCTGCTGTGCGACGGCCTCCCAAGCCGGAGAGGTGAGACTGTTGTGCATCCCGGAGTCATCCCTGGGATACAGGCCATACCTGTGCATCCGCACTCCTCTAATCAAGGCCTGGGGGGCCTGGTGGGTGAAGCAGGGTGCTGCCTTCTTCTTGAGGCTTTCAGCCTTCTTCTTTTGGCTGGAAGACACCTCTGCATGTGTCCTGAAGACAGCTGGGCTGGAGAGAGTGAGATGTATGCGTTGGACTGGCATTCAAATGTGGCACCCGGACCTTCGACCCGGCCAGCTGATAGCAGGGCAGATGAATCAGCTTTTGACCCACCGGATGATTCGGCCCGCTACTTGCCTGTGCATAATTAATGAGCTTCTAAGCGTGGAATTGGGTGTGAGTTCCTGCCATTCCGGCCCGCCAAAACCATCCACCGCCTCACTTAGTCTCATAAATGGAAAATTCCGCCCATAGTTCCAAATCAGGACGACATGTGACTTGAAGAGGAACTTACTGGTGTTGGTGTCCCCATGCGTCTGCTACCGATTTTTTAATTCTTTCGCTGAAAAGGCCAGCATTTGTTGCCCATCCCTAATTGCCCTTGAGTCGACTGGCTCGCTAGGCCATTTTAAGAGGGCAGTTAAGAGTCAACCACACTGCTGTGGATCTGGAGTCATATGTAGGCCATAAAAGGTAAGGGCAGATTTTCCTCCATGGACATTAAAGGACATTAAGGACCTAAAAGACATTCGTGAACCAGATGGGTTTTTATAACAATTGATGATAGTTATCGTGGTCACCATTCCTGAGACTAGCTTTATATTACAGATTTATTAGTTGAAGTTAAATTCCACCAGCTAACATGGTGAACCTATGGGCAAAATTTTGCCCTTGGTGGGCGGGCGGGCCCCACAGGCTTGGCGGTGGGCGGACAGCTGACCCCTGCCACCAAAACGGGGCTCGCCGCCATTTTGAGTAGGCGGGCCAATTAAGGCCCACCCAGCGGCCTGCCCGACGGGAAGTGCTATGCGCTTCCTGTGCGGGGCAGGGGGGTGAGGGAATCCCCAACTGTCAAAGTGCGCTCTTTTGTGCATGCGCACGAAAGAGCGCACTGCTCCCTGAGGCTAAGTGCTGTCTCAGGGAGATTAGTGACAGTGCACAAAAGTTAAAAAATAGAAAAATAAAAATATTATTAACACGTCCCCCCTCATGTGACAATGTCACACGAGATGGAACATGTTACTAAAAACGACATAAACTTTATTACACTTATTAAAAATGTACATGAAACCTCATCCCGCCATTGGATGGGGTTTCGTGTATTATCAGAAGCCCGCTGGGGCTCCTGGCTTGCCCGCCAACCTTAACGTGCAGGTCTTTAATGATCTTAATTAGCCTGTCAATGGCCTTAATTGGCCATTGACAGGTTGGCGGGCGGACAGCTGATTTCGCCGTCCGCCCGCCTTCCTAAAAATTTAAATGGGCCGGGATGACATTGGGGGTTCCTCCCGACTTCATTCCACGTAATTTTCCCGTTGGTGAGTGGGCCCCGCCCCCAAATCGCCGACGGGAAAATTCTGGGCTATGTCTCCAGAGCATTAGCCTGGGCCTCTGGATTACTAGTTCTAGTGACATTACCACTATGCCACCTCTTTATCCTTCTAGGTTTGTAGAGGTTGCAGGTTTGCAAGGTTCTGTTGACAGTGCCATGGTGAGTTGCTATAATGCATCTTGAAGATAATATACACTGATGCTGTACATGGAGGGAGTAAATATTTAAGGTGGTGGCTAGGGTGCCCATCAAGCAGCACCCATAATAAGTACAAGAAGCTTACTCTGGATTGTAAGGCAAAACAGAGTAAATTAGCACTCTGGAAGCTGGAAGTGCTCCTGGCAAACAAGACTACGAGAAGATCCACTGACCCTGTGAGCTGCAGCTCTATGCTCCTTTTTATACTTCTTCAGTAGTGTCTCACAGCAATTCGGGTTTGGGACTGCGCAAGGCTGCTGCGATTTTCAGTTAAAATCCTTTTGGGATCCCAATGGTATCATCAGAGCATGATTTTTCAATGATAATGAAATCTCAGCCTGCCTGGGAGGTGCCCGTCCCAAATCCGAAAAAACTGTTAAGATGGCAGCGGGTGAGAACAGTATGGTAAGCACCCAGGTGCAACTTTAGCCCCTGCTACTCATGCTGTTCCCATCCGGCATGGTTAAAATTGCATCCAAACAGATGAAAGCCACAGAGGCAGCAAAGGAATCAAGGGACGTGGCGGCGTAAAGGTCCAGTTAAATGCCATCAGAGGCTGACCCATGCATGTAGTGAGTGCAGCATGTGGGTGAAGAGGGGGAGAGAACCAAGGATCATTCCTTAGGGCCTCCAGGGCAAGGTGGTTAGAGTTGAAGATGCAATGGCTATGTTCAGATAGTGAGGAATGGAACTGTGTAAGGGCAATCCCAACAAGTTGAATGATGAAGGAAAGACATTCAAGGAGGGATAAAGCATTCAAGGGCCACATTTTGCAGTCATTGGCAAAGAATCAGTATATATTATAGCACTGCAGGGTCAATAACTCACCTGGAAATTGATGGGATTGTGTACAAACTGATTTTACACCCCTCCTGATTAACATTGGGCAGAGTGTAAATCCAGCACTCCACCCAATCCCAGCCATTTCTTGCCCGGTGAGTTAGGTTAAAATCACACTGAAATCACGCCTGAGAGTCTGCATTTCCATACCATCAATGATCCAATGATCAGGAAAATCAAGGTATATTTTCTCTGTGTGAAGTTGGTGTATTTTATCTTCGAATAAAGAAAGTCAAAGTTTACAAATTAGGTCCATGTTTAACATGTGCTGTTTTGTAGTGTCCTGAATGAAGAAACAAAATGAAAAAAAAAAGACCCATTTATGCTGTCTTAAACATTCAAATGCGACTAGGGGTTTGTAATATTTTTGCTGTTTTGCATCATGATGTAGCATGTAAATTATGCCAATTAATTTGCTGCAATTATTCCAGCTCAGTATAAATTGTCGAGCTCCAGATGGTGATTTTAAACCAGTTGCAAAGCAAATTGATTTAAATCAAGCCCATGCCAACAGCCAATTCAAATCCCAAATGGGTTTCTGTCCTGCAGTACAGTACACAGTGCATGTGTCAGACTGCAATTTGATAGCACCTGACATAACCAGTATATTGTTTCAGGGAGATGTTAGGCAAAAGACAAGGGAGCTCAAGTTTAGCTCAGATCAATAAATCAAAGCCATGCTCATCTCCAGTGTTGATGCTGTATTGTAAAAAGCTGTTTTTTACCCCCGGCTGGATTTAAAAGGCGTTTTAACCCTGTGTGAGCCCTGTTCTTGTGATAAACTGGATTTACAAATGGTGGAAGATGGGAGGCCATTGAAGGAATCAAGTCAAAAGGTAACAAAAGTGTGCGCAAAGATTTTAGCAGCGGCAGGACTAAGATAGAGGCAGAGCTGGGCAATGTTGCAGAGGTAGGAGTAAGAGATGTTGGTAACGCAGTGTGGAGTTTGAAGCTCAGTAAATTTTGTGAAATCTGGTTCAGCCCATAATGCTGGAGGCAAGGGTGGAGACGGTGTCAAGTGAGCTGAATTTATGTTGAAGCTAAAATTGCAGGTTTTGCTGGAGAGAACAGTTGGGTGTCATCAGCTTACATATGGAAGCTGATCACCATGTCTGTGCATAATGTCATTAAGAGACACTGTGGAGATGAATAAAAAGGAACAAGCCAGGGATAGATTCTTTGGAGATTGAATGGGGGAAGGAAGAAAAGCCATGGCTTGAGATGTTCTGGCTGCCTTTGTACAGGTAGGAGGGAATCAGATAAGGGCAGTTGCAAGGAGCTGGACAATAGAGGAACGAGGGCAATGGAAGAGGATAGCATGGCTGATCATATCAAAAACCATGGAAAGATTGAGGAGATGCACAAGTGACACATCATTGTCAAGGTAACATACCACATAAGCTTTGTCTTTTTTTTGTTAAGTGCTCTATTTTGCCTCTTTTCTTCCCTGCAGTTGGACATTTCCATGTCAAACAGCATTAATAACTGAGGAGTAAATCAGCGGGAGTGTCATCAATACTTTTATTTGCGGCCTTTGCAGATGTGCAAGGTACTGATTTTCTTAAATGTCAGTTTAACTTGTGTGACCTTGGACCACATTTTGTACTTAACTTTGTAGGAGAATTCCCCTAATAAATGCCTTAAATTTGTCAAAATAATCAGTAACCGTACTGACAGATAGGAACAGAAATGATCAATGCTAATTAAACATATTGGCCTACACAAATATCATATTCCTTACCAGTTTCGAGACCCAGAGGGCACAGATTTAAGATGATTTGGCAAAAGAAGCAATGGCGACATGAAGAAAGCCTTCTCATGCAGCCAGTGGTTAGGATCTGAAATGCACTGCCTGAGAGTGTGGTGGAGACAGGGTCAGTTAAGGCTTTCAAAAGGGAATTGGAGTATTATTTGAAAAGGAAAAATTTGCAGGGCTAAGGGGAAAAAGCAGGGAAGTGGCATTAGGTGACATGCTCCATTAGAGGGCCAGCACAGGCATGATGGGCCAAATGGCCTCCTTGTGTGCTGTAACCTTTTTATGAAACCTGTTTCAGTCAAATTTCAGGGTGAATTACTGAACTAGCTGTGCATCAGTTTGTCACATTCTGATATAAGGCAGCTTACAAGATGGTACCTGGATGATCTGGTCCATTAATCCCTTTGAAATTCACCAAACAGAGCAAGTAGGTAAATAGATTTATCACTTAAAGAATTAAGATTCATATACCCATGACATCAACAACAAGCAAGCTATCCACTGTTGGGCTGTTGGTTCAAATGACTGGATCATTTTCTTTGAATGAACTTGGTTTAAACCATGTTAAATGAGAGATAACGTGCCAGGGAATAGCACTGTAATTGGTCACCACAAGGAATGGTGTTTATTTTCAGATTGCTATAGATCAAATGAACTTTAATTCTCCAATACAAAAACAGAATTACCTGGAAAAACTCAGCAGGTCTGGCAGCATCGGTGGAGAAGAAAAGAGTTGATGTTTTGGGTCCACACGACCCTTCAACAGAACTGAAGTATAGTTAGGAGAGGGGTGAAATATAAGCTGGTTTAAGGTGGGGGGCGGGGGGGGGGAGGGGAGAGAAGTTGAGGGTGGGGTGGTTGTAGGGACAAGCAAGCAGTGATAGGAGCAGATAATCAAAAGATGTCACAGACAAAAGGATCAAAGAGGTGTTGAAGGTGGTGATATTATCTAAGAAAAGTGCTAATTAAGAATGGAAGACAGGACACTCAAGGTACAGCTCTAGTGGGGGTGGGGTGGAAAGACTGACAAGGTATTAGTTGTAGATTTAAAAATAATGGAAATAGGTGGGAAAAGAAAAATCTATATAAATTATTGAAAAACAAAACAAAAGGGAGGGGGAGGAAATGGGGTGGGGATGGGGGGAGGGGGAGTTTAAGATATAAAGTTGTTGAATTCAATATTCAGCCGGGAAGGCTGTAAAGTGCCTAGTCGGAAGATGAGGTGCTGTTCCTCCAGTTTGCGTTGGGCTTCACTGGAACAATGCAGCAAGCCAAGGACAGACATGTGGGCAAGAGAGCAGGGTGGAGTGTTAAAATGGCAAGTGACAGGGAGGTTTGGGTCTTTCTTGCGGACAGGACCGCAGGTGTTCTGCAAAGCGGTCGCACAGTTTGCGTTTGGTCTCTCCAATGTAGAGGAGACCGCATTGGGAGCAACGAATGCAGTAGATTAAGTTAGGGGAAATGCAAGTGAAATGCTGCTTCACTTGAAAGGAGTGTTTGGGCCCTTGGACGGTGAGGAGAGAGGAAGTGAAGGGGCAGGTGTCGCATCTTCTGCGTGGGCACGGGGAGGTGCCATAGGTGGGGGTTGAGGAGTAGGGGGTGATGGAGGAGTGGACCAGGGTGTCCCGGAGGGAACAATCCCTACGGAATGCCACCAGGGGGGGTGAAGGGAAGATGTGTTTGGTGGTGGCATCATGCTGGAGTTGGCGGAAATGGCGGAGGATAATCCTTTGAATGCAGAGGCTGGTGAGGTGATAAGTGAGGACAAGGGGGACCCTATCATGTTTCTGGGAGGGAGGAGAAGGCGTGAGGGTGGATGCGCGGGAGATGGGCCGGACACGGTTGAGGGCCCTGTCAACGACCGTGGGTGGAAAACCTCGGTTAAGGAAGAAGGAGGACATGTCAGAGGAACTGTTTTTGAAGGTAGCGTCATCAGAACAGATGCGATGGAGGCGAAGGAACTAAGAGAATGGGATGGAGTCCTTACAGGAAGCGGGGTGTGAGGAGCTGTAGTCGAGGTAGCTGTGGAAGTCGGTAGGCTTGTAATGGATATTGGTGGACAGTCTATCATCAGAAATTGAGACAGAGAGGTCAAGGAAGGGAAGAGAAGTGTCAGAGACGGACCATGTGAAAATGATGGAGGAGTGGAGATTGGAAGCAAAATTAATAAATTTTTCCAGGTCCCGACGAGAGCATGAAGCAGCACCGAAGTAATCATCGATGTACCGGAGAAAGAGTTGTGGGAGGGGGCCGGAGTAGGACTGGAACAAGGAATGTTCCACATACCCCATAAAGAGACAGGCATAGCTGGGGCCCATGCGGGTACCCATAGCCACACCTTTTATTTGGAGGAAGTGAGAGGAGTTAAAGGAGAAATTGTTCAGTGTGAGAACAAGTTCAGCCAGATGGAGGAGAGTAGTGGTGGATGGGGATTGTTCGGGCCTCTGTTCAAGGAAGAAGCTAAGGGCCCTCAGACCATCCTGGTGGGGGATGGAGGTGTAGAGGGATTGGACATCCATGGTGACGAGGAAGCGGTTGGGGCCAGAGAACTGGAAATTGTTGATGTGACGTAAGGTGTCAGAGGAATCACGGATGTAGGTGGGAAGGGACTAGACAAGGGGAGAGAGAAGGGAATCAAGATAACGAGAAATGAGTTCCGTGGGGCAGGAACAGGCTGACACGATCGGTCTGCCAGGACAGTTCCGTTTGTGGATTTTGGGTAGGAGGTAGAAGCGGGCCGTCCGAGGTTGGGCGGCTATCAGGTTGGAAGCTGTGGGAGGAAGATCTCCAGAGGAGATGAGGTCAGTGACAGTCCTGGAAACAATGGCTTGATGTTCCGTGGTGGGGTCATGGTCCAGGGAGAGGTAGGAGGACGTGTCTGCGAGTTGACGCTCAGCCTCCGCAAGGTAGAGGCCAGTGCGCCAGACAACAACAGCACCACCCTTGTCAGCGGGTTTGATGACAATGTTGGGGTTGGACCTGAGAGAACAGAGTGCAGTAAGTTCAGAGAGAGACAGATTAGAATGGGTGAGAGGAGCAGAGAAATTGAGACGGCTAATGTCACGCCGACAGTTCTCAATGAAAAGATCAAGAGAAGGTAAGAATCCAGAGGGAGGGGTCCAGTTCTATTTCACCATAGTAAATTCGAAATTCAAATAAATTATATTTACTCAAGCTGCATGAAAGAAAAGTCTGCTACTTTGAAAGTTTAAAATGGTCTTTCAGTACATGTTGAAATATGGGCAGGTATATGAAATTTTATGTTGTTGTTCTGCTATGTGTAATAGATCAGACCATATCTTTCAACTGTCTCATTTAATCAGGATGTTCTGACATTAAATACTGCTGAGAAAAACAGAAATGGTGCATGAGTTGGTAAATCAGCAAATTTTACAAAAAGCCTGGCCCTGCCAACTTGAATTTCATCTATTTTTAGATAGGCTACAATTTGAGAGGTAAGGATCCAGCATATGTGATTAGATCACAACTATGGTTATCCCTGGCTTCTAAAATAATTAAAATATTTTCAAGCAAAGTTATTCATTTTTTTCCATATTATGATTTCTCACTTGTTACAAAAAAACAAAATTCTTATTAAGGGGAGGGCTACGTTTGGGTAATCTTGCCCATCTTCCAGGGCACAATGCAGAAATCAAAAACACAAATACCTGGGGGAGCTTTGATGTATCAAACACAGTTGCCATCTTAAATCTCCTTTAAAACCTCCCTATTGCTGTGCGGTTGATTCTATACAATCGTAAAGGAAGAGTGGAGAGAGAATTGGAAGTGAGAGTGACCTCACTTAGCCAATGCATATTTCCTAGTAAGCACCGGAAAATTCCTCACAACAAATCGCCTTCCCATTGCAACAAGGAATTTTCATGGGATGAGTGGGCCTTAAAATGAAACTTACACGGTAGAAGAGTCATAAAGAGCTCCATTTTTATTTTTCAAAAATAATTGAAACAATGTTACCACATTCAATTACAGCATTCTGGAGAAAAGGTGATAATATATGATTTGCTTGGGGTGTACCCATCCCTTCACTTGACTGCTCAACACCTGCCACCTGCCTAACGGAGTCAGACAAATAACATTGGGAAGGAACACCTTATTCTAAATGTCTCATCAATTTTGAGCCACTCAATTTCTGAAACAATTATTATGTAGCAACAATGTTATGTGTTCCACAACTCCGCCCATAACCACAAGATATATCCAGGTGAGGAAGTTGAGTTTAGTTTAGTTCATCCATTTAAAAAGAAAAACCTACAGATCCCTGTTAACAGTATCTGACTGGTTTTAGAATGATTCATATTTTTGCCCCTTCCTTGCCCAGAAGTCTACAACAAGTGCTGATAATTCTTCCTGACAACAGTCCTAAATTCACCAGAATTGATGTTTTCACCCCAATTTTGAGACCCTGGAAAGGATGACCAAGGGCATACCTACACCGATGGTGAGAGCTGCACTGGACTTTGTGATGGGTGTACCTCCATCTAATTTGATTAACTAATGGCCAAAGAGCTTGGTCTGTGGCACACTTGAATAGAAAGCACAAAATCTGGAGACGGACCAGCTCTTACATGGTTTCTGCTAACAATAAAAAGGAGAAGCCGTGGTAGTGCCAGAAAAGAGGACTAATTGTTCACTACGGCATAGCAGGGAAGAATTGGAAGTCCTGCTGCAGGGGTTTGCCAAGAGAGAGTGGTTAAGTTTGCAACTCATGGCCTTCCTCCAGTGAAAGCGCAGGTGCCAGCTGCACTGAGAGAGACCAGCGATTTCATAAATGCAATCAATTAGGTTCCTCGTACCTGACAAACGAGGAGGTTTTCCAGTAAGATGTGCAATGCTTTGATGAAGATTGTGTGTTCTATCCAGCTGATTCCTTGGGCAGAATTTTCCAGTCCCCCACTGTCAAGTTTGCAGGCAGAGGGTGCTTCTCACAACCCTCACCCCAATTGAGGCCTTTAAGTGGCCAATTATTGGGCACTTAAAGGCCACTTCCCCCCCAGCTGCTGGAGGGAGGATGAAGCAGAGGGGAAGTCTGGCAGGTCACCCTAGTCAGGCCTTGGGATGGAAGAGGGGCACCAACCTCAAGGGTCCCCTTTCCATATCGGGAGACCCCACCCAAGGGCTGCTCCCCTCTTCCCTTCCCCCATGGCTTTTCCATCAAGACCACAACCCCCCTCTCCCCACCCCACCCGGGGCCTCACCTCCCCTCCCTGCCGTGACAGCCCCACACTAACCTAGCCCTGGACTCTGGGACTTGGAATCTAGGGAGTGCTTATAGTCCCAGACCTGGCCACTGCTACTGCTGGCGCAGCAATCAGATTGGCCAGCAGCTCTCGGAGATTGGGCTGCTGGAAACCTGCTATCTGAAAAATCCTGCTCCTTTTTAAAGGCAAGGTGAAGAAAGTGTTTCATCTTGTGTTGCCTCCCGCAAAAAAATAACTGTTAACGTGTGCTTCATACATGTGTGCACTGCAACTGCAGACATCCTTGATTATTTTACACTACATCCTGGAGATACCTTATTGTGGCCATACTTCTGTTGTCACCCCGCAAACTAATTTAAGCTGCTCAGCACATGGAACTTTATTGGCATGCGTGACTCAATACCAATGTAAATAATAACTAGAAAAGTGAGAAAAGCACCTCAGCCCCCACCCTGCCCAAAGAAAGTTATTTTACAACTATCTGTCTCCTCTGAACTAACAAAAGATCTCCTTTATCATCTTTTTGTAACAGAATTATTTAGATACAAATTCTCTAACTCATACCTTTCCTCTCAAGACTCCACAAATAATGAGCTTATAAATTTACAATTCAAATTATAGCTCAATCTCTGAAACTATTCTGTTGAATGAATCTTCCTTCTGCAACAAATAGCAAAAGACAGTTGACCTCCTCTACACAAAATTTACATTATCTATTGGCACAGCCATGTTCTTACCACCATGCCCCCGCAGGGCCGTAATAATCTCCAAAGAGCGGAAGACAGGATAGAATGAAAGGCACACCCCAGGCAGCAACATAATACGCACTGCAAGACATAATGCAAGGGAAAAAAAAACTTAATTCTGACAAAGAATAAAAGATAAAACAAACTGTTGTACACTTTAAATTGGAAATATTTAAGCTCCAAAATGGTGAGACTTGATCCTGGTGCACAGCTTTGCTTGATGGGGTGATGGTAGAGACATCAGCGCACTTGATTAACAGTGTTCCCAATTTTCTGTCCATATGCAGAGTCTCTCAATTTTGGAACTATAGTTATTAATACATTATTAAAATTAATCACTTCCAATCTACAGATGAATTGTGAAAACAGAAAAAGACTCTGGGAAATAATTTTAAACTAGTCTTTAATGATACAAGGTATTTATTTTAAATAATTAGTCTTTTCAAAATTACTTTGTTTAGAGAATAATTTTTAAATTAAGTTGTCATTTATTTTCCCAATTTGAGAGTTTTTTTGATCAGAAATATTAAGATGAAAGTTAGAGATAAATTATTGAATCAGTAATATTCTCCATAATTCGAAAGACAAAGCCTAATAACAGTAGGAGTTTTCCTGCTGAAGAACACAAAGGAATGGAGGTTTGTCTTTTAGGCAAGAACACCATTTCAAATAGCCTGTGGAGGACAGATGCAGCACTGTATATTATAATAAGGTTCTAGTGTGAAATTTCACAGGAAATAGAACTTATGACCACAGTTCAGGAATGCACGATTTTTCTGGTATTCACCATGCCATTCAGTTTTAATCAGTGTAGTGGGGAAACATTTTTTAAAAAGCTGAACTTGGATGAAAATTATACAAAAAGCCAAGAAAAAAACCATTTTAAATGTTTAAGCATGATAAGCCTAATGCTTTATTGATGGCAATCATAAGACAGGACATTAGTTACAGGAATATTTCACTCTATTGAAAGATAAATCACATTAGGTCTCCACAAAATGAGCACAACCCTGTAGTGTGCATAATATACACTAAACATTTAACGGACATTTTTCACAATCAGAATATTCCACCCCCAACTTTCAGGGTCATAAGTCAAAGGTATCAGCAGAAAACAGCTGTATAATGATTTATCAAACACACAAGGTATACACTCCAGAAAAGAGCCAGGGCTCACAGATAGCAAAATATAATTACAAATGACATCAGATACAATATTGTTAAAACAAGGGAGGATGCCTTATCATCAAGTGACAAAAACTCACCTTCATTTGTTAAATTTTGCTGGAGCACAAAAGCAACTCAATACAGGAGGAAGAAAAAGCTGCAAGGGTTAGTCCAAAAGAATTCTATTTCAATAGACTGATTAAAGAGGTAGTGTTGGTCACCAAGAAGAAATTCACAGTATAAGCCATCCCGCTCCCCCTGCTTGAGGAGGATGACAACAACAGCAGAACCTCAAAAGAAACACAAAAGAGGGTTGTTTTCTTCCTCCTGGGCAATCTATGTTCCATAGAATAACTTTAACTGTTGCTAGCAGCGGCGGTGGCGAAGGGGTGGGGGGGGGGGGGCTGCAAAGTTATGCTTCTTCACATCTAATGAGTAACAATGAATGTCTTTAAAATCTAACTTTATTTCCACTGCCAGTTGACCAAAAGCATTTCAGTTCTGCGGAAATGGTAACATCAGAGTTCTGTTTTTGCCTATGGCATTTCTACATCAATTTTGGGAGGCTCATCTCTATATGGTAGATAAGCATTGGCAAACATTTGAGGAGATATTTCATAATTCTCACAAAGATACATTCCATTGAGAAATATGGACTCTACAAGAAGGATGAACCATCTGTGGCTAACAAAAACAGTTAAGGATGGTATCACATTGAAAGAAGAGGCATACAATGTTGTGAGAATTAATGATATGCTGTAAGATAGGAACATTTTAGAAACCAGAAAAGGATCACTGAGAAAATTAAAGAGGGAGAAAATAGATTATGAGAGCAAACTAGCAAAAAATTTTAAAAAGACAGTAAAAGCTTCTGCAAGTATTTAAAAGAAAAGAGATTAGCTCAAGTAAACATTAGTCCTTTAGAGATTGAGACTGGGGAATTAATAATAGGAAGCAAGGAAATGGCAGTGACGTGAACAGATATTTTGTATCTACCTTCAGAATAGGACACACTAAAAGCAACCCAATAACAGTAGAGTGGCAAAAGGGAGTTAGGAATTCAAATAATTATCTCTAATGGCCTGCATCCTTTGGTTTTAAAAGAATGAAAGACTTGCATTTATTTAATGTTTTTCATGAACACTGGATATCTCTCAGCATTTTACTGTCAATGAAGTACTTCTGAAAGATAGGGTTGAGTAATATCGGCGGAGGGGGGTGCGACCCGCCCCCAGAAACAACGTTGGCGTGGAGCCAACATGTTCCACACCGACTTGCAACCATAAAGCACTGCAGGCAGACTAATGAGGGCCAAGTGGCACTTCTGCCCCTCACTGGGGCAGAAGTCCTGCACTCTGGAGCTGCTGGCCAATCCAATTGGCTGGAAGCTCCATCAGTCCTGGCAATGCAGGGAAGCATCAGTGGTCACTGCCGGAACTGTAGAAGGAAAAGAAGATTAAGGCCCATGGATCCCCAAACCAGTCCGAAGACTTGGGTTGGGAGGGACTGGGTAGGTTACGGGGAGGGGTGAGGGGAGGGGTTGGTTTAAGGGAGGGAGTGGGTAGGAAGAGGGGGGGGGTTCAACCTAATGGGGCTGTCCCACGATCGGCAAAGGGCAGCCTCCGAAGAGCAACCACCACTCCCCAACCCCTGTTCCTGCCCATCCTTTACACATTTAAGTTAAATCAAGCTTCCCGCTCCCACCCAGTTGCCCACACCAAACGTTTTATGGTGTGGGCAGTGTATTATCAGGGTCGACTGCTTGATAACAAACCTAATTGACCCTTGTTTATTCATTTAAATATGGCAGATGGGCTGCTGAATTTAGCGCCAATTCGTGCCTCCATCCCCTCCCTCCCACCCTGTATTATGGGGGGTGAGCTTGGGGGTGGACAGGAAGGTGGTGGGTTGGGCGCCCGCCCTATTTTACGTGCAACCCTCATCCTCCATGGGAAACATGCCCGCCGGGGGCACGTAAAATTCAGCACGTAGTCACTGCTGTCATGTAGGAAACACAGCAGCTAAACTCCCACAAAAAATGTGGTAATGAACAGATAATTTTTTTTAATGATGTTGATTGAGGGATAAATATTGGCCAATGCACCAGAGATAACGTCCCTGCTCTTCTTCGAAATAGTGCCATCGGAGCTTTTACATCCATCCAACCAGGCAGATGGGGCCTCTGTTTAACATCTCATCCAAAAGATGGCACCGCCAAATGGAATGTCAAATGTGATTTTTGGGCTCAAGCCCTGGAGTGGGACTTGAACTTGGAACCTTAAGGAGCAGCTGCAGAAATAGTGGGTGCATCGACTGTAACTTAAATTCCCTAGATTCTGGAAAGATCTTGGCAGATCGGAAAACCACAAATGTAATGATGAAGGACATACGGACTCGAAAAGTTAACTCTTTCTCTCTCCACAGATGCTGCCAGATCTGCTGAGTTTTTCCAGCATTTTTTATTTTTATCACAAATGTAATGCCTCTATTCAAAAAAAGTGTGACAAAAAGCAGGAAACTATAGCTAGTTAGCGTAACATCTATCACTGAGAAAATGCTGGAATCCATTAGGAAGGAAGAAGTAGCAGAACATTTAGAAAATCATAATACGATCCAGCACAGTCAATGTGAGTTTATGAAATGGAAATTGTGCTTGACAAATTCATTAGATTTCTTTGAGGATGTAACAAGTGGAATGGATAAAGAGGAATGGGTAGATGTAGCGTATTTAGATTTCCAAAAGGCATTCAGTAAGGTGTAACATAAAAGGTTACTGTACAAGTTAAGAGCTCGTGGAGTTGGGGGTTAAAAGTTAGCATTGACAGACAATTGGCGAATGAACAGAAAACAGAGTTGGGATAAATAGGTCATTTTCAGGCTGTCAAACTATAAATTAGTGGGATGCCACAGGATTGGTGCTGGGGCCTCAACTATTTACGATCTATATTAATAACTTGGATGAAAGAACCAAGTGCACTGAAGCTAAATTGGCTGACGATACAAAGATATGTTGGAAAGCAAGTTGTGAAGAGAACAGAGAGTCTGCAAATGGATACAGAGAGGTTAAATGAGTGGGCAAAAATTTGGCAGGAGGAGTATAATGTGGGAAAATGTGAGATTGTCCACTTTGATTGGAAGTATAGGAAAGCAGAATATTATTTAAATGGAGATTGACTACAGAATACTGTAGTACAGAAGGATCTGGGTGTCTTTGTACACGAAACAAAATAGTGTAAGTACAGCAATAATTAGGGAGGTAAATGGAATGTTGGCCTTTACGCAAAGGGGATGGAGTGTAAAATTAGGTAAGTCTTGCTACAAAAGTACAGGGCTTTGCTGAGATCACACCTACATTACTGCGAAAAGTTTCAGACCCCTTATTTAAGAAGGGATATACTTTCCCTGGAGAGTTCAGAGAAGGTTCACTAGGACGATTCTTGGGATGAAGGGGTTGTCATATAAGGAAAGGTTGAGTAAGTTGAGCCTTAAACTCTGGCATTTAGAAGAATGAGAGGTGATCTTATTGTACTGTATAAAGGTCCTGAGGGGGCTTGACAGGGTAGATGCTGAGAGGATGTTCCTTCTCACTGGGGAATCCAGAACTAGGGAGAATAGTTTCAGAGTGAGTGTTCGCCCATTAAAGACAGAGATGAGGAGAAAGTTCTTCTGTCAGAGAGTTATGAATCTTTGGAATTCTCGCCTAACCCAGAGCACTTTGGAGCCCGTGTCATTTAATATATTCAAGGCTGAGGTAGACAGATTTTCGAACTACGGGAGTCTGTTAATTCATTCCGAAGCCAGTTGAAGTAGGAAACCAGAAGCCAACCTTTTACTTAACATCAGTGTCAGAATTTTACAGCCCCTCCCACCGATAGGATTTTCCAGTCCCATCGAAGTTAATGAGCTTTTAAAAGGTTTGCCACATTTTACAGCCCCGCTCCCGCTGCGACAGGGCCATAAAATTCTTCCCTAGGTTTACTTACAGAATGCAACATTACAAATATCTTCCTCCTCCCTAACCAATGGCCAGTGTCCCAGAAGTCTCTCTTTATATTATCTTTCAAAATAAAACAAATGGTCAATAAAATCAATTAATACATGAGGTGACAGCCCCTGATACTCTTTTCGAGTTATCAACAGTCACAGATTGCAACTCTTTTGAGTACAATCACAGTTCTTGGTTTCCGGGAGTGGGGCATGAACCCACAACCCTCTGATTCAAAGGCGAGGGTGCTATGAACTGAGCCACAGCTGACACCGCACAAGTCTCTCTTTGTATTTTCTCCAGGTACTTAATCAATCAATGCCCTCCATCTGTATAGCCTTAACCTTAATAATACAATTAACATAGTCAAAGGTCTTGGAGAACAGGCACGAAAGTGGAATTGAGGCCAAGATCAGATCAGCCATGATCTTAATGAATAGTGCAGGAAGTTGTGGCGCTGTATGACCTACCCCTGGCAGCTATTCCTTATCTTATGTTTTTATGAACATGCTCTGGAAGCAGGCCGAATTTTGGTTGATAGAGTAACACAAGTTATTTGACCCAGTAACTCTTAATGGGCTGCTCCTTTCCGTCAAACAGAAGTTCACCATTTCTCAGTTTAAAACCGAAGGATGAAAGTATACACGCGGAGAAGTGTGGGCAACTAAAACTCACTCATTTAACAAAGACTATCCTGGGGTCTTGCTGCAGGAAGTACAGCCAAAAAGTATGGGACTATCTACTGATGTCCATGGTCTATTGATTTAGTTGTGCAAGAGAATGAAATCCTCTGGGTTTGTCACAACTGGGAGAAAATGCTAAGCAAATTCAGTGGCATCAGGAATAATGTCATGATATCCACCTTTGTACACAAACATCCGCCTATAGACAGGCAATAAACTTATCTCACACACCCTCAGGATAGTAGCACACAAAGCTGTTTGCAACATTACTTCATTCTTTTCTACAACTGAAGCAGTAGGGCACAACTGCAGTGAAGCATTGCAATGGCCTTGCCTAAGGAGAAAGGAAGGTATTCTGGCTACACATGTGCTGCTTTGGAAGTGGATGAGGGGGGTTGGTGGTGAATGGGGGAGGCCAGAGGAGCTCATGAGATTGCCAATATTTTATTGTGTTTTGCAACTACTGATAAAGCACAAAGATAGGTAAGGGACCATCCATGCTGCAACAGTTCACTCAGTACAGGATGTGGCCCTACCATTTCTGACTAACTCGGTTAAGAGATTAACTGGGTTGAGTTTGGAGCATTGGTGCCACCACCCATTATGATGATCCTTCCTTCAACGACCTACTTTCTTAATCTAGGGTTACATTTGCAAAACAGGTGCATGACACAAAGAATGTCTTATGATCTTGCTTCTCTCTTTGAAGACACTGTCTTGGGGATGCATGCAAATACCCTTTTTAGAAGCTCATTCCAAGATAAAGAAAAATCCAGTGCGAGTAGTACCATAAAGTATAGAAGTTCACAGCAGGCTGCAACAAGTATTCCAGCTGTCCAGGAATGAGAATAATTATCAACATTCCAGAGAAAATAGCTAGTAAGCTTGAGGAATGTGTAATAGGTGACTTATAACTCACAAGTGAGAAGTGGAAGGGGCAGGAGGGGAATTGGAAAGATTTAGACAGGCTGAATGTCCACAACATATACCTGTTGCATGGGTAAAGGACTGGCATCCTACTAAATCTGCTTTTGGGCATAAATGAATGCAGGAGCAGAAGGCATTTTCCACATCCTTGAGTCTGCGATAAACAGCTTGCAGCAGCTGGCAGAGGATGTGCAACAGTGCTCCTCCAACATCATTGCAGTCACACAAGGGATTTACACAAACAAACAGTACCATGGAGTAAGTGGCATCTTCACAGCCATCTGTAGAGCATTCCAAAATACAGGCCAATTTTCACGTTCTGTGACTGATGCCAATCAGACCGTGAGTACCCACTTAAAAGAATCTATCACTGATGGATTTAACAGACTATATGATCAGCTGAAAAGAGCATTCACTTCGAGACAACAAAAGCCTCAACACCACCCTTGCTGTACTGCTGAAGATTTGCATACCAGAGCTGGCTACTCCCATAACTAAGATATATCAGCTATGACTCAGGCATCTACTCAACAATGTGGCAGATTGCCACGGTATGTCCTCAGCATAAAAAAACACAACCCCTAAGACTAGGACAACAACTGCCCTCTTAGCTTTCTCCCAAACATCAGTGAAAAGATGGAAGGGTTCATCAATAATGCCATCAAGTGACGCTGGCACATTAATAACCTACTCAGCAACACTCAGTTTGGGTTCTGCCAAAATCACTTAGTTCCTGACCTTGCCTTCATTCAGTTACGGATGCATGATTAGACACCAAAGGAGAGGGGGAGAGTATCTGCTCAAGACATCAGAACAATCAACTAAATACGGCACAAAGTAGTTCTAGCAAAAGTGGAGTCAAAGGAGAGCCATAAAAATGTTATAGCTGCTGGGTTATAAAATGTGGATTTCATTGGAATAGCACAATGGACTTTTATGGAGCGATATCTTTTCCTATCTATGCATACATCAGGACTGACAGTTGAAGCACTGGTGGCCATATGGGTTTTGTCAGTAATGCTTGGGACTATTCAAAGGTTGTTAGCCAGTAAAAGTTTTGTGCCCTCTGCAACACTGAAGTCTCCATTCCATTTGAAAAGTGATAAAGGTGCTTCATCTGGCAAGTTTGGCATCAGTCATGTCTTATTAGAGATATACACTGCAGGCAGGCTTATCTAGCAAATAGCCCCAGGATCCTGTTGCTTGATGCTGCTGTGACCATCACAGCTGCACAAAGAACCACCACAGTCCTTGAAACTGTGTGAGAGTCAGACTGCAGAGGAAGGCAGTTTGGTCACTGCTTTGGCAATGACTGGTATCTTCCCCTATATCTAGGTAGGAGCATTGTGACAGATCCTTGGGTTGTGCAGGAGTGAGTATACAGTTTAATTAAAAAATTAGAATAATACACCAGGTCAATCAATATTTCTGGAGGAAATGGATAGTCTACATATCAAGTGCACAAACTTTTACACAAACAGGCAACCATAAAGTAGACAAACTTTTCTGGCCATAAATTCTGATTGCCCTCTGTGTGCTTCTGTTTCAGATATCCAGCAATGGTAGTGTTTTTTTTCCTTACATGGTTTGAGGTGAAGATTTTGTTATTAATTTATGGGATGTGGGCGTCGCTGGCTAGACTTTATTGCCCATCCCTAATTGCAGAAAGCATTTAAGAGTCAACATGTCCCTATAGGACATTAATGAACCGGGGTTTCGTGGTCATCATCAGACCTTTAATTCCAGATTTTTATTGAATTCAAGTTTCACCATCTGTCAGTGGGATTTGAACCCGGGTCCCCAGAGAATTACCCTGGGTCTTCTGGAACACTAGTCCAATACCGCTATGCCACCACCTCCCCGATATATGAATTTGTCCTCATCCAGCTCATGCAATACGATTGGAACATTTCAATTTTGTTAACAACAACTTGTATTGGAGCAGCAATAACAAAGGTTAGAGGAATGTATTGATTAGCAAACTGAAAACTTTAGCAACAAGCTAGAAATGTACATGCCAAAGATTCTATGCAAGATACTAAATGAAGAAGTAGATTAATGCTCATTGTCAAAAATCAACCCGAACATAAACCTTGATTTAAGGATTAAGTTAACGCAGTCAATGTATGTTGAGCTGCTATGTGCCATTTTACATAGTGAGATGTATTATGAAATACAGCATATGACCTTATTTTAATAATGATTCAAACTTAATGTAGGGCCCTGTGTGCTGCAGCAGTGCCCCTCTTGGTTTACAAAGATCATACCCGCAAAACTTGTCCCACCACACATCAGACCCATGAGATTAGGTGCCGAATTTCATGACCTATGCCCTTCACAAGTACAGCCAGCGGAGTTGCATAAAATCGGAGAAGTAAGCCATAAGGAAATTACACTCAAGTGTGACAAGTGCAATAAAACATACAAATATTTAACTCTATTTTCAAGTTAGTTTTGAAAATAATTGATTATTAACAAGTCTTTGCTTGCAGGAAAATGAGAATTAAACCAAGTTTCAATTAAACTATTTGAATGTGAGCTCACTGATACTGAAAAGGGATTTTTATAATTCCTGCTTCTGGGCCTGCATGCACTTTTAATCAGTCATATAAATAGGGCAACTGGTTCCTTCAGCACTATTATCTTTAATTAAATCTGTTAATACAGTAATTTAGTGTGTAAGGCATTGGAAAAAAAGATGTAAAACAACAACCTTATTAATAGGTCTTGGCTTATTAAAGTTCTGCTATCAATCAGTCTTTCCTCCTTTCCCATGGTTCTTTCACATTGCTGAATATGACCAGTGAAGGCAATAAACAAATTTTGTGGGGGTGAGAATGTGGCAGAAAGTCAGATTTCCTCCCCAAAAAAAGCTAAACGTGGCCATTCGAGCACTGAAACATGCCTACGCACCCAGACAAAATTTCAGGCCATGGTGTCAAATCAAAATCGTTGGAGCCTACCACCTCCAGGGAGTCAGATTCCATTTCACCATGTTATCAGGCCAGCTTAGTTTAGTGTTAAGCCAAAACTTATCTTTAACAGATGCAATTCTATTTGGTATAACCCGTCCTGCCAGTTTTTCTACCACTGTCAGGCAGTGTTTCATATACAAAGAATGTTAAAGTATCTTGTTTCACTGATGAGTAACTCTACATTTCAGACAGAATAAAGCAGCATATATGTCCAAACTGCTGCCTACATGACTTCTATAAATAAAGCTTGTGGCTGCAGTAATTATCAAGTAAGTAGAAGTGGTAACATAAGAATGCAAAATATCAGAAGTCCCATATTGATGATATGTCACCCGAGCCCAGGTACAAAAATAGAATACAAAGTTCACTACCCATATTCCTCTATTAATTTTCCTTGTCAAATTTCTGTTCGATGTCCTCTTAAAATTATTGATATTATCAGCTTTAATTTCCTTGGAAACTTTCCTTGGAAGTCCATTCCAAATACTTGCCATCCTCTGTGTATAGTAATTGTACAAAACATGTTTTAGAAATGTAGATAATATCAATAACAATTACTGGGTGCGGCAACAGTGAATCACACCAAATTACCATTGTTTCACCTTTCGGAGAACTTGCAACACTCACTCTGAGGTCATAAAAACTCAAGTGTCTAGGTTAGGATTTAGGTAACCTCTGTGCTGGCAATATGAGGTTCCACGAGGCTCTATGAAAGGAGCTGGAGTTCAAGCTTCAGACATTACAATACATCAGGGAGGGGGAAAATTACCTGGATGCTTTGTTCCAAGAGACAGTCACACCTCTTAGGCTAGGTACCTCTGATTTGGTCTGTGGTCAGGAACAGAAGGGTGTGACAATGAGTGAGGCAGATATGGGGATCCAGAAGGTAATAATGCAGGAGCCTCGGCCCTTGCAATTGTATAACAGGTTTGCAGTTCTTGCAACTTGTATGGACGAGCACAGGGACTGCAGGGAGGAAGAGCAAATTGACAATGACACAGTGGTGCAGAGAGCCATTCAAAGGGGTGGGGGGGTGGGGAGTAAAAAAGGAATGTAGTTGTAGTAGTAGACAGTATAGTTAGGGGGATAGATAGTGTTCTCTGCAGCCAAGAGCATGAGTCCTGAAGGCTGTATTGCCTGCCAGCACCAGGGTTAAGAACATCTCCTCAGGGCTGGACAGGAAGGGGAAGGATCCAGTGGTAACAGTCCAACAACATAGGTCGGGCCAAGAAAGAGATTCTGCTGAGGAAGTATGAGCAGCTAGGAACTAAATTAAAATAAAACAAAGGTAATAATCACTGGATTATTACCTGAACCACAAGCAAACTGGCATAGGGTAAATAGATTAGGACAGTTGAATGAGTGGCTCAAAGACTGATGTGGGAGAAATGGGTTTTGATTCATGGAACACTGGCACCAGTACTGGGGAAAGAGGGAGCTGTACCATTGGGACAGCCTTCACCTAAACTGCACTACGGCCAGTGTATCAGCAAATCATATAACTAGGGCTGTAGAGAGGGCTTGAAACTAAACAGTGGGGGGCGGGAGAAAGTTCATGTGAGGGGAGATTTGGAAAGTTAAAGAGAAAGGACAAGGCAATAGTGCAGGGTAGCATTGCAGATAATGACAACCAGAGTGTGAGAGGATGGAACATAATGTATAGACACAAGTGTGCACCAGCAAATAATCAGATTAGGGAAAAATGGTAAAAAGGCAGAATTAAAGGCTCTTGATCTGAATTCAATTGAATCAGTTTGGGTGGAGATAAGAAATAGCAAAGGAAAGAAGTCACTGGTGGAGGTGGTTTATAGGCCCCTTGACAGTAGCTATAAGAGTATAAATCAATAAATAATGGGGACTTGTAAGAAAGGTACTGCAATAATTGCGGGAGAATTTAATCTTCACATGGATTGGACAAATCAAACTGGCAGAAGTAGCCAGGAGGGTGAGTTCATGGAGTGTACTCAGGACACTATGTTCTGGAGCCAACCAGGGAGCAGGCTATTTTAGACCTAGTAATGTTAATGAGACAGGATTAATTAATGATCTCATAGTAAAGGATCCTCTAGGTAACAGTGATCATAATGTGATAGAATTTCACATTCAGTTTGCTGGTGAGAAATTTAGATTTGAAACTAGTGTCTTAAAATGAAATAAAGGCTACTACAAGGGTATGACAACAGAGTTGACTTAAGTGGAATGGGAAAATAGGCTAAAAGGTAAGGCAGTTGAGAAGCAGTGGCAGGCATTTAAGGGGATACTTCATAACTCTCAACAAAGATATATTCCATTGAAGAAAGAAAGATGCTATGAGTTGGAGTTTAGAAGAATGAGAAGTGATCTTTTTGAAACATGTAAAATTCTGAGGGGGCTTGACAGGATAGATGCTGGGAGGATGTTTCCTTCTTGTGGGGGAATCTAAAACAAGAGGGCACAGTTTAAAATGTTCTGCCCAAAAACTTGACTGGCAAATATCTGAGGCTGAACTAGACTGTTTTCAACCTTAGTGTAATATTTGACCCCAAGATGAGCTTCCAAATATCAATGCCATCATTAAGACCACCTGTGTAACGTGATCCGACTCCATTCCTGCCTCAACTTATCTGCTGAAGCCCACATTCGTGCCTTTGTTATCTTTGGGCTTGATTATTCCAATGCATTCCTAGTTGGTCATCGACATTTATCTTCTGCAACCTTGAAGTCACGCAAAACTCTGCTGCTGGGTCCTTACTTGTACCAAGCCTTGTTCCTCTATTGGCCCTGTACTTGTTGACCTACGTTGGCTCCTGGTTGAGCAGCGCCTTGATTTTAAAATTCTCATCCTTGTTTTCAAATCCTTCCATGGCTGTGCCCCTCCCTTATCGCTTAATATCCTCCAGCCTACCACCCTCCAAGTTATCTGTGCTCCCCGAATTCTGGCCTCTTGAGCAACCCCAATTTTAATCAGTCCATTGCGTCTTCCGTTTCAAAGGTCTTAAGTTCTGGAATCCCCTCCTCAAATCTCTGCACTGGTCTACTTCCCTTTCCTCCTTTAAGACACTCCTTAAAACCTACCTCTTTGGCTAAGCTTTTGGACATCTGCCCTAATATCTCTATGTGGCCCAATTCTAAATTCTGTTTTATAATGCTCCTGTGAAGCTCCTTGGTGGCTTTTATTAGCTTAAAGGCACTATATAACTTGTTTGGTGTGGCAACACACGTGGTTGAGCCTAAACTGGCTATGAGCTGCCTGTGTGTAAGGCAAAAGTGGAAAAATTTATTGAACTAAAAACATTGTAGATTGGGAAAAGAGACACTTAAATCCAGACACTGTGTCACTCCCTGATGCCTGCCCTCTATTCTTTTCTGCCGACAATTTCTCCCAGGTTTTCATTTTCCACAGTCAATTCTTATATCTCTCAGAATTTCTTATAGCATTGTTATACTACATTACAGAACTGCTTGGTTCTGTAACAGTTGTCACTGTCACTCTGAAAAAGTATTCTGGTGCATCAATTGGTAATGGAAAACTGCTCTTCAACAAAACTCGAAATGCACTTGCTCGAAACCAATGATGTTTCCGACCTTAAATATTCCCCCCTGTCTGGAGAAGTCCCATGTGAGCCAGCAATTCTGAAAATTTAACTTGCTGATGACCTAAAATGAAAAGTGGTAATCCATACTGTCCTGTGGCAGGAGCCATTTATGTTTTCTCTAAATGCTATTTTCCTTCAGCAGCAGGAGAAAACCACCTGCTGAGGTAGATCTCTGTACCACTGCAGGCCTCAACACCATCTCACTTGCTGATTTGGGGCTTTATCCGCACTACTGTGATATAAAGGCAGCATAATGAATCTCTTCCTGATAATCTCTATGAATGACCTGTGTTATCATCCTATTCCTAACAAATTCTATGTGGATAAAAAATAAAATAAACAACTGCTGTCCACAAGAAAAAATCTATCCAGGATTCCAAAATGATATCAAGGGGCATAGGTCTAAAAGTGAATCAAGAGGTTTAGGAAAGTGAGCAAGAGAAAGGTTTTCTTTTTACAGAGGGTTAAGAGACCTTTGAATGTTAATGATCGAAACAGAGACAATGGCAACATTTAAGAGCAGGTTCAGGGAAAAGAAAGGGATTTGGGAACAGCGCATGCACATGGATTAGGATTCCACTCGTGCAGAATAAACACCAACATGGGCTGTTTCTATCTTGTAGTTTCTATGTAATTCTGTGTAATGTTAGACATCAAGGATCATATTATGAATCCCATTAATTAAATGCAAATAATTAAGGCATGTGTAAATAGTTCCCACCAAAACTAAGATGACTAGTAAATAAAGCTTAAAAGCAAAATACTGCGGATCTGGAAATCTGAAATAAAAACAGAAAATGCTGGAAAAACTCAGCAGGTCTGACAGCATCTGTGGAGAGAGAAACAGAGTTAACGTTGCGAGTCTGTATGATTCTTCTTCAGAGCTAAATAAAGATGGACGTACTACACAGAAAGAAAAGGAGCAGGGAGAAAGAAAGGAGAGAGAAAGAAGAACACTGCATTTATATTGTGCCTTTCGCATTCTGATACACAGAAATACAATGAAGCAACAACATGGAAACAGGCCACTCGCCCAAAAGCATGCATCGGCATTTGCCCCCCGACACGAGCGAATAGTTATAAGCACGTTTCCTCATCGGTTCCCATATCCCTTTAATGCTTTTTACCTTAGTTCACCCAGCCAATCTAACCTTAAAGTTTGACATAGTTTCTGCTTAGGACATCCAAAAGTGCCTTATAGCAAACAAAATATTTCTGGGGCAAGATTTTTAGGTCGGCGGGCAGGTGGGCGCGATCAGCGGGTCTGGGATCGGCCAGGGAATGGACCACCAACCATGATCAGCCCCTGACCGCAATTTCACGCTGGCTGGCCAATTAAATTGAAATGCTCAGCGCTGCCGGGCGGGGGCGGGAGGAGGGTGGGTGCTGACGTAAACACAGAGGAGTGCGGAATGAAAGCTCCCTGAAGGCACAGAGCTGCCTCATGGAGCTGAAGAATTGGAAACAAATAAAGTTTTTAAAATCAGGAAAAAAATGTACAAGCATCATAATCAGTCACCTGAACATATACATGATAAAAATGCTGTCCAGAGATTTTCTTTTTAATTTAATAATGGAAACCTCATCCCATCCTTGGATGAGGTTTCATGAAAAAAGCAAAGTCTGGCTGGGCGATTCGCCTGTCTGTCAACCGTAAGGTTGGGCGGACCATGAAAAATCAAAGACAATTACAACTTTAATTGCACCAATTGGCCTTTTAATTGTTGGCAAGTGCACTTCCGACTTTTGTATGCGCCCGCCAACCGAAATATCCCGCCAGCGCAGGATGATGTCAGCACGCTTGCCCGATGTCATCTCGTGCGATTTCAAGAACATGTCACTCAAAATAAAAGAAACATGAAGAAGTCATCACACATCACAGTTCCATTGCATTTTATAAAATGTGCCGGAGGCTGTGGTTCCACCTGTGAAACAATGGGCAGAATCATCCCAGATTTCCGTTAAGTGCGCTAGCAGGTGGGGAAAATGACATTTTACCCGCCGGCCTTAATGGAGGCTTTTCCTATCGTGTTGTCCCAAATCCACCGCATTAATTATGCATTCCCAGGAAAAACGCCATTTCCATGGCGGGCAGGCTTTCATTCGCCAGCCACGCCATCACCTTGCTGCTTCATCATGCCAAGCGCCATATTTAACCAGCAGCAAGCTTTTCGAGGGTTTAAATAAAGGAAGAGGATTGTTTATTTACATGCTCACCCCGAAATCTAACAGTCACACACACAAACACAATCAAGGAAAGTACAGTTGGAGAGAACAGTGCACTTTTACAGGTTATAAGCAAAAAGAATAGTTCATAATTCACATCATTGTCTTGTTCTGGAAAACAAATGTTGCAGGCCTGATGAAGAAAACTTCTTCACTCCTGAAGGGTAGCTTAGGTGAATTTAACAGTCGAAAGTCATATGACAAAGTCATTATAGATTTTCTCAAAGGGCTGGACTTGCTGCAGGTCACGAAGTTAGTTGCTTGTAGTCTCGTTACCGGGAAGGCAGTTTGCTGTATAAATGGACCCAAAAAGGAACAGGTTTGGAGACCTTAGAATGTTACAACCTCCAGTTCCTTTAAGGTATAGGCGTTATTGCCCTATTAGCTGCTATGTCTTTCTGCAGACAGCATTTAAAGATTACAAAGGCACACACATGGCTGCCTTACCATGTGACTCCTCACAATTGCAGTTCCTTTTTCAAATACGCTGGTGATCTTAGGTTGATTAGCCACATCTTGGTTTATTATTGCAAGACACTCATCCTGACGAGAGATTAAGACGTTCATCTTCTTTGTTTCAAAAAAGGCTCTTCAATTTGGGAATGCTTTTTGATGGTCTCAGGACATGTGTATTTAGCACTTTTTCATCTGGGATGTGCATTTTTGCCTCAGACAATGAGTCACTTTTTGAATACACAGGGCAGGTCATCTGACCTTCAGCGGCCACCTTTACAGCAGCATATGGTTCATTTTAAAAAGCAAAGGTTAATTTCAAAGAGGCCATGTTGAATAAAGTTCATATCTGAAAAGTTGGTTATATGATATATCTTTACTGGGCATAAAAGATTATGATAATTTCAATAGAGAATGGACAGGCTGTGGTAGGTCATGGATATATGTTGTTAATTTGTCAACTGCTTAGTTGAAATCTCAAGCGTGCTTTTATGCAAGGTGCCAAGAAGCAGCCAGGTATTTTGTCTCAGAAAGATAAGGTTACCCAATAACTCATAGTTTATTCAGTCAGTAGCTGAGTTATACAGTTCCTGCAAGTGCCTGGCTGGATACCTGCTCTGTAATAAGTTACTAAACTCAAGTAGGGTGGAAGTAGTGGTACTATAATTGGCTTCAATTCATTTTTTATTCCATCTTGGATGTGATTGTTGCTGGCAAGGCCAGCATTTATTGGCCATTAAAATTGCCCTTGGTCAGGTATAGTGAGTCACCTTCTTGATCCGCACAATTCATGTGATGTAGTACGCCTACAGTGTTGTTAGGGAGGAAGTTCCAGGATTTTGATCCAGCAACAGCGAAGCAATGGCAATATAGCTCCAAGTTTGGATGGTGTGTGGCTTGGAGGGGAACTTGCAGGTTGTGATGTTCCCATGTGACTGCTGTCCAATTGTTTTCCCCCTTGGTGATAAGACGTTGTGGATTTTGGAGGGATTTCAGCCTTAAGCACCTTTGCTCAAGGTCTGTATCTATGGATATCAGATCAAAACAGGATGCTGATGACGCTACAGTTAAATAGCCTGCCATCAGCCACCACCAAGGCTCATACATAAATGATCGGTACTTAAGCAGGTACTTGCAGGTGACTGATGCTTGTTAAATGGTATCCTGGTGAGCAGAAATCATCTTTGGGGGAAACAAACTCCAAGAATGAATTTTTAAAAAGCCAATTATAGTGTCACTATTGCCATGCAGCCTGCTCCCACACTTTTGAAACCAGTCATGCTTCAGTCATGGCAGAGGCTTAAAACATGGTTACATGCCAGTCTTCTCAGCAAAGGGAAGAAAAGGTAAAGAAAAAGCTAAAAATTGGATAATGCCGATTCCTGCACCAGATTGGGGTGATGCAGGCAACACGTAAACTTTGCGCTGCTGCCTCATCTCCATGGTTGTGACATGCAGCCTAGTGCAAAACATGCTGCTGATTGGCTGCACGTTCAGCAGGAGGTTCAGCTGTGTACAAGGCTAACATGAGTTAAAGCTACCCTGCATTTCTTAAAAGGGAGTTGCATTCTGGCTGCAGTAGAGGCTGGAAGTGACTTTATGAGCAGTTTGAAATCTGAGGAATGGAGCAGCGGAGGGAGCTGTGTTGGAGGTAGAAAGGTCATTTTTCTGCAGGGGCCGAGGAGGCTCATCAGACAAGCACTATGGTAGAAGCAGGAGGCCAATGTCAGGAATTTGACACTGCAGACCTGGATACAGTGCCGGGACAAGTTCAAAGACCTCACACCGAACGGTCAAGACCAGTGAATGCAGCTTCAAATGCCATGTTCTACTACAAACACCACCAACCTCACGTGCTGCTTAATGCACCGCAGCCTCATCATGCGCCTATTAGCAATGTTATGACTGAGCAGTTGGTAAAGCTGAGTTAGTTTTAAAAATCCCAGAGGGAAACTTTAAACAACTGTCATAATCTATCATTTTAAGTGTTATGTTTGAGATGCAACTCTAAATTCAGCTTTCATACCACCAGTTCAAGGGGTTTTATATTAAGCTAAATGAAACATTTTATTAATTTACACAACTTAAATATATACACATGGCTACAAATTACTACGATCATAACTTATAACAAATTCCCAAACTAATTTCCATTAAAGCAACAGCAACCCATAGACTCAACCAGACATCATGCAAAGCATTTTCACCTTACGAATTCAAAATGAGGTTGTTTTCGCTTTGGTTCCTGTGGAGACAGTTGGAGGCTTCCAGCTGCCTTTGTTCTCACATTGCCTCTGCTCTACACATGCAAAACTGCTGAAGTTATACCTAGCACAGTCCATTGAATGTAAATTCTCATTGCATCACCAACTTCTGAACTAAATCTCTCTTAACAATAAAACTCCTTTCATAATACCAATTTTATTAGTACTATAAACATATTGCTTGGTATCTGCTAGATAGGTGTCAGTTTTCACCCCACTTCTTGAATGCTCTATTCAAAAAATGCAAACGCACTCTACTGCTCTGTTTACATCTCAAAAGTACACATCAAAGCACCCAGACTAGCTGGCTTTAATCTAATTAGACACACCCACAGACTAAACCTCTATTTTAAAAGAAAAATATTTTCCAATAATATTATACACATTAATAGCTTCATGACATCCCCCTCCCTATTAAAAAATGAACCGTCATAATTGTAGACAACGGCTTCATTTTAACAACCCATCTCACACTATCTCCTATACTTATTACACTATTGCATAACCAGATGCATGCATTAACATAATATATATATATACACAAGTCCTTGGTATCAACAGAAACCACTCCAGTTCAGTGTCCAGGATTTTTAAAAAAAATATCCCATTTTCCTTTAAGCTTCAAACTCTTGATAATGCATCTGCGAACAGATTTCTCTTCCAGCAATATGTATAATACGTAGATTAAATGGTTGTAATAATAGAATCCATCCGAAAGCCTTGCACTTTTGTCACGAAATTTGTCCAGAAACATCAAAGGATTACAGTCTGTATAAACAATTGATTCTGATGAATTGTTTGCAACATAAATTTCAAAATGCTGCAATGCTAACACCAAACTCAAAGTCTCTGTATCAATCATTGAATATCTTCTCTGTTGTACATTCAGCTTCCGTTCAAAATACCCTATCGGTTTTTCAATTCTAGTGTCATCTTCTTGTAACAGTACTGCCCCAATGCCTATGTTGCTTGCGTCAACAGTCAACTTGAATTGCTTGGCATAATTGGGTACTGCCTACAGTGATGTCATAATTAATACAATTTTCAAACTATCGAATGACTTCTGACACTCCAGTGTCCATTGAAACTTTTGTTCATTTTTAATAATTCAGTCAGTGGAGCAACCACCTGGCTAAAATTTGGTACAAATTTCCAGTAAAACCCACTCGTGCCCAGAAATCTGAAAACTTCTCATTTTGTTGTAAGCACTGGGAAATCCACATTAGACTTGACTTTCGCATCTCTCGGAGCCACCTTACCATGTCACAGAATCACAGAATCTCTCAGTGCAGAAGAGGCCCTTCGGCCCATTGAGTCTGCACCGACACGTGAGAAACACCTGACTTACCTACCTAATCCCATTTACCAGCTCTTGGCCCATAGCCTTGAATGTTATGACGTGCCAAGAGCTCATCCAGGTACTTTTTAAAGGATGTGAGGTAATCAGCCTCCAACACCCTCTCAGGTAGCGCATTCCAGACCATCACCACCCTCTGGGTAAGAAAGTTTTTCCTCATATCCCCCCTAAACCCCCTGCCCCTCATCTTGAACTTAAGTCCCCTCGTGACTGACCCTTCAACTATTCACCCTGTCCATGCCTCTCATAATCTTGTACACCTCAATCAGGTCACCCCTCAGTCTTCGCTGCTCCAACGAAAACAACCCAAGTCTATCCAACCTCTCTTCATAACTTAAATGTTTCATCCCAAGCAACATCCTGGTGAACCTCCTCCTAACTCCCTCCAGTGCAATCACATCCTTCCTATAATGTGGCATCCAGAACTACACACAGTACTCCAGCTGTGGCCTCACCAAGGTTCTATACAACTTCAATATGACCTCTCTACTTTTGTAATCTATGCCTCGATTGATAAAGGCAAGTGTCCCATATGCCTTTTTCACCACCCCACTAACATGCCCCTCCGCCTTCAGAGATCTATGGACACACATGCCAAGGTCCCTTTGTTCCTCAGAACTTCCTAGTGTCATGCCATTCATTGAATACTTCCTTGTCAAATTACTCCTTCCAAAGTGTATCACTTCACACTTTTCAGGGTTAAATTCCATCTGCCACTTATATGCCCATTTGACCATCCTGTCTATATCTTCCTTTAGCCCAAGACACTCAACCTCACTGTTAACCACCCAGCCAATCTTTGCGTCATCCGCAAACTTACTAATCCTACCCCCCACATAGTCATCTATGTCGTTTATATAAATGACAAATAATAGGGGACCCAGCACAGATCCCTGTGGTACGCCACTGGACACTGGCTTCCAGTCACTAAAGCATCCTTCTGTCATCACCCTCTGTCTCCTACAACTAAGCCAATTTTGAATCACATTTGCTGTTCTCCAGTCTTCTGGCACCTCCCCCGTGGTCATAGAGGAATTAAAAATTTGGTCAGAGCCCCTGCGATCTCCTCCTTTGCCTCCCTCAGCAGTCTGGGACACAAATCATCCGGACCTGGAGATTTGTCTACTTTTAAGCCTGCCAACACCTCCAATACCTTGTAACTCCCTATGTCAATTTGCTCAACAACCTCGCAGTCTCTCTCCCCAAGTCGATACCTTCATCCTCGTTCTCTTGGGTGAAGACGGATAAGAAGTATTCGATCAACACTCTCCCGATGTCCTCTGGCTCCACCCATAGATTGCTAATGGGCCCTACTCTTTCCCTGGTTATCCTCTTCCCAGTGATATACTTGTAGAATATCTTGGGATTTTCCCTACTTTTACCAGCCAGAGCTTTCTCATGTCCCCTCTTTTCTCTCCTAATTGCTTTCTTAAGCTCCACCCTGCACTTACAGTACTCCACTAATGCCTCTGCTGATTTGCTCCCCTTGTACCTGCTAAAAGCCTCTCTTTTCTTTCTCATCTTATCCTGAATATCTCTGGTCATCCATGGTTCTCTGGGCTTGTTACTCCTTCCTATCACCCTAGAGGGAACATGTTGAGCCTGTACCCTCCCCATTTCCTTTTTGAACATCCTCCACTGCTCCTCTGTAGATTTCCCCACAAGTAACTGTTCCAAGTCAACCTTGGCCAAATCCTGCCTTATTTTACTAAAATCCACTCTCTCCAAATCCAAAACATTTTTATGCAACTTGTCTATTTCTTTGTCCATAACAAACTTAAATTGTACCATGTTGTGGTCACTATCACTAAAATGTTCCCCCACCACCACCTCAACCACCTGTCCGGCTTCATTCCCCAGAATTAGGTCCAGCACTGCGCCGTCCCTTGTTGGACTCTCTACATATTGACCCAGAAAGTTCTCCTGTACACATTTCAAGAAATCCACTCCATCCAAGCCCTTAACATTATGTCTATCCCAGTTAATGTTGGGAAAGTTGAAATCACCTAATATAATTACCCTATTGTTATTGTTTTTACACACCTCTGCAAATTGTGCACATATTTGCTCCTCAATTTCCTGCTGACTATCTGGGGATCTACAATAAACACCTAACAATGTGGCTGCCCCTTTTTTATTCTTAGGCTCTACCCACAAAGCTTCATTCCATGCCCCCTCCAAGATATCATCTCTCCTTACTGCAGTAACTGACTCCTTAACTAATAATGCAACGCCTCCTCTTCTTTTATCCCCTCCCCTATCTTGCCTGAAGATTCTATATCCTGGAATGTTGAGCTGCCAATCCTGCCCCTCCCTCAACCACGTCTCTGTGATGGCTACCATATCACAATTCCACGTGTCAATCCTCACCCTTAATTCATCCGTTTTACCTGTAATACTCCTGGCATTAAAGTAGAGGCCATCCAGCCTTGCCTTACTCCCTTGAAACTTAATGCAGCTGTACTCCCTCTGACTCGATTGTTTTACTGTATTATGATGTGTCCCTATTCTGCTAACATTCTGTGTCCCCTCCTCCTGCTGAATTAGTTTAAACTCCTCCCAACAGCACTAGCAAAGCCGCCCGCCAGGGTGTTAGTCCCGCTCTGATTCAGATGTCCCGCTTGTACAGGTCCCACCTTCCCCAGAAATGGTCCCAGTGATCCAGGAATCTAAAACCCTCCATCCTGCACCAACTCTTAAGCCACGTATTCATCTGTGCTATTCTCCTATTTCTGAGCTCGCTAGCACGTGGCACTGGGAGTAATCCAGAGATTACAGCCCGAGAGGTCTTGCTTTTTAGTCTACTGCTTAACTCCCTGAATTCTTGATGCAAGACCTCATCCCTCTTCCTACCTATGTCACTGGTACCAACATGTACCATGACCTCTGCCTTATCACCCTCCCCCTTCAGGATGCCCTGCAGCCGTTCAGTGACATCCCAGGCCCTGGCACCAGGGAGGCAACACACCATCCTGGAGTCACGTTGACGGCCACAGTAGTGCCTATCTGTTCCCCTGACTTAGAATCCCCTATTACTATTGCTGTTCCTCCCCTCCTGTAAAGACAGGCTGCTTACAGTGCCAGAAGCTTGGCTCTGTCTGCACAACATGGAGGAACCAGCGCCCTCATCAGCCTCCAAAATAGAATACCGATTTATGAGTGAGACCCCAGGAGACTCCTGAACTACCTGCCTGTTTCTCTTGGGTTGCCTGGTGGTCACCCATTCCCTTCCTTCCTCAAGTCCCTTCAGCTGCGGTGTGACCACCTCTCTAAATGTGCTATCCACGATGCTCTCAGACTTGTGGATGCTCCAGTGTCCCCAGCCGCCATTCCACCTCTGACACCCGAGCTTCCAGGAGCTGCAGCTGGACACACTTCCTGCACACATGCTGGTCCCGGGCACTGGAAACGTTCCTGGCTTCCCACATGGAGCCCGAGGAGCACGCCACAGCTTTGAGTTCTCCTGCCATGAGTTATCCCTTTAAATTAAACCTTTTAAATCTAGGGCCCTTCTTTCCTGATCCTCGTTACTACAGAATATACAAACTATAAACCAGGAAAAGACCTGAAACTATAAGTGATAAAAGTAGTAAATACTTACCCGACCTTACTCAATACTTAGCAGTGATTCCTTTCCCTTGTAACCTCTACTGCTGCAGCAGAGCAAGACCATTCTCTGAAGACTTAAGAAGTTGGATAGCAAAGAAAAATACAAAGAGCACCTCTTCCCCTATGCACCAAATTCCCACTGTGCACCAAATTGCCAATACCCACACTTACTCTGGCTGTGTCTCACTCACGATGAGGTCTCTCCCCTACTCATGTGCAAGCACACTGTAGTGTCCAATGGTATGGCCTAGATACAAAACTCGTGCTTTTGCAAATTCACTTTTAGCCAAGTTCATCACCAAATTAGCTTCTTGTAGTCCAGTAAAAAATTCTTCCAGATGCTGTAAATGCTCCTCCCACGTCTGACTGAAAGCGATTAGATCATCAATAAAAACCTCATTATTGCTGAGACTTGCATTAACTTTGTCAGTCTTTGAAATGTTGCAGGTGCATTCCTCATACCAAATGGCATGACTTTAAACTGATACAGTCCACTTGGCGTTACAAAAGCTGATACCTCATTTGCTCTCTCCGACAACGGTACCTTCCAATATCATTTTAGCAAGTCAATCTTTGTGATAAATTTCGATTGTCCCACTTTCTCAATGCAATCCTCCAACCGTGGTATGGGATATGAATCCATTTTTGTCACCGCATTCACCTTTCGATAGCCTACACACAGTCTCAGTGTTCCATCTGGTTTCGGTACCAGTACAATAGGCGAACTCCAGTTACTGCAACTAGGCTCAATTATGTCATTTTGAAGCATGAAATCAATTTATTTTTGTACTTGTGATAACTTTGCCAGATTTAACCTATAAGGTTGTTGCCTCACTGAAGATGATATTTCTATACATACATCATGTAAAGCTGAATGCGTCTTTCCCAATTTATTTCCACAAATAGGTTTGTGTGACTGCAATAGCTTTTCCAAATCACTCTGACATTTGCTTGGAAGGTAACTCAATATTTCATTTAAATTTTCAAGCACCTCCTCATTAACCAATTTGATTAGAGGAAAATCAGTTTCAGAGTCCTGCACTTCTACCTCTTTCTCATCATCTACCAACACTAATACCTCTTTTTGTTCCTCTTCCCTGTCAAAGTACTTTTTAAGCATATTTACACGACACAGCCTGCTTGTTTCTCCTATCTGGAGCATTGATGAAATAATTTACTTCAGTCAATTTCTTTTCAATCCTGTAAGGCCCACTAAATCTTGCCCTTAATGAATCACCTAGTACTGGTAACAAAACTAGTATTTTCTCTCCAGAGACAAAACTGTGAATTTTAGCCTTCTTACCTGCTTTCACTTTCATCACTTGCTGTGATATCTTTAAAAGTTCCCTAGCCAACTCACATGCTCTGTTCAATCTTTCCCTGAAAATTGATACGCAACCCAGGAGAGTAGTTTCTGAATTTTGAGCCACCAATTTCTCATGAATGAATTTCAGCTGTCCCCTTACCTCATGACCACAAACTAGATCAAAAGGGCTAACACCAGTTGATGCATTAGGAGCGATTCTAATAGCAAATAACAAAAATGGAATTCCTGTATCCCAATCCTGTGCATAATCATGACAGTATGCTCTTATCATAGTTTTTAAAGTTTGATGCCATCTTTCCAAAGCTCCTTGTGACTCTGGATGATAAGCTGTTGACTTAAACTGTTTTATCCCAATCTGTTCATTTCTTCCTTAAACAGCTGTGACATGAAACTTGACCCCTGATCTGACTGTATTTCTTTAGGTAAACCATATTGTGTGAAAAATTTAATTAACTCTTCCATAATCATCTTAGTTGTAATATTTCTTAAAGGTATAGCTTCAGGAAACCTAGTAGACACATTCATTATTGTCAATAAATACTGATTCCCACTTTTAGTCTTAGGGAGGGATCCTACACAATCAATCATGACCCTGGTAATAGGTTCTTCAAATGCTGGTATTGGGATTAAAGGCGCCGACTTAATCACTGCTTGTGGTTTTCCTGTTATTTGACATGTATAACAGGTTTTACAGAATTTGACTATATCCCTATGCAATCCTGGTGAAAAAAATACCTCTATCTTTTCCTGTGTTTTCCTAATTCCTAAATATACCCCCATTGGAATCTCATGAGCAATCCTCAGAATCTCATTTCTATACCCTAATGGGATAATAATCTGAAGCACCTCCCTCCGGCTTTCATTTGCTAAGACATGATCCAACCTCCATTTTCTCATCAGAATATCCCCTGAAGATAATAACATACTGGAATACATTTTGCTTCTGTTTCTGAATAAGCTTTCAGATATAACTGTTTTGTTTGCAAATCACTTTTCTGTAACTCCACTAACCTCTTTGAGTTAAATATTTTAACTGAACTGTCCTGCATTCCTTCCTCCTGAACAATGTTATCAAATACAGTGCCAGCTAATTAGATTCCAACACCTCCTTCTTGCCTTTGAACTGCCTGCTTGTCTTGTCTTCCCGATGAGCCTTTGATCTCATTACAACACAATCAGGAAACAATCCAGAATGTTCCTTCTGTAACAGCTCTGTAACAGTGAAAGCACTTCTACAGGCTGCTCAGCTACCATAGGCATCACCCACATTTGCGATCCAGCAATATCATAACCTAGGATAAACTGAACCCCTGCAATGGGCAATTTTTCCACCACTCCAACTATAACTTCACCTGTCTTCCATATGCTCATTATATTTACCTTCCACAATGGAATAGATTTAGTATCTCCATGAACCCCACGTATTATTACCTTCTCCTGCAATACTCCCTTTGAACAACAAATATTACTATCCCACATCATTAAGGATTGACTAGCCCTGTGTCTCTTAAATTTTTAACATCTTTACCTACTCCACCCTGTACACATAGAAAGACTTTCCCTTCACATACAAAGTCTTTAAACATTTCTTCAACCTGCTCCTCAGAATTCTCTTGAGTAAACTGAGAACACATTCCCACTTCTTTACCTTTCACTGATTCTCCCTGTTTCACCTGTACACAAACCACTGGTTTCTCCTGCGCCTGAACCTCAGAACCCAAAGTACTTTAACTTCCAGAGCTTTTCTGTAGCCCAACAATTGCTACAGATTTTTCCTGCAATCTCCAACACACTGACTTCATGTGCCTCACTTTATTACAATGAAAACACATCAATTTTTGAATGTCACGTTTACCTTCAGCACCTTCCTTTTTGTTCTGAGAAAAAAACTTCCTGGGAACTTCCAACTACTCCTTCTCTTCCCTGACTACCTACCTTCCTTTCATCTTCCCACTTTTTATCCTTTTCCAATTTGAAAGGGTGATGAAACAAAGGTTTAGCTAACATGAACTAACTCATAATCAGCAGCTATCTCTGCTGCTTGTCTTACTGAAGGGATTGAATCTTTAAATTTTTCCAAAAGAATTACTTCCCTAAGAGCTGCATAGGTTGTCTCTATTTTAACGCTTGTATCCACAGGTCAAAATTACTTTGTTTTACTCTTTTAAACTTAATATAAGTTTGCCCAGGCTGTTTTCTCATATTCCTAAATTTCTGCCTGTATGCTTCAGGAACCAACTCATATGCACTCAAAATAGCTATTTTCACCACATCATAATTCACCGACATTTCTTCTGATAGCGAAGCATATACCTCAGGTGCCCTACCTACCAACTTAGACTGTAATAATAACGTCCAGTTTTCCTGTGGCCATTTCATCTGTTTAGCTAGCTTCTCAAATGAAATAAAGAATGCTTCAATATCTTTTCCCTCAAACTTTGGAAGAGCTAGTACAAATTTAAACATATCCCCACTGGGTTCTACTCTAGAGATAAATCCTTCCTCACCTAATGACATCTCTTTTCTAATTGCCAACATTTTCAGTTGGAATTCTCACTCTCGCTCTCTTTCCTCCTCCATCTTCGCAATTTCTAATTCCCTTTTAAAATCTATTTCTCCGTCTTTTGCTTCTAATTCAAGCTTTTACATTTGCAACTGAAGTCTCACTACCTCCCGCTGTGACTCATTAGTGTCAGGTTTCATTTCCAAATTTAGATGCTGTGCTATACTTTTAACAATATCTGATTTCCTAGTACCCTCAGGTAACCCCAATTTTAACTTATCTGCCAACTCTGTTAGCTTACTTTTGGTTATTTTCTCCAACCCAATCAGAGTTATCTCTTCTACTCCCAGACAAGTCTTAGCAATTGCCAAAATCATCTTGATGTCTCACCACTTCTAAAATACCTCACCAACTCCTGAATTCAAAGTGCCTCTCATACTCGTAAGATTAAGATTCACCAAGTCCTAACCAATCAAGGAATTAGAAATATAATTTATTGCGGCAAGAGCCCCCAATTGTTATGACTGAGCATCTGTCATGTTATGACTGGTAAAGCGGAGTTATTTAAAAATCCCAGGGGGAAACTTTAAACAACTGTCATAACCTATAATTTTAAGTGTTATGTTTGAGATGGAACTCTAAATTCAGGAATCCACCAGCAGTTCTTGAGAGGTTTTATATGAAGCTCAATGAAACATTTTATTAATTTACACAACTTAAATATATACACATGGCTACAAATTACTACAATCATAACTTTTAACAAATTCCCAATCTCCATTAAGGCAACAGCAACCCATAGACTTAACCAGACACCAGGCAAAGCATTTTCACCGTATGAATTCAAAATGAGGTTCTTTTCAATTTGGTTCCTGTGGAGACAGTTGGAGGCTTCCAGCTGCTTTGATCTCACATTGCCTCTGCTCTACACATACAAAACTGCTGAAGTTATACCTTGCACAGCCCATTGAATGTAAATTCTCCTTGTATCACCAACCTCTGAACTAAATCTCTTGAACAATAAAACTCCTTTCATACCACCAATTTTATTAGTAATATAAACATATCGCTTGGTATCTGCTAGATAGGTTTCAGTTTTCACCCCACTTCTTGAAAGCTCTATTCAAAAAATGCAAATGCACTCTACCTCTCTGTTTACATCTCAAAACTAATACACATCAAAGCACCCAGACTAGCTGGCTTTAATCCAATTAGACATACCCACAGACTAAACCTCTATTTTAAAAGAAAAATATTTTCCAATAATATCATATACATTAATAGCTTCATGACAACAATCTCTAGCAGACAGGAATCATGCCCAACATTCATTTGCGCCATCTCGCCCTCAGACATAACACTGCTGTAAGCCACACACCCACATCACACAGCTTCCACATACTGTCAGCTATGACTCCGAACATAATGTAACATACTCACTGACACCCTTTCCTCTCTCTTGCAGGATAGGGTGCCACATAATAGGAGGCAGCAGTAACAAACCTGCAAGAAACATGCACAGCCACACATCCTCACCCCATGGGAGGAGACGGTGCTCTGCTTTATTGGCACTGCCATTACAGAGGCTATTGCAACCATATCGTTGAAGCCATCAGGAATGATGCTATGTTCCTGCATTTTGCACTTGCTCAAATTCCACTTCACACTCACCCCACCATCTGGGATGAAATATAAGCTGCAGATGGTGTGACCATGCACCTCTTGTTTACCACCCATCACTCCTGCTCTTCCCTCAACCCAGCTACAGATCTGTTAGCTCGATGTCAGTAGTTTGATGTCAGTAGTGGGGAAACGTCAGAATCTATTACAAAGGCTGTGATAATTAGACACTTAGAAAATAATATGATTGGATTTATGAAAGGGAAATCATGTTTGACAAACTTGTTGGGAGTGTTTTGAGGATGTTACTTGCAGCATAGATAAAGGAGAACCAGTGGATGTGGTATATTTGGATTTTCAGAAGGCTTTAGATAAGGTCCCACACAGTAGGTTAGTAAACAAAATTATAGCATATGGGATTTGGAGTATTATACTGGTATGAATTGAGAATTGGTTAACAGGCAGAAAACAGAGAGTAGGAATAAATGGGTTATTCTCAGCATAGCAGGCTGTTACCTGGGGCAGTGGTGTTCTGCATGGTTCAGTGCTGGAGCCCCAGCTGTTCACAATCTATATAAATGATTGGAACGTGGGGACCAATTGTAGTATTTCCAAATTTGCTGATGACATAAAATTAGGTACGTACGTTGCGTGGAGGATGCAAGGCAGCTTGAAGGGGACTTGGAAAGACTAAGTGAATGGGCAAGAACATGGCAGATGGAATATAATGTGAATAAGTGTGCAGTTATCCACTTCTGTGGAAAAAACAGAAAGGCTGAATATTTCTTAAATGGTGAGCAGCAGGGTAGTGATGTCATCCAAAGAGGCCTGGATGTCCTTGTTCATGGGTCACTAAAAGTGAGCATGCAGGCACAGCAAGAAATTAGGAAGGCAAATGGTATGGGGGTTTGAGTACAGGAGTACAGGAGGGCTCACAACAGCAGGTTGTGCCACCTAGGGTCTTCAGGGAGCACTTGCCTTATCTCCATTTCAAATTGGAGCACAGTCTGAGGCAGCTTTGATTCACCAAGGAGCGGTCACACAACCTAGGTATGTTAGCAGCAGTCTGAGCTGGGTGACTGAGTGCCATCGACAGAGTGGCAGTCATGAAAACATGAATGCTGTCATCCTGAGACAGGACAGCAGGTTTGTGCACTACAGAGCCACTGTCAGTCCCTGGAGCAGTGCCTCAGCAATCCTGGTGGCAATCCTGCAATTGTGTAGAGTCTTGGTGACATTGCACCTGGAGTACTGTGTACAGTTTTGGTCTCTTATTTAAGTAAGGATGTACTTGCTATAGAGGGAGTACAATGGAGGTTCACCAGACTAATCCCTGGGATAGCAGGATTGTTTTACGAGGAGAGATCATGGTAACTGGGCCTGTATTCTCTCAAGTTTCAAAGAATGAGAGGTGATCTAATTGAAACTTACATAATTCTTACAGTGCATGACATGGTAGAAATAGATAGGATGTTTCTCCTGGCTGGTAAGTCAAGAAACAAGCAACACAGTCTCAGAATAAGTAGCAGTGCATTTAAGACTGAGATGAGGAGGAATTTCTTTACTCCGAGGGTGGTGAATCTTTGAAATTCTCTACCCCAGAGGGCTGAGGAAGCTCAATCATAGAGCATGTTCAAGAAAGATATTGATAGATTTCTGGATGCTAATGATATCAAGGGGTATGGGGATAGTGCGGGAAAGTGGTGTTGCGGTAGATGATCAGCCATGATCTAACTGAATGGCAGGGCACGCTCGACGGGCTGAATGGTCTACTCCTGCTTCTATGTTCCTATGCAACCCAACCCAACCCTCCCCCTCTGCATTTAAACTTTAAGGTAGCGGAGGAACTGCAGCCTGGCCAGCCAGTGGTGCATGACAATGAAGGGAGAGGAGAAGAAGCAGAGCACATCTCTGAGGAAGAGACACCATCATTTGATCTGACACTCACAGGCACCAGTTCAGGTACTGGTACAATTTGAGGCAGGTTCTGCACATGGTGTATCACTGGACATGAGTGGGCTGCAACAAAGCTGGGGTAAAAGAATAAACATGTGCCCTGGAGGGCTAGGTTGCTTGCAAATTCTGTTGTGGAGGACTCAAATGTGGACCTCGATTGGGTATTTAAAGGAAACTGTTGATGGGCATGCACACAGAATGCTTGATACATTGACAGACCTGCCAGAGAGCCTGATGCCACTGTCCAGGAGCATGAAGGAGTTTGGTTCTAACTGAGCTCATGCAGAGCTTGGTGCACATCCTTTCCAGCGATATGCATGGTGGAGCTGGCCATGATGCAGCATTTAATGGCCAATGTCTCAGCTTCCATTTCAGCACAAGCAGAAGCCACCCAACATCAGAGTGCTGCAGTGAAAGTTCAGACTAAGATCATGAGACCTCTGCTTGTTGCCATGCAAGGTCAGACTGCTGCCACCATAGCTGTGTTTACCTGCTCTCAAAGGTTCTTACAGCAGTCCAGCAATCTGTGCTACAGCAGATTACCAGGATTGCTGAGGCACTGCTCCAGGGACTGACAGTGGTTCTGTAGTACATAAGCCTGCTGTCTTCTCTCAGGATGACAGCATTCATGTTTTCACTACTGCCACTCTGTCAGTGGCACTGCTGTTGTATGTCAGTCTCCCAGCTCAGACTGTTGCTAACATGCCTAGGTTGTATGACCACACCTTGGTGAATCAAAGCTTCCTCAGACAGTGCTCCAATTTGCAATGGAGGTGGGGCAAGTGCTCCCTGAAGACCCTAGGTGGCACAGCCTGCTGCTGTGAGCCCCCCACCATCACCTCCTCCCTCTGTGCACAGCTTCTCCTCTCTGCTGAATATGCTCTATCTCCCTATCATGCTGCAGTCCAAGTGGAACTGCAACTAAAGTACCCAAGGCTGGCAGAGGCCTTTCAAGTCCACACTACTGCCTTCTGACTGAAAGAACATCTGTCAACCTCTCCAGCAGTACAGTCTTTTTAAAATAATGCATACAAATATAGTTCAACCGTTAAATAATCATGTTTCAATAGGACAGAGCAAACGCCTCCAATAGTTCAGCTTAAATAATTAAATTTGTAAAATAATAAATGATTTGCATTTTTGCATACTTGCACTTACTTTTATTGTTGATTGTTCTGGACTATCATTTTTATTGCATCAGTAATTGCCAAATGACAAAACTTTATAAGAAATAGCTCCCAAAAATTATTCATATATATTCCATCCTGCCCAACATATAATAGCCACCCTGTGTTTGCAAGACAAAATATACATTTGTACTTTTCGTAGTCGTTTGCAGTAACTTCCACATTCAGCACCACACAAGCCTTCTCTGGCATGCTGCCCAGGAAGGAAAATCACCAGACTTCAGTTTCATCACAGCTTCAAGTTATATTCCTGTATTTTTTAGCAACGACTCAGGGTTCTGCCCATCAGTTCAAACAAATCATATAATACATCAAGATTTTGCAGAGGAACTAATCAGCTACTAGTAACACAGGAGTGTGCAGATAAGCTTTGTGTAATCAGTTGTTAGGACAGGATCAAGCCCAGACGCACACTGTATTAATAATAACCTTCATCCGCCCCAATGCCTGAAAAAAACAGTTGAGTCACTGTAATGCTTTGCCTTGACATTTCTGCTTTTAATCAAAGTACACATTGAATAGAACAGAACAGCAAAATTGAGCAACTTAAATTGTAAAACTGAAAACCAGTTTTTAAAAAAAATTATTCACTCATGATGCTGGCTATTGAAGGGAAAAAAAAACTTTCACACTGTTTTTTCCTCGGCTGTTTTGTCACCAGCTCACAATTGTTGGCTCATTAAAGGGAATGGGTAGAAAATTCCAAGCTGCCATGTGCAGGAGTGGAAAAGCCCATAAAAGCCCACACTTCAATGTCATAATTTAAAAGGTTGGGCATTTCATTCCCTGCCAACTGTAACTTTTATGCAAATATGCAAAAATGCTTATTGTAAACTTCTCAAATAGAAATCTGTAGACTTCTTGTTAGGAGTGTTTACAAGCAATATAATCTATGATAGTTATGATATTCAAAAACATAAATTATTTCCATAGTTATAACTCATGTAATATTAGTCAAGTTTTAAGGGGCAACATTAATCAATTTTCAGTCAGTTAATTGATCTTTTATCTGCATGAATATTTAATACTGTTCCAGTTTTAAATGGCTGATTTGTTTAGTAAATTAATTCATTAATGTAGTAAATTAATAAATTCTGATTGTGCAGATACTCAGATTCCTGGTACAATGACTAAAATAAAATATGTTTAAGAGATACAGATACATTTGAGGACTATCCTCAAATGAGAAAATGACAACCAATTTGAATAGAAGACAGCTGCAGAAAAGTTTCAAATCAAGACATTTTAGAACGGGCACAGAGGGAGTTAACAAAAAGAAACTTATGGTCTATGAAGCCTTGCCCAGTGGTAGGATGCAGGCTCACACTTGCAATTACTCATCATGCTGCAAAGTTAAACCAGAGGGTGAATCATCCAGACATTTGTAAAGGCGATGTTGGATTAAACTTTCTAGCTGTGCCATTACCTAAGGAGTGGCAAATCTGGTGTAGATGTGGTAAAAATATCATTTATACACGATATTTAGTGATCTGATCTCTATGTGGATTCACATTTTTCTAATAAGATTTCTATGTTACACACAGAAACGAAGTAATTCATAATTTTGATCCAACTAGCATTTCAAAAATTGTAGTTGTAGGGAGAAACTGGGAGGGGGAGAAACTAGAGAGAGGAGGGGGAAAAACATGAGGGAGGGAGGGAGGGGGAGAAGCATGGGGGGATGAGAAGTGGGAAAGATAGGGGGTTAGGAAAGGATAGAATGAAAGAATTAAATCAAGAGAAGGGACAAAAGAGAAAATTTACATTTTTATAGCGCTTTTTACTTCCGTGGGATGGCCCAAAGTGCTTCACAGCCAATTAAGTGGCATCACCTTTGTTACATAACAAAGGTGGCAACTAATTTGCATGCATCAAAGCCCCAAAGAAAGCAAATGACCAACTAAAGTGGTGGTAGCGGTTGAGGGTTTAATGTTGGTCAGGACAAAAGGAAAATTCCCATGCACTTCTTCAAAAAGTGCCTTGGGATCTTTTACGTACACCTGAGAGGTCTAAAATTTCAGCCAAATGATGGCACCTCCAACAGCGGAGCATTTATTCAGTAGTGCAAAGTATCTGGAGTGTACCTTGAACCTACAGTCTTTTGACTCAAATACAAGAGTGCTGTCACTGAGCCATGGTGGAGGTGGAAGAAGAGATGGAGAAGCTATTTATTGGGATGAGTGACTTGGGCTATCCCATTGCCAGTTCCACCAAACGTTTCAAAGCTGCTCTTGTGCTCCATGAAAGCACTCATCATTTGTTTGTTTAGTTTTGCTTAGTCTAAATGCAAGGGCGGGGAAGAATCTGCTGGCAATTGTTGCTCTGCTGTGGGCAGGGGAAGCTGTTTGTGCTTCCTGCTCAGTGTGAGGAGAGTAGAGCAGTTTGGGGTGGGGGGGGGGGGGGGTCAGAATGGGGATGTTGGTTCCCAGGTTAATATAACGCTCATGTGTGGTAACTTTTATATTGCTCATTGGCCATTCTGATTCATGACCTTCCAATCGCCAGTTTCCTTGGACTTTTTAAATTCTCCCAATTTTGTTTGTACTTCACTGTGGATTGCGGTTTGCCTCAGGTTTTTGCTCTGGAGTGCAACTAACTGTCTTTAAAAAGGTTTTTGCACGTACTTTGCAAGACTTCTGCTACTTGCACAATTTGTGTTAGATAACCAAATGCAGAATTTAGAAAGTTCATTCTGATTGTCATTATTCTTCGCTAAATGTAATGGCCCATTCAAGGTCACTATCACAATCCTTTAGAGGGAATATAAGGATTATTCAAATTTCCATTTTGGGGCTAAAAAGTAAATTGTGATCCTCCTCCACCATTTTCAATTTGTCATGTTACATATACTGTACCACGTACTGTAAACCTGAGACCACTAACAATTTTATTTACATATACCAATTGCCACAGCAGTTACCTATAGGAGCGAAATAACAACAGAATGAGAAATATGGGCTACTTGAGAAAGAGTTAAAATGGCAAATACAGGAAAGGGAGTGAGAGAGAAACTAAAGCAAAAGAGGAGGCATAGGAACAACGATAAGATGTAGAAGAGAACTAGGTAGTTATTGTTATGTTTTTTTTTTCTTGAAATGAATACTTTTCACTATACATGCAGACAAGCAAAAACATGCCCCAAGAAGCCTGGAAACATTTACTTTTTCTAGAATTTGTCCTGGTACTTTGCTGAATGTAATATGTCAGAACATTTACAATGCAATTGGTGTACAAATTTAAAGAAGTCTTACTGTAATTTTATAGGGTTTTGCTGAGACCACATCTGAGTACTGTGTACTTGGTCTTGAGTACCCAAGGAAATAGATACTTATCTTAAAGAGGATGCAACGAAGGTTCACTGGGTTGATTGCTGGAGATTGCTGGGATGAGAGGGGTGTCCTACAAGAGGAGATTGAGTAGAAACTTGTGTTGCAATGAGATAACTTCTCATTCTTCTAAACTCCAGAGTGTAGGCCCATTCTGCTCAATCTCGCCTCATAGAACATATACCAGTTATGAGGGTACCCTCATAACATTTAAGAAGTATTTGGATGTGCACTTGCGATGCCACGGCATACAAGGCTATGGTCCTAATGCTGGAAAATGGGATTAGAATAGTTAGGTACTTGTTTGACTGACACAGACTCGATGGGCCAAAGGGCCTTTTTCTGTGCTGTAGACCTCTATGACTCTATTTCTAACCATTTCAACAGGAATAGATTTAGTGACTCTGTTGCACACCCTCTCTGAGGCAAGTATATCCTTCCTGATGGAGACCAAAACTGTATAAAGTATTCCAGCTGGGAATAATTTCAATTTCAGAAAAAGAATTCATAATTCTTATACTCCAAGTCCCTTGCAAAAAAGACCAACATGCATGGGCTATACTCTCTGGAGTTTAGAAGAACAAGAGGAGATCTCATTGAAATACTAAGATTCTGAGAGACCTAAGCAGGGTAGATGCTGGGAGGTTGTATCTTTGATTGGGGAGTCTAGAACTAACGATCATAGTCTCAGAATAAGGGATCAGCCATTTAGGGCTGAAATGAAATTTTTCTCACTTAGAGTTGTGTCTACCCCAGGACTGCTGTGCTGCTCAGTCAGAGAGCGATAGATTTTTGGATATGAAAGGAAAGCTGGCTGATAGATCCAATGGGATATGGGATACTGTAATCTTCAAGATTCTGGAAAGATTCCTAATTTATAATAATGAAATTTACATAGGGAACGGTGGTGAAAAAAAAACAGGGGATAATGCACGCATTGACTATTGATCAGAAACTGAACTGGAGCAGCCATATAAATACTGTGACTACAAGAGCAGGTCAGAGGCTAGGAATCCTGCAGCAAGTAACTCACCTCCTGACTCTCCAAAGCCTGTCCACCATCTACAAGGCACAAGTCAGGAGTGTGATGGAGTACTCTCTGCTTGTCTGGATGAGTGCAGCTCCAAATACAGTCAAGAAGCTTGACACCGTCCGAGACAAAGCAGCCTGCTTGATTGGCACCACATCCACAAACATTTACTCCCTCCACCACTGAAACAGTGGCAACAGTGTGTACCATCTACAAGGTGCATTGCAGAAACTCACCAAGCCTCCTTAGGCAGCACCTTCCAAACCCACGACAACTACCATCTAGGACAAGGGCAGCAGATACGTGGGAACACCACCACCTGGAAGTTCCCCTCCAAGTCAATCACCATCCTGACTTGGAAATATATCACCGTTCCTTCACTCTCACTGCGTCAAAATTCTGGAACTCCCTCCCTAACAGCACAGTTGGTGTACCTACACCACAGGGACTGCAGCAGTTCAAGAAGACAGCCCACCACCACCTTCTAGAGGCCAATTAGGGTTAGGCAATAAATGCTAGCCTAGCCAGCACTATCCCAGATCCCGTAAATTAACAAAAATAACAACAGTCTCACAGATTGGGGAAGAGGGAAAGAGGGAAACAAAGTTCACATATACTATGGAGTGTCACAAAACTGCCTGAAAAGTGGGTATTACCCAATAGCATAAAATGGAGTTTTGTTTTTGACTATTGAACCAGGCACCAAACAAAATGAAATTGGTGATTATTAAGATGAGCTTCCTCCTTAACCATTGCTGTATCTTAGTATTATAGCTCTAATCCTTTCAATAGCAAATGTCCTTTTGCAGCTATAATCCTCCAAATCCTTAGCAACTTTCAAAATGCATGTTATTTGTTAGTAATTACATCTACAAAATATATTCCATGAATTAGTGTGGTCTGATCATGAAAACCAGAATTAAGAAATACATATTTGTACATGGGCAATATTCTCTGGATTAAATCAAAACCTGGTCATATTTTATTTTGGTAGCCAAAATGATTTGGAATTCTAAAAAGATTTTTAAAGCAAGGTTCTGATGCAGGGTTATATTTGAGAGAATCTTGCGCCGACTTTCCAGTCAGTTAATCCCAATAAACTGGAATCCACTGAAGTCCTTAGGTCAGGAAAGGCACTAAATAATTTTAAGTTTTTTTTCTGGCTTTTAGCTAGACGGGAGAGAATTTCCAGAGTCTACTATCAACACTGTATAAAACAATGGTTCAGCCTCAGCTGGAATAGTGCGTCCAGTTCTGGGTGCCACACTTTAGGAAAAACGTGAAAGTATTAGCGAGAGTGCAGAAAAGATTCACAAGAATGATTCCAGGGATGAGGAACTTTAGTTACGTAGATAGACTGGAGAAATTGGGACTGTTTTCCTTGTAGAAGAGGTCAAGGGGGAATTTGATAGAGGTACTCAAAATCACGTGGGGTCTGGACAGGGTAGATAGGGAAAAACTGTTCCCATTCATGGAAGGATTGAGATCAAGAGGGCACACATTTAAAGTAATAAGCATAAGATGCAATGGTAATATGAGGAAAAAAATTTTCATGCAGCACATCATTAGGATCTGGAATGCATTGCCTGAGAGTGCGTTGAAGGCAGGTTCAATTGAGGCATTCAAAACGGAATTTGACTTATCCGAAAAGGAAGAGTGTGCAGAGTTACAAAGAGAAGGTGGGAGAATGGCACTAGGTGAGTTGCTCATCTGGAGATCCAGTGTAGACACGATGGACCAAATGGCCTCCTTCTGTGCTATAATAATTCTGTGAACATGGAAAGCATAAAGTTAAAGCTTACTTCCAACCTGTTCTGGGTCAGAAGATTTTTTTTATTTATTGCCGCTGTCAACTTCTTTCACGTTTCTCTTTATGCTATTTGTTGGGTGGGGTGGGGGTGGTGTGCTGCTGTTTTGTTCCCCGCCCCCAACCATGTTACCATGCACACAGAGCACAATGGATTTACCATTGGCAATTCCTCTGAATTTTTATTTTTCTGGAGAGAAACCATAAAGGGATGCTATGCTACTCAGAAGGTGATATCACCTGCTCGTATTCCCATACCAGAATATACAGGCAGAGATACACATACGGATCATAGTAACAGTGCATGCATGTGGTGTTTTTGATCTGCTGAGGAAGCTATCACTGACTAATGCCACATGTTGCATCTCTTTTTCCATGGTCAATTAGTGGCAACATGTAGGCATTCCCAAAGACTAAACGAATCACAGGTCATACCCATATAACCCCATGTGATCTCTTTTTCAATGTTACCACCAACAGAAAAAGGATTCCACGATCTCAATGTGCACCTGGCTTGCAACCAGCAGTGCTACATTATGCATGTAACTGCTTGCTTCCCTTGGAGCAGTCATAATACGATTGTTTCAAAACAGTCCATTGCGCAAGCACTTTGAGCCACTAATGTAAGTAAGGTTGGCTCCTGGGAGATCAAGGCTATCCTCTGCAGGCACGGCTTATTGCACTTGTCTGGAATAAAGCACCAGTGTAATGAGGTCCATTCAAGACCAGTGTATTAACAAAGCACATTATTGGCATGTTTAAGGCTACTTTAAGTGCTTGTATTGATTTGGAGCATCCTGGAAGGCAGGTTAAAAGCAAGGACTACAAATGATGTGAATTTGAAAGAAAAAGAACAGAATAGTGCAAACACACACCGTCAGTCAATATTTGTAGAGAGAACAAGTCGGACAACATTTCAGGTTGGGCCCTCCTTTGGAACATATAAATGAAAGTACTTAATTAAAAAAAAGAATCGAATTACCTGTTCCATCAATAAACTTGCAGTTAAAGAAATTCTCCAGAAATCAAATAATACATCATAACTTCTAGAACACAGCATATTCCACCCTCAATCAGCTTTAAAGTTTCACGGTTGTTTGAGTTGTCAAAAATTACCTTAGGGATAAGGACATACACTCCCTTCAATTCCATCTCACCTCCTTTCTATTTTGCGCTGTCCCTTATTTAGCATCTCATTCCTATTCTGATCCAGCACACTCTGTTAATAATGTGCTTAGCTGTGCTCTTTGGCACACAAATGATTTAGCCATTCCCGGCCAGTTCTGGTTGGAATACATCATGTATTAAAAAACCTGGCTCTCCTCTGCTAGAGGAGTTCACTATCCCAGGATCACCCTGGAATGCAAAGACAACTCCCATCTTCCTTTCTCTTTCTCTCCTAAAACATTTCCCTCAGTAGCAAGACTTCTTTATTGTGCTCCAATCTCCTTGCAATAAAGGCCAATTCTTCCTAATTGCTTGCTGTACCTGCATGCTAACTTTCTGCATTCCTTGTACAAGCACACGCAAGTCTCTTTGAACATCAACACTTACAAGTCTCACACTTTAAAAAAAATTCTGTTTTTTTATTCTTACAACCAAAGTGAACGACTTCGCACTTCCCAACATTATGTTCCATCTGCCATCTTGTTGCCCACTCACTTAACCTGTCCATTTCTCTTTGTAGCCCCTCTGTGTCCTCCTCACAACCTACCTTCCCATCTAGCTTGGTATCATCAGCAAATGTTGAAACATTATGCTCTTGTCCCTTCATCCAAGTCACTAACATAGATTGTAAATAGCTGAGGCCCTAGCTCTGATCCTTACAGTGCTCCACTAATCACTGCCTGTCAATTCGAAAATGCCCTGTTTAGGCGCACTCTCTGCTTTCTAACCATTGACCAATCTTCTGCCCATGCTAAAATGCTACTCTCAACTCCGTGAGCCCTTATCTTATGTATTAACCCTTTGTGTGGTACCTTATCCAATGCCTTTTAAAATCCAGGTATACTACATCTACTGGTTCCCCTTTATCTACCCTACTAGTTACATCCTCAAAAAGCTTTAATAAATTTGTCAAACAGGATTTCCCCTTAGTAAAACCATGTTGACTTGTTCTAATCAAACTATGCTTTTCCAAGTGCATTGTTAAGACTTCCTTAATAATAGGTTCCAGCATTTTCCCAACATGTTATGTTAGGCTGACTGGCCCATAGCTCACTGTTTTCTCTCTCCCTCCTTTCTTGAAAAGCAGTATAATGTTTGCCAACTTCCAATCTAATAGGACCATTCCCAAATTTAAGGAATTTTGGAAAATCATAGCCAGCACATCCACTATCTCTGCAGCTATCTCTTTTTGAACCCTAGGTGCATGCCATCAGGTCCCAGGGATCTGTTGAATTTTAGTCCCTCAAATTTCACAAATATTTCTTCTCTGCTGATACTAATTTCTTTAATTTCCTCATTCTTTTTAGCCCCTAGGTTACTGTCTATTTCTGGTATGAAACTTGTGTCTTCTACTGTGAAGTCAGATACAAAATATTTGTTCAATGCCTCTGCTATTTCCTCATTCCCCGTGATAATTTCCCGTGTCTCTGTTTCTATGGGGCCAACATTTTCTTTAGCTACTCTCTTCCTCTTTATATACTTAAAAAAGCCCTACAATCTGTTTTTGTATTCCAGGCTAGTTTACTCTCATATTCTACCTCATTGATAATTGCAGTTTTCATACTAATAACTCCCTAGCTAGCTTCACCTTAACTAAACTATCAATCAAATCAGTCAATTTAGACAGTAGCAGGGAATATGATGAAGAAAGGCCCTCGACAGGTGCTGTTATTCCTTGCTTTACGCAGATATGTCCTTGGAGGTGTTAATCCTGAGCTCAATATCCTTGTAACAAAGGAAACTTGTTTGTTCACTGCTGAATTTCTTGCCAGCTAAAAACTGGCTTTCCATGTTGTCTTTGCCATCTATTTTAAATAACTTCCTTCCCATCTAGAAAGGATGATATATTTGAATGTGCATTCTCCCAATGAACTTGTTACCCATTAATTACTGAAATATCTTTTAATTAAGTTTACTGTCCAAACTGATTTTTCAGTACAATTTAATTACCATTACTTTTCAGTACATTTTAATCTACAAAGCAAGCCTGTCTTACACCTTTTAGCCTTATAACAGAAGCTCACTTAACAAAAGCTAAAAGTTATTATGAAGAAATTAATATGAAAGAAATGCTTTCCTTACACCATCCCCTGCTACCTCAAGTCTATTCTCACTAAACTGTTGACCATCCAACTTAGTTTCTCACATTCCTCCTCCCAGCCCACCCCACCCCCAATCTATTCAATGTTGAATAAAAATGAATAACGTTCATGGGATTACTCATGTATTGCTCACCAACATTCACTGCCCATCCCTAATTGCCCTTGAGAAGATGCTGATAAGCAATACAACTGAGTGGCTTACTGGATCATTTCAGGGGACAGTTAAAAGTCAACCACACTGCTGCACATCTGGAGTCACGTATAGACCCAGTCAGGTAAGGGTGGCAAATTTCCTTCCCTATTATTACCAGATTAGTTTCAATGACAATCCCGTAGTTTCATGGTCACTATTACTTATGCTAGTTTTTAATTAAATAAATCTGAAATAAAAGTTAAAACCTCTAACCGCCATAGTGAGATTTGAACATATGTCTCTGGATCATTAGACCAAGCCTCTGGGTTACCAAGTCCTGTAAGATATCCATTCTGCTACCATACTCACTGAACACACACTGGAATGTTTTACTATGTCAAAAGCACTATATAAAAGCAAATTGTTGCTGTTATCCGATTTCCAATCTCCTTTCAAGTCCTCGAACAGGTCATTGCCTCCCAAATCAGTGCTCATCCTACTTGCCAATTCTCAGTACGGGTTTCCTCTTGGCCACTCAGCTCCTGACCTCATTACAGCTTTGGTCTAAACATGGACAAAAGACCTTAATTCCAGGGGTGAGGAGATTGTGCCTGCATTTGACATCATGATAGTATTTGATGAAGTATGGCACCAAGTATCCCTCATAAAATTCAACCTCAATGGAGGTTCATTGACTGGAGTCATACCTAGCACATAGGAAGATGGTTGTGGTTTTTGGAGTTCAATCATCTCAGTCCCAGGACATCACTGCAAGAGTTCCTCCAGGTAGTGTCCTAGGCCCAACCATCTTCAGTTGCTTCGTCAATTAATTTCCCTCCAATATAGGGTCAGAAATGAGGATGTTCGCTGATGATTGAGCAGTGTGCAGAACCATTTGCAACTCTCAGAAACTGAAGGAGCCCACAGTTCATGCTGCAAGACCTGGACAACATTCAAATAGGGCTGAGAAGTGGCAAGGAACACTTGTGCCAAATAAATGCCTGGCAACAACCATCACCCTTTAAAATTCAACAGCATTAACATTGTTAAATCCCCCACTATCAAAATCCTCAGGGGGTCACCACTGATCAGAAAGTTAACTGAACCAGCCATATAAATACTGTGGCTACAAGAGCAGATCAGCGGCTGGGAATTCTGTGATGAGTAACTCATCTCCAGGCTCCTCAAACCTGTCCATTGCCTATACGGCACAAGTCAGGAGTGTGATGGAATACTTTCCAGCTGGCCGGACAAGATTAGCTCCAACAACACTCAAGAAGCCTGACACAATCCAGGACCAGGCAGCCACTTGATCAAAAAACATTTACTCCCTCCATCACCAGCACACATTGGCAGCAGTTTGTACCGTTTACAAGATGTACTGCAGCAATTTGCCAAATCTTCTTCAATAACACCTTCCAAACCCACAACCCCTACCACCTAGAAGGACAAGGGCAGCTGACGCATGGAAACCACCTCTTGCAAGTTCCCCTCCAAGCCACACACATCCTGGTTTGTTGGAACTGTATCACCAGTCCTTCACTGTTGATGGGTCAAAATCCTGGAACTCTTTTCCTAACAGCACTGTGGATGGACCTATGCCACATGGGCTGCAGTGGTTCAAGTAGGCAGCTCACCACCACCTTCTCCAGGGCAATTAGGGGTGGGCAATAGAGGCTGGCTTTACCAGCGATGTTCAAATCCCACATATGAATAAAAAAGTGTGTGCTTGTAATATGTACCTCTGTAAATAAATGTTCATAGAAAGTGTATAAAGACAAGTTTGAGTTCTATCCTTCAGCACCGGTTTTCTGAAATATAACAAAGAGCACTTCTCTATTTTCCATCTATCCCTGTACAATTTGAAGCACTTCATTTCTGCAGCCAATTACTTCACAATAGCAGAGTAGAGATCAGTAAATCCACCAGACTGCTAGGCGGTAAGCCAATGACTATTGGTTACAATTTTGCCAGAATATCCAGATGCTCTTTGACACAGGGAATGTTAGGGGCATGTATGAAGGGATCAAAAAGGAAACAGGTCCATCAAAAAAGAAAAACATCTCCACTGAAAACAAAGGCAGAGAGGTCATCACCAAATGCAATAAACAGTTGAAAGGATGGGTGGAACACTACCTTGAGTTGTACTCTCAGGAGAGCACCATCAATGAGGAAGCTCTAAACACCATAGAAAGCCTGCCTGTCATGGCAGAGCTGGATATCGTAACTATGGTGGAAGAGCTTAGCAAAGCTATTAACTTGCTTGCCATGGATAAAGCACCAGGTGCTGATGCTATACCACCTGAACTCAACAAGCACGGGAAACTGGCACTGCTGCAATATCTGCACAAACTTCTCTATCTCTGCTGGGGGAAGGGGGCAATGTCCCAGGATATGCGTGATTCAAAGACTGACTGCAGATCCTGGTTGAATGTATCGACCCAGAATCTGAGTATGGTTTCAGAACTATAATAACTAAAATTAACATGATCTTCTCAGTCCGGCAGCTGCAAGAGAAATGGCATGAACAAAAGAGACCACTATGTATTACCTTCATCGATCTTACAAAAGTATTTAACCATGTGAGCAGCGGTGGTCTATTTAAGCTGCTGGAGAAAATTGGCTGCTCAATGTGATCTTCTCTTTCCTTGACAAAATGATGGGCAAGGTCAGCTATGGTGGTGCAACATTGGAACTCTTTGAGGTCCATAGTGGGGTCAAACAGGATTGCATTATGGCACTGACACTCTTTGACACATTCTTCTCTTTGCTGCTGTCATATACATTCAGGTCATCTACAGAGGGTGTCTACTTGCATATCAGAACCAACGGAAGCTGTTCAGCCTTATTCACCAGAGATCCAAGACAAAGGTGCGCCAAGAGTTGTTCTACGCTGATGATGCTGTACTAGCATTCCATACTGAGGAACACCTTCACTGGCAAATGGACAGACCCTCTCACACCTGTAAAAAGTTTGGTTTAACCATCAGCATTAGGAAGACAAATGTCATGGTCCAGGATGTTGCCATACCGCCATCTATCAGCAATGACAATGTGACGTGGGAGGCTGATGATAGCTTCACATATTTAGGATCTGCAATCACCAGCAATCTGTCTCTTGATGCTGAAATAAACATATGCATTGCAAAAGCTACAGCTGCTATGTCCAAGCTGAGTAAGAGAATGAGGAACAACAGCAACTTTACAGTGATTTTAGAAAACCAAACTGCAAGTCTACCAAGCCTGGGTCCTCAGTGCACTCCTCTACAATGGTGAGACCTGGGCAACATATGCTAGACAGAAAAAAAAGGCTGAATAGATTCCACCTCTGCTGTCTCAGACGTATCTACAGCAGCATTTGGCAGGACAAGGTCAACAACTCAGAGACCCTCTAGCATGCTAATTCCATCAGCATACACTCATTTTTAAGCCAACAACGTCTGCCCAGGCTCAGTTACATTCATTGGATAGAAGATGGCTGGATATCCAAAGACCTTCTGTAATGTGACTAGCCACTGGGTCACAACCTCCTGGGCATTCATACCTCTTCTACAAGATATGAAGATGACAGACATCGACACCAACAACTGGGATACAGTCGCTGATGACCGTGACCTCTGGAAGCTGACTGTTTGGAAGCACATTGGAAGAGGTGAGCAGAAGCAAAGAGGGCCTAGAGCAAACAGAGGCCAGTGAATTGTGCACCTTCACAGCCCACTGCCTTTATCTAGAGCAAATGCGGCAGAGACTGCCATGCCAGAGTGGGGCTCCTGAGCCACACCAGGTGACGCTCAACACAGAGTTGATCATCATGGCACAACCATCGTCTTGTGAGACGCAAGACTGTCACCAGTGAATGAATTCTACCATCAGCAGTGGTATATCAGTCCAGAGAATTGAGTGTTGGAGAACCAAAACATGCTGCACCAAATTAATTTTTGGTACTGTGGCTTATTTAAATAATTGGCTGGAGATGCATTGTAACATTTGTTTTGAAGATGCATAATTACATATGCTTTAAAGTCTAATTTACAATATCATCTTCCCCGTCGGGTAGGGAATGCCTATCACAGCAGACTGGCTTTTCTTCTCAGGGACCTTGGTCAAGAATAATGAGATGAAAGTTTCTCTCCCTGCTGGCTCCAAGGGCCCTTTTAAAATGAGCTGGTCAGTTTCAATCGAGCTCCTCTTGGGCACAGGCGTTGAGCACAAAAATGCTCAGAATTCTATAATTTCAATTAAGCAAGCTACAAGGATAATCAATAAAGGAGAAGCAGAGAACACTCACACTGAAGCTTTGCACATGACCTGTAATTTGAATCATTTAGGAATCCTAGTGTATGAGGAAGGCTCTCTGTTTCCAAGTAACAGACATAAACAAAAAAGAAAAATTGTAATACCCAAATAAATCCTAACTAAAACCTGAACACCCTGCTGACGTTTTCAGAGCACCAAGTTTAATCTCCATGTGCTGGACAGCATCATCATTAAATGGATTAATTGCCAAGGTTATTTTGAGAAGTAAATACCTATCTCCTTATTTTATTCTAGTAGTTTCCTCCTTATCACATACTCCTTCAGGGAGTGCATACACTCCTCTATTATAAAATAAGCAGATTATTCATTGACTTTACTGTGTTCAGCTCCACTCACAACTTCTATAATATTGATCACAGTGATCCTACTTTAGATTTCCTTAATTCAAGTATAGAAATATTACCTCAACTCAAAAAAGGTTAAAAATAACCTTCAATATCCAAGCCATGTGCCCCTTTCCCTTGGGCTGCATCCTAGTCACAGGTAAAAGCAAAAACAATATAAACAAGGTTTAAATACTGCAAACTGCTTTACTTTGCTAAATTATCCACTGACTGACTACATAACAGTTATACATAAATAATGTTTCAGTGCTATATGCCTTACAATATGAAATATTCTTTGTATATTTTCACAATGAGAGAAACCCTATGTGAACTGAACTTGCATGCATGCAGTAAAATATTTTTTTTATTCATTCATGGGATGTGGGCGTCACTGGCTAGGCCAACATTTATTGTCCATCCCTAATTGCCCTTGAGAAGGTGGTGGGTGAGCTGCCTTCTTGAACCGCTGCAGTGCATGTGCTGTAGGTACACCCACATTGCTGTTAGGGAGGGAGTTCCAGGGTTTTGGCAATGACTGTGAAGGATGGCGATATATTTCAAGATGGTGAGTGGCTTGGAGGGGAGCTTCCAGGTGATGGTGTTGCTATGTTTCTGCTGCCCTTGTCCTTCTAGATGGTAGTTGTCGTGGGTTTGGAAGGTGCTGTCTAAGAGGCTTGGTGAGTTCCTGCAGTGTATCTTGTAGATGGTACATACTGCTGCTACTGTGCGTCGGTGGTGGAGGGAGTGAATGTTTGTGGATGGGGTTCCAATCAAGCAGGCTGCTTTATCCTGGATAGTGTCAAGCTTCTTGAGTGTTGTTGGAGCTGCACTCATCCAGGCAAGTGGAGAGCATTCTATCACACTCCTGACATGTGCCTTGTAGATAGTGGACAGGCTCTGGAGGTCAGGAGGTGAGTTATTCGCTGCAGGATTCCTAGTCTCTGATCTACTCTTGCAGCAAGCAGTATTTATATGGCTAGTCCAGTTCGGTTTCTGGTCAATGATAACCCCCAGGATGTTGATAGTGGGGGATTCAGTGATGGTAATGCCATTGAATGTCAAGTGGCGATGGTTAGATTCTCTCTTGTTGGAGATGGTCATTGTCTGGCACTTGTGTGGCGTGAATGTTACTTGCTACTTGTCAGCCCAAGCCTGGATATTGCTGCATTTGGACATGGACTGCTTCAGTATCTGAGGAGTCATGAATGGTGCTAAACATTGTACAACTGTCTGTGAACATCCTCACTTCTGACCTTAAGATGGAAGAAAGGTCATTGAAGAAGCAGCTGAAGATGGTTGGGCCTAGGACACTACCGTGAGGAACTCCTGCAGTGATGTCCTGGAACTGAGATGATTGACCTCCAACGTCACTGGTTAGGCCACAGCTAGAGTATTGCATGCAGTTCTGGCATCCGCATTATAGGAAGGATGTGATTGCACTAGAGAGAGTGCAGAGGAGATTTACCAGGATATTGCCTGGGCTGGAGAGTTTTAGTTATGAGGAGAGATTGGATAGACTGGGGTTATTTTCCCTGGAGCAGAGGGGTTTGAGGGAGGACATGATTGAGGTGTATAAACTTATGAGGGGCATAGATAGGGTAGACAGGAAGGAACGTTTCCCCTTGGTGGAGGGATCAATAACCAGGGGGCATAGATTTATGGTAAGGGACAGGAAGTTTAGAGGGGACGTGAGGAAGAGTTTTTTCACCCAGAGGCTGGTGGGAATCTGGAACTCACTGTCTGAAAAGGGTGGTAGAGGCAGAAACCCTCATAACATTTAAGAAGTATTTGGATGTGCACTTGCGATGCCATGGCATACAAGGCTATGGGCCTAGTGCTGGGAAATGGGATTAGGACAGTTCGCTACTTGTTTGACCAGTGCAGCCTTGATGGGCTGAGGGCCTTTTTCTGTGCTGTAGACCTCTATGACTCTACGACCACAACTATCTTCTTTTGTGTTAGGCATGACTCCAACCAATCTTTTCCTCTTCCAAAGACACTGGTCCGACTTTAACCCATACAAACTGATCCACTTGCATGGAGGTAAAATTGGGCCGACTGACTCACATCGGGGTATGGCTCTACTGGTATCAGGCCTTCAGTATCCCACACAAGTCATCATTCTTCATGTGCAAGCCAAAAGATGACTTTTGGCAGGCCAATGAACTGTGAAAGCCAGAAGCACATCATCCGTTGTCATCCAATTTCCACATTTGCATTTTCCAAAAGTAATTACTGGATAGTGATTCTCCCTCTCCCCAGCCTAGGGATTCTGTGACAAATTCTGCGACCAGTGGCAGCAGTGTTCACCATCTATAAGATGCACTGCAGCAACTCACCAAGGCTCCTTTAACAATACCTTCCAAACCCTTGACCTCTACCAACTAGAAGGACAAGGGAAGCAGATGCATGTGAACACCACCACCTGGAAATTCCCCTCCAAAGCACTCACCATCCTGACCCTCTACTGTCACTGGGTCAAAATTCTGGAATTCTCTTCCTAATAGCACTGTGGGTGTTTCAACAACACTACCTTCTCGAGGGCAATGAGGGATTGGCAATAAGTGCTGGCCTAGCATGTAAAAAGTGCAGCATTCAGCCACTGCTCCAGCTGCATTTAGCAAACTCAGTACAGTGCAAGAATTGCATATTTGACCTTGTCTGCATGGCTTGATATCCCACTCTTTCTTATTATTACTTACAAGGCTACTGGTGAGCAGGTGGGGGCTGAAAAATATTTCATATGCAGTGTTTTAATGCAAAGTGATTTCATAAAGGGTTATATCACTATCATTATCTTTAAGTGCAGGGATCAACATGCATCGAAAGCTTAGGAATTAAATTGGAACACAAACTTCGCTGTACATTGTAAAAATACTGGATATCTCAGAGTGATTTGTTGGTGAGACAGTCCTGAGTTCAAACAACAGTTATAATTCAATTGATTTGCTTTTATGTTTTATGAATTTATTGAACCCCCAGAATACTTTATCAAGGAACAGTCATTCACTTCATGTAACAATGCTGCAAGTTAGAGGTTCTCCAGTTGTGTTTTGTTTACAATGCTCAGCTATGTTTTTTTTAACCCATTATTAACTTTTAAAAATGCAGATTTGGACAACTACAAAGAGGTATTCAGGGCTCTATGTGAAACGGTAAGTATCATATTTCAATTGCACCATCCTGGGGGTTACCATTGACCAGGAACTGAACTGGACTAGCCATATAAATATTGTGGCTACGAGAGCGGGTCAGAGGCTTGGAATCATGTGACAAGTAACTCACCTCCTGACTCCCCAAAGCCTGTCCACCGTCTACAAAGCACAAGTCAGGAGTGTGATGGAATACTATCCACTTGCCTGGATGAGCGATGCTCCCATAACACTCAAGAAGCTTGACACCATCCAGGACAAAGCAGCCACTTAATTGGCACCACATCACAAACATTCACTCCCTCCGCCACTGTCACACAGTAGCAGCAGTGTGTGCCATGTACAAAATGCACTGCAGGAACTCACCAAGGCTCCTTTGACAACATCTTCCAAACCCACGACCACTACCATCTAGAAGGACAAGGGCAGCAATAGATGGGAACATCACCACCTGGGAGTTCCCCTCCAAGTCACTCACCATCCTGACTTGGAAATATATCACCATTCCTTCACTGTCGCTGGGTCAAAATCCTGGAACTTCCTTCCTAACATCACTGTGGGTGTACCTACACCACATGGACTGCAGTGGCTCAAGAAGGCAGCTCACCACCACCTTCTCAAGGGCAACTAGGGGTGGGCAATAAATGCCGGCCCAGCCAATGAAGCCCACAACCTGTGAATGAATAAACAAAAATAACAATAGTTTGCAGTGATGTAAATTTGGGAATTTGCCAACAAGTTGGCGGGGCTAGGCAGATTAGTTTGCCTGATGAGAAAGGAAAAGATTAGCAAAGCATTAGAGGCAGCTAAATGAACAGTGTTAATGTTAGTGACAAAGGAGCCCATGAACTTCTCATAGCTACTGATGGTGGTGAGAGCAGGAGGTAAGAGGAGTTTAAGGAGACAGTCCATAGTGGAGAAAAGAAGCTGGAAGTTACCTTTGCTCTCCAGAATAATCTTGGGAGTAGTGAGCAGTTTTGGCAGGACAATGAGACCTGATAGCAATTAATGTGGTCCAGCCAGATCTAGCAATGGATAGCTAAAGCAAGTTGAGCACCAGGTATATTGAAGCCTGCAAGGGAATGAAGATGGCAGCAGAAACACTAAAGACTTTATTGGAAACAAAATCAAAAAGATGAAGGAAATGGAGTGGTAGAGAAAATCAACAACTATAAGAGACTTGTGATGAATAAAAGGTCAATGCTTAGGATATTATAAGTTTGAAAATGCAGTTAAGTGACTTGGTCTGGGGGCGGTGGGAATGGCTTTTTTTCAGCCGCAGGCACAGAAGCAAGTGGAGTTTGAAAGTGGGCTAAGGGGATGTGGGTAGGTGAACAAAACAAGTGTCAGCAGTCCAAGGTGGCGGCACACCACTACCTTCTCAAGGGCAATTAGGGATGGGCAATAAATGCTGGCCTAGCTAGATATGCCCAAATCCCATGAACGATACAAAAAAGATGACCGACAGTTATTGGAAGTAGGGAAGATCAAGGAGGTTGCTGTAAATATAGGTAGGAGAGATTATATGGAGGAAAGATAAGAGGGAAATAGATTTAAAAGAAAGACTATAGGAGGGCCTGAGATAGAGAGTAAAATTACTGAGGATGAGGAGTGGCTTAGTGCAGAGACTTGAGGAAAAAAGGGAGAGAGAGGCTTAATCAGGGAGAAAATCAGGGTGATCAGAAGAAATAGGAGCACGAGTTGGTCATTTTGTCCTTTGAGTCTGCTTCAATAAGATGATGGCTGATCTGATTGTGGCCTTAACTCCACCCTCCTGGCTGTCCACCATAACCCTTAACTCCCTTGTGAAGGTGGCATGGAGGACAACCAGAATTTTTAAAGAAAAAGCAAGAGGGTTGAGGAACTCGAAGGAATAGAAGATACCAAAAGGAGGAGGGAGAGAGGCCAAGATGTGACTTAGTGATAAGGCCCACAACAGTTTGGGCAGGGCAGGTAATAGAAACTGTCAGATGGGGGAGGTTTAATAAGGGACAAGGTGCTGCCATTGTGAGGCAACTTTCAATTCATATAACTATTTATTAAATATAAGAAAATGCTGGAAATACTCAGCAGGCTTCTGCTCTTTAACAGAGTTAAAATTTGAGGTCAATGACTGACCTTTCATCAGAACTTACATTGACCTAAAACATTATCTCTATTTTTCTCCTTAGATGCTGCCAGACCTGCTGAGCATTTCCAGCATTTTCCGTTTTTATTTCATTTCCAGCTTCTGCAGTATTCTGCTTTTTTTTTACTCTTTATCCTTTCATGGGATGTGGACATGACTGGCAAAGTCAACATTTCTTGCCCATCCCTAATTGCCCTTGAACTGAATGACTTGCGAGGCCATTTTAGAGGGCAATTAAGAGTCAACCACATTGCTGTGGGTCTGGAGTCACATGTAGGCCAGACCAGATAAGGACGGCAGATTTCCTTCCCTAAGGGGCATTAGTGAACCAGATGGGTTTTTATGAAAACCGACAATGGTTTCATGGTCAACCTTATTGAGATTAGCTTTTCAATTTCAGATTATTAATTTAATTTAAATTCCACCAGCTGCCATGGTGGGATTTGAACCCTTGTCCCCAGAATATTAGCCTGGGCCTCTGGAATACCAGTCCAGTGACATTATCACTACAACACCATTTCCCTTTTTTGAATAGCTATTTATTAAAATCTTCTTCCAACAAGTACAGGAAGAGCATATTTGAAACAATGAAGTACATTCAGCTGAGGTCATAACTAAGACCTTGTTCACTTATGTCCTTGGGATCACATTGTGTCATGGCTGTTAATGCTGCAGTCGTTCATCAGTTCTTCAATATTGAAAGGAAAGGGCTTATTTGTACACTGTGACAGCAGTTTCATTTGTTAAAAAGCCAAAGACTCTCAAATATATTTTAGTCATTTAAAGTTTATTTAAGCATACAATTCACCTCTCCTCTGAAATGCAATCCACTTAAATCATTCACATTTTTATGACGGAGAATGGAATTCTGAACTTCAAGTTTATACATAGCAGTAATTTCTATATTGCATTACTGCTTTTTGGCTCCAATAAATAATGCAATTCAATTCTAAGCTTTAAAATCCTTAAGTTCATTGAGGTGGTTCAGCAGACCAAAATGTTAAATGTGCTGGTCTAAAAACTGTAAAAACAGAGGTTGAATCTCAGCATAGGGGTGTTAGCTGCTAATCTCAAGCAGAAAATTAGGCACAAAACCTAGCAGAGAACAACATAACAGAGAAAAAATAGTCAGGGCTTCTAACTCAGCCTACATTTCTGCACTCAGTTGGCCACAGAGAATTCCCTACCTACTGCACTGACTATATGAATAGTTTGTGAAGATACTTTGGGGAAAAGAGGGTAAGGAGAGTTAATAAACTCAGAGCAATTGGCTCTCCTTACCCTCTTATCCCCAAAGTATCTTCACAAACTATTCATACAGTCAACGCAGTAGGTAGGGAATTCTCTGTAGCCAATTAAGAGCCAAACAATTTTACTGTACAACCAAACTTCAGCAGTATGTCTGGATTCAATCCACCCAGACATTCAAATTTGTTTTTAAAGGAAGAAAAAAATTACTGCAGAGGACTAAATTTTACAAATATTCATAGTAACATCTAGCTGAATAGGAAGTTAATAGTCATAGTCATAGCTTTTCAGAAGTGCAGATGCAAGAAAAATATCCAGCAACTCTCCAAGTGCTGCACATAACATTGATCTAGGGTATCTGAAGAACTATTGGCAAAACCATAGTAAGTATAGAGATGAGTTATAGTTTTGTAGTACTTTAATCAACAATATACAAAGGAAGGTCAAAGAGAGAATAACATCTAGTGCAATACTCACACTGCAAAGCGATCTGTTCTGATTTCTTTCACCAAGTTGAAATATAGGTTGACTGTTATGCAACAAACCCATGCCAGGGAGCACCAGTCTGCAAGTGAACAAGAAATGAGTTAAACATTAAAGGCAAAATACACAAAAACATATAGATTTAAAAGGGCTGTTTTCCAACTTCAGGTTCCAGGAGGCAGAGCCTCTCTCACACTAATCACATATCTGAAATTCAAGTGCATACTTGAATTAATGGTTGGAAAATCGTGCGCAGCATATATTTGAATTTCGGATATATATACCTAGCAGGTTTATCTCACCAGCAGGAACACAAAGGTTGGAAAATTAGCTGTGTAGATTGTTCTAATAGAGACGATTATTTCCATGACTTCACTACCAACTGAACGTTAGAAGTAGGGCCAGAGAAATGTTATGGCACAGAAAGAGGCCATTCAGCCCATCATGTCTGCTCTGGCCAAAAAGGAGAAAAAAACTAGTTGCCCATTCTAATCCCACCTTCCAGCATCTAGTCTGCAGCCTTGCAGGTTACAACACTTCAGGTGCAGATCCAGGTACCCTTTAAATGAGTTGAAGAATTCTGCCTCCACCACCAAACCAGGCAGTGAATTCAAGGCACCCACCGCCCTCTGGGTGAAGAAGTTTTTCTTCATGTCCCCTCTAATCCTTCTACCAATCACTTTAAATCTATGATCCCTGGTAATTGACCTCTCCGCTAAGAGAAACAGGCCTTTCCTGTCTACTCTATCTAGGCCCCTCATAAACTTGTACACTTCAATTAAGTCACCCCTCAGCCTCCTCTGTTCTAAGGAAAACAACCCTAGTCTATCCAATCTTTCCTCATAGCTGCAATTTTCAAGCCCTAACAACATTCTTATAAATCTCTTCTGCACTCTCACCTCTCTTCTCTCTTAGGCAGTCCCTTGGGGTCGAGGATGTCTTGCTTCCACACTAAAAATGAGTTCTCAGGTGACTGAAGAGTCCAATGCGTGACCTACAGTCTCTGTCACAGGTGGGGCAGATCTGGGGCAGGTAGAGGGAACAGGTGGATGGGTGCCTGGGTTGCCACGTGCTCCTTTCACTGTCGACACTTGGCTTCAGCTAACCCTTAGCAATGAGACTCGAGGTGTTCAACTCCTTCCCGGATACTTTCCCTCCACTTTGGGCGGTCTTGGGCCAAGGTTTCCCAGATGTCAATGGGGATGCTGCACTTTTTCAAGGAGGTTTTGAGGGTGTCCTTGAAGCATTTCCTCTGCGCTCCTGGTGCTCGTCTGCTGTGTCGAGGCTCCGAGTAGAGCGCTTGTTTCAGGAGTCTTGTGTCAGGCATACAGACAATTGAGTCCACCCAGTGGAGCTGATCGAGTGTGTTCAATGCTTCAATGCTGGGATGTTGGCCTGAATGAGAACACTGACGTTGGTGCGCCTATCCCACCAATGGATTTGCAGGATCTTGTGGAAGCAGCACTGAAGGTATTTCTCCAGAGATTTGAGGTGCCTGCTGTACATAGTCCATGTCTCTGAGTGGGTATCACTACTCCTCTGTAGACCGTGAGCTTGGTGCTGGGTTTGAGATCCTGGTCTTCAACCACACTCTTCCTCAGGTGGCCGAAGGCTGCACTGGTACACTGAAGCTGGTTTTGAACCTCATTGTCAATGTCTGCCCTTTTGACAGTAGGCTTCCACGGTATGGAAAATGGTCCACGTTATCTAAGGCCTCGTTGTGGACTTTGGTAACTGGGCCGGCGGGGGGGAGAGAGAAGAGAGAGAGAGAGGAGGGGGCAGTGCGCTGTGGAGAGGGAAGGTTGGTAGAGGACGTTTGCCTTACAGATGTTTAATATAAGGCCCATACTGTTGTACACTCTGGTGAACATGTTGACAATGGCTTGGAGATCGGCCTCCGAGTGTGCACAGGTGCAAGCATCGTCTGCATACTGTAGTTTAATGACAGAGGATGGGACGACCTTGGATCTGGCCTACAGGCGGCAGAAGTTGAACAGGTTCCCACTTGTTCTGCAGTTTAGCCCCGCTCCAGCGGGGAGCTTGCCGGGGGTGAGATGGAGTATTGCAGCAAGGAAGATCGAGAAGAGCGTCGGTGTGATGACACAGCCTTGCTTGACCTAGGTCCAAACGTGGATTAGGTCTGTGTTGGTCAGGATCATGGCTTGCATGTCATCGTGGAGCAGGCGGAGAGTGGTGACAAACTTTTGGGGGCAGCCGAAATGGCGGAGGATGGTCCATAATCCTTCGTGGTTGACAGTGTTGAAAGTTTTTGTGAGGTCAAAGAAGGCCATGTACAAGGGTTAGTGCTGTTCCCTGCATTTCTCTTGCAGTTTCCACGCGGTGAAGATTGTGTCCGTTGTGCCCCTTAGTGGGCAGAATCCGCATAGCGACTCTGGGAAGAGCTCTTCAGCCACAGGGAGAAGGCAATTAAGGAGGATTCTTGCCATGACCTTCCCTGTGGCCGACAGCAGGGAGATTCCTCTATAGTTACCGCAGTCAGATTTATCACCTCTCTTGAAGATAGTCACAATTACTGCATCTCTGAGGTCTCCTGGCATACTCTCCTCCTTCCAGATAAGGGAGATGAGGCCATGTATTTGCACCAATAGTGCTTCTCTGCCGTGCTTTAGTGGGGATTCCATCTACTCCTGATGCCTTGTTGCTCTTTAGCTGTCAAAGGCCTTTTCTACCTCATGCCAGGTTGGGGTTGTGCTGAGATGGTAGCAGGTAACATGCTGTGGGATGCTACCTGCTACCATATCAGTACTCTCTCCAGAGCAATTATGTCCTTCCTGTAATGTGGCACACAAAATTCCAGTCGTGGTCTAAACAGTTTTTTTTATACAGTTCCAGCATTACATCCCTGCTCTTGTATTCTATACCTCGTCCAATAAAGGAAAACATTCCATATGCTTTCTTTACCACCTTATCCACCTGTCCTGCCACCATCAGGAACTTATGGACATGCACTCCAAGGTCTCTCACTTCCTCTACTCCTCTCAATATCCTCCCGTTTATTGTGTACTCCCTTGTTTTGTTTGCCCTCCCCAACTAAATTACCTCACACTTCTCTGGACTGAATTCCATTTACCACTTTTCCACCCGCTCAACCAAACCATTGATATCATTTTGGAGTTGAGAGCTATCCGCTTCTCACAATCAACTACATGACCACTTTTTGTGTCATCTGCAAATTTCCCATCATGCCTCCCACATTTAAGTCTAAATCATTAATATATACAACAAACAGTAAGGGACCCAACACTGAGCCCTGTGGAATGCCACTGGAAACCACTTTCTATTCGCAAAAACATTCACTGACCATTACCCTTTGTTCCTGTCGCTGAGCCAATTTTGGATCCAACTTGCCATATTCCCCTGTATCCTACAGGCTTTTACTTTTCTGACCAGTCTGCCATGTGGGACCTTGTCAAATGCCTTATTAAAATCCATGTAGACAACATCCACTGCCCTATCCTCATCAATCCTCCTTGTTACTTCCTCAAAAGATTTGATTAAATTGGTAAGACACGACTTAACAAAACCATGCTGACTACCATTCCTTTCTAAGTGATAGTTTATCCTATCATTAGGAATTTAAAAAAATGTTTCTTTTTAAATGGAATGTGGGCATCATTGACATGGCCAGCATTTACAGTCCATCCCTAATTGCCCTTGAGCCGATTGGCTTGCCACATCATTTCAGAGGGCAGTTAAGAGTGAAACACATTGTTGTAGGCCAGACCAGGTAAGGACGGCAGATTTCCTTCCCAGATGGTGAACCAGATGGGTTTTTACGACAATCAATAATAGTTTCACGGTCACCAATACTGAGACAAGCTTTTCAATTCCAAATTATTAATTTAATTTCCACCGGCTCCTGTGGTGGGGTTTGAACCCATGTCCCCTGATCATTAGCCTAGGCCTCCAATTTACTAGAACAGTGACATTACCACTACACCATCGTCTCCCCATTGATTGTAATAATTTGCCCACCACCAAAGTCAGACTGACAGGCCTATAATTATTTGGCCTGTCCCTTGCACCCATTTAACATAGTGGCACAACGTTCGCAGACCTCCAATCATTTGGTGCCTCGCCTGCATCTAGTCAGGATTGGAAAATGATCCTCAGAGCATCTGCTATTTCCTCCCTGGCTTCCTAAACAGCCTGGGATACAATCCATCTGGCCCTGTTGATTTATCCACATTCAAGGATGACAGTCCCTCCAGTACTTCCCCTCTCGTTATGCTTATTGTATCTAATATTTCATAATCCTCCTCTTTAATCAGAATGTCTGCATCATCCCTCTCCTTTGGGTTGACAGGGACAAACTACTCATTAAGTACCCCGCCCAAATTTTCTGTATCAACACACAAGCCTGAATTTTCAGTCAGGCGTGCAAGCGCGATCGGCGGGCCTGGAAGTAGATGCAAAATTCGCTCCCGCCTGCGATCAGCTCCTGTAGTCAATTTCATGCTGGCTGTCCAATTAACTGCCAGCCAGCATGAAACACACGCTGGGAGAAGTTGAGTGCTGCTGACAGGGGCGGGTGCCAGGTGCAGGAAATGTGTGGGCAGGGGATTTAAACACAGCTCCCTGAAGGCTGAAAGTCTGTGCTCCGAGCCTCAGGGAGTTGGTTTGGATTTCGAAACTTTTTGGTCACGTTTCTTGATTTCTTGCTCCTCTCTCCGGGATGGCATCATAGCTGGAGCCCTTCCCAGGCGTGATGGAAATGCTCGGATCCAGCCTGCCTCTCCCATTTTTTGGATGAGTGCCTTAGGGTTTTGCTGCAGACAGTAAGTGATTGTCGTGACATCCTGCTGCTAAGGGACAGCAAGAGGAGGCTCCTCAGGTAATTTATATTTCCTTGGCACATGTATTGGTCTATTTGTACCTCTGCCTTCTTTATAAAAATGTTACATTATGTGCAATAGCCTTAGTGTGCTTCAAGCAATTAATAGGGAAGAGGCCTGGGAGTCATGTGTAACACAGAGGAAGAGCTACAAAGTTTATTTCACATGTCGGGACTTGACTTAAGAGTGACAGGAGTGCCTCATCAGGTATGATCAGTAAGGTGGCGTAACCCTTGCCATTACCTTGACTTCTTACTTTAGATTTCTAGCTGAAGATCCTTTGATTCAAGGTCTCCCTGCCTCCCATAAGGATCCTCACATCGGATCCTGCTTCTCGTGCTGGGGCTCCTCCAGCTCCTCCTCAGACCAACACTTGAGTCATCCTCTGCGGCCTGTTGAGCAGGATTGTTGTCTTCATCCTCCAATGGGTCCCTGCTTGACAGTGCCAGATTGTGCAGTGCGCAGCAGACAACAACAATAAGGGAAACATGCTCAGGAGGATATTGAAGTGATCCCCCTGAGTGGTCCAGGCAGCAGAACCTCATTTTGAGTAGACCTAAGGTCCTCTCAATTATTGCTCTTGTAGAGGCATGACTGCAATTATAGTTCACCTCAGCTGCAGTCCTTGAGTGTCTCAGTGGCGTCATCAGGCAGCTTTTCAACGGATAGTCTTTGCCGCCCCCCCCAGGAGCCAATCATCCAAGTGAGCTGGAGCCATGAAAAGCCTTGGCACCTGGGAGTGACAGAGGATGTAGGCATCATGACAGTTTTCTGGATACCTGGCACAAACCTGCAGTATCTGACTCTCCTGGTCACACACAATTTGGATGTTGAGGGAGTGGAAGCTCTTTCTATTGGCAAAGGCACCCGGCTCCACCGCTGGTGCCTTTATGGGAACTTTATGGTCCAGTCAATGGTTCCCTGGATGTGAGGAAATCCTGCTGCAAAGCCACCGGCTTGCTCAGCCTGGCTGGCTTTGTTGGTCCTGAAGTGAACGAAGGTACTGACCCTTTGGAACAGAGCATCAGTGACCAGTTTGATGCAGCTATGGGCAGTTGATTGGGAGACACCACATAGGACTCCCACTGAACCCTGGGAAGCACCAGAGGCATAAAAGTTCAGGGCAACTGTAACCTTAAGAGCCACTGGCATAGGGCAGCCACCTACACAATTGAAGGCGATTTCGGAACCAATCATTTCACATATGGAGGAGACAGTCTCCCTGGAGAGGCGGAGCCTTCTTTGATACTGAACCTCAGACATGTCCAGGTAGCAGGGGCACAGCCCGTAGACTCTCACTGCTGGGGAATGGCGCCTTCTCCAGACCCTTCTGCCTTGTACTTCCTGCTGTGCTTCTCGATCCATGGGTCCCACCCTGGAACGCTGCCTGCGGGCAACTGGCCTCCTCTCCTCTTCTGAGGAGATCCCTCCTGCAGAGTACACTATCCCCATTTTTGTGCAGATAGTTGCACAAGTTTCTGCACGGAAGGAGCTTATTGACAGAAGGCCTCTGAATATCCTAAGAAATCAGTTCTCCAGAACAGAAAAAGGCCAGAAACTATCTATAAACCAGCTCCAAACCACTCACAGCCAAACTCCTAATTACTCACCTTTGCATCTGCATGGGGGTCTTTATCCAGCCCTGGATGTAGAATGCATGAACAACTTGAAGGCCACCTAGTCGAGTGGCCAATGCGCCAAACGTAAAAGCGCATGGGCCACTCAAAATCACTGTCAATTGTCCTTTAAATTGCTTTAATTGGCCTTTTAATGGTCAGTGGGTGCATTTCCAACTTCTGTACACGCCCACCGACCAAAATATTGTGAGGCAGCGCAATGACGTCGGGATGCCCTCCCAATATCATCGTGCCCAATTTCTCGATTGATCACGTCCCTGTACCCACTCAGGGCACAAAATTATGGCCATATGTTACCTTGTACATCTCTGATAGGCTCTACTCTTTCTTTGGTTATCCTCTTGACCTTAATGTACTAATAATACATCTTTGGGTTTCCTTGTTTTTACCTGCCAATATTTTTTCATAACCTCTCTTCGCTTTCCTAATTTCCTTTTTTACTTCACCCCCGTACTTTCTATACTCCTCTAGGGTTTCTGTAACTGTCATAAGCTTTCTTTTTCTGCTTTATTTCACCCTGTATGCTTCTGGATAGCCAGGGAGCTCTAGATTTGGCAATACCACCCTTTCCCTTTGTGGGTACATATCTACACTGTGCCTGTAGAATCTTGCTTTTGAATGCCTTTCACTGAGTTGTCACTGGTTTTCCTTTAAGTAGCTATGCTATATCCAGTCCACTTTCGCCAGATCGCTTCTCAACTTCGTAAAATTTGTCTTCCCCCAATTTAGAACGTTTAGTCTTGTTCTATCTTTGCCCTTTTCCATAATGATGCTAAATCTAACTGCACTATGGTCACTATCCCCAGAATAATCACCCACTGCTACTTCATACACTTGCCCTGCTTCGTTTCCTGAGACTAAATCTAGAATTGCACTCCCTCTCATTGGGTTTGTTACATGATGGCTGAAAAGGTTCTCTTGAATGCAGTTCATGAATGTTGTGCCCTCTGTGCCTTTCACTCTATTTGTATCCCAGTTGATAGGAGGGTCGTTGAAGTCCCCAAATACTACTGCCCTATTGTTATTGCACTCAGAAATTTGCCTGCATAGTTGCTCTTCTATCTCCCTCACTATTTGGGGGTGTATAGTACACTCCCAGCAGTGTGGCTGTCCCTTTATTTTTCAGCTCAACCATATGGCCTCATTTGATGCTTCATTTAATATATTATCCCTCCTGACAGCTGTAATTGATTCTTTAGCCAATAATGCTACACTCCACCTTTTTTATCCCCCTCTCCATCTTGCCCGAAAACTCTTTTTCCAGAGGTGTTGAGCTGCCATTTTTGCCCCCTTTAAACCAAGGGCAGAATTTTCCCGTTGTCGTGTGGGGGGCAGGCCCCGCACATCCGCATGTAAAATGACGCATCGGGCGAGCATCCCGGTGTCACCGCGCGCCATCGCGATATTTTGCTGGGTGGGCACGCGATGATGTCCAACGCGCACCCGCCATTAATTAACGGGCCACTTAAGTCCCTTTAGTCTTCAATCGACACCAATTTTTCTGCGTCTGTGCAATCTTTGGGTTGGCGCACGGGTGCAACGGGCAGGCAAGAAGGGCACATTTGTATTAAACGCATCCACGGGCAGGATAAGAGGGCTCACTGGGGTCATGAATGCGCACAGTCAAGTATTTATTTATGAAAGTTTTTCAAACTTGCCTGTGTGATCTGCAGTACTTCAGAACACATTGCAGCTGCTTTTTCTGGACTCTTAACCTTCAGGTCAGCGCTCTGAAGTGAGTAATCTTTTCTGGGCCTGCAGGTTTCAGGAAGCCTTCCCTTAGCCTAGGAATGGGAGCTGTACTGTCCACTGGAGGCAGCTCCTCTGAGGAGGAAGGGAGGGCTAGTAGGGGGAGGAGGCCAGGAGTGCACATTCAGCCTCTAGGGGAGCCACCTTTGGGAGGACAGGCGCAGGCACAAGGGGCACAGGGCCAAGAGGTAGTCCAAGGTGGAAGGGGTCGCAGAAGATGCCACTATCCTGCTGCCAGGGTTTACAGGCGGCGAACCAGCTACCTCAATATGACTGAGGTGCAGTGCCGATGGAGGCTCGGACTCTCAAGGGAGACAGTCAACTATATCTGTCAGATGATTGGGCCTGAGATCTCCGTGAACGGTGTGGGTGGACACCCCATGCCAGTGGCTCTGAAGGTCACAGCTGCCCTCAACTTCTATGCCTCTGGCTCCTTCCAGGGCTCGGTGGGTGATCTTTGTGGTGTCTCCCAATCAGCTGTCCACACTTGTGACAAGCAGGTTACAGACGCACTGTTCAGACGGGCATTGACGTTCATCCACTTCCGTTGGGACCAAGCAAGCCAGACACAGCGAGCCAGAGGCTTCGCGGCCATTGCTGGCTTCCCCCGCGTCCAGGGTGCTATAGACTGTACACACGTGGCCATCAAGGCGCCAGCAGGTGAGCCCGGTGCCTTCGTCAACAGGAAGGGCTTCCACTCCATGAACGTGCAGATAATGTGTGATCAAAGGATGCAGATTCTGCAAGTCTGTGCAAGGTACCCAGGCAGCTCCCACGATGCCTACATCCTCAGACACTCCCAGGTGCCGGGGCTCTTCAGTGCTCCAGCCCGGCTTGATGGATGGCTGCTGGGTGACAAGGGCTGTCCCCTCAGAAGGTGGCTCATGACGCCTCTCCGCCATCCAAGAACAGAAGCTGAGCAGCGGTATATAATAGGAGCCATGGCACCACAAGGGCTGTGGTGGAGAGAGCCATCGGTCTTCTCAAGATGCGCTTCCGATGCCTGGATCGCTCAGGGGGCGTACTCCATACCCCCCAGATCGTGTCTTGGTGATAGTGGTTGCATGCTGCACTCTCCACAATCTTGCGCTGGAAAGGGGGGACGCAGTGGACAATGAAGACATCGACACAGTGTCTGCAGCTGCACACGATGAGTCCAGCAGTGAGTCCGAGGATGATCACGCAAAGGGAAATGCTGAGGGGGTAGACACTGACCCCGGCATACTCCAGGGAGGCAGGGACACCTGGGATGCTTTAATCCAATTAACCTTCAGCTAGCACAACACAGATGGTTCACCAAGCCAAGCCTGGGCTGTCAGTTCGACACTCGACACCCAAGTGCAAAATCTGCCAGGTTAGCAACAGTAACTAAGGGCATTGTTAATAAAGCTCAATGTCCAAAAAATCACTCATTACAGTTTTGGAAACTTTATAAATGCAGAAGAAAAGAGGCACCCTCAGCCATGGTGACATATCTGAATTTAATGTGTGAAACAAAGCAGCTTATTACAAAAAATAGACAAAAGTGTTACAATCAAATAAAATCAGAAGGGCCTCATTTCGGGCCAACAAAAAACCACCAGTGAAAAACCCGTGCTGTGCCTAAGGTGTCTTATGCTTACGTTTCCGGGTGCTACATCTTGGTGCTGCCCCATTGCTCGGAGTGGCACCTGAGCCAGCCTGCTGACTCTGCTGTCCTGTTGGCCTCGATGACCTTGGCGGTCGTCCTCTGGCCCGTGGAGCCTGTGCTGGCCCCGCCTAGGAGGGAGCTGCCAGTTCCACAGCTGGCATCTCCCCAGTCGTCGCAGCCTCACCGGATGATACGGTCACTGGGGGAGGGGCGGAGCAGCTGATGCCCTCATCCGGAGCGCCCTGAGAGGTGCCCGCAGAGACGACAGGCAGCTGCTGTGCTGACCGTGAGGTCACTTCAGACCTTCCTGCTCACCATGGATGGATGGGCACCAAGCTGGGAAACTTGATGCCCACACCATCTCCCACACTGGCACTGACCAGCTGAGGTCAATGCTGATGTGAGGGCTTGCTGGTCAGAGCGCATCCCCGGAAGACCTGACAGGTCTCCTGGAATAGGCTCTCCACGAGAATCGCCACTCTCTCCATGGAGGACACATGGCATTCGGACATGCGGTTTATTGCATTGGCGAGCATCCGCGTAGACTCCTCCACCATGGAGACCAAGCCAAGCATAGCCTCATGTACCTCCACCAGATCCTCCTGCACACCCGGCCGCATTTCCTGCACCTGCTTCATCGCAGACGACTCCAGAGGCACATCATCAGGCACCAACTGAGCATGTGCCTGGTCCCCTGCAGTCCTCCGGCTGCTGGCGCCATGGGCACTCTCTGTCTCTGCCAGCTCCTCCAGCGACTGTGAAGTCCCTTCAGCACTGTGCCCCAGGACACTAGCCAAGGTTCAAATTCCCACCGAGGTACAAGTATCTGTGATGGTGGCTGCCTTGCAGAAATGGTGTGATGCTGGTGAGACTTCAGGGTGCTCAGGCGTGAGAGGGGGCCTCTGCTGCTCCTCCTCCAGGCCCTGCTCCGATGATGCTGAAAGGACGAACAAGGGCAGTGGGTCACTTAGTGTGGAGGCAATGACAAAGTCCATCCCTGTCTCCCGGATCATTATGCGCTCATCCTTCCATAACCAATGGTCAAGCCATGTTGCAAAATTAAATCATTTAACATTCAGCAGTGCTATGGCTGTTGGAAGGACAATACTGACCTCACTGTTGGGCATACTTCCTGCCCATGGCACCCCAGCCTCACCAACACCTCACCTGGGTGCATGGCGCCTCTCCAGATCCAGGGCCTCCTGCTCAAAACGGCTTAGAAATTCTCAGACCATGAGAATGATACTTCTCTTATGAGTAGAAGTAGTGGGGGAGAAAACAGCTGGCAGGACTTCAAGAAGCACCATCCTGATGTTTACCAGCATATTTTTTCAGCATGGCTGAAAAATGTGATGGTGGAACACACAGTTTTTGGAAGTGACAGGCACACTTGTGCCTTTATATTGATTGGAAAGTTTAATGACTGTTTTTCATGTTATTAAGATTGTCATTTGTTCCCAGAACAGCATATATCATGGAGCCAATAATGATAATGCAGAAAGATAGCAAGAACATTATTCTTTGGGTACTCAGTGTGCCAGCAAACTGCTAAAATGCGAGGTCAGCTCATTAAATACATTTTCACTGTTCCCAGCACACAGCCAGCAACGTCACAGAGTTAATGCTATTTTGGCATAAGCAGCTCTTAAAGGCTTCCGTTCATCTTTAAAGCTGTCCTGTGTCCAAGTAAGAAAAGAAATGACTGCAATAAGCACAAATTCTACATCATCCAATAAAGCAGCTTTGTAGGTATTGAGAAGTCCAATAAAAGGAAAATATTTATTTTCTAGAGTAAGGGCCACCATCCAGTGAAATGTATCCTGCCTAGAGATGACAAAAAGAGTCAGTGGTATCTCACCTGTGCTCAGAACCTGGGAACAGGAAGAAATCTACTGGTCTCAGGAAAGAAAACAAGTCCTGTTCAGATTTTCGATTTTAATTTTACAACATGGTGCAACAGGGCAGTTTACGAGCATTTCAGTTTAAGTTTGGGACAGCACCACAAAAGGAGAATAGAACCATAAACTCTTAACAGCACAGAAGACAATTAGCTCAGATTGCATTTTTTTCATTCTTTCATTGAATGTGGGTGTCACTGGCTAGGCCATCATTTACTACCCATCCCTAAATGCCTTTGAGAAGGTGATGGTGAGTCGCCACTTTGAACACTGTACATCCACAGTGCTGTTAGGGAGGGAGTTATGGATTTTAACCCAGTGGCAGTGAAGGAATATATTTCCAAGTCAGGATGGTGTGTGGCTTGAAGAGGAACTTCCAGGTGGTAGTGCTCCCATCTATCTGCTGCCCTTGCCCTTCTAGGTAGTAGAGGTTGTGGGTTCGGAAAGGAGGCTGTCGAAGGAGCCTTGGGGAGTCTCTGCAGTGTAGTTGTAGACGGTACACATTGCCGCCACTGTGTGTCAGTGGTGCAGGGAGTGAATGTTGAAGGTTCTGGATGGGGGTGCCAATCAAGCAGGCTGCTTTGTCCTGCATTGCGTGAAGCTTCTTGAGTGTTGTCGGGGCTGTACTCATCCAAGCAAGTGGAGAGTTTCCCATCACACTCCTGACTTGTGCCTTGTAGGTGGTGGACAGGCTTTGTGGAGTCAGGAGGTGAATTACTCACCGCAGAATTCCTAGTCTCTGATCTGCTCTTGTAGCCACAATATTTATATGGCAGGTGCAGTTCAGTTTATGGTCAATGGTAACCACCAAGATGCTGATAGTGGGGGATTCAGTGACAGTAATTCCATTGTATGTCAAGGGGAGATGGTTGGGTTCTCTCTTGTTGAAGATGTTCACTGACTGCACTTGTGTGGTGTGAATGCAACTTGCCACTCTTCAGCCAAGCCTGAATGTTGTCCAAGCCTGTGCTGGTTTTTTGAAAGAGCTGACAATTTAGTCCTACGCTTCGGCCTTTTCCCATAACCTTGAAAATTAGTCCTCTTCACCTGCATGCCTAAGTGCATTGGAATCTGCTTTCATCAGTTTTTCAGGTAGAGCCTTCCAGATTTTAACCATCTTTGTGAAAAAGCGCCTCCTAATTTCCTCCTAGCTCTTTTGCCAATTATTTTAAACCTATGTCCTCTGATTGCCAACCCATTTGCAAAAAGGAAACAGTTTCTTGCTCCTTCCCATGTCAAAACCCTTCATAATTTTAAATATCTCTATTTGGTCTCTCCTTAGCCTCGCAGGTTACTGATGCCCTACTTGTGACAGCTTGGCAACGCATTCAATTCCAGACAGATGGGGCCTCGCAGACATATACATGCATATACATCACTGTGCATGACTTAAATATTTAAGAACACTTTGGAAGGGCTGAATCTGAGGCTTGCCTAATAAGATGATGTAATTTGACACTGTAGTTAAAGACAGGACCAAAAAAAAACCTAACACAGCAGACTAGCTGAACATCGAGGGAGATGGATCTGAGTGGGCAATCGTTTGGTGTCTTGATGGTCATGTGGGTGCAATCGATAATGCCCTGAATCCAGCGATGGAAAAATACCCACTCCCTTTTATGTCTACACAGCTCTCACAAATAGTAATTTGACACTGTAGTTAAAGACAGGACCAAAAAAAAACCTAACACAGCAGACTAGCTGAACATCGAGGGAGATGGATCTGAGTGGGCAATCGTTTGGTGTCTTGATGGTCATGTGGGTGCAATCGATAATGCCCTGAATCCAGCGATGGAAAAATACCCACTCCCTTTTATGTCTACACAGCTCTCACAAATAGGACATCAGTGATCTGAGGTGTGCGTGTTATGCAGCCACGTTTGGATTGCAAGATGCCACCAAGGTCTGCAACTGATCCTTGGAAAGAGCCAGAAGCGAACAAGTTCACGGCCAGAGTGATTGAATGGTTACTGGCAGGGCATAGCAACCTATGTTGCAAGGTGCGAGGTCTTTGGCGACAAAAGCACAGATCCCCAAACGGTCTAAGATTACCCTGGGAGGGCAAAGTATCTCAAAAATTTGAGCAACAGGTGAAGCTAGCTGTTTCACGCTGCTACTGTGCAGTTGCAACATGAGTGATATTCGCCACTAACAGGATGCTGTCATCAATCTAAAAAGACGCCCTACCTATCACACAAATGAGTAGTGTCATGTATGAATTTCAGTGCCAGTGTGATGCTAGATATGTAGGCCCAAAGACTGGCGGATCATATCAAATAGCATGTCCCTTCCACTGTTCGCAACGGGCAACATATAGACTGTACCCAACCAGCCCGTGCTTGCGAAACTCAAAACACAGTGTTCTACATTAGATGGGATTTCGTGACTGGACAAAATTTGCTAAATAATCCTGAGTGTGCTAAGAATTACACTGGCAACCAATTTAAGATTGTCAGTTGGGCTCACAATGTGGCGCATTTACATGTACTTGAGGCTACATATATTAATACACAGGGCCCTGTTCTTTGCAGTCAGAAAGAACATGCACACACATTGTGCCTGTTTCAGCTAAACAAAATAAGTGACAACCATTCGATGGCTCATTCCACAGGGCAATGTCTTGACCAATCAGAGTCAAACTGCCTGGTTTAAATATCAAACAATGCTTGGCAGTTAACTGTCAGTCACCATCAACTGGTGCATTCTCCATGGCACCGCCTTTACCAGAGTCCATTTGCCAACCAATCAGTACTCTCTTCGCATACTGTAAAAATGTGCTGTTTCCCCTGACATTAGTATTTCTTGCGAATTGTCCTGATGAGTGCAAGATGAAAAGCTTCAACAAAAAATGTCTCTTTTATCAGCAATACTCCAGTTCCATTTTCTACTGTTTCATATTCTTGTCCCAATTAACCCTCTCTAGAGCTCTTCGCATAGTTTGAAAGTTTGCTCTCTTAAAGCCTTGCACAACTAGGTTTTTTTTTTAGTCCTGTCTTTAACTACAGTGTCAATTTACATCATCTTATTAGGCAAGCCTCAGATTCAACTCTTCCAAAGTGTTCTTAAATATTTAAGTCATGCACAGTGATATATATGCATGCTCATAAAGTACTTAACTACACAGATTTTATTTCCAACAAGGGAGGGAGAAAGATGTAGTCCTATGACAAAATCTAGAAGTTACATATTTTCCAAATTTGAGAACAAATCTCATGTTAATCCCGAGATAAGAGCCCATGGAATTTGTAGTATTTCCCCGCTTGATGTTCAAAGTTTAAATAGCGTGGGTTGTGGTTTTAATTGGGAAATTGTTTACAGCTTGGCTCCATTCATTAAGCCACATTGCCTTTATTCTCTGTTATTCCAACCTGATGCAGCAGCTTCAGTTTATTAAAATTGAAGTACTCAGGAGATGAAAAGTAAAGTACTGAATACACGGAAAATTCTATATAAACTCAACTCAAATAACTGCTAAAAACCTAACTACAGCAGCTAAAAACTTTACATTGAGCACTGTGTGATACATATTTAATCCAGAAAAAAAACTATCATTTTTTCTAGAAGTTTCAATTAGAACTGTCACTTAGCATCTGGATCTGATTACCAATTGGGTCCAGAATAATGTAGTATTTATTAATAATAAAAATGCCAAGGGTTTCTCAACCCGTAAATTTTATAATGTTCCCAAATGTTTATGTAGTCAACTGATGGTGCAGCATATTGCACATCCAAAACCCAGTAGTACAGGGCGGTAAAATATGATTTCATACCTCAACTTAAGTAATTTCAGCCATAATATGGTAGCAAAGTGTGGATGGATACCAGTCCCCTACTCATAGTAAAGGGAGAAAATGGGTGGTAAAGCATTGATCTTGTTAAGTATAATAACTAAAATTGTCATCAAGAAAAGATAATTTTTAAAAGTTCCTCTCCAAGCCACACACCATCCTGACTTGCAAATATATCATTGTTCCTTCACCTTCGTTGGGTCAAAATCCTGGAACTCCCTCCCTAACAGCACTGTGCGTGTACCTACACCACATGGGCTGCAGTGGTTCAAGAAGGCAGCTCACCACCACTTTCGTAAAGGCAATTAGGGATGGGAAAAAAATGCTGGTCTAGCCAGCAATGCCCACATCTCACAAATGAATTTTTATAAATTATAGTACTATTATTAGTAAAAATGCAGCACACAAAAAGTAACAAAAAAAATTGTGAAGTTAAAACCACAATAAGTTTTAATTTTCTATAGGAATAACAAACTATTAACAACAGTACAATCTATATAGGTGTACTAAAATCATTACGTCCTGTTACCTGTCACTTTTAGTTTTCCACATTAATTGTGTCCACATCCCAGTATGTTTGAAATAGTTATGTGACACTCTGGTAGGATATTCCCATTTAATGTACTCAGCGCTAGTGTCACATTTTGTGTTCACAAAAGCCCCTGATTCTGTGCAATTCCTTAATAAAAACGCTTAGTTGGAGAATTTTTACAGTTTTGAATACTGGCCACGGGATGGCTCCATACCAAGTTGAGTTCTCTAAAAGGCATACAACTCCTTAAGATCTTTAATTATGTTTAATTTTGGTTCAATAGATGACCACAGAATAGAAATTCAATTTCATCGGGATACCCTGCTAGAGTGTACCACATTCAGGTCAATGTTGCCAATTTTCCAGTTGAGCTGTGTTCATTCATTCGCAATGTGCTGCCCTCTTTCTTCATTTTCCAAATGAGACTGAATGCATTGTTAATGGATCTAAGACGTTGGAGTTCCATCAGCAAATCTGGTCACAGCATTTACCAGACTCTGATACTTTTGCTGAATTAATTCTTTTATTTTAAATAGATTGCAAGGAGTCACCAAATTCTAAGCCCAACTGAAATGATACAACACCCCCCCCCCCACCAACCACAACCAATTCCTCAACTTATTCATCATCCTTATTCTGTTTCTTTGCTATTCTTCACTGAAGTAGTTTTCTGGCCTTGCTGTGCTAACCTCACTCCCCACCCACACTTAGGCATCTCTCTTTTGTCTTACTCTGCCCTTTATCCCCATTCTCCCACTGTCCTCTCTGCTCTTCTTCCTCTCTCCTCCTCCTCAGCCTTCTAATTCAGTTTGAAGATAGAAATTGGTCATGACTCCCTTGCTAGGAACTTCATTGGGGTTTCGCCCAATTCACTGCTATAACTTAGGAGGAAGATCAATGGGAACCCCTTCTTTGCATGTCTGAAGTTATAGCAGCTAACCGTGAGAAATCCCAACAATATTCCTGATGTTTGTGTGCAATACCGCGCAAAACTGATAAATTTATTCAGATTCGTATGTTTGTCTCAACTTCTACTGAAAAATCATATTCTGGATCCAACCATACCATTTAATACTTTATCTACCCCTCTTAACCTTCTTCTCCCTAGGCTGTAAAGCTTAACTTCACACATATGAGTAAAGGTAATCTGGACCAATAACTGGAGGGCACCCCACACCCTAAGAACATCGTTACCAACCAACATCACAAATAAATTATCTGGTCATTATCACATTGGTGTCTTTAGGAGTTTGCTATGTGCAAATTGGCTGCTGCATGTCTAACAATGACTGCACTTCAAAAGTACTTCAGTAGCTGTAAAATACTTGGTCATCCTGAGGTTGTGAAATGCACTATATAAATGCATGTCTGTCTTTTTTAACGGTACCCCAAAGATTTTTGAAGGGTTTTTGTGTGAATATTTGTTAAACATAAAATATCCTGCATTCATGCACAATTTTAGGAATATTATGAGCATGGGCAATTGGCTGAGGAAGAGAGGGGATAAGTTATAAACAGAAAGCATGAAACAAATAAAGAATTAAACTGTAGAATTGTTAATTGACTTAGTTCTTTTTTGCAGTTTTATTATAAATGGTATTTGATGAGATGAGATTCAAGTGAAAAATATCTGGATGTTTCTGCATTTGCAAAAGCTATCATGTTGCAGTATTGAAATATAAAGACATGGAGGGACTTACCGCTGATCATCAATTGCTTCTGAGTTAGTTGATGTCAGTTTGACAGCAATGGAGAGGCTACAGTTCATTAACTGTAACTAAATAAGGTATTAATGAATCCAATATATATAAAGTTCAGCATATAAGCAGATGGCTAAATTTTCTTTAGCTCTCTGATCATCAGTGCACTGCAAAGGAAAATTGGTGAACAGTTCTGATCAGTGGAATGAGTTGCTTTTGGGGGATAATTTTCAACTCGGTGGCGATATGGTGGAATGGATCATCTGCCCTTTGCAGAATGCGCCTTAGTACCATGGAATCACAGAACTGTTAACAGTGTAGAAGGAGGCCATTCGGCCCATCGTGTCTGCACTGGCTCTCTGAGCATTTTAACTTAGTACTAATCTCCTGCCTTTTCCCCGTAGCCTTGCACATTGTTTTTGTTTAGATAATCATCCAATGCCCTCTTGAATGCCTCAATTGAACCTGCCTCCACCATACTCCCAGGCAGTGCATCCCAAACCCTAACTACTTGCCGTGTGAAAAAGTTTTTTCTCACTTCGCATTTGCTCCTTTTGCAAAATACTTCAAAACTGCCCTCTGGTTCTCGATCCGTTTAGAAGTGGGAACAGTTTCTCCCTATCTGCTCTGTCCAGGCCCCTCATTATTTTGAAAACTTCTATCAAGTCTCCTCTCAGTCTTCTCCTCTCCAAAGAAAACAGTCTCAACTTCTCCAATCTTTCCTCATAACTGAAGCTTCCTCATCCCTGGCACCACTCTCGTAAACCTCTTCTGCACTCTCTCGCAATGCGTTCACATCCTTCCTATAGTGTGGCGCCCAGAACTGTACACAATACTCCAGCAGAGGTATAACCAGTGTCTTATATAAGTTCATCATAACCTCCCTGCTCTTGTACTCTATGTCCCTATTAATGAAGCCTAGAATACTGTATGATTTAGAAACAGCTCTCTCTACCTGTACTGTAATGGCTTATATACTATACAGCCAGGTCTCTCTGCTCTTGCACACCCTTTAGGTTGGTATCCTTTATTTTATAAAAGCAAAAAACTGCGGATGCTGGAAATCCAAAACAAAAATAAAAGGAAAAACTCAGCAGGTCTGACAGCATCTGCGGAGAGGAACACAGAGGATTTTTCCTTAGTTCTGTTGAAGAGTCATACGGACTCGAAACGTTAACTGTGTTCCTCTCCGCAGATGCTGTCAGACCTGCTGAGTTTTTCCAGGTATTTTTATCCTTTATTTTATACTCTCTCTCCATGTTCTTTGTAACAAAGTGTATCACCTCTCACTTCTCCGCATTGAACTTCATCTGCCACCTATCTGCCCACTGCACCAATGTGTCAATGTTCTTTTGAAGTTCTACACTGTCCTCCTCAGAGTTTACAATTCTCCCACGTTTTGTGTCATCCGCAAACTTTGAAATTGTTCCCTGCACAACAAGATCTAGATCATTTATATACATCAGGAAAAGCAAGGGTCCCAATACCGACTCCTGGGGAACTCCACTACAAGTCTTCTTCCAGCCTGAAAAATACCCATTAACCATTACTCTCTGTTTCCTATCCCTCAGCCAATTTTGTATCCACATTGCTACTGTTCCTTTTATTCCATAACCTATAACTTTCCTCACAAGTGTGTTGTGTGGCACTGCATCGAATGCCTTTTGGAAGTCCATATACACCACATCAATGGCCTTGCCCTCATCAACCCCTCTGTTACCTCTTCAAAAAACTCCAACAAATTAGTCAGACACGATTTTCCTTTAACAAATCCATACTGACTCTTCCGAATCAATCCAAATTTTTCCATGCAACTATTAATTCTATCCCGAATAATTGTTTCCAGTAGATTCCCCAACAATGAAGTTAAACTGACTGGTCTGTAATTGCAGGGCAGATTCTTTACAGCATGTTTTGAACAAGGGTGCAACGTTTGCAATTATCCAGTCCTCCGGCACCTCCCCCGAATCCAGGAAACATTGAAAGATTGTTACTAGTGCCTCTGCAATTTCCACTCTCACTTCCTTCAACATTCTTGCCTGCATCTCATCCGGTCCTGGTGCCTTATCAGCTTTAAGTATCAATTTTAAACCCTGTTAGTGACTGAGTTTCCTCCTCTGTCACCATGGTCCGGGCAGCATCTGCCTTGTAGGTAAAGGCTAGAAAGGGGAAAAAATCTGAGATTTTTGTTTTGCTCCTGGTGGAAAGTGTGGGTGCATGAAATTCAGCTAAGGGCAATACAGGGATATCTACATTGCTCTAGATGCCGGAATAGCTTAATCACATTGTGCCTTAACTTACATGTGGGGAATGGACACTTGGATGAAGTACTGGGGGCTTTGTAGCCCCTGGAATCGCATTGAATATAAACTGCCAACTTCAGAACAGGAGGGGCAAAAGAATTGTGTTTGGAGAGAATAAAGTGTTTCCTTCATTAAAAAAGCTAAGTGCACTCAATTTACCGGTAATTTTCAACCTTATCCCATTCTCAAACAACAGGATGAAAACCAGGCGGGTTTTGCATAGGGCAGGTGATCCACTACATCATATCACTGCCAAGTTGAAAATTATCCTCAGAAAGCAACTAATTCCTAGAATGGAACTGTTTGCAATTTATTCAGATCATTGCATAGCAGCAAAAACAATGTTGATAGACTTTCCCCTGACTGTAGATCCATTAATACCTTATTTAGTTAGAGTTGATGAGCTCCATTTATACATTCTATGCATTTACAAAGATGTTACGTAGGTAGAGGAGCTAAGTAAGCTAAGAGCATGTACTTCCTACATTCTTGTAGTCAATATATTTTGGTTGCTGGAAGTTTGTTAAACAATGTCTTATCTTTTCCCTTTTTTGTGCAAGATTGTCAAAGAATCTCAAACTAAAAATAGCATGTAAAACACAGTTGTCAAAAAATGAACTGAAGTATGTTGTTTCGCAAATAATGCCCAATTGTGACCTTGTTTTGAAATGTTCATTTGCATTTAAAATAAAAATTGTAGGCTGATACAAAAATGTTACCTCCCTAGAAGCTCAAAGAACTGTTTGTATATAACAAAAGGATTGGATTTTTTTAAACTACTGAACAATGCTTCAGTCCTGCAGATTTTAAAGTTTCAGGATTTACAACAATTTGAATTTATATATCACTTCAATTAATAAAGTTTCTCAAGGTGCTTCACAGGACCTTTATCAGCAAAATTTGACATCAAGCCATATAAGGAGATATTAGAGAGGACATGGCCAAAAGTATGGATAAAAGAGATTGTTTTTAAGGAGCATCTTAAAGGAGGAGAGACAGGTTGACAGCCAGGGAGGAAATTCAAGAGCGTGGGTCCAGGCAGCTGAAGGTACAACCAGCAACAATAGAGGAATTAAAATAGAGGATGTATAAAAGATCAGAATTGGAGGAGCACAGAGATCTCGGAGGGTTGAAGGGCTGCATGAGGTTATGGAATTGGGTATGAGTGAGGCTGTGGAGGGATTTGAAAGCATGTTTTAAAAGTGAAGCACTGCCCAACCCAGAGGGGTGATGGCTGAACAGGACTAGGTGAGGTTTAGGAGGCAGGAAGCAGAGTTTGAATGAACTGAACTTTATGGATGATGGAAGGTAGGAGGCCAGCCAGTATCAGTACAGTCAATTCTAGAGGTAACAAAAGCATGGATGAAGGTTTCAACAGATGAATTGAGATGGGGCAGAATAAGGGATGTTATGGACATAGCAATAGGTGATTTCAGTGATGTTGTGGTCAAAAGCCCATTTCTGGGTCAAACACAACGTGCAGATTGTGAATGATTTTGTTCATTTCCAGACTATTGTCAGGGAGTCAGTGGCTGGGGCAATTTGTGTGGGGGGGTTAAAAGCGATTTGGATTTTTCTGCTGAGTGATCAGGCATTAAACCAGATTTAGCTTTTGTTAATGCATTAACACAGGTGTTTTGCATAAGCAAGCCCTCGACTAGTCCAAAAACTCAACACCGTACTGCAACATTTGGTAAAATAAAAGCCACCAATATAGAATCTTCACACATATTTGAGGGAAAATTTAGAAACCCTATAGTTACAATGAAGAACCATGGTTGAAGGGAGCACTGGTTTGAGATAAGGCCTACAACAGTGTAACGCACATTTTGTCATGCACTTCTTATGTGTGCAGTTCCCTGCTGGGAGCGTGGAATCACTGAATTTATATTTTGATTTGTTCAAAGAAACTGCTCCTTCAAGATATAATTGGTTTACTGCCTTTTTATAACAGTCTCCTAGAGGCTACAATTACATTTGTATCATTGCAAAATTCTATTTGATGACTATATGTCTTTCCAATTGCACTGTCCCAAAATATTTTTTCTGTTGTGTTTATAACTTATTCAACTGAAAATTGGGTAAGTGCATGTGAACACTGGCAACTATTTAGTCAATGAACTGATCATTCAGGATTAGAGTTGCACTTTAAAAAAAAATCAGGTAACACAAACACTACAAAAGGTGTCAACCAGGTCCCCATTGCCTCTAATAACAACTCATAACACATTGTATTATAGATGGTCCATGTTCTATTTGAGCAATTGTATTTCATTAACAGGTTAAAAATGTAAAATTATGCAATTATATATTTATTATGTAATTATGTATGTATTCTTGCTTGACAGTATGTGTTTATATTAGAAATTTCACTATTCTCATAGTCCAAATGCAAAATAATTTTCTATTGGCACAGGACAGTTTACCTAGGGAATTAGGAAAAGCTAAGGACAAGAGACGACTAGCTGGGCCATCAAATCTCAGTTCTCCAGCATTCAAGCTCTCACAAGGATCAATATTGGTCCAGTGGCAGCACTTTAGCCTCTGTCATGGCTTCAAAGCCAACTCCAGATACCTTATCATCTAGGTGGATATTTCATGTAGTACCGCAGCAGCACTACATCATCAGAGGTGCTGATTTCCAGATGAAATGTTAAATTGAGGCACTGCCTGTCCTCAACCTTCAACACCACTTTCCACTGAATCTGTATTCTACATTGGATCATTTGTTTGTTTCTAGGGACCCAACACCTGCTCCCATGACCCCATGTCACTATACTGCGATCATACAACTTTTCTTCTTAGCCCCCATACTAATCGACATTGCAGATTGGTCCCTCACCACAGATACTGTCTCCCACTGTCATCACTCCACTCCTTACAAAAAACTAATATTTAACCCTTTTGTTCTTGCAACCTCCCGTCACCTACCTCTAGTACCTTTATATCTTTGAGAGTAACTCAAAAAGAAAGAAATTCAGTGTAGGTGATGGGGGTCTTGACTGCTGGTTGGAGGACCGGTGAGAACCATGTGTCGGGAAGGCCCACCGCATTAACTAAGTGGCAACAGGACTTTCCCAGGATCAGAAGTCCCACTTGTTGAGAGATGCTGGCCAATCAGAGGCCTGCAGCTCTTCACTGCTTAGCAGTACCACCAGGGAGGTGGTGGCTGCTGCTGGTAATGCACCCACCTGAGGCTCACTTTCACCAAGGGCCCCAGGTTGCCGCCGAGCGATGGCAGGAGGTGGATCGAGGGATGGAGGTCAGCAGAAAGGCTAAGGGATGGAGGTGGGCAGAAAGAGTAAGGGGCGGTTTTCAGCACCCCCACCCCCCACTTCCTGATGCCAGGTCCCTCAATCAGACACCGAGTGCCTTTGAATGCCCCCCCCTGCACCACACCAAAAAAAAACCCACAAGCAACCAACAGGATTGCTTTTAGAGCTTCCCACATGGCAAGTTCCCTGTCCACTGCTGGACAAATACCAGCAGCGGCAGGATGAGGCCCTTAAGTGGGTATTAATAGTTTGTGGGAGGTGGGAGGAGAATTCTATCCAGGCTGTGGGAGCGAGGAGTAGAAGGAGGTGTGGGGTGTGGCAGTGGGGGAGTGGAATGGTTGGGGTGCATAGAGTGTACTGTCCAAGGTTGTGGGGGTTGGGGGTGTTTTGTTCAGACTGTGGGTGTGGGACAGCAGTAGCAGAGAGCAGCTCGCACACAGAGGTGTACACTGTACACTCGTAAGAAACACAGATCTGAAATACAAAGGCCACTCCAGCAGCAAACAACTGGGGACTCAGGACAATCACCTCAAATACAGGACCCCCCCCACCCCATAAAATGCGGGACAGTTGGTCACCCTGACTTAAGGGCCTCAATTGGTGGTTGGGCAAGAATGCTGTTCACAAGTCTTCCTGACAGACTCAATCGGGGCAGGGGCAGAAAGGCGGTGGGGTCCCTACCCGTCCGATTAAATGCCCCCACCACCAAATCTGCCATGGAGACAGCATTAAATTTTGCCCTTTCTGAGTGAGAAGTTGATTGATTCAAAGTAGAGAGGTTAAATGTACCATTTCTACTCTCCATACATTAGTACTCATGTATTAACAATCTGCTGAGAGAGGATGTGGAAAGAGGATTGTTTTTTAAACGCTAATGAAAGAATGTTAAAATAGCATGCTTAAAGTATTTACATACAATTAGGGACTTGTGACAACTGAAAGCTGCATTCTATTCAGACAAAACAAAAATAAAAATACCTGGAAAAACTCAGCAGGTCTGACAACAGAACTGTTGAAGAGTCATACGGACTTAAAACGTTAACTGTCTTCCTCTCCGCAGATGCTGTCAGACCTGCTGAGTTTTTCCAGGTATTTTTATTTTTGTTTTGGATTTCCAGCATCCGCAGTTTTTTGCTTTTATTCTATTCAGACAAACTGCATTCAAACAGCCAATGTAGAGGAGTTGCAAATTGGAACTATCTTAAAAGCTATTGCCATTTCCAGTTTCTCTTAGTGTACATATTGTTGAGGTAGAACACTTAAAAATGTGGAATGTTCTGGATTTGCTATATATTTCACTCATTCGTGTCATTTTCCCTTTTCATAATCTCCCAGATTGCTAAATGACATTGGCATTTCTACAAATGGCATAGCCCAGAATGCACCCTTACACTGCAACTATCAGTATCGTCCCTTAGAATAGATCCATGGCACAGCCTAAAGAACAAGTACTATAAACAAATGTAATCAAGGTCACATAAAAACTTTCCATATGATATGCTAATTCTATTAATAAATATTACAAATTACCAAAGGTGTTTCAAATTCTTTTTGGCTCAAAGTTTATCATGACACAGAAGTGTTAGTAAGTTATAAAAGTTCTGAAGCTACACATTCTAGTACAAGAGATGTTTGGGCCCCTCTCACTATAATGAATGAACAGAAGAGCCATATGGCATTGCATTAAAATTATCAATCCTCAATAGCATATTACATTTAACTCATTTAGGAAATTGTAAAACATTCTAGTATTTATTTCACAACATTTTTAAAAGTTGTTACCTGTTAATTCACAATTAAAAGGAGACCATTTCAAACATGCAGAAGCATGAGTTTCTGACAACAGTAACTACACTTCAAACAGTACTCATTGGCTGTTGAAGTGCTTTGGGACATCTTAAGGTCATAAAATGCACTAGATAAATGTAAGTTTTTGTTTCAGTGAGAGAAAATTCTCAGGTGTTGCTTGATGTTATGTGCTTATCATACTAGGTATCAGCATAACAAGTTTTGGGTTTACTATATAGGAAAGGAACCAAAGCACTCACCAAAGTATGTAAGCCACCAGGCTTGAAAGTTGCAAAGGACACCATCTGGGATAACTTCTCCCTGTTACAAAAGTTAAGTTTCATACCACTGAATAGAGACCATATCAATTTCCAAAATATGCAAATCAGTTATTTTATTTTAAATAGAGAAATACGCATTTTCCATCACATGTATATTTACTTAATAGTTTTTTTAAAATGACAATGCAAGCATTAGGACTAGAGAAACTGTATTTTGAAGCTTCTAAAACCTACAAAATTATTGCTATATTTCCATACTATAAATGCACACACTGCAAAAAGGGTTGGCTTGCTGTTCGGCACAGATGTGTATTTTTCTACAATAGTTTGACAAATAAACAAGTTAAAATTATAAAAATATTTTGGGGTGATGAGTTTAAGAAAATTTTGTCATAATTCCTCCAAATAATATTTACATCAAAATATACCATTTAAAAAAAGTAAATACACAATAATAATTGATAGATTTAGGATTGGACACTTAAAAACCTTTCAAGTATTATTACCCAGAAATCTGACAGTATAGCTTGTTTATATCACAAGTCATTTTTGTTTAAAGAATACGGCAAAGGATACAATACCAAAATATTACTTTCATGTACAATGAAAAAGAAAATGAGTAGTTATACAACTGACTTTATCATACATTCTGAAGTTTTCGGACCGAAAAAGTACGGACCAAACATGTACTGTCGGTAAAGGTAAAACCCACTTACCATCAGATAGGCAATACTGTCAAACAGTGCAGCCACAGTCAGGCTCAGGATCATTTTCTGTTGGGAGAGAGACCAGAACATTAGGGAAACTACAATACTATCCTCTCAATTGTTTCTAAAGTCAACTGGCCATAGAAATCCCTTCTGTGCTGCACTTGCTTTATACAGCCTTAAAGCATGATATCCTGCTCTGTCTCAATGATTCTCAGTGATTTTCCTTTAAGTTGTGAAGGCCTTCAAGACCTGCAGCAGTAGCACACATTATTCTCCCCTCTCACTGCACCTACCATCCGCCCTCCTGCCTGCACCAGCCCCCATACAAATGAAAGACAAATAGGAGATGATAACTGCACCTCGCTCTCGCCCACTTCATTCTGATGAGCTGAATCCAGAAATGTGGCCTAGTTCATTGAAATTCAAACTAGACATGTGCACACTGCATAACACCTGACTTATACTTAGGGTACATTGGTTTACACAAAGACAAGCCTATAACTTGACAAAATTAACAGATTATGATGAAAGAGATCCTGGAGTGGTTCAATGCAGTAATTTAATGTTGAGGGTTCAGATAATAGTTATAAACTATTCACTTTATTCTCTTGGTTTATGACATCATCTAAGTGTCTCTGATTGGATTACTGCCTTGCAATCACTTCCTGAGATTCATTATTCCCTGCACAACTGTCTGCTGAAAAATGGGTGAGCTGTAAAAATTGCATTAACTATCATTTGGCTACTTTTCTCAAATTCCTTTTAATGATATTTGAGAATTTTTATCCTCGTCAAGGTCAGAGGTAAAGGAAATGGAAATATTTCCTATTCAAATCAACATCAAACACATAGCAAAGTCAGCAGCTCCAATAAAAGTACAGCTCCTATTAGCCAACAACAAAACAGAATTGACAATTATGGTTTAGTTCTGAAATGATCCAGAATCTAGGCTGCTGCACCTTTTAGCTGAAGAAGCAACCCTAGAACAATTTGGCTGTGACCAATATTTATATGAATTTCCACAAAATGCTTTAATATAAACAGAATCTTAATTAACATAAGTGGCTCTAGAGCTTTAGTAATCAACCTACCGCATTAAAATATAATTGATCATTTTTAAAAATATATTACATGTCGATAGAATATGGCATCATTGTACGACAGTAAAAAGTCTAACAGTATTGATTACTGCTTTTTAAAAATCTTTTTCTTCCCATTATCACACTTTCTTGTTCAGTGAATTTTACTAAATCTCATTTAAGTAATTCCATACGCATGGAAATTGCACAGAATCTGTACTTTAACGTTTATGTACAAAGCATTAACTGACCGCAACACTGGTCCCACCAATTTCTAATGAACAACTAATCATTTTGAAATCCAGTGGAATTCTACACAGCATCTGATAACCATGCCTATACCGACTCTTTGAAAGTGCAATCCAATTAGTTATACTCCCCTGCTCTTTCCCCATAGCCCTACTATTTTTTACCTTTTCAAGTATATATCCAATTTCCTTTTGAAAGTAACTTTTGAATCTGATTCTACCACCCTTTCGGGCAGTGCATTCCAAATCACAGCAAATGACTGTGTTAAAAAAATTCATCACCCCTATTAAACCTGCATCCTCTGGGGACTGACCCTCCTCCTAGTGGAAATATTTTTTCCCAAATTACTCTTTCAAAACCCTTCATAATTCTGACTATCTCTATTAAAAATCCCCTAAACCTCTTTTCTCTAAGGGGAGCTATTCCATATTCTCCAGTCTCTTCACATAAATGAAGCCCCTCATCTCTGGTACTATTCTAGTGAATATCCTTTGTGCTCTACAGTGGAGTATTACATTTAATCATCTCTTTGTAAATACCGTATGGGTGTGGTACTCAATATTAATTAACTCAATTTTTAAAATCAAATGCATAAATTGGTTTCCTACTTGTGATACTGCGTCACAGTATAAGTGAGCAGTGCTGCACAATGGCACTTTAAACAGCTGAAAAGTAAACAGCTAATCAATCAACTGCTTAATTCCTCCTTCCTAATGCACTGTTCAGAAGGCTAGCACTTCCACCCCCTAATTTATTTTCAAGCCAAAACCAGCAGTTGGGCACAACACTGCAACAGATGAGTGCTGAGTAGCATTCCACTCAAGAAGTGCTGGTTCTGGGCTGAAACAAAAAAAAATTAAGCACACTAACAATCTGTGCATTATGTAGGAGACACTTAAGGAGCTGATTAACCAGCTGTTTAAAGCATCAGTGTTCACTGAGCACCACTGTTCAGTACAACAGTAAACATCAAGGATCATTAAGATAAAAGCAAAATACTGCGGAGACTGGAAATCTGAAATAAAAACAAAAAACACTGGAAAAACTCAGCAGGTCTGGCAGCATCTGTGGAGAGAGAAACAGAACGTTTCGAGTCCGTCTGACTCTTCTTCAGCGCTAAAGAGTAGAAATGTGATGGATTTTGTACTGTTGAAGAGGGGCTAGAGCAGGTGAAGCAAGATGAAAGGTCAGGGATAGGTGGTAGTGAAGGAGAGATTGACAAAGATGTCATGGACACAAGACAAAAAGACTAAAATAGGTGCTGAAGGTGGCATAAAGGTAAGAGCAGAATGTGTTAAAGCAGAACAAGGGTCAGTGCTCTTGTGAAAGCACAACATAGGAACCAGTGACAGATGGCCCTGGGCCGAGGGTGAGTGCAGGTGTGGAGGGGTTGGGGAAAAAGAACATCTTCCAGGTCCACAGAGACTGCAGGGTTGGCTCCTCGGGGACAAGGGCTACCCACAGAGGACGTGGCTGATGACATCCATGCGACAGCTTCAGACTGCAGCAGAACAATGGTATAACAAGGTTCATGCCGTGACCTGGGTTTTGGTGGAGCAAACGATAGGCATCTTGAAAATGAGGTTCCTGTGCCTCAACAGGTCCAGTGGAGCACTGCAATACAGTCCCCAGGGAGTGTTGCACATCATCATAGCTTGCTGTGTGCTACACAACCTGGCGCTGCAACAGCGGAGGACGTGGCTGAGGAGTTGGAAGAGCTGCACATATCCTCTGATGAGGAGGATGTCTAAGGAGGTGATGGTGATGAGGTCCTCGAAAGCAAGGATGCTGGGCGATGAGGCCATCGCACTGGTCAAGCGAGACGGGCGTGCTCGGGAGGCCCTCATAGCCGCAAGATCCATGGAGGATGACGACGACGAGACGCAGTAAGGACAGTCCTGACATCCTCACCTTGCATCTGCAAATGTTTGACTCCTGCGTGGCTGATGGCAGCGCACTTACCCTCAGTGCTCAGGCTCATATCATGGAGGCAAAGTGGAGGCCCTAATAGTCACTAGATTTCAGGAGGATGATGACGACATTCAGTGAGGACACTCCATAGATCTTCACATGCCTCTGTGAGTGTCAATTACTATCTGGCTGAGGACAGTTCATTTGCACTCTGCGATCAGGGTCATATCATGGAGATGCAGCCGTGAAAGTTTAAATCCAATCCTTTGTCAGCCCTCAGCACCTGACCCCTTCAGGAACACAGTGTCACTAGTCACAGATGCTGAAGAGATGGTGGGGGGCCAGCCCCACCTCAAAGATGCTGAGAGCACACAGAGAGAATGATGGAACTCTGTGACACATGCCCATGACATTCTGGCAGCAATGACAAGCACCGTCGAGGTGCAGGCATCTCTAATGTGTCCAGTGAGTGTGAAGCTGGACCATCACTTTGGTCTGGAGATTACACACTTCACAGGGGAGAGGCGCTGGACTACGACACCTGCTTTTATCTTGTGCAGGACCAAAGTTTCACATCTGAGTGACATGAACATTGCTCATCATAACAAGGAGCTATAGACAAGGAGACATTCTTGGGAGTTTATTTACAACAGTGAACATTATGTACAAGTGATTAACGCCTGTGCTCAGGCTGTGCAACTACATCTTCTTAACCTTCCTAACCCTGCCACTACATTTTGGTGCCTGAGGTCAATGTGTCAGATGTGCCTAGGAGAGAAAGTGGAGATTATTCGAGCTTGGTAGCTGCACTGAACATAGAACAGTGGACTCAGAGCAGCATTAAGAAGGATGTTCCCTGCTGACCTCACTGTCACTGCAGGAACAGCCCACATCCCCTCTGGCCAGCTCCAACGCTCCACTCTCGAATGGAGTGAGGACCTTGACGTCCGACACTCCATCCCCAGTCTGGGACCTCACCCGGTGATTGTGTGCAATCTTGTCCTGCAGTAAAGACAGATGGAGAGTGTGTAAGCAGGGCACATGCCAGACCAAATGAGAAAGATGGCAGGCATGCATGTGTGCCATGTGGAGCCATGGACGGGATGAGGAGGCAGTCTCCAGAGGAGATGAGGCCAAATGGAGATGTGAGGGTGTGTGAGTGAGTGATTGGTGATGCCTCTTGAGCTGGTAGTGAGTGAGCAGCCAACGAATGTGTGATGGGCTTGTGAGTGGGTGGGTTGAGATTTAAGATGGTTGCCTTACCCTGGCTGCACGGTTGAGATCATTCATCCGTTTTCTGCACTAGATGGCCGACCTCTTGTGTGAAGCATTGGCACTGACCATCTCTGCCACTGCCTCCCAAGCTGGAGTGGTGAGACTGATGGGCCTGCTGCAGCCAGAGCAGGGGTAGAGGACTTCGTGGCGGGTCTCCACGGTATCCAGAAGGTGTTCCAGGGATATATCACTTAATTGATTGGGGGGAGTCTGCAATCTTCCTGGCTTTTGCGGCCATGTCTTCAGCAAAGCAGTCCTGGGTTGCAAGCATTGAGAAGTGTGCGTGCGTCTGCATTTTAAATATGGCGCCCAGCGTGAGGAAGCATGGTTCCCATGACTGCATAATTTTTGAGGCGGGAAGGGGACTACAAATGCAAAAACTCGCCGTTGCGGCCAGCGGGTAAAACAACTTTTTTCATGCCTGCTACCGCACTTAGTGCAAATTTGGGACAATTCCACCCATTAACTCCCTATTATCCTAATGCTGTCTATCTCTCCCAGTATTCCGTGCAACTTGGTATTCCTCTCTGACACGACACTACTGCTATAGTGTTCCTGGGTAGGGAGGAGTTATTGGTGGTGGCCCAGAGGAGTTCCACTGCCGATTGACACATTCTTACCCCACCCCCCTTATCAATTAAACTGTGGACATAAGGTGAGTCAGTTGGGCCCTGCCAGCAGCATGAAACACGCTCATAGTAAATAAACAGCCGATTTTACACCACGCCAATCTTCTTTCACAGAACAACGGTTCAAACCCTTTTTGGAGACTCATTCTTGAGTCTTACTATTATTTTTATTTGGTTTGAAATTAAAAATCTTGCCAATATTTTCCAAGTCAATGGGAAATAGAAACTGGCGTGATGAAAAATCAGCTGTCAATTTGCTACGAGCCCATTTGCACTGTTGGCATAGATTAATTACACCCCCTAATGTCTGTTAGAAAGTGCTCCATACGCCTCAAAGGTACATGAGATCAGGGTTTTGTAAATTTTTTAATGCTACTTGTAACTCAAGTCATTTCTTTCCCTTTTTGCTTTATGGTGCATCTGGAGTAAACGTAGCACAGAGGTCTCATGAATTTGATGCTGCCAGCCCATGAAAGCATAGAAAGATTAGGAAAAGCTGTATAGCAATCTCAATGCAAAGTTAAACACCAAATTCTCCCTCCCACTAACACATTACTGCTCAAAATAAGTATGTCAGCAGACATCCTGGTCCAGGCCTCTGATTATGCTACACTTTAATCAGAATTCTGGGGAAGTGAGAGAACAGCTTGGGTTGTCTTGCCATTTCTTGCTTCAAGAGTAAACTGTAGCTTCCTCCAGATTGCTCTGCTGAAACCAGGAACTCAATTACGTAAGAGACAAACCAATGTCTAATCATTCTATAACATAGACGATTGGCACACCAACATCACATCAGAGTAACGTGTGCCCCATTTATATTGGAGGAACAACTAATGGAAATGGTTCCACAATATCATATGGTTTGTGCGGTGTCAAATTTGTGCAATTTATGCAACTAGGTGCATTCAGCAATCCCAGGACAACAGTGCAAGTGCAAAACTGTAGGAACTATAGGTGTGGTGAAGCCTGTTTGCAATTGTCAACTTCTCAACTCTTTTCTATAAAATGAATTTAAGACCAGTGTCATCAGATTTACACAGCAGGTTCTGAAATGTCAGTACAGTGTGGCTTATATCCCACATTGCAGAACATTCTCTAGACTGTTAAAAATAGGTTTTACTTCAGTTTTTTTTCATATTTGCATGTACCACCACTTCCTGCAGTTTCAAAGGGTGAAGAATCATTCTGAGAGTTAGATCTGAGTCATGTGCAATTTTTCAAAAAATCCAACAGTTGTGTATTTCAGTTTAATCTCTAGCTACTAGAATTAGGTATTACCTTTAGACCATAAGACCAAAAGATGCAGGAGCAGAAATAGTCCATTCAGACCATTGAGTCTACTCTGCCATTCAATAAGATCATGGCTGATCTGCTAATCCTCAACTCCACTTTCCTGCCTTGTCCCCATAACCTTCAATTCTCTTACTGATTAAAAATCTGTCTATCTCAGTCTTGAACGTACTTAACAACCCAGACTCTACAGCCCTCTGCGGTAAAGAATTCCACAGATTGACTACCCTCATCTCTGTCTTAAGTGGGTGACCCCTTACTCTGACATTATGTCCTCTGGTCCTAGATTCTCCCAGAAGAGGAAACAACCTCTCAGCATCTACCCTGTCAAGCCCCCTAAGAACCTTATACGTTTCAATAAGGTCACCTCTCATTCTTCTAAACTCCAATGAGTACAGGGGTAACCTACTCAACCTCTCCTAAGAAAATCCCTTCATCCCCGGGATCAACCTAGACTGGACTGCCTCCAATGCCAATAAATCTTTCCTTAGATAAGGGGACTAAAACTGTTCACAGTATTCTACGTTTGGTCTAACTAGTGCCTTGTATAGTTTTAGCAAGACTTCCTTATTTTTATGCTCCATTCCCTTTGAAATAAAGGTCAACATTCCATTTGCCTTACCTATTACCTGCTGAACTTGAATGCTAGCTTTTGGGGATTCATGCACAAGGACTCCCAAGTCCCTCTCCGCTGCAGCTTTCTTCAGTCTTTCTCCATTTAAGTAATATTCAGCTCCTCTATTCTTCCTGCCAAAGTGCACAGCCTCACATTTTCCCACATTATATTCCATCTGCCAGGTTTTTGCCCTCTCACCTAACTTGTCTATATCCCTCTGTAGACTCTTTGCGTCATCCTCACCACTTGCCTTCTCACCTATTTTTGTGTCATCCACAAACTTGGTGATGGTACACTCATTTCCCTCATCCAACTCATTAAATATGTTGTAAATAATTGTGGCCCCAGCACTGACCCCTGTGGCACTCCACCAGTTAAAGGTTGCCATCCTGAAAATGCCCCCCTTATCCTAACTCTCTGTCTTCTATTAGTTAACCAATCCTCTATCCATGCTAATATACTACCCCAACACCATAGGCTCTTATCTTATTAAGTAGCCTTATGTATGATACCTTATCGAAAGCCTTTTGGAAATCCAAATATATTGCATCTACTGGTTCCCCTTTATCTATCCTGCTTGTTACCTCCTCAAAGAGTTCTGTTAAATTTGTTAGGCATGATTTCCCCTTCATGAAGTCATGCTGACTCTGCTTGGTTATATTATGCATTTCTAAATGCTCTGCTATTACATCCTTTATAATAGACTCTAACATTTTCCCAAAGACAGATGTTAAACTAAGTGGCCAATAGTTACCTGTTTTTTGTCTCCCTCCCTTTTTGAATAAGGGTGTTACATTGGCAATTTTCCAGTTCTCTGGGATTTTTTCAGAATCTAAGGATTCTTGGAAGATTACTACCAGTGCATCCACTATCTCTGCAGCTACTTCCTTTATTATCCTAGGATGCAACTCATCAGGTCCAGGGGACTTATCAACCTTTAGCCACATTAGTTTCCCTAGTACTTTTTCCTCTAGTGATAGTTATTGTACTTATTTCCTCCCCCACTTTTGCCCCATGATTATTTAGTATTTTTGGTATGCTATTAGTGTCTTCTACCATGAAGACTGATGCAAAGTATTATTCAACTCCTCCACCATTTCCTGACTCCCCATTATTATTTAGTGTGTAGATGGTGTAAAATGAATAATTTTAGTAAAAGGAAATGACTACACAGGATGCATTGAACATATGGCGTTACATTGGGAATATAGATTTATAGATACTATTTTGTAATGTGGTTTCCTGCAAACTCTAAATCAATATTAAATACAGTACCAACAAATCTGTGAATATAAATCAGCTTACTGTTTCATCACATTAACATGACGCACTTCTCACTATGAAGTATTAGAACATCTGCAAGGCCAGTAATTTAAGGGGGCTGAATAAGTCAATTTCCACTTTTCTCTCCCCCCCCCAATGTGATTTTTATTAGTATTTTGGAATTGCATACCACAATTCTGTCTATTTTTCAGTACTAATCACAGGCAACACCCTTGGACATGTGTTCTCTCATAGAATTTTGTATTCATAACCTGTGGACGCATTCTGAAAGAGTTATTGAGCAGAGGTTGGTGCTTCTATAGCAGGCCTTCCCAAACTGGGGCTTGCGACCCAGACAAGATTCTGGGGTCGCAAGATCTGCGGCAGCCGAGCTCTGACCTAATATGAACAGCTGCGCGGCCCCTTTAAATTCCTGCTGTTTTAAATTGTGGGCGTGGCCTGATTCTTGCTCCAGAAAACCAACTGAAAAGGTCAGTTTTTAAAAATATGTGAAGCCAGGTTCCCACCCACCTCGACCCTTGCTTACAGGTTCCTCCCCCACCTCGCTTTCAAAGATCAGCACCATTGCACACCCCACCTCCAACCCCCCCCACCCCTATCCCACTCTCACAGCTCCCATTGAGGGGCCACAGCAACTTCCAAGCCTCGAATTGGAGTCTCAATGGGAAAAGGTTTGAGAAGCAGTGTTCTACAGAAAGAATAGGTAACAGAGTTCCTGGTCATCACATCCACTTACTGCCAGGATAGGGCTTGTTGCCCTGATCAGGTCTATGCTGACTGGCAAAAGAGACATAAACAATAAAAAATATTTCAAATTACATTATATTTTTTTAAAAATCAAAATTTGCTTTTTTTTTTAACTTGTTGCAATACAACTTTGCAATTCCTAGTATGCTGGTAATTATGCTGGAATGCACCAGGAAAATATAAAGAGTAACTTTAGATTCTGAACACTGAGGGAGTAGAAGAACTCCTGCCTAGCTTTGCAATTAATGACCCATAATAAAATTGGAGTGCACCAATTTGAAACTTGCAATTTTCAAGCATATGGTTTTGTTAGATCTTAATTAATTACAGAAAGCAGACATCTTTCCAGTTTTAATTGGCAGAAATTTCATCCCTGATGTTGAATCTCAAATCCGTTTTCAATTCTCGTTGCTTAACTGCAGAGCTCTGCGGAGTGGGTTTCTGCTGGTACACAGTAACAGAACACCAAATCATAACGCCATGAAATGGTAGAATGTAGTTTTCAGCCATGATCCAGCATATTGCTGAGTCCCAGTCTCTTATCATGGAGAACCATCAGGAGTGGAGAAAAATAAGAAAACAAAGGAAGCCCCATCTTCCTTTTATTCTTCTACTCTACCAATTTTATTATGCCACAGTCATGAACCTGGAAACAGGCTATTCACCCTTGTTATAGTAGATAATCCAACTCAGGAAAATGGAAATATATATAACTTTGAAAAGGAATTAATACATCCAGAAAAAGTGCAATTAGATACAAGAAACTTCAGGTGCCACCAGGCAGCTAGAACTGACTGGAACAAGGAAAAATGGCACAATATGTCCTAGTTATTCAGAACATGGCATGTTTAAAACAATCCTAACAAATCAAATTTGGATTCTGAATCTACTTTGAAATTCGTCTCAACTCTGATCTTGTTTTGTTGCAATGACCAGATTTACAAAAGAGATAACAAGTAGTTGGTTATCTGCAACACCTAGTTAACAGCAATTACAATTCATACTTCCATTGAGCACCAACATTATAAGTTTTTAACGGGCCAATAACCTGCGCAGCGATTTATTATTATGCTTATACTGAGATACAAGGCTGGTGCTAAACTAGTTTCTAAAGCGATGTAAACAAGGCCATAAAATCAGTTTAGCTCAATTATTTAATCTTCCAATTAATGGGTTAATATTTTCAAAGGTAAATTTTTAACACTGACTTAAATGAATATTTCAGGATAAAGCCCCACAAGGACCTATTCCAAATTTAAAAGATGAGCCACTAAAGTAAAAGTACCATTATAAAATCCAACCTTAGTTGACAGGCTTTATAATAGGGCCCACCACCTTTTGACACCAAGCTTCGTCACCCATTGGAGGCCACTGATCAGTAAAGGTAGGACACAACTGATCTCAAAAATTTAAAGAGGGAAAAATTTATTGGAAAAGCAGCCATCTTTTGATCAGAAATATAATTTTAAAAACTCATATTGCACTGTATTTATTGCAACCATAGCTTGCCTGGACAATTGAGCAAACTAAATTAACCTAAAGTTCTAAAGATCACAAATCAGGTGCTGCCTGAACTGCATTTCAGCATTTTACATTTTTATTTCATTTAAAGCAAGTTAATTGAAACATGAGCCAGGATTTTACGGCCCTGCCGCGACGTGTCTTCCCGTAGCAGATGCGGCTAGCCATTTAAATCTCCATTCAGTTGAGCCGGGCCATAATATCCCGCCAGACAGGAGGGACCGTAAAATCCTGGCCACAAGCTCAGTAGTTTTTTTTAAAATTCTTTCATTGGACATGAGCGTTGCTGGCAAGGCCAGCATTTGTGTGCCCATGCCTAATTGTCCATGAAACTGAGTGGCTTGCTCGGCATTTCAGAGGATAGATAGAGAGAGACGATATCCTCTGGTGGGGGTGGAGGATGAGGGTCAGGAGGGGGCTTGGGGAGTCCAAAGCAAGAGGGCATAACCTTAAAATTAGAGGTGTGACTTTCAGGGGTGATGTTAGGAAGCACTTCTTCGCACAAAGGACAGTGGCAAGCTAGAACTCTCTCCCCCAAAAACTACTGAGGTCTGGTAAATTTAAAAATTCAAAATTTAAGTTGAAAGATTTTTGCTAGGAAAGGATATAAAGGGATATGGAATCAAGACAGGTAGAAGGAGTTAAGATACAGATCAGCTGTGATCTCATTTAATAACTGAACTGGCTCCAGGGGCTGATAGAATCAGGAAACAGGAGCGGCCCAATGTTTGATCATACAGGGGAGGAACACGAAACAATCAGGGCAGTGAGTCATCTTGATGTCAGGATTTCTGAACTGTCCTTGGGCTCTCACAAGACTAGATGACTAGTGCATTTTGTTGGCACACACTGATCTGGAAGGCGTTTGGAGGTGGAAGCTCAGCTAAGCCATGCCCACAATGAAATATTTTAGTGGTTTCGTAGTACAGAACTGGAATATTGCTGAAAAAAGAGACATAGGGCAGGACTTTCCCCCCCAATCGGGGGCGCAGCGCCATTTTACATGGGCAGACCAATTAAGGCCCGCTCAGCGTGACATCTGCATGGAAGCACTATGCGCTCCCTGTGCGGGCGGGGGGGATTCCCTAAACCTGAGAGTGCGCTCTTTCGCGCACGTGCACAAAAGAACGCACTCATCTCCCTGAGGCTAAGTGCTGCTTCAGGGAGATCGGCTGTTCTGTCACAAATATTAAAAATAGAGAAAAAAAAATTCCTAACATGTCCCCTCATGTGACACTGTCACATGAGTTGGGACATGTCCATAATTTTTTTTTAAAACTTCAATAAAATTTTTAAAAACCTACATGAAACCTCATCCCGCCCATGAGGTTTCATGCTTTTTCTAATTCCCACTAGGGTTCCTGGCCTGCCCGCCAACGTTAAGGTTGGACGGGCAGGTCCATTAATTAGTTAAATGACTCTGTCAGTGGCCTCAATTGGCCATTGACAGGTCGGCGGGAGCACAGCTGATTTTGCTGCACCCCCGCCTACCTGAAAATTTAAATGGGGCGCGGTGACGTCGGGAGTTCTGCCCTCTGCTCGCCGACGGGAAAATCCTGGCCATGCTATCAAAGCTTTTCATCATGCACTCATCAGGACAGCCACACAAGATAAACCAACAGTAAAGGGAACAGTAATGATATTAATTGAGAAGAGAGTGCTGATTGGTTGGTAAGTGGACTCTGATTGGTCGAGCCATGGAGAATGCACCACGGAACAATTAACTGCCAAGCTTAGTTTAAATTCAAACTAGGCAGGTCAACTCTGATTGGTCAAGGCATTGCCATTGGTACTGAACCAGAGAATGGCTGTCCCCTAAGCTTTTGTTTAGTTGAAAAAGGCTTGCTGTGCAGTGAATACATGTGGCTTCTAGCATGATGAGGCACTTGCAAGCCCAACTGATCATATTAAATTATGCTAAGACTTACACTGAATGCCAATCAGGGTTGTTTAGCAAGTGCTGCCCAATTGTGGAACCACATCTAATGTTGGGCACTATGTTTTGAGTTTTGCACACACAGGCTGGTTGGGTATGATCAGTGTTTTGCCTGTTGCAAAAAGCCGACGGGATGTGCTAAAATAAAAGCAAAATACTGCAGATGCTGGAAATCTGAAATAAAAACAGAAAATGCTAGAAAAACTCAGCAGGTCTGACAACATCTGTGGAGAGAGAAACAGAGTTAACGTTTCGAGTCTGTGTGGCCCGTCTTCAAAGGTATGGTCAACAGTCTTTTTTCATGCATCAACATAGACAATGAATGCTAGCTGGGTATTAACTATTCGTGTCATCATAGTCAATCCCAATCCTGTCCTCAATCAACATCTGCAGAAACAAGTTTTCCAGCAGGAATGGATAGATAGATTAGAAATCAAGAGCAGGAACCCTGTCTTATCTTTGCCCTCCATATACCTGTGACACTGAAGCAAATTCTAACTCTCTCATTGTCATCTGTCCAAGAACCAATAACGTGGAAGAACCAACAATCAACATTAAATCTCCCTCCTCTGTATTGTTCAGCACCAATCAACAGGATTTACCTATTAACCTACTGGATGATTTGAAAATATGTACATGTGAGCAATTCATTTTAATTCCCTTTCACGCCTGCCAAGATCTTTGGTCCTACAGATTAATTCATTACAGCACATGGTTCACATGTGAATCACCAGAGAACAGCAATCAAATCTGGCCACTATAGCTCACTGTACAACACGTGGTGTATTTAACTACTTAGTTTTACAGAAATGCCAATAATATTTAATAACAATGCCAACAATTTACATTAAAGGTACTATATAAATGCAATGAAATGTCCCAAGGTACCCCATAGGAGCATTATCAACAAAATTTGACACCCAAAGAGATTAGGACAGGTGACCAAAAGCTTGGCCAATGAGGTACGTTTTAAGGAATGTCTTAAAGGAGGAATGAGTGGTAAAGAGATGGGTTTAAGGGGGAACTTCTAGGGCTTAGGCAGCTGAAGGCATGGCCACTAATGCTGGAGATATTAAAAATTGGGATGCTCAAGAGGCCAGAATTTGCAAGCAGAGATATCGCAGAGAATTGTGGGGTTGGAAGAGATTACAGAGATAGGAGGGATATAGAGGAATTTGAAAACAAGGATGAGAATTTTAATATCGAGGCATTGCTTAGCCAGGAGACAAGGTTTAGGAGTGATAGGAGAACAGGAATTGCTGGTTTTGAATTACTTCAAGTTTACAGAAGGTGGAGGATGGGAGGCCAACTAAGACTGTGTTGGAACAGTTAAGTCCAAAGGTAACAAAGGTGAATGAGAGTTTCAGCGCAAGATGAGATGAGGCAGGAGGGGAGTCAAGTGATGTTACAAAAGTGGAAATAAGCAGTCTTAGTGACGGTGCAGATATGTGGTTGGAAGCTCATCTCGGGGTCAAATATGACACTTAGGGTTGTGAACAGTCTGGTTCAACCTTAGGGAGATGCCAGGAGAGGGACAAAATCAGTGGCTGGGGAATGGAGTTTGTGACAGGGAAAGGGAATGGCTTCAGTTTTCCTAATATACTGTTGAAGGAAATTTTTATTCATCCTGTATTTGATGCTGGACAAATAATTGGATGATTTAGAAGCAGTGGAAGTGTCGAGAGAGGGGGGATGAGGTAGAGCTGTGTCTCATCAGCATATATGTGGAAACTGAAGCTGTGTTTTTGGATGATGTTGGTGATGGAGCATATAAATGAGAAATAGGAGGGCCATGGATAGAATTCTGGAGGACACCAAAGGTAATGGTGTGGGAGCAGGAAGAGAAGCCATTGTAGGCGATTCTCCTACTACAATTAGATGGATAAAAATTGAACCAGATGAGAGCAGTCCCACCTAGCTGGACAATGATGGAGAGGCATGGTATAGTCAACCATGTGAAGGATTGCAGAGAGGTCAAGAAGGATGAGGAGAGATAGTTTCTCTGTCACAACCACATCAGTGACGTTCTGTAAGAGCAGGTTCAATGCTGCAGCCAGGTCAGATATCTGATTGGAGGGATTCAAACATGGTATTCCGGGAAAAATGGATGTGGAATTGGAAGGTGACAACACAGTCAAGGACTTTGGAAAGGAAAGGGAGGTTGGAGCTGCAAGTATGGGGAGGTCAAGGTTTGGTTTTGTTTTAAGGAGAGGAATGATGGCAGCAGATGTAAAGGACTGGGGAACAATATTTGAGAAGAGAAATCAATTAACCATATTAGTTAGCATTGTTAACTGAATCCACATCGGTTAGTGAAGTTAAAACTAAGGCAGAAGAGTTTATTGACTTAGTTCACAGTCAATACTACTCCACTCCACCAGTGTCCCAGCTATCACCATTTATAGGTGTACAAATACCTGCCACCTGTTTAACAATGTAATTGTCATTAAGCCTTAATGTAATTGCCAATTAACCTTAATAATGTAATTAATCAGACATTAACAAATATGGGAGCCAGGAAGGACCGTTAGGTGGTCAACAGTTTAGTGGAAGTAGAGTTGAGGTAGCAGGAGGTCAATTTCGAAGACAGGGTGAATTGGAAAGAGCATGAAGGGGGATAAGAGAGAAACAAGAGAAAGATGCGAATTTGGGGCTAGTGCAGCAGGAATCTGAGGAAGATTGGCCAGGTGGGCTAGGGGAAAGGAGGGAGATAGCAGGGTACTAGATGGTCTCAATCATTGTGACAAAGACGTCCATGAACTTCCTCAAGGTGAAGATGGAGGAGACAGGTTTATCCAAAACCCTGAGGGGGGCCCTTTGATATACGGTGGAGTAAAATCTAATTTATCAGTTTCACAAATCTGCACACTATCATCATAACGTTGATAAAACATGTGTAAATGGAGTAAAATGTCCAGTGTGCCTGGGGTAAAAAATCACCAATTCAGAAAGTAGAGTATAAGTTGTAGACCATGAGAGGTATTTGGATCTTGCTTTTCCTAATTAAAGAGCGAGTTTTACAATTATTTTTGCTTGTTTTCATGATCATTTGAATCTGAACTTACAGTTGGATCTGACCTTGTCTGAAAATAATTAATTTTGTAACTTATCATTTTTCAAAATTTCTAAAATTTCTGAGACAGTTTTATATAATAAAAACAATACTGGCTACAATTTTGCACAGAAGTCATGGTGTTGTTTTATCTGGATACCAACTTAAACCTGCTTCCATCCTCACATGTTCACTTACTGTCAGTTATGTCACTCCAGTCCTACAACCCTCAGATGTCTGCACCACTTCAATTTTGGTCATTCCACAGTTGGTAGTTGTGTGTTCAGCTGCCAATTCATCTGGAATTCCCTCCCTAAACCTCTCCACTTCTCTCTTTCTCTCTCTTCCTTTATGACGCTCCTTAAGACCTTCTTCTTTGACTAAGCCTTTAGACATCTGTCCTAATATCTCCTCATGTGGTTCTGTGTCAACTTTTGTTTATTCACACTCCTGTGAAGCATCTTAGGACATTTTATTACATAAAAGGTGCTATATAAATACATGCTGTTGTTTTGAGCTTGACTGTATTCTCTTTTTTTCCTGCTGCTCCAAAAGGTCCTTTGAGGGTTCAAGAACATTCAGGGAAATCTTTGGGTGGGGATATTTTTGTAGTAACTCCCAAATCTTTAACCTCCACCATCTATAAAGACATGCGCTTCAGGTAGATGGGGACGCCATCATCTCCAAGATCCCCTCTCAGTTACATACCATTGTAACTTGGACATACGTCACCATCAGTTCATCAAAACCCTGATACTCCCTACTGAACAGCATTCTGGGAGCAACCTCACCATTTGGACAGCAGTGATTCAAGCAGACCACCTTCTCGAAACCAGCTAGTGATGGGCAATGAATGGTGGCCTTACCAGTGATGCACACATCTTGAGAATGAATAAAAAGAATCACATGGACTTTACTCACATTGCATCCCTCATTAACCCGTTCCCCAAGAATGGGTTTTCTTGCAAAGCCAATATTCAGTTGTTCATCTGTTTCCTTAGCTCTTTCATCCTTGTGGCAACCAACTGTGCTCCTAACTTGATATCCAGGAAGCAAATTTTCCTCAGGAAATCATGCAGTATATTATGCACAACTGGGATTACTGGATTCTCCAGCTGCATAAGAGCATAGGAATAGGGATACACCATGTAGCTCCCTGAACCTGTTCCACCATTCAATGAGATCATGGCTGATCTGCAATCTAATTCCATATATCTACCTTTGTCCCATATCCCTTAACATCTTTGACTAGCAAAAATCCATCAATTTCAGTTTAAAAATTAGTAACTAATCTGGCATCAATTGCTATCTGTCAAAAAGGGTTCTAAACTTCTACCATCCTTTGTGTATAGTGTTTCCTAATTTCACTCCTAAAAGATCTGTCTCCAATTTTTAGTCCTAGACTCCCCAACTAGTAGAAATAGTTTCTCTCTATCTACTCTCTGTTCCCCTCAATATCTTGAATACGTCAATCAAATCATCCCTTAACCTTCTAAAATTCAAGGAATACAACCCTAGTTTATGTAACCTTTCTTCATATATTTAACTCTTGGAATCCAGGTATCATTCTAGTAAATCTACACTGCATTCCTTGCAAGACTAATATACACTTCCTAAGATGTGGTGCCTAGAACTGCTCACAGTACTCCAAGCATTGCCTAACCAGGGCTTTGTATAGCTGTAATGTAACTTCTACCCTCATATATTATACATAAAGGCCAGCATTCCTTCAGCCTTTTTGATTATTTTCTCTACTTTCTTTATTTGTTCATGACATTTTAGTGATCTATGTGCCTGAACCCGCAAGTCTCTCTGGACCTGCACTGTTTCTAGTTTTTCACCATTTGGAAAGTTTTCTGATACATTCTTTTTAGATCCAAAGTGCATTGCCTAGCATTTCCAACATTGAAATCCATTTGCCACAATTTTGACCATTCACTTAGCTATTAACATCCCTCTGTAATGTTGTGCTAGCATCTACACTGCTTACAATGTCACCTATCTTTGGGTCATAAATAAACTTGGATGTGTAGCTTTCTATCCCATCATCCAAGCCGTTAACAAATACAATGAAAAGTTGAGGTCCCAACACAGATCCTTCCAGGACACTACTAGTCACGGTTTGCCGATTAGGATATCAGCTAATTTCCTAACCAGGTTAATAATTTACAGTCGTTTGGTAGTACAGAATTTGAATTTTGCTGAAAAAAGAGACATGGCGAAGCTTTTTGTTTTTGCACTCATCAGGACACTTGTAAGTGTCCTGTGTGCAAGACAAAAAGCTTTGACATGTCCCTTTTTTCAGCAATGCCTAATAACTTATCTTCAATTCCATGAGCTTCAACCTTAGCTAATAGTCTCATATGAGGGACATTATCAAATGCCTTCTGGAAGTTCACATAACAGCCATAGACATTTCCCTGTCCTTTACTTCGCTTCAAAAAATTCAATAAGGTTCATCACACATGACCTACAATTATATCAATCCATGCTGACTCTCTCTGATCAGCTGAAAGTTTAAAGTGTTCAGTCACTTTGTCCTTAATTATAATCTCCAGTAATTTACCAGCAACCAATGTTAGGCTAACCAGTCTATAATTCCCCGATTTCCTTTCCCACCTTTCTTAAATAGTGGACTGACCTGAACTTTTTCCTTCTAAAGGAACAGTTCCCAAATTGAATAAATTAGGAAGCTCACCTGCTTCTTTTAAAATGCTGGGTTGGAAACCATCTGCTCCTGAGGGTTTGTCACTCTTTAGTACTATTAATACTAACACCCTGAGCACCACAACTGCATCCATCAAAACCCCCTACTTACTCAAACCAATCCTTTGCCCTAGAAGCTTTCCTCCCAGCAATCTTTCTTCTGAGCAGCTAAGCCATCATTGAATCATATAATGGTTACAGTGCAGAAGGAGGCTAATTAGCCTGTTGTGTCCGTGCCATCTCTCTGTAAGAACTACTCAGCTAGTCCCACTCCCCTGCCTTTTAAACAACAACAATCACTTAAGCTCATTAAACTACACAAATATAAAGTATTAATTGTTAAATTTCTAAGCAAACTAAAATCTTCTTTAAATATTAGGGGTTAACATTGGAGACATTTTTAAACTTACTTTTACAGTCAGAAAATACACTAAAGTGCTCATTGCGCTTTGAAACATGAAGCACCAGGAAACTAGTGGACGCCAGTAGGCAGTTCTACGGGAAGAAGACAGCATTGACAAAGATAGGAAGATGGTATTAATTCATGGATGCTTACAGCTTCATCAATCTATTGATTTCTTGTTGTTTCCACTGCTTTATGAATTTATTATTTCACTGGTACTCACCATCATGATTTTAATAATTCACTGGATCACATTGAACTTTTTAAAAAATGGAGCAATGTATTCATTTGTTACTACCTGCTGCTCCATGAATTTATTCAGCCAGTTGTATCTAATGCTCCATCAAGGCATGAATTCACTGAAGCATAGCTAAACAGGCAGTACCGTTCATCAGTAACCTTTCATTGTTGTCAGTCAGTAGTGACGCACATAGTTCGCATTGATTTCTGTGGGTTTAGATTTTCTGTTGTGATTCTAGAATGACATTTTGTTCTCATTTAAATTTGCCACTTTATTCTGTTCATTTTTAATCTCTATGCTATAACAACATAAGCTTCTATTGTCTACTCTTTTGAGGTATATTGTACTGTCATTACATTCTTTAGGAACGTTAAACTAAAACATTTCAGTTCTAGACTGGTCTTGACTCTCCATGTGTAATGCAATGAAAGATCAGCTAATAATACTGGAATACTAGAAGTCTTCCTATAGTGCACACTTACTTCTGGCATCACTTTTCTTTTTAAATCATGCTATTTCCATCATACTGAATTTAGATGTACATATAAATTAATTCTTGATGAGTCGTCTCAACTCGTGTCCGAGAAAGGTGGCACTGTAGCACAGCTTTCCACTGCATCACCCACTTTAGGCCTACTCCCCTTACTACATCCCTTAATACCCAACGCTCTACTTCTCCCCTCGTATCACTCACATTCCATCATTCCCCTCCCTAAACCCAAATGCATGAACTCTTTTCTCCTGGCTGGGGAGTGCAAAAGCCACTTTCTCAGCACACACATAACTATGACTGTTGTCAGCCTTGAACACAGCTTTTTTTAACTAGCGAGTGAGAGATTCCCTTTTTCTGGATCCCTTTTGTAGAAGCTTCATTCTCATCATAATATCACTCAAAATAAATTATAGTCAGCTCCCATGCCACAGCCATTAAAAGTCATAGTGTCTTTCACAGAGGTACCCAACAATTCCATCTCATTATTCGCATCCCCTCCCAGTATGTCTATACCCAGTAACCCTCCTCTCCATATTTTCCATAGTGAGCCCCCTATGTCAATGCTCCCACAGCTTACCATCACCATCTTGGTGCTCTTATGTCCTCCTGCCCCCATTCTGAATCCAAAGCACTGCCCTCACCAATATTCCCACACAAGAACACGCAGGCCACCATTCTTACCACACTGCTCCCAGTACTCCAAGATCTCCTCCCTAATTGTCCCAAATCCCAATTCACTTCTGTTCCTGCAATCCCCATAACCCAAGATGACCATTTTAAAAGTAAAATTACATCACACCCTTTCCCCTTCTTCTACATGTCTCCTACCTATTTGCAACATGGAATATCTTCCCCATAATCATCATCTGGTTCCTTGACTTCTGAAAAAAAAATAAACTTAATTAGATAGCTAAACAAGCATAATATTTTAATTATGCAGTCGCTCTAAATCCGTGACCCCTATAATATACTGTATACTACACAGCACAAAATAGAGAATTATCTGACTCACCATGTCACAGGACAGGCACTAGTATCCATAAAAACAAATATCCACAGGCACAAAGCATACAGCTTTTTCCACAAGATCACAATCTATATACAAAAGGAGGAAGGCCATATGTTCCATCTATTTATAAAACCTACAGTCTCCCATAACAGCAAGTTTTTGTTTCCATTACCCCACCCAGGAATCCATTCCACTTGTTGATCATTCTTTGTCAGGAAGTTCTCCTTCATATCTGCCATAAATTTGCTTTTCACCAGTTCAAACCTGCAGTTCTTTGTTCTGCAGTTTAATTTGAAGCCATACTCCAAATTTGCCTTTTGTATACCATTTCCTATTTTTAAAAATTTATTTGTTCGTGGGATGCAGGCGTTGCTGGCTAGACCAGCATTTATTGCCCATCCCTAACTGCCCTTTAGAGGGTATGGTGAGCTAACTTCTTGAACCACTGCAGTCCATGTGCTGCAGGTACACCCACAGTACCATTAGAGGAGGGAGTTCAAGGAGTTTGACTCAGTGACAGCGAAGGAACAGCGATATATATCTAGGCGATATATACCTTCACCAGCTTCTCTCTCTGTCGCCTATCAAAGCTGAACAGCGCATGTTTTTTCAGTGTCTCCATGTAATTCAATCTCCTGATATTAGAGATCAGCCTCCTGGTTCTCTGCTGAACTGCTTCAGGGCTTGAGAGTTTTATCGATCGAAATACAATATAAATCAGACAGTTCGGGTCACAGAGCTCCAACTGAAAATGCCAGTCCTTTAAATCTTCCTCTATGAAGCATGCAATGATCAACACTTGAGATGGTAACTGTTACAAATTTCTGGTCTGCACTAGATATCATTGCATGTTCAGCTTCATTGGTCTTTCTGGTAAGCAGGTTTCATGTTCCTCTAAACAGCAGTTTACCTTTACTGCTCAATATCTCATATGGCACCATGACCTACAAGTCATAACCATGAGAGGCTCGATTCTGTGCATTTCTCCCATCTCCCGATAAACACTTCAGTGAAACAAGGTAAGTTTTAAACCACAAGCTGATTATTTTACAAATACTTAGAATAAATAAAATAAGTGTTTTTAATCTACTGCAATAAGCACTCATGACATAAAAATGTGAAGTGCTTTGCAATTTTCTGTTTTATTATTCAAAAATATTCATTAAGAATGTTTTAATAAATCTCAATGACAAGATGATGCGGGAAGTAACATCCTGGACAAATCCTTCATTTAAACCTAATTCCAAAAAGCTCTGCGCTGTCAATCTAACCTTGTCAGCCAAATTTAACGTCATAAGCATCCCAATATGAACTAATAAAAAAAAGCCCTGGGCAAATGTTCACAAATCACAAACCATGACAGACGTAAAGGGTTCTCTCAGTTTTCCCTCATACCCTGACATCTTTTTCTTATTTGTGCAAGTGGAAGATGCCCTCCTCTGCATAGTATTTCAATAGGCTTAAAATGTAACACTGCTATATTAATATTGTTATATTAGTCTATGTTGTAAACAATACGTAGTTAAATAGGAACAGGAGTAGACCATTTAACCCGAGCCTGTTCCACCATCCAATGAGATCAAGACTGATTTGTGACCTAACTCCATAAACACGCCTTTGTCCCATATCCCTCAAGACCTTTGGCTAAAAAATATCTCTCAATTTCAGTTTTAAAATGAACTGATCTGGCACCAACTGCCATTTGTGGAAAAGAGTTCCAAATTTCTACCAGCTTGTGTGTAGAAGTGTTTCCTAATTTCACTTCTGAAGTCATAGAGAGTTCCAACTGAAAATGCCAGTCTGGCTCCAGTTTTTAGACTCTACCCCCTAGTCCTAGATTCCCTGAATAGTTCCTGCTAAATTGCATCGATAAGAGGATACAATTCATCCTTTAATAACATTTCAAAGAAACACAGTTCATTGGAGCATCATGTGCTGCAACAAAATAATGGGGCACAGTTTTAATTCTTGCATTCCACTGGGTTGTTGCACAGCTGTGGAAATGTGCCAAAGTAAAGCAATGTACCTCCCAACGGGGAGGAAGGGAAAAGTTAAAAGGAAGGGACGTCACTGCACTCACCTCAACAACCTAACTGTTGGCACAAAAGAACCGCACTGAAGCACATCCCCATGTACCCACTTGGTCAGAAAAGCTCATGGACTGAGGAAACCCACGGAGAAGGAAGAAGTAGAGGGTAGCTTAGCTTCAAAAAAAAAAATCTGTAAAATTACGCAAAGGATTACTCATCAGCTTTAGAGAAAATACTTGAAGAGACACAGTTGTAATTCCTTGTTACCCGAAGGTCTGACGCTAGCCAGGAGAAACACGTAACAGCCAACAGATTTTCATTTGCCTCTGGGAGTTTTGTGACTCTTTAATGCACTTAGGGTCCCAAAATATAGCTTGTGACAAGCTAGAGTTATTTACAACATTGCATGAATAGAATGCCATTTTATTGGAGACCCTAATTATCTTGCAAGTAAAGCAAAACAGCTGCTACTTAGCCAGGGTAAAAATTTTAAATCACAGCATATTTAGACAGGGAAACCAAACAAGATTAGCAAATAATACACAGGGTTAAAATGCTATCTAACCCTTTTAGAACTGCAATTAAAATAATTCTCAAACTGAAAAACTATAACATACTCAAAGAGAAATTTTTCACTAAATTTAAAATTAATTATTCACTAAATGGTGTTCTTTCTCCCCATCTACACCATCCTCCTTTGTTAAGAGGATAGAAGGTCCTGCCCAAGAGCACCTTCACTGATGTTCAACTCCTTTATATGGTATGGTGACACAGAGAACAGGTGAACCTCTAATACTTACTGCAAATGTCCATTATTCATGTGTGAATGAATAGTCAAGACCAATCCTTAACACATTGCTTCCTCCTGCTCCCTTGACCCTATTCCCACTATACAGGTGACCATCCAACTTCCCTTCATGGTCCCCAAGTTAGCTGATACTGTTAACGGTTCCCGCTTTTCAGGTACTGTTCATTTCTCCTTCAAAACTGCCACCATTAACCTTTCTGTCAAAAAACCAACCCTAACTCCATCATCCTTTCGAATTACCACCCCATCTCCAAACTCCTTTTCCTCTCCAAAACCTTGAATGTGTGTCACCATCCAAATCCGTGACAATCTTTCCCAGAACTTCATGTTTGAATTCCCCTAATCAGGCTCTCACCCTTGCCAAATACCAAAACAGCTCTTATCAGAGTCACTAATTGATTATCTGCTCCTATCACTGCTTGCTTGTCCCTACAACCACGCCCCCTCAACTTCTCTCCCCCCCATCCCCCCACCTTAAACCAGCTTATATTTCACCCCTCTCCTAATATTACTCAGTTCTGTTGAAGGGTCATGAGGACTCGAAACATCAATTCTTTTCTTCTCCACCGATGCTGCCAGACCTGCTGAGTTTTTCCAGGTAATTCTGTTTTTGTTTTCACAAATGACAAAGGTGAACTATCCCTATTGATCCTTCTCAGCATGTTTGCAGCCTTTGACAAGATTGACCGCATCTCAGCACCTCTCCACCATCACCCAGCTGGATGGGACTGTCCTCCCCCAGTTCCATTTTTATCTATCCAGTCATAAGCAGAAAATTATCTGAAATGGCTTCTCTTCCTGCTCCCGCATCATTACCTCTGGTGTCCCCAAGGAACTATCCTTGGCCTGCTCATGGTATTGTCTACACGCTGACTCTTGGTGACAAATCCAAAAACACAGCGTTAGTTTTCAAATATACATCCACTTCTACCTCACCACCACCTCTCTCAAATCCTCTGCCTTTGCTAAATTATCACACTATTTGTCTGACATCCAGCAATGGATGGGCAGAAATTTCCTTTGATTAAATATAGTGAAGACTGACACCATTGCTTTCGATCCCTGCCACAAACTGTTCCCTAGCTACCAACTCCAACCCCCTCTGTGACAACTAACTGTGGCTGAATCAGGCTGTTTGCAACCTTGTTGTCAGATTTGACCCTCAAATGAGCTTCCCACTACATATTCACCCCATCACTGAGACTGTCTATTTCCACCTTTGAAACATCACCTCACACCACACCTGCCTCAGCTCACCTGCTGCTGAAGCCTTCACCCATGCCTTTGTTACCCCTAGACTTGACTATTCCAAAATACTCCTGGCTGTCCTCCCACATTCTATCCTTGGTAAACTTGCGATCATCTAAAACTTTGCTCCACATGTCCTGACTTGGATAAGTCTCATTCATCCATCACCACTATGCCCGCTGGCCTACAAATGCCTCAATTTTAAAATTCTCATCTTTGTTTACAGATCCCTCCATCACCCCTTCTGCCCCTACAATCTCCTACAGCCCCAAAACGCCCAAGAGATATCAGTGCTCATCTAATCTGGCCTCTTCAGCAACTGATTTTAATCGCTCCACTATCAACATCCTGAGAGTTATTATTGGCGTTGGGTGGCTTCCTTCTGTCTCGTAAGACGTTGACCATTGACTACAAACGGAACTAAACCAGCCATATAAGCACTGACTAAATGAGCAGGTCAGAGGCTAGGAGTTCTGTGGCAAGTAACTCACTTCCTGACTCCCCAAAGCCACCATCTACAAGGCACAAGTCAGGAGTGTGATGGAATACTCTCCACTTGCCTGGTGAGTACAGTTCCAACAACACTCAAGAAACTCACCATCATCCAGGACAAAGCAGCCCACTTGATTAGCACCCCAACCAGCACCTTCAACATTTACTCCCTCCACCACCGATGCACAGAAGCAGCAGTGTGTACCACCTACAAGATGCACTGCAACATTTCACCAAGAATTCTTCGACAGCACCTTCCAAACTCGCAACCTCTACCAACTAGAAGGACAAGGGCAGTAGACGCTTGGGAACACACCACCTGCACATTCCCCTCCAAGTCACAGACCATCCTGACTTGTAACTACACTTCCATTCCTTCACTGTTGCTGGGTCGAAATCCTGGAACCCCTTCCTAACAGGACTATGGGTGTACCTACCCCAGGTGGACTGCAGTGGTTCAAGAAGGCAGCTCATCGCCACCTTCTCAACTGCAATTAAGGATGGGCAACAAATGTCAGCGACACTCACATCCCATGAAAGAATCCAAAATAATTGATGGCTGTGCCTTCAGTTGTCTACGCCCTAAACTTTGGAATTCTCTTCCTGCACCTCTCTACCTCTTTCCTCCTCCAAGACACTCCTTAAAGCCAAACTTTCTGTCCATCTGCACTTATATCATCTTATGTGGCTTGTTGTCAAAATTTTCCTTTATAATGCTACTGTGAAGTGCCTCAGGACATTTTATTACGTTAAAGGTACTATAAAATATAAGTTGTAGTTGTTAACATTCATCAACAGTGGGGCTCACTGGACAATGATCAGAAGCGGGAACTTTGGCCAACTTTTCCTTCCCTAACCTCTGGGTGATAAAGTCAACTGTGGTGTTCTTTTAACTCCCCCAGCTGAACAGTTACTTCAGCACAAATCAAAAACTGAACCTGGGAGACTCATAGTTCATATAAATGAGCATGGCTGCTGTAACATTTTAGTAACATAAGTAAGGTAAGTCACTTTTGCTAATGAATATAGAGAGAATTATTTTACCACAGTCCAATTTTCACAACTCCTTAAATGGCCTTGGTATGGTTTATATTTTCGGGCACATGTACCCAGATTCATTCTATGCTTAATTCATTTTATCAATTTAACTTATCAGTGTGAATAAAAGGAAATAGACATTCATCTTTACCTCCTGAGAAAGAAATTTATAAGGATTGTGACCTTCTGCCAATGCTGGAATTTGGCAAGATCTTTGGCTGCAACCTTCCATCTCCCCTGCCGGCCAACCCACTTTTAATTACATAATTGAAGGTAATTGTTGGGAATAATGTCAAATGTCCAAAAATACCCCAACCTTCAAATCTGCAGCAATTGCAGGCCACGTAGGAGGTTTTTTTAAAACATGTTTAAAGTCACCCTTCCTTTCCACTACCCTCATGTGCGAGCGATGGCACTAATTTCTTACCACCTGCTGCTGTGTACAGTAAGCAATAATGAGAAAAGGCTTGGAACAATTTAACTCATTGACAGCCAGAAACAATAAGTTGCATTTATAAAGTGCCTTTAAATGTAGGCCCCAACATTTACAGAGAAGGGAGAAAAAAGACTAATGAAAGGAATGAAGGAACACACATGGGGCCAAAATTGGAGCGTTGGGAGCTCTATCCTCAAGGTTAGTGCTTTCAGAAGGTTTTTAAGAGGTGGTCAGAGAAGTGGAGCGATAGAGTTTAGAGACGAAGTTTTAGAGAGTGGGGCCCACGTGTCTGGAGGCCATGAAACAATGGCTGGGTGAAGGGAGGACCTGTTGCACAAAAGCCCAAGATTAGAGAACACAAAAGGGGATGTAAGGGCTACAGCAGGTTAGAGGGGCAAAGTGGGGTGAGACGATGGAGAGATTTGAAGATATGGCAAGAATATTAAATTCAATATACTGGGGAAAGAGCCAGTGGATCAAAGATAGGGACTTCAGAGAAGAGGGATTTAGTACAAGATAATGGTTGACTGGATTTTGAACTTTGGAGTTTATGAAGGATAGAAAGCTAGGCAGAGGAACATTGTGAAGTCTAGAGGTGGACGAAGCATGGATGACAGTTATGGCAGTATGGACATGGAAGTAAGCATTCTTGGTGATAGCTCAGCTCTGGTTTGAAAAGGAATGTCAAGGTTCTGCTAGAGCACATGATACGGGAAGAATTTATGATGATGGCAAAATACGATGGCTTTAGTCTTCCTGAGGTTCATTTAGTGAGAATATGAACTCATCCATGACATTGTATCAGTCAAGCAGTCAGACAGTACAAATTTCAGACGAGACATCCTTTCTGCAGTCAGGCTGGTGGAGTTTGGAAAATAATAGTGAAACTATGCAAAGGCAATCCCTTGGAGGAAGGTTTTGTAGCCAACAATATCAAACTCTCTAGCAAAGCCAAAAAGGATAATACGTCACAATCATTGTACTAGAATGTTATTCAAGGCTTTGGCATAGTGGTATAATATTGTGAACAGGACAGAAATTGGACTGAAGGAATTGAAACAGACTTATAGGGGAGATGACCATACATTTAAGATCCTTAGAGAGGAAAGAGGAGTTAGTGGTAGATCATTGGGCAGCACTGATGGGCTTTTTTTTAAGAAGGTGATTACCACAGTTTTGTAAGGAACACGGATATTGCCTGAACAATGAAGCCATTAGAAACATCAGCTAGTATTAAGGCTTGGAACCATAGTTAAGTGGTCAAGACTTCAATGAGGGGGCGATCAAGGGAACAGGAGATAGGTCTCATTGATGAGATGAGGCTAGAGGGCAAGGCCATTTGGGCCTGTGGAAGTTTGAGGGAAATGGAAGTCAAATCTGCAGAGTGGCATGGAATCAGATGCAGAATGGGTGGAAGGTGGGCTGGGAGAGGCAAAAACAAGAGGAAGGTAACAGAGGTAGCTGCATAGATGGCATCAGTTTTGGTGACGAAGAAATTCTTGTGTTCTTGAATTTTAGATTGGATGTGAAGAAAAGGGTTTTGAAAAACAGTTCATCATAGTGTCCCCTTGACATAGGACCTCAAAGAAATCCTAAACTCTCACCAGAAATCCCGTAACCCCTACTGGAACACACTCCACATGCAACAAACTGCGACAGCCCCACCTCTCAATGGCGCACCTCCAGGCAACTGTCCTGAGTGGTGAAGTCCCAGGTTTCAACTTTCGCTGAAAATATGGACAACCCTCAACCACTTGAGGATGGGCCAGGTAAGATGTGAAAAAGATGTCAAAAAGATAAAGTTTAGGGCACTCTACCTGAATGGACGCAGCATTCGCAATAAGGTAGATGACTAAAGGCACAAATAGAGGCAAATGGGTATGATATAATTGCCATTACGGAAACATGGCTGCATGGTGACCAAGACTGGGAACTGAATATTCAAGGCTATTCGACGTTTTGGGAAGGACAGACAAGAAGGGAAAGGAGGTGGAGTTCCATTAACAATAAGGGATAGGATCAGTGCATCAGTAAGGTAGGATCTCAGATCGCAAGAAGAATGTGTGGAATGTGTTTGGGTGGAGCTAAGAAACAGCAAAGGACAGCAGACTTTGGTTGGAGTTGTTTATCAGCCACCAAACAGTAGTGGTAATGTGGGGCATGGTATTAATCAGGAGATGAGAGAAGAATGTAGCATGGGCCAAACATTAACATGGATGATTTCAATCTACATATAAACTGGGTAAACCAGTTGAGCACTAAATGCTGCGGAAGACGAATTTCTGGGCTGTGTTTGGGATAGTTTTCTCGAGCAGGAACTCATAGTTCATATAAATGAGCATGGCTGCTGTAACATTTTAGTAACATAAGTAAGTCACTTTTGTTAATGAATATAGAGAGAATTATTTTACCACAGTCCAATTTTCACAACTCCTTAAATGGCCTTGGTATGGTTTATATTTTCGGGCACATGTACCCAGATTCATTCTATGCTTAATTCATTCTATTAATTTAACTTATCAGTGTGAATAAAAGGAAATAGACATTCATCTTTACCTCCTGAGAAAGAAATTTATAAGGATTGTGACCTTCAGCCAATGCTGGAATTTGGCAAGATCTTTGGCTGCAACCTTCCATCTCCCCTGCCGGCCAACCCACTTTTAATTACATAATTGAAGGGAATTGTTGAGAATAATGTCAAATGTCCAAAAATACCCCAACCTTCAAATCTGCAGCAATTGCAGGCCACATAGGAAGTTTTTTTAAAACATGTTTAAAGTCACCCTTCCTTTCCACTACCCTTATGTGCGAGCGATGGCACTAATTTCTTACCACCTGCTGCTGTGTACGGTAAGCAATAATGAGCCAACGAGAGGACAGGCTATTTTAGACCTAGTACTATGTAATGAAAAAGGGCTAATTAACAATCTTGTTGTAAAAGAACCTTTAGGGATGAGTGACCACAATATGATAGAATTTTACATTACGTTTGAAAGTGAAGTAGCTCACTCTGAAGCAAGGGTGTTAAGGTTGAATAAAGGAAATCATAAAGGCATGAGGGAAAAATTGGTTGGGAAAATACATTAAAAGGTATGATTGTACATAGGCAATGGATAGTCTTCAAAGAACTATTGCATAGCTTACAGCTCCTATACATTCCTTTAAGGTGCAAAAACCCAAAAATGGTCAGTCAACCGTAGCTGACAAAGGAAGTTAAGGATTGTATAAGATTAAAAGAAAAGGCTTATAAAGTTGCCAGAAGTAGTAGTAAACCTGAGGATTGGGAGGTTTTTAGAATACAGCAAAAGAAGACCAAGAAACTGGTAAAGAAAGGGAGAATAGAACACGAATGCAATCTAGCAAAAAACATAAAAACAGACTGTAAAAGCTTCTATAGGTATGTAAAAAGGAAACGTTTGGCTAAGACAAATGTGGGTCCATCACAGGCAGAGTCAAGAGAATTCATAATGGGGAATAGAGAAATGGCAGAGAAGCTAAATGATTACTTTATGTCTGTTTTCACTGAGGAAGATACAGGAAATCTCCCAGATTTAGAGATCCAAGGGACTGGGGAGAATGAGGAATCGAAGGGCATTAGTTTAAGTAAGAAGGTTGTATTAGAGAAATTAATGGAACTGAAAGTTGATAAGCCCCTGGGACCTGGTATTCTGCATCCCAGAATGTTGAAAGAGGTTGCTATAGAGATAGTGGACGCATTGGTGATCATGTTCCAAAATTCTATAGATTCTGGAATGGTCCCTGAAGATCGGAAGGTAGCAAATGTCACAGCACTATTTAAGGGAGGGAGGGAGAAAACAGAGGGCTACAAGTCTGTTAGCCTTACATCAGAGTACAGAAAATGCAGGAATCTATTATAAAGGATGTGATAAATGGATACTTGGATAATCATGATCTGATTGGGTATAGTCAGCATGGATTTGTGAATGGGAAATCATGTTTGATGAACTTGGAGTTTTTTGAGGATGTTACTAAAAAATAGATGGAGAGTCAATGGACGTAATATACTTGGATTTTCAGAAGGCTTTTGATAAAGTACCCCACAGGAGGTTGATTAGTAAAATAAAAGTACATGGAATAGGAGGCAATATACTAACATGGATTAAGGATTGGCCAACAGGCAGAAAACAGAGAGTAGGAATAAACAGTTCATTCTCGCATTGGCAGGCTGTGATTAGTGGCGTACTACAAGGATCAGTACTTGGGCCCCAACTGTTCACAATATATATCAATGATTTTGATGTGGGGGCCAAATGTAATATTTCTAAGTTCGTGGATGATACAAAGGTAGGCGGGAATGTGTGTTGTGAGGAAGATGTAAAGCAGCTGCAGAAGGATTTGGACAGACTTAGTGAGTGGGCAAGAACATGGCAGATGGAATATAATGTGGAAAAATGTGAGGTCATCCATTTTGGTAGAAGGAGCAGATGTGCAGAGCATTTCCTAAATGGTAAGAGATTAGAAAGTGTAGATGTACAAAGGGACCTGGGTGTCTTTGTCCATAAGTCACTGAAAGTTAACATGCAGGTGGAGCAGGCAGTTAGGAAGGCTAATGGAATGTTACCCTTTATCGCAAGAGGATTTGAGTACAGGAGTAGTGAAGTCTTGCTTCAATTGTATAGAAGCTTGGTTAGACCGCACCTGGAGTACTGTGTGCAGTTTTGTTTACCTTACCTCAGAAAGGATATTATTGCCATAGAGGGAGCGCAACAAAGGTTCACCAGACTTGTTCCGGGGATGTGGGACTGTCTTATGAAGAGAGATTAGGGAAAGAGGGCCTGTATTCTCTAGAGTTTCGAAGAATGAAAGGTGATCTCATTGAAACCTACAAAATACTTAAAGAAATAGACAGGGTAGAAGCAGGTAAGATGTTTCCCCTGGTTGGGGAGTCTAGAACCAGGGGACGCAATTTCAAAATAAGGGGGAAGCCACTTAGGACCAAGATGATGAGAAATTTCGTTACTCAGAGGGTTGTGAATCTTTGGAATTCTCTACCCCAGGGGGCTGGGGAAGCTCAGTCATCAAGTATGTTTCAATGATAGATTTCTGATTAACAATAACGTAAAGGGTTATGGGAATACTGTGGGTAAAGGGCATTGAAGTGTTCAATCGTATTGAATGGCGGAGCAGGCTCGACGGGCTGAATGGCCTTCTCTTGTTCCTATATGGCCACTTACTCTGCAACTGAAACATGAAGAACAGCTCAAATTGTGATTGTGGCCATCAGAGCACCATCTACATAATGAACTGCCCCGAGAGATCCATTCCCAGTGGCATCACAACCATTCACACTGTGTCAGCTGAAGCCATTGAATGGATTGTTAGCCTCGATACAGAATTATAATGGATTCCCCACCCATATGAATAATAAAAACAGGTGAAAAGGGAGTGAGACATGTTAGATCAGGTATGTAAATTTTTCTTTGTTTTTAAAAAACCCATCCTGCAAATCCGTACCATGCAGTAAGATTGGTTAAGAGATAGTAAGTAATAAGGTCATCAAAAACAGCATGTCAACAATTCAAAAATAGTAGAAATGTCAAGATAGGTTATTTGGGGATGGGAGGGCAGAGAGGGGGGGGCGGGCGGTGCGGAGGGAGGTGGCGTAACAAGGACCAGTGGGGAAGAGCCGATTTGAACTTGCAAGCGTGAATGAAAGTGAATAAGTGATCAACTGGGTTAAAGTTGTTCTTTACCCGCACTGCCAAAGGCAGCTGGTAAGGAAAACAAGGCAACAGCGTTGACAGCGGCCAAGGATTTGGAAGCAGGGATAATATGAGAAAGTTAGGTGGAGCGGATGGGTGTGGGTGGGATAGTTTATGTCAGGGTGGCCAAATTGTGGCTGCGAGCCACGTGCAGCTCTTTGATATGTAAAAATGCAGTTCATTCCTTGTGCTGTGAAACCCATTAAATCGCACATTGGAGGGAGGTAAACAGCCAGGTGCAGCCTCGGCCACAAACAGCTTTGTAGAGAGAGAACTGGAAAGCAGGCTGTTGCGAGATTTCTTCTGTTGTTTCCCGTCGGTCTTACGTAGGTCTGCGTGACCCTCGCTGCCATTTTCTCTGGCTCCCTAATTCACCCTCTCATTGATGACCCTCCAACTTGTGGCCTCTATTTAGAAATGGAGGAAACAGTTTAATACAGAACAGGAATGTAAGAACTTACTGTATTGGGACACAGGTACTCCGATTCAAATTTTTTGTTCAGTAGGCGGTTACAACTTTTTTCAGGTAAAATCAATTTTTTTTTTAAAAAAGCATCTGGCTGAGTTTCCACATTGGAAGAGCAAGGCTGCCAAAGTCAGTTAAGCAGTGAGCGTGTGCTAACTCTGATGTGTGTCTGTGAAGCAGATTTGTTTTTGCCACAGTCTGAATTGTGTGTGAAGGAAGCCCAGAATATGAGAGGAATATAAATGAGGAAGAACCTGAAGGTTTCCTCACAGAAGTATGTACAATAGTAATTAAAATGTGTCTGTAAAGGTTATCCATGTCTTGTGGCTCTCAAATTCCTGAAGATTATGGAGGCAAGGGAGGAGGTTGAAATCAAATGCTCAATGTACAGGTTAAGGGAGGAGATCTTGGTGAGGATTGATGAGGCTTGGGCGGGCAGTACATGACAAGGATTGTAAGAAATAAGTGGGAAGGATGGAAGAAGCCGAGTTGCTCAAAAGGAAGAGAAGGTGACACAGAAGTTGCGGGGAGGCAAAGATGGGATTTGGAAACAAGAGCATGTCACTATTGTAGCAGTTTGGGCAAAGCAAATAAATGGAACATGCAGACAGGCAAAGAGGTTTCCTCCTGTCACATGTGAACCAGGTTTATGTCAGCACATTAACAGATTCATCTCCAATGATGTCATAAACAACAGATATCTTGGGCAAGTTCAAATTCCCAAAACAGAAAATTACAATGCTTTATTTCTATATTATTGTACATGTGCAATATTTCCCAACTGTCGACATGGTTCTGGATCAAAAGCCTATAAACTGGGAAAAGAGCAACAACTGTCAATTATATTCTGAATATATAAATGTATGGGGCATATCCAGCACAGAACACTTCTTTCATTGTTATTTTATTTAATTTTGATGCTGGTGCCTATTGTGCCAAAGGGTTAAAGATGCCAGGGGAAATTCAATCCATTATTTGTAAATAGCTGCACAATTGGTATAGCACTGGTCCATCTCCAGCAGTAGCTAGAATTATATAATGTTACATAAAGTGACTAAAATCTAGATTTATCAAGTTGTTAAATTTTAACTAAAGCATGTTGTGTAATTTATCAAAAGCAGAAAATGCAAAAACTTTGGACAGTATCCAAAAAAAACATGGCATAGAAATACTTCATTCTAACAAAGGGTCGAAATCTTTCCTCTAGCCACATGCTGACAGACCTATGTGTATTTTCTTCATTGACAGTTTTTAATGTAGAAGTTTGTAATGTAGAACAGTTCTTTATATCAGTGAATGTTGAACCGTTTTTCTCAATATCAAGGACTTTGTTTAAATCATGTGAACATGGGACTGCTAGAGCAGTATTATGGTTTATGGGAGGGTTATAAGATTAACCACGGGTAAATGCAAGAGCAAAATTGGTTCACCAAAGCTTGATTTAGGATTTTATTTCCTTAGATTTATGTTTTGTCTGCATACAAAAGGGCCAGAACCACTGGGTCAAATGTCCTTTTCCCAAACCTTTATTTGTTAAGGACATGGTGAGTAATAATTCAAAATCACCTAGGCCTCACATTGCCAAGGTCAAGATGTTCGATGCTCACCTCACCCTCCATCAGCCAATTCCCACTCCAAGTTAAAATTGGACCTACAATTTTACCTGACAAGTTATAGAAGAAATATCTCCCACTTGGGTATTAAACAAATCATAATTTATACTGTGAGGGAGCAATGTGTTCTTGGGGAGGCTGTGGCTGTGGCATAGTGGTATTCTCAATGGAATGGTATTCCAATGCTCTGGAGACCTGGGTTCAAATCCCACCATGGCAGAGGGTGAAATTTGAATCCAATAAAAATCTAGAATTAAACCCATCTGGCACACTAATGTCCCTTAGGGAAGGAAATCTGCCGTCCTTACCTAGTCTGGCCTACAAGTGACTCCAGACCCACAGCAAGGTGGGTTAACTTTTAAATGCTGTCTGAACAAGCCCATATCCCATGAACAAATATAAAACCTAAAACCTGAACTTATATCAGATGGACCAAGCTTGTTTTGTGGTGCATTCCATTGCACGGTAGGCAGATCAGGGCAGGTCACCTGCAACATTGCCAATGTTTTCAAGAATTGCTAATAATTTTTCAAAACTATTGCATTCAGGAATCTAGTTAACAAAGCATTTGTTCAGCTAAGGGAATTAATGCTGAAAGAATATTGTAGGTACAGAGGTAATTTTTTTACAATTGTACTAATTTGTAAAATAAATGAAGTAACACTAATGCAATGACAAAAGAAAATTTCTCATCCAGGCAACATTTAAAAAATTTTTTCACAAAATCATACAGAACATGCTCTTGGAAGTACCTAGCGATGGGTAAACTAAAAAGGTTGCAATATATGTTAAACATAACGGGTGTCTTCATAACTTTAAGAATTTCAAATTTTACTTTGTTTATCATCAGCACACCCTTTACTCACCGGCACTGCCCAATACTCACAGCCAGTAAGTTCCCAATCAACTTAACATATGCCAAACATAAATTCAAACATGTTTTCAAAATGGATTTATTGATGTCAGGAGCCCATTTGTCAAATGCAATAGAATTACATGAACGTATTTTTAAAAAAACCTTTTCTACAGTGAACAAATCCTCAATTAAAGGCTGTTGATATGTAGTTTAAAATGTCATAACTGAAAACATAAATAAACTTATGCTTTGAAATGGCTGTGTTAAAACGTGTTTGCTTTCCTGGAAACACAGGAGCCCTTTATAAGAAGTAGTTGTTTGAAAACAGAATTTAAACAGAATTTAAACATTTAAAGCATTTAAGCATTTAAACGGAACTCAAAAATTATTTCCCCCCCGCCCCACAAGAACAGCTTGGTTCCTATTAACATGTTTAATGGTCATGTCAGATGGTTTTGCAATATAACCCAGGTATCCCATAAAACAACATTTTCATAGATTTGAGACAGGGAGCTGAATTTTTGGGGCCCTTCGAAGGCTGGAACAAAGGAGGGGGCCCAGGAAAACTTGATGAAGCAGCTGAAGATGATTGGGCCTAGAACAGGCCCAATTGTCTAGGCTCAATCGTCCAGGTGCCATGTCGATTTCAAGGCGCCAATCCTGGCAGCTCAGTGTCTACCAAGACCTTCTAACAAGGATCCCAGCGACTGTGGTGGTCTGCTGCACTCACCATAACATGACTCTCCATAGAAGTTTTGATCTTGAGGTGCAGCACGGAGGGAGCGCAGGTCAGGAATCCTGTTCACTCTCTAAATTCAGGTCAATTAAGATTGTTTAAAAGCTCATTAAGAGCTTTTGACACCTCCATTCCCACTGCCACTGGCTCTACGTGGACAGGAAATCAATCAACGGCTCACCCCCATGAAAGTCTGAGCTTTAATCAGTTTCTCACTGGTTTCTGACCAAAATAAACCAAACCCGGCTCCTGTTTCCCCCCACCCACCTCCCAACCCCCACCCCGCCCCCCAACCCAACCCCCACCTCTGTGGTGAAAATTCAGCCCACAGAATCTCTGTAAACAAGAGCCTAATTAGCACCACAAAGGTGAGTTATGCAAAATTGATTCAATGACAAGCAAAAGAACAGCAATCAGCTTATGCAATTTGTGAAGTATTTACACCAAGGTACATTCATTTGTAAAAACAGGTATTTTGCACTTTGTATCACTTATTAAATCTCTGGGAATTTTGTTAAATAATTGGACTCCAATCCACAGGATGCAATGCACTAGATTTCCACCACAATGCGTTCTTATTTTTTAAAATTCACTCATCAGATGTGAGCTTCGCTGGCTAGGCCAGCATTTATTGTCCATTCCAAATTGTCCTTGAAAAGGTGGTGGTGAGCTGCCTTCTTGAACCTCTGCAATCCATGGGGTGTAGGTACACAAACAGTGCTATTAGGGAGGGAGTTCCAGGATTTTGACCCAGCGACAGTGAAGGAACGGTGATATATTTCCAAGTCAGAATAGTGTGTGCCTTGGAGGGGAGCTTCTAGTGTTGGCGTTCTGCTGCCTTGTCCTTCTAGATGGTAGTGGTTGTGGGTTTGGAAGGTGCTGTCTAAGGAACCTTGGTGAGTTCCTGCAGTGCATCTTGTAGATGGTACACACTGCTGCCACTGTGCGTCGGTGGTGAAGGGAGCGAATGTTTGTGGATGCGGTTCCAATCAAGCTGGCAGCTTTGTCCTGGATGGTGTCAAGCTTCTTGAGCATTGTTGGAGCTGTACTCATCCAGGCAAGTGGAGAGTATTCCATCACATTCCTGACTTGTGCCTTGTAGATGGACAGGCTTTGGGGAGCCAGGAGATGAGTCACTCACCGCAGGATTCCAAGCCTCTGACTTGCTCTTGTAAGCCACAGTATTTACATGGCTAGTCCAGTTCAGTTTCTGGTCAATGATAACCCCCAGGATGTTGATGGTGGGGGATTCAGTGATGGTAATGCTATTGAATGTTAAGAGGCGATGGTTAGATTCTCTCTTGTTGGAGATGGTCATTGCCTGGCACTTGTGTGGTACGAATGTTACTAGCTACTTGTCAGCCCAAGCCTGGATATTGTCCAGGTCTTACTGCATTTGAACATGGACTGCTTCAGTATTTGAGGAGTCACCAATGGTGCTGAACATTGCGCAATCATCAGTGAACATCCCCACTTCTGACCTTATAACGGAAGGAAGGTCATTGATGAAGCAGCTGAAAATGGTTGGGCCTAGGACACTGCCCTGAGGAACTCCTACAGTGATGTCCTGGCACTGAAATGATTCACCTCTAACAACCACAAACATCTTCCCTTGTGCTAGGTATGACTTTAACAGTGGAGAGTTTACCCCCTGATTTTCATTGACTCCAGTTTTGCTAGGGGCTCCTTGATGCCACACACGATAAAATGCTGCCTTGATGTCAAGGGCAGTCATTCTCGCCTCACCTCGGGAGTTCAGCTTTTTTGTTAATGTTTGAACCAAGGCTGTAACGAGGTCAGGAGCTAAGTGACCCTGGCAGAACCCAAACTGAGCGTCAGTGAGCAGGTTATTACTAAGCAAGTGCCACTTGATAGCACTGTTGATGGCCCCTTCCATCACTTCACTGATGATCGAGAGTAGACTGATGGGGCAGTAATTGGCCAGGTTGGATTTGCCCTGCTTTTTGTGTACAAGACATACTTGGACAATTTTACACATTGCAGGGTAGAAGCCAGTGTTGTAGCTGTACTGAAACAACTTGGCTAGGGGCATGGCAAGTTCTGGAGCACAAGTCTTCAGTACTATTGCCGGAATATTGTTAGGGCCCATGGTCTTTGCAGTGTCCAGCGTCTTCAGCCGTTTCTTGATATCACATCGTGTGAATCGAATTGGCTGAAGACTGGTATCTGTAATGCTGGGGATCTCCGGAGGAGGCTGAGATGAATCATCCACTCGGCACTTCTGGCTGAAGATTGTTGCAAATGCTTCAGCCTTATCTTTTGCACTGATCATTGAGGATGGGGACATTTGTGAAGCCTCCTCTTCCAGTGAGTTGTTTGATTGTCCACCACCATTCACAACTGGATGTGGCGGGACCGCAGAGCTTAGGTCTGATCTGTTGGTTGTGGGAACACTTAGCTCTGTCTATCACTTGCTGCTTATGCTGTTTGGCATGCAAATAGTCCTGTGTTATAGCTTCAGCAGGTTGATACCTCATTCTTAAGTATGCCTGGTGCTGCTCCTGGCATGCCCTCCTGCACTCTTCATTGCACCAGCGTTGATGCCCTGGCTTGATGGTAATGGTAGAGTGGGTGATATGCCGGGCAATGAGGTTACAAATTGTGGTTGAGTATTCTACTGCTGCTGCAGATGGTCCACAGCGCCTCATGGATGTCCAGTCTTGAGTTGCTAGATCTGTTCGACATCTATCCCATTTAGCATGGTGGTAGTGCCACACAAGATGGAGGGTATCCTCAATGTGAAGTCGGGACTTCGTCTCCACAGGGCTGTGCAGTGGTCACTCCTACCGATGCTGTCATGGACAGATGCATCTGCGGCAGGCAGGTTGGTGAAGATAAGGTCAAGTATGTTTTTCTCTCTTGTTGGTTCCGTCCCCACCTGCCACAGACCCAGTCTAGCAGCTATGTCCTTTAGGACTCGGCCAGCTCAGTCAGTAGTTGTGCTACCAAGACACTCTTGGTGTTGGACACTGAAGTCCCCTACCCAGAGTACTCCCCTATCCAGAGTACTTTATACACCCTTGCCACCCTCAGTGCTTCTTCCAAGAGGTGTTCAATATGGAGGAGTACTGATTCATCAGGTATGGGGCGGAAAGTGGTAATCAGCAGGAGGTTTCCTTGCCCATATTTGACCTGATGCCATGAGACTTCATGGGGTCCGGAGCTGATGTTGAGGACTCCCAGGGCAACTCCCTCCTAATTGTATACCACTATGCTGCCACCTCTGCTGGGTCTGCCCTGCCGCTGGGACAGGACATACCCAGGAATGGTGATGGTGCTGACTGATGCATCTGTGGCAGGCAGATTGGTGAGTATGGGCTCAAGTATGTTTTCCCAATTTTAGCAGATTACTAAAACTTGTTAATCCTGGGCACTTATTTTCTCACATATAAAATCCCTTAATGTTACCAAGCCATTAGTTTTCTAACACACACACACACATGCTCAGACAGATCCAAATGATGTAAGAGGGGCTTAGATCTGGCAGCATTTGAGTAGAGGGCAAGGTACTGGCAAATTGAGGGGGACAGAGTGGGGGGAGGGTGATGTTAAGTTGTGGCCTGGAAACACTTGATGGTTTTGTAGAACAGAAAAGCAGCAGAGTGGCAGCTAAAAGACCCAGTTAGAGAACACAAGCTGGAGACCAAGCACAAAAGGTTTAGTGTTTTAGGAATATTTCTATGCCTACAGCTGTGCTCTGACTAGTGGTTAATTGTTATTGGATTCCCTGGCAGCTCCCATTGTGCTGGATGCATTCTATCCAGATCCTTGTGTTGATATGTGCTTAGGCAGCAAAGTAGCATATCAGGACTTAGGGCTGCCAGGGACAGCTTTCTTTGTCAAAATACATAAGAATGCATTGTGTTGGAAAGCATACACATTTCACCCAGGGAGTATTTGCCCAATCGTTTAGCACAATTTCCAGGGATTGGGGCAGCCCTTTTTAAAAAAAATATTATGTGCAACATGGGGGGAATCTGTTTGTCACCTGATAATGCTCATGGTCATAATGTTCATAAGCCTTGAAAATTTGTTCATGGGGAAGTTGTTGAAGTGATTCCAAAAAGGAGTGGATGAATTTCAACTTTACAACATGGACAGTAAACTAGAAGTGTGGATGAAAATAAAAATTGTGAATTCTGTTCCTCTACCTTACTTGCCTCCTCTTTAAACACATTGGGACATGGCACTAATTAGTAGGTTGTCCTGTGTTATTTTTTTAAAAGTTGAAGCATTTTGCAACTCAAGGATTATATTACTAGTCACTTGTCATGTAGCTCATTTCTAAATAACATCATTATTAGTTTTTGGCTAATACAGTATTCCTCAGTGGACAGAAAAACATGGTGAATATTGTGGGCAGCTCCATATAGCATGAATCTTCATCTTGGTGGGCGGGCACGACTGGCAGGCCTGGGATCAGCCGGGAAACGGACTGCTGGCCGTGATCAGCCCCCGGCCGCGATTTCACGCTGGCTGGCCAATTAACGGGCAGCCAGCATGAAGCAAGCGCTGAAAAGCTCAGTGCTGCCAGGGTGCGGATGGGAGGAGGGCGGGCAATGACATCAACGCAGGCGTGGGCAAGCACTGAGAGAAGGCTCCCTGAAGGCAGAGAAAACTATGGAATAAAGTTTTGAAAATCAGAAAAAAAGTATCCAAGCATCACAATCAGGCACCTGAACATATAGTTGACGAAAATGCTGCCCACAGATTTTTATTTTTATTTTATTTAATAACGGAAACCTCATCCAGCCCTTGGATGAGGTTTGATGAAAAATGCAAAGGCCACCTGGTGGATTCGCCCTTCCGCTAACTGTAAAGTTGGATGGGCCATAAAAAAATCAGAGACAATTGCGCCATTAATGGGCTTAATTGCCCTCTTAATTGTTGGCGGGCATGCTTCTGACTTTTGTGCGTGCCCGCCAAGCGAAATATTGCGCAAGCGCGGGATGACATCAGGACGTTCGTCCGATGTCTTCTCGCACTATTTTACGCCCGATTGGGTCAGCCGTGCACCCGCGAGGCGTAAAAGTTTGCCCATAGTCTCTGATGCAAAATACTTGGATTGTGCTGTGGTGCACATCATATATAAGGTTGAAAGTTTCAGTTTACTGTTGACATGAGTTATCTTATGAAAACTAATTTCTATTGTGGACACAAGTGCAAGAGTAAGTCTGACAGGAGCTATTCAGATTTGGAAACCATTTTGATGTTATATTCTAAGATACTTATGCACCATACATGACAATTTGATGACTTAAACAAAAAAAAAATCAATCAGTACTATTGTAAATCCTGATGCAAACTAAGTCTTAGTCATATGGGGAATATAGAATTTTTCAACAAGGCAGAAAGACCTAATAACACACAAGTGAATGAGGAAATCATGACCGAGTTATCAAGCTGTTTGTTTTGAGTCAACAAATTCTGCATTCCAGAGTTACAGATGCAATGGAATTAAATTTTCACTGAAGCTATTACTCCTCACACAGCATTTTCCAAACCCACGACCAGAACCATCTAGAAGGACAAGGGCAGCAGACACATGGGAACACCACCACCTGCAAGTTCCCCTCCAAGCCACTCACCGTCCTGACTTGGAAATATATCGCCGTTATTTCACTGTCGCTGGGTCAAAATCCTGGAACACCCTCCCTAACAGCACTGTGGGTGTACCTACACCACATGAACTGCAGCGGTTCAAGAAGGCAGCTCACCACCACCATCTCAAGGGCAACTAGGGATGGGCAATAAATGCTGGCCCAGCCAGCATCCACATCCTATGAACAAATATATAAAAAAAAAGCAAAACTCTTTAGTCTACCATAATCAAAAAGGAAGCTTTTGGAGGGTTAGAGAGGAATTTCCCCCGTTTTTTTTTTCTGAAACTGTCTTTTGCTTCTGCCTCTGCCAGGAGATTGCAGCATGTGGAAGTGGGTGGTGGAAGGGAGGTAGCTAATGGTAGGCTGCACCATATCTGAATGGGATAGGCTAGATGTGCCAGATGGTCTTTTCTTGTGTTTATTTTCATGTTCATATTTCACAAAGGAGAGTTCAAAATTAAATTCCGCAACTCTCTGATGGTTTGGGCTTATTGATGTGCTACAAAGTGCATGAAGTGGCAGGAATTAACTTAACACCCGCAATTCTTCAAAAGACAATCTCTGAACTAAAGATAGACCATCAGGAGAGGTTCCAATGAAAATTCTTCTCCACAGGGAGATAAAACATTTCAAAAAATACGCTACAACCTTAATGAGGCAATGCATCACAGTACCTTTCTTATTTTCTATCCTTCTTCATTGTTTTTTTTCCCCATTTTCTCCTGAAAATATTCAACACTTAATGGAGTGTAATAACATGTCACATGTTGTGCTGAACATCCTTCAGTACCTCATTCAAGTAGTGATGATTCAATGTGCAAGTCCTGCTAGAGTTTTGGCAGGCCACTTAAAACACAAATTGGGATTGCATTGGAACTTTGCTCACCTTTATGGCTCAACTCAGGCTTAAGCAGTTGAACTTTTTTAAAAATTAAAAACACAATTTTCAGGCTTCAAAAATGATAACATTTGTGGTCCAAATTAACATATTGTAGTTACATTTTTGCACAGTAAACACACCAATATTTATTGCTACAGCAACACAACTGTAACTCTGGTAACCTAACAACATCAATAAGGGAACAATATTTTGGCAAGGAACAATATTTTCCATTCAGAATTGTAAATCATTCAACTCACCCAACTATTAGGTAATAAAAGTCTTGCACATAGGATGCACTCTAGGTGCCATAAGTACTTCCTGTACCACATTCCCTGTCCTCACTTTGTTGGTAACAGAGTAGTTTCTGACACAGAGCAATGCCAGCAGAGATCTGCTTTCAAATTAACAAGTATTTGACCAACATAACCTTGTTTAATGTTTTTATTATATAGTGACATCAGGGGAAATTAGGGTGGAGGGAATAAACTAAGCCTGCTGATCACTAAAATTGACAGAGCTTAGTTTAGCTCTCAGTGACAATATAACTTCAAACGTAAGGACTAATTCTGTTTCTCCACCAATAACTCCTTTAAGTTAATTTATCCACCGTCAACACTACTTAACAAAGAAAATAGAACGTAAGAAGTTTGTGTTGAAGTAAACCTAAGTGCTTTATAATAGCTTGCATGTGCTGAAACAAAATTACCAAGTCAGTTTTAAACCTTTGTTTCATGCAATCTTGAAGAAGAGATACAAAACTGTTCACTGCTACAGCTGTTAAAAGAAGCTTAAGGTAAACATTATGTTACACACATGGGAATATTCAGCAGTTCTGGCAACATCTGAGTAGAGGGAAACAGAATTAATGATTGAGGTCAATGACCTTTTGTCTGAAAGTTCATCGACCTGAAACGTTAACTGTTTCTCTCTCCACAGATACTACCAAATCTGCTGAGTATTTCCAGAATTTTCTGTTTTTATTTCAGATTTCCAGCATCCGCAGTATTTTGCTTTTGTGTTACACAAGTGGGGTTTTACACAGGCTTCAGTCTGAGCACACCTGACACACAAATCTTCTAGTTGAATAAGCAATTATATTTTATGCCTGCGGCATTTTGCATATGAAGTGTATACAAACTACAACAAAAATGGATGTTACTTCAAACACGAAACCACTATTTGTGCCACATCAACCATCATGATTTGTACCATTATTCTTAGTGTCAGCAAAATGGAATAGATAGCTAGTGAATTAACTAAATGCTCATTCTATTAATATGACTACTCCGAGGTAGAGATATATATTTTCTCCTCAGCGAACCTGCTATCTTTCTCATTCAGTGGTATCCAACGCAGGACCAATGGTCAATATGGGAAAAAGCCTAAAGGCATTTCAACACTTAGAAACTGGTTGTGTGAGTACACTTATCAATTATTGCACCATGTTTTAAATTTTATATAATTACCTTACCTGGGCCAAAGAGTTGTACTTTCGGAATAACCATATCACAAGAAGCATAAAGGAACTACATGGAAACAATACCATCATTAGTATACATTCTCCACAAGCATTAATAAAATTAACACTGATCTATTGCTTCCCAAGGGTTCACCCAAGTTTGTGGCTGAGTGATACACGTGTATGTATGAAAAATTTATGGGTATGTATAATAAACGTAGTGGGAGACTGCCCAACAAGATAGGAAACAAACACTTACCAAGTAAGTGGGAGTCCCTCGAACCAGAGAAAGATTGGAAGTGGTTTATCCCAACAATCAGTTTGGGGCCACTTTTGTTTTTAGTACAGAGGAATCATTTGGACCAAGATCTGGGGAATACAACTTTAAAATTGCAAAGAGGTATGGCAAAAAGTGAGCAGGAGTGTAAAAAAGCTTAGGAAGATATAAATAGATTAGTGGAATAGGCAGATAGATGAAACATTTCTAGGTGCAAATTAATGTGGATAAGAGTGCAGGAATATCTTTTGGGAGAAAGAATATGGAATGAGAGTGTACATTTATCTGAAAGACACTGAACGTTGTGGATGAACAGAGTGATCCTAGGTTTCAAATGCATAATTCCCTGACGGTGGGAGTATAGATAGATAATTCATAACAAGTGCAACAGGATTTACAAAGTACAAGAGTGAAGATGTAATGATAAACTTACACAAATCATAGTTTAGGGCATTGTGTACGATTTTGGATGATCATTATTTGCAGCCAAATAAAGCCACAGCGTTGTACAACTTATACTAACCAGGAAAATGGCGATAATGGGGAAATATAGTTTACAAGATGGGAGACGACTATTTCTACCGGAGATCAGAGCTAGAGGAGATTTAGTGGATTTTTAAAAGAACTTATGAAGGGTATTGACAGAGTGAATTGGAAGAGAACGTTTTCTCTGGTTGAGAAATCAGTGACTAAGAACCATCAATTTAAAATCCATTCAGAAAGTAAGTAGAAAGGTAAAACTGGACAATAATTTGAGAGAGGAAGCTGAAGTGATATGGGGAAGCAAGCAGGCACTAGGTTAGAATGTACTGGATTGCTCAAATGAAGAGCCAGCCCAGACACAATCACTTCCTTCTTTGCTTTAAACATCACGATCCTATGAGAACACAGTGCATTATCACCAAGCCTACTAATTTCTACAACATTCACACATGAATGCTTCCAGCAGGGGCAGCATTCAAGAGGAGGTATCTCCGCAGATTTCCCTATCCACATAGAGGTGGGGAGTCTAATCGTATGAACACACAGTACTGGTGCCCAATTGAGGTCAGCTGGATTCTGCCAGGGCCAGTCCTGACCTCATTACAGCCTTGCTCCAAACATGTACAATAGAGCTGAACTCAAGAGGCACAAGTGACTGCCTACGAGAAAAAGGCAGCCTTTGACCACATGAGGCATCGAGGAACCCTAGTAAAATTGAAGTCAATGAAAATCAGGAGGAAATCTCTCCACTGGCTAAGATCATAGATAGCACAAAGGAAGATGGCTGCAGTTGGAGCCAATCGTCTCAGTCCCAGGACATCACTGCAGGAGTTCCTCAGGGTAGTGTCCTAGGCCCAGCGATTATCAGCTGTTTCATCAATGACCTTGCCTCTATCATAAGGTCATTAGTCCAGATGTTCCCTAATGATTGCAGTGTTCAGGGTCATTCACAACTCCCAGATACTGAAACACTCCATGCTCACTTGCAGAAAGATCTGAAGAACATTCAGGCTTGGGTTGATGAGTAGCAAGTAACATTTGTGCCACACAAGTGCCAGGCCATCTCCAACAAGAGTGAATCAAGAAAATTGTACGTCTGCTATGGCTCAGTTGGTAGCACACTCTCCTCTGAAGCACAATGTTCCGGTTCATATCCCACTCCGAGGCTCGAGGACAAAAAACAAGACCAACACTCCAATATCCAATACAGTACTGAGGAAGCACTGCATTGTTGGAGGTGCCATATTTCGGATCAGAAGTTAAACCAATACCCCATTTGCCTGCTCAGATGGATATAAGATGATCCCATAGCATAATTTCAAAGTGTAGAGGAGATATCCCAAGTATCCTGGCCAATATTTATCCCTCAATCAGCATCACAAAAAACAGATTATTTGGTGATTATAACATTTCCCCATGACATTCAATAGCATTACCATCACAGATGGGCATGACTGACTAGGCCAGCATTTATTGCCCATCCCCAATTGCCCTTGAGAAGGTGGTGGTGAGCTGCCTTCTTCAACCGCTGTAGTCCATGTGGTGCAGGTGCACCCACAGTGCTGTCAGGGAAGGAGTTCCAGGATTTTGACCCAGCGATAGTGAAGCAATGGCGATATATTTCCAAGTCAGGATGGTGAGTGGCTTGGATAGGAACTTCCAGGTGGTAGTGTTCCCATATGTCTGCTGCCCTTGTTCTTCTAGATGGTAGCAGTTGTGGGTCTTCCAGAATCCCCCACCGCCAACATCATGGGGGTTACCATTGACCAGAAACTGAACTGGAACAGCCATGTAAATACTGTTGCTACAAGAGCAGGTCAGAGGTTGGGAATTCTGAGGCGATTTTTTGTCTACAAAATCTGTCCACCATCTACAAAGCACAAGCCAGGAGTGTGATGGAATACTCTCGATTTGCCTGGGTGAGTGCGGCTCCAACAACACTGAAGAGGCTCGACACCATCCAGACACCCCTCCAAGCCACGCAATATCCTGACTTGGAACTACATCGCCGTTCCTTCACTTTGCTGGATCAAAATCCTGGAATTCCCTCCCTAACAGCACTGTGGGTTTACCTACACCACATGGACTGCAGCGGTTCAAGAAGGCAGCTCACCACCACCATCTCAAGAGCAATTAGGGATGGGCAACAAATGCTCGCCTAGCCAGCGACGCTCTCATCCCATGAAAGAATAATAAAAACTAACTCAGTACAAAGAAGGGAACTTTCTTGTCGGGACAGCAAAGCTACTCACTAGAGAAACCAGTTAATCTATCAGAGAAGGCCTGTTATAAGACCTGTTAATAACGTGCTGTTAATGCAAAATAATTAATGGGGGATTTTTTTTTTTAACCAACTTGTTTGGCTATATATTTAATAAAGAATGTTGGACCAAAGTGTAGTACTAAGACAGTTTGGTTAAATTACAACTAAAAATGTAAAACAAAACTTACCACGCAAGTAGAGAGAATGCAGCAGAGGCTCGCTTTACAGCAATGACAGTGACCTGTAGGTTATAGGATTACTTAAATTAGGTTTTCCTTTGCTGATTGCAAAGATCTATCAGTCTCAACAGTAAAAGAACATTTATTTTAATTTTCCTTTGTCTTTATTGTTTGTAAGTATCAAATTTAAATTCATGTAGCCTTCTAACATATTAAAAAATAATATGAGTAGTAAAGTTGGTCTATTGTGGAAAAGATAATTAAGCAGGGAGTAAAAATGAGTTGCAAATTTGTTACCACCCCTTTCACTCTACCGCTGAAGACTAATTTTACTCCCTAATGTCTGCATACACTTCCTGTTTACAAAACATTACTTCCTCTTGTACTTCTGTATCAATCCATTTTAAATTCCAAATTCTGCATTCAGATGCAAAGACAGAAAGTGTTTAGCCTCAAATAAGTAAACTGAATTTTGAAAGCAATCAAGGCCTCTGATAGAAAGGGTAGAAGAGAAGGGAAACAAGTTAAGAGCAATGGGCCTCTGGTCTCTTGCTACTTGCCTTTGTAGAGACTTAGTGATAGGAACAAGGATGTGAAGAGTGAGAGTGGAGCCAGGAGCAGTGGAGGATACAGACATTTAATAGATAGCAGTAGTCGGGGTAGTGAAAATAAGGGAGCCATGGAAAGGGAAGGAGATACTGGGAGGGTTTTCAGACAAAATAGGAACAAGAGGTGAAGAAAACAGGAGTCATTTTAGAAGGCGATGGGAAAGACCACACTTGGCCTGCAACCCCTAGCCTACATGCAGCAGTTGGAGTATTTAATCCCCATCACCTATAAAAGACTTTAATCTGGGATGGATTTGAACATAAGTCATCAAGTTCCTGTTAAAAACTAGTGACTCACCAGTTTCTCCTCTTCAGCCCCTGTCAGAAACTTTGGCTATGTGATTAGCATTCACCATGGAAATCAAGGTATTTATAATCATAGATACAGTAAAGAAGGAATCCATTCAGTTTATCAAGTCTGTGCCAGCTCTTTTGAAGAGTTACCCAGTTAGTGTCACTCACTCATTCTTACTGCATATCGCTGTAATTTTTTTCTACTTCAAGTATTTATCCAATCCCCTTTTTAAGGCTACTATATTCAGACAGTGCATTCCAATTCCAATGTTTCTTCCTCGTGTCACCTCTGACTTTTGCCAAACACTTAAGTCTGTGGTCTCTGGTTTTGACCTTTCAACCATTGAAAACAGTTTCTCTTTATTACTCCTATCCAAATCCTACATGATTTTTAACACCACTATCAAATCTCCTCTTACACTTCTTTGCTCTATGGAGAACACCACCAGTTCCTCTAGTATACCCAAATAACTATAATCCCTCACCCCGGAACCATTCAATAAATATATTCTGTACGCTCTCCAAAGGGTTTACAGTCTTTAAGTCTATTCAAATTATAGGAGGTGCCCAATACAATTGGACTTGCACAACACGTTTCTAGTGACACCCTGACTCTTGGCTCTAGACCAGGGATCAAGTTTATAGTGGAAGACAGGATGCTGGCTAGGAGGCAACTGAAATAGTCAAATACTGAGATAACAGAGGAATGGATTAGAATTTCAGCAGCAGGTAGGCTGGGGAGGGGTGGAGTTGGACCATGTTATTTAAATGTCCACCTGAATTTTCATAAAACTTTTGATAATGCAATGCAAATCTTTCAAGGTAGAATCTTGGGCAATTAGTTGAAAGCTGCTGTAGTGATTTAAGAATTAGCTGCATGTCTATAGGCAAGAAGTTTTCAGTGGCTTTAGATCAGCTTGGAGGCCGATTACACTGGTGAGCCGCAGGGATAAGTGTTAAGCTCTAGACAACCTTAGAAAAAGGTGTCCAGGAATGGTCTGCAAGTTTGCGAGTGATACAATGATTTATGCAATTGTTAGGACTGTAGAGGAGACTAAATTACTGACAGCATATCTCACTGTGTTAGGGAAATAATAATTAATATATTGCATATATACAAAACTTTACTTAAATAAAATAGGAAGCTGGACTACATTCATAGGACTGTTCAATAAGGTTCCCTTTATTTTGTTTGGACTATATGGGCAATTTATTTAAGTGCACAGTCCTTTTTAAATTATCACACGTGCAAGACCATGCAAAAAAATTTAAAGTGTTAAACTTGTGCGTTAGGTCATGGCCATGCAGATTGGAGGGAACATTGCTGTTCAATACAAGACAAAACATAACAGCTTGTCCTTGTACAACATTGGTCAGATTTATTTAGAATACTGTGTCCATTTCTGGGCTGCTCACAAGTGGGTCACAATGAAAGCTTTAATAAAGGTTCAAAGAAGAAGCACAAGACATAATCCCAGTTTAAAAATACTTTAGCTACCAAGATAAGCTTAAAAAGCTGGGTCGATATACTTCAGAAAAGCAAAGGGAAATTTGATTGGGACCTAAAAAAAATGCAGGGACCAGACCAAGTTCACATTGATAAATAATTTCAGTTAGATAGATTAGATAGACTGGAAAGCACCAGGGCTCACACTTAAAAATTGTGCAAGGGCAGAAATAGGTTAAATGGTGGCTCGTTCTTCCAAATAATAGTATACCTTTTGAAACTAGTTGTCAGTTCACGTACACATTGATACCATATACCTCCTAAAGACAGCTAGAGCAGTTCCTATCAGGAGCTGTGATCTCGTTCTACAAGAGGTGAGTACCAATTCATATCATGGTCAACATGGTCTCTTGGAGTAGTTTTGATAACCTAAAGGAGATTGGAAAGGAATTTCCCTAATTGGCCTTGGGCTTTTAACTGTTTTCTTTATCTCTTCCAGGAAATTATGCAGCTCCTAGCAGGCGGGTACAGAGCGTCTTAATAGTGATGCAGGAGGCATCACAACAGTATGGGGCCAGGTGGTCGTTTCCTGTCTAACATTTTTGTATCGTTGTATGTAGGTGGAAGTAGGCATCTTTGTGATAGAAGAAGCTATTGGATTGGAAGTTCATTTTGGGGTTCAACCTTCAACCAGAAGCAGTGGTCAGGGAGGGGACAGAATCAATAGCAAGGGTACACAGTTTCTATTAAGAGCCAAAGACTATGGGCTGGATATTGCAGCACCAGCAACAATCTCTTCAGTATTGACTGCTACTGAACATCAGAAAGCACCTGGAACCTCTGAATTGTATTGTAACACACAAATCCGAAAGTTGCGGAGGCCAATTAACCAACACTAGTCTCGAGGGTTCATTAATTCAAACAGCAAATACAGACAGAGCATGAATGTGGGATAATTGCCCACCAATTACAAATTAATGATAGATTTAAAATTTTAAATCTTAATTTCCAGGCATAAGGGTCCTCCTCTCAATTCGCAAATACTCAATAAGGAGACCCACACCAGAAAGGATCTGTAAAAGTTAAAATGCATTGAATTTAATATGAAACTTTTAAAAAGTCTTATAAATCTTGTCAAAAAGTATAATCTATGACTTTTAGCATGATTTCAGATTTAAGTATCACTTGGTAAAATGATTTCTGATTAAAATTATTGTATTTTTAAAAATGATTTAAATTTTAGTTTTTAAAAAATGTTTTGATTTTTAATTTAGTAAATTAATCGCATCTATTAAATCTGACTTGCCAATATTTTTCTTTCCAACCTTGCTTAATACTTGTAACTGTAAGCCATGTCCACATCGGCCTGCCAATTTTAGCCACAATACACAGTGCTGCTGGGCCTCAATGCAGCCACCGTTGGAAGGAAAGCCTCCCCCAAGGCCACTGAATATCTTGCCCTGGGGATCGGAGGATTACAGTCAGCTTTTGCACAGATTTATTCAATGTCAGTAGCAAGCGCCGTCACTGAGCCACTGATTGCAAAATCCAGGCCAGTGACCTGTCTTCCAAGTGTTTAACAAAGGGAAACTGCAGCTCATCCAGAAGCCATGCAGTCTGACAACAAAGGCAGTGGAAGGGTCAAAGGAGGTGGAGCTGGGTGCTGTCAGTGCATATGTGGGAAGCAGGATGATGTTGTCAAGGGGTAGCATGTAGATAAGGATGCTGGGGGGAGTGGGGGCGGTGAGAAACAAGGAAAGATCCTTGCAGCCTCCAGAGGAAATAGTGTGGGAAGAGAAGCCATTACTGAAAATTCTCTAGCTACAATTGGAGTCCCATTCAGCCTGACAATGGAAGGGAGCCAAAAGAGGAGAATGATGTGATCAACTGTGTCAGAGGCTAAGATCAGGTAATGCACCACGCTCAGTCACAAAGGTCATTATGTGATTTTGATCAGGGCCATTTCAGTGGCCCAGCTGGACTGGAGAACTTCAAACATGGAAGTAGTAAGAAAGAGGGGTATAGATTTAAAAGGTGACAACGGCTGAAGGTGGGGGGTGGGGAGGAAAGAGATTTAATATAGGTGAGCAGATGGAATTGGGTGGGGTAGTTAAATGGCCAAACTTTTAGAGCGCATTGGGAAGCTGACTCCAAGCTGCCCACTTCCAGATTTTCCTGAGATGGGACAGATGCAGACAGCCAACCTGTTCCCAGGAGGTGGAAATGAGAAGGGACTTCAGAAGGGACTTGGCTGAGGTGGACTGAACATCACTGCTGGAGGATAAAACAGTGGAAAACCAGTGGGAAGCACTAAAAAGCGAGATCCTAATTGTACAAAGTAGACATGTCCCCTACAAAAATAAGAGTGGTACTGCCAAATCTAGACCTCCCTAGTTGTCTGGAGGAATACAGGGGAAGGTCAAACAGAAAAAGAAAGCGTACGATAGGCACAAAGAACTAAGCACTGCAGATAGCCTAGACAAATATAGGAAGTGCAGGGACGAAGTAAAAAAGGAAATAAGGAAATCAAAGAGAGGGCATGAAAAAGTAAAGTTGAAGGTAATCCAAAGATGTTTTACCAATACATTAATGCTAAAAGATTAGTTAAGGAAAAAGTGGGACCTATCAGAGATGAAGATGGAAACTTATGTGCAGATGCAGAGGCTGTGGAAAGGGTTCTGAATGAATATTTTGTCTCCGTGTTTACAAAGGAAAGGGAGGATGTAGATATAGTAGTCCAGGAGGAACTCAGCGAAATATTGGACGGGATAGTCATAAAGAGAGAGGAAGTACTCAAAGGGTTGAAATCCTTGAAAGTTGATAAGTCACCAGGGCCAGATGGATTGTTTCCAAGGCTACTGAAGGAAGTCAGGGAGGAGGTAGCAGATGCTTTGAGGAGGATTTTCCAATCTTCACTAGATACAGGGGACTGGAGAAACGCAAACGTAGTTCCATTGTTTAAAAAGGGATCAAAGGAAATGCCAAACAATTATAGGCCAGTTAGTCTTACATCGGTGGTGAGCAAATTAGTAGAATCAATCCTGAGAGATAGGATTAACTGTCATGTGGAAAGGCATGGACTAGTCAGGGATGGTCAGCATGGATTGGTTAAAGGAAGGTCTTGCCTCACAAATTTGATTGAATTCTTTAAGGAAGTGACAAGAAGGGTTGATGAAGGTAGTGCAGTGGATGTTGTGTACATGGATTTTAGCAAGGCATTTGACAAGGTCCCACATGGCAGATTGGTCAGGAAAGTAGAAGTCCATGGGATTCAGGATAATGTGGTAAAATGGATAAAAATTTGGCTTTGTAACAAGAAACAAAGGGTAATGGTCGATGGATGCACTTACGAATGGAAAGTTGTCCCAAGTGGTGTTCCACAGGGCTCGGTGTTGGGACCCTTGATGTTTGTGTTATATATTAACAATTTGGACGTCAACGTGGGGGGCACAGTTGGGAAATTTGCAGATGACACAAAGATTGGCCGAGTAGTGGATAGTGTAGAGGATAGCCATAATCTCCAAAATGATATAGATGGGTTGGTGGAATGGACGTTAAAGTGGCAGATGGATTTTAACATAGAGAAGTGTGAGGTCATACATTTAGGGAGGTCAAACAGTTACAGGGATTACAAAATAAATGGGAATACGCTAAGAGGGGTAGTTGAAGTGAGAGATCTTGGCGTACAAGTACACAGGTACCTGAAGGCTGCAGTTCAAGTAGACAAGGTTGTAAAGAAGGCATATGGAATGCTCTCCATTGGCAGAGGTATAGAATATAAAAGTAAGGATATAATGTTGGAATTGTATAAAACACTGGTGAGGCCACAACTGGAGTATTGTGTGCAGTTCTGGTCACCACATTACAGGAAGGATGTAATAGCTCTGGAGAGAGTGCAGAGGAGGTTTATAAGAATGTTGCCAGGGTTAGAAAAGTGTAACTACGAGGAGAGATTGGATAGGTTGGGGTTATTTTCCTTAGAACAAAGAAGGCTGAGAGGTGACTTGATTGAGGTGTACAAAATTATGAGGAGAATAGATAGAGTGCACAGGATAAAATTGTTTCCCTTGGTGGAGAATTCTAGAACCAGGGGACATAGATTCAAGATAAGTGGCAGAAGGTGTAGGGGGGACATGAGGAAGAACTTTTTTACGCAGAGGGCAGTGGATGTCTGGAATTCGCTGCCCAAGTTGGTGGTAGAGGCAAAAACTCTAAACTCTTTTAAAAAGTACCTGGATCTGCACCTTAAGTGCTGTAAGCTGCAGGGCCATGGGCCGGGTGCAGGAAGGGCACCTGGGTGTCCTCGGGCTGGCATGGACAAGATGGGCCAAAAGGCCTCCTTCTGTGCTGTAACTTTTCTATGGTTCTATGGCATTTTAAATATGTTACTAAGACTAGAAGACTCAGATTTAACCTGCCTTGCTGGTTTAACGATGGCCCGCTGGCCCACTCAGAGGGTCATGAGTCTTTGGAAGTCTCTTCCTGAAAAGATAGTGGAAGCAGAGTCTTTAAATATTTTTAAGGCAGAGGTGGATAGATTCTTAGTAAGCAAGGGGGTGATAGGTTATCGGCGGTAGGTGAGATGCAGATTTCAGGTTACTATCAGATCAGCCATGATCTTATTAAATGGCAGAGCAGGCTTAAGGGGCTAAATGGCCCACTCCTGCACCTTGTTCATATATTTTCCAGCTTTGGGAAACCCAGCAAGTGCAGTGAGGTGAGGACAGCCTCCGTGAGGGAGAAATTAAATGCCTTGACAGCACTGTTTGTGGGCCAGGAAGAGGAGAAGTGCTTCCTTCAGCTTCCACCATCAGACCTCCTTTCCACCCTGGCTCCAGCCATACAGGCACGACCCACCTCCAGATCCTTGAAGTCAAGAGATCAAAGCCAATTTATAGGAACTATACTCCCCTATCTCCACGGGGCTGAGAATTGGACCAACCTGGTCCTGCAACTTTCAGAGTGCTCCCTGCTGACTGGAAGCGCCACCTATCAATCAACCTGAATTCCGGGCAGGGAACCTGTCAGGATCAAAAGTCACACACTGTGGAGTTAAAAATTCAATAGCATACAGGGAAACCCATACTCAGGAATTCCCTTGTGCTACCGGAAACCTCCACTTGACACGGCATGCCGATAAGTAAAAATTCCCAACATTTGCAAGGGGCAGAATTTTCTGCTCATTGGGCGGGTGCGCGCCCGACCCTAACGAGCGTAAAGTGACGCGCGATGACGTTGGGACAGCATCCTGATGTCATCACGCACTTGCATGATATTTCAGTCAACGGGCGTGCCGGGAGTTGACAACGCGCCTGCAACAATTAACAGGCCTATTAAGGCCATTAAGAATCTAATTGAATTCAATTTTTCGCTGCCCTTCCAACCTTACAGTTGGCAGGCAAGCAAAAAGGCCAAGCGGCCTTTTGATTTTTTGCGAAACCTTATTCACGGGCAGGACAAGGTTTCAATCCATCATTAAAAATTTTTTTTAAATTTTCAAACTAACTTCTAACGTCCCTGCTCATGTGACAGAGCCACATGAGGGGACGTTTACAACATTTTTAAATTCTTTCTTTTTTATTTTTCAATATCTTCATCTCCCTGAGGCAGCTCCGTGTCTCCAGGAGCTTTTCCTGCATGCACCCGTGCGTATGCGCAAACTTGCGTGCTCACCCTCCTCCCCTCCCACACTGGCAACACTGAGTGCTGCAGCACATGTTTTACGCTGGGCGGGCCTTAACTGGCCTGCCAGCGTGAAACCGCCACCCACGATCGGGGCCCAACTGCAATTTCACGCGGTTGGCCCGCCCAGTGTGAAATGCATGCTGCAGCACTGCCTATGTGTGTGTGTGTGTGGGGGAGGGGGGGTGAGTGTTCAAGTTCGCATATGTGCACAGGTCGGCTTCCCAACTGACCCCACTCGTCCCTGCCTGACGAGGGAAAAATCCTGGCCAAGGAGTTCGGAGAGGAAAGAAGTTGGAGACTTTTTTTTCATTCACGGGATGTGGGCTTCACTGGCTGGGCCAGCATTTATTGCCCATCCCTAGTTGCCCTTGAGAAGGTGGTGGTAAGCTGCCTTCTAGAACCACTGCAGTCCATGTGGTGTAGCCCACAGTGCTGTTAGGAAGGAAGTTCCAGGATTTTGACCCAGCGACAGTGAAGGAACGGCGATATATTTCCAAGTCAGGATGGAACGGTAGTTTGAGCAGTCACAGGTGGGATTGTTGAGGACTGAGTGAGAATGTTTGTTTTGAAAGGAAGGGCAACAGTACCTGTGAAGAGGGAACCATTTATAATGCTTACTAGCATGAGAACCAGGACGAGAAGTTGGTGCTCAGAAGTTTGGTGGGAGTAGTGTCAAGGGAGCAATAAGTAAGCCACATGCACAAGATGAGCTTAAAGAGAAATTGGAGAAATATGCAGATGAGCAAACGTTAGTGCTTACATGAGGGTGTGACAGTAATGTCAAATTATACTGAGGTGGTAATTTAATTGTATAGTAATTTTGACTTTGTCAATGTTTGGTTAACTCATGCAGTTTTGAAACACTAAGTTTCTTCCTTCTCATTGCATCTATTAATCATTGTCCCTCTTGACCAATTAGGAGTGATCTATTCATTCATGACAGCATAAATACATTTATTTTAAATTACTTTGCCGGAAGTCTGAACTCAAATGCAAAATATTAAATATCTGAATTACTCCATCAGCCTGCCAGATGAATCCGATTTCAGTAAAGGGATCTTTGATTAATTGACAATAAGTTAATTGATGATAATGGTTTCAATTCTTAAGATGTGATTTTTCATCATCTAATTTTCTTCCCTTAAACTTCCTTTCTTAAAGGCAGTGGTTGCTTTACAGTTCCACAGCAGTGGTGATTCTCCAGGACATTATCCAAACATTTTCATGTTCGAGTGCTGGGTTCATATTCTAACAGATACCATTATAGGACTTCCTGTAAATCACCTTCTGTCCTTACATGCACACTGGTAAAAAGGCTCACAACATGGCGATCAATAGCAGGAACTATGACCGAGTTTCACATCTGAAAACAAAATATTTAGGCAAATCATGACCTATCATCAACCTGTCTGAAATCACAATTCTGCAACCTCAAGCGGGGCCATGCTCAATTTTGTTGGTTTATGGTTTCCATGGAAACCAGCAGCTCATCAATATTTCCCCAAGTGGTCATTTTTCACATCTCAACATATGGTGAGTGTTTGCAGGAGGCCTGACAGCAGGGGCATTGTAGGCAGACCCAATCCTGATCTTACCCAACAGACTCCACCTATAATGCATTGTCAATATATTACACAATAATCAAAAGTAAGGACCCTTCTTCCCCTTCCTTCGATAACCAAGACTCCCAGCTGATGTTAGCTAACGCTGTAAAGATTTTGATTTAACCAAGAACTTCATGGGTCAAAATTGCAACAGGCATCAGTGACATCTTACAAAAGATTTATGAGGTTAATGAAAAGTATTTCTTCGTGATTCTAAGTGGGGCCCCTCAGCACATAAAGATCACCCCCCATCAGATCAGTATTCCAAGGATGCTGACAGATTATGTGACAAATAAAAAGGGGCACTGCAGTTTCCTTTATAAAAATTATCAAAGCAAGGACTTCATGTGAAGTCTTCATAGCTCTTGTTGCTAGTAGGGAAAAATGTTAGGACATCAAAAATATACTGAATCACTAACAAAAAGGGACAGTATACCTTTACTAGCCCTGTTGATGCAGAATCATTCATTTTGCAATTCCACTGCTAACCATGAAACAAAATTCACGACCACAGCCCTACATGAGGCCCAGAATTAGCATTTGAACACTGGAAGGATTGTATTGATCAGAGGGAAAAGGGGACTGGTGCTGTTTTTTTAAAAATACAGATTGCACAATATTTTTTTAAAGGATACCAAAAAGTGTGACTTAAATGCATTAATGGGTGGCTATTTAACAGCACGCAGTGCAGTAATATTTGCACTGGGGCAAACGGAACTTTAATAAAACCCACATTAATCAAGGCAAGGGCTGAAGCATTTATTGAACCATCCTTATTTTGAAGTTGGCTGGCCCTGCAGGCCTCGCTCGCAGCCTGGGCTCTGTGTGTGTGTGTGTCTGCTCAGGCGGCTGCTATACTCACACATTTATAATCCTCCAAATCGGAGCTGAACAGAGTGCAGCGGGAATTCGGCGATGCGGTGAAGTTGTCGGCCGCACCGGTAATCGGCGAAGGCCCATTTCCCATAGTAACCAGGCTGATAAAAAGCTGCTGTTGCTCCCGCCCCTGCCAAACACCCGGTGAGTAAGTGCGGGAACTGGCACCGGAACACAGCCCAGCCAGGCAGGCCGGCCTCCCACTGCAGGAGCAGGACCAGGAGCAGGAGGCCCTGAGTGTAAACTCACGGCCCTTTCTCTTCAACCGAGCTGTAACCTTTATTATTTTTTTTTTAAAAAGCCTAAACATTATCAATAGCCGCACACAGAGTGTTGTGTCAGTGTTATAATATTAGGAAATATTACTCCAACCATCCATCACAGGCAACACTATCCTGGTTCAGAGAAGTTCAAACATTCAGAAATAAAAGGAAAATCACTTTGGTGATTCCTTGAAATTTATAACTTAAGTGATTTGACTAAAAGCTTCAGATCCTCTTCGCAACAGCCGAAGATAAAACATTTCCTGTGTTCATTGTTTTCTTTTTTGACCTTTTTCTTTGTCGTTTTAAGAAGCATCCGTTGAATTTAATTTATCTACTTATTTAATTATATCAAATCCCTGCTTCTCACACCCATAAGTCACGGACCAGAGAATCAAATGTTTTCAAAATAAATAAGGGAGTTATTTCCGACTGGGTTGTCAGACCTTGATGACCAGGCCTCTCCACAGGTTGGGGATTTACAAACATCAGCCAAACGACAGATTATGGCAAAAATGCCTCAATCTAATTGACTTTGTTTTAAAGCTACAAACCAGAATAATGCTTCATCCGAGCAGATAAACATCACAGCCATGTTGCAGACCCCACAATACCACAGGACAGCTTATCTTTATGAACTCCATCACAGCTACACAGGTCATTTGCTGAACATGTACCCTCCCACATCTAAGATGGTTGGGTTTGTACAAGAATTGGCATAACAACTCAAAGACAGGCTGGGCGAGGAAGAAGATTCTTACTCTGAAAACAGATCGTTCCCATTTCATCTGCCATAATGAGACAGAATCTGTCTTGGAGTTGATTGATAGTGCCAACCAAATTGGTCTTCGAGTGCTAAGAATACATATGAATATTAAGAAATCACCTACTGATTCCCTTAGCTGATGAATCAGTACTTCTCTTTGTTGAACACCACTTGGAAGAAGCACTGAGGGTAGCAAAGACACAGAATATTCTCTGGATGGAGTCTTATGTCTGTCACCAGGAGTGGCTGGTTAGCACCACCGCTGACTGAGCTGGCCAAGTCCTGAAGGACATAGCTGCCAAGTTGAACTTATAATAGTAGTGAGAAAAACAACATGAGGGAAAAACCTATTTTTCCTTACCCTTAACAGTCTCCCTGTCACAGATGCACTTGTCCATGATAATATTGGTATGCGTGACGACAGTCCTTGGGAAAAAGTCTCATATTCGCACTGAGGATACACTTCATTGTGTTGTGTGACACTTCCACCATGCTAAAGGGGATAGATCAGTGATGGACAACCTAGGCTAGTGAGTGGGCCGCATGAGTGGCCCTCCTTCATCTCAGTGAGCCGCAAGACTGAAATCAGGCATGTGCACTAACCATGACCCCATAAATAAGATTAAATACATTTCTACGCGCCAAATAGTTCATAACGAGTTATAGAAAATGCTCAATCATTCATACATGATTTGAGCTGTCATCAGCTTCAAATGGTAAAAACAAAAGAAATATTTACGCTTGCCTTTCCTACATTATACTCAGTGTGACTTCTGGCTGGATCTGTCCTCCACAAGCTTTCTTAGATTAGAACTCAGGGATGTGCAGATACTTCACAATTCAGCACTGAGGTTTCCATCCGTTAGTCGCTGGGTAAAATCCCTGGAACTCCCTTCCTAACAGCACTGTGGGTGTACGTACACCACATGGACTGCAGCGGTTCAAGGAGGCACTCAACACCACCTACTCAAGGGCAACCAGGGATGGCCAATAAATGCTGGCCTAGCCAGCGAAGCCCACATCCCATAAATTAATTTTTAAAAGTCTGTTGCGCTTCTTGCATTTGATGTGTCCCATAGCAGAAAAAGTCTACTCGCATGCATTGCTTTGATTGGACACAGTGGGAGAGCACGGCTCTCACAGTCAATGTTTGTGTGCAATCAGCACGCACCTCACTTCACGTGCCCTTGCTTTACCTGTGTATCACTTTAGTAACACTGGTAGGAAAAAAAACTAGGTGGACCAAAACCAGTGGAATATGGCAACCCTGCGTATGGGCAAAGGTCAACAAAATGTTTTGCGGGCCGCGATCAGAACCCCGATGGGCCGCATGCGACCCGCAGGCTGCAGGTTACCAACCACTGGAACAGATTCAGAACAGATCCAGCCGCTCAAAACTTGGTATTCATGGGAAGAAGTTTCCCGTGGTGAGTGGGGGTGGGGCCCATTCGCCGATGCATAAAATGACACGGAGTAACTTTAAGCGGAACTCCCGACATCATCCCGCATCATTTGCATTTTTAGGTTGGTGGGGGTGCAGCCGAGTCAGCTGTGCACCCGCCAACCTGTCAACAGCCTATTGAGGCCATTCAAAAAACAATTAAACCAATTAGTGGACCTGCCCATCCAACCTTAAGGTTGGCAGGCAGGTCGGGAGCGCTAGCAGCCCCCTGAAAAAGCATCAAACCTCATCCACGGGCGGGATGAGGTTTCATGACTGAATTAAAAAATTAAGATTCACTTTTATTTAAAGTTATGTCCAGGTCCCAACTCATGTGACATTGTCACATGAGGGGACATGGATGGTAAAATGAAATTTTCGACAGAATAACTTTTTCACTTTGGGAACCGATCTCCCTGAGGCAGCACTTGGTCTCAGGGAGATCGGAGCACTCCTTCACGTGCATGTGTGAAGGAGCACACTTCCGCATTTGGCATTCTCCACCGCCTGCACAGGAAGCGCCTAGCGCAAGGCCCGCCCATGGAAAATGGCAGCACGCCTCCGATTGGGGGCGCCAATTGGAGGGCTGTCCGCCCACCCCCGTTCCCGCACTTACCCCTCAACGGGGGGACAATGTTGCCCCATGAGGTGCTGTGGGCCATCAGCATCAGCAGAATTGTATTCCACCACAGTACGCAACCTCATGGCCTGGTATATTCTCCATTCTACCATTACATTCAACCAGGTTCAACATCGACATCCTCAAAGATAGCAGAACCCAGCACATGAGTCCAAAAGACAAGGCTGAAGTGTCTGTAACCATCTTCAACAACTCAGTGACAAGTAGATGATCCAGCTCGCCCTTCTCCTGAAGTCCTCAGCATCAAAGAAGCCAGTCTTCAGTCAATTTGATTTACTCTATGTTATGACCAAAGCAATTGGTAAAGCTGAGTTATTTAAAAATCCCAGAGGGAAACTTTAAACAACTGTCATAACCTATAATTTTATGTGTTATGTTTGAGATGCAACTCTAAATTCAGGAATCAGACCACCAGTTCTCGAGGTTTTACATTAAACTAAATGAAACATTTTATTAATTTAACAGGTTAAAATATGTATACACATGGCTACAAATTACTATGATCATAACTTTTAACAAATTCCCAAACTAATCTCCATTAAGGCAACTGCAACCCATAGACTTAATCAAACACCAGGCAAAGCATTTTCACCTTACGAATTCAAAATGAGGTTCTTTTCACTTTGGTTCCTGTGGAGACAGTTGGAGGCTTACAGCTGCCTTTTGATCTCACATTGCCTCTGCTCTGCACACCCGAAAAATGCTGAAGTTATATCTAACACCAGCCATTGAATGTAAATTCTCACTTTATCACCAACCTCTGAACTAAACCTCTCTAACAATAAAACCCCTTTCATAGTACCAATTTTATTAATAATATAAATATATTGCTTGGTATCTGCTAAATAGGTGTCAGTTCACCCCACTTCTTGAATGCTCTATTCAAAAAAATGCAAATGTGTGCTATCTCTCTTACATATCAAAACTAGTACACATCAAAGCACCCAGACTAGCTGGCTTTAATCCAATTAAGATACACCCACAGACTAAACCTCTATTTTAAAAGAAAAATATTTTCTAAAATATTATATACATTAATAGCTTCATGACCCTCTATATGATATCAAGAAACAGTTTAACGCACTGGATACAGCAAAGCCTATGGGCCCCAACAACATCCTGGCTGTAGTACTAGGACATGTTCCAGAACTATTCAAGCCTCTAGTCAAGCTGTTTTAGTACAGCTATAATGCTGGCATCTACTCATCAATGTGTAAGGTTTCCCAGGTCCTGTCCACAAAAAGCAGGATAAACCCAATCTTGTGAATTACTGCCCCATGCCAATTACTGCTTCGCCTCCAAGTCACTCACCATCCTGACTTGGAAATATACCGCCCTTCCTTCACTGTCGCTGGGTCTAAATCCTGGAACTCACTTTCTAACAGAACTGTGAGTGTACCTGCACCACAGGGACTGCAGCAGCTCAAGAAAGCAGCTCACCACCACCTTCTCAAGGGCAACTAGGAATGTGCAATAAATGCTGGCCCAGACAGTGAAGCCCACATCTCATGAATGAATAAAACAAAACAGTCAACTCTCAATCATCAGCAAAGTGATGGAAGGTATCATTGACAATGTTATCATTCAGCAATTACTCACCAATCACCTGCTTATGGATGTTCAGTTTGGGTTCTGCCAGGACCACTTGATTACAGACCTCATTATAAACTTGGTCCAAACATGGACGAAAGGACTGAATTCCAGAGGTCAGGTGAGAGTGACTCCACTTGACATTAAAACAGCATGGCATTAAGTAGCCCCTCTAGTAAAATTTAAATCAATGGGAATCAGGGTAACTCTCCACTGGCAGTTGTCATACCTAGCACAAAGGAAGATGGTTTCAGTTGTTGGAAGCCAAATATCTCGGCCCAGGAGATCGAGGCAGCAGTTCCTCAGGACAGTGTTCTAGGCCCACTCACCTTCAGCTGCTTTGTCAATGGCCTTTCCTCCATCATAAGGTCAGAAGTAGGGATGATTGCTGATGATTGGACGGTGTTCAATTCCATTTATAACTTCTCACATATTGAAGCAGTCTGTGCTCACATGCAGCAAGGCCTGAACAATACTTAGGCTTGAGCTGATAAGTGACAAGAAAGTGGTGGTTACCATTGACCATAAGCTTAATTGGACTGGGTATATAAATATTGTGGCTACAACAGCAGGTGAGAGGCTGGGAATCCAATGGCAAGTAACTCATTTCCTAACTCCCCAAATGCTGACCACCATCTAAAAAGCACAAGTTAGGAGTGTGATGGGTTGCTCTCCACTTGCTTAGATGAGTTCAGCTTCAAGAAGCTCAACACTATCCAGAACAAAGCAGCCAGTTTGATTGGCACCCAATCCACCACCTTAAAAATTCAATCCTTCCACTACAGTGGCAATAGGATATGCCATCTACAAGAGGCACTGCAGCAACACACCAAGGCTCCTTCAACAGCACTTCCACACCCGCACCTCCACCACCTAGAAAAACAAGGGCAGCAGATGTCACCACATGCAACTTCCCCACCAACTCACAAAGCATCCTGACTTGAAATATATCACCATTCCTTCACTGTACCTGGATCAACATTTTGGAACTCCCTAATAGCACTGTGGGTGTACCTACACCACATGGACTAAAGTAGTTCAAGAAAACAGATCACCACCACCTTCTCCAGGACAATTAGGGATGGGCAATAAATGCTAGCCTAATGCTCACATCCCACAAACGAATTAAAAGAAATTCCTGCCACACAATTGCCAGGCAATGACCATCTCATACAAGAGAAAGTCTAACCACCGCTTCTTCACATTCAACATCATTAACATCAAATCTTCCACAGACAACATCCTGGGGTCACTATTGACAAGAAACTTAACTGGAAAAGTCACATTAATGTAAGAGCAGGTCAGAGGCTGGGTATTCCACAGCACGTGACTCACCTGAGAGGAGACTTGCGGGGAGTGTTAATACTGAAATGGACCAATTGGGCTGAATGGCCTGTTTTGGTGCTGGATGTTCTACGTAGGATGAAACTCTGCAAGCTTAATTGTTAGATATGAAGTATTTTTTATATTATGGACAATTGAACTATCATATTGGAAAAAGGGAACAAAATCAGGAAAGTTTCTCTCCAACCTCTGAGGTAATAGAAACCAGTCCAGCAGATCATATTGACTATTGCCGGGATTTTGTCAGGCTGACGGTATCTCTCCCACAAGTTGCAGAACTGTTGGGGAACCCCCGCCAATTCCGTGGGAGAAGCCCAGTGGAATCAAGTGCTCTTCAGGCACTTAAGTGGTCCCCAGAAGTGGTAGTCCCAACCACCAAGAGCGGCCGACCAACCAGAGGCTGGAAGCTCCTTATGCCACCAGCATTATTAGGAGTGGTAGCTGTTGGAGGCAGCACACTCACCAGAGGCCCAGGATCATCATGCGACCCCAGGCCATAGGCAAGTGAGGGCGGGATGGGGAACATGAGGTGAGGGTTGTGAGAGAGGGGTGGACCAAGGGGATCAGAGGCAAGCGTAGAGGGTAGCCTTCCTGCCACAACACCACCCCCCGCACCCACCCCAAGGCCAGCTTGATCGGGCACAGAGTGCCTAATAATGATGGAACCCCCCCCTCAACCCCCTGACTCCCACCACCCCCCACCTTTCCAACCCTGGGATACTGCTGGCAAACCCAACAGAGGTTTACTGATTTCCAAGAGCTCGGGAAAGCCATGCAGCCTCCATTTAATCCTTGAGCCACCACCAAATCACAGTGGGTTCAGGGATAATGGGTGCCAATTGGTTCATTCCCAATTGCGTCAGCCTCTTCCGCCATCTGACTTGGTCAGGTGTGGTTTTGCCACTGGGAGACTGATGCAGGGCCTCTCCCACAATTAAGTGGGCCCAGCTACCACGTTTCCCACTGTGACAGCTGGATTAAATCCAGCCCTATGTGTGTGTAAACTGCTAAACGTTTTTTATGATGTGATCTCGCCCCAACCAGAAACATCTGGTTTCCTTTTGAAGGCATGCAGAGAGTCAGCTCACATTGCAGAAGCAGGTAATGCATTCCAGAAGCTCACTAGTTTCTGGGAAAAGAAGAACCTTCTGAGTGCACATTTGGAAGAGAAAAAAATATTTAAGAATGTAATGGTGGCATGAGGAGAAGAACCTTTGCGATCTGTCTAGTTTGTGCATGACATCCTTCACAAACACCATTATATTCTGTTAAAATGAACTGACAGTATTTAGCACCCAAAAGTGACCACATTTTACGAATGTCATCATAACCACAGCAGAGTGCAGCTTGCTAAACACTCTGCAGAGAAAATTCACTGGTAGTCAGTTGAATGTTTCCTTTTCACTGACTTCAATGTAAATAATAGTTGAGAAAAACTCCAGCCTGCTTTTACCCATAGTGTATGAGAGATGCCATCTGGAAATGTTATTAGAAAGCTAGTAGAGCTAGAACTAAAACTTTTTGCAGACACATCTTAATTGGTAATTCTTTCAAATAGTTAGTTTAAAGTCATCAATCCAATTGAGCAGATTCTGCATGGTCAAAATAAAGCACTAGAGATCTTTTTGCTTTGATAAATGAACAATGAGGCTCTCCAGAATTCACACAAAGGGCAGTTTTGTAAGCTCCTAGGATTGCTATCAAGGCAAAGCCAAGAGTACTTCTAGAAATTGTGGAGTTATGAAAGCAACCTAGGAATAAAATAACCTGCTGAGTTAAGCAGAAATTATACATTTTTTGCATGGGAAATGTCATGACTAGTGCATTGAAGGTTAACTTCATTGAAAGGTAGAACATTTTAAGATAACTGTTTTTGAATTACTTGCTTTAATTGATTGCTGCTGGTAATTAAATGAGCTCTGAAGCATAATTAAATGGAAACTATGCTGCGTTTGTTCAGTACAAGCATGAAGTGGCAAATAAACTACAGTTTACAGTATTGTTTGCGACAGCCATTGTTTAGTTTCCATATTTTCATTTTACATTCATTACAGATTTCTGAGTTTATTCATCACTGTTTGACTCCGTAGGTAGCATGAATTTATGTTTTTTCATGTTGTTGATTAAAATCAATTAGCCCACTTGTTTGCATATTTCAGTTTATCCTTAGCTCCATAGCAACTATCACATTCACAGTTTCACTCTTATATTGTCTCAGTTCAAAATTATTTAGTCCACAAAAGACAAAGTTCATATACAGAAATATCATGAATAAAACCACATCAAAAACATTGAGTCAGATATTGTCCAAAATGATACCATTGTACTCTATGTTACTACCTATTTCCTCCTGTCTATATTATTTTAGTCAAGAGGGTGAGGCAGTCCAGCTCTAGGAGGATTAGGTATGAATGTACTTTGATCCTTTCAGCCCAGAAACTGGCCATGGCCCCATGGCTGCTTTGATGGCAAGCTCCTTCTCTTCCACAGCGGTGGGGACATGCAGCTGTGCCTACCGGTTAGATTCTGCTGCCTGTGATTTTGTGTCATCCTATCCTACAAGAGAGAGGGAAGTGTGTCATTGGTAAGGTGCAATGTGTTTGAGTGTTATGGTTGAATAGCAGGCAGTTTGTGCGAGCTGAGAGATGCACATGTCAGGTTTGCAGCAATGCTAAGTGAAATATAAATGTAAGGTATGAATCATGGTTGATAGAGGTTGTTGCTACGTGAGTATGGATCAGTTGTAAGGATATGGCACTTCAAGATGTATTCACTGACCTTGACCACTTGTGTGACATCAATATACTTCTTGCACTACACCCTGGTTCTCAGAGCTACACTGGTGCATTGCTCCCATTGCCTTCACAGTATCTGGCTGTAGGGCCTCCTGGTGCCTAGTGAATAGACCACCCTCTCATCCTGGCCACTTCCTACACCAAGACCTCCAATGCTACGTCAGAAAACCTCGGAGCATGCTCCATGCCTTGCTGAGCCATATTTCAGTGTTCTTTCTGCTTGACCACTTTTACCCAGTCAAAATGCACTTTAAGAGGTGCAGGCGGACTTAAGTAGTATAAGCGAGCTTTAAGTGGTGCTAGTCACTCATGAATTTGCACCCCATGTCTAGGCGTGCAGCCACTCATAATACACTCAGCACTGGCTGCAAAATACAATCATGGTAATGAGTAGGCAGCACAAAGTTTGAGTGCTGTATGCATTAAAAGGAACGAGCACAGGTTAATAGCGTAATGCAATACAAGTATCCATTTTCAGATCTCAGCTAATTTTGCAGCCTTGATCTCCAGCTTGTGATATGTCAGCTGGTCTCAGTTAAGACTGAAATTGGATTCCTTCGGTTGCTCTCACCATGCCTGAGTCAGGTACAGGAAGGTCAGTCAGATTTCTCATTCCTCACTGGTATCCAATGATCACTGCTGCAAATGCACATATGGGATATAGAATGAGGACAGGGTGCGGTTCAGCTGTGCTCATTAACAGTCATTGTCAACACTCACATGTGGAATGGACTGGTTGGTCAGTGTACTGAAGCATTGCCAGCAACTGTGGAACCACAGGCTAACACAGTGTCATGACTTTGGGAGAGGTGAAAATTGGTAGAAGAAACTGACACAAAGATATAAATACAAATAGTAAATGCTGGGCACAATAAATTACTTTTAAAAGCAGAGGTGGGTCTGTAGCTCACAGCAGTAACATTCCATGACACAGTTATTAGGCCAACTGTACCCAAACACTATCACCACCAACCCACCACACCCCATCCCCTACTCTGTCATGATAGGAATGTGCCTCATTGCTTCTTAACGGGATTGATTGGATGAGGTGTTTCAAAGTAACCAAAATGATTTCACTGCAACCATTGTGGAGAAATTACTGGTGTGCACCAACCCACACTCCTCCCTGAGTGTAAGTAATATTTGTGTTGGTGGCATGGGGTATGAGGAGACAACTACATTTTGAAAAGTTTCAATTGAAGCACTAACCATATTTCCTGTGTTTCTCAGCCTGTGCACTATAATTCAGTGTCTCTACATCCTGTTTTGTACTACACCCCCTTTAAACAAGAGAAACAAATTGATGTAATTTTTTCCAAATATTACCTAAATAATAATAAACAAGTCCCCTAATTGTTGTTGAAGTAAGAATAAATTTGCATTTCTATAGCATTTTTCATGATCTCAAGATGTTGCATAGTGCTTTACAGCTAAATTTTTTTGAAGTGTATAAAATATCTAACTCAGAAGTTAGAGTGCTATCACTAAGCCAAACTGATGCTAGAGATAGTTAAACTCAGCTTATGATAAAGAAAAAATGTTTGGAATATATGCACAAGTCACATAATATTCATGGTAGAAGAAACTGACACAAAGATATAAATACAGATAGTAAATACTGGGCACAATAAATTACTTTTAAAAGCAGAGGTGGATCTGTAGCTTATTGCAGTAATATTCTGTGGGCAGCAGATACACGGGAACACCACCACCTGCAAGTTCCCCTCCAAGCTACTCACCATCCTGACTTGGAAATTTATTACCATTCCTTCACTTTCGCTGGGTCAAAATCCTGGAACTCCCTCCCTAACAGCATTGTGGGTGTACCAACACCACACGGACTGCAGCGATTCAAAAAGGCAGCTCACCACCACCTTCTCAAGGGCAATTAGGGATGGGCAATAAATGCTGGCCTAGCCAACGACACCCACGTCACATGAATGAATAAAAAAAAGTAAAGCCAAAAAATTTATTTTTTCTTGTGAGGTTAATCAGATGAAGTTCTTGAGATAGCTGACTCAAATGTAATGCATATTTGTCATGGCACCAAAACAGACAGTGAATTTGGAAACCAAAAACAATTAATAACAGGGACGAAATCCTGTAATTATTGTGGATTCAATGCCCTTCAAGGATTTGAGCTTTTAGCCTAGCCTGACTGTGCAGTGCAATGATAAGGGAATCTTGCATTCCCTAGAGAGGTCCTATCCTTCAAAATACATTTAAATCAAGAGCCAGTTTGTGTGTTCCAGTGACGATTAAAGATAGGATAGCATGGCTTAATAAAGTTCTCCTAGGTAACATTCTTCTCTGAACAAATATCACCAAAAACAAAATAATTGTTCTTTTACCTCATTGTTGCCTGGAATTTAGCTGTCATATTTCTGGCACAAAATGTCACTAAATTTCAAAATAATCTATTGTATGTGAAGTGCTTGAGGTATTTTTAAAAATGCAATAATTCACTATGCAGAACCAATTATACTTTTAGCTCAGTAAAGTGCGGAGTCATTCTTCCCTGCAGTCAACTTAAGCCCCTTTTGAACACTAGTTTTACAGCCCAATTTTCCTGATTTCTCCCCTTGTACGTTCACATTATTCTTCTTTCAATAGTTATTCAGTGCCTTTTTAAGGTTATAATCAATCTCATCTTGATTCTCACTTGTGTAAAGTATTCTCCATTCCAATAATATGGGGATAATTTTAACTTTTGTTGATCATGTAAAGGGGACAATATCAGATCAACTGGCTGCCTGTTATACACCTCTCCAGATTGTAGTTCCTATTTCTGTCATTAGAAAATATAAAACACTAGCTCAGTAACAATTTGCTCATTTACTCTAATATGGTTACATGATTCATGTGTATTCCTAATCATTAAAATGAAGTATTTTGAATTGTTGCGAATATCTGATTCCACAAATCATGTGTTTTAGAGGTATAACTTTTAGTATTAGGAGTATAATGTTTAGGTTGGAGATTAAAATATTAAATGTAAAATAAATGGAAAACCTGATTAAGAACCTAGTAAACAACCATGGAATGAATGCAAACCAAACAAGCTTCAGTTAATTACATTTAAAAGGTAATTTTGTGTTTATCTTACAAGGTCAGATGTAGAAACGTAAAACTTAAACAATGAGTGACCCATCTTTGGGTTTGTAAAGGAGGCAAAAGGTCTACCCTTATCTCAATACAAGGTTTATATTATTTATGTAGTTCCCAGATGAAAGAAGGTAAAAGCTAGAAATTCTGGGAAAGAGGGTTGTAAAATCCCCACTAGAGGTACAAATTATTCGTATGGGTGACAGAATCAAAGGGTTTGGCATTGAAGGTAAAAGATAGTTAATTTACACTTCTGTTTGGAACATCCCAAACATGTCATGTTGTAATGGAAACAGGCTGTGGGGGTTATAAGGTTCCTTTCTTTAACTTATCCTGGTTTTGCTCACAAAAAGCAGTTGCAGATTTGGTCTTGTGTAGTTTTCAGGTCATTTAGAGCTCGTGAGGGAAAAAGAGACTGGGAGATTTGCCTAGCTTGGAGCTAGAGGAAGAAACCTAGAGTGATCCTCATAGTGAAAACAAGCAGTTAACTTGGAGCATGCAGTGAAGCTTAAGTTTGAGCCTAGAATTCCACAATCATAAGGTTTTGGAGGATAACTTAGCCAAAAGCTAATAGAAGGATCCTTATGAAATTTCAGAGATAACTGAAACACTGAGGAGAAATGAAAGTGAATTCCAGAGGGCAGCGGCATACCTTTGGGCTGGTCCCAGGAAAGGTGAATGAACCTTCAAGGTTTTGTAAGATAAGGTAGAACTGAGTTTATAGCATAATTCTTTTTAAACTATAGTGTTGTTAGTAGTGTTTGCTTTAAGCTCTTTTCATATACTGTAAAGTTTGTTTTTGTTTAAAAACTTTAAATCTTGTGATGTAATTTTTTTCAGTTAATCACTGTTCAAATTTCTCTTTAAACATTAACATTCTGTATGGGGATAATAGCAGAATATACAACCACAATACTCAAAATTCAAAAACACAATTAATAAGATATTTCATAAATGTATCTTACTGCAGCACTCAAGTGGACTACTTATTATAGCAGAGGTTTCATTGAGATGCCTACATAGAGCACCTAGTGTTTTTGGTGAGAACTTACCTTCATTAACAATAGGTGGAGGAAAATTCCAACCCATAGATACTGCTAGAATCTCCTCATTAAAGGACAGATTCAATTAGTTGTTCACATAATTCACGTTAAGATTTACTGATTTGTTTGCTAATTGTAATCTGAGGAATCTGACCATAATACCTTAGGCTTTATCTCGCTTGAATTTTCATGCCAGCCAAAGTTACAGATCATTTTCTTTTTATCAAAGGGTTTTGTATGCTGTCTACAATACTTTATGTTTATTATTTCAAATGTGTCAGAATCATACTGAATTTGCAAGATCTGGTGTCCATCTTGGAAATAAAACATTTCAAACTTCAGAACTCTGAATTGGAGCAAACACTTTGGACTGACTCACACCAGTTCAGGGTTTTGGACAGAGTAATTACATGGGTTCCATAACCTGTGAATCCTACCAATAAATTAAAAAGTCATCATAGGTTCCAAGTGTTCCAACCCTTTGTAACCAATTTGGCATCTAATCTAGTTACAATTATATTCCTTGACTATTGCTCAAGACTGACTGAAAAAGCCTTGAACAAATAAAGATCATACATACTTCATAATAATGTTGTTGACAAATGAAATTCTAAGTTTACCTATTCCCCAGCCTCACTCATGATAGTCAATTTGCAGGTATTCCACATTTAGTCCCTGACAAGCATAACTTCTCTTGGCTGAGTACACATAACTATTGGCACAAAAGCTGTGGAGAAACTTGCAGCCCAAGTTTCAACATAGAAGTAAGTCCAGCCTATGGTATTTTGTTTGCTAATGGAGGTTTGAAATGATCATCAGTAGCCTGACTAATTTTGGCATCATTAAGGAATGTACTTTTAAATTAACCAACCTGCAAACTGAAATAAATATATGTAACCTTAAACTGAAAAGTAAATGCATTTTTGCATATGGCATTTAGCTCAAATATTTGAACTTCCTATGTGGTGCTGAGGCATCAGCAAGATACCACACATGACTGATGACAGAGGGTTTCCTATAAAATTGCAAATACTTAATTAAGTACATGGATGACTAGGAGGAATATAACACATCAATCAACCTTCCATTTCTTGAATGATAAAGACGGAGAAAGCTTCTACAAGACAAAGGCCATGAGGGAAAAGAAAACTGAAACACTTGAGAATTAGCTAAGTGTTTGTGAGAAACATAGATAAAGCCATGACAAAAATAGCTTCACTTTTTATACTCCTATTCACTGTCAGAGCTCAGATAAGAATAATGTTCACTTATCTGAAATGTCAGCGGGCACCTACCACCTGAATCTACAAGACTAAAGACATTGAGAGAAAGTGTAATTTGAAAAAAAAAGTAAGGATAAAATTGATAAGATTATTGGCTGCTTTAATCAAACAGGTTGTGATGCTGTGAAGTTTAAATTAATTACAAGTTGGATTTATAAACACTACCAGGACAATAAGATTGCAATTAAATTGTAAACTATGCAGCATTTTTAAAAATGTAAACATCTGTCCTTTGTGAACATTATATACAAAAATGTTCGTTGAATTCAAAATTTTTCCATTTTAAAGTTATAGTAGCAAAAATGCAAGTACTATTTTATCAATTGTGCTTTTGATATGTTATAATTTTTGAGAAATAAGCTATTTAATCTACAGCAGTACCACTTAGAAAATAAATTATGCTAGATATCCTTATATTTCACCTGTTCTCAGAGGGGTGCAGCTGCTAATCAAGCAGTACAAATAAACAAAAGGGATTATGAATTGAAAGAGTAGGAACTGGAATGGTAATGGTGACAACATCAGCTTGCATTTCACTGATTGGCACTGAACAAATGAGTCCATTCAGCCCATTTTTCCAGTGCCAGCTCATTGGAGGAGCTAACCAATTAGTCCCACTCCCCTGCTCTTTCCCCATACCCCTCAAATGTATCCTTTTCCAACATATCCACTCCATTTTGAAAGTTATTGAATCATTTTCTACCACCTTTTCAGGCAATGCAATCCAAACCATAGGTGCTAAAAAAAAATCTCAGTTCCTCCTTGGATTTATTGACAATTATCTTAAATTTGTGTTGTCTTGTTGCCAACCCTCCTGGCACTGGAAACAGTTTCTCCCTATCTATTCTATTCTCAGGGCTTTTGATACTGAACTCTTTTATTAAGTCTCCTCTTAACCTTCTCTGCTGTAGGAGAACAATCCCAGTTTATCTAGTCTCTCTATATAACTTAAGTATCTCATCCCTGGTGTCATTCTGGTAGCTCTCCTCTGTGCACTCTCCAAGGATTTTACATTATTCCTAAGGTGTGGTGCCTAGAATTGGACAAGACACTCCAGTCCTAATTCTTTAAGGGGTAGCATAACTTTCTTGCTTTTGTATTCTATGCCTATTTATAAAGCCAAGGGTTTTGTCCATTGTTTTAACAGCCATATCAACTTGTTCTGCCACCTTCAAAAATTTGACTATGTGAACACTTGGGTCTCTGCTCCAGTATCCCTCCTAATATACAGTGTTTCACATAGTAAAACATCCCAAGGCACACCACAGCAGCATAATCAGCTAAAAACTGACACCAAGACAAAGGAGATATCAAGACAAGTGACTAAAAAAAACTTGGTCAAGGAGGTAGGTTTAAAGGAGCATTTCAAAGGAGGAGTAAAAAGAGGAAGAGGCAGAGAGGCTTTGGGAGAGAATTCCAGAGCTTAAGGCCTAGACAGCTGAAGACACAGGCGTAAATAGTCTATTCTTGTGTTACAAATTTCTGTGTTTTTGCATACTGCACCTTTTTACAAGTATCTAAAACATTTCATAGGCAATGGATATTTTGAAACTTAGTGGCTTTTTATACAAGAAAATGTGACTGCTTTTTTTAGAATTTAGAATTTGCCGGTTATTGGTTGAAAGAAGAATGCTGACCACAATGTCAGGATAACTTCTTGATCTTCATTGAGCAGTGTCATTCTGTCTCTAATCACCAGTGGAACAAGTAGTTGCCCCCTTAAGAATAGGACTTCCCTAATAATGCAACATTCCCACAATATGCATTGTTAGCCTAAGTCTGAAGCTCAGATACTCGAGGGACCAGTTACAGTTTATTTTCCCTCTTACTAATTGTTTTTGGTTTCCAAATTCAACGTGTGTTGTGTTTAATTGGATGAAAATTTGGTTCGGGACTGAATGCTGGACAAGCAGTCTAACACGGTAGAAGGTCAGGAGAGGTGATGGCAAGATAGAGCTGGGTGTCATCAATGTACGTTTAGGTGCTGGATTTTACTGGGTACCATGTTCCTCTAGCTAAAAAACAGCCCACAGAAAATGCTGGCTTAACCACCAGCCATATTACACTCAGCAGGGCATTAATTGGTTAAGGGTGGGACTTCTGCCTCTAGCTGGGGAGGAAAGCCCACCTTAGGGAGTTGCTTGCACATCTGATTGGCGGAATATAAAGGCAAAATACAGCGGATGCTGGAAATCTGAAACAAAAACAAATAATGCTGGAAAAACTCAGGTCTGACAGCATCTGGAGAAAGACTGTTAATGTGTCGAGTCCGTATGACTCTTTTTCAGAGACTCGAAATGTTAACTCTGTCTTTCTCTCCAAAGAGGCTGATTGGCAGAATGCTCTGTCATCCCAGAAGTGCCAGGTTTGAGCGGTGGCCACTGTGGGGATTACAACCAAACTCCAAAGAAGAGGGCAGGGTGACCAACCATCCATGATTTTCCTGGACTGTTCCGTAATTTGGCCTCTCATCCTGGGTCAGACCTTTCTGGGACATGTTCTGTTCTGATTTATACTACAGGCATCGTACTGCACATGCATTGGATGCATAAAGGTTGATGGTGTCTGTTCCCAATTGTCCTATGGATGCAGAGTGGTGGTCCGAGCTAGCAGCATTAAAATCAGAGCAGGTTGCATGGCCTCAGGTCCTCTTCCCCCATCATGGTCTCACCAGCATCCCCAGCCCTGCTCTCAAGGTCTTGTTAGCACTTTTTTCCCCCAGAGTAGGTCACCCTGGAAGAGGTGGTTATGGAAGTGGGATTTCAGGTAAACCTGGGGTATTACTGGGGCCTGGCTGACAGGCCCCAAGTGAGGGTAAGGGAGGTGGGGTACCAGGTTTGAAAGGCTGGCAGGGGGGGTTGGGAAAGGATTATGACCAAGGGTTATGGCCTGGGTGAGGGCAGAAATTCCTCTGATGGGCACAGGAAACCCCCTCCCTTCCCTGCCTGACATCAGTGTGCCCAGTAAAACTTGCCTGGCTACCCACTTGGCCTGGGCCTCCCCCTGCCATGGGTAAAATAGCAATGGAGACAGGGTGAGGCACTTAAGTCACCCCTTAAGGGTCTCAATAGGTCCAAAGGCAGGCCTGACGTCTCCACCATCCACAATAAAATGGGAGATAGGCTTCTGACAGACAGGAAAGCAGTAGGTGGGCCACACACTGCATTTTACCAGCATTCCTTTCCCCCTGCCCCTCAAACATGCCATCAGAGGGCCCTAAAATCCAGCCTATGGTTTAACATCAGATCTGAAAGGCAGGATATCTACCAATGCAACAAAATGCACTAAAGCATTATTAGCTCAAACTTATTGTAGAGCTCAAACCATTCTGAATCAGATGAGAGTACTATAAACTCATTATTAATTTACTAGATTTCAATTAAAACAATGGAACAATTTTCTGAATATTTAATTTCAATCCTATTGCAAAAATTAGTCTATAGTCCAGAAAGCGTAGATTAGCTTTCAACAGCTTGTTGAAAAACATCTTTAACTAAGAATATTCCAGAGCATTTCACAAAACGTAATCTAAAAATTAAACCAAACAAAAGGAGGAAACAAAAAATAAAGATGCCACAAATCCGAAATAAAAACAGAAACACAGTGGATAATGCGGATAGAGTTCATACATTTCCATTCCTTTATTTTACTCAAGTTCTTTATTAGTTTCACTTTTCCCCCCCGATGGCCGTGGCCTTTGGGTTCATTAGAAAAGGCATCCGTGGAAAGGGAAACATAGGGTTAACATTCTCCAGTTCTGATGAAAGGTCATAGAGCTAAAATGTTGTCCTTTGAGAGAACCAGGATTAAGATATTGAGGGCGGAAGCTGGCCAGAAATGGTGGTCTTTAAAGAGGTGGATTTTAACGCGAGAGAGAATGAGGGGGCGGTAGAGAGATTTAGAGCAGGAATTCCAATCATGGGGGTTGGGCGGTTGAAGATATAGCCGTCAATGGAGGAGAGGATGGGGTGGAGTTAGGAATGGAGAGAAGACGTTTAATGCTGGCGTGCCATCCATTTGTAGGACGACTGCATAATCCAATCACGAAATGCAATTATTTATTCTGTTAATAAAAAATCCGAAATTTATCATAATTTAAGCTTACCAGAAAAACGTTTTTTTTTTAAAACGATTATCGGCATTGAAAATTGTAGCCTGGTTTCGAGTCCTCTTTGTAACACGTTTTGCACAGCAAATTCAGGCACTTCGTATATTATGAACTAACAAGCTCCCATATACTGCCCATCTTTAATGGTGCCAGAGTTTTGACGTACAACTATTCCAAATACATATTTTGAACTTTACATCTTTATTTCCTATATATATACACAAACACACAAGCTGTGCTGAAACTTAAAATTGTAACATTCCGTATAAGCCTTTCCTCGTTGTGTCATTAGATCAATTATCTTGCATGTTTTTTCAAGGATAGTTCTTTTAAAATTATCTTAAATGCTTCCGCTTATATTTGTGTCTGACGCACCCTGATCTGCGGGCGCATTGTTTCCCTTAGGGTCCTTCATTTGAACAAAATCACATCCACCCAATTCGGTAGGATTTTGTAATAACAGATGCAACGCAATATAATCAAAGCTCCAGGCTCAAGTCAACTAATGATCAGTGCAAGGAGGCAAAATCCAAGCTTTTGCTGTGGGATGTATGGTTTACAGACAAGAGGAAGCTAATAGTCATGGAGCAGCCCGGGCAAGGATTTCTCGCAGTTGTAAAAAGGCGGGGAAAGAATGCGGCAGGACTGACAAATGCTTCCACAACCTGAAACAATCCACTCAAGACCGCCTTTAATCGGACCGCACATTGCACAAGTTTCTGTGGACAGGCTTTCTGTAGCTGGTGCTGAGTAATAAGAGAAATTATATACTCTTCCCAAACCGAATTAAAAGCTTCAATGCTTGACTTGGTTCCAAAAGAAAACAGGCTTAACTCTACCCGTCAGATACGTTTCACCAGTTTTTCATGATCGACCTCTTCTACTTGTGAATTTCAAATTTACCACAAGCTCGTGAAAATCTCACTATTTTTCCTTTATTTTTAACATATAGGTTTAATATACCACCCTGTACAAAAAGTAGGGTTTAAAATAAGAAAAATAGGTTGATGATAGTAAGGAACCTCGTCATTATCTTTTAGCAGAAATTCAGTCGGTTCCACGCAGCAACTTAACACACGCGAGTAACTATGCAGCTCTCAGTCATTTCATTGGCCCTTTCAATAGCCTCATTTCGTCAGGGATCTTAAAGCCCTCTTCAGAAGCGTATTTTACAAACTCATGTACCAGAGATTGTAAAAGAAACGCGTCTATTTTGTGCGCTTATAAAAATGAGTAAACGGTTTACAAGACACGTTACAATTTTATACATCACATATATAGTACAAAGTAGTGCAAAGTAAAATGATGTAATTTCCACCGGCACTGCCGCTCATAACCACGCTTCAGTTCCATGAAAGTTTTATTTCTCAAGCACGTCCTACAAAGCCTTCCCTTCTCCCAGCAATAAGACGAAAACACAGAAAAGGGCTTATTAAGTGATCAAGTTAAATCCGTTTTTGGAGCAGAGCAGAAAATAACCTTGCAACTTCAGTTAGGCTTGGCTTGGCTTAACTTCATTAGTACTGGTAACTTGATCTGTGCTCAATGTCCCCAGCTGCCGAAACCGATTTCCTGTTTGTAGCGGTTAGTTAGAGTGTTCGCTTTTCTGGTCAGTTTTGACAGGACGGTGTATAATCCATTTAGATGATAGTGGAATTGTTTCTGCAAGTCTTCTTCTCCTTCCGCCTCGTCCACCCTGATGTCCATGGTGGCGGCTTTATCTTTCTTCCTATCGTCCAGTTGCACCACACCCCACTCTATGTCGTTCTTGATGGATTTCAGTAAGACGTAGTAGTTGTACATATCCCGCTTATCAGAGTAATAGTTAGACGCTCCGGTGCTGGAAACGCCGTTGACTTCGCTCTTGCCTTCATCTTCCAGAGGGACATCTCGCAATAGGCTGGGCACCATTACCGTCTGGTCCATGTTATTGACCGCACCGATAAACTTGTTCATAGCGTTGAACAGGGAGTGCTTCTGGTTGTAAGTATCCATAATTTGCATCATCTTCCTTAACGCGGTGTTTGCTTTCGCCCTTCTTAGATGGAATCCTTCAAACTGGAGCTTTGCAGTAACTTTGCTCCCGCAGTGCTGACCTGATCTTCGCACTGCAAACCAGCTCACTTCCTCAGCGGACTTAGAAAGGTGTTACTTGGCAACGCTTTTTATTCGTTGCAAAGCAAGATGGAAACTGTCGTAAGATGACTTGGACGCTGGGCACTGACCCAAATATAATAAGCGCCTCCCTTCTTGTTTCCGGGCCGTTCTGCGGCTGCTTTCATGCTCCCATTGCCATGGAGTGAGTTAGTGAATGGCCGGCTCCGAGTGCAGAACAGACCCTTGCGAGCTCTCCGGGATACGCCCCATTTCCTGGCAACAAATCAGGACGCCGCCGGCATCATGACGTCAAACCTCACCCTCTCGCTGCAGACCAATGGCGTAGCGGGCCCTTTGTGAGGTCAATATGCTAATAAACCCCGCTTAAAAAAAACACAGCCAATGGCCCTTGGCCATACGTCACTAAAAACCCTGGCAACAGCCTGCGCCTTCATTTTGATTGACAAGGACAGCTTGTGAATGGGAGCTGCTGCTGGTGGCCAAAAATGACATGTTTCAAAGCAGCATCTCATTAACGCCAATTAACATTGTGTTGCCGTTTTTATTATTTTCGAGCTATTTTATTCCAAATTTTGTACTAGTGAATTGTCTTCAAATCTTCCATCCAATGAAGGGTTGCTGTGTTCAATATGGGAGGGGGAAACATTGAGCGTATTGCAAGAACGGAATGTTGTCCTGCATAGATTGCACGGATTTTATTAAAATTGGACATTTACGGCAGAAAGGGAATCACATCTCACAGGGCATTTTTTGTATTTTCATTCAACGTAAAATTAAGTTACTGGAAGATTAGTGGTAGGAAACCCCCGCTCTTTGCAGAATGTCATCTAACCCTTGGTTATCAGAGATTTTCTTTAAGTAATTTATTTTTAGACATTTAGCTTCAGCTTACTTTTTCTTTCTGTTCAGCCGTGCTCAGTTGGTACCACTCTCACCTCTGAAGTCAGAATGTTGTGGATTAGGGTTGCCAACCCTCCAGGATTGGCCTGGAGCCTCCAGGAATTGAAGGTCAACCACTAGGACACTGCTGTGTGCAAACATGAAAAAATATAGCGACATTAAAATAGATTTTTTCATAGGTGAGAAACGTGGTTGATGTGGGGGATGACTTTTCAGCTCCTGAAAACAAATTAATGGCCTATCAAGACAGTAATTCATTGTGAGCACTTGTTGAACTAGGGCATGTTTAAGACTATAATAAAATCAGCAACTTGGCTGTTGGCAGCCTAATACATTTTTCTAAGCCTTTCCATGGTCATGGCAACCAGAAGAATCAATTTTGTGATACATCTGACCATGGTGTGTTTGTTACTATTCAAACTGCTATGTTACTGAGTAGGCAAAAAAATCCTGAATATCTGTCAGAAGAAATTCATTCTGTGCAAATTCTAAATACTTCACTTATTTATATTAGAGGTAGCACAGCCTGTGGTGACTTATTTCCCAGCTTGCTCTCATTTTCAGTAACTGGTTCAGGGAAGCGTTCATCAGATCAGGAGTAAGTAGGTGGATTGATGGCAGGGTGAAATACATTTAACCTATAAATGCTGTTGTTCAGTGTGCAGTAGGTAGGTTTCCCTTTCACACAACTCTGTCAATATGAGTCATGCTTGAGACCAATTGAGATAACTGATTGTAATGTTAACTGTTGAACAGAGATAGCATTAAACATTTACAAACAGAAGTTGCTGAAAACAGTATGCAATTACCATTCATGTAAATATGGATTGGACAAAGCAAACACAGACCATATCACAAGAATTTCTCAATTGTGATAGTATATTCACAAGTTCATGAGTTCAGGATTGGGAAGGTCATTTGGTCCCTCTTAATTCATTCTTCTGGAGAGATCATACATCTGTCTCCATCCTGCATTGTAGCATTTCATTGATTCTTACATGGTTTCACAGTTTTTGCCACCATTACTCTACCTGCAAGCTTTTTCCACATTTTGGTCATTCTTTGGATGAAGAATAATTTCTTATTACTAATTTTAAGATGCTAAAATAAAAGAAAAACTTCTTCTTCTCCAATTTCTTCTTATCCTCAGCTGAAAATTCTGAGTCATGCTTGGATACAGTTTTACAGGTGTCTTCCCCTCTATATTGCTTTGCACTGATGCCATACCTTATGTGTAAGCCAAGCAGAAAGAACACTCACTAATGCTGCAACAGTTGGAAGGATTTGGCATCTAAAGATGCATTCACTGAATTTGATTGCTCATGTCATTTGACTTTTCATGGCACTGCATATACTCCCACTAGTTTTCGGGGTACACTCCTGGCATTGACTGCAATGGCCATCTGCACCCATTACCGTATCAAAATTTGTTTGGATGGCCTTCTGTTTGCTTGTGGATTCAGGATGTCTTTCTTCCTTTCCGCCTCCTACACCAAGGCCTCATGTGCTGCATTGAGAGCCTTGGAGCATGCTCTTTGCCCTGTTGTGGCATTAGTGAGTATTCCTCCTGCCAATCTATTTAGCAACTCCTTTATACCTATTTTTTTATCCTACCTAGTATCTCTATTCTCCATTCCTCTACTGTGACATTAACTTCATCCTCATTGTTTGTGAAGACAGATGCAAAATATTTATTCAGTCCCACAAACATTTCCCTTGCCCCACAAGAAGATTTCCGTTTTTGCCCCTAATTGGCTCCACCATTCCTTTCACTATCCTTTTACTTCTTATTTGTTTATAAAATATTTTGGGATTCTCTTTTATATCACCTGCTAATCTTTTCTCATACTCTCTCTCAGCCCTTCTTACATTCTTTTTCAATTCTCCTCTGAACTCTGCATCCTGACTAGTTTTCTACTATATTCTGTACCTGACATTTGTCATGGGCCTTTTTCCATTTTATTTTAATCTCTATTTCCTTTGTCATCAGGGAGCTCTAGCTTTAGATGCCCCACCTTTCCTCATTGTGGGAATATGCTTGAAGGCCTGTCATTGCTCATTTACAGTTTTCCTGGTAAATCTTTGTTTCTACTCCATCTGTGCTAGACTCTTTCTCAAATTACTGAAATTTGCTCTAAGTTGACTACTTTTGTCTTTGATCTTTCTTTATTGCTTTCCCTAACTAATTTAAACCTAATTATATTATGATCACCATTGTCCAGATGTTCTTCCACTGCAGCACACTCCACTTGGCCTACTTCATTCCCTAGAGCTAAATCCAGGACTGCTTCCTTCCTTCTTGGGCTGGAAGCATACTGATTAATGAGGTTCTCCTATACACATTTTTGGAATTCTTCACCCACTTTGCTTTTTACTCTTTTTTTTCATCAGTTCATATTTGGGTAATTGAAGTCCCCTGCTATTAGTGCTCAATTATTTTTACATTTTTCTAAAATTTTGCCTACAGAGTTGCTCCTCTATCTCCTTCTCAACATTTGGGGGTCTATGGTAAATTCCCAGCAATGTAACAGCTGCTTTTGTTTCTTAACTCTAAACAAATAGATTTAGTCTTTGAACCCTCTAGTATATTGTCTCTCTTTAGAACTCTATTATCCATGATCAATACTGTCACTGCCTCCTGTCTTTCATCCCTCTCTCTCTTGAATATAGCCAGGAATGTGTAGTTCCCATTTCTTCCCATGTTTAAGCCCGGTGTCTATTATAGGAGTTATATCATAATCCTAAGTGGCAGCTTGCATCTGTAACTCGTCAAATTTATTTGTGATGCTCTTCACACATGCATTCCAATACCATGCTAGTTGGCTTCGCTCTTTTCCTCCATCTAATTCCTGCACACTATTTTTTGTTCCATTGTTTTTTGTCTCTTCTACTTTTCTATGCACCTTGTCTCCTCTCTCTGCTGCCATGGTGTTGGTGCCCCTCCACCTGCCAAATTAGTCTAAACCCTCCTCCATAGGGCTAGTTAAGCCCCCTGTGGGGTCATTGGCCCCAGCTCAATTCTGGGATGATTTCTGTCACTTGAGTGACAGTTGAGTGTTCAGTTCCCTCCACATGTTCATATATAATTTCATAAAAAACAAAAGCTGTGCATTTAAAAGAAAGAAATGAGAAAGTCCATCAAAAATGTGATACCTCAGCATCATAAATCTATATTTTGGTGTGTATGAAGAATGTTAACAACTAATGTATACAAAAACATTTCACTCCATTTTTACAATAGATTGAATATTCAAGTTTTCTATGCTTTAGTTAAGTCTTCTAATTCTAATTTATTGTTAAGAGTAGTTTTATCATCCATTGCAAGAAGGGGGAGACCCAGTTTTTTTTTACACAAGTTGTAAAAGCAACTGTTTTATTTTTATTATTGTGACCATGGTTATGACTGCATTATAAATTTTGTAACTGCATGGAAGATTTGTGTGAACAGTTATAATTCATTACCATGATTAACCAATTCCAGTGCCTGGTAATGCTTTGCCCTATACAGTAGGATTTCTATCTGCAAACAACTGTTGCATGCAGTCCTTATACAGTTCTACTAGCTGCTATTTAAGTTGGCTTAAATGTTGGTTTTTGATAATTATAACATTAGTAGGGCATGGCTAATATACAACAATCATGAAATAAAGAGATGGATGACCATTGGTACATGGACTGACTAAAGAATTTTTTAAAATAATCATTGCTTTAAGCTTTGGCTGAATATTTTTGTTTAAATACATCTGCTATAGTTAGAATTCCAATTGCCAATTACACCAATAGCTAGGTTGGTAATAACCATTATGACCCCATTTAAGCCAGCTGAGTGATTTTGTGACTGACTGACTTGTAAAAACCTTCTCCAGCCTTTGGGAGGGTAGTGTAACCACCTAAGTAGTTATAAACAGCAACTTTAAAACAACAGTGGATTCACCAGCTTGCACATGTAGTTATATAGAAACAATGCCACATCCAGTAAAGCCATTCATAAGACAATTGGAAAACAAATGCCTACTTTAATCTCAATTTTCCTTCTTTGGTTCAAAATCAAAACCAGTTTCAAGCTCATAGATAAATGATGGTCTAGAGTTTGCCTGGCATAAGTGACATTTTGATTAACTCTGCAGGGTAGCTCACTAGAAGTTTGTAGTAAATCAAAATAAGTATAGAGAAACATAGGACTTAGGAGCAGGAGTAGACCATTCAGCCCTCCCAGCCTGCTCCACCATTCAGTAAGATCATAGCTGATCTGGTTGTGGTCTCAACTCCACTTTGCCATCAAACCTGTTTATGCCTTGAATAAATTTAATCAATACGTAGATTTCAATGTGTCCAATTCAACTGGCAACACTTCTTTCCTTTTAAAACCATGGTACAACATTTTTCCTGGAACATCAATTATAATAAAGCAAAACAAAAAATAAAATCTATTATTTAAAATGGAAACATATGGACCCAGTCACATTGAACACATTGAATTCTTTGTATTTCAAGTTCCTACAGATGAACATGGGCTATGTCACCTGACTACACGTTGTTAATCAATATTTTGATTCCTGAGATTGTGAATGACTTCTTACAGATAGTGCAAAGTTTAAAAAAATTAAATTTGTACCAAAGACAATCAAAAATGGTGGGTGCTTTTTTGCATTTTCTATGATCACTTACATTGAAGCTCTCTATGGAATTCTCAATTAACAGAATAAGCCTCAAGAAATGAATGGGGAGGGGAGCAATTATGGATTTATTTTCAGAGAAGCACATTTAATCAATGGTGGAACCCTGGTTACCCATTATGATGAAGTGCACCAACACTTAGCAGATATTAGAAATAAGCATACAATCCAGTTCTACATTTAATAAAAGCAAAACACCACGGATGCTTGAAATATGAAATAAAAACAGAAAGTGCTGGAAAACTCAGCAGGTCTGGCAACATTTGTGGAGAGAGAAACAGAGTTAATGTTTCGAGTCCATATGACTCTTCTTCAGAATTGATGAATATGGGTTTCAAAGAAGAGTCATATTGGATGCAAAACATTGGGCTGTAACTTCCAAGCTCCCCAGCATCGTATTGGTGCAATGGGAAATCCCCTTCGGACATTCCCAGGTAAAGTTTGTGTGGCAATTGCACAGAGGTGCAAAGCTCCCCTGGGCAATTGCCCTGCACTGGGAACCATCCGAAAATGCGATATAAATCACAGCCGTGAGGTGGTTCCAAATGGGTTACACCAATAGTTACCCAGAAAAGGTTAGAAGGATTTAAACCAGTTCTAACTTCTGGGTAACTATTGTACAAACCCAGACAGACCCCTCACCCACCACGCAGGACTCCCCCCCCAAGGCACTCCCTCCACCCCCCCCCCCCCGCACCTCCCTGCCAACTACCACACCCACAGGACTCCCCTGACACCCGAACTACCCCCCAATGGAATTCCTCCCACCTGCATGGGACTCCTCCGCTCATCCTGGTGGGCCCAACTCTCACCACCAGCCCCCCAAGGCCCGACCCCACCCAACCCCGAGGTCCAACACCATCCAACCCCAATGCCCCAGGCCCGAGTCGATCTGAGGCCCGACCCATCGCCCCAACCACGAGGCCCAACATCCTCACCCCAGCCCATGAGCCCCAACCCATGCCCCCTCGAAGGCCCGACAGCCCACGCATAGCCGGCCCGACCCCACACCCCCCCCATTAAGCCTGACCTGACCTGAGGTCCGACCCCTCCCCAAACAAGGCCCAACACCACCCCACCGGCCACCCCTCCAGACCCAACCTGACCTGGGCCCTCCGCCTCACCGAGGCCCGACCCATCCCAAGGCCCAAACCCCTCACGACCTCCGATCCAGCCCCTGACCTCTGATCCTCCCCTCCCCCAGAAAGTTGGTTGAGATAGGATTGAAGAAAACTTCCTCAGAGTGGCAATCTGAACTTCCTCAGAGTGGCAATCAGTGTCGGTTTGCCACTCCGTGCCCAATTTCTTACTTTAATTTTTCTTTGATCGTATCTCACCCAAACTTCCGACCCAGGCTGGGCGAGATCCAAGCGGTGCAGTGCATCCCAGGGGCCCAGCATCGAAGTGCAGGAGGGACGAAGTCAATGGACCAGCCCCCTTTTTTAGGGCACAAGGGAGAAGGTAAGTGTCCAAGGTAAGTGGATAGGATTTGGGGTGTGGGGGGATTGGAGGTCGGGCGGGGAAATTGGAGATTGGGTGGGGGGGTTTGGAGTTCAGGGGGCAATCGGAGGTAAGGGAAGGGTGTAGGGCCTCGGTGGGGGTGGCTGTGGGTTGTCGGGCCTTTGGTGGGGGGGGGTGGTGTTGTCGAGCCTGGGGGAGGGACGGGGGAGGCTTTGAGGCGGGGGATTCGGGCCTCCGGTGTGGGGGGAAATCAGACCTTGGAGGGTGTGGGGGTGAGAATTGGGCCCGCCGGGTGGTGGGGGGTGTGGGGGTGGTGGTGGGCAGGGCCCCATGTAGTTGGGGAATCCTGTAGTTGGGGTTGGGGGTGAAGATCCCTGGGGGGTCGGGAGAAGTCCCGTTGGTGGTGTTGTTGAGGGAATGAAGAGTCCCCTGGGGGGGGTCAGGAGTCCCCTTGGGGTTCAGGGGTGTGGGTGAGTCCTGGGGCGTGGTACCTGGGGAGTGTAGGGAGACCCCTGGGAGTCGGGAGGTGGAGGAGCCCCATGGTGGGGTAGTTGGGGGGTAGTCAGTGGGGAGGGTGGGGGGCTCAGGGCCATAGGGGGCGTTGGTCTGGTTCTGTTCAACAGTTACTCAGATGTTAGGAGTGTTTTTAATCCCTTTAACTTTTTCTGGATAACTATTCGTGTAACCCTGGCAGAAACATCTTAAGTTTGCAATTTAAATCGCATTTTTGAATGGTTCCCAGTGCAGGGCAATTGCCCGGGGGAAGTTTGCACTTCTGGGCAATTGCCGTGCAAACCCTTACCTGGGAATGTCTGAAGGGGATTCCCCAGTGTATTTTTGGGATACCCCCCGCCACCAATACAATACTGGGGAGCTTGGAAGTTACGGCCCAATGTACAAAAATGGACACGGAGTGTCAATCTGACGCTGATTGCCACTCCGATGAAGTTCAGGGCCTTTTAACTTTGTGTCTCTCTCCACAGATGCTGCCTATCTGCTGAGTATTCCCAGCATGTTTGGTTTTTATTCTATATTTAATATTTAGATTACTTTACCCAATATTTTGCTTGTGTTTTGTGCTGTTGTCAGTGCAGATAATGTTGTTGTTTACAGTCAATCGCTTTAAATTCTGATAAAAAGTCTTTCATTATGAACATTTCTTCTCACCAATATTTCTTGACAAATGCTAATGCCCAGTAGTTGCTAAATCGATTTCCTTCTTATTTCAATTGAGATCATTGGGAACTCCCTTCCTGACCCAGAAATGTCGCTACTCGAACCTTGACGCAACCTTGAATCATACTGGTCTTCACTTTAACTGTTTTCTGACAGCTTTTTCACATATGATCAGGTACAGCATGTGGATAGTGAGAGCATGGATAATCAAGATCATATTATATTTGTTGTTTTCATTGTTTCATTTAATTCTAACATTTTAATTTTCCCCTTTAAAATCTCTAATATGGGTCGGGGATGAATCAGTCAAGATTAGGGACTTTTGATTTGGGGAATTGCCTGTGTGTACAGATGGAAAGGTCAAGGGTTGAAGATGTTGAATTGAAAAAAGATTTGCATTTATATAATGCCTTATCACAGCTCTCAGAGAAACAACTTTACATACAATTAATTACTTCTCACTGTTGTTATTTAGGCACTATGGCAGTAATTTTGTCCAGAGCAAGTTTTTGGCTGAGAGAATAACATATCCATTAACACCTGCTTTTCTTCAGTTAATTCAAATGGGATCTTTAACATCCGCTTGAACTACTGGAACAGCCATAAGACCATAAGATGTAGGAGCAGAAGTAGGCCATTTGGCCCATCGAGTCTGTTCTGCCATTCAATGAGATCATGGTTGTTCTGCTAATCCTTAACTCCACTTTCCTGCCTTTTCCCCATAACCCTTGATTCCCTTACAGATTAAAAATCTGTCTCTTAGACTGTAAAATAGTATTTCATTGGAAGAACAATAGCTCTAACGACAGCATCCTTCAGTGTAGCACTGAAGTGCCAATTTAGTTTCTATGTCCAAATCCCAACGTGGGCTTGAATCTGTAAACGTATAACTCATGGATTTAGCTATACAATTGGGGAAGCTAAAGCGGAAACTACTTTCCTGTAGATTGTTGGTATGGGGCAGCATTTATGGAACAGATGAGACTGAATCCTCTTATTACTCTGGGCCTTTTAACTTGAGAACAATGTGGATATGGGAATATCTATGGGTATTGTTTCATGAAAATGTGTATGTTTATTTCATGTGGCATTGCAAAGGAAAAGTGCCATGTTGCCCCCTTCTGTTTGTTACATGGTAAATGCATCCAAAGGTATTAATTTACAGTCATTAAATCAGCCCATTGTTTAAGGTGGAATAGATTGACAATGAATTATGCTATTATTATTTGATTTTGTTGAACTAACGATCCCCTTTAAATGCAGTGAAAATATAATTTATGTGTTTAAGTTGAATGAGTCACAATTTCCTCCAGTTCAACATTGGGAAAATATTTTCTATATTTTCTCCATCACAAAAAACGACAACTTCCACGTCTGTACAATTGCCCATCTCTACCTCTGCCTCAGCTTATCTATTGCTGAATCTTACAATGGAGTTTGGTTTTTAACCATAGGATCAGGAGCCATGGAAAATGGAATCAGTTACTGCTAAATGAAAATTCCTTAACCTCAGCTCATCTGCTGTTGAAACCCTCATCCATGACTTTGTTACATTTAGATTTGACTATTCCAAAAATCTTCAGGCCTTTCTCCTACCTTTCACCCTCTGTAAACTTGAGCTCATACAAAACTCTGCTCCTGTATCCTAACTTGAAGCAAATCCCATTCACCCATTAGCCCTGTGCTTTCTGACTTACGTTGGTCCACCAACACCTGGATTCTAAAATTCTCACCTTGTTTTCAAATCCCTCCCTGGCCTCACCCCTTCACATCATTGATTTCCCACCAGCTCAGGCACAGAAAACTATAAGAAACTATAGTGATTATAATGTATTTATTGATAACATTATAAATGTTATCAACATTTTGAAAAGGTAAGAGCTGGTTTTGTTACTCAATGTCGCAAAACTAGCTGGGAGAAAACGAACAAGTGGAACTATGAGTGCTCAGGAGTAGGCTGGACAGGTAGGGGAACATTGCCCCTGCTTATATCCTACCTTGCAACACACTCTATTCATGCATTAACCTTGTCATTGCTTATCTATATTGGCTCCTGGTCCTCCAATGCCTCATGTTTGAATCTCTCCGTGACTCATTGCTCCTATTCTTGATTGCTGTCTGGTGATCTTGGTGTGTGGAAAACAAGCTTGGTTGTGAAGCTCACCCCTTGATTAAACAGTCTGCAGGCAATGTGTAGATTCAGTGTATGAAAAGTGTCTATTTGGGTGAGATATTGCAAACTGTAAGATGTACCACCGCATTAGTTCCCACCTATAGGAAGGGAGAAAATGGAGGAAGGGATCATATGCTACTTTACTAGGGTGACAATCTTTCTTTAACATGACTGAATGTTCTGTGAGCAAGAATGTCACAGTGTCAGTTTTATTAAAATCAGAAAGCCCCAAATAACACACTGCCTTTAAATAAGATTTCAACAGAACAAAGATAAATGGGAAAAATGAAGCCAACAAGCAACTTGATTACATTAACCCATATACTGGCATATTGATTTCAAAAGCTTAAATACGTAAATTCTGAATTTAAGAAAAAAACTAACCTAATATATAAAGTGTTGGAAATTTATGTAGTAATTAAGATTCCCTCTATTTAAAAGTTGCATTGTTTTGAGAATTATTTAATGCAAGGATTAAATCTCGGTTGAGTAATGCTGCCACCTATTGGAAACTCCTGGTGTAAATTGGTTCTCACTGGTTAAGAAATTATGCCAGAATTTTAAATATTAATAGCAATCAAATTTTGGGGATATAATTATTCACAGATCCAAGTTTAATGGTGGGAGTGGAAACTTCTGTACGAAGGAAAAAACTTGGCCAAGAAATGTATTGCTGTATGGCCATTTTGCAGAAATAAAATGGATATCTAAGCATCCAAAATGCTGGGCAGCATATGCCCAGCCCAAGCCAAAAGCCCATCACTTATATTGGCTTGGTTTCCTTTGTAGGTGTCCATTTAATGATAATTAAAATATTTAAATAATTGTCATATGCTTCCTGTCAGTCCGTTTTATAAATTTGGTCTGCCCTCAGCTCCTGACACATAATCATGGTAGGCTCCTCGTTGTTTATGTCCAAGCTATAAGAAGTTTAATTGTCTTCTATTGGTCCTCTCATGCTGAAGAGTCCGATGCAAGGTCAGCAGAGACATCCCCAGAACCGGCAGTTCACATTGTTGTTTGTGTTTGGGGGAACTTCTGCGGCTGTGCCGACTCTCACCTTTCTCTGGGCATGTGGTTGTTGCGAGTTTGGCCCTCGAGCCACGCTGAACGAAGTTTCGGTGCTTGCCTCCACATGGGCTGGTTGACTACAATGTTTTCTCAGGAAAGGTGGGCTGGAATTTTCAAGCCCCATTGGCATCGGGCATCATGGTGGGTGGGGGTACAATATGGCAAGAAGGCCAAAAATCGGTTTCATGCTGGTGTGAAAGCACAGCGGGATCATCCGATGGTGTCCACCATGGCGGAATGCCAATCCTGCTAGGGGGTTGCGTGAACCTGCTTTGTATCCTGCTAATGGATGCAAAGTAAGGCCTGATGGGAATCATCCCTGCATGCCAGATTTACTATTATGCCAGCAGGAAAACACGCCAGCCTAGAACATGTCTGGACAAGTGTGACATGCAGAAGTGGGGACTTAGCATTAGGGCCTTGCTCAGATTGTGGACATCCGAAAAGCAGAAGATGCTGGAGGTCTACAGCTACTGGACCCTGGAGAACACGTCCATCGTATGCTGGGTGGATTCTCATGGAATGGCTCTGCCGCTGGCGGAAGGTGAGAGGTCTCCGTTGATGTCTTAGGGCTGTTTTGGAACATCACGGTCATGGCTTTGGGCTGCTACAAATGATCATCGAGCAAGTCGGGAGAGGAAGGTCTATCTGCAAGTTGGAGAGGCAGGTGTACCGGGGCAGTGGGAGAGGAGATCTAGATGTGATTGGGAGTGGAAGGTGTACTGTGAAGAGGTGAGGTTGGGAGGTGGGGGAACAAAGGTGTCAGGGGGGGTGGGGGGGTTGGGGTGAGGTTGGGGCAGGGAGGACGGACTATGGGGGGAGAAAGGTGTAATGGGACAGAATGTGGCAGGTGGTGAGGTGGGTGTAAGGGGAGAGGAAAGTGTAAGGGAAAGAGTTTGGGGAGAAGGAGTTGGGAAGGGGTAAAGAGTTAGGAGGGGGAAGGAGTTTGGGGGAAGGAGTTCGGCGGGGGGGGAGGAGTTCAGAGAGGGGGAAAGGAGTTCGGAGAAGGGATGGAGTCCAGAGGAAGGAAGGTCTCCAGGGGAGAGGAAGGAGTTTGGAGGAAGAAAGGAGTCTCAGGGGGGAGGAAGGAGTTTGGTGGGAGGAAGGAGTCCAGGAGGAAGAATGACTTCGGAGGGGGGAAGGAAGGAGTAAGGGTGGAGGAAGGCGTAAGGGTGGAAGGGGAAATAAGGCGGGGGATGTCCAGGTGGATGTGCAAGGGAAGATCTGTGGAGTCAATGACTGCCTCCTGGGGAGCAAAAGGAGGTTGGGTGTGGTAGGAGGGAATATTGAGTATGAGAGGGGACAGAGTGAGCTGAAAGGGCTGAGGGTGAGGGTGAGGGTGCGACAGTAATGGTAGAAGGGACGGCGAGGGTGGTTGGTGGGGACTCAGAAGCAGACACAGACCCTGGGAGTGGGAAGGAAGAGGTCGGGGAGGTCAATGTAATGGGGGTGGGATTCTCAGGAAAGTGGGAAACGTGCACGTTCACCTGGACATCTGGTTGGTAGGTGACAGTGGGGAGGTGGAAGGTGATGCCAGGGGGGTCAGCAGTGATGGGGGAAAGGACATGGGTGACTGGGGCAGAGGAAAGGATGGTGGAGCTGATGAGAAGCTTAACAATTACCATGGTTGTCAAGATTGAAAGTGAGCGGAGCCTCGTGTTGGACGGGCACAGGTGCTGCATGGGAGTGTGATCAGTGGGTGGGCGGAGATGCAGGTCAGCTCAGATGGACAACTGGGAGAGAACCCCAGCAGGCAGCATTGAAAATGCTTGGGGCAGTGAGATGAGTGTGACGGATGAAGGCACTGTGTGCATATGAGAGTGTACGCATGAAGCTCCGAAAGGCCCTGCCACACACACACACTTCTCCCTTCAGAATCATTCGTGGTCCGGCTGAATACATCTGAACTGCTAGTGGGAGGGGTGGGGGGGAGGGGGGTTGCGGGTGTGGATGGGAGGACTTGCTATGCCTGTAAGTAAAGCTGAAAGACATCATTACACGTTATTCAGTGAAAGTGAATATATTTTCAGATTATAAAGTGACTAAACGTGTTCACCCATGTAACACTTGTGATCAGAATTTCTTAGCTTTTCCAGGCCTACCACTTCCTCTAGGTGTTGCCCTGACATCCACAGGAAGGGTGGAGACAGCCTTGGTTAGCCCTGTTGCCTCTGATGACTTCCGCATGCATCCTCTGGAGAGCCGAGGCCTTGAGGGACCCGGCTTGCTTTAGCAGTCCTCCTGTGGACCACCTGCTCCCTCTGAGGTGACAAAGGATGAAGTTGAGGGGGGATCACAGGCAAAGGGCCTTGGAGGGGGAGGACAGCCTCTGAGATTCCCGAGTGGATGACCCAGGGGTATTCAGCTGCTGCTCCTCCTCCCTTCAGGTGTCTGAGGGCCCTGGCCTGACTCCTTGAAGGGAAGGAGCACCTGGAGGGACGTCGAAGCTCCCAATTTCCCATTTGCGTTGCCACTGCAGGAACTCACTCCTGGCTCCGGTGATGGAGTGCAGGTCCACGCGCAACTCCATGTTCTGCTGGATCAGGGTCTCCATGGTGTCCGCCATCCTTTCCATGGAGACCTCCATACACATATGTGGGCACCACTTCATCAGAGAGCAGACGGACGCAGTCCTCCGACTCGCGTGCCACTCTCTCCCCCGCCTCCTGCTGACTCTCCACAATAGGTTGAAAGGCCAAATCCAGAGGCTCGTCACCTGACTCAGACCTGACAGATACCTCTTCTCCAGCAGTCCTCTGAGTGCCGGGGAGCTCGGCTGAACCTGCCTCCTCTTGCTGCAGACATGCTTCCTCTCCCTGCTGTTGTGAGCCAGCTTCTCCTGCATGAAAACAGATGGAGAGAGTGTGAGCAGGACACATGGCACTGCATGGAATGTTTGTGTGGTGAGTGGAGCCATGGACAGGATGAGGACACAAGCTTGAGAGCATATGAACCTGATGGAGATGTGAGGGTGTGTGTGAGAGTTAGTGGTGTTGTCCCTTCAGGTGTGAGATCCCTGTGGATGTGTGATGGGTTTGTGAGTGTGTGAGTTGAGAGTGATGAGGAGGTTGACTTACCCTGGCCGAGCGGATGAGAGCATTCATCCTCTTCCTGCACTGAATGGCTGACCTCTGTGCTCTGACGGTGCTGACACCGCTTCCACCACCTCCCAGGCTGGATTAGTGACTCTGATGACCTCCTGTGGCCAGAGTGGGGATAGAGGACTTCATGGTGGCCTTCCACTGCATTCAATAGGTGCCCTAGAGAGGCTTCACTAAATTTGGGGGCTGACGTCTTCTTTGCTTTCAGGGCCAGCTGAAGTAGGTATGTGCTCTGGTGCGCTTTAAATATGGTGCCCGGAGCGAGGAAGTGCTGAGGTCACGGTGGGCCAGGCAAATCCGAGCCCGCCCTCCAGCGATCCGGTGTGTTTCCCGTGAATGCAGTATTGAGACGGGACATGCCAGGAATAGGCTGATACGGCGCGAAAACATGTCCTTTCTCCTGTCTGCGACTGCACTTTGTGCAAATCTGGGACCATTCCACCCATGGTCTGCAATGCAGAAGCCATTCTGCTTCCAGACACGATCATGATGTTGGCCATTGGAGGAACTTGCTTTCTGGATCAATAGTGGTATCTCGAGAGAGCACACTATTATGGTATGAAAATTTTTCTCCTTCCTTGTGACTGGTGCCATCAATGGTTATGTCTGGTGCTTCGGAGCACGCCTAATACTGGCTGAAACATAACTTCAGTCCTGGAGACATTGGCCACATGATAAACTTGCTTAGAAATTCATGGCACCATGACAAGGACCCTTCTGCAGCACTATTTATGTGCTCATCCACTATATACAGGTTAATTGCCGGTTTGTCCTTTAGTTTGGTTAATTTTTGGGCCAACTTGTTCACATTTACAAGTGATTTTCAACTTCTGAGAAGTTTTTGCTGGTCTGCACTGTTTTTGGTTGCTTTCAATACAGTTTTGTTGCAGTAGTGTACTAGGGCTGTCATAGTGGTTGAAGGACAAGGGAGATTACCCAAGAGGACGAGAGAGAATTGAAGCAACTAGGATAAGGTAAGAGGGCAGTCATGCTTGCCTTTTCACAGCCCTTTGGATTCCAACATAGAAATATAGAAAAAAATTACTGCACAGAAGTCTATATGACTTCAGTCTGAGCTTCCACTGCAGTATTCCATGGAAGTTGCTTGTGCTACAATTGAAGCTAAAACATTGGTCATCAGATCTTGCATCATGCTTGAGTCCACGGGTGTGCTAATGAAGTTGGCCACCACTTCTGTGCTGGAAAGGATGGGCTCCAAGCTCTGCACAAAAGCCTGTACCAAGTTAGTGCCAGATTCCTCCATATTCCTTGGCATTGAATGCTGGCCTCTGGCGAGCTGGCACCTCCTCTATTCTTGTCCCGGACTCTAGCTGCAGGCTACTCATTTCCAGTGTCTCATCACATACAGATTCTGTCCCTATGATACCCTCTAAATTACATATAGTGTCAGTATCTGAAAGGGTGGCTGAAAGTGTGACAGCGACTGATATGTGTCTACATCAGCCTCTTCGTGCTGTTCCTCCATTGTCTGGCCATATTGCACTTCTTGAAAGAAAAAAGCCACAAGAGTACGGTTGTGGTGTGGGGATGCAGAGAGAGTAAGAGGTGCATGCTTGTGGGATGAAATATAGAGCTGCAGAAAGATTCATGGCACAGATGGAGGCCATTTGGTCCCCCATGAATAAAATCTAGTGGAGGTGACAGAGATCTCAGCCACCAGCTGGACAGCCAGCAAAAACCAACATCGCCTCTTTGAGGAAGGCCTGTTGCATCATGAATTCTTTGGAATTCTCTATCTCAGAGGGTTGTGGATGCTCCATCATTGAATTTATTAAAGGCTTGGACAGGCAGATTTTTGGTCTCTCAGGGAATTAAGGGATATGGGGAGCTGGCAGGAAAGTGGAGTTGCGGCATAAGATCAGTCATAATTGTTTTGAATGGCAGAGCAGGCTCGAGGGGTCTTTATGGTCTACTGTTGCTCCAGTTTCTTATGTTTTGTGTTATGTCATTTACTTGGATTCAGCCCTTGCAGAATCATGTGACTACTGTTAATCCCATAACAGAAAATATGGCTCAGTGTCAAAACCATATAACTACATCTTAATGTGCAATCTGCTCTTTCATGCATGGTTCAAAGTTATTGCCAGTTAGAGTCCTTTATAACTTAGCATTTTGGGCCTCACTATCTCCTGACACAGTCATCAGATGAAGTCTTAAAATGCAGTGAATTAAATGTTAATTAGTTCTGTTGCATTGTAAAGACAAAAAAAACTTACAAATAGATGTAAAGGAGATTTCAAATACAAAAATTGCAGACCCTGGCATTACGGATCTATCCTGAGTCCCAGTACAGCTTCAGAGCTGGCAGGTCAACAGTTGACATTACTTTCTCACTTTGGCAGCTAACAAGAGAAATGCTGTGAGCAGCGCAGACCACTCTCTGCATTGCCCTCATAGACCTCACCATGGCTTTCGATCTCATGAGCAAAGACAGACTCTTCAAAATGCTGCAGAAAGTAGGTTGTCCTCTTGGATGTCACTTCTTTTTTCCATGAGAACATGCACAGTTCCGTCAGTTACAATCAAGCAACATCAGACACTTTCCAGATCGGCAGTGGGGTAAAGCTGGGCTGTGTCCTGGTGCCAGCTCTCTTTGGTATGTTTTTCTCCTCGCTGCTATTGTATGTTTTCGGTGAATCAAATGAGGGCATCTGCATGTATACCAGAGCTGATGGCAAGCTGTTCAACTTGACAAGACTGCGCACCAAGACCAAAGTGCATGAAGTCCTAGTCCGTACGGTGTTGTTTGCTGATGGTGTCATGCTGGCACCCCATAGACACTCAGGGTGACCTACTCCAGGGGGAAAAAAATTAAGGGAAACTTCACCAGAGGAGTGGGGCTGGGGTTGGGGGAGTGCTGACAAGACCTGGGGAGAGGGGGAGGCATTCTGTCCAGGCCGGAGGAGTGGGGGTGCTGAGTGACAAGATCAGAGCAGCGGGGGTGGGGCAGGTGATAATACATGAAGAGGTTGAGAGTGACTGCAGATGAGAGCTGCGGATTCGCTTTCTCAGCTCACCACACTACCCTAACTCCCCTCTCACCCTGAGGCCTCCCTGGACTCCCCCTCCCCCTTGGGCTAGCTGGACCCCCTTACCCCTCCTCCTCAAAACTTTCCTGGCCCCTTCCCCTTAGGCGTCCCCGGATCCCCCCCTCCCATTGGAACTTTCCAGATCCCCCCCTCCCCCTCAGGGCTCCCCGGAAGCCCCCCTCCCAAGGCCTCCCCGAACTCCCACCACCCACCCTCAGAACTTCCCAATGATCGGACAGCAAAAAGAGATCTTGAGCAGTTTCCTCAGTGGCCGCCCAGGGAAATCCAGGACAAATGGCATCCCAGGAAGCCCAAGCCCGGGACACGGAACAGGAGAGTAAATTCTGGTACAGTCCCAGAAAATCCGGGACAGTTGGTCATCCTGACCGAAGTCCACTTGCGACAGCTTGAAGGCTGGTTCTCCTGGGTCTGCGAGGAGTTTGGACTGACAATCAGTGTTGGAAGACCAAAGTTATGGGCCAGTATGCAGAGACTCCACTTCCATCAACATCAACAACCTCACTCTGGAGGTCGTCAACAGCTTCACCTACCTTGGGTCAATGATCACCAGCAACCTGTCCCTTGATGCTGAAATCAGCACCAGGGTTGACAAGGCCGCAACCGTTATTTTGAAGTTGAGAAGGCAAGTGTGGACCTACAGCAAACTAACTGAAAATACAAAGCCCCGTGTGTACCAGGCTTGTGTTCTCAGCATTCTCCTTTACAGTAGTGAAGCCTGGACAACTTATGCAAGCCAAGAAAAGCGGCTGAACAGCTTCCGCCTCCGCTGCCTCAGACGAATATTAGGCATCTCAAGGCAGGACAGAGTGCCAAATATGAAAGTAAACCAACGTGCAAGGATTCCCAGCATGTTTACTCTCAAGTCAGCAGCGACTCCATTGGCTGGGTCATGTGAGCCAAATGGATGACGGTCACATTCCCAAAGACATGTTCTATGATGAGCTTGCTATCAGCACGAAACCAACAGGTTGCCCACATGACTGATACAAGGATGTTTGCAAGCGAGACCTCAAGCTGACCAAGATTGGAGCTGATGCACAGGAAAGTCCTTGCTGTTGCCCGGAGCACCTGGAGACAAACAGTCAGGGAAGGCATGGAAAAAGCAGAGGACAAAAGAAACTACCAGATGGCAAAAAAAAGAGACTGGCAGAAGGAAATAACATCAGTTGACCTCGAACCAGCGCTGTTCACCTGTGCCAGCTGCGGAAGGGACTGTCACTCATGAATCAGCTTCTACCGCCACACAGACAATGTTCAATCCAGAAGTGACACACACTCTGGGTGCAGTCCATTGTTTTCTGAGTGGACAGGTGCCTGCCTATCAAGTTTTGTAGCATTGTAAAGACAAAAAACAATTGCAATAATACTTAGATATAAAGGAGATTTCAAAAACAAAAGTATACAATTTGCATTGTTCTTGGAATAAACTATATAGAAATAGAAACAAGTCACATTTTCAAAGGTAGTTGAGCTAACAAAAGGATTATTTTCATCAAGCTTTACCAAGGTGAGAAGTGTTTTGAGAAATCCCAATTTGTAGCTATCCTACAGATTTTTACTATCCCACTCTTCCTCATCAAAGATGAACAACACATCATCTGGACTTCAACAACTAGCTTATTTGAATAGAAAGCTGGCATTCAGCCTAAACCTTAATGAGCTGCTTCATAATCTAAAATCTAAACAACATTAAGGGCAGAATTTGAAGGTCCCCTGTGGGTAGCTTTGTGGAGGGGGTGCTGGGGCAGGGGGGTACGGGAACGGTGGCAGTGCGCCCATAAAATTCTGAGGCCACCCATCCACCCTTCCCAGACTTGGCCACAATTTAATAAGTGGAATATGAGTCCTTGGGCCAGCTCCTGCTGGTTGCAATTTTCCGACCAGGGGAGGTCAGCAGGAAGTCTGCTTGGGCCACAGAAGAGAAGAAGGGTGCCTCCTTCACGTGCCCCCTTTTCTGGTCGGAGGAGCCCCACCGCCTCTCAGGTTTCCTCCACCATTCACCCTGGTCTGTGCACCCTGGCCTCCACTCTCTCTTGTGCCTCCCCACCCCACATAGGACTTCTTATCCTGCCCCACCAAGATCCCCCCTCAACTTATTTTGTCACCCAGCTCCTGGCTCTTCTTCTTCAGAGACTGGCTGCGGCCGGCCTAGAGGTGGCTGCTGCTCCCAGTGGCATCGTGTGGACCAGAGAGCTGCCAGCCAAGGGTGACTTTTTAATGGCGGGACGGGAAACTCTGCCACCTGTACAATCTTGCCCTTTAGTAGGTCCAGATCATACTGACATTAAAAATAGTAAAAACTTCCCAAGAAAACTGGCTCTGCTAAATAAGTGGAAGGTTCTAGCACTCTCAGCAGTAGTAAAAAGCATACTTAGCAGCGCTGAATATAAAGACTGGCTTAGGATCATTTTACCCCGAGAAATGAAAAGCAACAATTCAACAGTTTTCTCACAAAATCCACCAAATGAATCATTATTTGATCGAGGTTTCAGATCATTCTAGCTTCATAATATCACAATTCAATTAATGACCACATAATCTATTGTATTGAATTAGGAATTAAGATTTTAAGACTACCACCCTTTAGGAAGACACCCTGCAGCTGTACAATTTGGCCAAGCGCAAAGTACATTGTCCATACAGCTTTTGGAAAAAGGATAAGCAAATCAAACCTGTAGATTGTTGTGCAGGAAAGATTGTAATTCTAAAGTGTTCTGATACATGCATCACATAAATCACAGCATGGTAACCCAAAGAAAGAGATTGGAAACATGTGTAATTAACAGTATTTATTAATACAGAATTCACATAAGCTCACAATGTTGCAGTCTTGTTGGCATGCTAGCTGGTGACTGTTCTAAAATGCATTAATTTCAACTACAATTTATTTCTGAAATGTTCTTTAGACTTGCTTAACACAGACCCATCTTGTTAAATTAACTATGCTGTGGCGCATGAATTGCTGTATAAGGCAATGAAGAAAACAGGAAATTTAATGGCCGAATAACAGCCTTCTACATACATTACAATGTAAATGTTAACATACAAATACTCAAAACTGAAGCAATATTATTTACCAAATTCACAAAACAAATAGTACAATTATAACTACATTTTACACAGGACAGGGATGCTACATTTAGTGGCATAAGCAGCAATGTTTAATGACACTATAATTAAAAAACTTGAACTGTAGTTTAGGTTCAGGGAAAACACTATTCCTTTTCCCTTCAAGCACTACATTACTATTGTACTTTTATTTTTCCCTCAGTAATCCACTTATTTCAATTCTAAGCCGATATGGTAGAACAATAGTAGTGTATGAAACAAATCAAAAACTACAATATCTATATTAAATAGTCATCAATACTTATTCACTATAAATAAAAGATGTAAGAAATTCCAGTGACACTGCTAAACAGCCTCTACCCCCACCCCCCCAATTAAACCTCATACGTCACTACATGCAGAGCCACATCAATGCAGTTATGGTATCTGTTGTAATGAAATATGATACCCATTAAATTGACCAAGTAGAGAAACTACTGCAGTCATCAGCATCTTAAAAGCCTTGATGTTCAATATGAAAAGAAGCTACCCCTTTATTGCACAACAGTATGACAAGAAATGGGGCACTACCAATAACAGAAAGGGTAGTGTGTTTGGACTCCTAGGATGTTGGCCTGGTCTTCTACAAATCCTTATTAGAAAGTGTCCAATTAGATCATGTCCCTGTAAAAGAAAAAAAGCTATCACAAAATTGTCCAAGAGAAAGATTTTTTTTAGAAACTATTCAAATGAATACATTGTCAAGGTTCTCTTTCTTCTCTTATCCATACCTTAAGATAGCCTGTATATAGTTTGATGGACAGGAAAAGGACTCTGATAATTTACCCAGTTTATCATGTAAACCTGGACAGTGAATGCCAGTTTACAATTTCACCGCAAGCCTATCACATCAAACATAATCCTGTACCTACCTAACTTCCAGGAGCATGAACAATCTTCCCTATTTGTAGAGCAAAGACACCAAAGCTAATTGCAGCATCTACACTAAATTCCAGCTGAAATTGGAAACTTGGCACAGACTAAGGATTAAATCTGGGACCTTCTTGGTCTATATGGCCCAGAACCACATCACATGAGGTTTCGTTATCAAGCTGCCTTTCTCAATCCCCACAATTTTTGAGAAAAATTGGGTACAGCAACAACAATTGTTGTACCACATCTCAGGACTTTGGAATTGGGTTTCAAAATTACCATTACTCTACTCACTCACCGCTAGTCTTCCCATGCCACAAACCATTCTTCATTTGACAGGGTCAACAATCCTTCTTAATATCACTAAAATATTAAGCATGTGCAAAACTACAAATCTGCACCTTCCTTGATAAAAATAGCTTGGAAGGATACCACTGACTATCTCTCAGAAGACAATTAAAAGCAAATTCCAGCAAACCGTATAATTTGACCTGTTCAGGACAACATCTTCTAAATTTCTAAAATGGCTCTTCTGATAATCTGAACACAGTTTTTCTCACCTAATTTTTGCTCTATTTTGAAATCCATTCGGAGACACCCTCATCAGGACAGTTAGACAGTAATAAGAGAGTTTTAAGTACTGCCAGCAGGTGAAGCCATTTATTGGAATTGATCCAGAAAATTCAAATTCACCCTTTCTCTATCCTCCAATCCCAAATAAAAGAATAGAAATGGATTTATTAAAATGAGAAACGCATTTTTGTCTTCAAGATAGCCCTGGATCTGGAATGCATGATTCCCTTTTGATTAGGCATCACTTGCTCAATAATAAAGTATCAGCTAATTCAGAAACCATTTTCTAACACATAAATCTTCTGAAAATGGAGTTTGTTTTGTATTCTATGGAACATCAAAAACAATTTTATTCACGTGTAGAACCCACCTTCTTCTTCCATCCTTTACACCATTTCATACTGGTTTGCAGTGATGAATCGGGACAAACAACAGGCCAACAACATTCCAATTAACTGTAAAAGTCAAAAAAAAATCTTTATAGCTTTTTGTTAGAATTCAGAGCTGGGGAATTATCTTGTGTGCAATGTACACGTTAAGGACAGCCAGGTCAAACGTAGCATGGCTCTATTTTGAATCTAGTTCCATAGATTGACAATGGGTGAGCGCAATAACATTGCTACAACTGTCTACCCTGCTCCCTTCCCAGTCAGCGACCCCATTCCCCTACCCTGAGAGAATGGCACTACTAAAACAAAGCAGGTGACCAAGACAACTAAAAGTGCTGGCAAATTTTATTACCATCAATAGAAGTGATGGAGAAGAATGACACCACTGACCTTGTTGACTATCACCAAGAGCCTGAGGACAATAAGGAAGGATAATGCACTATGGTTCCAGTCAAAGAGAATATGAGAAGCACAGGTAATTGAAGCGATCAGGAGTTGGGTGTGCAAGGACCATGAGTTGGGACTTTTTCAAGAGATTAAATTGGAGAAGGTAGGTGAGGAAACAGAGAGAGAAACTACATAGGAATAGGGGATCAGATGTTGAGTGAATGGGCTCTGGTGAGTGATAGAAGTCACAGGAAAGAGCAAGTGGAGATACTGACAGACAGATGTTTAAAATGTCCCAATTTTAAAGACAGAAATCCAATGGCTCTTAAAACACTTGTTGGAGGTGAGGTGGAGGGGGCATTGAAAGAGGTTTTTGGAGGGGGTCTGTCATGGCAAACACCTAAACGGAGTATCAGGCAGATTTGGCCAAAGTCTGTGAGGCAAAGTAAAATTTAATATGGTGGAGATAACATGGTAATGAATGACCAAGTCAATCATGCACTTGAATTTGCAACCCTCAAACTTAAGGGAATTATGATAGAAATTATACTGGAAAAAAGGAGAGAGAGTTGGGAGATAGTTAGTAATTTGGGGTAACAAGGGACAGAAGAAATAAATATGTCAAGGGAAAGGGCTGGGAGATTTACTGTAATAAAGATTGATCTGAATCTTAACAAGATATTATACTGAAGGCAGATGATGTGATGTCCCAGTATGTTTTAGGTAAGAATCTGTGACAGGCAAAGTGGTTTACTTGGTCTCTCGTGAAGCCTTTGACAAGGTATCACAGAGGAGACTACTGGAGAAGATTAAAGTTTATGGAATTAGGGAGAGAACAGCAAATTGGTTTAAAAATGGTCAGAAGGGAGGGAAAACAGACTGGGAGATGAGGACCGATTCTCAGAGCTGTTAGAAATAGGTAATCCGATCAGATTCTATACTGGACCACGTCAGTTTATTGTGCATGTCAATGATTTGGAAGTTGGGCTACAGAAAGTCACATCCAAATTTGCAAACGGAACTAAGCGAAGAAGCATAGTAAATCATTCTAAGGATCAAAATAAATTCCAATGGGATATTGATAAGAATGTGGAATGCACATGGAATTAATTGGGCAGAAATTTTCGCTTGGTGGGTGGGTGCGCGCCCAACGCATGAAATGACGCACATTGATGTCGACTGAGCGTGCCAACGTCAACGTGCAATAGTTCGGTCAGCCGGTGCGCTGCTGGCTCCGGTGCCCGTTAAGGCCATTAAGCGAACAATTAACTTAAATTTTTCACTGCCTTGTCCAACCTAACGGTTCGTGGGCAGGTGAAAAGGCCAATCGGCCTTTGCATTTTTTGGGCAACCTCATCCACGGGCAGGATGAAGTTTCCAAAAGCAAATAAAAATGAAATAAAAACTTTAATTTTTCATTAATAACATGTCCCTATTCATGTGACAGAGTCACATGAGGGGGCATATTTCATTACATTTTAATTTTTAAAAATTATTTTTTTCGTATTTCTTCATCTCCCTGAGGCAGCTCTGTGCCTCAGGGAGATTATGAAGTAGTCACTTGCTCATATGCGCGAAGTTTGCGTACTGCCCGCTCGCCCTCCCCCACCCCCCCCACATAGGCAGCGCTCAGCGCTGCCACTCGCGTTTCACTCTGGGCGGGCCTTAATTGGCCCGCCAGTGTGAAATTGTGGTCCGGTGCTGATCGTGGGTGGCGGTCGGCTTCCCAACCGCCCCTGCCCGCCGAGCCTGCACGCCAAGGGTAAAATTCTGCCTATTGAGTCTTCAATAAATGTGTGATAGTAGGTTTTGGCTAAAAATGTATTATATTTGGAATAGAGGAAGATTTGATGATGTGGAAGATCAGAGGGATTTGGGGTTCAGGTTCACAAAGCACGGAAAGCAGCATGTCAAACTATAAAAGGGCTGATGGAATATTCAATTTTATACCAAGATTAAGCGGTGATTTGATAGCAGCGTTTATAATTAGAGGCTAGAGTAGATAGAAATTGATTAATTTCAGTGGTTGACATAACTTTGTGATTTCATTCTAGTCCTAAGATTAAATGTATGAGATTTAGGACATAGACTTGTGAGGCTGTGGAAAGCACCATTAGAGTTAATGATTGAAACAGAGTCCATGCCAATATGTATGAATAGGCCAGGTAGCTGGTTGAAGGATAGAGGACAAAGGGTTATTGGAACAGGGGTAGTTACAAGCCACAAAACATAGCTTTTAATAGGGGTGAGGGGGAGAGAGAAGAACAAATACATTTTAAAATTGACTAATTCATTGAAATTAACTTTTTGCACTTAAGAATATAATTTAATTTAACTAGTTTAAGAGGTAAAGTAATGAATTTACTTTCCTGGCATGTGACAGAGTTCCCAACATGAATCCCAGCAGGCAAAGTTCAGCATCAGGTGTGCAATGTCAGAAAATTATTCCTATAGTTATTGTACCTGTAAGAAGGCAATTCCAAATGCAACCCCAGCAATAATTCCCATGTTTGTCTCCATGAAGCTGGTCACCAATTCATAGCAGCCCTATAAATCAAATCAATGAACAGGTTAATTACATTTTCTACTTAATCCTTATTATGTTTATTCAGTCCTACTTGTGTATAATTACAGGAACCGATTGAATTCTGACCATCATTTTCATCTATGTGATTTTTCTTTCTTTCTAATTTTCTCCCCTTTAGATGCAGACGCTTAGTGCTGGATAGCTTCATTGATGTCAGCAGTTTGTCTGGTACTTTGCCCAAATGATCATTCTTCACATGAGTCTCAATAATGAGAACCATCAGACTGTATTCAAACTTCTTGTCATCCAACGTTTTCCTCAAATTTGCAAAAGGGCTATGAGGTCAAGTGCTGCAACTGCTACTCAGGCTAAGATCAGCTAACCTTGCATACACCAAGATTGGGCTGGTACCTTCTGGTCTGTGGCTTATTGTTGCACCAGGATTTACCTTTACCCACTGGGCTATTGAGGGAACTGTGACCATTTGCAGCCCAATACGCTTTCAGTAAAGTCGTCTTGAAGCCAAGAATGTGAATGGACTCTTAAATTTCTGAAACAACAAAACCATTTGCTACCATTTTCCTTCTTCAAAATTTATAATAGGAAATAAATGAACAGTAGGAATATATCTGCATATACCAAGTAGTGCAGAACTGAGAATAAATCTGGCGATTTCATGTTCTGACCAGTAAATATCCCTTCAGATCATTAATCACCAGATGCACAATAAGATGAATTCTGTGTTGCCACCAGCAGCTAGCACATATTTGTTAATCGTGGGAGCACTTCATGAGTACTTCTGACGAAAAACTCAGCCTGCAACATAAGAAAAGAAATTCCTCAGTCTTCACTGAATTTCATATTTTTTAAAGCCTGAAATAAGAAGTGTTATGGCATCCAGCAGACTATGTTATGGTTTTACACTCATTACAATCTCAAGTCAGATGTTCTTGGGGAATACAGAACATTAACGGGCACTATCACAAAAGGTGGGAGGTAAGAAAACATTGATAATGTTTGTTGCTGACTGGAATCAGCATGCCTAACAGCTAATTTGCTGACTGAACACTTTCTTAGCTGGGGTTGAAGAGCTCTAGATTTTATTTTAAAGAACAAAAAAGGAATAGCTATAATACAACAGTGCAACATCTTATCACAGTGCTCCAGTAACTGCAGACGGTGCAAGTAATTCTCAGAGTCCAGCGATTCTACAGTTCATTGACCAACAAACCTCAAATGCATCATTTTATCCCAAAAGGAACTAAAAGAGAAAGTATTTATTTCTATACAATCCATGTCAATGTGAGGTGGTACATTTTGCCAAAAGAAGTAAAAAAAAGTAAAAAGTTCTACTTTGATATTTGGAATTCTGGGAAGAGCAGCAATATTTGGGTGTTCAGATTCACTAAACATTAAAAAGAGCATCTCACATGGATTAAGTGATTAAAAAAAGCAAATGGAATCCTGAGTTTCCAGGAGGCATAAATTTTAAAAGTAGAGACATAATAATAAATTTATATAAAATTTTAGTAAGATCACAGTTGGAATAGTGTGTGCAATTTTGGGATGCATATGAGGAAAGATGATGACGTAACAGGGAGAGCACACTGCAGATTCAGTATGAGGAAATAAGAATACAAACAAAGCTTGAAAAATGGTGGCTCTTTTCGTTAGAATGAAAATGATTGACGAGTGATTTGATAGTAGTTTTTAAAATTTCAAAGGAATGGAATACAATACATGAGCTCTTTGCTTTTGATATAGGAGGGGAAGATGGACGAGAAGGGAAAATATCTTTGAAGGGAATAGTTTGTAGTGGAGAAAAGAAACCTTGAGTTATCTTTGCCTTTCAGGATGATTGTGGAATAGTAGGAAGATTTGGCTGATGAAAATGAGGTATAATAACGCTTGACATGGCCAAGTGAAATCTGGCCATCATGAATTCAGACACTTCAGTTTGTGGCCCTCTGAGGTAATATTAATGGGAATATACCTGGAAGCTACAGCCAGGTTAGGGGAGTGACTTGGCAGGAATGAAGACAGGTGATCAAATAGTTGAGCAGGCCAACAGGAGCAGAGGTTTTAAAATGGATGAAAGGCAGATAAGAGACAGTTGGAAATTGGAGCTATTTTGTGAAGGAGCTGGTTTATCCAGGCAGTGATGGTAGTGGATTGGGGTAGGTTGGAGGATGTAGGAAGTAAGTGAGGCAAGAAAGCAGTCAGAGATAGCCCTGTTAATGATCAAGATCGCAGGAGTAAAGATGGTGATAGCAAGGACGTGGCTGTGGATGCAGAGTCTTAAATGAAGAATGAGATTGGGTGAGAATAAGGGGGCCGGGAGTTTATAGGGAGGGGTACAAAGGAATAGGTTTAAATCTGAAAATAGGTTGCTTTGGCCAGAGGCTAAAGAGGAAGAAAAAGGTTATTTCAGTAAGGAATTCGACATGGGGGCTTGGGAAGACAATACATGACAAAGATTTTAACTGCAAATGTGAGGTGAGAAAAAACTTTTTCACACAGTGAGTAGTTAGGGTTTGGAATGCACTGCCTGGCAGTGTGGTGGAGGTAGGTTCAATTGAAGCATTCAAGAGGGCATTAGATGATTATCTAAATTGAACCAATGTGCAGGGTTATGGGGAAAAGGCAGGAGATTGGTACTAAGTTAAAATGTTCAGAGAGCCGCGCAGACACGATGGGCTAAATGGCCTCCTTCTACACTGTAACATTTCTGTGATTGCTGTGATTCTGAGAGCTAGAAAGAATGGTCGCAGAATAGGAGCAAAAGTCAAGTGGGACTTGGCACCAAAAGCTATGGATTGGCAGTGGGACTGGTGATGGAATATGTAGTAAAGGTGGGGAGGTTTCAGTGAGGGGGGTTAGGGATTACTGCCCCTAAGATATATTCTGTCACTCAAACTTCCTTGCCTCTCCCTCGACTTCAGGAGCCGGGATTTTCCAGTCCCACCCAAAGTCAATGGACCTTTGGTTGGTCTGTCAAATTTTCCGCCCCACGGGCAGGACCCGAAAATCCCGGCTTCAACCTTATCCACCCACAATGAAGTAATGAATAGTGAGGATGTTGTTCATGAGAAAGTGAATATTCTCAATAGCAATGAAAATCGGGACTATGATTGATGATCAGCTGAAAGAGGTAACATGAATGGGAAGAAGTTAACCCACCACCCCCACCCCATCCTCAGAAAACTGGATTACATGGTCACCAGGAGTGGACAAAGAGAATGCTGATTAAGTGTGATTTTTTTTTCCATGGTACGCATGGCAGAGAATATCCAGGATGAGCTGGATTAATTGGTCAAACTCTGCAATAGCAACCGATATTTGCACTTGAAAAGACATAGAGATGATCTTAGATCTAAATATATGACAAACAGCTAAGCATGGGAAGGAAGGTTCTTAAGGTAACAACTGATAGAAGAAAGGTAACCAGTACAATAGTTGAGTGCTTGTCTTGTGGGGGAAACTACTGAGTGAGAGATAACAGTAGAGCAAAGTCCAGGTTGGGAGCCAGCAGGAGTGTGCAGGTTCAGTTTGGAGCTAGTGATGTATAAAGTCTAGTCCAGAAAAGTTCAGTTCAGCAGCCTTGGGACTGATATTTGATTCAGAAGTCAGAAGAGGAGTGGGGAATGATCGTCATGGTATATTTAAAAAAGTAACTTTTCGATGTGAGAAAGGGACAATAATGCTGCATACCAATTATCATTTTCATTCTTTCTGTGAAGACCACATTAAATACTTTATATCGTATTACATTTTCAGGCGAAGACATATATTTCAAAAGCTAAGTAGAAATTTGGTAGTCATTGGATTAATAAAAATTTAACAGTCTATCCGAAATCCTTCAGTGAAATTGAGATTAATGAAAAATATCAGGATACAGATGGTCAAGATACAAGATTGATGTCTGTCTAATTCAGGCAGCATCAATATTGCAGTTGATTTTTGATGGGTCAAACAACTGCCTCCCATCAGTTCATTAAGTATACAGTAATAGCATCAGCACATATGCAGAATGAAAAATAAACTCCATACAAAAGGGTTTCTAGTCGATGTTATTGGCTGTATAAGAGAACATAGAAACAAAAACCTGCATTAAAACATTGGCCCAGATTGTCATCCCCGGGTTGGGTTCGCCGAATTGGGAGATTTCCCGGCTCAGCGAACTCAACCTTTAAAAATGTCCTTCTGCAGGTTGGATTTTCGATCGGAGGGGACGGGCTGAAGCAGGATTCAGGGTGGGTGACCTTGGAATGAATGTGCAGGCTGCTGGGTGCAGAGGCAGACTGGGCACATGGCCTGCCTCTGTGCCCTGGCACAGCGTTTAAATAAATAAAAGACAATAATATAACCAAAAACATTCCTTCAGCTCTCACATCCTCATTATCCCCACACACTCCGTTTGCCCCATCCATGTCAACCAATGCCAATCCATGTCCCCCAACCAACCCCCATGGACCCCATACTCCCTATGCCAGCCCGTTCCCCCCACCCACCCCCAAGACCCCCATACCCCTATTCCAACTTAGTTCCCCTCTACCCACCCCCCATTGCCCTCATACCGCCTATAACAATTTATTGACCCTCTACCCATCCATGGTGCCAATTCCCCTATGCCAACTTAGTGCCAACTCATGTCAACCCATGCCCGCCCTTACCCTCCATGCCAACTCACCATGTACCCTAGGACAGGTCCTTGACAGCTTTGACACTTCCTGGATAGCTTTGACAGGCTTGACAGTTTTGATACTTCCTGGATAGCTTTGATGGATTTGACAACTGGACAGCTTCTTAACAGTTCCTTTACAGCTGGATAGTTCCTTGGCAGCTCTTTAACAGTTCCTTGAAAGCTGGACAGCTCTTTGGCAGCTTGACAGTTCCGATGATTTTGCGCGTACAAAGTGCATAATCATATTCACTTTTAAAAATCCCAAAGAGTGCCTGACTTCTCCCAAAGATGTCCCAGGGCCCTATCCAAAGGGGTCCTTGCCTCCCTAAAGGAGTACCCTGGCTATCCAAACACATCCACCAAGTTCAGACCTCCTCTTACCTGTTCTGATCTGCACATTTGAGATTCCAAAATCCTGTTCTTCCAAAATTCCACTTCAGTGAAGGCAGCTGGTGATTTAAATGTCCAGCTGCCTCCACAACTTGCGCATGCTTGAACCCCAGCCTGACTCTAATTCCGCCCCTGTGAAGATGGAAAATGCTGGGTTCGGGGGCAGACTTAGAAATGTTGGTCATTTCCGGGATTTTCCACCTGTGCTTTTTTTTAAACAGTAATTTTTTCTTTTACAATGGGTTTTTAATGTTTTCATGTTTTAAATGATGTAAGTTAATGCAAGCAGTCTGAAATATTGTAGCATCTGCTCATTCCCTCTTTCTCCCTTACTGATCTTCAGTGTAATTTTTTTTTACTGAACTTCCTCCAGCCCAGACAACCTAAGAATGGAGTTCCTCTTGTCCATCTTCCACTTCCACTTTGGCCCACCATCGTGCTTTCAACCTACTCGGTCCTCTGGTCTGGACTTCCCTCTCTGTCTTGTCACCTCCTTAAAGACACTTCTTAAATATCTCCCTTTGAGCTTTTGGTCACTTGTCCTAATATTTCCTTCTTTGGCTTGGTGTCAGTTTTTGATTGAATAGGTGCCCGTGTACCTCTTGGTAGGTTGCAAGATTTTTTTGCAAGAACTTAAATTTGTTTTTCAGCAAGTTATCTACTCCGACAGGTAGACTTAGAGAGGCTCTCACTCAAAGTGAACAAATGTCCAGCATCAATTTTTACAGACACTAAAACTGTGACTTGTTATAACTTCAAGACAAAATCAGCAAGGACCTCATGATTTTATGGTAAAAGTTCTAAGAAACATTGGGCTGAATTTTGCCCTTGATGGGCGGGCGGGCCTGACCGACTTGGTGACGGGCGGGCAGCTGATCACCACCGCCGAAACGGGCCATGCCACCATTTTGCGCGGGCAGGCCAATTAAGGTCTTCATCGTCAACTGCATCCCCCCTTTCCAGTGCAAGATTGTGCAGAGCACAGCAGACTACCACTATTAGAGAGACGCGATCTGGGGGGTACTGGAGTGCGCCCCCTGAGCGGTCCAGGCATCGGAAGCGCATCTTGAGAAGACCGATGGCTCTCTTCACCACAGCCCTTGTGGTTCCGTGGCTCCTATTGTAGCGCTGCTCAGCTTCTGTTCTTGGATGGCGGAGTGGCGTCATGAGCCACTTTCGGAGGGGTTAGCCCTGGTCACCCACCAACCAACCATCCAGCCGAGCCGGAGCACTGATGAGTGCCAGCACCTGGGAGTGTCTGAGGATGTAGGTGTTGTGGGAGCTGCCTGGGTAACTTGCACAAACTTGTAGAATCTGCATCCTGTGATCACACACTATCTGCACGATCATGGAGTGGAAGCCCTTCCTGTTGACAAAGGCACCGGGTTCACCTTCTGGCGCCTTGATGGCCACACATGTACAGTCTATTGCAACCTGGATGTGGGGGAAGCCAGCAATGGCCACGAAGACTCTGGCTCGCTGTGCCTGACTTGCCTGGTCACAGCGGAAGTGGATGAAGGTCAATGCCCGTCTGAACAGGGCGTCTGTAATCTGCTTGACACAAGTGTGGACAGCTGATTGGGAGACTCCGCAAAGATCACCCACCGAGCCCTGGAAGGAGCCAGATGCATAGAAGTGGAGGGTAACTGTGATCTTCAGAGCCGTTGGCATGGGGTGTCCACCCACACAGTCAGGGGAGATCTCAGGGCCTATCATCTGACAGATATAGTTGACTGTTTCCCTTGAGAGACGGAGCCTCCTTTGGCACTGCACCTCAGTCATATTGAGGTAGTGCTTTGCCGCCTGTATACCCTGGCAGCAGGATAGTGGTGTTTTCTGTGGCCCCTTCCACCTTGAACAACCGCTTGGCCCTGCGCCCCTTGTGCCTGCGCCTGTCCTCCAAAAGGTGGCTCCCCTGGAGGCTGATTGTCCAGTCCTGGCCTCCTCCTTATTCTATCCTTCCCTTCCTTCTCAGGGGAGCTGCCTCCAGTGGAGATGTCAGAAACCATACCCAGGCTAAATGGAGGCCTCCGGAAAGCTGCAGGCCCGATAAAGATTACTGTCTGCAGACTGGTGAGTTGAAGCTTCAAAGCACACAGAAGAAAGCTCTTGGAAATCGATCTGAACTGGTAACAATCACACAGGCAAGTTTAAAACACTTTCTGCATTAAATACTTCAGAAAAAACATGAGCAACCCCTCTGAGCCCGTATATCCCACCCATGGATGAGGTTTATTAAAAAATCAGTTACCCGCCTGCCCGTTGTGCCCGTGCGCCGAGCCAAAGATCGCACCTCAAAATCAGCTTCAATTGCTGAGTTAAGGGCCTTAACAAGGCCTTTAATTAATGGCTGGGCACGCATAGTGCGCCCGCCGACATAAATATCGCGATGCTGCGTGCTGATGTCGAAACGCTCATGCGACATTTTAAGCACTGACGTGAGGGCTCCACCACCCGCACGCCACCCAGAAAATTCAGCCCATTGGCTGTGAAAATAATCTAACAGAGGCTAGATGTCTATGGGGAATGGGATGGTGGTGGGTGCCCTGAGAAACAGCGCATTTATATTACAGCAGAAGATAGGTCCATTGAATCAAATGACAAATAATCCTTTACAACTTATTAGTGCAATGCTCACTTCTGAGTCAGAAGATTGTACATTCAAACTCCACTAATGGACCTGAAGCACAAGATTTAGACTGCTGTTGTAAATAGTTGGGAGTTTAAAAATGAGGCAAAATAAAAAGGGGCAAATATAGAAAAGAAATATAGCTAATTGCACAAGTGAAGTTGTGGTCAAGTTTCTCCTCACTAGACATTTACATTTTCTCTCTATTTCCTTGCTCCATTAAATCCTCCCCACTCAGCACCAAAATAAATTATACTATACAAAGCCAGGAAAGTAAAACAATCAGAATTAACATGACGTACATGTGAATTAATAGGCAAACTGTGGTTGAACACACCCAGCTGCACTGATGCATTGCAGAAATGCCATCTTTCAGATAATTTAACAGATCTTCCTGTTATAGTGCTTGGTCATAAAGGATTGCCTGTGCATGCTGGGATGGGGAAAAGATTGGTGGGCAGGATCATTCATTATATTTTATATATTAAAATTAATGGGCAGGAAAAAAGTGAGCTGGCTGTTCAGCTGGCATTTCCCTGTGCCTTGCCCAACATGATCTTCCTTTCTGTCTAAGTACTTTAATCGGAAAATCTGTCTTGAAATGTTAAACTTAGGTTCTAACTGTCCGGTCAGCTGGATGATTAAAATTTCAAATTCAGGATGAGTAAGAAGTTCTCCAAGTGTCTTAACATTCTTTACCCATAAATCATCACCAAAGCAGATTAATTGGCCCTCATTAATTTTCTTCTTGTGGGGCAGTGTGTGCAGTTTGGCTGCATAACAACAGTGAAGGCATGTCAAAAGTTACTCATTGGTTGTAAAGTGATTTGGGGTATCCCAAGGTGATTGAACACAATATACTGTAATTAGAAGTTCTTTCTTTACTACATGTCACATCATTTGTGCATTTAAAAATAAAGGCGAATTATGTACAAAATCCAAATTACAGTTGCAGTAATAGTGCTCAATGTCCCTACACATTTAACTGGTATGCTTTATACCTGTTGGTAGACTTTAGTGGCAGCAATAGTCATGTTCCTTAAATCCACCGGGTTACAGTCACTGCTGTTTATACAGCAACTCCGAGGAAAGCCATGTTCAGGCCAGTAGACACTGGTGCTCCAATTTGTGTAGTTCTGCACACCACAGCAGCGCAGCTGCAAAGGAAAGACATTTGATTTGTATAAGTTTGTCATTGCTTGAGAGCAAGAGACAGAGAAAGAGAGAAAATCAAAAAGAGAGAGAAAGAAAAACAGGAGAAAGAGTAAGAAAAAAGAATTTAAGAAAGTCTGGATACATAAAACACCAGGCTTAATGTTTACTCTTGTCCTAAATAAATAGAGATCTTGTTTTTCCCATCAGCAATAAAATAATGGCGATCACTGCAGACTTCAAAAGAAAGTTGTGCACAAAAACCCATTGTCAATCTGGCGCCAACTATAGGGGATGGCTAGGAACCAGCAGCAGTAATGTTATCAAGCAGGCTAAGCAACCAATGACATTGAACAATTTTCAAAGATTGCAAATCAGGAACACTGATTATCCTTCATTTCTTAATTCTTTTTACAGAGACCTGAACAAAGTTTGGGAAACCTGTCCACAGATGGGCAAAAGGCCAGAAAGATCATCCAGAATATTTTGTGCATCTTTGGACAAGGCAAAGGTCCCATCATATCAAAGAATTGCCCCAATTCTGCAAAAATGTAGGCCTTAATATTAACTCCACTGTTGGGAGAGGGTTGAGTTGGTGCGTTAAACCGTCAAATGCACAAAACGTGACCCTAATACAGTGTGCCTGTGCCCATGGTCATGGTGGGTTTTGCAGCACCTGAATGTCCCACTCTGGAGATGTGGGACACTTTATTAACTCTCCTTGTGGGCCATAAGAAACGGGAGAGCTCCCTCCCAACCCCACTGCCCCCTCAAGGAAGACTTCAGTCTCTGGCATGGTCTTTTTCCTCCCCTGTCCCAATGGTGAACCTCCACCCCCCAGCCCCCATGTACTCTCTACCCCTCATCACCACACCTCCAGTGCAATACCCCCCTTCCGGTTGCCTGAGACTGGTCCCAAGCCTCTTGGTTTTCCCTTTCAGCCACAAGCCACTTGCTTGGGTTCTTTGGCTGCTTCTTCCTTCCTCCCTGTATTATCAGGGTCATAACTCACACTGGAAAACATGTTTAAGTTGTTCTGAAAAGTCTCACTCTTTGTAAACATGAACTGCATTTTTAGCTTATCCACCCAAGGTGACAAACCTGGAACTAAGTCTTACAGGAAGAGCTGTAACATAGCTGTAACAGCATTGTCTTCATGCAGGGAATATATCTTTCTCCTTAATAAGGTGCCAATGTAGTTGAATGAGAGATAAAACCACATCTGGAGCCTTCAGCTAACAATAAGCATACTGTGTGCAATACTTTACAATTTGAAGGCCACATTAGTGCTCAAAGAATTGTCCCTCCTGGAAATAAGCAGAATATTTTGCAGGCAGCAAACAGTCTAATGGATGTGAGTCAGCATTTATCATTGAAAGAATTATAACTTGCCATCACTGGTGAGAAATCCTGATCTGTGTGCAGAGTGAATTTCTCTACTGAACTAAAATAGTTTGATAAAGAACCCTGGAATTCAGATGGCACGAGTTATTTTACATATCTGAAGAGGGCCATTTCCTAAACTGTTTGGATGAAGAGTCTCCTATGGTGCCAAAAAAATTACCAAAGTAAGTACACAAACTAAAAACATTTCTTTGTATTTCCTTTTCTGTAGGTTTTTTTTTAATGCTTTTTCACCTTCTCCAATTTTCTTTGTGTACTTTCCTATCCTCCCTTTGGTAGCTTGTAGTGGACATTTGTAACTTTTTGGTACCTCTCCCAATTATCACTAGTGATGTGTGATTTTGGATAGTGAATGTTATTAAGCTACTTGACATCATCACACCTAAGCCTGGCACAAGCCTATGTATACTTCCAACAGGGGCACTGATAACTGACCAACAGGAGGAACCTTGAACAACTTTCCCTTGTTGAAAACAAAAACAGAATTACCTGGAAAAACTCAGCAGGTCTGCCAGCATTGGCGGAGAAGAAAAGAGTTGACGTTTCGAGTCCTCATGACCCTTCAACAGTTAAGGGTCATGAGGACTTGAAACGTCAACTCTTTTCTTCTCCGCCGATGCTGCCAGACCTGCTGAGTTTTTCCAGGTAATTCTGTTTTTGTTTTGGATTTCCAGCATCCGCAGTTTTTTGTTTTTATTTATTTTTTTCCCTTGTTGAACCTGGCATACCAATTCTATGCTGCGATTGTTACTCCAGCTGAGATCTTTTAACATTCATCTTTCTGTGAACTATGTTGTGCTACGATCACAGCTGATGTTAATACTGGATAAGTCAGATGCCAGAGTGAAACCTGGTTTGAAAGATACTAACTTTGTTTTTTTTAAGAAACAGTGGATGAAAGTTACTGAACAAACTCACAGGAGTCTGCTAACTTTTAACACAAAGAATAAAACATTTATTAAACAAGAAAAATGAACCATATTACACCAGTCAAAAAGGTTGGAAAGGTCTCAATACCAACACAAGAAATTATTCAAAGCACACTATTCCTTTACCCGAGCAATATCTTTACAGACACATATTAGTTCAGAAAGATAAACAATTTACAATAACAATATCATAATCTAATATTCAGGGTAAGTATGAGGCACATGTAAATTAACAGGTGAACTGTGGTCAGATACACCACACTCCAAAATTAATGGCAGGTGCGACCAAAGCAGATTCCATGGATTTCTCAACAACACACCCAGAAGTTTATCACATTGTGAGCCAACCAGTCTCACAGAAATTTTGTTTTTTTCATGAGTGTTTCCATTGTCTACATTTGAAGAACTTGCCTTGGATTTCTCTTCAAACGTTGCTCCCATTTGAATGGCTTCAACAAGGATCCACTTCCAGGGTTCCAATCTCACCTTCCGAGATTCCTTTCCCCTGGACCTCCGAGTACACTCAAGGTTCACCTTTCAAGTACAATTTCAGATCCTCGGTCATGCCAAGCAGAACACCACTGCTCCAAAAAGCCAGCGGTAAGGAGTCACCAACCTTCGGCTGCCTCCTCAGATCGTCAGGGCTTCTCTCAAGTCCACTTCTCTTCAAGTTTGCTCCTCGCAGCTCTCTCTTTAACTCAGAGTCTATTGCTCTGCTCATTTCTTTTAGCTTGATTTTTTGGACTATTTCTGACCTCTGTCTCTATCTCTTACCTGGGACTTCTCTCTGGGACCTCTTTCTGATCCCTGTCATTGACCCTGTTTGGGGCTTTCTTCTGGGACCTCTCCCTGTCCTCCTCCCCATGTCCTGCTCGCTGGGGCACATTCTCGGGAATGGCACTCTGGTTCAGGTCACCTGACCTGCAGTTTTGTGACATTTCACTTTGCTTCTGCACAGGTGCGCAGGGCCAGTTCCCGGCCTAAAGACGGTAAATTACACAAACTATGCATGTGTGGCCACTTCCCGGCTGGCACAGGCGCAGACGGCCCAAGGCCTGCTGGGAACTGGAGTTCCTGACCTCCAAGATAAGTATTCGAGTTTCATAACAGCTGTACAAATACCAATTTTACACAAACTCCCTGGGCACAGTGATTTATCTTGTATGAGAAATACATGCCAAAATGAAGGAGCAGTGAAGGGCAATGCCAGTACACAAGGTGTAGCTATGTTTTCAAATCTGGTTTCAGTATTTATTTGCTTTCTGTTTATTGCAGCCAACTTTTTTTTATTCATTCATGCGATGTGGGCATTGCTGGCAAGACCAGCATTTATTGCCTGTCCCTAATTGCCCTTGAGAAGGTGGCGATGAGCTGCATTCTTGAACCGTTGCAGTCCATGTCATGTAGGTACATCCACAGGGCTGTTAGGGAGGGAGTTCCAGGAATTTGACCCAGCGATGGTGAAGAAACAGCAATATATTTCCAAGTCAGGGTGATGAGTGGCTTGGAGGAGAACTTGCAGGTGATGGTGTCTCCATCTATCTGCTGCCCTTGTCCTTCTAGATGGTAGTTGTTGTGGGTTTGGAAGGTGCTGTCTAGGGAGGCTTTGTGAGTTCCTGCAGTGTATCTTGTAGATGGTACACACTGCTGCTACTGTGCGTCAGTGGTGGAGGGAGTGAATGTTTGTGGATGGTGTGCCAATCAAACAGGCTGCTTTGTCCTGGTTGGTGACAAGCTTTTTGAGTGTTGTTGGAGCTACACTCATCCAGGCAAGTGGGGAGTATTCCATCACACTCCTGACTTGCGCCTTGTAGATGGCGGTGAGATAGGAGGTGAGATATTCATCGCACGATTCCTAGCCTCTGACCACCTCTTGTAGCCACAGTGTTCATATGGCTAGTCCAGTTCAGTTTCTGGTCAATGGATGTTGATAGTGGGGGATTCAGTGATGGTAATGCCTTTGAATTTCAGTTGGAGATGGGGATATTGTTCAGGTCTTGCTGCATTTGGATATGGACTGCTTCAGTATCTGAGGAGTCACGAATGATGTTGAACATTGTGCAATCATCAGTGAACATCTCCACTTCTGACCTTATGATGGAAGGAAGGTCATTGTTGAAGTAGCTGAAAATGGTTGGTCCGAGCACACTATCCTGAAAAACTCCTGCAGTGATGTCCTGGAACTGAGATGATTGAGCTCCAAAAACCACAACCATCTTCCTTTGTGCTAGGTATGACTCCAACCAGTGGTGAGTTATCCCTCAATTCCCATTGACTTCAGTTCTGCTATGGTTCCTTGACGCCACACTCTGTCAAATGCGGCCTTGATGTCAAGGGCAGTCACTCTGACCTCATCTCTGAAGTTCAGCTGTTTGTCCATGTTTGAACCAAAGATGTAATGAGGTCAGGTGCTGAGTGGCCTTGGTGGAATCCAAACTGAGTGTCAGAGAGCAGGTTATTGCTAAGCAAGTGCCATTTAATAACACTGTTGATGACCCCTTCCATCACTTTACTGATGATCAAGGGTAGACTGATGGGGCGGTAATTGGCTGTGTTGGATTTGTCCTGCTTTTAGTGTACAGGACACATACCTGAGCAATTTTCTTCTAATAGTCCTTGCCAAATGCATTAGAAGAGAGCACTGACACTGTTATTATAAGTGACTGATTTACTTACACTATTCTGTACATCATCCACTGCATTACTTTGCTCATCTTTTCCATTGTAATTATGAACCGCATCCGTATAAGTCTTGAGAAAGATATCCTTGATCTGCAGAAGGATGAAACAACATTTATTATTTGGACAAAGCACAAAATCTGTTGTTGATATTACTCAACAACCTGCACTTTTATAACAACTTTCACATAACAAAATATTCCAAAGCACTGTACTGGTGGGTCAGCCGACTCAACAGAGAGGAGGAAGGATTAGAAGACGCAACCAATAGGCCAGTTAAAGAGGTTTTAAGAAGGATTTTGAAGATTGGCAGAGACAGTAAGACAGAAGAATTGAGAAAGAAAATTCCATACTATATTTGGCTGAAGGCCTTGCTGCTGATGGAGTGGTGATGGAGGATGGGACATGGGGTGACGTGGAGTAAAGGGAGATATTAATTTGGAAGAATGGAGGGTCTGTGGTTTTACACAATGATAACTGTCATTTCCTAAAGATTCCATTTATAAACAATGGAAAAATATAGTTCCCAGACACTGTTGTTATTTAAACACTGATTGAATTTTATTTTATTGTAGCGAAACAAGTTTGTTATATTTTGCAATGTACATTTTTGCGCACTATAGGTCTAAAGACTCATTTTCCTTTCCATCCCCATTATTGCTAACTTTCTATTGTAGGGCGCATTGAAGTGGGAAACTCGCTCCGATGCTGATGCGATGTCTATATTTTTACCTTTTAATGTTTGCCATCTTGCTAGCTTCTTAAAATGATTAATCAGCTACAAATTAAAATCTCCTTTTACTCCACGTCACCCCTCATTTAAAATACCCAGGCTCCAGGCAGCACATAGCTCCAAAGAAAATATATGCAACAACTTTTGGGGTGAAGAAAAGTTCCAATTTTTGCCAAATGGATGAACTAAAACACATTTTGCTGTAATGCAATGGAAGTAATTGAATGGAGTCGATATTGTAAATTATAATCAATGGAAAATTAAACTGAAACACTTCCTTTCATAATTATTAGTTCATATATTTCTCATGCTTTTTTGGAACACATACATAAATAAAGCATATAATGAAGAGAATGTGAATATTTGCAATATGGATGAAAATAGTAGAACAAGATAAAGGAATTTTTTTGTGATCTTGTGATCCCAATTCAAATAAAATTACAAATATACTTACCTCATGTCGAAACACAAACCCAGAAATGCCAGCCACCAACTCTGCCAAGAATACCAGGGAGAGGAACATGGCATACTACAAACAGAGAAGCAATAGTCTAAATGTTAGTGATATTCAGGGTCACTGACCAGATAAACCCAAAAGCATGTTAAATGGAATCCCTGCTCCTGCTAACCTACATAGCTCAAAGACCATACATGACACTGTAGCGTCTGACCTTCTGGGGAGTTTCAGAATGCAACAAACAACAGGATAAATATCAAGATTTTGATTTTTCACAGAATAGGTGGCTTTTCTCCTTGTTTTGCAGCTAGTTTTCTCTGCTGTCCTTGATTAGATGTCTTTTTATATCTCACCCAAGTGACTTCTCTTGGTATGTGAGCTCACCAATGAGTGTCGTCAGCAGGGTATTCGCTCACAGGGAAGTACTTAAGCTTAGTCCAATCCTGTTTTCACCGGATGCCCACCCCTATGCTCTTAATTTATCAAGACTGAGAAAATTCCCAGATTTTCTACTTCCTCAGATTACTTCAGCTGGTGGTGTGGGTTCTGAGACCAAGTGCAGCATTCCTACTAGTTTAATCGGCATTGATTCTGGATCAGATGGTTGGTACGGCTCAGCTACTCACAGCACTGACCAGCTGAGCCATGGGAAGCCTAGATATCAGTGCATTGAGCACTATTTGGAATTGCACACCATCCAAAAAAACAGCATATTCATTTTGTATATGTGCAATGCCACAACAAAATAATGAGGAGACAAATAAGAGGAAAGAAAAAAGAAGTACTTTACTGTGGAGTGGGAAGGAAGAAGTATATTTTTAATCAGTCTCAGTGGGAGTAGGTAAATTGCACAAATATTTTAAAAAAAAATTTAAATGGTGCTGCAGCACCAACTCAGTGCATCACAGAGAAATGGGATACATGGCCATGCCCGTGGTTTGGAATCCACTGTTTGTAGCTTTAGCCATGTTGCTGTGGGAAGGTGGGGAAGTAGAGAATGAAGGCCAATTGCTTATAAGAAATTAATCATATATTTAACCTTCTGGCAGTATCTGTAGAGACCAAGAAACAAGTTGCACAGGACTGTTAGCCGCGGCTCAGGGTAGCACTCTAGCATCTGAAGCCAGTTGGTTACAGGTTCAAGTCCCACTCCAGAAACTTGAGCACAAACATCTAGGCTGATGTCCCAGTGCAGTACTGAGGAGTGCTGAATTGTCAGAGTGCCTGTCTTTAGGACAAGATGTTAAACTGAGGGTCCATTGGCTTTCTAAGATGGAAGTAAAAATACCATGGCACTACTTCAAAGAAGAGCAGGGAGTTATCCATGGTGTCCTGGCTAATACTTGTCCCTTAATTGACATAAAAAAAGATAATCTGGTTATTATCACATTGCTGTTTGTAGGATCATGCAGTGTGCAAATTGACTGCCAGATTTCCTACATTACAACAATGACTACACTTCAAAAGTATTTCATTGGCTGCAAAACACTTTGAGATGTACTGAAGTCATGAAAGGTATATATATGCAAGTCTTTCTCTCTTTCACTACTCAAAATGTGGCACAAGGAGACCCAAAAGGAAAGAAAAGAAAGACTTGCATTTATATTGCACTTTTCATGACCACTGGACACCTCATAGCACTTTACAGCCAATGAAGTTGTTTTGAAGTGTAGTCATTGTTGTGATCTAGGAAATGGAGGAAAAAGAAGAAAGTAAGTTGCTCCTACCCTTAAAACATGTTTAAACTACAGTAATTTAGGAAGAAAGGCAATCTTCTTTATGCCCACTAAATTTATAATTTTGGAAACAGGTTGGAAAGCATCTGTAAAGGGAAAACACAGGTTAAATTGTAAAATGTAAGAGCCTTCCTCAGAGCACTACAGATGTTGGCTGACTTGGCGTGTATTTCAAACATTATTTTATTACGGATACATTTGCAGTTTATTATTACTTTTTTAAACAGTTTTGGATTTAAGTAGATTTTTCCCCTCTCATCCCTTTCCTGAGGATATAGTTTGTGTATAGTATAACTAAGGAATTGATTCCTTAATATAGAGACCTTCTAGTCTTTCTGCAAGACTAAATACTACTGAGAATGTGTGCAAGCCAGTCCGCTACAATCTGCCATTGTACCATGTGTCACCTGAGAAACTAGAAGAGAATGCAACGAGTACACAGCTCCAGTCTGCATACACTCACATATTTTAAATAGCACCAGCCCCCACCACCTTCACCAGGACATCAAACTTGCCAAGGTGCTTGAATCATTGTTAAATTAGCAAATTAACAGAATTGCAATATTAATTTTACATCACTTGAGATGTACAGCTCCAATAACTATTGATGAAGCTGTTTTTTGCTAAGTACAATATCATGTGGTAAAATTGTTGATGCGCCACTTACCAGTTTCAGCATCCATGGGCTTCCACGACATGTTGCAAAGCAACCAAACAGGCCAAAAACGACAATGGTGGTGCCAGTCCCAATGAGTACGTATGGGGCATTTGTGGAATTCTCAGCAACAAGTGAGATGTAAGTGCCTAAGGTGAGTTTCCCCCATACTCCAACAGCCAATAGGACCACGCCTGTGATCTGCAAAAGAAGAAAGCATTTGTCAGTAAACAGTGAACTTTTAAAGGAGAACTGCTATCCACCTCTTAAGGGAATGAAAATCCTGGAAGAGAATAGAAAGCTCATTAACTTAAAGCTCCAATTATACCAGAATTATACGAAGTTATATGTCCCTTTGATGATACAAAACACAGGATTAAATCCCAGTTTTAGAATAGCAATCCATACAACCACACCTATCAAATGCAGGAATTGTCTGGGACAACCTGGCTTAAGTAGTGAAAAAATAGCTAGTCTTTCTTGCACTAACAGGACTAATACTTCGCGTTCAGTCAGATGCCTCTCCCTCCTAATGGAAGAGTAAAAAATACAATTTGGAGGTGGGTTATCCCAGAATTCACAATCCAAGTGGGAAAAAAATTACGAAAAACATAGCTGCTTAAGGGTCTCTGCCAGGGTGATTTTTAATGACAGGAGAGAGCTATTGACACAATCAGCTTTTTTCAATTATTACAATGTGAATAATGGTACAGTGGGCCACCATAATTAGTTTTTAACTTTAAAACATAATTTTTTGTTGTGACCTTATTATACTGGCTGCTTTCATGGTTACTTATGGTCTTCCTAATAATATAAAATTGCACAATGGCATATTTTATACTGGATTTCAGTATATTCCACTTAAGCAAATGCTGCACTGATGTGAAATTTGCAGAATAAAAGCAGCATAACTGATGTAAGACAAGAATCAGATGCCTTATAGGAGCTATTGGCTTAAGATGTGGGTTGCTATGATACACTGAGATGCACAAATGGATACTGAAGGCAGCTTCAAGGCCATCTACACAATCAAAAACAAGTGAACCTAATTTTGGTAATTTCTTCACCACTTTTGTTGATTGATCGGTCCAGAGGTTGAGGGGTGTGCATTCTGCACATGCCTCATTTACCTTTCATGCAGCATTTTGCTTTGTTGTCTTACTGAATTAAATAGTCAATTGCAAGCTGAGTGTAATATATATAGTATGTTAACTGGACTCTTGGTCAGGTCTAATTCACTCTTTCTCAGTTTCACACTCAGCATGTTTTGCATCTACAATCTTGAATCAGTAGTGGGAAGCTATAGGATGAAAGTGTGCTGCAGATGACTGATAGTGAAAAGGCCTAATGGGTCTGAGAAATATCAAGTAGCAACTAAACTACCTGAGCTTTAGTCAAAGAGAACACAAAATAATTGTGCCATTGGTGTTGATGTCACATCTGGTAATAACTGTGTTTCTTGGGAAGGAATGTGGATATTTCTATCTAAGTTAGCAGGGCAGGAACTTTGCTGGAAAATGTCTAGAAAATGTTTTTTTCCTGTATTCACTAAATATGATCACACAATGGTGTAACATGTTAAACATTACTACAAAAAAGGTTTTATGGAGGCAGTTAATTTATATATATGTATACCTTTAAATATAAATAATGTTATGTACGTATATGTATGAGTTTCACAGATGAAAAAATGTCAAGGTTAATTAACCAGGGTAGCTCTTTCCCTTAAGGCCGCTCAAGACAATGTATGTGCCCTTGTAACCAGCCTGGTAATGGTGTGAGCCTTCCATCTCCTAAGACATAGGCTTGTGCCATGGTTCAACTCTGTGCTATGCATCACCAGGTGTGGCTCAGGAACCCCATTCTGACATGGAAGTCTGCCGTGTTTGCTGCGGAGGAAGACAGTGGGCTGAGAAGGTGCACGATTTGCTGGCCTCTGTTTTCTCTGGGCCCTCTTCTCAGCTAGCTAAGCTTTTTGTTTCTGCTCACTTCTTCTAATTCCTCTATAAACAGTCAGCTTCCAGAGGTCACGGCGTCAGCGACTGTCTCCCAGCTCAGTGTCAATGTCTGACATCTTCATATGTCACTTGCAGGTGTCCTTGTAGAAGAGGTATGAATGCCCAGGAGGTTGTGACCCAGTGGCCAGTTCACTATACAGGTATTTGGATATACAGCCATCATTCCGATGAATGTGGCTGAGCCAGCGCAGACATTATTGGTTCAGCAATAAGTGTGTGCAGATGGAATTAGCACACTCCAAAACCTCTGAGTTGGTGACCTTGTCCTGCCAATAGGTGTCCAGGATACGTTTGAGACAGTGAAGGTAGAAACCGTTCGCTTTCTTTCTGCCTAGCATTTATTGTCCAGGTCTCACCACTGTAGAGGAGTGTACTGAGGATGCGGGCTTGGTAGACTCACAGTTTGGTGTTCTCAGTCAGGTTGCTGTTATTCCATGCTCTCTTACTCAGCTTGGACATAACAGCTACGTTTTTGCGATGACTGCGTCAATTTCAGCACCAAGTAACAGATTGACCACTACCCTGGCGGACAGCACTTATCTCAACAATATCCAAAGTTCGAACCCCAAAAATTCCAAACTGCAGTCATTGCTTTACATTCTTCCAATAACAAACCACAGTGGTATATGGCACTGACTAGTAAGCACCGGTTGCTTCAATGATTTGATTGTCTTATGTAAGCGCCTGACTGGTACCACAGGGATACTGGCCCTATGTGCAACCCAGAAAGTGGAAAAAGCAATTACCACTTTCTGGCGCTTCCAACCCAAACTCTGACAATGCAGCTTTGATTAAACTTTTCTATGAAAGCTTTGCATTGTTTCAGAGTCATAAATTATTCCATCTACTTATACTGCAAATAAGAATTTTCACATAAATCATATGCACATTTTTTAACAAAATACTGCATTGCTTTTGTAAGTGATATTTTGACAACATTTCTTTATTTGGCACGACCTTTTAATGGCCAATCAATTGCTTTAGAGTTTTTAGGGCAGCAAATTTCTGGTGAATATTTTTTTCCATATCCCTGAAGGCTGAACATATGAATTTTTTTATTCTTTCACAGGATGTGGGCACCGTTGGCTGGGCCAGCATTATTGCCCATCCCTAATTGCCCTTGAGAAGGTGATGGTGAGCCACCTCCTTGAACTGCTGCAGTCCATGTGGTGTCAGTACATCCACAGTGCTGTTAGGCAGGGAGTTCCAGAATTTTGACTCAGCGACAGTGAAGGAACGGCGATATATTTCCAAGTCAGGATGGTGAGTAGCTTGCCGGGGAACTTGCAGGTGGTGGTGTTCCCATGTGTCTGCTGTCGTTGTCCTTTAAGGTGGTATGGGTTGCAGGTTTGGAAACTGCTGCCGAAGGAACCTAGGTGAGTTGCTGCAGTGCATTTGTAGATGCTGCGCGCTGCTGCCACTGTGTGTCTGTGGTGGAGGGAGTGAATGTTTAGGGTGGTGGATGGTGTGCCAATTAAGTGGGCTGCTTCATTCCTGGATGTTGTCAAGCTTCTTGAGTGTTGTTGGAGCTGCACTCATCCAGGCAAGTGGAGAATATTCCCTCACAGTCCTGACGTAAACCTTGTAGATGGTGGACAGTCTTTAGGGAGTAAGGGGGTGGAATATTCACTGCAGAATTCCCAGCTTCTGACCTGGGGCTCTTATATGGCTGAATCAGTTCAGTTTCTGGTCAATGGTAACCCCAGGTTGTCAATAGTGAGGGATTCAGCGATGGTAATGCCATTGAATGTCAAGGGGCATTGCTTGGATTTTCTCTTGTTGAATGTGGTGATTGCCTGGCACTTATGAGGTGCAAATTAATACATGTTGTTGTGAAGTCAGTTTCCAAGCATGTAAAGACTTTCAACTTCTCAATTAGAATCACTTCTTATAAATTGTCTAACTGAAAACTGACAATAAAATCAGCGGCAGTTCCTTGAAGGGTTCATTTTAGACCAGTATTAAAACATAAGAGAAGAACACAACGTAGCCCAGGACATCTTACAGTCTCATGTGAAACTTTCACATATGTCCTGCTAACGTTGAGTGTACCCTAGGGGGGAAAACGTAGGCAGAACTTACATCTGACCTCTGGTGGGCTGACAATTTAAAAGGACATGGGGCTTTTGGAATGGTGCTAGCAGTTAGGTTTTCCATCGACTCTTCCTCCTGGCACTAATCGTACTGGACACCAGCAAGATACCAGCATCAAATATCGCAATGGAAGTGGGGCTCACGAGGGTTTCCAGGCTGGGGTCATTGCCTGGAAATCCCAAAAATGGTCTAGAAGATTGACTCTTGCAGAATTTAAGTTGTCCCTTTACTAAAGGGAACAATTCCCACCAGTCCTGCTGGTGTCTACTAAACATGGCTTTCTGGTAACTGCATTTTACATTATAACATGCCCAAAATGCACCAATGCTGGAATAGGCATCCACAAGATATTCTGACAAAAACAAGCTCTCAGCTCATTGGACTGAAATTCCTGCTTTGCTGCAGCTGTGGGATCACAGATTGTCACCGTGTCACTGTTTAATCTTGCAGGTGAATAACAGTCGTTAAGGTGCTAGACAGCTGTTGCTATTCGTGGACCCATGCACCAAAATGATTTACTGGCTTTAGACCATGGTAGCTTTACATTTTCAGTCATAAGAATTACAATGATATTTTTAGTTTAGTTAAAAAGAACTCTATTGGGTCAAAACTGAAAGCATACAATTCCTTTAAGAGATTGACATTATAAACTTTGATATTATAATGCACAAACAGAAGTTTATGGTCAGTGAGAAAATTCATGCTTTGGCTCATTTTCAATTTTCAACAGAGAAATTGAAACAGCAAAAAGGAATGGATTTCTGAGCAGAGTGGCAAGGTGAAATCTTGGAATCATTTAAGGACAGCTAGATGCAACATTTGGTGCTGGCAAGGTGTAGGGTTGCCCTGGATGTATTAAGGTGGGTTAAAAATCCTTCCTCATCCATGAGCATTTTGTAAAAAAGAAAACTGAGAAGTGAATAACTTACAATGATTGTGTTGAAATTTGGCAAATACAAATTATTTACAAACACAAACATGTCTAAATTCATCCCCCCTTCCCCAATACATAATTTAGTTCCATTCTCGGCATCCAAAATTTCAACCTATCCCATACATGGAACAAAAAATAATCTCAACTACTCCTGCAGAGAAAGAAATGCTCCAACCTACTGCCCCTTCTTCATGCAAATACCTACCAAACAAAATTCTAGTCATCGATCATAGGTGCCTCAAATCCCAAACAAATCAAGTTTAAAAATATGGCATGTTTCTCAACACATGGACCCATGTGTTTTAGTGATGAAAAAAAAATGTTTTATTGGTTTGCGTAATCTGCCTATTTCAAACAATATTATTGTAAATATTAACTGAAGATTTAGAGGGATCTACCAGCTAGCTGTGCATTTTTTATACTCTGGCACCAACTAATGGAGCTTGTTTGTAATTAATTTACATCCTACAAATGCTTTATCAACTAACTTTTTAAAATATGGTGTTCTTGATGTGTTTTCTCAACTCTTACAATAAAAATTCTGAAATTTAAGACAACTTCACAATAATAACTAGCATTTGATACTGTAGAAGCATTCAGTCTTTTAACTTTTTTCTTTTACTGAGGTGATGAAAGAACAACCTGCAGGTCACATACATGAACAAAGAAATTCTAGGAACTATAAATGGATTTTTGCAGTGTTGGATAATAACTTTGGGTGAATGTAATAGACTAGAATGGAAAGGGTTGATCGAAGCAGCAGTAGAGATTCTGCTGCGTGTTTGATGGTGATGAAATCTGCTAGTTTATCACACTGTACATTGTTTTTTTTAAGAGAACAAGGTTACTGAACACATTGTTGTTGTGGGAAATGTTACTTTTCATCTAGGAAACATGATAGCATAATCTTAAACCACAACATTTTGAAATAGTTAATCTGTGTCTGAGCTGTTCTGTATGTTTTGAGCAGATAGCCCTACATGGGAAATAGATAAGAAATTGCATTCTGTGGGAATAGGCAAGATAGTAGACAAATGCCCTTGTAATGAGGGCAAATGCTTGCAGGATCTGAAAACCTGCGAAGCACCAGACTCCCAAGGTTGAATAGTTATCAGAAATGGAAAAACATGTTTTGCTGATGAAGCGCCATGAATTAGAAGTACACATGGGGCAGAATTTTATGTCCCACAGTCAGGAATGTGCTCAACCCGATCGGGCATGAAATCGCACGAGATGATGTTGGGCAAGTGTCCCGATCTCATCGTGCACTCGCATTTTTTGCAAAAGTTGGAAGTGTGCCCGCTGGTAATTAAACAGGCAATTAAGCCCATTAACAGCCCAAATGTCTGTGATTTTTCGTGGTCTGTCCAACATTATGTCGGGCGAATTGGCCGGGCGGCCTTTATATTTTTCATGAAACCTCACCCAAGGGCGGGATGAAATCTCCGTTAGGAAATAAAATAAAAAGAAATATTTGGGAACAGAATTTTTATGAGGTTTGCTTTCAGGCGCTTGATTGTAATGCATGGACATTTTTTGAAGCTTTTTACAGCTTTACTTCACTATTTGCAAATCTGCAGCCCCCTGAAGCACATGTCTGCCTTCAGGGAGCTCTCTCGCAGAGCTGACCCGCACCCGTGGTGACATTGTCGCCCGCCCTCTTCCCGATCCCATCCCCGAAGCGCTGAGCTTTTCAGCGTGCATTTCACACTGGTGACCCATTAATTGGCCAGCCAGCGTGAAAGTGTAGTCGGGGACTGATCTCGTCGGGGGCCTGTTTCCCGGCTGCTCCCGGCCTGCTGATCGTGTGTGCCCGACGAGGGAAAGGTTCAGGCCTCGGCTAAGCAGTACAAGGGCTTAAGTACTAGTTCTGCAGGAAGGGAAATCTCTGTTTTGACACCTCATCTTATTCAAAGAGTGGAGAACAGCATAGCTGTTGAGATATGCTGACATCAGCAAGAGTATAAAAGTATATGGGCTTCACCCTAGGCTGAAATCCTGCATAGATGAAAGATTGTTATACTTCTTAGGGCAGGGATAATGGGCTGAATTTTGTCATCATGGTGGGGGTCCCACAGCTAGGCTTGAAAGTGGCGGGGGCGGGGGGGGGGGGCGTGATTGAGGTGTGGTGGCAAACCCCACTTCCTCGGTCTCTGGGACCCACAGCCGTATCTTGTCAGCAGCAGTCAATTAATTGGCTGTTCCCAGGGCAGCTGCCCCTATTAAGGACAGCTGCCTATCCCTCGGATCTGTCAGCCAATCAGAGCCAGCAGCTCAGCAGTGCCACCAGGAGAGGTGGTCACTGCTGGAAATGCACCTGAAAGGAGAGGATGGAATGGATAGATGTGGCACCCTCAGAAGCTGCTAAGTGCCATCTTGGGGCTCTGGAGCCAGTCAGACAGGCCCTGGTGAGGGGAAGGTGGTTGGGGGTTGGTGAAGGCGGGTGGCTCTGTTGTTGCGAAGGGGCCCCTTCATGGGCCAAAGAGTGCCTGGAAAGGAGGCCCCCCTTCCCAACCCAAGCCTGCTGGGAAGCCACTAGGATTCACCTGGCAGTCTCCACACCTAGTGGGCAGGCCCCCCCACCACTGCTGGTAAAATGCCAGTGGCAGTGAGAAGAGGCCCTTAATTGGCCACTTAAGTGGTTCAGTTGGCCTCTGGGTGGGTGGGCTGTTTGCCATCTTCTCTGCTGCTAGCAGGAAAGAGAACAGGCATGCCACCCCGCCTCCCCGCACCAATTTAGGGCTCTCCTCGACCTCCCAGACCATCCTCAGAGGGCTGGTGAACTCCCGCTCAGTGTCACTGTGATCACTGTGTTTTGAATGAGAAGGTTGTCTGGTAATGGAATGCTCTCATGTTGCTGCTGTGCTGATGTACCTGACATCTGTCCAAATTCATGATTAAATTGTTTCTCGTTAGATATATATGTACCTGTGTCTCATTTCACAGGCCTGAAGCTAAGTTTTATTTAGAGAAACAGTACACAATTTGCTAACTCAGAGCATTGGACAGCAAAGTAGCATCGGGGCTTACGAAGTCATGATCTGGTGTTTTGTAGGGAGAATTTGGACTGGTGGTGGGTCATAGTGGTGGTTGTTACTCAGGTCCAAGTGCCCCTTAAAACAGTCAAGATACCAGCAGGGTCATGCTTCAACTATGTGGAGAGATTAATGACACTAGGAATTCCTCCTTTGAACAGAGAGATTAAGGAGATTTAACAGAGGTGTTCAAAATTGTGAGGGGTTTTGATGAAGTAACTGGAGGGAAATGGTTTTCAGTGGCAAGAAGGTCAGTAAAAGAACCAGAGGGGAGATGAGAAGACCGTTTTTACGCAGTAAGTTGTTATGATCTGGAATACATTCCCTGAAAGGGTGGTGCGCGCAGATTCAGCAATAATTTTCCAAGGGAATTGGATAAATATTTGAAGGGGAAATAACGTAGGGCTATGGACAGAGAGCATGGGAGTGGGATAGTTATATAGTCAGAGCTGGCACAGACACAATGGCCAGGATTTTGCGGTCCCTCCCACCTGGCAGGATATTACAGTCCTGCTGAACCGAATGGAGATTTAAATGGCACACCACATCCACTTGGGGGAGACATGCCATGGTGGGGCTGTAAAACCTTGGCCAATGAGTCAAATGGCTTCCTTCTGTGCTGTATGATTCTATCTAAATGTAAATAATATTAGTTCAGTCGACAGCATCTTCAAAACCTGCAACCTCTACCACCTAGAGGGACGAGGGCAGCAGACAGATGGGAACACCACCAGCTGCAAGTTCCCCTCGAAGCCACTCACCATCCTGACTTGGAAATGTATCTCCATCCTTCACTGTCGCTGGGTCAAAATCCTGGAACTCCCTTCCTAACAGCACTGTGGGTGTACCTACACCACATGGACTGCAGCGGTTCAGGAAGGCAGCTCACCACCACCCTCTCAAGTAGGTGTGGGCAACAAAAATGCTGGCCTAGAGCAATGATGCCCACATCCTGAGAGAATAAAAAAAAGTGGATTTGGTCTAATGTATGTGGTAATTTTTGCCATCTTGAACATGAGATTAAATTAAATTTGTAAGATTACTCCATGTCGGTTAATTGTAAATTGCTTGGTTATGCATCTTTGTAAGGACAATGTACAGAAAGGCTTCATCTTCTGGACTTTAGAACAGAAGATTTGTTTATGGGACCACTGTAAGACCCTAGCAAGAGAAAACCTATTTAAAAAAACCTGAAATGGCAACAGGCAATGTTTTCCCCTTTCTTTCTTGAAGTGCTGGCTCAGGCTAGGACACAGATATCCACAAGGATGTTTACACATGTACATTTCCAACTAGAAATCATTAAATGATGATCAAGACCTGGCCCCCTGGCTGATTTCTTTAAAGCTTCTGAATCCAAGGCCAGAATTTTCAGGTCGGTGAGCGGGGGCGGGGCCCGCTCACCGACGCGTAAAATGATGTGTAGTGATGCCGGGCGTGCGTCCTGACATCACCGTGCATCATTCAGATCTTAAGTTCGGTGGGCATGCACCGGAGTCAGCTGTGCACCCGCCGAACTGTCAAAGGCCTATTAATGCCATTTAACTAGTAATTAAGCTAATTAACTGAGCTGCCCGTCCAACCTTAAGGTTAGCGGGCAGGTGAAGAGCCCAGGCGGCCTTCGCATTTATCAGGAAACCTCATCCATGGGCGGGATGAGGTTTCATGAGGTTTTTAAAGTTTAATAAAAATTTTTAATAAAATTCATTGACATGCCCCAGCTCATAATCTCCCTGAGGCAGCTCTGTGCCTCAGGGAGATTTTTGCACTATTTCACGCGCATGCGCGAAAGAGCACGGGCCCCGACTCAGCCTACTCCCCCCACACGCACAGGGAGCGCACAGCGCTTCCGGGTGCGCGTCACGCCGGGCGGGCCTTAATCGGCCGGCTCAAGTAAAATGATGGCGCGCATCCAATTGCAGGCGGCAATCGGCTACACGCCTGCCCGCGCTCATCCAACCCCCTCCGACAGGGAGAAAATTCTCCCCCAAGACACTGAAGGGATCAAACCCAAATTCAATGCATACTTCCAGCACTAAAGAATTTTTAAAAAATGAATTTACAGGATGTGGGCGTTGCTGGTTAGACCAACATTTATTGTCCATTCCTAATTGCCCTTGAGAAGATGGTGGTGAGCTGTCTTCTTGAACCTCTGCAACCCATGTGTTAAGGTACACCCACAGCTTTGAGTTGAAAGATGCAGGAAAAAACAATCAACAGCCTCAGCTGCAAGATGCCCTGCTCTAGCAAAATCTGCCTAATGTCTTGTATTTGTATAGTTCAATACCATATCTGATAGGACACATACACTTAGCTGTTAGGAGGGAATGGCATGAGCACTTGTACTTTCATTTTATTAGTGACAGGACTTTATTGTAAACCCAATGCACAGAGAAATAAAATTTTTAATTATAAGCTACTGACATTTCTGAGGCAGTGGAATCATTGCCTACTCCTACTCAACAGCTAGATCATTTTCTCTGAAATTAATCTTATGTTGCTTAGAGAATACTGTGGTTGACAGAAATCTGTTTGTCACAGGTTTCAAAAATATAATTAATCATAAATAAAATGGGTTAATTGTTTTTTTTAAGTTGAATAGATTGACGGGTTTTGTTATTAGTGACAGGAAATTTTGCTGAGAAGGAAATATATTCTACTGAATTACACAATGATCCCTCAATGTAATAAACATGGATATCTGCACTTGTGTTACTCTGATGAAATATTGGATAGTGGCCGTGTGGGAGTAGACATTTTGTACAGAACACCCTCTCATGCGTTGGACATCATGGCATGAATAGGGCGCACTGGATTGAGGATCATGATTGGAAGGTAATGTACTGATGTCATAATACAGCAGATCTATACAAAACATATACTACCATGCTGCCTCTATCTAGCAACAATCCTTGTAACCTTATAGGCTTCCTACTGCAAGTATGCAGACTGTTTCACTGCAATCATTTCCTCCTCAGCTATTGATATTTTGTATATTTTCTAGCATCAACCTTAGGGCTGACCATGGCCTTCAATTTTATTCCTTTCCTCAGCCTGATAAGGTTCTATTTGTTTTATTGGTTAGGCCACAGCTAGAGTATTGTGTGCAGTTCTGGAATCCGCATTATAGGAAGGATGTGATTGCACTAGAGAGAGTGCAGAGGAGATTTACCAGGATGTTGCCTGGGTTGGAGAGTTTTAGTTATGAGGAGAGATTGGATAGATTGGGGTTATTTTCCCTGGAGCAGAGGAGACTGAGGTGGGACATGATTGAGGTGTATAAAATTATGAAGGGCATGGATAGGGTAGACAGGAAGGAACTTTTCCCCTTGGTGGAGGGGTCAATAACCAGGGGGCATAGATTTAAGGTAAGGGGCAGGAGGTTTAGAGGGGATGTGAGGAAGAATTTTTTCAACCAGAGGGTGGTGGGAATCTGGAACTCACTGCCTTAAAGGATGGTAGATGCAGAAACCCTCATAACATTTAAGAAGTATTTGGATGTGCACTTGCGATGCCATGGCATACAAGGCCATGGGCTTAGTGCTGGAAAATGGGATTAGAATAGTTAGGTACTTGTTTAAATGGCGCAGGCTCGATGGGCCGAAGGGCCTTTTTCTGTGCTGTAGACCTCTATGACTCCAAGACTATGACTGTTCCTCCAATTACAGCCTGTTTCACACTATTGAGCCTATCAGCAGCAAACATGGGACAGAAACAGGCTGTGATTGGAGGAGCAGCGAACACCAGGAACTGCAACCATGTAAAGGTAGACCTCTGGAACGCACAGGCCTCCACTCATCATAGTTTCCGGCCTCTTCCCCTCAGCTCCCAGTGCTCTGTCCTGGCTCCTGCCGCTTGTTCCAGGCTCCGGACGCTTCCCTCCAGTTCTGGCCGTATCCCTCCCAACTCCCCCCCACCCCCTACCCCTGAGTCCCTCATGGCTCCTCCTCCATCAACCCCCCAAGTCCATCAGGGTTCTTCCCGTGTCCTTCCCGGCTCCCCCCATGTCTCTCCCAGCTCTTGGTGCTCCTCTCAGCAGTTACCTACATTCAGGCACCACTAGGCCTCAGGACTCATTCCAAGTGTCTCCTCCACTCTCACTGCAACACCCCCCCAGTCGATTTATTAAGTGTGTGTGAGTGAATGTGTTTGAGTGTGTGTGTATGTGGGTGAGTGAGTGTGTGTGTGTGTGTGAGGGTGGGTGAGTATGACTGTGAGGGTGGGTGAGTGTGAGGGTGAGTGAGTGAGTGAGTCAGGCTGAGTGGGTATGGGTGAGTGGGTGAATGAGTGATTGTGTGTGAGGGTGAGTGAGTGAATGTGAGGGTGGATGAGTGAATGTGAGGGTGGTTGAGTGAATGAGAAGGTGTGAGTGAGGGCGGGTAAGTGTGAGGGTGGGTGAGTATGAGGGCGGGTAAGCGTGAGGGCGGTGAATGTGAGGGCGGTGAATGTGAGGGCGGGTGAGTGTGAAGGCAGGAGACAGTGAGGGTCGGTGAGATCAAGGACAGGTGAAAGCGATGGCGGGTGAGAGTATGTGTGCATGTGTGTGAGGGAGAGAGAGGGGTGTGTATGTGTGAGAGAGGGATGTGAGCGTGTGAGAGAGTGGTGAGTGCGAGAGAGAGGGGTGTGTGTGTGAGTGAGAAAGGGGTGTGTTTGTATGTGTGTGTGTCTGCGTGAGTGTGTGTGAGTGAAAGAGGGGTGTGCGTGTGCGCGTGAGAGAGAGGGGTTGGGGTGCGTGTGTGCGCACGCATGTAAGAGAGAGAGTGATGAGTGTATGTATGTGTGAGAGAGGGGTGAGTGTGTGTCAGAGAGAAGGATGAGTGCATGAGAGGGGTGTTTGTGTGTCTGTGAGAGAGAGAGAGAGAGAGAGAAAGAGGGAGGCATGTTTGTGTGTGAGAGAGAGGGGGTGAGAGGGAGTGGCAAGTGTGCACCTGCCTCACTTCAGTCTCAGAGTTCTCATTCACCCTCATGCCCACACACCAAAAGGCACTCTCACCCACTCTCACAGGAGGTAAGGCTGAGTGAGTGAGCACCCTGAGACAGGGAGTGAGCTAGGCACATGCGCTCTCACCCTTTCACACTCTAATGGTCGTCTTAATTTATTATTCATTTTGAAAAATTATCAAGTTATTGTTGTGACATTTTTTTTGCTTAGCAAATTGTGTCTTTTCATACGTCAGCTTTTTTTTGAAATTCATATTTAATGTTTTGCCAAACCTTATCTTTCCAAAATTTGCTCATGGGTCCCCCCCAAGTGTGAGAAAAATTGAAAACTGCCCCCCCCCCCCGCCCCCCTGGAAAAGGTTGGACAAGCATGTCCTAGTTCATTGTGTTTATTCCAGAACCAAAAATAAAGCAGATCCAAATTGGAAGTTGGTTTGTAAATAGTTACAGTTTTGAATGTTTGGGAAAATTTATTCCCAGATGTTCTGAAAGGGTAGTTCAAACAGATTTTCAGTGTTCCGCTAGTACTAAAAGGTTTAGGAAAAAGCAATGATCTATTAAGCCAGCAGTCTGAATGTTATTGTTGCTGTTGTGACAGAGTGAACAATTCCAAGTGGCAAGAGGTGATTTACAGTTGCTTTGTTTTCAAGCAGCATGCAGATTCTATGGTAGTCGCTTAATAAAAATGAAGGTCAAGTTATAAATAACTGAGATTTTTCGCTAATATTCTGTGGGTATATAGATCAGCTTATCTGGGAGAAGTCCTGCTTGCTTCTGAGGCAATTGACCCCCAATGACATATGGTGTGGTGCTTCCTGATGGAAGGTGCCACTAAACATTACAAGATTTTAGTATACAACTCATCTGTGAAGCCTTTCTTCAAGTAACATCTTAGATATCTAGGTTCTAAAGGTGTCAAGGGTTATGGGGAGAATGCAGGAGCATAGCTTTGAGATAGAGGATCAGCCATGATTATATTGAATGATGGAGCAGGTTTGAAGGGCCGAATGACTTACTCCTGCTCCTATTTTCTATGTTTCTATGATTGAGTTAGACTTCATGTATTTGCAATTCTGAAAAAGTAATGAACTGTTAGATCTGTCAGTATAATAAACTTACCTTCCAGAATAGGCTTTAGTGCGTATAAAAAAAGACTGAATTTTATAATTTAAAAGCCTGTGAATCAAAAGAAACTGTACAGTACTAACTCTTACTGACAAGAAACTAGAGCTGTCAGAATCATTAGGGACGTAAGGAAATGTTACTTTGTTGGAAAATACAGCATTCGCTGAAGGTATGATGGGAAATCCTAGTGTAGAAGTAAAACTAAATTAATGTTCTACTACTGATTTCCCTATGCAGACAATCTTTGAACACAATGAGAATGTGCAGTTGCTTTCAATCATTACGGAACCATAGAGAACCTACACCACACTTCTGAATTTACTTTTAGCAGTTTGCTGAATCCATTCTGACATCTGCAATAATTGGTACATTTCTGTCATGCTCACATGAAGAACTTTCCATTTTAAAGAATTTTCTTCTTAGCTCTCATGAAGGCCTCAACTCTTGCTGGACTGACTCAATGGACATTAGGTATCCTCTGGTACATTGAATCTTCATGTGAGACCAGATAACAGTGCCAGCAGGCCATCTCTTCATCAGGTCTGCACACAATTCCAGGAGGGTCAATGAATTGTAATGAGATGAAGGAATCCTAGCCAATTTTACCTTCTCTAACCCAAGGATCTTGGAGCCATTACAACTCCCTTCCTCTGGCTGATATCAATTAACTCAATTCAAACCAAGGATTAAACTTGGGTAAGTGGGGCTTGTGTTTCCATCTAGCAATGGCACAAATCAGCTCTGGTCATTTGTCTAATGACAAGGGGTGAGGGGAGAAAGTACGGTAAGCGCTTCTTTTTGATATTGAGTTGGTCAATAAGAATTTGGAGCCAAGTTAGGATATTGCAACAGGTTTAACAAACATACCTGAGCTATGCCAGTTCACCTTCCCTAATGACAGAGCAACAATCAGGATATCACCAGTGTGAACTTGCATCTTACCATCCTATGGCCTGAATTTTTCAGATGGTGGAGTTTTCCTTCCCTGGGCTTCCCCGAACACATCCCCACTGACTCCGAGTGCCCCGCAGCCATTGCGCCCTCGAATAAACATCAGTTGGCTGCATGTGGGACTTCTGCCCCTCACCCCAGAGGAAGTCCCGCCTTAGAGAGCTGCTAGCTAATCTGATTGGAGGGTAGGCAAGGCCTGAGAGGTGCAAGGGGGGATGGTGATTGGGGTGTTGGGAGTGAGATCGGGAGAGAGGTCCAGCAGCCACTAGACCTTAATGGGGAGGGGACGCCGAAGTTAGAAGGGGGCTTCTGATAGATGCGCCCCAGTCCTTCCCGCCCGAGATCTTGGCCCGTTCAGTTTTGGGCTTTCCCCAGGCAAAAAATTGGGGCTGGGCGGGAAATGGCTCTTAAGCGACCAATAATTGGTTGGGGCGGGCGGGAACCCGAGGGAATCCCGTTCCTTCAATATCACGCTCCCCCTCGCAGGCAAGGAAGTGTGAAATTCAGGCCTGTGTTATGGTCTGCGGGGACACTAGGTTATACTCACAACACAAGTTCCTCACATTCTAAAATATTTTGTCTAAGATGGAAGATTAAAATAAATTGTAATATTTAAGTACTAATCAGCTAATATTTATATGTTAACTGCAACCCTCAGTTTTGTTAAATAGAGCTAATTTTATGATTTGAGTTTTGAACTGGGCAATACTATAACAGTACACTAGTATTAGATATCAGTTACCAAACAAGTAGGGTCTTCTACCAGTGCCAACGACTTGCATGTGAATCTAATTTATGCCAGAAGATATCTTGAAAATTCAGTCCTATTGAATGAATAGATTGGTATCATTTAATTTTTTGTCAAAGGGAATTGCTAAATTACAGCAAGATCAAGTGGGTCAAATACTAAATCAGAAACTTAGGTAGAACTTGATAATGGGTTAACAAATTTTACCAGGTGATTAAAAATGTATTCTTTAAGTTTTGTATCCAATATCTAAAATTGGATCTTTTACTATGGCTGAAAAAGTGAAGATGGCATTTATTTTTCTGTGCTGTTTGCTTTCCTCCCTTTTCCTACTCAGCAGTAAAAAACAAACTGGTCTGTTACAGTTCCTTCTGAATGATTTGCAATTTGAAGAGACTACGTGGGAAATCTCTCCCACACACCAAAATGATGCCGTCCAAACAGACTCTTCTGTCATCTTCAGAAGGTCAGGCTGGATTAAGGTTCAGACACATTCTTCTCAACCCAACTGTTCACCAGATGCCATCCATCTGATGTAATGTAAAAGAAAAAAAAAACAGCCCAATAAAACTGTAATATTCTCACTAGGCAGTAAGTGTTCTGATACCCTGCAATAAATTTGTTAAACATTCTTGTTTTTTCTTTTTAACACATCTCTTTATATGGTTTTAAGCATGCAGCAGCCACACATGGTTCTTAAACTGGGGCACAATGACCATTAAATATAACCAAAAGATAATAAATACATGGCAACTGCCTGCAAGGATACCACCTTGGTACAATATTCACAATTGGCTGAAAACTCATCTGCCAGATTAAAGCATCTCAGACTGTCAGTACAGTGTATTATCAAATTAGAAACTGATGGACAAATGGGTAAAGCATAATTACAATAACCACTCATCATACAATTGATTTGACTTCACTACAGGTGGTGGTCATGTTTCTTCTGGTTGTTTGCCAGCACAATTTTTCAATTATATTTTACAGTTATGATTGCTGAGCTATTAAAGAAAATGGTGAAGACTAGGGTAGGATTTTGAAATGTTGTTGGAAAGGTAATCTAATTACTACACATATTTAAGTTCTAAAGATAGCACGAGCAAAGAATAAACATTCAGACAGGTTCGGCCTGACTGTAAATTTAATTTTTCATGAAGTTTCTTCCCAGAATGCTAGCGTTTTGATTAAAAACTGCAATTGACGTCAATTTACTCATTAAAAATAGCTGAATATACAGAATAATATTGATACATCTGATTGTCGTAGCTTTGACATAAATGGAGGAATTAAATGATAAAAGGTGAATTATTAGGACAGAGTCCAAAGGAGGAATTACAGCTGAACTTAGTCTTAAAGATCTCCTGGATTGAGACCTGATTTCACTCATTCATTCTGATTAGAAAAACACCCAAATTCATGGGGTCGGATTTTACAATTTTACGTGGTGTGGGTGTGGGGGTCGGCAGTGGCAGGGGAGTAGGGGGCGGGGGAGACTTCTTGTACCTCTGGAAGGCAAGTAGCTGGCAGCCAACACACCTGTAAGAATCCCATCCTGCAGCCATAACTGGCGGGCTACAAACAAGCTCACAGTGGGACTTCCGCCCTCAGTGGACAGGAAGTCCCATCCTGAAGACTGGCCGGCAACTTCATCAGTCCTGGCAGCGGCAGAGGTCAATAGTGGATGCTGTCATGACTGCAAGGAGGAGCAGGAAGAAGAGCAATGGCTACTGGAGACAGGCAAGTCGAGGGTTTTTGTTGGGGGGGGGCGGTGAGGGGGGAGAGATTCTAGAGCCCAGGGAAGGGAGTTGGGATCTGAGTTTTGTAGGGCAGGCAGCAGGCAACAACAGTGTGGGGGATGGGGGGGTGGGGCGGGGGGGCTGTGGCGTTGCCCCTGATGTGCACAGGGCATGTTCTGAATGATGTGCCCCCCTTCCTTCCTGCCTTTTTTCAACTTGGCCTCAAAAACAGACTGCCCACTCCCACCCACCTGCTCATGCCAAATGTGTTATGGCATGGGCAGCATAATATTCCAGTCAATTTGCTTATTAACAGCTCAACTGACCTTTGAGTATTTATTTCAATATGGCGGGCAGCTGCAGATTTCAGCACCCACCCATCTATTGCATTATGGAAACAGCTCGGGGATGGGCAGGAAGGTGGTGGGCTGGTGCTTCAGTTATACATGGCATTGGTGAGACCACATCTGGAGTACTGTGTACAGTGTTGGTCTCCTTATTTAAAGAAAGATGTAAAAGCGTTGGAAGCAGTTCAGAGAAGGTTTACTAGATTAATACCGGGAATGGGCAGGTTGTCTTATGAGGAAAGGTTGGACAGGTTAGGCTTGTATCCACTGGAGTTTAGAAGAGTAAGAGGTAACTTGATTGAAACATTTAAGATCCTTAGGGTCTTGACAGGGTGGATGTGGAAAGGGTGTTTCCTCTTGTGGGAGAATCTAGAATTAGGGGCCACTATTTAAAAGGGGTCGCCCATTTAGGACAGAGATGAGGAAAATAATTTTCTTTCAAAAGGATATGAGACTTTGGAATTCTCTTCCTCAAAAGGTGGTGGAGGCAGTCATTTAATATCTTTAAGGTAGAAGTAGAGAGATTCTTGAAAATCGAGGGGGTGAAAGGTTACCGGGGGTAGGCTGGAATGTGAAGTTGAAGTTAAAATTAGATTAGCTATGATCTTATTGAACGATGGAGCAGGCTTGAAGGGTCCAGTGTCCTTCTCTTCTCCTAATTCGTATATTTTATTTTACAGGACCCTCCCACAGTAAACTCGCCTGGTGGGACCATTAAATCCAGCCCATGGAACAAGCACTGCAGGGGATCAGGAGATTTGATGGTGTTGGAGAGCTCAATGCCTCCACCAATACATCGTATGCATCTGGGGTCAGGGGCTGCGGGGAGAGTAAATGATGGGTAAATTAAACTTTTGCAATAAGTCCGCAAAAGCTTCTTGACAGTACAAAATTAAGTAGACTCAAATTCATTCACCACACAAAATTTCTCACGTTTTGCAAGTTCTATTTTATGCATTACTTTTGTCCATATAAAATGGGCTTAGCAAGAAGAGTCATTCAGCACTATCGGAAATTTTACATATAAAGGGTCACAGGTAATTTTGAATTGTTGAACACCGAAATAGCAATTTAAGGGTACACTTATGATGTAGGTTATTTTTGCCTTTTTGGGGGACGAAGTTACTCTTCTTTAATTCATTCATGGGATGTGGGCATCGCTGGCAGGGTGAGAATTTATTGCTAATCCCTAACTGCCCTTGAGAAGGTGATGGTGAGCTGCCTCCTTGAATTGCTGCAGTCCCTGTGGTGTAGCTACACCCACAGGGCTGTTAGGGAGGGAGTTCCAGGATTTCGACCCAGCAACAGTGAAGGGACGGTGATATATTTCCAAGTCAGGATAGTGAGTGCCTTGGAGGGGAACTTCCAGGTGGTGGTGTTCCCCTATGTTCGCTGTCCTTGTTCTTCTAGATGGTAGTGGTCATGGTTTGGAAGGTGCTGTCTAAGGGGGCTTGGTGAGTTCCTGCAGTGCATCTTATAGATGGTACACACTGATGCCACTGTGCATCGGTGGTGGAGGGAGTGAATGTTTGTGGATGGGGTGCCAATCAAGCAGGCTGCCTAGTCCTGGACAGTGTCAAGATCCTTGAGTGTTGTTGGAGCTGCACTCATCCAGGCAAGTGGAGAGTATTCAATCACATCCTGCCTTGTAAATGGTGAACAAGCTTTGGGGAGTTAGGATGTGAGTTAATCACCGCAGGATTCCTAGTCTCTGACCGCCTCTAATAGCCATAGTATTTATATGGCTAGTCCAGTTCAGCTTCTGGTCAATGGTAACCCCTAGGATGTTGATAATGGGAGATTCAGCGATGGTAATGCCATTGAATGTCAAGGGGTGATGGTTAGATTCTCTCTTGTTGCAGATGGTCATTGCCTGGCACTTGTGTGGCACAAATGTTACTTGCCATTTGTCAGCCCAAGCCTGGATATTGTCCAGGCCTTGCTGCATTTGACATGGACTGCTTCAGTATCTTAGGAGTCATGAATGGTGCTGAACATTGTGCAATCGTCAGTGAACACCCCCACTTCTGACCTTATGATGGAAGGAAGGCCATTGATGAAGCAACTGAAGATAGTTAGGCCTAGGACACTACCATGAAGAATTCTTGCAGTGATGTCCTGGAACGGAGAAGATTGAGCTCCAACAACCACAACCATCTTCCTTTGTGCTAGGTATGACTCCAGCCAGCAGAGAATTTTTCCTCTGATTCCCATTGACTCCAGTTCTGTTAGGGCTCCTTGATGCCACACTCGGTCAAATGCTGCCTTGATGTCAAGGGCTGTCACTTTCACCTCACCTCTGGAGTTCAGCTCTTTAGTCCATGTTTGAACTAAGGCTGTAATGAGGTCAGGAACTGAGTGGCCCTGGTGGAACCCAAACTGAGTGTCAGTGAGCAGGTTATTCCTAAGCAAGTGCCACTTGATAGCGCTGTTGATAACCCCTTCCATCACTTCACTGATAATCAAAAGTAGACTGATGGGGCGGTAATTGGCTGAGTTGGATTTGTCCTGCTTTTTGTGCACAGGACATACCTGGGCAATTTTCCTCATTGCTGGGTAGATGCCAGTGTTGTAGCTGTACTGGAACAACTTGGCTAGGGGCGCAGCAAGTTCAGGAGCACATGTCTTCAGTACCATTGCTGGAATGTTGTCAGGGCACATAGTCTTTGCTGTATCTAGTACCTTCAGCCATTTCTTGATATCACATGGAGTGAATTGAATTGGTTGAAGACTGGCATCTGTGATGCTGGGGTCCTCTGGAGGAGGCCGAGATGGAGCATCCACTGGCACTGCTGGCTGAAGATTGTAGCGAATGCTTCAGCCTTATCTTTTGCACTGATATGCTGGGCTTCTCCATCTTTGAGGATGGGGATATTTGTGGAGCCTCCTCCTCCAGTGAGTTGTTTAATTGTCCACCACCATTCACGACTGCATGTGGCAGGACTGCAGAGCTGTAAGTTCTGGGCCAAGAGCTTTGACTGTTATTCTTGTTTGTCTCACTGATAGTTTACAACATGGGCATTTCAATGTGTACCTAATTATTTGAGTGTTATTTGGAGAAAGAGGATAAAAGGCAGGTGCCAACCAGGTTAAATTATGCCTGAGATGGACTGCATGCATCTGTTATAAAAGCAAAAAACTGCGGATGCTGGAAATCCAAAACAAAAACAAAAATACCTGGGAAAACTCAGCAGGTCTGACAGCATCTGCGGAGAGGAACACAGTTAACGTTTCGAGTCCATATGACTCTTTAACAGAACTAAGTAAAAATAGAAAAGAGGTGAAATATAAGCTGGTTTAAGGGGGGGTGGGACAAATAGAGCTGGATAGAGGGCCAGTGATAGGTGGAGATAACCAAAAGATGTCACAGACAAAAGGACAAAGAGATGTTGAAGCTGGTGATATTATCTAAGGAATGTGATAATAAAGGTACAGATAGCCCTAGTGGGGGTGGGGTGGGGGTAAGGGATCGAAATAGGCTAAAAGGCAAAGATAAAACAATGGATGGAAATACATTTAAAAATAATGGAAATAGGTGGGAAAAGAAAAATCTATATAAATTATTGGAAAAAAGGGGGATCAGAAAGGGGGTGGGGATGGAGGAGAGTTCATGATCTAAAATTGTTGAACTCAATATTCAGTCCGGAAGGCTGTAAAGTGCCTAGTGGGAAGATGAGGTGCTGTTCCTCCAGTTTGCGTTGAGCTTCACTGGAACAATGCAGCAGGCCAAGGACGGACATGTGGGCATGAGAGCAGGGTGGAGTGTTGAAATGGCAAGCGACAGGGAGGTCTGGGTCATGCTTGCAGACAGACCAAAGGTGTTCCGCAAAGCGGTCACCCAGTCTGCGTTTGGTCTCTCCAATGTAGAGGAAACTGCATTGGGAGCAGCGAATGCAATAGACTAAATTGAGGGAAGTGCAAGTGAAATGCCGCTTCACTTGAAAGGAGTGTTTGGGCCCTTGGACGGTGAGGATAGGGGAAGTGAAGGGGCAGGTGTTGCACCTTCTGAGGTTGCATGGGACGGTGCCATGGGAGGGGGTTGAGATGTAGGGGGTGATGGAGGAGTGGACCAGGGTGTCCCGGAGGGAACGATCCCTGTGGAATGCTGCCGGGGTGGAGGGTGGGGGGGTGGGGATGGGGTAGGTAAAAGGAAGTTGTGTTTGGTGGTGGCATCATGCTGGAGTTGGCGGAAATGGCGGAGGATGATCCTTTGAATGCGGAGGCTGGTGGGGTGATAAGTGGGGACAAGGGGGACACTATCATGGTTCTGGGAGGGAGAGGAAGGTGTGAGGGCGGATGCGCGGGAGATGGGCCGGACACAGTTGAGGGCCCTGTCAACCACCGTGGGTGGAAAACCTCGGTTAAGGAAGAAGGAAGACGTGTCAGAGGAACTGTTTTTGAAAGTGGCATCATCAGAACAGATGTGACGGAGGCGAAGAAACTGAGAGAATGGGATGGACTCCTTACATGAAGCAGGGTGTGAGTAGTCGAGGTAGCTGTGGGAGTCGGTAGGCTTGTAATGAATATTGGTGGACAGTCTATCACCAGAAATTGAGACAGAGAGGTCAAGGAAGGGAAGGGAAGTGTCAGAGATGGACCATGTGAAAATGATGGAGGGGTGGAAATTGGAAGCAAAATTAATAAATTTTTCCAGGTCCAGACTCATGAAGCAGCACTGAAGCAATTATCGATGTACCGGCGAAAGAATTTTGGGTGGGGGCCAGAGTAGGACTGGAACAAGGAATGTTCCACTTATCCCATAAAGAGACAGGCATAACAGGGGCCCATGCGGGTACCCATAGCCACACCTTTTATTTGGAGGAAGTGAGAGGAGTTTAAGGAGAAATTGTTCAGTGTGAGAACAAGTTCAGCCAGACGGAGGAGAGTAGTGGTGGATGGGGATTGTTCGGGCCTCTGTTCCAGGAAGAAACAGAGAGCGATCAGGCCATCCCGTTGGGGGATGGAGGTGTAGAGGGATTGGACATCCATGGTGAAGAGGAGGCGGTTGGGGCCAGGGAACTGGAAATTGTTGATATGATGTAGGGTGTCAGAGGAATCACGGATGTAGGTGGGAAGGGACTGGACAAGGGGAGAGAGAATGGAATCAAGATAGCAAGAAATGAGTTCCGTGGGGCAGGAACAGGCTGACACGATCGGTCTGCTGGGACAGTCCTGTTTGTGAATTTTGGGTAGGAGGTAAAAGCGGGTTGTCCGAGGTTGGGAGACTATGAGGTTGGAAGCTGTGGAAGGAAGATCTCCAGAGGAGATGAGGTCAGTAACAGTCCTGGAAACAACGGCTTGATGTTCAGTGGTGGGGTCATGGTCCAGGGGGAGGTAGGAGGAAGTGTCTGCGAGTTGACGCTCAGCCTCTGCGAGATAGAGGTCAGTGCGCCAGACAACAACAGCACCACCCTTGTTAGCAGGTTTGATGACAATGTCAGGGTTGGACCTGAGAGAATGGAATGCAGCAAGTTCAGAGAGAGACAGGTTAGAGTGGGTGAGAGGAGCAGAGAAATTGAGATGACTGATGTCATGCTGACAGTTCTCAATGAAAAGATCAAGAGAAGGTAAGAATCCAGAGGGAGGGGCCCAGGTGGAGGGAGAATATTGGAGGCGGGTAAAAGGATCTATTGAACGGGGAGAGGACTCCTGCCCAAAGAAGTGAGCACGGAGACGAAGGCGGTGGAAGAAGAGCTCAGCATCGTGCCGAGCCCGAAATTCATTGAGATGAATTGCATGCATCTGTTGTCGGCCGCAGATCCATATTTACAGTCAAAGGAACTCCTTTCTTTCAAGCTGTCCTCACAAACTGTACTTCATTCAAGAATCAGTGAAATAGTTGTGCAATTTCCTGAAAATTGAAATCTCTCATCATAGAAACAACACTGCAATTGGCTGCCAAGGAGCATTGTGTTAGAAGTTTATATCCCTGGTTAATTCTGAGCAGCCACAGGGAACATCAGCAACATCAGTCAATATGCAATGTGCAGACATATCAAGAAAATGACTAATGCATTGTTCACAGAGAAAAATGTCACTATTTCTCCACAGACAATTAGCAATGGAATGCAAATGCACTGCATATAAATAAACAATGGCAGTATGCAAAGTCCAGGGCACCATTGACAAAATAACACTGAGGTCTGAATTTTCACAATGACGCAGAATCTCTGTTGTGCTGTCGAAGGAACCTTGGCGAGTTGCTGCAGTGCATCTTGTAGATGGAACATACTGCTGCCATTTTGCGATGGTGACGGAGGGAATGAATTCTTAAGGTGGTGGATGGGGCGCCAAGCAAGTGGGCTGCATTGTCCTGGTGTCAAGTTTCTCGAATGTTGTTGGAGCTGTTTCTCTCTCTACAGGTGCTGTTTGACCTCCTGAGTATTTTCAGCATTTTCTGTTTTTATTTGAGGTTTCCAGCATCCACTGTATTTTGCTTTTGTATTAAAAAGTTCAGGCAGTTCTTTTAAAATGAGGAATACTTTATCTGGAGTAGAGAAGATGATGAAAAAAATATCAAGAGAGGTTTGCATTTCCCGTCAGCTCATCTTGAATGGTGCCAATGGAGGTCACAGCTCAGCCCAAGTTGATCATTTTGTCCTTTCAGTTGCAAGGAAATGGGGAGGCAGCAGAAGGGGATTAAAGTCAACTATAATAGAAAATATTCTATTTTACTTTTTAAACCATTTTCATGAAATGTCATGTGTAAGTATAATTAACTCAGGTCTAAAACCAAGTGAACTGTAACTCTAGCTAACTTTTGAAAGTGTCCTCCATAATCATTTTATCCCATTTACTTTACCTTTACAAATCCAATAAAAACTTCAATCAACATAAAAGATAATAAAAATTAACCAAACAGATTAGATCTGATTGTTATTATGCTCAATTAGCTAGTGGATGAATCAACTATAACTCAAGCAAATTAAAATCCATAGCTTTATACTGATATATTTGAAGGGTGAGCTGTGGCTCAGTGGTAACTTTCCTGCCTCTGAGTCAGAAAGCTGTAGGTCTAAAACACCCCAGAGACCTGAACACATAATCCTGGCTGACATTGTGGTACTGTACTGTGGGAGAACGACACTGTCGGAGGTGGCGTCTTTAAGATGAAATATTAAACTGAGGTCCTGGTCTGTCCTTTCAGATGCACAATAAAGATTCCATAGAACTACTTCAAAGAAGGCCAGGGATAGTTGTCTTCTTGATGACATGTCCAATAATTTTCTGCCAACCAACGTCACTAAAATAGATTTTCTGATTATTATTGCATTACAGTTTGTGGAACTTGCTGTGTGCAAATTGGCAGTCATGTTTCCTACATTACAACAGTGACTACACTTCAAAAGTACCTAAGATGCTTTAGGATATCCTGAAGTTCTGAAAGGCACTATGTAAACACAATTCTTTCTTTTTATTCCAAATTGTGTTAAATTATATTTCTTCTTCTTCTCCAGGTGGCATCCTTGGCTATTCGAGGGTTGCCGAAACTTGGCTCATGCCATGGTTTTATTCTGGGGCAGGGCAAGGAGGCAGGCCCCAAGTCTACCTGAGACAGAACAGGGATTCAACCTCATGCTGTTAGTGTTATTCTGCATCACAGTGTAGACATCTCGCCAACTGAGCTATAACCAACCCCCGAAATTATATTTAAATTCATCAATGAACTTGAATATTGTAGCTTATTCTGCTAGAAGGTTGAGAGAGATTTTGCTCTGAATTGTAATATTTGAAATAGATTCACACTGTAACATTTTCTAAGATATTTTAAAATGTTATTCTTTGAAATAAAACTTATTCAATATCCCAATTGCCTTGAAATTTTTGTCCTTTACCGTCCTGGTATTAATTTTTTTCAGTCACATCATCCCTTAGACAAGAGATTTGCCAAAGCAGCTGTCTCTATTTACACAAACCACAAAATCTCACTATAAACCCTGCAAAGCAAACACACAGCAGGAAAATTAAGAATGTCAACGTCTAATAAATTCCAACAGACACTTGTATCAGTGTTTTACATTAGTTCTGTATATTCAATAAACATTCTTCAAACTTGACCTCTTTTGGCCATTGATATCAGAGGTCACCCTCCGTAAATGTTATTACAGAGCCTTGTTAAGTCTATTATGGTAGACGCAAGGTACATGGAAAACCCCAGGAGTATACTTACATCTGAAAAAGCAGGAGAAATACTAATTTTTCTTCCTATTTTAAGACCTGTACCAAATTGCAGGAACGTATAGTTGTATGATTGTGCAAGTCATTGTAAATGTGATGACAGAAACCAATGCTAGTCGTTTGGTAGTACAGAACTTGAGCATTGCTGAAAAAAGAGACACGTTGAAGCTTTTCATCTTGCATTCATCAGGACACTTCGCAAGAATACCAATATAAGAGGAAAACAACAATTTATACTGTATGAGAAGAGAGTGCTGATTGTTAGTAAGTGGACTCTGATTGGTAGAGGTGTTGCCATGAGAATGCACCAGTGATGGTGACTGACGGTTAATTGCCAAGCATTGTTTGAAATTTAAACCTGGCAGCTTGACCCTGAGGAATGAGTCAGCGAATGCCTGTCACTTATTTTGTTTAGCTGAAACAGACACAATGTGTATACGTATGCTTTCCATCTGCAAAGAACAGGGCTGTGTGTATTAATATATGTAGCTTCCAGTACACACAAATTCGCCACACCACAAGCCCGACTGACAATCTTAAATTGGTTGTCAGCATAATTCTTAGCACACCACAAGCCCGACTGACAATCTTAAATTGGTTGTCAGGATAATTCTTAGCACACTGAAGATTATTTCGCAAATTATGTCTGATCGCGGAGTTAAAAGATGAGTGCAAGAGTTCCAGACGAAAAGCTTCGACATGTCTCTTTCTTCAGCAATACAGAAGCCAATGAATATAACAGCAATAATGAATTTTCATTTTAACCTGAATGATGGCCTCTAAAAGTGACTATTGCTGATGTTAGATTAACTGATCTAGTTGATATATCCCAGCTACAGATTTTCAGGTTCAGCATTGGATTCAAAGTCTCTGGTCACCCTGATAAGTGGACATCACATCCCCATAGAGTCTGGACTGGACCTATTTCAGCTCATTATCTTGTTAGGCGATAGCATGAGCCAGGATAATACTATAAAATCCTGGTTATGTATACTGGCTATGGTAATCTCACATGTGCATTCTCCAGTCTTTACCGAAAGCAGAATAAAAGCAATATAGTAAGATGAAGCATGACCGTAAAGCAACGACCTGATTTAATTTACATAAAATGAATTAAGCAGAACACAGTTTTTGAAATGATCCATTCATTTGCTATGATTCTGTGCCTCATACAAACAATACAAACATAAACTCCATTGACAATTCGGGCACGAACTTCCCCTCAATCTAGTTCAACCCAATCTACTGGCTGATCTTTTTCTGTTACAAGCTGCATGGGTGTACATTATCACTGTTGTGAGAGAGAGGGAGCACGAGTCTGTGAAAGTGAGGAGATAGAGCATGCATACAAGAGTGAGGACAGATGCTTGAGAGAGAGAGAGAGAAGACAAATAAAAAGAAATAATTTGTATTTATATAGCAGCATTCACAATCCCAGAGAATTTCACAGCCGATTAAGTGGTGCGGTCACTCTTGTAAGGTAGACAATGCAGTAGATAAATTATGCAATAGCAAGAATTTGAAATTAGCTGTAAGATGGGGAGTGTGTTGGATGAGGGTGTGAGTGAGTAAGAGGGGATGAGGGAGAGACAGAGGGGTGCAAGAGAGATGGAAAGCAAGAGAGAGAGCGAGGGGCATGGCGTGACAGGAGAGACAGGAGGCAAGAGAGAGAGAGAGGAGAGAGAGAGAAAGGAGGCAAGAGAGAGAGCGTAATAGAGACAGGGGGCAGCAGAGAGATACATGAGCGAGAGAAGCGGTGGGATTGGGTGACAAGGAACTCAAGCAAGCGAGGGTGAGAGATAGGGTGAAAGAGTGTGAGAGACAGAGGGTGTTGAGTGAGGGTGTGAAAAGAAGGGGCTGAGAGGGGGTGGAATGAGGGAAAGGGGGCAGGGCATGGGAGGTAAGAGATGGGCCGAGAAAGAGATGTGGGGGAGGGGTTGAGAGGAATGGGGAAAGAGAGAGAGGGCAAGAAAGGAGGTGTGAGGGAAAGAGGGGTCAAGAGGCAGGGAGCAAGACAGAGGGGTGAAAAAGAGAGGGGTGTAAAAGAGGGGGGTGAAAGAGAGGGGGGGTGAAAGAGGAGTGAAAGAGAGGGAGTGAAAGAGGGGTGAAAGGGGGGGTGAAAGAGGGGGTGGGAGAGAGAGGGGGCGTGAGTGTGGGTGTGACAGAAGGGGGTGAGAGAGAGAAAGAAGGGGTGAGAGAGGGGTTGAGAGAAAGAGGCGTGAGAGGGGGTGAGAGAGAATGGGGCAAGAGAAGGTGGAGTTGAGGGAAGGGAGGACAAGGAATTGAGAAAAGGAGGGAATGCCGCCAGAGTATGAGGTGGGGAGAGGCAGACATGAGAAAATAGGGGTGAATGATGAGACAGCAATGAGAAGAGAGCCTGTAATTGGGGAGAAAAAGGGTCGAAGGGTGAAAGTGAGAGCAAGAAAGAGGAAAGGGGCATGTACGCAAGTTAGTGAGACAGCAAAGAAGTAAAAATTGAAAAAAAAGTGAGAAAGGTAGAACATAGAATGGAAAGGGTTCTTTGATCCCTCCCTTAGTTCCGTTTTTAGGATAATGCCTCATTGAGTTACCACTCTGGTCCCTTTGATATGGGAGCCCAAGACACTCGAGTACCTGTTTATTTAAGACCGTTTATTTAAGGCCTCAGTTACGCTGATGGAATGAAAATCATTCTTGGGCATTTAGTGTCAGAAAGAAATCATTCAGCTGAAAAGGTGTGAAACGCTTATGAATGTACAGGACAATCCCTATTGTTTACTTCTCACACAATCCTTGTGTTTAGGATTTTAAATGTACTTAAAATGAAATACTGAATGCTGGATTTAAAAGATTGTCAAACTGGACTAAATAAACTACCACAGCAATGAAATATTTTCTTCTTACAATCTCATCTAAAGCCCATTAAATGTAAAAAAAATGGATACAATTTGCAAGTATACTCTCCTGATGTGAAGGCTGCTGCATGGGAGGGCAGATTTTGGATTATCACACTGTAGGGCTGATCCTGTATCTCCCAATCCTGTTTTGCGAGGCTCCGTGCCAGAAACCTCACCTTGCAAAATGTACCTAGTAGATTTTTTTGCCTTCAGTGGCCTACACGATGTCCTCTCCAATTCTATCAGCTTAACTCAGCTGGAGGCTGTTGCGCCCAAGTCAGAAGGTTGTGGGCTCAAAGTTTCACCCCAAGGATTTGAATATATAAGCTAAGCTGATATTTCAATGCAGAAGAGGGAGTGTTGCAGTGCTAGAGTTGTTGGCTTTTGAGACATTAAACCAAAGGCCCATTGATTAATGTTAAAAATAACCATGGGCCTGAATTTTCAGCTGGGCTGGCAGGTGGGATCGGCGTCGGCTGGGAAACGGACCACTGACTGCGATCGGCCCCCGACCGTGATATCACGCTGGCTGGCCGAAATGCACACTGAAAAGCTCAGCGCTGCCGGGGTGGGGGCGGGAAGAGGGTGGGTGATTATGTTTCTGTGCACGCGGGCGAGCACTGCGAGAAAGCTCCCTGAAGGCAGAGAGCTGTCTCGGGGAGCTGCAGATCTGAAAACCAGGGAATAAAGTTTTGAAAATCAGGAAAAATATGACCAAGCATCACAACCAGGCACCTGAACATACAGGTGATAAAAATACTGCCCACAGATTTTTATTTTTATTTTATTTAATAACGGAAACCTCATTCCGCCCTTGGATAAGGGTCGATGAAAAATGTAAAGGTCGCCTGGCCGATTCACTTGTCCGCCAACCATAAGTTTGGGCCAGCTACGAAAAATAACAGGCAACTGCGCCGTTAATGGGCTTAATTGCCCTCTTAATTGTCGGCAGGTGCGCTTCCAACTTCTGTGTGCACCCGCCTAGTGAAATATCACACGAGTGCGGGATAACATCGGGATGCTTGTCCGATGTCATCTCGTGGGGTTTTATGCCTGATCAGGCGGTGCGCACGCCCGCCTGCGGGACATAAAATTCAGCCCATGATATTAGGTTAAGAAGAGCAGACAGTTCTCCTGGTGTCCTGGCCAGCCTTCCCCCTCATATAATAAGAGTGTTGCCCACTCGGCACGAGATTTGCAAGCCACTCTCAATCTCTTCAATTTTTGCATACAAGAAACTCGGATTGTCCTTGAACGTTGCCAAAATACAACCCACATCAGCCCACACTTGGTCTGCCAAATATTTCACCTCCCATATAGGGAATATGTTGAGCACTTCCCATACCTTGGCAACTACCTCTCTCAAGAGGCCACCATTAATAAATGGGAGATCCAACACCAGATCAGTCACGCCAGCTCAATCTTCTACAAACTACGGGACTGTGTTTGACAACAAAGATCTCCGCAGATCAACAAAAGTCCTGTGTGCAGGGCAGATGCCATCACCACACTCCTGTATTGCAGTGAGACCTGGATTGTGTAGTCGTCGGCTGTCTCTTGATTCGTGGATGATGTCTATTCAGGGTCATGAGTTTCTGCCATAGATCTTCATGCCGATTCTTGACTCACAGGTCTTTGGGCACGTGGGTCATGGTGTCCCACAAGGTAGTGGGATAAGAAGTGCAGGATTTGCTTCCTTTTCTTTTCAGTTCTGGGCACCACACTTTAGAAAAGATGCAAAAGTCATGGGCAGCATGCAGAAAAGATTCACAAAAATGGTTCCAGGGATGAGGAACTTCAGCTACTCAGGTAGATCAGAGAAGCTGGAACTGCTATCCCCAGAGAAGAGAAGGCTGATAGGAGATTTGATAGAGGTATTCATGATTGTGAGGCTTCTGGACAGAGTAGATAGGGAGAAACTGCTCCCATTCGTGAAAGGATCGAGAATGAGAGGGGACAAATTTAAAGTAATTGGCAAAAGAAGCAAAAAGGGTACATGAGGAAAACTTCACGCAGCGGGTGATTAAGGTCTAGAATGCACTGCCTGAGAATTTGGTGGAGGCAGGTTCAATGAAAGCATTCAAAAAGGAATTAGGCTGTTATCTGAAAAGGAAGAATGTGCAGGGTTATGGGGAGAAGGCAGGGGGATGGCACTAGATGAATTGCTCATTCAGAGAGCCAGTACAGACACAATGGGCCAAATGGTTTCCTTCTGTGATTCTCTGTCAATTCTGTGATTCTCTGCTGCCACTCTGTCTCATCAATAAGGCGATGTGACTCAAAGCATGATGCAGCTCGATGGACAAGTTGCTGCCATTTTGAACGATTGTAGCAAGCTCCGCCTAGCCATTACTGACAAAGCTGCCGCGCTTCAAGCAGAGCTTCAGCATGTCTTTGAAATGTTCTCTTTGTCTTTTCCCTGGAACATTGGCATTTGAGAGTTGAGAAAACAGGACCTGGCGGGGCGACACATAAGAGCGCTAGAGAAATTCCATCAGCAATGCCTCTGCCACATCCTCCAGATTCAATGGGCCGTCAAACAAACACCAGTGCCCTTCTTGAAGCCAGCTCCACAAGCATTCAGGTAAAACTCCTGCGAAGAATTGGACACTGTGCCTGAGAGAGAGATCTTTCGCCTGCAAGCTACTTGGGTGGGTCGGGGTGGGGGGGGGGGAGAATTCACTTGTTCTTTTGTTTGCCTGCCGCACACATAATCACACACCAGCTTTTTAATTGATTTTTCCCTGTGTAGTCTGGAACAGAAAACATTATGACTCGCACCCAGAGTCCATGTTCTTTTCATCTCAGACCATTTACATGTTCTGAGATAATAAACCAACAGGAGATGGATTTTGGATGTCTGCTAAGAAGTGAAATCAGTCTTCTGTCTCCGCAACCACAGGAGATTAAGGTTCAGTCTTTTGCATCTTTCCTATATCCCATTTAAGTGTCCCTGCTTGAAGAAGGCCATGACACCTTTTCAGGTGCAACATTCCATGTTCTCTCAGGACAGGTCTGTCAGTATTTTCCACATAGGAATTTTCTAGAAAGTGATCACTTCACATTTTCAGCCAGTTTTGCTGAGTGTCTTTGCTTGTATTTCTTTTAAAGAACACAAGTCTTCCTTAAAAAGTTCAAATTGTCCATAGGTAATTTGTACCATTAGTCTGCTGTTGTACAATCTCTTGTCCAAAACCTTAAGTCTATGTCCCCTAGTCCTTGTACCATTAACTAATGGGAACAGCTTTTCTTTGTTTACTTTATCTAAACCTGTCATAATCTTGTACACCTCTATTTGATCTCCTCTCAATCTCCTTTGCACCAAGAATAACCACTTCTCTAACCTAACCTTGCAGCTAAAGTTCCTCATCCCTGGAACCATTCTGGTGAATCACATTTGCACTCTCTCAAGGACATTCACATCCTTCCTAAAGTGTGGTGACCAGAACTGGGTGCAATATTCTAGTTGTGGCTTAACCAGTGATTTATAAAGGTTCATAAGATCATACGAAATTGGAGTAGGAGGAGGCCTTTCGCCCTCTCGAGCCTGCTCTGCCATTCGATAAGAACATGGCTGATCTGATTATGGCCTTAACCCCACTTTCCTGCTGGCCCTTCATAACCCTTGACCCCCTTGTCGTCATTTAAAAATTAAACTCAGCCTTGAATATATTCAATGATCCAGCCTTTGTATTCAATGGGCAGAATCGTCCCAGGTTTGCACAAAGTGTGGTAGCTGGCAGGAAAAAAGTTGTTTTACCCATTGGCCACAATGCAAGGTTTTTGCACTATGTCATCCCATTCCCGGCGTGTCTGGCCTCATTATTAATGCATTCCCGGGAAACGTGCCGGATTGCTGGTGAGGCAGCCTCTGATTCGCCCACCCCACCATCACCTCAGACCTTCAGTAATCTGAGTGCCATATTAAAAAGGCACCCCTGTACAGAGCTAGTACTGCCTACAGGATCAGAAGCTACTGCAAAGTCATGGCTGCCAAAGGGAGGAAACACGTTAAATTTAGTGATATCTCCCTCAGGCACCTACCAGATGCAGTGGAGGCCTGCCGTGATGTCCTCTATGCCCACTTTGGGCGAAGATAGGCAAGCAAGGTCAGAAATCCTGCATGGGGGGCAGTGGTAGCGGTGGTCAGTGCCAACGCCCTGCAAAAGAGGACAGCCACCCAGTGCCTAAACAAGATGAATGATCTCCTCCGTTCCGCCAGGGTAAGTTACTCTTCACATCTCTCTCAACTTGTGTACTCAAACCCTTCACAGCATCCACAGGGATCTCACTCACTGCCAGTTCAAGGGACATCAACATTCACTGTCTCACACACATCTTCATCTGTCCTGCGGATCGTGTCCTCATCCCATCCATGGTACCACTCACCATCCACACATGCCAGGCATCCTTCTCAATCGGACCTGGCAGATGTCCTGCTTTCACTCTCTCCATCTGTGTTCATGCAGGACTAGCTGGCACACAACAAAAGGGAGAGATCGCAGACAGGTGGAGGAATGCTCGACATCAAGGTCCTCACAAACATTGAGCCAGCTGGCCAGCGATGATTTGGGCCGTTCCTGTGCTGACAATGATGGTGGCAGTGCTCAACCAAGTGAGGATCCAGCAGTGCAATATCCATCAGGCAACCATGCTGCAAGTGAATTCCTCTATTCTGCATTAATTATCTCTCCTTGCTTTCACAGGCACATCTGGGAAGCAGCCAAGGGGGTCCACAAGCCAGGTCCTTGACTCAAGCCCCGAAGACACCTCGGAAAAAGAATCTGACGACACCCTAATTAAAGACCAGTCACAACGCTCATGTACACCCTCCACCAGTGCAGAGGCATACCTTGGTGGGACCTAGTTCTAGAGTAGCCTTGGGGTCACAATCTGGTGATTTGGTGAGCACATGACATTGTCTGATCCACAGTAGGCGGAGGCAGGGATTTCCCAGGTTTCCAGTACTCGGAGGCCAGAAATCTGCTGTCCGTCCGCCTTCAGTCTGAGGTGATAGCACCGGCATGCCAATGCACTGAGATCAACACTGGTAGGATGGCGGCTGCCAGGGGAGACCTTGATCCAAGACATCAGTCCTGCACTGCCACGCGGTCTGAACTCCATCGCTGATACCACAGTTGGCCTCCAGCAATGTCAATGCAAGATGGGTGCGGGGCAGCTTGATCTCACTCCAGCTTTCCATTCCCCTCAAGGAGTCAACCAGGGGCCCTCAGGCACCCATAGGGAGTAAGATCAGCAGATGCACACCCCAGGAGCATACACCCAGGTGACTCCGGCCGATCCAAATCTCCTCTTCCTGTGACCCCAGCAGCTCCAGGTCCACAAGCCGAGGAGAGTGTCACTGCCACACAGCAAGACCCCGAATGCAGGCCGGGGCCCTCCAGGTCTCTACCCTCCAGAGGACGCCCGCCAAGGTCATCACAGACAGGGCATAGCAGTCAACAGACTGCCTCCACCTCGGCTATGGATGTTGGGAGAGCACCAAGGCGTAGTGGCAGGGTTAGGAAGGTTAAGAAGATGTAACTCTTTTGAGTCAACCAAATAAACTAAATTAACAAAATCAGGGACAAAGTAAAAAGCAGTCCCTTAAAGAGAAACTGCAAAAACAACAAAATTTAAAGGAAACTTGCAAACATTAAACCAAAATGTGATTAACAGGGTCAATTAAACACCCCAGTCCCCGCGGTGCCCACCGGGCATGGAAGGCCTTGACAGTGCCGACAGACGCGGCACTGTGCTCCCTCTCTTGGGACACCCGGCCGCGAACATAGCCATTGAAGAGGAGCAAACAGTGAGTCTGATGACCCCCTTGATCGCCCACTGCCTGGACCTGTTAATGGCCAACTTGGCCAGGCCCAGGAGCAGGTTCATGAGGAGGTCCTCCTCCCTCCGAGCCCCCCTCCGCACCGGGTGCCCGTAGATCAGGAGCGTGGGGCTGAAGTGCAAACAAAACGACAGTAAAAGGTTTTTAAAATAACTGAAAAGGGAGTGCAGCCTACAACACCCTATATAGACATGGTCCACGGACTCCACAAGGCTGCAAAAGACGCAGGTATCTTGGGAGAACCGACACAACCTAAGATTATAGGGGACTGCTGCATGCAACACCCTCCACCCCAGGTCCCCGATGGAAAGTGGGAGGACACCCTGTAGAGGGCCCCTCACTGGGGACCTGCACCGCCGGACGGCAACAAGACATGGCAGGGCGTGTCCTGGTGGCGGGCAAGGGCAAGAAAGTGAAGGGTGTGCAGCAGCAGCCCATACAGGAAACCCCTCCACGCTGTGCTAAAGGCCAAGGAGGGCATTTCCGTGAGGCGACTCAGATTGCAGGGCACTGGCTCCCAAGGGAGGGTTCGGGGCTTGGAGCCAATGTGGAATTCCGTCTGAACAGGTGTATGCTCGGATGGAAAACCACCGCGCACCTGCACCACCTCGAGTCCCAGAATGACGTTGGGGCCGAGTATGACTGTCCTAAGCTCTTGAATGGCATCGGCCACGAGCCGGATGTCCACGGACATGTGATGTGTCAACTCCCGGGGAATCATCCAGCTCACTCCTCCACCACCCAGCAGTCCCTGATCCTGGTCACCCCGGCAGCCACAGCCCTCCTCTCCACCAGCCACTGAAAAGGACGGAGGGATGGATTCCTGATCAGTGGCTCTCCGACGATAGCCGCTACTCCTGATGGCAGAGAACTGCATCACGAGGCGACCATGTTCCAGACTTTGATCAGGTCCCGGTAAAAGACGGACAATGCCTGCAAGGATCCATGAAGGCCCCTCACATCTATAAATAGGAGCTGCCCATCATAATTCAGGCTGTGCACCTGGTGGAAGAAATACTTCACCAGGGGACACCATCTCGGAGGGGGCTCTATGTAAAGATATCGCTGCAGGGCCTGAAGGCGGAAAGTTGCCACCTGGGTGCGTAGGCACACCAGCGCCTGACCGCCCTCCCTAAGCAGGGGACTCAGAACCTCAGCAGTGACCCAGTGCAGCCTTTTGTCCCAGAAGAAGTTGATGAGAATTCTCTGGATTTTTGTGACAAAGTCCAGGGGAGGGGTCAAAGTGACCGGCCGGTACCACAACATGGCGGCAATCAGCTGGTTTATGACCAGAACCCGACCCCGGTAAGACAGCACTCGGAGCAGTCCTGTCCAGTGCCGCAGGTGAGTGGTGACTTTGGCCTCCAGCTCCTGCCAGTTCGCCGGCCAGGATTCCTCAGCAGGGCAGAGGTGAACCCCCAGGTACAGGAGGCTGGTCCTGCTCCAGGTGAAAGGCCTGTGCTCCTCGGATAGGGAATCCATCTGCCACTGACTGACCAGAAGTCCAAAACATTTACCCCAGTTGATCCTGACAGAGGACGCGGTGGAGCAGAACTCCTGGCACTCGCACATCCTCCACAGGTCAGCCGGGTCGCTAAACATGAGGAGCACGTCATCGGCGTAAGCCGAGAGGACCATCCCGACGCCCGGCCTGCGCAGAACCAATCCCGACAACCTCCTCCGCAAGAGGCACAGGAAGGCTCCACGCAAATAGAATACAACTGGCCAGACAGGGGGCAGCCCTGACGTACCCCTCTCCCAAAGCAAAGGGGCGCCGTCAGGGACCCGTTAACCTTAACTAGACATTCCGCGGCGGTGTACAGAAATCGGATCCGGGCAACGAAATGCGTCCCGAACCTGAATGCTCGCGGAGTCCTGAATAAATATTCGTGATCCACCCTGTCGAACGCCTTCTCCTGGTCAAGAGACAGAAAAGCGCTTGGCAGACCAGTCCTCTGGGAAAAGTGGATGACGTCCCAGACCAGATGGATATTATCAAAGATGGTCCAGTCTGTGACCATGTAGGACTGGTCAGGGTGGATCATGTGGTCCGGCATGGTGCCAAGAGAAGACATTGCCTTGGCAAACATCTTGTAATCTGTGCTGAGGAGGGAGACCTGCTGCCAGTACTTTAGAAGGCGGAGGTCCCACTTAGACAGCAGGCCAATGACCTCCCTACACCATGTGACGGGAATCTCCTCGGTCACGATACTCTCCCCAGGACCCCCGCGAAGTCGCTCCCCAGAATGTCCCAGAACGCCCTGAATAACTCAACAGTCAGCCCGTCCCACCCCAGGGACTTGCCCCTGGAGAGGCTGTCGAGGGCGCCAGTCACTCCCCCAGACTTATCGGGGAGTCAAGCTTTCCGGCACCCTCCAGGCCAACCTGCGGCAGGTCCTCCCACAAAACTCTGTGAGCATCCTCGCTGGGCGGATCTGGAGAGAACAGGGCAGTGTAGTAGGATTTGGTAATGGCCCTGATGCCCTCCGGATCCGTGACATGGGATCGTTCGTCGGCCAGCAGCGTAAGGAGCTGTTGACGGACCCCGTGTCTTTTTCCCAGTGAGTGGAAGAAGGGGGAGCCGCGGTCCAGGTCCCGGAGGAACCGGATCCGCGACCTCACATACGCACCGTGGAACCCAACGAGCTGCAGGTCCTGCAGCACGCCCTTCTCCTCATCGTACAGCAGCCGCAGGGCCGGGTCCGCATCGGGCTGACGGAGACGTGTGTCCAGATCCAACACCTCCTTCTCCAACTCCTCGACCCTGGATTTCCGCCTCTTTGTCGACCCCCTCGCTTACTCCTGACAGATGACGTGGACGTGAGTCTTGCCCACAACCCACCAGAGCCTCAAGGAGGGGAAGCCTCCCCGCTTCCTTCTCCAGCCGGCCCAGAAACCACAGAATGAGTAGAGGAACCACTCGTCCTCCAGCAGCAGGTTGTTAAAGGGCCAGTACGCGGACCCCGTCCGAGTGCAGAATGCAACGAGTTCCGCCCACACCAGACGGTGGTCCGTGCACGGCAGCTGCTGCACAGAAGCCGATGGAACACAGGACACCAACGCCTCGGAAATGTAAAGGTGGTCGAGTATGGACACTCCGACTCCAGGTGACACAAAGTGAAAACGCTGGGGTCAGGATGGAGATGTCGCCAGACGTCCACCAAGTCGAAGGACCCGACCAAGTCCTGCAACTTACTCACACCTAGCGAGCGGTGCTGGGCACCGTGACTGTCCCGGGCCTCGAGGGTACAGTTGAAATCCCCCCCGAGGACAATGCCCTCGCCTGTATCGATGGAGCCGAGATGAGTGGACACTTCCTCAAAGAAGCTCGCTTGCTGCTGTGAGCCCAGGGGAGCGTACACATTCACAAAGTGAAGCGCCGCACCCCCCAGGCGCACAGTGAGGTAAAGCAACCGGCCTGGCACCGGCTCCTTGACCCCCGAAGATCTTTGGCTGAAAATGTCAGACTTGGAGGCTAGGTGACTCATGTAGAACCCCCCCTCGCCACTCCAGGAGCCACGTAGCTTTGTCTCCCGGAACGGTATGGGTTTCCTGCAGGAAGCACAGCGCATACTTCCCGTCCCAGAGGACTGAGAAGTTCTGGAACCTGCGCTGTGCGTCCCTGCTGCTGTTGATGTTGAGGCTGGCTTTGGTAGTCTTCATTGTCAGTGCTACCATCGCCTAATGCAAAGTGCAAGGAGAGGACTATTTTAATCCTTCCTCTCTTTCAGGAGCCCAGTGAGAAACGTGTGGACCCTCCTCTTCGTGTTCCGGTCCAGCCCAGGGGCCTTGAGGGCCTCACGGGCAGACCAGAAGACAAGAGGAAAAGAATGCCACCAGCCCAGGGCCGACTGGTCCCTGTCTCGGTGACCACGATTACTCACTAAAAAATCCTGGAGCTCCCGTAAAGGGATGAGGGGAGAATCGGTGGGGACACCAGAGGATCCACCACCTCACCCAACAATGACTCTAAGTTGTCCCGGGTGCTCACCACCTTAACCCCGCCCTCCTCCATGTCGTTGCCTCCAGCTTCTAATCCCTCCCCCGTATTGAATACGGGGGCTGGTTCGGAGCTGCCAGTCGGCTCCACCTCCACCTCGATCCCACCCCCAGGATCAAGGGCAGAGGGGTCCTCTCTGGTCTCCTCTTGGGGATGTGGGCCAAAGGGCGGTGGCGACTCACAGCCCTGCTCTCCCCCCAAGCACCAGGTCACCCAGTGAATCTGGAAAAAGTTCCGGACCTAGCTCTGGATGGAGGTGCCCGGTGCTGAAGGTTGGGACGGAGCTGAGAGGCCCTCCTCATCACCACCACCCGATGACTCAGCAGTTGGGGCCATGAAGGGACTGCTGCAGTCCCCTGGTGGGCCAGATGGCATCTGGGGGTACAAGGTGGGTCAGGGTGGGGCACCACCACAAGGACGATACCGTCACCGATCCCCAAGGGGCTCAGCTCAGGGGACTGCTGGGGGCTCCCAACAGAGGGCAGAGCGAGGACTTACGGGGCGGAGACCCCACCACCTTTTCATTGGGGGAGGGAACACATCCAACCTCACGAGTCAGAAGGTCATCCCCTCCAAGGGATGGCGTGTCTTCTGGGGTAGGCTGGGGGCTGTGGACACCACCATCTGTAAGACCCCCATCGCCCACGGCTGTTCCGCTCTCTGGGGTTTGGGCAGGTCCACCCACTTTAATAGGACCATCGGCTCGGGGTTGCGGGCCCCACCGCCGCTGGACCTGGGAACTCACGCGGGGCGATGACGGGCCAAGGACATGGCGCTGAGGCGCACATGGGCCCGGGAGCTCACGCGGACACGTCACCGGGGCCAGATGATGTTTTTACCCCCGAGCTGGCGTTTTCAGGGGTCTGGGGCTCAAGGCGGGTTTGGGGGGCTGCCTCCAGGTGGCAGGTTTTCCTCCGCACCTTCTTACAGAGCAGGGTCTCTCCCCCCAGCCTCACCGGCAGCCGAGATGGCGGTAACTGCCAGCGGCACCTCCCCTTGCAGAGAGGAAGATGGAGTGGTGGTGGGGGAGGAGCAGCGGTGCCAGCTGCGGCCGCCTGGACGGTGCTGGTGGCCTTGGCAGGGCAGTTCTTACGGACATGCCCCACCTCCTTGCAGACATGGCACCGCACACCATCCGCAGTCCAGAAGACCCTGTAGGCGGCCCCCTCAAACTCCACAGTGAAACCCCTCTCAGTGCACTCTTCCCGGGCCAGGCAGGCAAAAACCTGGTGCCGGAAGGAATATACGTGTCAGAGGGCCGCATCTTTGAGGCTGACCGGGATCAGCGTAACCCTTGACCTAACCTCTCCCAGTTGATGGAGGAGGAGCTCACTGGGGACAAAGGGCGGGACGTTGGAAAGTATGACCCTCTGGGCGTTGGCCTCCTAGGGCTCCACTGCCAGAAACGTCCCACCCACAGTGAGCCCCTTTTCTAGGGCTAGGTCCGACCTCAAGAAAATTATGGCTTTATGTACATTTATGTAAATTATGTACATTCGAGGCCATGACAATGTCTGAGGGGCCGACAATCCCAGCCATCACCTTTACGCAGGCCTTGATTGTCATTTCGGGTGGACGTCACTCTTCACCCCCAGGGCCTGGGTGAGGAGGTGGAAAGGTGACGGGGCCGCCGGAGCAGCTGCACCCGCATAGGTTTTCTTGGGGGGCCCCGCCACAGGTAACAGCACCGCCTCCACATTCGCCCAGGAAGGCCCGGCTACAAGTGACCCTGTCGCAGCCATAGGGGCTGAGCCACACCCACCCTGAGCTCTATATTCAACAATATACCACCCCGGGAAGAGGGGGAAAGGATGGTGTAACCTCCCCCTCCGGGATGACAAAAAACAGAGAGGAGAGGAGGGAGAGAGGCAAAGGAGAGGGAGACACAGAGGGAAAGGGTCAAGGGTGGGTGGGTGTCACGGAGTGGAGTGGAGTGTGGGTGGGGGCCTCAATATTCCTCCCGTAGGGGGAAAGCGATGTCCTCATCAGGCAGCTCGTACTGCCTGACAGACACGAGTCAGCCCTGTCCCCCTTCACCAGGCAGCACAAACTACCTGGACTCAGATGCAGTCGGTGCGAGGAGGGGTGGCGATGTGGTGACCCTTCTCCCCCAGGTCTCTGCAGCGGTCTTCTCTCCTCCCCCTATAAAACACACGGTTGTCTTCAGCCCCACCGCACAAAAGTCCAGACACCCATCTCGGATGTTGAGCCAAACAGTCCTTGCCTCCTGACCTCCCTGTCCTGCAGCAGCACCACCTCCTCTCTTTCTCTCTGTCTCTCTCTCCCTTTCTCTCTTCTCCAGGCCTTTGGCCCTGCAAACTCCAGGTCCCCAGCAACACGGAGGATGGACTAAGTCTTGAGGGAAGGCAGCAACACAATAATAAGGCCAGCCACAGGAAAACAGCAGCGGGAAAAGCCACTGGAAATTCCACAGCAGCAGGAACAGCCACAGGAAATCCCACAACAGCAGGAACAGCCACAGGAAATCCCACAGCAGCAGGGACAGCCACAGGAAATCCCACAGCAGCAGGAACAGCCACAGGAAATCCCACAGCAGCAGGAACAGCCACAGGAAATCCTGCAGCAGCAGGAACAGCCACAGGAAATCCCACAGCAGCAGGAACAGCCACAGGAAATCCCACAGCAGCAGGAGCACCCACAGGAAATCCCACAGCAGCAGGAACAGCCACAGGAAATCCCACAGCAGCAGGAACAGCCACAGGAAATCCCACAGCAGCAGGAACAGCCACAGGAAATCCCACAGCAGCAGGAACAGCCACAGGAAATCCCACAGCAGCAGGAACAGCCACAGGAAATCCCACAGCAGCAGGAACAGCCACAGGAAATCCCACAGCAGCAGGAACAGCCACAGGAAATCCCACAGCAGCAGGGACAGCCACAGGAAATCCCACAGCAGCAGGGACAGCCACAGGAAATCCCACAGCAGCAGGAACAGCTACAGGAAATCCCACAGCAACAGGAACAGCCACAGCCAGCACCAAGCACAACCACAGCAACAGCCACACAGCTGAGCAGTAACGAGGTGCAGCCTGGGCACGGGTATTAATCACTTGTACACAATGTTCACTATTATAAATAAACTCCCAAGGATGTCTCTTTGCTTATGGCTCCTTGATATGATGAGCAGTGTTCGTGTCACTCAGATGCAAAACCTTGGTTCCTGCACAAGATAAAGGCAGGTGTCTCAGGCTAGGGCCTATTCCCTGTGCAGTGTGTAACCCTCAGAGCAAAGTGATTGTCCAGTTTCTCACTCACTGGACACATCCTTGATGCCTGCACCTCGATGGTGCTCATTATTGCTGCCAGAATGTCGTGGGCAGGCATCAGAGTTCTGTCATTCTCTCTGTGTGCTCTCAGCACCTTTGAGGTGGGGCTGGCCCCCATCTCTTCAGCATCTGTGACCAGTGGTGCTGTGCTCCTGAGGGGTCAGGTGCTGAAGGCTGACAAAGGATCAGGTGCACTTAAAATTTCATAGCTGCATCTCCATGACATGAGCCTGTGCACTGAGGGTATGTGCGCTGCCATTGGCCACACAGGAGTCAAATGTTCACAGATGCAAGGTGAGGATGTCAGGACTGTACTCACTGCATCTCGTTGTCATCATCCTCCATGAATCTTGCGGCTATGAGGGCCTCCTGAGCGTGCCTGCCTCGTCTGACCAGTGCGATGGCTTCATTACTGGCATCCCCGACTTCGAGGACCTCATCACCCTCATCCCCTTCAACGTCCTCCTCATCGGAGTAGACGTGCAGCTCTTTCATCTCCTCCTCAGCCAGATCCTCCCTCCTTTGCTGCACCAGGTTGTGTAGCATGCAGCAAGCTATGATGATGCACAACACCCTCTGGGGATTGTATTGCAGTGCTCCAAAAGACCTGTTAAGGCACCGGAACCTCATTTTTAATTCGCCTATCATTTGCCCCACTGAAGTCCAGGTCACAGCATGAGCCTTGTTATACCATCTGCTGCAGTCTGAGGCCACTGCACATGCGTCATCAGCCACGTCCTCTGTGGGTAGCCCTTACCCCCGAGGAGCCAACCCTGCAGCCCCTCTGGACCCTGGAATTTGTCAGGGATCTGAGAGCTGCTAAGAATGTAGGAGTCATGGACACTCCCTGGGAACCATGCGCAGACCTGTAGGATGTGTTTGTGGCGGTCATACACCAGCTGAGCCTTCAGCAAATGGAAGCTCTTATGGTTGATGTAGTTGACTGGTTGTTGCCACGGAGATCTAAATGCCACGTGAGTGCAGTCAATGGCACCCTGCACCTGTGGGAAATCTGAGATCTGTACAAGTCCCAGCGCTCTTGCTTCCTGGCTTTCCTGATCCCGGGTGAAATGCACAAAGTTCTGTGCCTTTGCGAAGATGGCACCCGTGGCCTCTTGGATACACTTGTGGGTGGAGACTTGCGAGATCCCACACAGGTCACCTGTGGAGCCCTGGAAGGAGCCACTGGCATAAAAATTGAGTTTCGCGGTCACTTTCATGGCCACTGGCACTGGATGCCTTCCATGTCCCTGTGGTGCCAAATCCTGAAGCAGGTGGCATATCTGACCAACCAGTTCCCTAGACATGCGCAGTCTTTGGCGACACTGGTTCTCAGTCATCTGCAGGAATGACAAACACCGTCTGTGGACCCTGGGTCTAGCGAGACACATATGAGCGACATCTTGTTGTGGATCTTCAGCTGCTTGCGCAGTAGGCCCTGCCATCTCTTCATCTTGAGGGAGGTGCTCCTCTTTTTGCCGAGCCAGGCACCTCCGCCACTCTCTTCTTCTTCTCTGCTCCCTGTAAAGCCATGAGGCATAGCGCTAAATCACCAGGCTCCATGGTCCTTATGTTCTCCTCCTGAAGGATCAAAGTGGGAGATTCGTGGGTTAGCATGGGTGCACTAAGAACCTCTCTTGGTTAAGTCGAAAGGCCCCTTCATGCATGCCGGAGAATGCTGGCCACCGCTTGGATGGCCAGTGTGTAGTGTGCTCATTGGCTGTCCGAAACCCCACCCACCCAACTCCGCCCCACTCCATTTGACTGATTGGCGGCAGCTTCAGCCATTGGACTGCATGCTGTGCTCTCAGCTCAGGCTCAGGCATTCTCCTAACCCACACTGCAAGGCTGCACTGTTAGCTTGAACTGTAATGCATACTGGTCCAAACCTTAATAACGACATTGCAAGGGGCTGTGAGCACGTCCACCAGTGACTGCACCATGGTCACCTTTCACAAGGGGATTGTACAACTTGTCCAATTAGCCAATTGTTCTGATGCCCCTAAAACACACATTAATTTGCAGTCTGCGCCCAAGGGGTGAAAAGTTCTGGAGCATTTGGTGGCACATTCCCGCTTTTGCTTTGCTAGAGTGGGCAGAAAAGCTTCAGAAGCCAGACTCCAAGCGTGGCAATGGAGCTGCTGCTGAACGGACTCAGCTGTGGAAGAATGCTCACTTTTGACAAGCTTTTCCAAGTGCGTAGCCACTTCCCTCATCACCCAGCCTCCCCCAACCCCCAGCATGTGCTTGTGTACTTCCTTCAGTCTGTGCTGCCCGCGCCTCTCCCACACCCTCCCGGCCTGACCAGCACTGGGGCCCTTGCCCCAGCACCGCACTGAAAGCCAGCCGGAAAAAAGCGACTTGCCTGTGCCCCCTGCGATCGTGCAGCGCCTCTTCCTTGGGGCACAGCGAGCGCTGTGCAAGGTTGTGGGCACTCACATCCGAATTTAACCCCGAAGTTAAGCTCGCCAGGTGCACACCTTTTAAAGGCAGTCATGAAGCATGCCGTTCTGAAGTCACACAGACGTGGGTGGTAAATTTGACATGAGGGGTGATTCCAGTGAGCAGGGCTGCTAATGAGATGTTACAGTATTGAAATTATGTTCCTGATGTGCAGCGATAGGAAACACGGCGCACGGGCAGAGCAGATAATTGCAAACTGGTTTCACGGTGGCCTTAAACCAACTTTTGGCCTCCTTGCCATTTGTCCCATTCCCCCTATTGCCTGCTATAACATCTAACGCCAACAGGACCAGAAAATTCCGGCCAATGCCTCGATTTATGAAACCCAAGATCGTGTATGCTTTTCTAACTATTCTCTCAGTATGACCTGCCACCTTCAAGGATCTGTGGACATGGACTCTCAAGTCCCTGCACACTCTTTAGAACTTTTCCATTAAATCGATATTGTCTCTCCCTATCCCTTCTGACAAAATGCATCACCTCCTGCTTCTTTGTAATAAATTCTATCTGCCACTTGTTTGGCCATTCTGCTTATCTATCTATATGTTACAGCTGATTTGTATCATCCTCACTGTTTGCCACACTTTCAAGTTTGGCATTATTATCAAATTTTCAAATTTATACCTTTATTCCAATATCCAAGTCATTTATCTATATCAAAATGGTGGTCCCAGCACTGACCCTTGGGGAACATCACTGTCTACCATCCTCCAGTATGAAAAACAACCATTCACTACAACTCGCTGTTTTCTGTCCTTAAGCCAATGTTCTATCCAAACTGAGACTCCCCCTCCTGTTTAATGAGTCTCAATCTTCTTAAGCAGCATTTTGTGTGGTATTTTGTCAAATTGTCTTAAAATCCATATAGATAACATTCATTGCATTCCCCTCACCATCCTTCTCTGTTACTTCAACAAAAAATTCAATTAGATTGAATTAGTTCATAGCACTCTCGCCTCTGAGTCAGAAAGTTATGGATGCATAGTCCCACTCCAGGGCTTGAGCATAACAATCTAGGTGGACACCTCAGTGCAGTGGTGACTGGATGAGACATTAAACCAAAACCTCATCTGCCCTATGAGGTAGATGTAAAAGATCCCATGGCACTATCTTGAAGAAGAACAGGGAAATTATTCCAGTGTTCTGACCAATATTTATCCCCCAGTGAACAACACAAACCCAGATATTGTCATTATCACATTGGTGTTTCTGGATGCTTTCTGTGCATAAACTGGCTGCTGCATTTCCTACAGTGAAAACAGTGATTACACTTCAAAAAGTACTTCTTGGCTGCAAAGCGCTTTGGGACGTCCGGTGATTGTGAAAGGTGCTATGTAAATGCAAGCCTCTCTTTATTTACTCAGCAGGTCAGGCAGAATCGGTGGAGAGAGAAACAGTTAATGTTTCAGGTCAATGACCTTTAGGCAGAACGATTCTGATGGTCATCAGACTGAAATGTTTATTCTCTCTACAGATACTGCCAGACCCCCTGAGTATTTCCAGCATTTTTGTTGGATCCAGTGCCCTTGGTTTGTTGGGGTTAAAGGATCCAGGTTGCATGCTTGTTTCGGGGTGACTGAGTTGGTACAGAGACAGAGAACATCAGGAGATCATTGTTAGAATGAACACATGCTGTTTATTTACGAAAACAAAACTCAGCAGCTACACTTGTGTGCTCACAACTCATAACTCTGTCTTCACTCTTCAGTGCCTAACTCAAGACTCTCCCACTGAGGTAGCCCGCTCTACTCTGCTATTGGGTATTAAGACCATGTGATCTTACATTACAACACTTGTCTTAAAGGTATATTACACATCAGATTACTACAATTTTCTGTTTCTCTATCAGATTTCCAGCATCCACAGTGCATTGTTACCTCTCCAGTCTGGAAACTGAAATCCAGAAACACCAGTTGTCTGGAATTTTTTTTGAGTGGGCCCACGCAAATCACATAGTCACCACTCGGGGCAATGCAACCATCAAGTAATAATAAATCTGATGCCATTTATGGTAATTCTAATTTTCCTGCTTCTACTGAAGATCCACAGTCTCACAAACCTCTGTAAAAAAAATTCTTCTGCTCTCTGTCTTAACTCACTTACACTTAATCTTATACCTAGGAACATAGAAGCAAGAGTAGGCCATTCAGCCCATCGAGCCTGCTCTGCCATTCAACATGATCATGGCTGATCATCCACTTCAATGCCTTTTTCCCACACTATCTCCATATCCCTTTATGTCATTGGCATTTAGAAATCTGTCAATCTCTGCCTTAAACATACTCAATGACTGAGCTTTCACAGCCCTCTGAGGTGGAGAATTCTAAAGATTCACAGCCCTCTGAGTAAAAAAAATTCTGCTCATTTCAGTCCTAAGTGCCTTCCATCTTATTTTGAAATTGTGTCCCCTGGTTCTAGACTCCCCAACCAGGGGAAACATCTACCCTGTCTATCCCTTTAAGTAGGTTTCAATGAGATCACCTCTCATCCTATGCCTCCTGTTTTAAATTCTACCACTGGAAACAGTCTGCTTCTAACTACTCTGTCCCATCCCTTCATAATTTTAAACAACTCAATCAAATCACTATGTTTAAATAATACCTGCAATTTTTCAGGTGTTTCTTTGTACTTGTATACCCTCATACCAGGCAGAATCCTAGTGATTCCCTGCTGCCACCATTCCACTGCTTCAACACTCATTCTAACACAGTTCAAAACTGTATATAGTACACCAACTGTTGTCATACCAGGATTTTATATAGATTACCTATTTGAATTATAGCATTACGTTTCAATTATAGAATCATTGACTTGTATATTTTATACTTGTTATAAAATCTAATATTCCATTAACTATTTTTTAATATTACCTCAACTGAATAAGGCTGCTTTTAATGTCATGAGCTTCAATCCCCAAATCCCTCTCTAATCTTCCACATCACCTATCCTTCTCTTATGCAAAGTAGTTAACTTTTTACCAGATGATTATTAATTTATTCAATGAATTACTATGTATTGCACCTAGATTTACTATCAATGCTCACATAAATAATAGGCACTCAGAAAGGGCCACCAAGTGCAACGCTCTTACAAATGCAAAGTTTATAAGGTTGTTTTGTATTTGGGACTGTGGGCGGAATCGTCCCAGATTTGCACTAACTGTGGTAGCCAGGGTAAGGCAGCCATCTCATCACTCTAAACTGACACATTCACAAAGCCATCACACATTCACTGGCATCTCACTCACTGCCAGCTCAAGGGACATCACCACTGACTCATTCACATAAACCTTCACATCACCATCTGGCTTCATCTCCTCTGGAGACTGCCTCCTCAGCCCTCGCCATCTTGACGCTACTTGCACAGATCAACATGGGCCCCCACACACACCCTTGGATACCCCACTTCCCCAGTACAGCCCTTGACCTGCAGCCTCTTCCCTTGCCTGAGGCCACTTCTCTCCGTTCCCCAAGCAAGCCCTAGCCTTGCAGCCATTTAAAAGCCACCCCGCCTTACGGCTGGTGTGATAGGTAGAGACTGTGAGCCCTTTAAAAGTGACGTGGTGCTGCCTGGTGCTGATGGCCATGAGTGCTGCCTGAAGAAATGTAGGCAAACAAACATCGAAGTCCCAAATGAACCACAGCTTGCCAGGTAAAAATTGCTTATGTACAGTTGTGAAAAATGCCGATGTGCTCAGATGATCCAGTTTGGGAGGATGAGCAGGGCTTATAATGCTATGCAGATGTATTAAAATGACATTCCCGACATCTGGCGGTGGGAAACACAGCCCGCCATGGATGGGTGGCGTGGATGATTACAAACTGGTTTCACGATGTCGTGAAACCGATTTTTGGCTTTCCTGCCATATTGTCCATTCATTTCCGCCATGACGCCCAATGCCAATGGGGACAGAAAATTCCAGCCTGTATCTTTAATTTAAGGTAAAATGGAGGAATGAACGGGGCTCATGTGACCTGCTCTGAATTCTGCTCAATAATAAGCCTGGGTGGTTGGTTGCTATTGGGACAAAAGGGGCCCCAAGAAAAGAGACTTGCTGAGCAGGTGCAAGACATTCATACCTGTGGACAATGGCAAGAGCATCTGTGCTAACTGAGGGTACACTGCTAGTTTCCACGTCTCACGGGGAAGTGTTAGGAATGCCAGGTTTTAAAAACAGTTATACTTTAAGCTGTCTATTTAATTTCAAGCTAGAATAGAATTGGGGTCTAGAGGATAGCTAATTGGCATTTCTACCTAGATACAAGGCCCATGCGATGCACACTGCCATGGAGTTGGGCTTTGGAAAGGAAAGGGTCCATAGCAAACCACTGTAGTATCTGATCACAGGCTTTTATGGGCATCTGAAACCAGGCTTTAAGGTGTCTAAGCTTCCTTCAGCTGTCTGCCTCCTGCATTTGTAGGATAAACTCAGATGAACTCTGCATTTTGGAAACTGTACAGGGCCAGCAACAACAGGAATACCTCAGTACGGGTAAGCAGAAGGCAAACACAGAGATGCAATTCCACAACATTTAAGATTAAGTGAATCGTATTGAATGTGCTGCAGTGAAAAGAAAGTCCCAAAGAACCCAGCTCCATTTTGGATCTGGTGGAGAATTCCGGCTCCAATGAGCAGCCATGACAGTCGCTGTTAAACCTTCATCACTGACTTAGTATCATCAAACATGTTCTTCTGCCCAAACTGGTGTGGAGACCAGAGTCCCAGAAGGGAAACAATAAAATTGTGTAATTCTTTCTTAATCACACCCAATTAATAAACTGAGTAAAAAGGCTAATTAGTATCAAAATAATGGCATTTTGCGCTATGAATCCACTCTGATAATTTCATTTACAGCCAGCTGAGAAAGAAACAAAAGACTTGCATTTATATAATGCTATTCACGGCCACTGGATGTCTCAAAGCACTTTACAGCCAACAATGTTTTTTTTTGAAGTGTTGGCAGTGTTGTGAAGTAGGAAACATATCTCACTGCAGTTTGTGCTGGATTCAAATCCTGGTTCCAGAGGTCAAGCTGCAGTGTTGTTACAAATGTAGCATTCAGTCCCATGTGCTCATTTACTCTCTAAGCAAATAACTGGGGAAAACTTCCTGAAGTAAAATAAACCAAACTTTTTTTTTATATGTCACATGGAATGTGTCACTGGCAAAGCCAGCATTCATTTCCCATACATAGCTTCCTTTGATGGTGGGGGGGGGGGGGCAACTTCGAGAACCGCTGCAGTCTGTTGTATAGGTACACCCACAGTGCTGTTAGGAATGGAGTTCCAGGGTTTTGGACTGGATGATGGATAGTGATAGATTGCCAGGTCTAGATGGTGCATGACTTGGAGGGGAACTTGCAGGTGGTGGTGTTCTTATGTGCCTTATAGGTGGCAGAGATTTGGAAGGTGCTGTCAAATAAACCTTGGCAAGTTGCTGCAATGCATCTTATGGATAGTACGCTTCAGGGCCACAGTGCAGTAGTGAAGTGAGTGAACGCTTAAGATGGTGGGTCGGGGTGCCAGTCAAGTGGGGTGCTTTGTCCTGGAGACTTTTGACCTTCTTGAGTGTTGTTGCAGCTGCACTCATTCAGGCAAGTGGAGATTATTCCATCATGCTCTTGGATGTGCCTCATAGATGGCGGAAAGGTTTTGGGTAGTCAGAAGGCAAGTTACTCTTGTAGCCACAATATTTATGCAGCTTGCCCTGTCAAGTTTCTGGTCAATGGGGATCCCCAGGACACTGATGGTGGAAAATTCAGTGATGGTATTCCTGTTTAAAGTCAAGGAAAGTGGGTAGAGGGCAGTTGTGATTCAGTGGGTAGCACTCCTGCTTCTGAGTCAGAAGGTTTTGGGTTCATGTCTTGTTCCAGGACTTGAGTACAAAGGAAATTCTAGGTTGACAATCCAGTACTCAACTTAGGTAGTGCAGCAATGTTGGAGGTGCTCTATTTTGGATGAGATATTTATCCCCTCAATCAACATCATAAAAACAGATTATCTGGCTATGATCACATTGCTGTTTGAGGGAACATACTGTCAGCAAATTGGCTGTCACATTTCCTACAACAGTGACTACGCTTTAAAAAAATGTACACCGATGACTGTAAAGTCCTTTGGAGTGACCTGTGGTTGTGAAAGGTGCTGTATAAACACAAGTCTTTTTTTCTCATTTTCTCATGCTGATGATGATCATTACCTGGGAAACGTGAGGCACGAATGTTACTTGCCATTATCAGTCCAAACCGGAATGCTGCCCAGGTCTTGTTACATGCGGGCACAATCTGAGGAGTTGCGAATGAAACTAGTGGCAATCATTCCCACTACTCGCCTTACAATACAGGGAAGGTCATTGATGAAGCAACTGAAGATCGTTGGGTCTAAGGCACTACCTTGAGGAACATCAACAGCAATCCCTGGGACTGAGATGAATAACCTCCAACAACCACAACCATCTTCCTTTGTGCTAGGTGTGACTCCAACCAATGGAGAGCTTTCCCCTGATTCTCATTAACTTCAATTTCACTAGGGCTTCTTGATGCCACACTTGGTCAAATGCTGCATTTTACCTCTGGAATTCAACTTCTGCATTTATATTTGGAACAAGCTGTAATGAGGTCAGGAGATCAATGGTCCTGGCAGACCCCAAACTAATCATCCGTAAGTGCGTTATTAGTGCATAGGTGCTGCTTGATAGCACTGTCTACTACACCTTCCATCACTTTGCTGATCTATCGCAATGCCAATTCTGTTAGAAATTTTAATTAATGTGCCAGTACTGTTTACCTGTTTTCCCAGCAATTTCCTCATTTTTCTGAAAGTGTAGTCTTCTTGCTGGGGTATGGTTCGACAGCCACAGGTCACTCTCTGATATTGCACCCACGTGGTAACACTTGTGGTATCCTGGATAGTTGAGTGTTGGTTTATTGTACTGGAATGGGTATCACAATTGTGCCCAATCCTCTCTCACTGCACAGTGCCCAGTCGTATTACTAGGTAGCAAGCAGACGCAGGGACTTCAACTAACCTTTCCTCTCCAAACTGCAATGACACTGAGGCCAACTCTATCAACCGTACTGTCGGCTTGGCAAAGATCAGGCATTAAAACTGAAACTTTCTTACTGTCCTTACCAATTAATTTATCAGGAAATTGTACAGACAAATAAAGTGATGTGCTAATGATCCCTATTGCAGATAGGATTGCTGCACAAGAAATATGGACTTTTTCTGCCATGTGCCTTGAAATATGAAGGCTGCCTAATCTGTTGGCATTAATACTCTGGACAAGAATTGTGAAACTTATATTTGTTTTGTGCATTCACGTTTAATTCCCTAAAATTTTCCTCAATAAGAAACAGATATGTTAATCTTCCTTTACAGCTAATTCTGATTATTTTATAACAATGATATGTACAGGAATATATATATATACACCTGAGGAACCCATGTATGATATGCTGCTTTCAAGATGGCAGGGGCAAATAATAAAAATGTAAACATCTAAACTTTGCCATTAAAAAATTAATTTTGTTTATAAAAAGTTACACAAACACCCACTGGAACAGACTCACTGTTCTCAAATATTCAGTCTGCTGTGTACTTTTCTAATAGTTCTATCCTTATATTGGGCACAAAACATTCATCTTTAGCTTGTTTCATTGAACCCCTCCCTCCTGTTCCATCATGAAAACTATCCTACTTGCTGATTGTAGGTTAATTATGGTGCTGGTTTCATTATCAAGACTGTGTGAAGGAATTGGTTATAGGCGAGTCAATACACAATCAATCAAGCTCACTTTCACCAAATGCATTCCAAAATGAAATGTTCTCTTCTGGTCACATTCCACAGTTCCCATCTAATGAAAACACTTCTACATTTGGATTCACCCTCTGTACCTCAGTGACCCTTAATTCAATATGAATAGTCAACACTTCAGAAAGAATCTGCTTGTTTTAAACTATTCTGTGTCTTGTAGGAAATTTGCAGATATGGTCAGATTAATGAAATAAATTTCCTCAATGTTCACTGCAGCAGACATAAATAGTAAATGCAAATATGGAATATTTTGTGATCTGACCCTTAAATCCCACTTACTGGTAATAACAGAATGTCAAACAGCTTTTGGCTTATTCGGTACAATGATAAACACTGTGCGTAAGTGACAAATACTACATGACCTGGTTGCATTTTCATCAATGTTTGCTGAATTCCTCTATTTTATCTCAGAGTTTAACAGCTGTAACGCAGTAGAGAATTGATAGAGGCTTAAACAGGTGTGAGAAAAGGATGCAAAAAATAGACGGAGGGCAAAAAACACAAGTGGATAGAATTCCACGGGCACAATTGGGAAATCGCAGCCAAAATGCTCTCGAGCTTATGCTCAAGTTTCTGATAAAATCATTTGCATATTCACAAATGTGAAATCTTACATGAACCAGCACAATTGGGCAATGTAACAGAACATAATTATTTTCTTCTTTCCATTAACAAACATTCCTTGATATACTTAAGAGGGGTAACCTGGTACAGTTTTATTAATACAGCTAACAATGGGTTTATCTTGAAAAATAAGTATTCTTAATAAGTATCCAGTCCTTCACCTGTGAGTAACCCCATTTTAAATAACCGAAATAACTTAAAAATATTATACTGAACCATTTATTGACTTTCATTGTTGTACACAAGTCAGTTCCTTAGTAAGTATTGTTGACTTGGAAAAACTCCTAAAATGTGTCTGAGTGCCTAAGAAAATGAACGCAATTTGAGCCTTCCCAAACCAATGCAATCAGTGAACCTCGCACAGTTGACCTGGGGATACTATTGTGGGCAGGGCCTGATCGGGCAAATTTAATCCTAAATGTAAAAAATCACGGAAAACACAAAGTGGTATTATGTGTAACTCACTTATGTTTAAAACTCCCTGTTCTTTTGTGCTGGTTCCACCAATTCCACTTGGATTGCACCAATAGATAACCAAGAAGTTTTACAGAAGTAAAAGGAGCAGAAACTCTGAAGTAAAATTTATATCAAACTTGATTGGATACATCCTCTCAGCCAGTGGATTTCTGGGAATAGTCCATTAATGTGAGACAATTTAATTTAGATATATGCATTCTTTGATATTTTGAATACTTTTTATATTAACTACCTAATCAAAATCTTTTAAGATGGAAGAGAAGTTTTGTTGGAATTTTTTATTGTTTTAATTAGGAATATCCAGTTCTTCTGAAATAGGGTAATATTCTAATATCCAATGTTCAGCTTGTTTTTGTATGTCCTAAGTACAAATGGTTCTTCTGACAATCAAATGGCACTGTTCCCTCCCTCCACCCATTGCATTGAATAAAACTTGTCTCATGCCTTCCTGTTGTGTTATGGGTTCATTTGGTGTCTCATTGATGAGATCTTGAGACTTGTATGTTTAAACATGAAGCACTTATTGAAAATCCCTAACGATGTACAGATCCCAGTTACTGCCATGCATGGTGCTGCTTACATGAAGGTTCACTCTAGTGTTCTCCGAGTCTATACCATGTGACTCTATACACCATACCATGGGTATTGCTATTCTCCAGTCCCATGTTAACCCTTGCTCTGCTGAGCACCTTTACATTACAATGGCATGCAGACACACACAATATCACCCTTTCTTCTCAAAAGAAAACTTTTCTCCCTTCCAACAGAGTATAGCTATTTACAATACAATCTTTACTTACTAACCCTTCTCCCCCAACTCAAGTCTCTGACTTTATAACTTCAGACGGCCTTGAGGCTTGACAGTTCTTCCACATCTCAGTCTGTCATGTTTGGAGGAATGGTGGTAGTACTCTGTGTTTCTGGTACTTGGTTATCTCCATTTGATTCGCCTTTTGCTCTCCTTCGAGTTGTGTTTCTCTTTATTAACAACTCGTCTGCTTTTTTCGGGCACTGTGGGTTTGTCCCGTTCCTTCCACATGGAACGTGCACTCTGCTCATTCCTAGAGTGGACTCAAATTATATTTTTCCATGTTCTTGCTGGACTTTGACATGTTGCGAATGGAACCTTCAGGTCCACTTGTTTCACCATTTGAGCCATTTCATTTTTCAACAACTCAATGGTTTCAGTAAATCTGAGACATCCAATGCTATTTCTTCTTCCAGTTTCTTGTGCTTCAGTGTCGGATGTACATTTTCTGATTTTGTTTCTGTTTTATCTTTCTCTGTCTGCAAAAGAACTTTATCCTTGTCCTTCATTTTGATTTCACTGTTGGCCTGGTCTGTCTTCGGCGAAGTCTTGTTTCAATTCTGTAACTGTGCTACTCATGGCTTCATATCCACTCACAACTTAGGAAGTTCTATGGCTTTTCCTTTCAATGCCTCCCTGTTGTCACTCAGCTGGTTCTTCAGTTCCTCTGTCTTTTTCTTGTCGATTTTGGCTTCCTCCTGAAATGTGGCACATTGCTGAGGGTTCTCTGCTAACTGGTTCTTCACTTTGTTCAGAGTGACATTAAATTCATTCTGCTTCTCTTTGTAAAGTACAAACTTTAACCTGAGGGATCCTTGTAGCATGTGCAGGTCTTTCAACAGGTTCTTTTTCTTTGTGAAGCTTGCTTGTTTCATCTTGAGTGTTCCTGTAATTCAGCAGAGTCTCCTTGAGTTTCTCCCGCTGTTCTTCCATGCTGTTGTTTAAGACAATCTTCATTTCTTCATGTTGCTGAATGGTTATGCATTCCTTTTGCATTTCATCTTGAAGGACAATCAGCTGTTCTTTCAACTGTTTACTTTCATGTTGACCCCTTGCCAACTCACTCTGGGCTTCAGTGCATCGTTTCATTGCCACTGATGGTTCCAACGCAGCTTTTTCTGAAGTACTATTCAACGTTCTTTTTAGCTCCTCATGTTTTTCAACAGCTACATATTGATTCTTCAAGGAGTCTTTCAGGGTCACAGCTTTTTTGCGTGCCTTTTTTAACCAGCTGTTTTGCCTGGCTGTACATTTGGTTGAGTTTTTCTAACTCCCACTTTGATTTGCCAACTGTGGAATTGAGGGTTGTCATTTCCCTCTGATACCTTTGTGTCATCTCTGAAATTTGTTTGTTCAGATCTCAAACAGCTTGGTTCATTGAAGACTTAAGTTTATCATGTGTTTTCAAAGGTATGTACTCAGCTTGAATCTTGCACTTCAAATCCTCTAGTTCAGCTCTGATGCGAACACTTTCCTGTAGAATAGCTTCATTTACTTTTTGCATGTTTTGCTTCTTTTGAGTTACCTCAGATAGCTTTCCTTCATTCACAGCCATCTGCTCACTCCACACTGCCATCTGCTGTTGCAGTTTGGGTACTGTGTCAGCATTTTCAAAAAGTTCTATTTTTAAGCCTTTCGGCTGCTTCTCAGCCATTTCTTTCTTCTGCACTACACTCTTTGGCTCGTGCATTTCATTGCACTGACATGGTCGGCAACCATTTTGTGGTTTACTTGGATATTGTCTCCCTCACTCTGGCGTCGTCTGTCACCCTTGCTCTGGGGTCTGTTGGCTCTCTCTCTTTGGGGTCTTCTGTCACCCTCTGTCTGGATTTTTTTGTTGCCCTCTCTCTGGGGTCTTTTGTTGCCCACGGCACTTTATTGGGGGCATTTTAGACCTTCTTCTAGGGTCTGCATTCTCCACAACTTGGAGTTTAAAATATCTGTCAAAGCCTTTTAATATCTCACCAAATGTTGTCGAATATTGATTGTTGGCTGTGGAGTGCTTCACCCACAAATGAACCAGGCACGCATAAAAACTTGTCAACTTGTACTTCTTCTAATTCTTTATTTAATCCTGTATTTCTCCTGTAAACTAGAAATTCTTTTCTTCAAGACTCCCACTCTTGGGTATGGTTTAGCCATTTCCTTATTCAAAATGGGTCTGGCTCTTCCAATTTTCTGTCCATGGCTTTTTTCTGTATTAGTTGCAGCTTTAAATGTTGTTGCCCCTTTAAGGCAGTAACCAATTTTTCACTCAGGCTGTCTGCAACCTATCAGTTCTTTGTTTTTGATTTTTGCGCACTTTTATGATTTTGGCAGGTTCTTTGGCTGCCTCGTTCCCTTCCAAAGCTTTCAAACTTTTTTTTTCAGGCCTTCCGTTTTTAACATTATTTTACTTGCAGCTGTCTTCCAGCTTCTGAACTAGCTGAGCCCCTGGGGCTGCCGTCTAATCTGCAATACAAGTACAGCTTCTTTTTTGCAGTTTTGCTTACCCGTCTTGTAATCTGACCAGGTTTCTTCACTCTGTGTCACTCAGGGTCTTGCAATGGACCTCCACTCATTCTGATGGATTCCTCAACTTTTGAAGCTTTTTCAACTGTTCCTTCAATTTTTCTTCTTAGGCGTACGTCTCTCTGATCAGGCTTCAGCTACTTTTAGTTTTTGATATCTTGGGATTCTGTTCTGGGTTAATCGCTTAAATGTCACCTGTCATTCCACTGCTGATCACCATGGGCGGAATATTAGGGCCCCTCCCACTGGCAGGATTTTCCAGTCCTGCCAAAGTCAATGGGCTTTTGAACGGATCGCTGTATTTTCCCGTCACAACCGGCCCGGTAACAAACTGTGGCACGGGCAAAACTCCGCCCCATGTTGTGTTATGGGTTCATTTGGTGTCTCATTGTGAGATCTTGAGACTTGTATGTTTAAACATGAACCATTTATTGAAAATCACTATGTACAGATCCCAGTTACTGCTACGCATGGTGCTGCTCCCATGCAGGTTCCTTCTAGGTGTTCTCCGAGTCTATTACCATGTGACTCTATACAACATATCGTGGGAGGTGCTATTCTCCAGTCCCACATTAACCGTTGCTCTTCGAGTACTTTTGCATTACAATGGAATGCAGGCACACACAGCACTCCCCCACCAGATTAAAAGGAATAGAAGACTAAACATCTTAGGACATGCCTCTTAATTAGCAATATAATCCTCCTCATGGCGTCACTACCTTCATCCTCAATCTTCCTGCCAGCAGCTGCAAATCCCACATTGAAGCCCTACCTAGATGTGTGTATGATTTGCCAGCAACTGATACATATTCACCATCTTCAAAGAAAGTCAGCAGTAGCCAAGAAAAATCTGTCACCACGGATTAAAAAAATCTCATTACCACTACAATTACTAAAACCATTAGATTGCTCTGTATTGTGAAGAACATTCCAGGCCCCATGTATTATGTATATGTAAAGAATAAATAAATAGTTAAAAAGGAAGATGAGGCAAAGTGAAAAAAACAATTGATGGATAAAGAAAAATGTTGATAGAAGATAACAAAGCATAATTGTAAACGTGAGCAATACAAAAAATTAACATAGCACAAATTGTTAATGCAGAAGGCTGTAAATGTGAGCAACACACAAAATTAACATAGCACAAATTGTTAATGCAGAAGACTGTAAGTTCAAGAGGCAACAACTAACAAAATCACTACATGTATAGCCTCTGAATTTCCACTGCATCTCACATTTGTGGCCAAATGTATACTTAACTGATTTCCCTTCAAATTATACAACGTAAGATGATTAACTATACTGTTAACTCATGTTATTGTGATACCAGTGAAGCGTCTTGAAGAAAGTTGACCGTGCATAGCTTAATTATGGGCCCAATTTCATCCTGACATATACTGCATTTTGTATCAGTGTAACATTCTCCCCACCCCACAACATGCAGAGCAGCCATATTTAGTATTGTTACTGTGTTCTAATCAACCACTTCGCAGGCTATAGGAGAACAAAAATGCCAGGTAGGCAAAATATGGTGCATAGGTCCATCAACATAGCCAGGTTACATATAACATTGAACTAGCACAAGCTCTGAGAACAGGAGAGGCAGGAGATAACAATATACATTCTACTGCACCAACAGCATGGTGTTTAATACTAGCTTCTCTGATACTAAACAGAATACCATGTTACTGTCACTGAATCTCAATGCTAGAGTTTTATGACCCAAAGTAAAATAGCAACATACGTTAAGGTCATGGGGAAGAAATATCACTTTTTAAACCTAATGGTGCAGTAAGTTTGCTTTGAGGTTCCTGCTGGCTGAAAGACTAGGGTACCAGGAACTGACAGCAGGAGAACAGCAGTACATCAATGTAAAAGTCATACAAGGTCAAACACTGGCATGGGGTAAAATGAACACAGTGTCGGATTTTGGCTACCGAGGTGGATAGCTTGAATGGGGAAATTTCCAGAATCGCTGGACATGCCTCAGTAAAAAGTGTCCTGAATTGCGTGATTCTCACTTCGGGGGAGCGGGTTTGGGATGAAGCCGGGCCCACTATCCCCAGAAGCAGATCCTAGGAGGACATGAAACAGGTGAGTGCTGAGGTGGGCTAGTTGGAAGGCCTGCCTCAGTTCTCTGGGACTTGGTCATTTTTGAAGATTTTAGGCCCTCCAGCCCTCAATTCTTACACCTCCTCACCCTCCCCATCCATTCCCATGGCCCTTCATATCCTCCATGTCAAGTCAATGACAACTCATCTAGTATCCACCATAGGCAGAGTTCAGGAGCCATGTGGAGGTGAAAAAAACCTCCTAAAAATCGAATACAGTTCTCACTATATAGACTTGATAGTGAAAATTCTCCCATTCCTGAAAGCATCTTGGCATTTAAATCTCATAAAGAGGTTAATCTCTTATAAAAACAAACTTCTGCTCATGCCCTAATCCTTTAATAGCTTCTTTAAGCTGTCAATCAAACTGTGAACTCAGAAACCTCTGCTGAGATAATTGTAGCTTTTGAAATTTAGCCAAGCATTTGAATAGTCCTTAGGGAAATAGCAACAATGGACGAGGGATTTAAAAATCTTTGGAGCATGACAGTTAAAAAGATCTTATCCACCCTTTAAGAGTATTTATGACTCCTCCATAAATGTGTGACTTCTACACTGTGAATTAAGGCCTTTGCAAAAGCCAAAATGGGGTCAGTTTGAACTCAGCACTAAGTTTGAATCACTCTACTGATTTCAGGTTTCCCTTCTGTGTTGAATCATGCCCTGTCCCCTTCCCCTACTGGAAAAAATGGGATCCATCAGAAATTGGTCTGCAGTATCAGGAAGACTCTGTGAAAACTGGGCCCAAAGAGTGTGTTCCATTTTTTATCATAAACAAACAAAGAAGTAATTTTTCCTGCAGGTTCTAAGACATTTCCCTAACATATTGTAAAGTATGTTTATTCAGTGACATCTTAAAACATAAGATTAAAAGATGTAAATATGGCTGCATGCTTCAATGTTGGAGAAAGCTGAGTTCTCCCCATGGCACATGGCATTGTACTTAGATTTTTAAAAAATATTAAATTAACATATAAAGAAAGAAACCATAGCAAACCAAAAGTCAGGTATCATTCTCTGTGCCATGTAAGTATTGTGAAGTATTTAAGAATACAAGTTCTCCACAAATCAGGAAGATGTTTTTAACTTACAAGAGAAAATAAACAGGCTAACATAGTTTTGATTGTAACTTGATGCTTCTGATTCAATATTCATTCACTAGTGTGTGAGAGTAAGAAATTCTCTCATCTGCTCTAGCACATTAGGTGGGCAAACAGGTTGTGAAATGATTCCGTATAGTATATGTAGGGTGTCTGTTGACAGACAGTAAACTTAACACCAAGCTGTCAAGGGGATTCTTAGGGAAAAATTTAAGATATGTGGAACTGAGGCACTTAACAGCTGACAGACTCATGACTCAGTATAAAAATAACAAAAATAATCTTCTACTTTCAAGAACAACTCAATGTGCACTCCCTGTGTCGGACAGTTTCAGCAGCCAAAGGCTTCTTTGTGTTGTTTCTTTGCAACATGCAGTAAATCTACTCTTGATCACTTGGCATATATTTATTTCCAGAGATGCTGTCAGTTATGGCACCAACCACTACAAAAAACAAATGCACAAGAACAGATTATAGGGGTCATCGTTATAATCTATCTTGTCTGACACATTAACTTCCATACCTAAAATCTCTAAGTGTCTGTCATGTAGCACTTTGGGAGTACGGACATTCTAACATTTCTCCCTGACTGTTCTCAACAGCTTAAAAATTTGACACACATATATTTTAAATAATAATCACGTAGCAGTAAGCCATCTTTGGGCTGTGGTGACATTGATAAATTGTTCAAGCTTTGTTCCTTAATTCTATGTTATCTATCAAGGTAAAGCAAAGTTGAAACTGTAGTTATCTCACATCTACAGGAATTGAAGCACTTCACAGCAAAATGACAACCCCGACAGGAAACATTGATTAAGGGAGAGGGGGATAAAAAGACTTTTCAGGTTATAGAAGAAAAAGTGCTGAGCACTTTCTTCTGTAACCTGAAAACAAGCTCAGCACAATTTTTGATTTGTTATTGCCAATTGTATGTTACTCCCATACATGTTTTTAACTTTAGTGTAAGCTTGGTTCGGTCGAAGCACTCTTATCTCAGACTCAGAAGGCTGTGACTTCTAATTTCACCGTAGGACTTGAGCATAAAAGCAAGGCCGGCACTTGAATGCAGTACTGAGAGTGCTGCACCATCAGAGGTGCTTGCTTTAGATGAGATATTAAACTGAGGCCCCATAAACCTGTTCAAGTAAATTCAAAACACTCCAAAATTTGGGGGAACATTCCTCATAGCGTGACCAACATTTATTCCTTGAGTATCGACAAAACAAATTAACAAGCTGTTTGACACATTTGCAATTTGTAGGAACTTGCTGTTATGTAAAATAGTTGCTACATTTGCCTACAACAACTTTATTTATATAGCATCTCTAATGTAATAAAATGTGCCAAAGTGCTTCACAAAGCATGACACTGAGCCATGTAAGGAGATATTAGTTCAGATGGACCAAAACAAAAATTACAGTGTTTATATTTTAAGACTAACTCATTGTCCGTGAACTGCTTTTCGATGTCCTGGGCCCATGAAATGTGCTTTTTAAAAATTCTTTCATGGGACTTGGGCGTCACTGGCTAGGCAAGCATTTATTGCCCATCCCTAGTTGCCCTTGAGAAGGTGGTGGTGAGCTGTCTTCTTGAACTGCTGCAGTCCCTTTGGTGTAGGTACACCCACAGTGCTGTTAGAGAGGGAGTTCTAGGTTTTTGACCCAGTGACAGTAAAGGAGCTGCGATATATTTCCAACTCAAGATGGTGAGTGGCTTGGAGGGGAATTTCCAGGTGGTGGTGTTCCCATGTGTCTGCTGCCCTAAATGGCAGTGGCCGTGGGTTTGGAAGGTGCTGGCTAAGGAGCCTTGGTGAGTTTCTGCAGTGCATCTTGTAGATGGTACACACTGCTACTACTGTTTGTTTGGAGGGAGTGAATGTTTGTGGAAGGGGTGCCAATCAAACTGGCTGCTTTGTCCTATATAAACCTCTTTTTCATTCCCCAGCTCCAAAAATAATTAGTTTCGGCATTAATATATTAAATTGTTAATTCAACTCGGATAAAATAGTGACTTAATTAAATGAACAGGTTAGTGCTATGAGTATTACAAATTACATATCACACAAATAACTGCTCCAGTATTGAAAATAGCATACATACCCTTTTGAAAAAAGCTCCTCCCTTCCTCCATATGCTTTGGTAAACAATTTCAAGTCCTCTTCCCCTTATTACTGTTCACAACTTAGGTGTTGCCACATATGATTGTCTTGTCTTTCATCTGTCCTCATTCCAAGGGTTGGCCATACTATGAACAATCTTTATCTACATATGATTATGACTATTAAATACAATGGTAAATTACTTACTAAAATTGAACAATTCCAGTGCGTTTATATTAGATATTTCCTTTTCCTCTCCTGATTTTCTACAGAGGCTCAGGTCCTTCCTCAAACCTATTACCGGGATGAATTCTGGTGTACGTGGTATACCAAACTGTTTGATCAGCAGAAACAAATTAGAAAGCAAGGAGCTTGGAGAATAAAATGTACTCCAATATCAAGATGAAGGAACCCAGAGAGTGTCAGAGGTAACTGTTACTTCAGTCAAAGATTATGCAAAGATTATTGTGCATCCTCAATTTAACAATACTGAAATTGATAAGAAAACTCATCCATTTTGTCTTGGCGTTTTCTCATTCTACAACCAGTTATCTTTACACTCCTTCAATTCTAATTGTCAATGGAAAACAGAGAGTCCAGAGGCCATATACGCCAGTGGTTAGTTAGTGTAACTATTGGTACATAAAGAAACTTTTTGGTAGTGTGAAAAAAGTGTCCATTTTTCAGTTTCTCTTGGACGCAATGCTTCTCCTATATTCAGTGCTCTGTCCTGCTGCAATGACTGCTAAGAAGTGTGAAACTCACTCAACTGAAGCAAAGCCAAATGACCATCAACCCCTGAACTCAAAACTCATAGTACATGTACAGTGTCTCAAAACTGACAACCTCGGGACCGAAGCTGTGACAGAATTCAGATCTTGCCTGATTTTGCATCAGGTGGTTCAGGCCATGGGTTGTTCAGGTCATGCGGGTTGTTTGGGGTCATGGGTCGCTCGGAGAATGGGAACAGACCGGCAAGCAAGCGGCAGAGGAAATAACTAGTCCAATGCCACACCATGCTAATGAAGCACCTAGCCAAATTGTCCAGGCATGTTTTTTCTATTTTACTCAATTAAAGTTGATGCATGGCAAACTCTAAAACTGTCTGGTTTTCGGCCAACTCCAGTTTACGGGCAGCCAGATTTGTGGCACTGTATCTGTACTTCCAGGTGAGAGTCAAATGCACAAGCTCTTAGATTGCTCCACTGCAGTTTTATATCCACACCAGAATCAACATTAAATTAACAGAATTGAAATTGATTGACATTTACATTAATTTAGGCCATAAATTAAAATATTAAATTAAATAAAAACCTACCAACTGCAGCAACTTTCTCAAAAATAGAACTCAATGGAAAACATTCTTTTAAAATATAAACACAAGTTTATCCCTTAAAAGGTGAGAAATTTGATTACCAACAGTGACATAACAAAATATTTTACAAAACACTACAAGTGCAATTCTGACTCTTGTTAAAAACTAGAATACGTTGAAGCATGGTTCCTAATAACCAACTTACTGCACCCCAGTATATAGGAAGGGAGATGGAAATGAAACAAATATTTTAATTTCACATTGATTGAGGAGTGGAATATTCAGACAACTACAGTTCCTGAAGTGGGTGCTGCATCTGTCACATGGAACAATTAAATTTGTTGACTAACAACCAAATAGGTCCACCAGCACTACATTTTATAGACATTGAACAGGATATCAGCATTTTAAAAAATATTATGAATTTAAGCTTTTTTTAATTTGTTGTTGGGATGAGGGTGCCACTTGACAAAGCCAACATTTATTGCTAATCACCAATTGCCTTTGAGAAGGTGGTGGTGAGGCAGCCTTTTAAACCACTGCAGTCCATGTGGTGTAGGTGCACCCATAATGCTGTCAGGAAGGAAATTCTAGGATTTTGATTCAGTGACGTGGAAGGAGCGCTGATGGTATGTGATTTGGAGGGGAACTTGCAAATTGTGCTGTTCTCATGTGTTTGCTGCCCCTTTTGTTCAAGGTGGTTGAGGTCGTGGGTTTGGAAGGTGTTGTCAAAGGAGTGTTGGTGAGTTGCCGCAGTACATCTTGTACCTCCACAGCTTTAAGGATAATAATATGTACAGGAATGCTTTTATCCTACAAACACAAATAAATACATCCACAATAAAAAAAGTGTGGTCATGTACGTAACTTAGTTAATAATAATGGCATAAATTTGCAGTATTATGAGATCCAGAAAACAGTCCTATGCTGGGTGGAAACTAGATACTCTCCAGCTAGAACCACAGAAGATTAAGCACATGAGGTCAGCATTCAGCCTTTGATTTTTGTGCTGGCTATATGCAAATCCAAAGCTCATCCCACTTGCTCCCCCACCAATACTCTGGAGGGCAGGAAAGAAATGGTCATGGAGTTTGGCATGTGGTTCAATTTGTAAGCAGTTAACTAAAATTGACATGATGATTGATTTAGGCCAAGACTTGCAAATTGATAAAATGAATAAGAATTCCACAATTCAAATAATTTAATGGCTCCTTGCTATATCTCAGGTCAGATGTGCTAAGTAGATACTTTTCCAGATACAATAATTGCAGCAATCATGTATTCCAGGATATTGTATCTATGACCCTTAAAATCAATAGTCTTCTGGTTATACATCAAGATAGATTATGCCATGATAATACACTAAGGGCTGGATTTTGGCTACCAAGGCAGTTCGCTCCCCACTTGCCAGACCCGTCTTAGATTGTGGACAATTTTTGCTGTGGGCGTAAGGTGCAGGATGGAGTCAGGCCTGCTGACCTCAGCAGAGTGTAGGCAGCCATGGGCATGGGTGAAAGCCAAGGTGGGCTGGTTAGAAGGTCTGCCTCCATTCTCTGGGACTTAGCCTAAATTGTTTCAGAAGCTGTTAGGCGCTCTAGCCCTCACCCCTCACCTTCCCACCCACACACCTCCATGGCCTACATATCCTCCATGCCAACTCAATTTCAACTAATGCCCCACATCCAACCCCCATGGCCCTTCATACTGACCATGCCAAGTCATGCTCCCCCACTGACCCCCATACCTTCCATGCCAACTCCATAGGCATCCACCATGGACAGACCTGGATGACCTCAACTGCAGCTCCTCCCTAAGTTACATTTGCCCTTCCCTCCTTCAGCCTCAACTCTCATTCCATCACCCTTGCCCTGCCTTCATTGGCCCTCGAACCAACCACCATCACCCTAGCTCAACTTTCCCTAGAACTGCCCCACTCCACCCCGTCACTATTGATGTGCCCCCTGGAACCCTGGACCTTTCTCCCCATTATTTTTTACCTGCCATCTGTCATCATCAAATCTCCCTCCATCACCCTGTCCTCTGTTACCCTCGACTCTCAGGGCCACATCATTGACCTTCCCTCTATAACCCTGATTCTTCCCACAATCATGCTTGATCTCCTGTCTGTAAATATTGACCTTCCCTATATGGTCCAGCTTCCTCTCTCTGACCCTGACATGCCTTTGTAGATCCACCATTATCCGCCCTCCCTCCCTCCGTCAGCCATGTCCCAATCCCCTTGGATTGCCCCCATCCAATCTCAATGCATCAATGTCTCCTCTCCCGTGGTCCAACAAAGCTCCCCTTAAAAGAAAAGCAGCTCCTACTCAGTCCAAATTCACCAGGAAGATTACTTAACTTGCTGCGCGCCACCTTTAACCAGCCTGGAATCCAAAGGCATGTGTTTCTCGTTCACTGCAGAGTTAATTGCAACGGTATCATTTAATCTGGTGAAATGGTGTTTTAATGAGTATGCATGACATGCTAATACATTACAAATAGGTTCCTGCTGCTTGGTGCGGGGAAGCGCAATCCACCTTCAATCCACCGCCACAACCTTAATTCCCTACTGTCACCCCTCCATCGGGAAGCTGCCATTCCGCCTCCTGATCGCCTCGTTTCATGCTGCCGGCAGCAGCACAAGATTCTGGCCGATGAATGAACGGCAATACACTTCAAAATCAGGATAATGTGTGACTTGGAGGTGATTATGCTCCCACCCGCCTGCAGCCCATGGGACAGATTGTGGCTGTCGAAGAAGCCTTGGCACTGCTATGTGACCTCAGCTCTTTAAGCACTGAACAATATTACTGGATCAACAGGGCATAAAATTAAAGAAGAATGGAGAAAACTAAAAATATTTACAACGAATTTAGGTTGGATAATGTTAATTCATGCAAAAAGCCACTTTGTGCTGTAAGCTTCCACTTTGGCATACAAAACATTTATACCTATTAAACCCGATCTAGGTTGCAAATCCATAGTTTCAATTCATGAAATAACTGTACAGTAATCCTACTTCTATGTGTCTATGTAACAATGATTTACTGCAGGACAGATGCACCTAGATTAAATCATTTTCTCCGATAACGAACAGCTTTGCTAGCCCATGTGAAAATTCCAAACCATGTACGTTTAGCAGCTGATCTTCATCGGCTTGTGTAAACACAGCAGAGAAAAAGCCATTTGGACCTTTTCAAATTTTTAAAGCCTATTTAATTTTGAGGTTGATTAATTGAGAAAAACACTTAAGATACAGCATGTCCTCTTCGGTGCCCTCTATATTTTTGTTTATTGAAATTCAGCCATCACAAGTCAGCTGAAAGGGACACTGCAACATGAATTAGATTTCTATGAACCATACTGCAGTGGCAGCAGTAAAAAATATACTTCATGGTAAGGAGCTAAGGTATATCAGAACATGGAAAACATTCAAACTGAGCTCAAAGAGACTCCTGGATCGCCTTGCCTGCATGTCAATTTCATCACATGGCAGTATTGATAATTGTTGAGATGATAATTACCCAATGGTCTGAAATAAAACTTAATAAATTACAGTACTTAAAATATATTTTTATTCAACACCATGTTAATTCAGTTCCTAATATTCTGAACACATTTCTATTTCACTCTCAATTACTGTATTGATACCATTTGCAATGCTTAGAGGGCAGAACTGGCAGAAATCCTGTTGCCACTGGCAACCTTAATGAGTTGCCAGGGCAAATTTTATTCACACACAAGCTATTATTTAGTTTTAATTATCACATGGACTAGGGCTTACTATAGAGACACTCCACTATATGTCACTATAATTAAGCCTCAGTCTTTTATAGTGCTTCACCAATGAACTGGGGCACACAAATGATTAAGGGAGATCTCTTCCTCCTTTTTAAAAATGATTAAGAAGCCGACTTTTCTGTTTTTTCCCCCCAAAATGGCCCACAAAATTAGGTGTGCCTGCAATTTTTAAACAGCTGATTTTGTGCAACATGGTTTAATCAGAAGGAACAGCAAAATAAAATCAACCAACCAACCATAATTCAGGTTTAAGAGTCTCTAACCCTTCTCAACTAACTGAACAGCCAGCTAGCAAGTATAAATCGCAGAGAGTTTGTGCATTCAGCTGTGGAGCATATAACACTTTTGTGAAATGTCTGAGTGACAGGAAGAAAGCTTATTTTGCAGATCAGTCCCAAGTAGTCTACATAATGAAAGAATTGTGAAGCTTTTAACTGTTCAGATGCAATTTTCCAAATGGGTTTAAATAGAAATGAATAACTTACTTGAAAATATATTCTTATGTGAAAGCATTTCAAATCAGCTCTTTATATCTAATACACATTGTTATTTTCCTTCTTAGCTATACATACAGAATTGACACTGTTCAAGCAGCCACTTAGATTATCAAATTCTTCTCAAAAGCTAGGCAATATGATGTAAATTATAAATCAGCAAAATGCTCCATCTTACTCTCTTAGAAAATACCCATCAAAATACTGATGGAACTGGCATAGTGTAGAACTTGCTCAATCAAGAACATTGGCCTGGCTTTTCGCAACAATGGAGAGCCCCTTCATCATTGCAAAAAGACAGACGAGCCCGAAACGTGGAAGTTCCGCCCACGAACATTGAACCTACCATTTTCGCAGGGGTGGGAATGGGGTTGGGTCGCATTTCACACATACGCATTCTGTGGAAGCAGTTGCCCATAAAATGAGCAGCCACCTCCATTCATGTGATTTGGGTGTGATCTAATGTGCGCAGATGAGACCTGGTAGGAGCAGATCTGAACTTTGTGGGTTTGTTTGGATATCCAGGGTACCCTTTTGGAGAGGTAAGATACTCCTTTGGATATAGTCCAGGACACCTTTGGGGGAGATCAAGTGCCCTTTGGGGAAGGTCATATACCCGTTGGAATTCCTAAAATTAGACATGAATGTGTGTAAAAAGTGCATAAACTCATTGGAACTGTCAAAAACAACTGTCAAAAGTGTCAAGATGAACTGTCAAAGGGAGCTGTCAAGCTGTCAAGGCAATTAAAACTGCTGCCCTTTAACTCTTTGAAAAACCGTCAGGAGTGTTAAAAAATGATTGCTTGCTATTTCACTTGGTCTGTTGACATAAGCCTTAGAGCTACTATTGGTGTCACATGACCGATTCACTACTGCCCATTATGACAGTAGGGTGCCTGCCATTTCACAGTTTGATTGACATCTATAAGAAGTGGGACTATGAATTCCAATGCTTGTTTTATATGGGATTATGCAAATGAATAAAATGTTTGTTGTTCTAATGGATAATGTAGTTGAAGGAATGTAACTGTAGTATTTATGAATGAGAATGTGTTTTTAAAAATAAAGTCTGTAATAGACACTTGGAACTTTCTTTTATTTAATATCAGCATGAGTCCTGAGATCTGCCCATAGTGGATACTGGGTGCAGGGGCAAAGAGTGGTGGGCGGGGGGCATGAGTTAGCATGAGTCATGAGTTAGCACTAAGTTGGCATAGGGGCTATAAAGGGCCATGGGGGTGGGTGGGGCACAGGTTGGCATGGATGTTTATGAGGGGCCACTGGGTGGGAAGAGGAGCATAGGTTGGAATGGAAGGTATAAGGGCCATGGGGGAATGAGGTGGTATAGGCTGGCATGAATGGGGCCTGGGGAGTGTGTGGTGGGCGTAAGGAGTGAGCGGGTGTGAGGGGTGAGGACTGTTTTATGTTTTCCTGGTTTTTTAATAAAACTTGAATACAGTGCCAGTGCACCAAGGCAGGCCTTCCACCTGCCCACCTCCCCACCCGGCATCCTCTGCACTCATTCCAGCATCACCCAGCCTGACTTCCAGGAACCCCGTCACCCTGGAACGAAAATCTGACCTTCCATGCCACTTTCCCCCGATTCGGGTTTGCAGAGCCGGGAAATCTCCTGACTCTGCACTCCCAGCTAGGGATCAAAAATGCAGGCATTTAATTCTATAAACGTGGGAAGCCATAAATATATACAAAACAAAATCATTGCCAGGTAGTGATGCCATGCAGTGCCAGCTATGCTTCCAGTTTCTGAGATCCCCATTTTATTTTAAAAAGTCCATTCCTGGTTATACTTTTTGTACAAAGGAAACAGTTACCGCAGCTTTTTATGAGCTCTAATGGCTCCGCTCTGCTGGTCTACACGGCCAGGAAATGGTTCATGCGAGGCAGCTTCTTTGGATCACATTTTTAACCCAGTATATTTGTTAATTGCCTAGCTAATAGATTAGCAAACAAATTATTTGCCTGTTAGTTCTGTTATTGTGATGTAGAACAGGGTTGGCACCACTGTCTCAAATGCACATACTTATCCGTACCAGATCTAGCAGCAGGTATGGCCAAAAGACCATAGTCTTGTTTTCTGGCGAAAGACCATCAACTTTAAATGTTCACCATGTCTCTTCTCTGCAGTTGCCACCTGACATGTTGAGTGTTTTCCAAAATTTTCTGTCTTTACTTTGGATTTCCAACATCTGCAGTATTTTGTTTTTAAAAATTCATTTATGGGATGTGATATCACTGGTTAGGCCAGCATTATTGCCCATTGCTAATTGCCCTTGCGAAGGTTGTGATGAGTTGCCTTCTTGAACCACTGCAGTCTGTGTGGTAAAGGTACTCCCCGCAGTGCCGTTAGGTAGCAAGTTCCAGGATTTTGAATCAGCAACAGTGAAGGAATGGTGATATATTACCAAATCAGGATGGTGTATGGCTTGGAGGTGAACTTGGAAATGGTGCTATTTCCATTCACCTGCTGCTCTTCACCTAGGTTTCAGAGATTGCAGGTTTGAGGTTTTACAAAGAGGCCTGGCGAATTGCTGCAGTGCACCTTGTGGATGGTAGACACTGCAGCCATGATGTACTTGTGGTGGAAGGAGCGAATGTTTAAGGCGATGGTTAGGGTGCTGATTAGGTAAGCTGCTTTGCCCTGGATGGTGCTGAGCCTCTTCAGTTATGTTGGAGCTGCACTGATTCAGGCAAGTGGACAGCATTCTATCACCTTTCTGACTTGCACTTTCTAGATGGTGGAAAGGCTTTGAGTAGTCAGCATGTGAGTCACTTGCTGCAGAATACCCAGACTTTGACCAGATTTTATGTGTCTGGTCAAGTTAAGTTTATAGTCAATGGTGATTGACAGGATGCTGATGGTGGGGGATTTAACAATGGTATTGCCGTTGTATGTCAAGGACAGATGAGTAAACTCTCTTGTTGGGGATGGTCATTGCCTGGCACGAATATTACTTGCCACTAATCAGCCCAAGCCTGGATGTTATCCAGGTTTTGCTGCATGCAGGCACAGGCTGTTTCATTATCTGAGGAATTGCCAACAGTACTTCAAACTGCAATCATTAATGAACGTCCCCACTTATGACCTTATGATGAGGGGAAGGTCATTGATGAAGTACCTTAAGATGGTTAGGCCTAGGACACTGCCCCTGAAGAACTTCTGCAGCGTTGCTCTGGGGCTGAATTGGTGAACAACCAGAACTATCTTCCTTTGTGCTAGTTATGACTCCAGGCTAATTTTTGCTACCGCATTTTCCGTTGCTTAGCACTATTAATTAACAGACAAAGCACTAAAGCAGCTGCGTAAGCAGTACACAATAGCTCTGTAGTCAAAGGGATAATACATAAACTTTTTAACCAGAAGGATGGCAGATATCCGGTTACCACTGGTAGCATTAACAAATTGCTGGACCAAATTTATTTCACGTGTTATCGTTTAGTATTGGCACCTTGTGCAAACACACCCACCATATCCCTACAATTAAGCTCTACCTTTTGTAATGCTCCCCAAATTAACAGAAATCACTAAAGTTTTAATTAGTAAGCAAAGGTTATACTTTATCACGTTTTTAAAAAAGTTAGTAATCATTTTATGTAAAAGTCTTGCATCTAGCACAAGGCCATGTCTTTATTCCTCAGTGATCGCCCCTGATATATGTCACATGTGCACCTTATTGTTAAAATGTAATATTTAGACAACTCCAGTGAAATCAAAACTTAACCATCCAAAGCAGCTCAATCTCGAGTGAGAAAATAAGGAATTATCAAAATACCAATGAGCAGCCAACTAAATCTACAAATACAAAACTGAGAACATGAATCAAATCTCTCCAAATATTTTTTATCAGCCACCATCTTGGACTTTCTAGTGATAAATTTAGTGCTCAAAAAGACATTAATAACATATCAAGGAAAAAAATTACAAGATAATGATTTGTCTTAGCTATACAACAGCAATTTGTATGTATTAAAATTGTGCCAAACAATGGATAGGATTTAATGGAGCTTGTCAGAGTGAGCATGACAAAGTTGGGGGGTGGGGGGGTTGGTAAGAGAATTGGATGAGAACATCTGTTTCTGATTCCCAGTGTTAGGAAAACTGTCCCCAATTTAGTGGGTTGCATGAAGGGCCTGACACAGGAATCCAGCCCGCTGGTGGTGGAATTAGGCTCATTAATGAGTCAGTTAAAGCCAATTATTCCTGAGCCCACCAGAATTTAAAGGTGGCTCAAGGATTTAACGGGACTGGCACAGGTCTCCCATGGTTCCTGTCTACCAGCAGGTGGGGGTGGGGGAGGTGGTCTCTCATTCACAGACACTCAGTGCCTGATCGAACAGCCCAGCATTCGGAAGGGGGCAGAGGCCCGCAAAAAACCACCACCCTGTGCTTGCATCCCACCCCCTTCCACCCCACTTGCAGCAACCCCCTCTCCACGACCTCCATTTCGCCCACTCACCTACCTCCAGGGATCCAGAGATGATCCCTGGTGAAGGCCTTGGAGCATTACCAGCAGCAACCACCACCCTCTGTGTTGCTTGGGGGTGAGATTTCTGCCCTCTTGGGGCCTCAATCAGGTGGGACGCCTAACACTGGCCAGTTAAGTGCCTCATTGCACTTAAACTGCTTTGGGCATTCCCAACAGAAACTAACTATTGAGTTCTCTGAGTTTCCAGGGTCTTCCTTGTTCACTGAAATACTTAACAATGAAAATACGACAGCCGTCAGAGTGCATTTCTGCCTGTGGTTCCCATTTCAAAACTTTTCACAGTAAGGCTGCAATTCATAAAAGCATGCCGGGCTTTGCTGTTTGTAAGCCTAAAAGTACTGGGAGCACAAAATCAGGAAACCAGTATTGGGATTTCAATGTAGATATGACTTTGCTTTTTTTTGCACTCTTTTGCTAAACCTGATTAGCAGCTGAGCACAGATGAAATTTCATGAGTTAAATAAAAGAGTAAGAGCTTTACAGTGAAATGACACGACAAAATGAGGATAGATATTCCAAAGTTTATTTTACACTTCTGTATTACACACTTGCATACATTATACTTTGCAAACATTAACCCACTTAAAATAAGGTAAAAATAGAACAGACAGAAATGTAGTGCCAGTGTACTTGTTTGTTAGTAAACTTTGCTCTTCGGAACTCTTTAGACAAACTGGTACATTTGTTTTTTGGAGATTAACATGCCTTTCTTGTTTACTAATGAACAATCTTCCATTTGGAATCTCAGTTGTATATGTGATATATTAAATGACATACAGACCATATAATCATCATACTTCTGTACTTTACATTATTGGTTTAGTGGCATGTTATTCTATTATACTTGTTGTGTTCTATTGTTATTCTATTCACAAGTATCTAGTGCCCTCCGGCAATGACAAAACACAAGGTAGCCACCCACAAAAACTACCATTTGTTTCCAAGGCAGTGTATCAACAATCTTTCTTTCTAAGACCATTCCCACAGAGGGAAAAGCTACCAAAGGAAATAGTCACAGTACCATCATTTAAAATCTTCAAGACCCATCTTTAGATTGTCTCCATTTGTAAGATTTTCATTATCATAACCACCACATGTCATGGCTGGTTTAGCTGGCGCAAACCACATTTATAAATGTTGCAGAATACGGATGGTAGTCTGTGATGCCGACACAACCAAAGCAGAAGTATTGATGTGTAATATCATTTCCTACAACATTACCATGGTTCTCCACTGGAAAGCAGAGAATCGAAAGCAAATTATTCACCTCGTTCGGGGATTGGTTAGACACTGGAAAACAGAGTAACAGAGGGCCAGACATACATAATGAGGTTTGGCTGAGAGCCAAGACCGCTATTAGAATACCAGAACCCCTGCTCCCCAGGGGAAACATTGTTTGATTCACAACTCAGGCTCTCTGATCTCTGCTGTCAATTTCACAATGTTTGTTTACACAGTTAAGTGGCTTCAAGGGTTTGCGGTGCTTGACACTTTAAAGGGCCTGGATGATTTTTTAAAATTCATTCACGGAATGTGGGCTTCACTGGCTGGGCCAGCATTTATTGCCCATCCCTAGTTGCCCTTGAGAAGGTGGTGGTGAGCCACCTTCTTGAACCATTGCAATCCATGTGGTGTAGGTACACCCACAGTGCTGTTAGGAAGGGAGTTCCAGGATTTTAACCCAGCGGCAGTGAAGGACCAGCGATATATTTCCAAGTCAGGATGGCGAGTGACTTGTGGGGGAGCTTCCAGGTGGTAGTGTTCCCATCTATCTGCTGCTCTTGTCCTTTTAGGCGGTAGTGGTTGTGGGTTTGGAAGGTGCTGTCGAAGGAGCCTTGGTGAATTCCTGCAGTGCATCTTGTAGATGGTACACACTGCTGCTACTGTGCATCGGTGGTGGAGGGAGTGAATGTTTGTGGATGTGGTGCCAATAAAGCAGACTGCTTTGTCCTGGACGATGTCCAGCTTCTTCAGTGTTGCAGGAGCTGCACTCATCCAGGCAAGTGGGGATTATTCCATCACATTCCTGACTTGTGCCTTGCAGATGGTGGACAGGATTTGGGGAGTCAGGAGGCAAGTTACTTGTCACACATATGGTGATGGTGGAGTCTGGGACATTATCTGTAAGGTAGGGCTGCGATTGCCATTTCCGGTGCCTAGGTCGATGCCAGGTGGTCCGTCCGGTTTCATTCCTTTTTTGTGTCTTTGTTGTGGTTTGTTATAACTGACTGGCTTGATAGGCCGTTTCAGAGGGCATTTAAGAGTCAACCACATTGCTGTGGGTCTGAAGTCACATGTAGGCCAGATTTCCTTCCCTAAAAGGCATTAATGAATCAGATGGTTTTTTTAAAAAAAAACAATCGACAATGGTTTCATGGTCATCATTGGACTTTTAATTCCAGATTTTCGTTGAATTCAAATTCCACCATCCGCCGTGGCGGGATTCAAACCTGGGCCCCCAGAGCATTACACTGGATTACTAGTCCAGTGACAATACCCCTATGTCATCACCTCCCTTTACACTTTTATTAGCTTGTAGTGCAGATTTTTTTTTCCAAACATAGGAGACAGTTACCAATGAATTGCTTATTTTTCAAAGCTTTTTTTTAAATATATGGCACTTTACACTATAGGGTTCATTGGTTCTAGAAATTGTACAGTGGGTCAATGGGCATGGAACTGCCACAGCTTGGCATAGGGGGCATGAGGGGCCATAGCGTGTGGGTGGAAGGTCAGCCTGTCATGGGGGCCATGAGAGGCCATATGAGGTGGGTAGAGGGACATGGAGGAATGGCAAGTCCCATGGCATTGAGGCGGGGCTTTTGAATAGCCTGCTCTCGTACCCCTATGGCTGCCTTTGCACTTCTTCCTGGGCCAAAGGGTTCCCATTGTCTATACAACACCTTACATTTATATAGAGACTATAGTGTAGTAAAAAGGCACTTTGCAGGAACATTATCAAAGAGAATTTGGCACTGAGCTACATAAGGAGACAGCAGGGTAGATGACCAAAAGTTTGGTCGAAGAAGTAGGTTTGAAGAGGAGTTTTAAAGGAGGAAAGAGAGCTTGAGAGGTTTAGGGAGGGAATTCCAGAGCTTGGGGCCTTGGCAACTGAAGGCATGTTTGCCAGTGGTGGAGCGCTTAAAATCGGGAACCTCAAGAGGCCAGAAATAGAGTGTAGTTATCTCAGAGGATTGTAGGGCTGGAGGTGATTATAGAGATGGGGAGATGTGAGCCCATGGAGGGATTCGAAAATGGATATGAATTTTAAAATCGATGTGTTGCTCAACCACAGATCATTTCAACTTGGTGAACTCAGGGAAATTGGTGATCGGGACTTGATATAAGTTCAGATATGAGCAACAGAGTTTTGGATGAGCTTACGTTTATGGCAGGTAGAATATGGGAGGCTAGCCAGGGATATGTTGCAATATTCAAGCCTAGAGGTAACAAAGGCATGGATGAGGGGTTCGGAAGCAGATGAGCTGAGACATGGCGGAGTCAGGCTATGTTACGGAGGTGGAGTTGGCTGGCTTAATGATGGTGTGGATATGTGGTCAGAAACTCATCTCAGTGTCAAATATGGCACCAAGGCTGCAAGTAGTCTGGTACAGCTGCAGACAATTGTCAGGGAAAGAGATGGAATCAGTGTCTAAGACTTTATGATGAGACTAAAGACAATGGCCATGGTCTTTCCAATATGTAGTTGGAAGGAATTTCTGCTCAATCAGTGCTGTGTGTTGGACAAGTAGCCAGGCAATTTAGGGACAGTAGTAAGGTTAAGAGAGGCGGCAGTGAGGTAGCGCTATCCATTGTCAGTGTAGAACCTGATGTGCTTTCAGAAGATGTCGCCAATGGGCAGCATGTAGGTGAGAAATAGGAGGGGGCCAAGAAAAGATCCTTGGGGACACCAGAGGTAAAGGTGCAGGATTGAGAGGAGAAACTAATGCAGGTGATTCTCTGGCAGCAACTGGAAAAGTTAAGAATGGAACCAGGTGAAAGCAATCACAGCTGGATGATGGAGGAGAGGCATTGGAGGATGGCATGGTCAACTATGTCAAAGACGGCAGACATGTCAAGAAAGATGAGGAAGGATAGTTTACTATGTTCACAGTCACATATGATGTCATTTGTGTTTGATATGAGCTATTCTGTACTGTGGCAGCGGCAGAAATCTGATTGGAGGGATTCAAACATCGAGCTCCTGAAAAGATGCGCATGGATTTGGGAAGTGACAACACATTCAAAGACTTTGGAGAGGAATGGGAGGTTGGAGATGCATGGTGTTTTGCAAGACAAAGGGCCAAAGATTGATTTTTCGAGGAGAGGAGTGATGACAGAAGATTTGAAGCGGAGGAGGACAGTACCTGAGACAAGAGAACCAGAAACAACATTCTTAAGGGGTTTGACAGGGTAGACACTGACAGGTATTTTCCCCTGCTAGGGGGCACAGTCTCATGATAAGGGGACAATCAATTAGGACTGAGATAAGGAGACAGTTTATCATTCATAAGGTTGTGAATTGTTCACCCCGTGGGTTTGTGGATGCTCTATCGTTAAGACTGAAATTGACTTTGGTCTCTCAGAGAATCGCAGGATATGGGGAGTAGGCAGCAAAGTGGAGTTGAGGCAGAAGATCATTCATGATCGTATTGAATGGCAGAGCAGGCTCGAGGGACCATATGGTCTACTGCTATTTCTTATTTTCTTATTTTGTTACATCAGCAAACATGGGGGCCAGGAACGGAAGTTGAGTTGACAGTGTTAATTGTATATTAACTGTACATTAATTGTGTTTAATTGTAAATAGGTGATGAGCATTGATTGGGGTTTCACTTTAATACAAATAAAAGGACACTTGAAACTGTGGTGTGGTTGAGTTAGGAGGTTTATGCTTGTAATTTTTTTTACTATCTGCAAACCAAATGTTAGACTGAGTAAAGGTTGATTCACTCTCCATTTGGCTTTCCAGATTAAAATAGTCAGCAATTTAATGAGGATAGTCTTGAGGGAGCAAGAGGTCAGTTTCATGAGCAAAATTAGCTCAGAGGGAATGTGAAGGGAGGTAAGAGAGAAACTAGAGAAAAACCTATGTAAGTAAGCCTCTCAGGGAAGTAGATCTTACAGTATCATCCCCTACTGGTGCCACTTCGGGCTCTGATATTTTAAATTAGCTTGGCCAAATATTCAGTTTCAGCAAACTTTACTGATGAAGGAAAGTGTACCAATGTAACTGTTTTATCTGAATTGGTGAGTCATGTGTATTGCTTTTGAATCTAAAGACATGTGCCAGTCAAGCCTAGATGTTCCAAGTCATGCTAGCCATGATTGACAGTCAATGTATATATATTTTCTTGCCTCCCTCTCCATATCCAGAGAGTGACTTGCTTCCCCAGAAAGTCCATGACTTTGTTACAGTAGCAGCTAACATAAGAATTTCTTCACACATCAGGGTTTGTACGATATGCTAACAACACGTAAACACATCCCAAGCAGCTTGGCATTGATCACGGCCTGGGTTTTCATTCTCAAGGCAGGTAGGGGGAGTCAGGAAAATTCCCGGTTTGGCCCGCCTGGCTTAGGACAAAGTGCCCGCAAAGGTGGGATCTTCATTGCTGGGGGGAGGGCACGGGCTGCAGTTGGGGTGGGGGCTTGTTTCTGCAGATCAACTCCATTTCTATTTTCTTTTCAAAAGATTACAATTCCAGAAATGGCAAGAATTGTGCAATATGCCAGTTAATGCATTTGTATCAGGGAACAAGCATTTTATCTCAAAAACCAGCTGTAACCAAAAACTCAACCTGCATATTAGATGAAAATTAGGCTCCAAAAGAATGTTATAAGAATAATACATTCTTATTTTGAAGAAAATTAAAAGTTTAGCAATTTATTTTTTATGTGTAGCCTATTTAAGGGCAACACTAAATAGTCACATTGGAGCAGAGTTTTAAGTCTCCCATCTCCCCCTCCCCCGCTGACCTGCAGCCACTCGCCAAGCCTCCTTCAACAGCACCTTCCAAACTCTCAATCTCTACAACCTAGTAGGACAAGGGCAACAGATGCATGGTAACACCACCATCACCTGTAAGTTCCACTCTAGGCCACACACAATCCTGACTTGGAACTAAATTGAAACTAGTGGGAAGAGGATCAGCAGGTGAGAAGGTGGTTAGGTTTATAGGGCCAGAAAGAGCAGGAGTGCAACTCCAGACCCCCAAGCAAAGTATAGGCCTAGCTCTCCAGCCCAGACAACCCCGTCCTCTTCCCAAACCATTGACCAGAAAGGAAATGCCATCCCATCCCTGTTTCAGCCTCCAAAATGCCTGATTTTAACAGCTGGGCAGCCACTCCCACCAATTTCTTGTTACTTTGGTCAGAAGGTTGGTCAGCAGCATGTTATGACATGAGGCCTGGTTGTTAAAATCGCTACTCTCTCACTGCCACTTCAGGATGAACCAGCTGCTGGAGCTAAAATTTTCCCCACAAATAATTACAAACTCTCAGAAACTAACTGTTCATTTTAAGCTTTTCTGCCTTAAGTCGAATAATGGGAGAAAGTAACATCAGATTAATTCCCACAGACTCCAAACTAACTTCTCAATGATTTGATTGTTTGAAACCAACAGCCTCCAATACCACTGAAAAAGCTCATGTCAAGCTGACACATGGTTAAAAAGCTTATCGTCAGCTTTAAAAAACTGATCATTGGCATGCATGTGGCCTTTATCCTGCGACCCCTGTGGGAAATGGGTGAATGCAGAAATCAGGCAAAGACGGAATTCTAATCATCTGTAGTATTACCCCTCCACTGAACTCTACCACACCCCATCCCCATGCCCAACAAATCTAAGTACTTGCCAACACTCACTGTCAGGGCTCAGACATGCATAATAGCCACTTGAACCAGACAATGCAGGAATTATATCTCTGCAAAGACTCAATGACTTTGAGATGGATAGACATTTGTAAACTAGGTTGCAATTATTGAATGAATTAACAAAATGCTGTTGGCTCCAGGTATTCCTGCTTGTAATCAGCATTAGATATTTACCAAGTTAAAATTCAAGTTTTGTGCTGAAAGCATATGTTTACTTTTAAAGTTCGGAAGACCTCAGGAAGGATTATATTTTGGTTACATAAACAGCTATTCGCTTCATTGTCAGTAATGCTCTGCCCAGCATGTGATTAAAAATAAATCTATTTTTCTGCTAGCTGAATATGTGAGTATTCTTTCAGACTTTCTTTTACAATTGTGTTCTATTGCTGTGCCAAAGCCATTTCTTCATTCCAAATTGTGGACAGTAAATAGGTAAAATAGAAATCACCCCTTATCAGACTGCGGCTGGAATTTATTATAAAAGCTTGTTTTGGGGGCTGCAAGAATATATATGTGGAAATACAGTGGCTCCAGGACACTTAGGTTACGCACTACTATTAGCAATGTTAAAGGGGAAAACAGTTTGTTTGCTACAGTATTGAAAAAGAGAGCTTACTGACTCAGTTGTTTCTTTTCCAAGTGAGTGTATCAGCTGATGCTTATGTGTAAATATTTGCTCATAAAAGAAATAAAATTTTGACCAAAAACACTGGAGTTGGGCATCTTGCCATGTTCCCTATTAGTTACACTCGTTTGTGAGCTTTTAGTTGCTGGGAGTACGAGCTGATAATGGTCCAGTTAGGGGAACAGAAGCTGGGCTTTTACCAGCACTCTGGAGACAGGCTGAGAGGTGGGAGGGTTGGTAAAATGTTGGCGGAAGGCATGGAGGGGGCAGTCTGATGTCTTGCCACTGCCATGGGATATTCCCGAAGATTGGATGGGCAGCGTTTCAACCACTGAGTGCAGGTGGGCGGCCAACTAATCCATCCCTTTAAACAATTCACAGCCTGAAGGATGAGATTTCACACTTATAACAGTTCATGTTCTGACCAAAAGAGGATGATTGGTGGTCATTAGGTTTCCGTCTCTGCACATTAAACTTGCCATAGAAAATTAAGTCTATTAACTAGTAATAAATACTATTTTAATGAAGTGATAATTGTGAATGGCAACAACAATGTCTATTTATATAGTACCTTTAATGTAATGAAATGTTCCAAGGAACATTATAAAACAAAGTACCGAAACAGCTCTTATCAAAGTCACAAATCACATCCTATTTGACTGTGACAAAGGTAAACTTTCCCTCTTCGTCCTTCTTGACTTGTCTGCAGCTTTTGGCACAGTTGACCACACTCTCCTCCTCCAACGCCTCTTTACTGTAATCCACCTGGTCTCACCCAGTTCCATCTTTTCTACCTAATCATTGCCAGAATTACTTATAATGGCTTCTCCTTCTGCTCCTGCAGCATTACCTCTGGTATCTCCCAGGGATCTTGTTGTGAGTGGTGGCCGAGTTGGTAGTGCTGTAAGTTGATCTGCAGACACTTCTTGGGTGGAAACTAAGTTTATTTACAAGATACTTAGCAGCAACTACGTGTGTGCTTTCAGCTCAAATTCTATCTCTACACTACTAACCCCTGACTACTGAGGTAGCTCACACTACTTTCCTATTGGGTACTAAAGATCATGTGATCTTCCTTAACAAGCATTATTCTTATAAGGTATATTACACACTAAATAAAACCATAATTACCACAGATATATCCTTAGTCTCCACTTATTTCTCATTTACATGTTGCCCTCAGCAAAATCATTCAAAGACACATCTACACTAATGACACCAAGCTCTACCTCACTACCAAGACTCTTCCACTGTTGTTAACTATCAGACTGCAGAAATTTCTTCCAATTAAATATTAGGAAGAATGAAACCATTGTTTTCATTCCCTGTTCCAAACTATATTCCCTAGCTACTGACCCAATCCCTCACCTTGGCAATAGTCTAAGACTAAACCAGTCTGTTCGCAAATGCGATGTCACATTTGATCTCGAGATGAACTACCGACCTCATATTCCTGCCATCACAAAGACCACCTACTTCCAGTTCAGCAATATTGCCCTACTTCGCCCCATCTCAGCTCATCTGCTCCTGAAGCCCTCATTTGTGCCTTTGTTACCTCTCAACTTGAGTTTTCCAATGCACTCCTGGCTGGTCTCCCGCATTCTAACCTCCGTAAATCTGAGGGCATCCAAAATTCTGCTGCCTTATTCTTAACTTGCAGCATGTCCCATTTCTCTAACACCTCTATGTTTGCTGATCTACACTGGCTCTTGAGTAAGCAGCATCATGATTTTAAAATTCTCATCCCTGTTTTTAAATCTCTCCCTGGCCTCGCCATCCCCTCTCTCTGTAATCTCCTCCGGCCCCACAACCCTCTGAGATATCTGCACCCTTCTAATTCTGGCCTCTTGTGCATCCCAATTTTAATCATTCTACCATTAGTGGCAACACCTTTAGTTGCCTAAACACCAAGCTCTAGAATACCCTCCCTCCACCTCACCTTCATCACCTTAAAATCTGTCTCTTTGACCAAGCTCTTGGTCTTCTAATAATATCTCCTTATGTTGCTTGGTGTCATATTTTGTTTTATAATGCTCCCAAGAAACACCTTGGGACATTTCACAGAATCATAGAATTGTTACGGTGCAGAAGGAGGGCATTCGGATCAGTGTGTCTGCACTGACTCTCCAACTGAGCATTATGACTTAGTGCCATTCTCCTGCCTTTTCCCTGTAACCCTGCACATTGTTTCTATTCAAATAATTCTCTAATGCCCTCCTGAATGCCTCAATTGAACCTGCCTCTGCAGGTTCCAGGCAGTACATTGCAGACTCGAACCACTCACTGTGTGAAAAAGTTTTTTCTCACATCACACTTGCTTCTTTTGCAAATAACTTTAAAGCTGTGCCCCCTCTTGTTCTTGATCCTTTTATGAGTGGGAACAGTTTCTCCCTATCTACTCTATCCAGCCCCTTCATGATTTTGAACATCTCTGTTAAACCTCCTCTTAGCCTTGTCATGGAAATATAATAATTTTCATAATATTATCGTGATATATTGTAAAGGTAGGTTAATAGTGGGGCTTGGATTAGTTTCTCTGTGTGGATGTGTGTGCATGGGTTTTAATTGAATTGGAGGCAGCTGGTCTGAAACTTTTGAGTTATCAAAAGGGAAGCTAGGTTTGAAATGCTAAATATGTTAACATGGCTGAAGTTTTAGAATGTGAGGTGTAAGGAATATTTGCATTTTTAGATAAATTAGGTTAGTCTGAATTTCAAAGAGATGGTAAGATGTTACACTTAGCCATAAGAAGCTAAGCCCAACAGTGTGTTTATTTTTCCAAAGGTTACTGATAATATGAGTACTATGAAAGATTTATATTATGAGAGAAGTAAAGTTGCAAAGACATATTGGAACAATGTCATTTACATTAAAAAGGGAGAAACATGTATAAAGGAGATAAGGTTATGTGTAAGGGGGAAGGCATTCTAAGATCTAATGCAAGTATGAAAAGCCTCCAGCCTCTATGTATCAAACTGCTGTCTACAAGAGCCAAAGCTAAGAAAACTGACTGTAAATATCACTGTCCAGGGTTGTGTGCTTTGCCTGGGTCTGTTGAAATTTATTTATTTTACTGTTGCCTTAACGGAGGTGTAACTGGGAGTCAGATTAATTAGGGCAGTTAGGGGTTATTATAGTAGTAATTTGTAGACCTATGTATGTGCTTAAAATCTTTTTTTCTATTAATAAATGTTTAACTTAGTTTTGTAAAAAAAACCTCTAAGCCTCAGTGGACTTATTACTACTGAATTCAAGGCACACATCTCAAAATAAAATACAAACTGCAAAACAGTTGTGGCAGCTGTTTCAAGTTTCCCTCTGGGATTTGAGCATCGCAGCATTTACCATCTGCCATGCCATAATAGCCTTCTCTTCTCCAAGGAGAACAGTCTCAACCTCTCAAATCTATCTTCATAACTGAAGTTTGTCATCCCTGTAACTTTTCTTGTAAACCTCTTCTGAACCCTCTCCAATGCGTTCACATCCTTCCTATAGTGTGGTGCCTAGATCTGTACACAATACTCCAGCTGAGGTCTAACTAGTGTCTTATCTAAGCTCAGCATACTCTCCCTGCTCTTGCACTCAGCCCAGGATACTGTCAGCTTTATTAACTGCTCTCTTCACCTGTCCTGCCACCTTCAATGATCTATGCACATATACACCCCGGTTCCTCTGCTCCTGCACCCCCTTAAGAATTGTACCCCTTATTTTACATTGTCTCCCCATGTTCTGCCTACAAAAATGCATCACCTCACACTTCTCCGCATTGAACTTCATCTGCCACCTGTCTGTCCACTCCACCAACTTGTCTTTGCCCTTCTGAAGTTCTATTCCTCCTCACAGTTTACAATGCTTCCACGTTTTGTATCATCTACAAACTTTGAAATTGTCCCCTGCACACCAAGACCTAGATCATTAATATATATCAGGAAAAGCAAGTGCCCCAATACCGACCCCTGGGGAACTCCACTACAAACCTTCCTCCAGCCTGAAAACTATCCATTGATCATTACCCTCTGCTTCCTATTTTTCAGCCAATTTTGTGTTCATGTTGCTGCTGTCCCTTTTATTCCATGAGCTATAACTTTTCTCACAAGTCTGTTGTGTGACACTGAATCGAATGCCTTTTGAAAGTCCTTGTACACCACGTCAACAATATTACCCTCATCTACCCCCTCTGTTACCTCTTCAAAAAACTCCAAAAAGCTAGTTAAACAAGATTTCCCCTTTAGAAATCCATGCTGGTTCTTCCTAATCAACCCACATTTTTCCATATGACTACTAATTCTATCCCAAATAATTGTTTCTAGAAGCTTCCCTACCACTGAAGTTAAACTGATTGGTCTGTAATTGCTGGGCTTATCCATACAACCTTTTTTGAACAAGAGTGTGATCTTTGCAATTCTCCAGTCCTCTGGCATCTCCTTTGAGTCTAGGGAAGACTGAAAGATTATGGTCAGTGCCCCTGCAATTTCCAAACCTACTTCCTTCAATATCCTTGGATGCATCCCATCTGGTCCCAGTGCCTTGTCAACTTTAAGTACCGACAGTTTATCCAAAACTTCCTCCTTATCAATTTTTAACCCTTCTAGTGACAGAGCTTCCACCCCTGTCACCATGGCCTCAGTAGCATCTGCTTCCTTGGTAAACACAGATGCAAAATATTCATTTAACACTTCAGCAATGCCCCCTGCCTCCATGTGTAAATGCCCTTTTTGGTCCCTAATCGGCCCTACTCCTTTTGCCACCCTCTTACTATTTATGTGCCAATAGAAAGCTTTGGGATTCCCCTATATGTTGGCTCCCAGTCTTTTCACATAATCCCTCTTCGCTCCTCTTATCTGCTTTTTCACCTCCCCTCTGAACTTTGTGATTCGCTTGGTTCTCAATTGTATTTTCTACCTGACACCTGTCATAAGCACATTTTTTCTTCTCTATCTTAATTTCTATCTCCTTTTTCATTCAGGGAGCTCTAGATTTGTTTGTCCTGCCTTTCCCTTTTGAGGGAATATACCTTGACTGTGCTCAAACCATTTCTTCTTTGAAGGTAGTCCATCGTTCAGCTACAGTTTTTCCTGCCAACCTTTGGTTCCAATATATCCAGCCCAGCTCCATTCTTGCCCCATTGAAGTTGGCTCTCCCCCAGTTAATTATTCTTACTCCAAATTGCACATTGTTCTTTTCTACCATCATCCTAAACCTTACGATATAATGACCACCGTTGTTGTTATTGTTGTTGTCATTAATAATTATTGTGTAATTAAAAGAGCACTTGTGCTTATGGCTAGTTTAATGTGCAATGAATATGCAAATACAGAAAAGGGAGGTTAAGTACATGATGTTTTGTCAAGCTAAACTGGAGCAGTGGAAATTGGCCAGCAACTTATGGTGAATTGCAATTCATGGGGTATTTCTTCCTCACTATAAATTACTGGATAGTTTGCTTAATAACAGTGCGCATTGTTCAAATGGTGTTTTTTACCTAGCAAAATCTGGCCCATTATAGCCAATCCTTTGTATAGGCATATGGTAAATAATTTTCCTTAATCAAAATAACCTAGCTTTTCTGGATCATAAACCAGACTGTTCCTGTGCTGCACATTCTATGTAACAACAGATACCTTGCCGAAATACACAGACAGACTACTGTGTGTATTTTTTAATGAATACTTCAGAAAAGAACACTGGGTAATGTAACAGACAATTGTAGCATTCCAGTTGCTGGCCCTGCTGAGGTTAACTTAGTTAACAAGATCTGGGGATCAAAACTAGGACATTTCTGGTCCTTATTCTCTGACTAAGTTTGTTGAACCAGTAAAAACTGCTTAACTGCAGTCTTATATAAAATAATCATTAAGATACACCTGCAAAATACCACTTTGATTTAAAAAGCTGCATAAAAATCTGTTTGTTTAACTTTGTGCAACTAAAATTGAAAGGAAATGTGAGCAATAGGTTTTCAAGATATATTGTATCTTGCATTAATATTTGGAAGTAGGGAGCTACAATTGGAGATTGTTGACTGAGGGGGTTTTACAGTTTAAAACAGCGAGAGGAGAGTGGAATTTTTACAGTTTAAAGCAGCGAGAAGACAACCGGGATTTTCACAGTTTAAAGCAGCAAAGGGAGAGCCAGGAGTTTTCCATTTTAAAACAGCGAGAGGAGAGCCAGGAGCACATGGAGAGCGGACCTGGGTGAGAAGGACAGCGGCGGCGAAAGATAACTCATTCAAGTTGTTTCTACCTGCCAGAGCCAGTGTGTGACATCATAGGAAAACAGTTAGGTGATTGGTGTGTATCTCTTCCGTGTCTCTTTTGATTGGCCAAGTGGCTTAAATCAGTAGACGTTATTACAGCTGAAGAGAACAGTTAAGAAATTCACTTCTAAAATATTTAATATCTAAATTAATTAATGGCTGGGCAGGCGATGTGTTGCAGCTGTAGCATGTGGGAGCTGGTAGATAGTGGCGCAATCCATGGTGACCACATCTGCAGCAAGTGTTAGCTGCTCAAGGAGCTTCAGCTCAGAGTTGATGAGCTGGAGTCTGAACTGCGGACACTGCGACACATCAGGGAGGGGAGAGTTACCTGGGCAATGTGTTTCAGGATGCAGTCATACCCCTTAGATTAATTACATCAAATTTAGTCTGTGGTCAGGGACAGGAAGGTGTGACTGCAAGTGAGGCTGGTATGGGGATCCAGAATTTAGCTTTGGAGGAGCCTCAGCCAGTGCCATTGCCCACTAGGTACAATATTCTTGCTCCTGGTGTGGACAAGGGCACAGACTGCAGGGAGGATGAGCGAACTGACCACAGCACCTTGGCACAGAGCACCATTCAAGTAGGGAGAGAAAAGAGAAATGTAGTAATAGGGGATGGCATTAGTTAGGGGAATAGACACTGTTCTCTGCAGCAAAGACAGAGAGTCCCGAAGGCTGTGTTGCCTACCTGATGCCAAGGTTAAGGACATCTCTTCTGGGCTGGAGAGGAACTTGGAGTGGGAGGGGAAGGATCCAGTTGTCGTGGTCCACTTAGGTACCAAGGACATAGGTAGGACTAGGAAAGAGGTTCTTCTGAGGAACTACGAGCAGCTCGGGGCTAAATTAAAAAGCAGAACCACAAAGGTAATAATCTCCGGATTACTACCTGAGTTACCTGCAAATTGACGTAGGGTAAATAAAATTAGAGAAAGGTAAATGCTTGGCTCAAAGATTGGTGTGGAAAAAATGGGTTCCGGTTCATGGGGCACTGGCACCAGTAATGGGGAAGTAGAGAGCTGTTCCATTGGGATAGACTTCATTTGAACCATGCTGGAACCAGTGTCCTGGTGAATCGTATAACTAGGGTTGTAGACAGGGCTTTAAACTAATTGGGGGGGGCGGCGTTCAATTGAAGGGAAGTTTGGAAAATCAAAAATAAGTGGGAGAGCAGAGGTGCAGGGTAATAAAGAGGCAAACAATAATCAAAGTGTGACAGGAAGGGGCAGAAAATATAAGCAGAAGAGTGCAGCAGAAATTAGAGCCAGAATGAGTAATAATGGTAAAAAGTCAAAGCTTAAGGCTCTTTATCTGAATGTATGCAGCATTTGTAACAAGGCAGATGAGTTGACAGCACAAATAGAAATAAATGGATATGACTTGATAACTATTACAGAAACATGGTTGCAGGGTGACCAAGATTGGGACTCAATATTTAAGGGTATTCAACATTCCAGAAAAATAGGCAAAAAGGAAAAGAAGGTGGGGTAGCTTTGTTAATAAAGGAAGATATCAGTGTGGTGGTGAGTATTGAAATAGGTGCAATAGATCGTGATGTGGAATCAGTTTGGCTGGAAATTAGGAACAGCAAGGGGAAGAAGTCATGGGTAGGAGTCGTCCATAGGCCTCCAAAGAGTTGCCTCGCTGTAGGACAAAATATAAATCAGGAAATAATGAGGCATGTAAGAAGGGTGCTACAATTGTCATGGGTGATTTTAATTGCATATTGACTGGACAAATCAGATTGGCAGGGGTAACATGGAAGATGAATTTGTAGAGTGCATCAGGGATTGTTTCTTAAAGCAATATGTTGCAGAACCTACCTGGAAACAGGCTATTTTATATCTAGTAATGTGTAATGAGGTTGGATTAATAAGAGATCTCGTAGTTAAGGATCCTCTAGGGGGTAGCGATCACAACATGGTAGAATTTCAAATTCAGTTTGAGGACGAGCAACTCGGATCTCAAGCCAGTGTCCTCAACTTAAATAAGGGAAATTACAGAGGTATGAAGAAAGAATTGTCTAAAGGGAAAATAGACTAAGGGGAAGGTCAGTGGATGAGCAGTGGCGGACATTTAAGCAGATATTTCATAAAGCTATGCAAATATTTATCCCGGTCAAAAAGGACTCCGATGAGAAGGATGAACCACCCATAGTTAACAAAGGCAGTCAAGGAAATTATCCAATCAAAAACTAAGGCATACGAAGCGGCGAAAACTAATGATAGGCCAGAGGATTGGGAATTTGTTAGGAACAGGCAGCGGATGACTAAAAAGCTAACAAAAAGGGAGAAAATTGATTATGAAAGTAAATTGGCAAGAAATATAAAAACAAACAGCAATAGCTTCTACGGGTACATAAAAAGAGAGTAGCTAAAGTGAGCATGGGGCCCTTGGAGGATGCGACTGGAGAATCGAAAATGGGGAACGGGGAAATGACAAATAATTTAAACCAATATTTTGTATCGGTATTCATGGCGGAGGACACTATAAACATTCCAAAGATATCAGATAAGCAAGGAGCTAATGGGAGGAAAGATCCTGTAACAGTCTCTATCATGAGGGACAAAGTATTCGCGAAACTGATGGGGGCCAAAGGCAGACAAGTCACCAGGACCTGATGGCCTGCATCCAAGGGTTTTAAAGAAAGTGGCTGCAGATATAGTGGAGGCATTGGTCAAAATATTCCAGAACTCATTGGATTCCAGGAGGGTCCCAATGGATTGAGAAACTGCTAATGTGACGCCCCTGTTCAAGAAGGGAGGGAGACAAAAAGCAGGAAACTATAGGCCAGTCAGCCTAACATCTGTCACTGGGAAAACGCTAGAGTCCATTATTAAGGAAGAAATAGCAGGGCATTTAGATAAGCGTAACAGAATCAAACAGAGTCAACATGATTTTGTGAAAGGGAAATCATGTTTGACAAATTTGCTAGAGTTCTTTGAGTATATAACAAGCAGAATTGATAAAGGGGAACCGGTAGATGTTGTATATTTGGATTTCCAGAAGGCATTCGATAAGGTGCCACATAAAAGGTTATTGCACAAGGTAAGAGCTCACAGTATTGGGGGTAATGTATTAGCATGGATTGAAGATTGATTAATACACAGAGGACAGAGAGTTGGGATTAATGGGTCTTTTTCAGATTGGAAAGACGTAACTAGTGGAGTGTCACAAGGAACGGTTCTAGGGCCTCAATTATTTACTATATATATTAATGACTTGGAGGAGGGGGCAGAGTGTAATGTATCCAAATTTGCTGACGATACAAAAATAGTTGGAAGGGCATGTTGTGATGAGGACATAAAGAATTTGCAAGGGGATATAGATAGGTTGAGTGAGTGGACAAAAACTTGGCAGATAGAATTTAAAGTAGGAAAGTGTGAGGTCATGCACTTTTTGGTAGGAAAAAACAAAATGTAGACTATTATTTAAATGGAGAGAGACTCCAAAAAAGTGCAGCACAGAGGGATCTGGGTATTCTTATGCATGAAACACTTAGGGCAGAATTTTACGAGTCGGCGAGTGGGGGCGGGGCCCGCTCGCCAACGTGTAAAATGACGCGCGGTGACATCGGGCGGAACTCCCGACGTCACCACGCCCCATTTAAATTTTCAGGAAGGCGGGGGTGCAGCAAAATCAGCTGTGCGCCCGCAGACCTGTCAATGGCCAATTGAGGTCATTGACAGATCAATTAAAGTAATTAGTGGACCTGCCCGTCCAACCTTAAGGTTGGCGGGCAGGCCAGGAGCCCCGGCAGGAAGTAGAAAAAACATGAAACCTCATCCACAGGCAGGATGAAGTTTCATGTAGGGTATTAAATTTTTAATAATTTTTTTTGGAAATTATGAACATGTCCCAACTCATGTGATATTGTCACATGAGGGGACATGTAAGGGAATTTTTTTTTCTATTCACTTAGCCTCAGGAAGATGAGTGCACTCTTTCGTGCGCATGCGCAAAAGAGTGCACTCTCGATTTTAGGCATCCCCCCACCCGCACTGGGAGCGCATAGCGCTTCCCTGCGGACGTCATGCTGGGCGGGCCTTAATTGGCCCGCCCACGTAAAATGGCGCTACGCCCACCATCCTCCCCCTCCACAGGGGGAAAATTCAGCCCTAAAAGTTAGCATCCAGATGCAGCTAGTAATTAAGAAGGTAAATGGAATTTGACCTGTATTGCTAGGAGGTTGGAGTTTAAAAATAAGGAAGTCTTTTAATAACTGTATAGGGTGTTGGTGAGGCCACACTTGGAGTACTGTGTACAGTTTTGGTCCCGGTATTTAATAAAGGATATACTGGCATTGGACGCAGTTCAAAAGAGATTCAGCGATAAGCTGATTCCTGAGATGACAGGGTTGACTCATCAAGAATGGCTAAACAGGTTTATTCACTGGAGTTTAGAAGAATGAGGGGTGCTTCTATTGAAACGTACAAGATTCTGAGGGGGCTTGACAAGGTAGATGTTGAGAAGATGTCTCCACTAGTGGGGACTTTCGTACTAGGGGACATAGTTACAGAATAAGGGGACACTCATTTAAAACTAAGATGTGAAGGAAATTCTTCTCTCAGATGGTAATAAATGTTTGGAATTCGCTACCTCAGAGAGGTGTGGAGGCTTGATCACTGAAAGTATTTAAAGAGGAGGTCAATAGATTTTTGAAATATCGGGGAGTTGAGGACTATGAGGAGCTGGCATGAAAGAGGAGTTGAGGCCTGGGGCAGATCAGCCATGATCTTACTGAATGGTGGAGCAGGCTTGAGGGGCCAAATGACCTACTCCTGCTCCTATTTCTTAAGTTCTTATGTAGTGAAATATAAATTTAACAATTTTTTGAAAAATATACAAGTTTATTTTATTGTCAAGCTGTCAACTCCTGCACTATATATTACGTCAACAATAGATATTTAGATATTAATGTGGCAAATTCTAAGAATATTTGTCCAGTTAACCTATCCAAACTCCACTATTGCATATCCATTACTCTTGCTACATGTGGAGGGGTTCCTAGCGAAGCCAACACAAAGAAGATAAGGGAGAGGAGTGAAAGAAGGAAGGAAAATCTTTATGGTTAAGTAATATAGCAAATTTTCAGTAAAAATTGGTTGCTCAATAGTTTCTTGGGGCAGAATTTTACAGCCCTGTCATGGCAGGGGGCAGAGCCATAGGGCAGAATTTTGCCCTTGGTTGCTGGGCAGGCCCCACCGGCTCGGCGGCAGGCGGGCAGCCGAACTCTGCCGCCGAAACAGGGCCCACTGCCATTTTGAGTGGGCGGGCCAATTAAGGCCCGCCCAGCGGCCTGCCCGATGGGAAGCGCTATGCGCTTCCTATGCAGGGGGGGGGGATCCCCAGCTGTCAAAGTGCGCTCTTTCTCGCATGCGCACGAAAGAGCACACTGCTCCCTGAGACTAAGTGCTGTCTCAGGGAGATTACTGACATTCTAAAATACTTTTAAAATAGTAAAATATAAAAATTATTAACATGTCCCCCTCATGTGACAATGTCACACGATATGGGACATATTAATAAGAAGCACATAAACTTTATTAAAGTTTTTAAAAACGGACATGAAACCTCATCCCGCCAGTGGATGAGGTTTATGTATTATCAGAAGCCCACTGGGGCTCCTGGCCTGTCCGCCAACCTTAAGGTTGGCCAGGCAGGGCATTTAACTACCTTAATTATCCTGTCAATGGCCTTAATTGGCCATTGACAGGTCGGTGGGCGGACAGCTGATTTCGCTGCCCGCTTGCCTTACTCAATATTTAAATTGACCAGGATGAAATCGGGGTTTCCTCCCGACGTCATCCCATGTCATTTTCCCGTCGGTGAGTGGGCCCCACCCCAAATCGCCGACGGGAAAATTCAGCCCATAAAATGCAGTGAACTGTTCAAAAGTCCATTGACTTTGGCGGGACCGTAAAATCCCACTAGTGTAAAATTCCGCCCTTGGACTCTTAGCTAATTTGATTCATGCAATTTTATGTTGAGGAAAATCACATTTACCAATTTTTTTGTAACTTTGATGATCACTTAACCAATTTGGTTTTCCACGTGTGACCCATATTTAACAAGAGCTAATAAATGACTTACATTTAGGTGAGATGAAATTAATCACTAGATATTGGAGGCTAGTCCTAGCAGAAAAAAGGTGATATTACTGTAGAATAAAATCAGATTGAAAGAGACAAATAAATAGACAAATAAATAAAATGCCACTCAAAGTTCTTTGCCAGGTTTACCAACAAGGTTACAAATTCTCACACCACCATCTGCATGCCCATGATATTTTAAGACACCAATTAAATAATGGATCAGAATGTTACAATAGGAGATTTTACCCTGAAGCAAACAGTGCAAACATTCTTGCAAAAATAAAACAAATAGGAACCATCCAGATGACTTCCGAGACAGCTCAGTCCCAAACTTGCAGTGAGTTCCTGGATGGATGTACTATTTATTCAAATCTAATATCGGTTTTATAAATAAACTCCAGCACACTGGTGTTTAAATTGGTTCAGAGCCACCCTGGCTTTACATTGGAGTGCTGACCACAAAATAGAGGTGTCAGCTCTACATCTGAATCCTTTGCAGTTAAAAAAAATACATTATTGTTGCTGACTCAGCCACCCCTGCCCTTCAATAGCACTTCAAAATTCAACTTGGAGTTTCCATAAGCTGTTAAAGACAAGAAGAAGGAAACAAAGTAAAAAAAAATAAAGGGTAAAGATAATAATAATAATACAGCACATGAAAGCCTATTTGCTATTGTTTTGCTTTAAAAATTTTTGTTGACTTATTCTTGGGATGTGCCCATTACTGCCCATCCAATCCTAGTTGTCCTAAGCAGGTGATGCACTTTGAACACCATTGCAGATGTTTTACAAATCAACAGAGGCTTCAGAGTCAACTATGTACTTCAGAAATGGAGTCACATGTAGGTTAAACTGGGAAGGTTTCCTTCCTACAGGTCTTTAGTAAACCAGTTTGTTTTTCACAACAGCTCTCAATAATATCTTTTTCCCCTGCTGCCAGCCTGCAAATTATCAGAGTTACATAATTCAATTGCACAACCTGCCATATTGGGATTTTAATTCAAGTTCTATAACCAGTCCCTGTTCAGCAACCGAGGCTGGGAGCATTGCACAAAAAGGGTAGCCCAGCTACTCTTGGGGCTGCAATAACCACATTTTCCACATAACTGATGGTTCATGATTTGAAACTGCCTTTAGTTTAAATGGAAGTATTTCAGAAGATAGCAGCATATTGAATAATTATTCTGCTGTATTAATAAATGTGGGAGAGGGGGAAGTTCAGTCACCATATAGTGCAGTTTTCTTCAGATATCTCCTTTTCACACCACTCTTTTGATCTGCTTTGATCTATTCCTGACCTAAAGGAATTACAGATGACCTGCCAGATCTCCACTAGTGATGCTGGTTGCTGAGAGGTGTGTGAGAATAGCTAGGAGTTACCCTCATACACTTTCCAGCTACTGTAATAATTGTTTGCCTGATTGAGATCAACTAACTCAGCACAAACAGGGAAAATCAATCCTGGACTCTTTGGGCATCTATGATTTAATGCTATGTTGGTCAAGGCATTTACCTATTAGGCCTTAGACTGAGCTTTCAGGGGAAATATCATTGATCTGACACAAAGTGCATGTGACACAAAGATAATGAGGGAAAAATATTTGCAGTGCTACTTCAAATTATCCTGCTTAACTAAATGTGGAAAATTAGCTCTAGGCCTTGTTCCTGTCTGGACAATACTGTATTACACCGCTATACTGCCAGCATTGCTTGCTTTATAATTTGGCCACCTTCTTAACACCAAAATAAGTCAGGAAACTCCCCACTGTAATTTCTGAACATTCTTAGATTACATTCCATATTGTATGTATACGGCAAATGTAGCTATGAAGGAAGGAGGAAGGAAGGAAGGAAGTAGCTATGTAGGAGGAAGGAAGAAAGTCAGCAGCTCCATTCATTTCAACAATGTAACTCTTAAGATATATCCTGTTTAACTGTCTTAATCTTAGGTGCCTTCAAATAATTTCTATTGGTGTCTATTCCACTAAGACACTTTAATGTGTAGATTTTTACATTATAGGTTTTTGCCCTCCATGTACAAAATATACACTTAAGTTAAAGAAGCCCTTTAAATGATGCAGTTCATTCATCCATCTGGCACTCAACTGGTGCAAATGCTACATGCTTAAATTTGTTAAACGATGCTAATTAACTCTTTTTGTAAATGGGATAGGATTTTCGCTAAGCTATGCCCAAAATTGGCTAAACCAAAAAAGAAAATGTGAGGAATTTCAAGCTGAAGTTCCCTTAGGACAAATCAAGTTTCTGCGATTTTTAGAAATAGCTTAAAAAATATTGTGCTGGAAATTGGTCCCACCCACTAAGTGGCCACATCTCCAATCAAATTAATCATCATGGTACTTCCACTAATTGGGTAATACAATCCACTATTTAGGAGTTACAAAATACGATCATACTAGAGCCCAAGTGAAGATGGGGGCGTTGGTTTTTATCGTGTCGTTGGCTGAGTGATGTAGCTTGATTTTCATGGCGGTTTATTTTAGTATCACCCTGTTGGATTTAGAATGTGAGTATATAAATGCCCGAGCATGTTGCTCCAAAATGAACAAGTGGATACTGCCCGAGCTGGTAGCACTAGGAATTGTTACTGTGCTGATGTTCGTCGCCATGCACTGGTTCATATTTCTGCTCAATCTGCCAGTAGCAGCCTGGAATCTTTACAGGTACTTGGCAGTCCCCTGTGGTAATGTGGGAGTCTATGAGCCAACCGAGATTCACAATCGCGGACAGTTCAAGACTCACATGAAGGAGGCGATGATTAAACTAGGATTCTACTTACCTGCACAGTATGATCCTGGCCTTGATAAATGACTGACATCATTTGCTGACTTTCCTACATGGTTGTACAAGTACAGGCACAGGGCCGTCACTCCCACTAAGTTCTGTTCAGTTGGAAGTTCTCAAGTAATAAGAGAAGGATGCATCATGCAGTTTATTTTTTGGGCATGATTCAAATGTGTTTTGAGGTTATTTTTTTAAACAATAAAGTTACTGTTTAAAACTAAAAAAAAAAACCAGCATTCTACCAAATCAGTACCTCTGGATTCCTGGAGGAGGTGGGCAAAGAAGGTTTTCACTGGAGATAATAATTGGACATTTAGTAAAGCACCTCTTGACAGAAGATAATTGAACTTTTGCTATCCAATAACAGTTATGCAATATCAATGCCCCAATTTGTGGGAACAAAAATTATGAGTGACACATCAGAGCTGGCTATGATAACCATGTATTAATATGACAGTTTAATTGTTATTGTTGCTCTTATTCATACTGAGCAGGATGAATATTACAACAACACATTATCAAGACTTCTAGAAGGTTATTAAAATTAAGCCACTTATAGACTCAAGGGCATGAATATCCACCTTTTTAAAGATTTTAAACATGAAAAAATATTTAATTGAGGAAGAAACTGCCTACTGTACACCAATAAAACTAATAAATGGCTCTATATAGTTTTTTAAAGTCAGTTTTTAGTTATTTATAATCAGGCCACTCACAGGACGTAGCTAAACATTCTTATCAATAATGCTTATTTTTGTGGCAAATCAATTTTCAGCTTTATTAATAAAGGACAGTAACATGTTGCAGACTAAATACATCAAGGAATATTTTTTAATCCAAGGAAGAACATTTTATCATGTTGCCTGATTGTGCTGGCTGACAGATGATTTTATGTTTGTGATTTTGTAACTGAGTTTGAACAGGGATTGAATCATTAAAATCAATTTGGAAAACTAGCACTGTTTGTGCCTGGGTTGTCAATTATGCTCAAAGCAGAAAATCTACCCCATATTGTCCACTGATTTATATATGGCACAGGTTATATGCTTTTGCTCATGTACTCTACAGAATGGTATAACTGAAATGGCAGAGGAGGGGCAAATCTGTTATATATTTAAGACAACATTTTGTCTTTGAACTAAATAATTAATGATTTTATAATAAGGTGAAGGTAATCTTAGGAATTTAATTTCCTCAGCTCAGAGCCAAACATTCTCCTTGCCTAGATGTGAAATTAATTTGTAAGATTTAGTGTGCTGTACTTGGAAACCTGTAAAGCAGATTTGAAGGTTTACACTCTTATGTGAAAATGCTATTTAAAGCTATTAAAGTAATGCATGGTCATTTATGAAATAGTTAAACAAATAAGGAAGCCAAACCTGCTTCTCATTGCATCTAATAATTTCCAAGACCTATTACAACAGAAAAGCATTGATTGAATTTTTTCCTACTTGGTTAAATTATAGCTGCTTCTTCTTTTCATAAAACATTTATGCTTTATTTTAGCTTTTGTAATTGAGGAGGTAATGTAAATAAACGTGCAATGTTCTTAAGCAGGCTGATCAGGTAACGAGTTCGATAAATACTTCAAACCAATCTCATCATTAAAAAGAGGTGGTAATGTCCTAGTCCCTATATTTTCATGGTCTTGATGAATGACAGAAAACATTATACAACAGCCACTATTATGCATTTACTGTGAATGCAAAGCTACCACAACGAAAATTGTACCAGAAGGTACTCTGCCTGTTAACCCTTCCTAATTCTAAACACTGCATAGAATAAAAGGTATCCAGTTTTGGAGAAGAAAGCAAACAATTGTAAATTGTGATAAAGGCCTACTTGATGAAGTGTATCAACAATGCAACAACTTGCATCTATATAGTATTTGTAATGCGCTGTAGTAAAACCTCCCAAGGAACTTCACAGGAGCGTAATCAGAGAAAAAACTGACATCGAGCCAGCAATGGAGATATTAGGAAAGATTACCAAAAGCTTGGTCAAAGAGGTTATGAGTAAATATTGCTAGGATAGACAATTTCAGTAATGCAGGATAAATTATAGGTTTTATCTTACCTTGGCATCCTATTTGACTCTAAGTTGAGCTTCCAACCCCATATCTACTCCATCACCAAGCTTCACTTCACTTCAATAACGTCATCCATCATCCAATCCTGTGCCCGCTCATCTGCTGCTGAAACCAGCAAAGACTGTGTTGTCTGTAGGCCTGCTATTCCAATGCTCTCCTTGCTGGCCGACCACCTTACACCATTTATAAACTTGAGCTCATCCAAAACTCTGCTGCCTATATCCGAGCTTTCAGTAGGTCCCATTCATCCATCAACCCTGTGCTTGCTGTCCTACATTGGCCCCTAGTCTAGCAACGCCTCAATGTTAAAACCCTCATCCTTGTCTTCAAATCCCTCTGTGGCCTCACCCTTCCCTATCTCTGTAACTTCCCCTAGCCCTACAACCCTACGAGATATTTGTGCTCCTCCAGTTCTAGCCTCTAGTGCATTCCCGGCTTTCATTTCTGCACCTATCTAGCCTCTAATTTCTGGAATTCCTTCCCTAAACTTTTCTGTCTCTCTACTTCTCACTCTCCTTTTTTAAAGACATTCTTTAAAGCCAACCTCTTTGACCAAGCTTTTGGTCATTTGCTCTGATATCTCCTTATGTGGCTCAGGGTCAAATCTTGTTTGATAATGTTCTTGTGAAGTTTGGGATGTTTTACAATGTTAAAGGTGTTATATAAATGAAGGATGTTGTTGTAAATGTGAAGGGCTTATAAGTCTGTCCATTGACAATTTACAGCAATGTTTTACACAAGTGGAGAAATATCTGTAACCCTTTTATTCTAGAGGCACATTTGACAGCAGAATCCTTAATACAGATTTGCTTGAAATCAAAAATACCTTTCACTGCTGCGATCCTTTCATAAGTATTTTCAACTGCCACATATGTAAACAATGAATTCTGTGCTGAGTGAAACGACTAGCCAAATCATAGAATAAAATTGGATTACTAGACTGTCATGAATTTACAACCAGGCATTAACTGTTAATCGACTTGCTGTAAACATTACGTTTTTACATAGCTGAAAGTAAAACATTCATTAAGCATGGGATCACATTGTTAACTTCCCACATCCAGACAGGCATAACTCCGACATTACAGGTTTTAAATATAATTGCAGCATTTTATATATAACATTCACTGGTTTGTCACTATTGGTTTATTCAGGTCTGAACCTAAAATTAAACTCGGTTCTCTGGCTTTTCAGTCAGATCACGATAAATCCCTACCAATGAAGAAAGTGTTACACCAGTGAAAAAAATTGTTGGGGAAATGAAGCAACTATATATATAAATTAAAAAAACAATTATTTCTGGTTGAATAAAACCTACCTACAAATGTAACATGCAGGTGGAAAACACTGCAGTCGAATAATAAGACAGTGTGAAACGTTGACTGAATTATTTCACAACAGCGTTGGTTTAAAAAAAAATACAATGAAATAATTCAACAATGCGGCATTATTTGTGTCGCTAGTGTTTTATTTAAAGAGAGGTGGATTGTATAATTAAATGTTTGAACCGTAGAATGTCTATTTGTACCTAAAGAGGAGGAAAAATAAACCTAACGGAATGCGAAGACGAAGAAAGTTGTTTTGGATGTTCTCACGGGGCTGACGCGCTATCAGTGAAATCATTAATTCACACAATAAGTATTAAAAAATGATAGATTTACTCAGTGAGCGAATTATTTGAACTGAGCAAACAAACTTGGTGGGGGGGGGGGGGGGGAGGTTCTGTGTGAGACTGATGATCTTTCATGTTTGCTGCAGTACTCTCGCGCATCACACAGCAACCAGTGCGTCAGGATCAAAGACATTCCCATATCACAAAAACAGGGCTGAGTTTCTAATCGTGGCATTTGCCTATCTGAGATTTTGTACATCTGGCCAACATACAAATAAAAGGGGGCGAGGGGTTAAATCTGGAGAAGCAAAGAAGCGGCTCCAGTATTCTCGCGTTTCAACCTCAGCTTTTTTTTTGTACCAAGCACACGTCCGCAAAACAAAACAAAATTATTTTTTTTTTTATGGTCGCTTCTATTTCGGAGCTAAAAATAGGAAATAATCTATCACCCTTACCCAGAAAACGAAGCTGTAGATGATGAGGAGTGTTTTGAGACACGTTATCACCGGTTTAGTCTCCATTCGCCGCGATGCCATAATAATCTATGCGTTTACGCTCCAGTGCCTCCGCTGTGCCTCCTCCTCCCAGCGCCAGGAGACTGCAGCACTCAAGTCATTCGGCGGCGGCGCTGCGTCACCGGACCAATGAGCAACTCCTATTACGTCAGCTCCGCAATGAGCCCAAACGCAGCGCCTCCACAGAGAGGCACCACTCTGAGGAGAAGCCAGCCTCAGGAATGAAACTCGAGCAGTGAGACCAAACATTCGCGCGAACTGGAATGATCAAATTGGTGCAGTTTCTCATTTCCGCTTCTATTGATGGAAGTGGAAAAGAGGCGACAAAGCCGATGGGTTTAGAATTGTGAATGATGCATAAACACATTTATGCAGGGAAGTATTTACACTATTTACAATCCCAGAAACAAACCATTCGGCTCAACTGGCGGATGTTTAATCCGCAGGCTTCTCCTCCTCCCCTTCGTCTCACCCCATCAACACCTTCCTCCTATAATATACTAGCTTTCTCTTAAATTGGATTGTGTGGAAATGTAGAATCGCATTTTTTGGTTTTAATTTTACCAAAAACAAAATTAATAATAAATATGAAGAAAATTAGAACTATTACAAACAAACCATAAAATAGAAAACATTGCAACCGAATTGTGTGCCATTGCCTAAAGTTTCCCCATAATATTCTTACCTGGCTGAGTAATCCTGTCGTCTGAGCATCTGTTTAATGGCAATGGAGAAGTGTGATGTGGCGAAGTGAAGTAGAATGGAATTTGCATCTGGATTGTTACACAACTAAAATTGGAAAGGATATTTTAGAGGCTCAGAACAAGAAGCACTTAACTATGACGTTGGTAGATTTGCAGAGAAAAATCTTTCAAAACGGTGTTATCTTTGCCCCATTCCTAAATAGTAACAGCAATAATGCTTTTGAACATAAATATTCCAGACGTTTGCCTGAAAATTCTCTAGGGTATAAAAATAATGGTGACAGCTCAAGATTTCTGCTGATGGGCTTGCTGGAAATGTGTATGTTCATAAGATGTCTTGTCCGACGTGTCCTGAATTAAGCAAGGCATTCTTGTTGCGAACACAAACATCTTGCTCAATAGTTTTTCCAGGTATTTTTTATTTTTGTTTTGGATTTCCAGCATCCGCAGTTTTTTGCTTTTATTTTTGCTCAATCTTCTTTTACTCCTACAGTTGGTGTCACTGAATGGACACTTCTTGTCCTCTGCCACCGAGCCCTGACTTTCTCCTAGGTTTCGCAGCTCGAACACACTTTACACCAAAAACAACAATAAACAGAGCGGGGAGCTTTAATTTCCACACAAATGTTTGAAATGCTGAAATATTAGTCGAATTGAAAAGCCAGTTCTTTGCAGAATTCAGTTTTATTTTAGTCAGTTTCAATATTTTCACCAGGTATGTCCATGCTTTTGACTCCAAATGTTTATTACTGAGGCTGGCTGCAGTACTTTTCTGTAGCTTTCCCCTTTCTATGTGTTTTGTTACATGTTCATTTCCCTCTCCCCCAGAACATTATTCCTGATCCTTTCAACATCTCACCCTCAGCCGAGGCGGTTGAAACCAACATTTACTGTAAAAAGCCTGTGAACTTGACTTTGTCTCTGAAACTAATCTGTTTTTACAACAAACTGCATGGCCATGCGCCGGCATGTGGGCTTCAACGCTGCATTGAGATAACGCCGAAAATATTGCAAGTAGGTGGACAGAAGTACTTCAAATTGCTAGATTTGTAAGAATTATGCATTCCTGTCTCATGATGAGTCTTCCCCACTAATGTAAAGAAACAGCTCTATAATTGCTTATAAACTGTTAAATATTTAATATTTTTTTCAGGTTTGATGACAGATCATCGACCTGAAACGTTAACTGTTTCCCTCTCCACAGATGCTGTCAAACCTGCTGAGCATCCCCAGTGTTTCTCTTTTTAATTTCGAATTTCCAGCATCCGGGGTAATTTGTTGTAATTTCTAACCAGCATCTGCCGACAGGAATGCATTTGAAACCAAGAAATCTGCCACATGGAAGATCAAACCGATATTCCACTTGGTACTACGCATCACAGATCAATGCTACTATGGTGCCTCCCCAACTGCTTACTCTGCGAGCTGTAAGGTTATTTCATGTTCTGTGCTTGCGACAAGATGTGAATCTGAACTGAAAAAAGTCATTAAAATACCGATGTCGCAAACAATTCTAAAGAGATTCCATTTATATATTTAGATTCTAACCATCTCATCAGGGGACTCTTCAGAGATTGAAACTGGGCTTGATTTAGTACACAGAAATCAAAAGGTTATAATCTTTCTGCGAGATTAGAAGATTACATTGGCCTTAATTGAAGGCAATTAACATGTCGCTGCTCAGTGAGACCACCAGAATTCTGTGGTAATAGAAGAGTTCCGTCGATCACTATTTATAGTCGGATAGGCAGTTCTGAGAAAGATATTCGACCTTAAGTGTTATTTCTGACTCTCCACAGATGCTGCCAGATCTGTTGAGTGCTTCCAACATTGCCTGTTTTGCTGAAAAGAGAGACAAGTTGCTGAAACCTGAGTGCACTAATAGCTACACTAACAACCAATTTAAGATAATCAGTCGAACTTGTAATGTCACTCTTCAGGCTTGCTAGAAGTGACATACATTCATACACAGGGACCTGTTCTCTGCAAGCAGAAGGAATATGTTCAATTTTGCACCTTTTTTGAATTACCTGGGAGTTTGGGGAGCCTATAGTTCCCTGTTCTCTCCAGGGCAATGTCTTGGCCAGTTAAGGCCGACTTACCACCAAATCAGCATCCTTTTCTCCTGTAATGTAAATTGTTGTGATTGTTTGAAATTTGGCATTCTTGCTTTTGTCCTGATGAGTGCATGACATAAATCTTCAACAACATGTGTGGAGAATTTTGTTTTTGTATTTTGAGTTTTAGTCTCAGGAATGGGATTTGAACCCAAAACCTCTTTTATTTTACATTCATTCATGGGATGTGGGCTTCTGACTCAGAGGCAAGGCTGGCAGCACATGTAAGGGCAATGTGTACTCTCATGCTACTGGGTCATGTGGAACTTGGTGTAATTCAGAACAGTGCATTTTTACGTGGGACAATTTCTTCTTGTAATAAGATATTGTTCTGTGCATGTAACAAACAAACCAAAGTTGAATTAAAATTATTTTTCTTACATTTAAGTCCATTGCTGGATCAGTAAAAGTTACCTCCTTGAGTCCCTGCTTTCCCCCCCACTCCCCCCCTATATTTTAGAGAACATACCTGACCCATGCTCCAAATCTTTTGAGAATCCAATAAATTTTAACCATCCCTATATATTTATGGTTATCTAATATGCAGGGCAAGCAGTTGGTAGGTCTTTTTCCTGATTTGGTGAAACCAGCTACTTACAAGCCTGAGATGCAAAGGAGCACAGGGCAGGGCCTCTCTGGCTTTTTCTTTAATTTGCTCATGGGATGTTAGCTTCGCTGGCTAGGCCAACATTATTTCCCATCCTAACTGCCCTTGAGAAGGTGGTGGTGAGCTGCCTTCTTGAACCGCTGCAGTCCCTGTGATGTAGGTACACCCACAGTGTTGTTAGGGAGGGAATTCCAGGATTTTGACCCAGCAACAGTGAAGGAACGGTGATGTATTTCCAGGTCAGGATGGTGCGGGGTTTGGAAGGAACTTCCAGGTAGTGGTGTTCCCATGTGTCTGTTGCTCTTGTCCTTCTAGATAGTAGTGGTCGTGGGTTTGGAAGGTGCTGTCTAAGGAGGCTTGGTGAGTTCCTGCAGTGCATCTTGTAGATGATACAAACTGCTGCTACTGTTCGTCGGTGGTGGAGGGAGTGAATGTTTGTGGATGGGGTGGCAATCAAGTGGGCTGCTTAATCCTGGATGGTGTCAAGCTTTTTGAGCTTTGCTGCCATGACCAAAGCTCCATGAGATACCCTGGTGACCACGAGCTATAATTGCACGACATCCATAGATTTATCAGGAGTTCTCCATCATTGGCTGCTACTGCAAGGGATTGAACATGCCATGAACCTGAATTTTACAATTATTATTTGAAAACTACTAGGTTTAGCTTGGACAGACTTTTATTTTATAGATGGTGTCCCCATTTTGGGGGCAATTGTAGATGTGTGGGCTTTGCTCAAAGTCAAACTACAGAAATCTGAACAGAAAATCATTCACTCTTCTGTACAAGACAGGACAGTCCAGCAAATAAATCAAGAATGTGTAGAGACTCAAGTACAGATCCAGATCTTGCAATGCAATGACAAAACATTGCTATATCAACATGCTCATCAAAATGTTGAAAATGTAATTTAATTTTTTAAAGAAATATAATGTATATAAACACAATGACATTCAAGAAGAGGTCGAAACAAAGTTATCCATCAGAAGTTACTGAAGATTATTTAAACATGGTTATTGCCATCTACTTATTATTGTTGGTTGATCCCAAACTATCAAAATAATCTTGGATTGGAAAGTATGTTGCTGAAAAAGGGATTGTGCAGTCCAAATAAAATAATTTGAAGAGTATTATAAAAATACTGTATCTTTCACAAATGAATATTATATAGATATTATTACTGTTTGATTTGGCAAGACACACATTGTAAAGGCTGTGTCTCTAAATAATCCATACCAATGCTCTTGCCAATGTGCCCCCTTGTGGGTTCTAAGCTTTTTCAACAGTCTGTCAGAACATCTTAAGTATGTGTTTTTTATAGGGCATTAAGCAAAAACTTTATACTGCACACTGTTTTCAAGTGCAGTGTACTCCCATACATTCCTGCATCTTTAATATCTTCCCAGCGCCACAAACATTCCCACAGTAATTATACATTCACCATTTTTATAAACAATAGCTGTTGTCAGTGGGAATGTATGGGAATCTCAGGAGAGCTCACAAAGGCTAAGTGGTTTCTATGGGAACAATTCAACATACAAGCAGTGGAAGCATGTATGTATAAAATCATAACATTTTTGCTTATTTTGCATAATCCTCCTTGATTCATCACAAAATTCAATAGTCTTAATTGTTTCTGTTTACCAAATGCTAATGAGAAAAATATGAGTTGTTTCGTAATTCATGTCTTTATGTACAATGCCAACGAACATTACATCGACATATTACTCTTCCTAAGAAGTGACATTAATATATTTATAATTAAGTTGAATTTGAAATCAGTGTTGATGATCTAAATGAGTTGAATTTTCCATTTTCCATAAAATTAACAGAAATTGATCAGAAGAAATAAAAACTGAAATGCTGGAAACAGCACATCTGTCAACATTTTGACTGTTTTTCAGTGAGGATCCATCCTTCATCAGAACTGTTCCAGGTATATACTGAGACCGCCACAAAAAATGTTATCACACATCCAAATCATTGTTTCAAACCTGACCTACGGCTCAAATGGACCTCGGAATATCATTGTCAGATGAAGAATATCACCAGTATTGATAGATATTTATAAGGGCAGAAATAGATCTATGCAGCCTAGTTCTTCCATTTATCTTTTCCTGAATCTCACGTTGTTGTAACATGACATTGTACTACTATCTGTTCTTTTGATTCGTCACCTCATTTTCTCTTTCACAGATGAATAAATCACTCTGTTGATTATTCACCTGTGTTTTCCTTTCTCTGTCTTTGAGAAGACACCTCCTCTATCCATTGCACTTGTTTGACAGCCCAGCAAATGATCACAAATGCACTATGAATAGTCACAAAAACAAATCTAGATCCTACTACTTTACGACGCTGTGTAATGGTGTATCAGTGGGCTCCAGCACTAACATCTTGAAAATTAAAACTCAAGACTTATTGATCTCAAACTGTGCATAGAGATGGCAAACCACATTGGTATATAACCATGCTACACCAACAAAATGTTGAAAATTTAATATTATTAAGAAATACAACGTGTATACACAAAAAGATATTCAAGAAGTAATTTGTCAGAAGTTACAGCACATTATTTTAAATGATTATTGCTATCTACTTATTATTGTTGGCTGAGCTAGAGCACTGTTTGATCCCAAGATTATCAAAGTAATCTTGGATTGGTAAGTATGTTGAAATTAACCAGTGTTTGTTTAGCTAGGGCCATGTCCAGCTGAGACCATTCTACTTATTAGATCAATAAGACATGAAAAAAAATCCAAAACTGTATCAAAATATCTTTTTTTCTATTTTTAAAATAGACTTTCTGCTAAACCAAAAAGTTGGCTGCTTCAAGTCACATGACCACAGGATTGGCCCTTTTTTCTGGAAGCTACCAACAGGAGTTACAAGAACAAAAGAATCCTCCTCTCATTATCGTGGAATCTCACACCAACTTGTAAGGATATTATAATCACAAAACTAGGGGACTCGCAGGTCAATACTTGTTATTCCTACAGAGTTGTTAACAGACCCATCTCACACCAAGGACTGTCCAGATCCATTTCAAAAGGAGACAATGGGCATCATTTGCATCTTGATAAGCTTACCCCTCTAGCAGAGTCAGAGGCTCTGCTTAGACAATGGTTTCCTAACACAAGAACCTCAATATGGATGGTAACTCTTTCAAAAGCTAATGGCTGGGACTATCAGTCCTGAAACCAAAGCCAGTCTAAGACAATAGATAAACATCCCTTTTGACATTATTGTGGAGAAAGAAGATCACATGACTCCGATGGCCATTTTGAAATCTCTATATTCCTTTGAGAAATGAGATATCCTCAGACTGCTGCTTTATCACCAACAGGAAAGAACTCCAGCAACTCCTGGCTGAGCAAGCAGCGGCCACTACCTTTCAACTCCTTGAAGCCTGTTTGATTTTAAATGTCTCTGACTATCACCTGCCAAGTGATCGAAGAACAGAAAGCCCATTGTACTGCAGTGTCATCGTTTCAAGGATTTTTATGTTATTGCCTCCAACCAGAAACTCATCTGGACTGAACTCTGCCATGAAGGAAACACCCTCTGGACTTTGACTTCTCAGACTCTGGGAATCAATGAATTCATTTCAGTGTCCTTTTTGTTATTGTTGCTGATAGCCATAAATCTTCCTCTTTTCTACACCCCCAATAACTGAATGTGTGTGTGTGTGTATGTGTGTGTGTGTGTGTGAGGTTGTGAACACTCCACCCCCACCACCCCAGATTTGAATGTGAATAAACTAACCTTCTGAGTTAATCATAACGTGAATTTGCCACAAATCATTAGTAAATTGGACCACACAAGCTGAGTGTTTTGGGCGTACTTTAAAAATAATTCAAAAACAATTCTGCTTGTGTACAGACAGGGAGAGAATAAAGGAGTTCAGTTTCTTTCTCTCTCCTGTCCATAACATACTCCTTAGTACACTGGTTAGTAGCAACGACTCAAGCTGAATCAAAAGAATTTTAATCCCGTAAATGGTTATTAATTAGCTTGGCTGAACATAAGAAATAGGAGCAGGAGTAAGCCACTTGGCCTGTCCATCCTCCTCTGCCATTCAATAAGATCACGGCTGATCTGATTGTGGCTTTGACTCTACTTCGTACCTGCCCTCCATAACCTTTGACTCTCTTGTAGATCAAAAATCTGTTTAACTCAGCCTTGAATATATTCAATGTCCCAGTGCCACTGCTATCTGGGGTAGTAAATTCAAAGATTAATGACCTTTTGAGAGAAGAAATTCTTCCTCAACTCTGTCTTACATGGGAGATACTTTATTTTGAAACTGTGCCCCCAGTTCTAGATTTCCCCATGGGGGGAAACATTCTCTCAGCATCTACCCTGTGAAGCCCCATCAGAATCTTATATGTTTCAAGAAGTTCACCTCTGATGTTTCTAAAATCCAATGAGTATAGGCTCAATCCGTAGGCTGGATAATCGATCATTAACAATTTCCCACAATACTATAGAACCGCATTATTCTGGAATTGGCTTGCTGGGTCAAATTAATTTTGATCTCCCTTCACCATGTATTTCATCTCCAGAGACCATTTAATCTCTTAAGATGAATTGTCACTAATTGTTACAGGACAACAAGCCAGAGTTTAAACAAATGCCCTGGGTTTAACTCCTTGCTAGGCATACTACAGTATCAAAAACTCCTCCTGAGCAGTACAACTCACTCTAAAATATGAGTGCATTGTTACTATACTCTTCAACATAACACATCATCATGGACAAATTTTATGTTTCCTTTTTATTGCCTGTGATCAATATATTTGTGTATTTTCTTACTCTCGGAGTGGTTTACTCGATTTTTAATAACCCAGCATCAAGCTTTTATATATTTAAACATGAGAAAGGTTATTTTATTTCTTACACACTTTCCCTGGAGGGCAACAAAAACGTGATGTCTCACTCACTGGACTCACCCACGCTACCACACACACAAAATTAAATACAGATGAAGATAAAAACAATAGTTATAAAAATGAAATTTATCTTAAGTCTGCTGTTTCTTATTTGAGTTTATTTTGGCTGGAGTGAAGGTCTTGCAGGAAAAGTAGGGGGTTCTCAGTGGCTGTGAAGGTTCCTATAGTTGATTTGCCAGAAGGTTGGTCAAGCCTTCCCAGGAAGTGTTTTGTCCTGGATTTCAGATTTAACTTGTTCCTGTGCATCCGTCGAGCCCTCAAAATTCTTCTCTCAGCTCTGCGCCTATGTAGAACCTGGCACTTACTTCTGCTGTTGCTGCATATGCTTCGGACCTCGGCATTCTTTTGCTGATCCTGCACGTGTTGGACCAGAACATGCGTGTAGTTTGAGTTTGGGATGTACAGCAGAACCTGCCCTGCCCCCCAGTCCCCTGCTATTACAGTTCTGACACAAACCACACCTCCCCCCCACCAACTCCACTGTTCTTACAGCTCTGACAGCACCCCTGCCATTGCCACCAGCCACCCCCCCCCAACCCCCATTCTTATAGGCTCACTGTCATGTCAAAGTCTCCCTTAAACTTTTTGCTGGAAGTTGATCACCCTACTCTCTGGTGAGCTTGAAGTTGGAATAGGATATATTAAAAAACCTTCTTTCTCTTTTAAGGTATTGCTGTTGGGTAAAAGCAAAAAACTGTGGATGCTGAAAATCCAAAACACAAACAAAAATACCTGGAAAAACTCAGCAGGTCTGGCAGCATCTGCGGATAGGGACACAGTTAACGTTTCAAGTCCGAATGACCCTTCAACAGAACTAAGTAAAAATAGAAAAGAGGTGAAATATAAGCTGGTTTAAGGGGTGGGTGGGGGGGTGTGGAGACAAGAAGAGCTGGATAGAGAGCCAGTGATAGGTGGAGATAGCCAACAGATGTCACAGACAAAAGAACAAAGAGGTGTTGAAGGTGGTGATATTATCTAAAGGAATGTGCTAATTAAGGGTAGAAAGCAGGACAAGCAAGGTACAGATAGCCCTAGTGGGGGTGGGGTGGGGGGAAGGGATCGAAATAGGCTAAAAGGTAGAGATAAAACAATGGATGGAAATACACTTAAAAATAATGGAAGTAGGTGGGAAAAGAAAAATCTATATAAATTATTGGAAAAAACAAAGAGGGGGAAAATCGGAAAGGGGGTGGAGATGGAGGAGAGAGTTCATGATCTAAAATTGTTGAACTCAATATTCAGTCCAGAAGGCTGTAAAGTGCCTAGTCGGAAGATGAGGTGCTGTTCCTCCAGTTTGCATTGAGCTTCACATTGTTGTTGGATACCTTGGCTGTTTAATTGACTGCAGCGGTCTGATGGCCTTTGATGGTATTTTGTGGACTCTCTGAAGGAATTTTGCTGTAAGTCTGCTATTATGTTTTAAAAGAAGGGAGCCTTAACCATTTGACCTTGTATCAAGTGCCTAGTCATTGTCCAAATAAAGTTTGGCGTCAGTTCAATAAGTATTCTGAACTGCAGCTTTTCACACCTGTGGTTTCACACAAGTGTTTGAAGGCCAGACCATGATATTACAATGAGGTACCAATGGGTTTTGTTTACCTTTTGGTCTGACCCACGACAAGTCACATCAGTCAACAATGTACTCTTTTGTTCTCTCTGGAAACAGAGTAGTTTCAATTCGGAAGAGAAGTCTGGTGATACCCAGATGCCATCTTTTCAGTCTTTAAGATGTGTCTTTTAAAAATGGCTTTAATAATTTGTAATATCTACATGCCTGTATTGGGCATGACAATGTATACAACCATACCCCATTGAATGGCAATTTTACCAGTTAAAGGTGAGTGCCTTCAACATCAACTGATTGTCTGTCTAGAATCCAGTTATGGCAGATACTGAACTCTGTGTTTTTGTATAACTGTCTGTTTTAGGCTTCCAGGGAGGTGTCAGCTGTGGCTCAGTCCATAGCACCCTTGCCTTTGAATCAGAAGGTTGTGGGTTCATGTCCCACTCCTGGAAACCAAGAACTGTGATTGTACTCAAAAGAGTTGCAATCTGTGACTGTTGATAACTCAAAAAAAAAAAATCAGCTGATTGCCAGTTGGCACAAATCAAAAAGTCTGTTTTAGGCTTCCAAGACCAATGCTGCATACGAGGTTTACTTATCACCACCTGATTGATCTAGGTCCTCATGTAAGTATGCACCATAATGAATTCCCTTTCCAGTACAGACCAGAGTCCTCCCCTCCTACATTTTCCTAGACGGTCAAAGAGCAGGGTCTTAAAGAAGTTGTAGTAGAGAAAAGACATATTAATTAGTTGAAGGAAATGTCACTGATGATGAAGCACAGGAAAGGGGCCTGAGAACTATCTCTGTGTTTAAGGAGCAGAGGGTATGTCCAAGATTCAACTTGTTCTTGGATGGGCCAGAGAAAACCCTTCCACTAAATGCTGAAAGCTCCAAACCATGCAGATCTGTCTTGACAACTTTTGCAGCAGAGGTTTAACCTGCACTTAGGCCTTGTTACCTTTGGCACCAATAAAGATTAGAACATCCTCTCCCTTATCTTAATTCAGTCCTGAAGAACTTGTCTACTTCTGCAATCTCTTCAAGCCCATGCTCCTGTAAGCAACCTGTTCTCTTCTGACCCCCGCATATTTTTCATTCCCCATTACATTCCAATTCATTGTTGCCAACTGCTTCTTTAGTCACTGCGGCTTCCCCTGTCACCTCCTTCCAAAAGCATTAACTGCTTTCTGTGAATATATCTTTCCCCCCTCCAGAAAGCTCTTCTCTTTCCCACTCTTCATCCATTAACCAATAAAGCATTGAGATGCTTTTGTGTGTGTAATAACTATGGAAATGCAAGTTGCTTCTATTGTTGTTCATGCTAAAGCTGGCTAGAAATCCCTCCTACTAATATGAATTAGCAATTGGAACCAATAGCTTAGTACGTTCCTAGTAATATTTTTAAATTCTTGTCCAGAGCCATCATATCAAACTTGGGACACTCACTACCATCAGCCCATTGACTAAGGTGGTGAATGCAGTGCTCTATATTATTTTGGTCAATGCCTGAGGATCTAATCTATTAGAAGAAAATCCAAAGCTTATTCTGACTCCTTCATCTAATGCAAAGGAGGTTGCAATAAGTGAAAAAGATAGTGATGAGAAATTGAATCCCTAATTCAACAAAAGTTTCAGAACAGGTACTGCAGCAGCCAACATCCTAGATGCTGCAACCAGGTTGAATGGGTATGGTGTATCAGTGGCTGATTTACTGAAAACTATTTCTTCTTCATGCATTTTTGGTAAATAGAACACAGGTAGATTTTCTGATTCCCAGCCTTTGAAAACTGTATGATATTTCATCCACTAAAATTACTGAATGGAAAATCATGGATTGTGCGTGCAATTTTTGATCTGTGACACTGGTAGGCAAGGCTCTAAGCTTGGACTTTGCAATTGGAAAATTAATCCTCTTAAGTCGATGCGAAAGTAGCTGGAGCTGTGCTTATTAACTGACACTGACTGAGAAGACTTAGCCTGAGTTTAACCTCTCAGGTTCTATGGTTGAGCAATGTCTGTGGCCTTCTAACAATCTGATGGCCAGTAAATATCAGGAATCAGACTTTACTGGGTCAGAATCCAATATCTCCAGTCACATTACGATAGAGAAAGTTCTGCACAAAATGTATGCTTCCAGTCTGCCTCTAATTAGCAATTCTCAAGAATAAATGAGAGCAACAAGATGGAGAGATAGAGAACGTGTACCAGTATTTCAATAAGATGGATGGATGGAACAGTTCAATATGTTGTTCCTTTACTCAGCAAATAATATGCGCCTACAACATATAGCCTAGAAAATCAAAGAATTATACAGTACAATTTTTTAGGTGTTTTTAAATTTATCCTTATGCTTGCATTGTGGGTGTTGGATTGTAGCATGGAATTCAGGATGATTAGATGAGATGTTTGTACATCATATTTACATTGCTTCATTGATCAAAGGATCACTTGTGAACTGCCAGTTTCTTTTTGATTACCATTAATAAGTCATATCAGCATCATTGTGTAGTGATATTTAAATACACTACTTAATTTCAAAGAATTGTACAATTAAAAAGTTTCTTGGATTTTTTCATGTTATCCTTCCACCGCATTGTAGACATTGGGCTGTAGGACAGAATTCAGAATTTTGGTTTGGTGCTTGTTGGAGAATAATCTGTTAGCATGCTCACCATTGCGGCCTGTAAAAAGAAAAGGACACAAATTAGAGGCAGTTCATATTTTAACAATGCTAATTCCTTAGCAGTACAATGCTGGGCTTCTGCTTGGAGGGCTTCTATGTGAATTCTGTTTTTGATATTCAGAGTAAGCTAACTTCTGCAGATAGGACAGCAGATAGAATGCTTCATTGTAGTGGATCCTACCAATGCTTCATTGTAATGGATCCTATTCAGTGTATAAAAAAAGTAGCTAGATCCATTTCACACCTCAAGATATCCCAATTAGTGGTCAATGGTTAAGTTCACATGAAGATGTCAAAAGCTTTAACAAGGACTATCACTGGGGCACATATTAAAAAAATATAAACAGGTTCAGTTTATGACTTTCACTTTACCTCTAATGCTTGATACATAGGGGATAGTATACAAACAAATGATTAAACCCAGAGATTATTCAGCTTGGATATATTTAAACCTCTGTCCTTAACCAAAGCAGTATTGTATTTGGTGGCCTGATGACAGATTAGTTCAACAGCTCCCAGTTAAACTGGTCTGCCTCCTTTAGAAGTCAAACTTATGCTTCCCACTTCAGCACTACTTAAAAGTATAATCCATTTCTTCATCATCATCACTAACAGCTTGCATTTATATGTCACCTGTAACATTGCTACATTTATAGGTTCTATAGCATTACAAAATGTCCCAAGGTGCCTCACAGGAACATTATCCGAAAAAAATGACACCAAGCCACACATGGGGCAGAATTTTGCCCTTGATGGGCGGGTGGGTAGCCAATCACCGCAGTGGAAGCGGGCCCCACTGCCATTTTAAGTGGGCGGGCCAATTAAGGCCCACCCAGCGGGTTGCCTGATGGGAAGCACTATGTGGGGGGTATTCCCCAATTGTCAAAGTGCACTCTTTCGTGCATGCGCGTGAAAGAGCGCACATCTCTCTGAGACTAAGTGCTGTCTCAGGGAGATCAGTGAAAGCTTTATAAACATCAAAAATAGAAAAATAAAAAAAAATGACTAAAACGTTATTAAACTTTTTAAAAACAGACATGAAACCTCATCTCGCCAGTGGATGAGGTTTCATGTTTTTTCAAAAGCCCGCTGGGGATCCTGGCCCACCTGCCAGCCTTAATGTTGGATGGGCAGGGCCTTTAATTGGGTTAACTACCCTGTCAATGGCCTGAATTGGCCATTGACAGGTCAGCAGGCGGACAGCTGATTTCGCTGTCCGCCTGCATTCCTAAATATTTAAATACGTCGGGATGACGTCAGGGGTTTCCCCCGACATCATCCCGTGTCATTTTGGTGTCGGCGAGCGGGCCCCGCCCCCAACTTGCCGATGGAAAAATTCTGGCCAAGGAGATATTAGGACAGATGACCAAAATCTTTGTCAATGAGGTAGGTTCTCAGGGATGTTTGAAAAGAGGAGGGAGGTATTGAAGCCGAGGTTTAGAGAGGAAATTCCACAGCTCAGAGCCAGGCCAGAACTGGAGAAACACAGGAGTTTTCAGAGGGTTGTAGTGCAGAAGGAAGTTACAGAGATAGCATGGAGATGGCATGGAGAAAGAGGGAACAAAATTGAGACAGTTTTTTGCATGACATGGTACCATTATAATACTCCATTAAATGCTAAAAGTCCTGTTTGTGAGCACAACTCGAGTAATCACAAGTTGTTCATAAATAACCTTTCTCAATGAGGTTTTAGTGTTTCTTTCAATTCAATGAAGAAAATTTAAATGAAATTATTTGCACAAAGTGCAAGCACAATAGATTTGGAAAGGACAAACATTAGAATGTTAAAAGGAATTGGCAGACATCATTTGCTCCAGGATCTCCACTTCCATGGAAATTCATTGAACTGTTGTTTGTGGCAAAAGTCACTAAAGGTGCATTAAATGCTGATAATGCTTGTTGGTACAAGATTGGATGATGTGCTCCCTAGATCAATGCAGAAAACAATTGCATGTATCACAAAACATTTCCGTGTACCAACATTCACGCCATCAGGTTTAACTTCAATTTTGTAATTAATTTTCTTTCTGTAATTAACAGGTTTAACCATAAAATCAGAAGGAATATGAAAACTTAAAGCTTAATAGGATTTGAACATATATTTTTCCTTACATAAATAGCTCTTGAAGTTTTCAGCGTCGCAAAAATTGGCTAAATTTTATGTTGAGTCGAGTGAGGAACATGAAACGTGTTGATTTTCTTGACGTTAACTTTAATTGAAATATTTATGTGACCACTATAAATTACACTTGAAGCTGTTGAATCAAATGCGATTTCAGCACTATGATTCTAAAAATGGCATGTCAATAAAGATTGCTAAATTAAAATTCCACTGTGACTTCCGCAAATGTAATTCTCTTAAGCTTCCTTTTTACAGAAAATCATGGTTTGACTCTTGTATCTGCTTTAGTGCTTTGAACCACTAGTGTTGAATAACACAGGCAGCTCTGTTGGCCTGTTCTTGTGATCTTTGTGCATGTGTACTTATTAGCACAATCAAACACCTGCTCGCTAGTTAAAAGCAAAATACTATGGATGTTGGAAATCTGAAATAACAACAGAGAATGCTGGAAGAACTCAGCAGGTCTGACAGCACCCTGCAGAAGGGTCACATGGACTCAAAACGTTAACTCTGTTTCTCTCTCCACAGATGCTGTCAGAGCTGCTGGGTTTTTCCGGCATTTTCTGTTTTTGTTTCAGATTTCCAGCATCCGCAGTATTTTGCTTTTATTTTCTGTTTTTATATCTGCTCTCAAGTGTTGGAATGCTGCTTTAACGTTTAATGTTATTAAACAGCTAACTGTCCCGTTGTGTAATTCCTAACTTTAGAAGTGGAAAAGGAGGTCCAACAAATAACTTGGGCTATTTTAAAACTATAAAATTAAAATTTAACAAGATTGTATTAAGTGGTTGCAGTTCTATTGCAACTGGTGCAAAGCCCATGATCTGCAAGTCTAATTCTTAGATGTGATCTTGCACCACCTGCCAAATATTGAATCACTCCCAAATCAACAACTTCAAAGCAGTTAAGGAATACCTTGTGTAAAGCACATTGAGTTAATCCAGAAACTGCAATATAAATAATCCATTAAATAAAACTTGGATTCTTAATCAAATGGAACACATTTGGCTCATTAAGTATTATGACAATATATCAGCTAGTAATATATGCTATCAACACAGAGACTTATAGGCAGGTAGATGGTAGCAGTTAGTCCCTAATGGTCTCATTTTAAAAAAAAATCACAAATAACATTGTTATAGCTCATTACATGATATTCTATCTCTGAAATTTAATGATGTGCAATTTATCCAGTGACTTAAAGTTCATGTTTTCATGTGGGCTATAAATATTTCAAGAATGTTTACTGTTTGCCCTGCTTCCTTTTGTTCTTATTACAGCTGCAGCTTTCACAAATTATGAAGTCCAATATTCTCAGTTTTCTTACCATTATTGTCCATTTCCTATTTTCAGCTTCTTGGAAGACCAGTGATCTTGGGGAATAAAATACTTCATCATCAACTTCCTCCGGTTTTCGTGGCAAACAATGCAAGAATACCCAGTTGGGTGCAGCTGACTGTCCAGTCTGTGAGACATGTAAAAGGCATCAGTTATTGAATACAACTGTACAATTTTAAGGCAGGGTCTGGTGTTGATTTTTGTCTACTTACCATGGGCAGCCTCGGATACCAGGCAAATGGCACTAACCACTTGTCATCTCCACTGAAGTCAGTTATAAAAGGTACTGCTGAAAGCATATTAAGCTATTTTGGGCAGCAGGTCAGAATTGTCATATTACATAGCATATGAAATAACTAACTGCAAATGCCAGAGGAGGTTTTGGATGACATCCTACTGCTTACAACAGTGATGGGGACTGTACTAAAGTGTTGGTATCCACAGTGCTCCTATCCTCAAGCGCTTAAATAACCAAGTAGAAAAAGAATTGAGTAGACTTGCCACCTCCAGTTTCTCCATATCTTTTTTGAGGTTGATAACTCATAATTACTTATGGTTCTACAGGCACGGCTAGTTTTCCAATACCAAATGGCCATTTTTCATTTGTAAACCTAGACAGTTAGCATAGGTATGCTATTTGGTCATGAGCCTTTTCCGCATTTTAATTACACACTGTTTGAAATACCAGAGCAATATTCATCCTTACGACTGTAAATTGCCATGTGAAAACAAGAAAGATGTATGCAAGATTAATGAAGGAAAATGGCAGCCCTTACTGTAAAACCAACCAGTACATGAGCAAAATGCAGCCAAGGGCATTAACAAAGAAATACAAAAGCACTTAAGAGGCCTGCTAAAGCAGGTAAATTCCCAAATACTTCAGTGCGCCCATTGTTTATTGCTGATGTCGTCAGCATCTTGCCTGACTTGCAATATTTGACATGGGAATCCCCCAATTGTTAATTTAAATTAAGTTAAAATTTATAAAGGATACCAGCACATGCTGGTAACTTAGTGTGCCTGAAATTGTTCACATTGTGTAGTTCAAGGCCCTGCTCACAACATAGGCATCGCAAAACATACCCTTAAATACACTGCAGACAAGCATGGATAGGTAAACAAAATAAAATGCTCAACAGTACTATCATCTGTCTTTCTTTAAAATGTAATTTTTTTAAGACTAGTCTAATTTGGTATAAGAAAAAGATACTCAAAATAGCCAGGCAAACTTACCCTAAAATATATTCAGAACATTCTGAATTTGGTGTTTCTATTTACAAAAAGGGCCATATGCAACCTTCAAGGGAAAAAGCCATAGGTGATTGCCCACAACACCTTAGTGATTTTGGATAGCGGCTTCTGTCTACAAGGGAGAGGGGTCACCTGCCACTCCTTTAACCTCCATTTGTTGCGGTCTGGCTTGTTGCTGCTTCCCACTTGGAAGCATGAGTATACTTTTTTACCAATCACAAAGTTGTGCTGCATTTATGCTTAATTGTTTTGCAAGCTCGATCCAGGCATCTTGGAAGGCATGATCAGAGCAGTCCAAAAATGAAAAATGTTTTTTTAATAGGTCAAATGCCTGCTTTGTTATATTTTGCCTCAAATGTGCATTGCTGTAAACCCTTTCTTGAGAAGTTTAAGAATTCTGCAAAGATGTCACCAGCTATGTTTGGAAACCAACCTTGCATTATATTTTCCCTCAACAATTTGGCATCTTTTGTATCTATCAATATGTTTGTAAAGTGAGCACTCCTTGAAATATTGGTATTCACTTGCGTTGTTCTTTGCCAGTGATCACGTTCTGGAGCAGTAACCCTTTCTATTGATTAATGGCATGATATGTCCAAAGGACAAATGCAGCTTCTATGTAGGTGCTGTATTTTACCATGGAAATGACACATAAATTAATAATAAAATTGTTCTGCCTTACCAGCCAGTGCTGCATGTCAATGTTGAATAATATTTATCCTGAAATGATTTTATTTATGTTGCAGTAGTGAGTTACATATTGGCTGATCCTACTAATGTTTCCTGTTGCTATCTAGTGGTGCAGACATGTAATTTAGTGCACATTTTCATTTGCATGTGCTCTGTGGATGCTGCTCCTTTGACGCTGTCTGGTTTTAGGAGCTGAAACAATAGATTGTGTCCCTGGAGGTGCACTTTTGCTTGCTATGTGATGTAAACGATTCTGAAATTGAATTAATAGACACCCGTAATGGTTGGTTGAAAATTACTGGAGGGATCTGTGGGAGCAAGTTGAATGTGTTTGTAAAATCCAGGGCAGGGAAGGAAGAAGAATAAATGATGGGATAAAGGAAAGAAAACTGAGCTACAAAATTCTGCATTTTCTGTGCTAACAACTGCATGCAGGAAAATACAAACAAGCCACACACCGAATGTGGACTTATGACAGTGAAACAATGCAGATGCATCTTTCTCTTCATTCAGCCATTACCCCCATGCACCCAACCCCCACCACTGACATACGCCTGCAAAGGAGCTTACTTTTTAATGGAGCAGACAGAACAACGTTACATCAATAGATTTCAGATATAACATTATCACCTCAATGTGCTTGCAATCATACAAGAGCTAAAAATCGTTAATGCTTGGGCTCCAAAATGACTTTTTTTTCATCTTTTGTAAGCGCATCTTACTGAACAGTTCAAATCACATGACAATCCATCCATGTCCAACCTTTGTCTCTCGTTCCCACTATTATATTGAAAAATCCCACTATTGTATTGCAAAATGTGAAGCCTCAGGGTCACAATCTGGTGAGCACATCACACTGTCTGATCCGAAGTAAGCGGTGGCAGGGACTTCCCAGGTTTCCGGCACTCGGAGGACTGCTGAAGGCCAGGAACCTGCTGAGTCCGAGTCAGATGAAGAGTCTCTGGACTCGGTCATACCTCAACTTCTGGAGCTGCAAAGGCAAGCTCGGGAACATCAGGAAGGGATGTCCGCTGCACTCCTCAGATTGCGAGGCACGATGGAGCAGTCCGTCAGCTTCAGTCTGAGGTGATAGCGCTGGCATGCCAACGTACCGAGATCAACACTGGTAGGGGAGCCCTTGATCCAGGACATCGCTCCTGCTGCACGGGCTGAACTCCATCACTGACACCATAGTTGGCCTCCAACAGTGTCAACAGGAGAGGGGTGTGGGGCAGCTCGATCTCACTCCAGCTTTCCCTTCTACTTAAGGAGTCAGCCAGGGTCCATCAGACACCCATTGGGAGGAGGATCAGCAGGTGCACACCCCGGGACATCCACCCAGGTGATTTCGGGACCGTCCGCCCCATCAGAATCCCCTCTTCCTGTGACTGAAGCAGCTCCAGTTCCACACGCCAAGGAGGGTGCCACTGCCACACAACAGGGCCCCAAAGCAGGCCGGGACCCTCCAGGTCTCAACCCTCCAGAGGATGCCTGCCGAGGTCATCACAGACAGGGTGTCACAGTCAGCAGGCTGCCTCCTCCTCCACTGTGGATGGTCAGGGAGCACCAAGACATAGCGCAGGGTTAGGATGGCTAAGATGATGTAACTCTTTCGAGTACATTCACAGTTCTTGACTTTTTTTTTTCCGGGAGTGGGACATGAACCCACAACCTTCTTACTCAAAGGTGAGGGTGCTATGAACTGAGCCACAGATGACACCTCGTTAAGATGATGTAGTTGCATAGTCTGGGCATGGGCGTTAATCACTTGTACATAATGTTCACTATTGTAAATAAACTCACAAGAATGTCTCCTTGCCTATGGCTCCTTACTGTGATGTCACTCAGATGTGAAACCTTGGATCCTGCACAAGATAAAGGCAGGTGTCTCAGGCCAAGGCCTCTCTCCTGTGCAGTGTGTAACCTTCAGAGCAAAGTGCTAGTCTGGCTTCACACTCACTGGACATGAGAGATGCCTGCATCTCGATGGTGCTTGTTATTGCTCCCAGAATGTCATGGGCAGCCGTCACAAAATTTCCATCATTCTGTCTGTGTGCTCTCAGCACCTTTGAGGTGGGGCTGGCCCCCATCTCTTCAGCATCTGTGACTGGTGACACTGTGCTCCTGAAGGGGTCAGGTGCTGAAGGCTGACAAAGGATCAGGTGCATTTAAAGTTTCATGGTTGTGTCTCCATGATATGACCCTGATCACAGAGCGCAAACGAGCTGCCTTCGGCCAGACAGGAGTCAGACGTTCACAGAGGCTACGTGAAGATCCAGGGAGTGTCCTCACTGCAAGTTGTCATCATCCTCCTGGAATCTAGCGACAATTAGGGCCTTTGCTGTGTCTCCATGACATAAATCTGAGCACTGAGGGTATGTGTGCTGCCATTAGCCACACAGGAGTGAAACGTTCACAGAGGCAAGGTAAGGATGTCATGACTGTCTTCAAGGTATCTGGTCATCATCATCCTCCATGGATCTTGCAGCTATGAGGGCCTCCCGAGCACACCTGCCTTGTCTGGCCAGTGTGATGGCCTCATCACCGGCATCCTCACCATCGAGGACCTCATCATTGTCATCCCCTTCGATGTTCTCCTCATCAGAGGAGTCATGCAGCTCCTTCACCTCTTCCTCCTCAGCCAGGTCCGTTCACGCACCCCCCCACCCCACCCCCCCACCCCCCTCTCTAGACCTTGGAAGATGTCAGGGATCTGAGACCTGCTGAGGATGTAGGAGCTGTGCACGCTCCCTGGGAATCGTGCACAGACCTGTAGGGTGCATTTGTGGTGGTTGCACACCAGCTGAACATTCAACGAATGGAAGCCCTTGCAGTTGGCATAGCTGATTGCTTGTTGCCATGAAGATCTAAACACCATGTGAGTGCAGTCGATGGCACCCTGCATCTGTGGAAAACCAGAGATCTGCGCAAATCCCAGCGGTCTTGCTTGCTGGCTTTCCTGATCCTGGGCGAAATGCACAAAGTTCTGTGCCTTCACGAAGATAGTGTCCGTGACTTCCTGGATGTACTTGTGCGTGGAGGCTTGCGAGATCCCGCACAGGTCACCTATGGAGCCCTGGAAGGAGCCAATAGCATTAAAAATGAGCGCCATGGTCACTTTCATGGCCACTGACAGTAGATACCCTCCATTGCCCAGTGGTGCCAAATCCTGCAGCGGGTGGTCTATGTGACTGACCAGTTCCCTAGACATGCACAGACTTTGGTGACACCGGTCCTCGGTCATCTGCAGGAATGACAGGCGCTGTCCGAGACCCTGGGTCTATGAATGACAGCTCGCTGTGGATCTTGAGCTGCATGCGCAGCAGGCCCTGCTGCCCCTTCATCTTGAGGGAGGTGCTCCTCGCTTTGTCAAGCCAGGCACCTCCACCGCTCTCCTCCTTCTTCTCTGGTCTCTGTAAGCCATGAAGCAAACAGCTAAATCACCAGGCTCCACGATCCTGATGTTCTCCTCCTGCAGGTTCAAAGAGAGAGATGCATGTGTTAGCATGGTTGTACTAAGAACCTCTCCTGGTGGCCACCACTTTGATCAGTCCACTGGACTGATTGATGGCATTTTTGGCCATTGGACTGTATGCTGTGCTTTCAGCCCAGGCATTCTCCTAACCCACACTGCAAGGCTGCACTGTTAGCTTGAGCCATGATGGATACTGGTCCACACCTTAATAATGACATTGCAAGGGGCTGTGAGCACCTCCATCAGTGACTGCACCATGGCCACCTTTCGCAACTTTCCCAGTCAGCCAATTGTTCTGCTGCCCCCTAAAACGCACATTCATTTGCAATCTGTGCCCGAGGGGTTAAAAAGTTCTGGAGCATATGGTGGCACTTTCATGCTTTTGCATTGCTTGAGTGGGCAGAAAAGCTTCAGAGGCCCAAGTCCACACATGTCAATGGAGCTGCAGCTGAACAGTCTCAGCTGTGGAAGATTGCTCACTTTTGACAAGAGTTTCCAAGTGCCTGGCCGCTTCCCTCACCCCCTTGGCATGTGCTCGAGTACTTCCTTCAGTCTGTGCTGCCTTGCCCCCAACCCCCCCAACCCTGGCCTGACCCGCACAGGAGCCCTTGGCTCCAGCACCAAACTGAAAGCTAGCCAGAAAAAGTTACTTACCTGTGCCCCCTGCGAATGTGCTCTTCCCTGATGTCCTACAGGCGATGCTCACGAGCGCTGCGCAAGGTTGTGTGCACTCACCTCCGAGTTCCCCTCAAAGTTCAGGTTGTCAGGTGCACGCCCTTTAAAGGCAGCCATGAAGCACGCCGATGTGGGTGGTAAATTTGACATGGCGGGGGGGATGATTCCGGCAAGCAGGGCAAATGTATTAGATGCAAATATATTAAAATGATGTTCCTGATGCATGGCGGCAGGAAGCGCGGCCCTCCATTGACGGGTGGAGCGGACGATCGCAAGCTGGTTTCATGGTGGTGTAAAACCAATTTCTGGCCTTCTCATCATATTGTACCCCCGTCCTGCCTGCCATGATGCCTGATGCCAATGGGGCTGGAAAACTCCGGCTTATGTCTGTTACATTACTGGACAAGTGCAATAGTGCATTACATCAAGAGGGGTAACTAATGTTCAAGGCCTTGGTGAAATTAGATAAAATCTAGTTGATTTAGGAATTGGAAAACCATTTAGCGTGGAGGTGAAGAGCTGGGATGCATGTGCCAAGGAAAGAGGTTACTGAGGCAGGATACACCATCAAAAGAATAATTACAATTTCTGGACATTAAATGATCAGATATGAGGACCAAAGCATAAATAAAAACAGAATTACCTGGAAAACCTCAGCAGGTCTGGCAGCATCGGCGGAGAAGAAAAGAGTTGACGTTTCGAGTCCTCACGACCCTTCAACAGAAGGGTCGTGAGGACTCGAAATGTCAACTCTTCTCTTCTCCGCCGATGCTGCCAGACCTGCTGAGTTTTTCCAGGTAATTCTGTTTTTGTTTTGGATTTCCAGCATCTGCAGTAGTTTTTTGTTTTTACCAAAGCATAAATACCTATTTTCAGTGTTGAAATTTCACACGTCCTACCTTCATGGTGATTTGATAACCTTGAAATGCTTTCAGCCTCTCTGCTTTCTCTTCTTCTTGCCCCATGCTGATCCACGTATCTGTTACTAGAACATTGGCTCCACTTGCTGCCTCCAAAGGATCATTTGTGAAAAACATTTTGGTTCCATGCTAATTTCAATAATAATTCAAAAAGGAAAATCTCTTAGGAATATATAACTTCATCAACAATATAAAAAGACCACCAAAACCTGAAATCCTCTCAAGTAAAAATATAACAAAAGAAATTACCTTTTCAGTCAATGACTTAGCAAATGTGGTTATGGTGGCATCAGGTTCAAAGCCCTATGAAGAAAAAATAATTTATACATCTTTTCTGCTGAAGCTGCGGACTGGTTATAGAACAAGTTTACACAAGGTATTAAATAGAGCCCCTCATAGCAATGCTCAAACATTCACAATCCACCATGCAGAAGGGCTGATAGTAAACTTTTATTAATAGAATTATAGAAAACTGGTATCTCAAACTAAATAATCCTAAATTGAAAAATTAGGAGTTTGTCTCTTGGTTGCCGACACTTAAGATTTGTCTGCCTCAGTAAGCTGAATGTTATCAATTCCTATAGGGAGTGAACAGGGTGTTGAATAGACTGCGCATAGGCAGCGTCCAACATCAGTGTTACTGAAGTAGAAATGATCAATCTCTGTCTTTTTGTTAGTGTTCTACACAATTCCATGCGGGAAAGTAAAACAGATGCTTAGACACATAATGACAACAGAGCTTACATCATTGACCGGTAGGTGGGAGCTTTAATCTATTTTTCTATGGTCAGGAGTAGCAGTGGTTCTCCAGGCACCACAAAAAGCTGGGCCATTACTGCACCAGAATCCCTACCTTCTGAAAAAGGATTCCAATACCCTCTGCCACATCCCAATAAATATACTGGTCTGGAATATTGTTTACTTATGTCTAACTTCTTGCTAACTTTATTAAAGAAAATAGGATTCAATAGGTCCCTTAGGGACACCACTGCAATCACCATTTCTTTTTTCTTAACAATTGGCAGCATGATGAGCTGTTTGTCTCACTGTGGGAATTAAGCAGGCTGCCCCAGGGTACTGGATTTCAAACACTGATCTGCCCTTCAAATAATCCTGGCCTTCTGTTTGGACTATGGAGTGGGCTTATTCCATCAATTGGCCACCCTAGCACCAGTTGGAGAGGAACATTTACCCTAATGTGTCTGGTAATGTTTGAACTGCAGAATAACTTTGAAGACTGACTTGCACTGAATGGAAGTTCAAATAAAACGATCGTGTCAAGGTAAATTTCCCATGATAGGATATATAAAATCTGAAGCACATAAATGCACCTGCAAAATGAACATAACATTATTTTATTACAAAATTTGTATATGTAAAATCAGTTTCACCAGCTGAGTCAAGATAAGCATGATGCCTTGTCTATGAAATTAGCAATAGCTATTCTAGGTCAAGAGCACGGTGAGGCAAACAGCTGATCATGCTGCCAAATGTTAAGAAAAAAGAGACGGTGACTGCAGAAGTGTCCCTAAAGGACATATTGAATTTATTTTCTTTGATAAAGTTAGCAAGTTAGACATGAGTAAACAATGGCAGAAAGTTCTAACAGACTGTTTATTATGATATTCCCAGGAAGAACATATTTGTTTTGAAACTTATGCATTAGCGTCATTCTGTTAACTAGTCAATAAATTGTTATGAAAGGTTTGGGCGTGATTATTGACCACTCAGTATTATTGATCTGTTAGCAAGCTTAATAATGTGTGTGCACACACTTCCACGTATCTGTATGTGCACTTCACAGTCGATTGTATTTTTGGTGAACTTTAGGATAATGCTTGGAGTGAGTTTACTCTCCTGGTTATTCTGTAGCAGCCACACTCTTTCAAGGGTTCATATGTTCTCCAAATGTATCTGCAGGAATTAATACAGTACCATACAATACCAAAAATGTACAAATGATCATCTTTTAACCAGTGTAGATTTATAAAAATAAAATCCCATGTGGTTATCAATCATATACCAGAGAGATTACCTTAGGTGTAGCAGCACGAAGATGCATTCCAAGCTTAGGAGCACTCAACATGAAAGAATGTAACATATTGTTTCCATCTCCTATCCAAGACACAGTTAGACCAGACAGTGAGCCAAAATGTTCCTACAAAGGATAAATGTTAAAACAGACAGAAAAATGAGTATTTTCTGAACAGCCTTTTGGACTTGAAGCTTTTAGCACAGAAATAAGGCTAAATTGTCCTTGGGGTTGAGGTTCCCGATAGAAGTACGTTGGAACGGCACTTTGATCTGCTGGGGTGAGCCAACTCTAACCCTGTCACATTTTTCTGAACCAGCTTTACGTTTTAACATTGAGTGAAGGCTTCCAGCACTATATGAATGATCTATTGGAAGTTTGCTCATATGATGTGGGGTGGGGGTGGCAGAGCGGGGGGTGCAGGAAGGAAGAGAGTCTCCTCGGGCTGCAGCTGCTGAAAGGAGCAGGCCAAAAACAACCTAGGAGCAAAGAATGAAACATGATGCTGACAACACTCAGGAGATAAGGCGGCACTTGTAAAGAGAAACATGGGGTTAACATTTTAGGTCCAAGACTTCTCATCATACCTAGAAGCAAAGATTAAATTTAGAGTAAAGAAAGCAGATCTGGGGGGCACTATTCAAACAAAGTTGCAGAGATGTAATTTTGACATGCATATGATTTCCTGACATTTGTGCATGAATTACTCAGATTAATCTACCCATCATTGTAAATAGATGTTTAAGGTCCATAGGGGCTGATCTATATATACAAATTCATTTGAAGAGTCCAATAAAAAGGATCATTGAACAATTTTTCAGACTATTAATCCATTACCTCTTCTGTTGGCACTTGGGTTTTCAGAAGCCCTTTTGGCAATCCTTGAGTTGATGCCTTTTTCCCTTACGAGCTCCCACTAGTGCTACAATAAGTACGGGACTCCTTCTGTATTTGTGCTTTTTGAAGGATGAGAGCTAACAGGGAGATGATCTGCATTCACCCACTGATGCTACCAAGCCATCATCTAGAGTGAGGCACAACATAATGCAGCAGTTGGTGGAGATTGCAATTTACATGGGACATCATGAGATATATACTGTATATATACTGTAAGCCACAGCCAAACTCCTCTGTAGGCACAATGCCATCGGTAGAAGTGAAGACTTTTTATTCTTTCATGTGGTGTGAGCATTGCTGGTAAGGCCAGCAGTTGTTGCCCATCCTTAATTGCCCTTGAGAAGGTGGTGGTGAGCCACCTTACTGAATCACGGCAGTCCATGTGGTGTAGATACACCTACTATGCTGTTAGGAAGGAAGTTCCAGGGTTTTTACCTAGTGAAAATGAAGGTACAGCGATATAGTTCCAGGTCAGGACTGTGTGTGGCTTGGAGCGGAACCTGCAGGCGTTGGTATTTCCATGCCTCTGTTGCCCTTGTCCTTCTAGGTGGTAGAGGTCGTGGGTTTGGAAGATGCTGTCGAAGGAGCGTTTGCTACAATGCATCTTGCAGATGGTACACACTGCTGCCACTATGCGTCAGTGGTGAAGGGAGTGAATGTTTAAGGTGGTGAATGGGGTACCAATTAAGCAGGCTGCTTGTCCTGGATGGTGTTGAGTTTCTTGAGTATTATTGGAGCTGCACTCATCCAGGCAAGTGCAGGGTTTTCCATCACGTTCCTGACTCGTGCCTTGTACGTATGAACATATGGAATATGAGTAGGAGTAGGCCATTTGGCCCCTTGAGCCTGCTCCGCCATTAAGATTATGGCTGATCTGATTGTGACCTCAACTCCATATTCCCACCTACCCCCAATAACCTTTGACTCCCTTGTTAGTCAAGAATCTATTCATCCCTGCCTTAAAAATATTGAATGACCACGCCTCCACTGCTCTCTGGGAAAGAGAGTTCTAAAGATTCTCTTGTAGATGGTAGACAGGCTTTGGGGAGTCAGGAGGTGAGTTGCTCTCTGCAGGATTCCTAGCCTCTGACCTGCTCTTGTAGCCACAGTATTTATATGGTTAGTCCAGTCAGTTTCTGGTCAATGGTAACCCCCAGGATGTTGATAGTGGGGGATTCAGCAATGGTAATGCCATTGAATGTCAAGGGGCTATGATTAGATTCTGTCTTGTTGGAGGTGGCCATTGCCTGGCACTTGTGTGGCATGACTGTTACTTGCCACTTATCAGCCCAAGCCTGAATGTTGTCAAGTCTTGCTGCATATGGACACTGCTTCAGTATCTGAGGAATTGTGAATAGTACTGAACATTAGTGAACTTCCCCACTTCTGACCTTATGATGGAGGGAATGTCATTGATGAAGCAGCTGAAGATGGTTGGGCCTAAGACACTACCCTAGAGGAACTCCTACAGCAAAGTCCTGGATCAGAGCCGGTTGGCCTCCTCTAACCACAACCATCTTCCTCTGTGCTAGCTATGACTCCAACCAGTAGAGAGTTTTCCCCAATTCCCATTGACTTCAATTTTGCTAGGGCTCCTTGATACCACACTCAGTCAAATGCTGCCTTGATGTGAAGAACAGTCACTCTCACTTCACCTTGCATTCAGCTCTTTTGTCCATGTTTGGACCAAGGCTGTAATGAAGTCAGGGGCCAAGTGGCCCTGGCAGAACCCAAATTGAGGATCGGTGAGTAGGTTATTGCTGTGCAAGTGCCACTTGATATTGGACTGTTGATAACACCTTCCATTGCTTTGCTGATGATTGAGATTAGACTGATGGGTGGTAATAAGCTGGATTTGATTTGTCCTGCTTTTTGCGGACAGGATATACCTGAGAAATTTTCCACATTGTTGGGTAGATGCCAGTGTTGTAGCTGTACTGGAACAGCTTCCCTAAGGGCACAGCAAGTTCTGGAGCACAAGTCTTCAGTACTACTGCCGGAGATGTTGTATCCCATGCCTTCTACTGTTTCTTGATTTTGCATGGTGTGAATCAAATTGGCTGAAGACTGGCATTGGTAATGTTGGGTTCTCAGGAAGAGGCCAAGATGGATCATTCACTCTGGCTGAATGGTTGCAAATGCTTCAGCCTTGTCCTTTGCACTGATGTGCTGCGTTCCCCCATCATTGAAGACAGAGATATTTGGGGAGCCTTCTCCTCCAGTTAGTTGTTTAATTGTCCACCACAATTCATGACTGGATGTGACAGGATTGCAGAGCTTTGATTTGATCCCTTTGTTGTGGAATTATTTAGCTCTGTCTATTTCATGCTAGTTCTGTTGTCTGGCATGCAAATAGTCCAGTGTTGTAGCCTCACCAGGTCGACACCTCATTTTTAGATATGTCGGGTTGTACTTCTGTTCCATGATTATACTGTCACCATCTAAATGAATTTTTAAAAAATCCATCTTCCCAAGTTCAATAACAGATTATGAAAGTCAATTCTCACTTTCCAGGCAGTTGTCACAATACATTATTTTAAAACAGGCACTGTCCCATTAATATTTCACCCACAAAAGCCAGTTATGGTGCTTCCTGGTCACCATGGCTCATGACACCAGGAATAGTGGAACAGGGATCAACCATTTAACCTTTTGAGCCTGTTCTGCTGTTTAATGCGATCATGGCTGAGCTGTAGCATACCTCCATAAATGGGCCTTTGCCCCACTCCCTTTAATACCTTTTGGTTAACAGAAATCTCAGTCTCAGAGTCAAAATTAACAATTGTCCCAGTAGCAACTGTTTGCAGAATAGAGTTCCAAACTTCTACCACTTCATGTAGAAGTGCTCCCAACTTCACTCCTGAAAGGCTTTATTCTAATTATTTCACCATGTCCTCTAGTCCTAGAATCCCCAACCAAAAGAAGTAGTTTCTCTCTATCTCTTGAAAACTTTGATCAAATCATTCCTCAAATCTACTAAATTCCAGGGAATACAACCAGAGTTTGTGGAATCTCTCCTGGTAATGTAATCCTTGGAATCCAGGCATCATTCTAATAAATTGTACCCTGCACTCCCTCCAAGACCAATATACCCTTCCTAAATTGTTGTGTCCTGGACTAAATACGGTTCTCCTGGAGTGATCTAACCTGGATTTTGTATCCTGGGACATCAGCCAAGCATGCATATAATAAGGTGCTGAAATCCAGCACAGCAACTGTTGAAAACTTTATTGGCATACTGAGGTCACACTTCAGCAGGTGGATAGTTTAGGGGCATTTGAAATACATCCTAGGCAAGGTTCTGAGGACTATTGCAGTGTAGTTTATGCTGCACAACTTTACCCAGCAATGCAGGATCATCGTGGACAATGAAGATACCCAAGCACAAGGGGCTCATGGTGAAGATAAAGCAGATCCTTTAGAGAACTGATGCCAGCTCAGGTCATTCAATAAGCCTATTGCAGGACACTTATTAATTTACAAATATGGACACCACGTTAACAGTCTTGTCTACATCTTCCTACACATTCCACATATACACCTTCACTTAAATTACTTCAGTTTTGTAGGCACCTCCCAAGCATCACCAGATGAAATGTGTCCACAAATCTTGGCAAGAACATTCCCTGTACACGATTCATTGCAATTATGCTTTTAACATCAAACCACATTGCATGTGCAAATGCTTAATGCTTGCTTCCACAATGTGTCCCTTTAGAGATGTACAATGCATACACACTTAATTCAAGCCCTGTGCTACAGCTAGTCCTACTTTAATTAGAGGGTTACATGAAATAACTGCTTGCTGTGTGTGCATGGAGTCCTTTGGGACTGAACCAGGTCTGGCTTCTTACCAGCTGAGTCCAGAAATGTACCTTCTGCCAGACTTCACTACTACTGGTACATCCTGATCTTCCATGCTTTCTGGCACCAACCTAGGCATTGAAGAAAAGCACCCACTGTCCTAAGAGCCTTTTGCCTCAGGAGAGGTGGGTGGATGGGTGGAAGTGGGAAGCTCCTCTGCAGAAGTACCTGGAATTGGTTCAAGTTTCATTAAAAAAGTCCAAAACTACAAACCTTTATGTACATGTAGTTGGTGGTCTTCACTACCCAAGCCACCATCTACAGAATGCAGCGTGGCATAGTCTCCAATGTTTGCACAAAGATTGCTGCAGGAAACAACTTTTAATAAACAGATTCAATGGAGGTCCAGATCCCCAGGCTCAGTAGTTGAAATGGGAAACATGCTACCTCTGGACAGCATGATGTTCCTCCTCCTATTCTGTTACCACCACCTTCCCTTTCTTACTCAGAAAATGTTTCCCACTCTTTGGATCACCCTCCAAATCCATTGGGATGAGTTTTTCTCTAAAGAGTATGTGATGATGTACAGTGAGAAATGCCAGTATGGTTGAATACAGTGGGACTCTAGTTTGTGTTACGGACAGGAGAGGGGTTAATTTAAACAGCACTAATTTCTCCTCTCACCATCGGTCCATACACAGAAAGGTGTTTTGATTTGCTTCCCCCTTTATATGCAGTGGCGCATCCCCCAACCCCTCCTTTTGGTGTGATCCAATTTATATTAATAACCCCAGAGCAAACTTGAGATAGGATGAACTCAAAGGGCTAGTTTATTTGCACACACTCAAAATGTGGGAGGAGGATCACAATGTTGCCTCCTTTGCATTTATACAGTAAAAGAGGGATAGAGAAAATGAGATTTACAGTGCAGGGACCACAGAGAAAAGAAATATTGTTTCACATGGGTCCAGAACAGAATCAAGTCAAATGAGGTATTCCTTCATAAAGATCAGCGGGTTGAAAATCAATGCTGTATAATTCACTTTTTAAGTGGTGTTGCCTTCACATGATGAGATGGGCACACAGAGATGCATCAGCCTTATAGGTGAGGGTACAGAAGTTCCAGCTGAAGCAGTGTAGATGGAGCCAGAGGTTCAATGTGAGCAGAGCTAATTTTTCTTGAGGCTGCTTGTAGCATGATAAACAGCAGACTGAGTTTGCAGTACAGCAAGGCAATATAACTGGTTCCACAAGCTAGGGGTCTATGTCACATGACTTCCACTTCTCCATATTGTCTTTGACAAGAGATGAATATGCCTTGTCTGGATCCCAACCATTAAGACTTGAAAGGAAGGTTGTGAGACCCTTTGTCCTGGCAGACAAGTAGACTCTAGTTGGCTAACCTGGGTTATGAAATACAGATGGCCTTTGTATCATGATCTTCAGGCATAATGAGGCACAAGTTCCATTGATACTGCCAGATAGCTCCTTTCGTTCTCAAGATTCAGCTGTTTTAGAAGGTCTTTGTCCAGTTTTTAAAGTTTTAGAAATAGCCATGAGGATATCTACGTATATTTTAGATATTTTAGAAAAATATACAGTGTGAGGTCTTAGTCCCCTCACATTAGCTTTTCTGTGGCACAGCTGGAGATGAGAAGATAAAGACAAGTTACAATAGTGTCCTGACGAGTAGCATTCACCTACACTTTTGACAGAATAAATTCAGGTTTTGCTGGCAGTAAATTAAGTAGAAAATAGGACGAGAAGGAGGAGCAGCACATGCTGGTGGCAACCTCTCCTACATCTGCCTCTTGAGCCTCTCTTCTAGGGATTTTGATGGTTTATAATTTTCTTTTAAATGTCATTCATGGGATTTGGGCATCCCTAATTGCCCATGTTCAGAGGGCTTTTAAGAGTCAACCACATTGCTGAGAGTCTGGAGTCACATGTAGGCCAGACCAGGTAAGGACAGCAGATTTCCTTCCTTAAAGGACGTTAGTGAACCAGATGGGTTTTTACAACAACTGACAATGGTTTTATGGTCATCATTAGACTTTTAATTCCATTGAATTCAAATTCCACCATGGCAGGATTTGAACCCAGGTCCCCAGAGCATTACCCTGGGTTTCTGGATTACAAGTCCAGCGACAATACCACTACACCATTGCCTTCCCTTCTCAGGTGAGATTAGATAAGGGATCTTCCTTCTGCAAGTGGATCTCAAATGGTTGTTTTGGACTGTTTTCTCCTGCATGTAAAAAGTGATAAATTCCTATTAGGATAGGATGCTGTAATATCAGGTATTAGCATGCAGCCTGCTCTTTTTTGTACTGAATGCATGTCAAAATAATTAGAGGGAGATTTCTGACTGAAGGCAGGGTGTCTAAAGAGCACCCTATAGCATCACAGCATTTGTGCTTGGGTTGAAAATATAGCGGGGGAGTTGGTGGGGGTGGGGGGTGGGGGGCGGGCGGAGGAGGTGGTTGTAATTGTAACCACCATACATACTTAATATATTCATGAAGATTCATAACGGGTTCTCCTAATTTGGCTAATGTGATAGTGTAGGAGTTAAGAGTTTAGTGTAGTTATGATATATGTGTACTTTTTGTATTAGGTTTAACTTCTGTTAGTGGGTGATTACCTTTGGAACTCTGCAATCCCTTTTGACTTTTATCACTTGCAACTGTAACAACTGAATGTCTAAGAATATTTTAGCTAGCCCCCCTTGTAAATACTGACAATTGCTATCCACTTACGTTACACACACTCGGTGTAGATTTTTAGGATTACTTATGTATTAGTTTGATATTGCTTTGTTTAAAGTCATAAATAACTTTGCAATCTGTTTTTAAAAAGTAAAATAGCCATTCCAAACACAACAGCCACAGTAAAACATACACCCAGCAGGAGGCCTCCAAAAAATAGTCGTCATTTAACAGTACAAAAACAGAATTACCTGGAAAAACTCAGCAGGTCTGGCAGCATCGGCGGAGAAGAAAAAAGTTGACATTTCGAGTCCTCATGACCCTTCAACAGAACTGAGTAATATTAGGAGAGGGGTGAAATATAAGCTGGTTTAAGGTGGGTGGGGGGGAGAGAGAGAAATGGGGTGGGGGGGAGGTGTGGTTGTAGGGACAAACAAGCAGGGATAGGAGCAGATAATCAAAAGATGTCACAGACAAAAGAACAAAGGGGTGTTGAAGGTGGTGGGATTATCTAAATGAATGTGCTAATTAAGAATGGATGGCAGGACACACAAGGTACAGCTCTAGTGGGAGTGGGGTGGAAAGACTAACAGGGCATAAAAGGTATAGATTTAAAAATAATGGAAATAGGTGGGAAAAGGAAAATCTATATAAATTATTGGAAAAAACAAAAGGAAGGGGGAAGAAACGGAAAGGGGGTGGGGATGGAGGAGGGAGTTCAAGATCTAAAGTTGTTGAATTCAATATTCAGTCCGGAAGGCTGTAAAGTGCCTAGTCGGAAGATGAGGTGCTGTTCCTCCAGTTTGCGTTGGGCTTCACTGGAACAATGCAGCAAGCCAAGGACAGATATGTGGGCAAGAGAGCAGGGTGGAGTGTTAAAATGGCAAGCGACAGGGAGGTTTGGGTCTTTCTTACGGACAGACCGCAGGTGTTCTGCAAAGCGGTCGCCTAGTTTACGTTTGGTCTCTCCAATGTAGAGGAGACCGCATTGGGAGCAACGAATGCAGTAGACTAAGTTAGGGGAAATGCAAGTGAAATGCTGCTTCACTTGAAAGCGGTGTTTGGGCCCTTGGACGGTGAGGAGAGGAAGTGAAGGGGCAGGTGTTGCATCTTTTGCGTTTGCATGGGGAGGTGCCGTAGGTGGGGGTTGAGGAGTAGGGGGTGATGGAGGAGTGGACCAGGGTGTCCCGGAGGGAACGATCCCTACGGAATGCCGCCGGGGGGGTGAAGGGAAGATGTGTTTGGTGGTGGCATCATGCTGGAATTGGCGGAAATGGCGGAGGATGGTCCTTTGAATGCGGAGGCTGGTGGGGTGATAAGTGAGGACAAGGGGGACCCTATCATGTTTCTGGGAGGGAGGAGAAGGCATGAGGGCGGATGCGCGGGAGATGGGCCGGACACGGTTGAGGGCCCTGTCAACCACCATGGGTGGAAAACCTCGGTTAAGGAAGAAGGAGGACATGTCAGAGGAGCTGTTTTTGAAGGTAGCATCATCAGAACAGATGCGACGGAAGCGAAGGAACTGAGAGAATGGGATGGAGTCCTTGCAGGAAGTGGGGTGTGAGGAGCTGTAGTCGAGGTAGCTGTGGGAGTCGGTAGGCTTGTAATGGATATTGGTGGACAGTCTATCACCAGAAATTGAGACAGAGAGGTTAAGGAAGGGAAGGGAAGTGTCAGAGATGGACCATGTGAAAATGATGGAGGGGTGGAGATTGGAAGCAAAATTAATAAATATTTCCGGGTCCCGACGAGAGCATGAAGCAGCACCGAAGTAATCATCGATGTACCGGAGAAAGAGTTGTGGGAGGGGGCCGGAGTAGGACTGGAACAAGGAATGTTCCACATACCCCATAAAGAGACAGGCATAGCTGGGGCCCATGTGGGTACCCATAGCCACACCTTTTATTTGGAGGAAGTGAGAGGAGTTAAAGGAGAAATTGTTCAGTGTGAGAACAAGTTCAGCCAGCATCCGCAGTTTTTTGTTTTTGTCAGTCATTTAACAGTGACTGATCTAATCAACACACATAGATGCAGTAAGATAAGTGCCTGATTTAATTAGGAATTCACACTAAATAAACAAAATCTGAGACAATGAGCTAATCATGCTTCCTTTCCTGGAAGAATAGACATCAGGAGGTGACCATGCACTGTACATGCTTCACCTAGCCAATCAGAATCTAATCATGGACTGCCTGGACCAATCAGAGCTCAGGGATACCATTGGTCAGGCTGTGGCCGTGATTTGGAAAGGGTTAATAAGGCCTGTTTTTCAGTGGTACAGTTTGCAAAAAGCAGAAAGAAAACAGAAGAAGAATTTCAGAAGAGGCAGCACCCCAGCCAACTGAGGACCAGTATTCCATGGTGAATCGACTGAGTCTACTGCCTTTGTCACTTCTGTTGTACTTGTTTTGATAACTTCATAAATTTGTGAACCTTGTCTAAACACACTCATACCTGGAGTGGTTTCATTTTTGGTCAGACCCCGAGTCTTACAATTAATGTTAAATTGGATTTCAGAATCGTATAATAAAGCTATTAAACATTTTTTTTGCTTTTGACATGGCTTCCAGTGTATTCATACCAACAACCAGCTTCTTCTGGACTACCCTTCTTGGGGACCTGCAACACTCACTACCAATCAGAGCGTGCCTCCACCACTCTCTACTGTTTCATATCCTCCAGAGAAAATCTCTGTGGACCCATCAGAGAAATATTCAGCTCTCTGGCCTCCTTCCAACTGTTGTATTTGCACAGGAAATTACTAATGTCTAAAGTTCTGAAAATAGCATTTCAAATTGTGCAGCAAATCACAGTTTTCTTCCCACTGAGGAGAGAGTTTCCAGTCATTTTCCTACAATTAGAACCCACTATTATATTATCATCTCGGGATTATGCAGTGGGCAGGTTCCAGCAGATACAAATTGGACACCAGCTCACTTCCAGTCAAGCTTACGCCTAATCTGAAAAATCAGTCCTCGAGTGTCAGCAGGCCTCCCATCTGTAGTGGGCATCACAGCTGAGTTGAGCCCTGTCCTCCAATTTCCATATTTTCCAGCAAGAGTGATCAGGGTTGACTGTTGCCTTTCTCCTCTCTCTTGAGGGCAGAGATAGCATTGAAAAGGGAAATGGATAGCAGTGAAGAGGGATGTAATGGAGGAAGGGTGACGCAGGTCATACCGAACGGGGAGATTTGTGAAAAGCTTCGTGGAAAAAAGCTCCAAAATAACCAAGATCATGAATCTGCACTGCACCAGAACCAGAATGGCATGACCACTCACCATACATGTTAAACTATAATCATGAATTAAATGCTATATTATGAAGCATATTTCTCCTTGGGCGATTGTTAAATTCAACCATCTGAAATGCTTTGTAGATACCTGAAGAGTAAGGTAATCAGCCAGGATCTGGATAGGATGATATAGCTCTGACAACCCATTGATCACAGGGACTGAGCCATCTTCTGCTAACTGCTCGAGATCAGAGTGTTTATAGACCCTGGCCAGGATCAAATCAGTCATCCCAGATAAAACCCTGGAACATGAACAGATCCAAATATCAGCAAAGAATCTCCAATTCAGGAAACCAAAACTAGTAAGAATCAAATGTAAATATAATACATTTTGCAAATGCTTATTTATTCTTTTTATATGCATCAACCACCATCATGTTTGACAATATCTGAACTCACATTCATAGCTACCTTTGCTGAGAACATCTAGTTAATCTCGCTTCACTCGTAACCCTTTCCTAGGTCAAATCGGAGCATTCTAGTTGATCTGTTTGACTCAACTCGAAAGCAAATCACAGACATGAACAGATATTTCAATGCATTGTGACATCCAGCTCACCAATTATATTCAAGGATAGCAGCTTCTGTGCTAAGATATGTAGTCTGAAATATCTTCTTTATGGCACGGGTGACCATGGCAAGTTATAATTTACAAGGGACCTGTGGAAATGCTCAGGAGTTTCTTGATCGATCAACTGCCAGCACAAAATCAATTGCACGAGATGTCAACATGGATTGTTTTCAGGTCAACTTAACCAATTACATAGATTACTGACATTAAAAGAAAAACTTTGCAAAACAAAAAAAATAAAATATCACCAAGGATTCTAAAATATGCACATCTTTATATCTTCTGTGTTTTCTCCCAGTTTTATTCACCTGAAGGTGGTGCTCTTGCTGATGTATGGGGTAGGATGGGGGGAGGGGGGCAGGTGGGGGGGGATGCAGTCAGTTGCTTAAACCTGCCTCTGGGGTTAAGGGTGTTGGATTTTCCCAATGTGGATCTAGCACGGTCCAAGTTTATAAAGGCTCCGCCTAGAGCCTCTAGGGCTAACCCATCCCGACATCACTAAATGGCCAGTTAAGCTATTTAATGAGCTTGTTTTCAGCTTGTAAAGGGCTAGTCTTCAATTTTTGATCAGCGGCACGGGATCCTAGCAATGTCTGAAAAACGTCAGGGAAGAGGCGGTGCAAACAAAGTACACAGCCAGTTAGAACATCGGGACAGCAGCAGGAGACTCCATCAAAGAGGGAAGGCTTGGGAAAGGTCCTCAGCCAGAGGCAAGCAGCTGTACAGATCTGGAGAATTATCTGTCATTTCTCCACACTCTTGATAAACAGTAGGGAAGGTTAGACAGTCCGTCTGCTTATAGGCCTCACATTTCATGAGAGGAGAGCTCAGAAAGACTGCGCACTCCATTGAAAAGAAAGAAGGACATTTTAAAAAATGGGATATTAAACTAGTTTGAGATAGGATCGACTAGCAATGAAGAGCAGCATCTCCAGCAGCAGAGGCAGATCCATGGGAATCAGGGATGTAAGAGTCAGGAACAAGGAGCAGGAAGGCACCAAGGGTGATACCCTCTGCAGTCGGTCTACTGACAATGGAGAGCTACCTGGTTATTTTAGAGTGTCAGTGCTGCAGAAGGCTGCACCTGTCCAGGCAGATGGTTGCTGACCTGTATGCCCTCACTGAGGGTTACCTGGGGGTTGGTAGCAGCCATTGCCATGGTGAAATGAAGAGACAAAAGTCTGCCTTAGTACAACAACATGGTCAATGCTTTATCAAAGTTAGTGGTGTGTCTCTTGTAAATAATATCCCAAGTGACATTACCAACATGGTAGCCTCTGCTTATGGTCACTCCAACAAGTTGCTCCCCCTACGGCTCTCTGCCTGTCTGGGCCTGGGATGCCCGTGGCTCTCACCCTAGTTGTGGAGGTGCTGGAGACGCATCTCCAAAGGTTGCTGCCACCAGTGTCACTATACTGCTGGCAGTCTGTCACAGGGCATGAATCCACAAATGCTTTGCGCATCGGAGGGGCCATGGAGGTGGATAATGATGGAGCCCCGTGAAGTGTGGCTCCCTCATTGCCATTTGTTGCCACCTCAGCTCTTTCATGGAACCCTTGAACACTGGAGGGAACCACTAGCTGGGGCACAACTGCCATCGACTCCATTCCATGTTGCATCATTTGTGCCACTGACCAGTCAATACTACAGACTGTGGCATGCATTCTGTGCTCCCAATGAAGGAGCTCATGCACTCAAAGCACTGAGAAAGTGGAGCACATGAGATGAATGGACTCCTTCATTTTCATCCCATGTCTCCGCAGTACCTCAGGTAAGTGCGACATGTGGGCACACACCCCATGCTAGTTCTCCAGGTAGAGCTGCCTGATTCGTGATTCCCTAGGGTTCTACATCTCCACTTTGCAGAGCAGGGCTGCACTGTTCTCCATCCTCCATGGTGGCTGGCCACAGCTGACTCTGCCTTCTCCATATCCCCCAGTTCTGATGTGATGTGAACTTCACCCCGTGCCACCTTCTCTAATATTGTGGGAGGACCCACTGAGGTGCAAGTATCTGCGCCGATGGAAGGTGCGCAAAGATGTGACGGTGCAGACTCGGAGGTGTCTTTCTCCTCTGAGACTTTGGCAACCTGTCTTTGTGTGGACTCCTGCCCCTCTCAGCTGGCCCTGTGGGAGATATATAAGAGGATGGTGAAGAGAGATTGGAACTGTCAACAGATGCTCACTTTGCTTAAAATAATGAGATGACAGCTCGAGTTTTGACAGTTTGTTGCACAGGGGGCATTGCTATTAACCTGGAGATGTGGAGATGTTTTAATCTTGTCTACAGTGGACCCCCATTTCTCCACCTGCAGCACCCGTGTTTGAACACTGGCCATATCAGCGCCATAAGCTAGGGCAACCCACCGTCCAGGCATGCCCTCTCATTCTCCCAGGCCTCCCTCGTTTGGCCTGCAAGATGAGTAAAGATGCACTTAGGACAATGCTTATCGCCCTCACCACTTGTAGCTTTTCAGTCACGCAAGATGTTGTGATCTGGACTCCAACCTCCTGTCCAGCAGCACCAGGGTTCTGACTTTTGCTTGTGACTCAGTGCTGCTGAGCACACATCTCTCCAATTGTCAGGAGACCTCTATGCCCCCTCAGGATGTTTCTCTCCTTTTTTCCTCTGGTGACTGTTGACCATGAGGCATGCCATCGGGATCTATCTTTGGACTCACGTTTCCTGACCCGAGAAGGTAATTGAAATGTTTCTAACACTGCGCTACTCCTCTGTTGCTGACCTCGGGAAACTCCCCTAGATCTCTTGGTGAGTCTTGCAGGCTTTTTGGCCAGTGACACGAGACAGGATGTTTCTTCCGTCAGTCACCATCTCCAGCACAACCCCCAGTAACATGAGGAGGGAGTGCTGCTGACCTGGGAATTGTGTCGGGGCGGGCGGGGGGGGGGTGCCGTGTCAGGCGTGGGGGAGAATTTCTCTTCTTACTTCCCTTTGCTCAGCTCCTTCTTCTGTTCTTTGGGGGAATGGCAACCACAGCAATGGCTGCTGCCCGGCCTTTAAATCAGACCTTCTGCTGTCCAAGTCCCAACTCATTACTGTGTCTGCCACCATTAATTGGATGGCAAATGCAACTCCAGGCCAATTAGCTATTTTCCATATTGAAATTACAACGCATGGGCAGGTTTTTGACCCTGGGGTTTTGACCCCGGAATGGAAATCCTGCCCACAGTTCCCTTGAGGTCTGAAATCCTTCAGTACCTCTCCCAGACACCATTCTTCATTTTTGAACCAAGATACTGTCAGCAGGATACTTGGCCAGTCAGTAGCATATAGTCAAGTCTACTCTGGCATTATCTACACGGGTGTACTTTTCAGCAGGGTTGGGGGGGCTCACTGGACAGTAACTAGGAGCAGGAATCCTGGCTGATCATTACCCGCCCCAATCTGGTGCTGTTGAGACCAACTGGCACACCACCTCAATTCACCTTAGGTGAGATTATAGTTAACTCAGCACATACCAAGGTTTAAATCTGGTGCCTTCCTGGTCTATATGGTTGAGTACCATTTTGTTTGCAAACCATACCAAGGGAACCTAAGAACTTCTAAAATTTTGGTTAATTTTTCTTTAATCTCCTAAGGGACAAAATAAGTAAATGTTACAATGCATTCTATTAGCATCTTACACAAAATTGCTGCAATGTTTTCTAGGGATCATAGATGTAAACTGCTTTGTTTGTATTTAAGGGCATTAGGGCAGATTTTGCTGGTCTAAGTGCCTAAGTTGCACTTGGAAAACTGGCATTATGCATAACAAAATTGGACATTAATCCTTTAGCTTCTCTCCTTCTTCTATAAATAGGAGTGCCCCTAAATTTCCAGAATGGCTCTTCAGATGGTTGCACTTGTACAGAGCATAGCTATGTAAATTAAATGCAAATAAATGTGTGTTGTAACTACACACAGATTTCCTGCATTAGTGCTGGTGTAGTCTAGGGCAGACTGATCCTAGAGAAACCTGGTGCTACAACTTCTGGAGATGTCCTTTTCATTGTTGGCAGTCTTAAAAAGGGTCAGATTGGTATGATTCATAAAGGTTTTGATTTTTGGTTTTTTAAAAATAATACACAATGATAGCTTAGCTGCGTTGGTACTTGGTGCAGAATGCAGTTGGGTCTTTTACTCCTACTGACAGAAATCATGGTTGTTGGTCATCATTGTGCCCATTTTGTGGATGAAAAATGGGGACAAAAACAATTAATTTTGCAGGGTTAGGTCTTGCACCCAAGAACACCTGAAAAACATATAAATTTGTCATATTGGTCTTAGATGATTTTCAAGCTTCCAGCACAGCTGCCTAAAACAAACTCCTGCCCTACGCCACTGATGGGCCTAATGGTTGTTTCAGAACCCCTCAGGCAAATTAGGTTGTCATAGGTGGGCCTGCACCAGGCTGGTAGTAAGGGGACACCGCCAAAAAAGTATATTTATACTTCTGTTCAAAAAAAAAGTGAAGCAGGAATGCTTCTCAACTCCATTTCACTCCTGGCAGCTGGCGCTGGCCTTTTATCATTTACCCCACCTACCCTCTCCCCCTCCTCTTCTGAGCTATAGGTCGGAATTTTCCAGCCACCCCCTCCCCTCCACCGCGGCCGGTTTCCTGCGGCCGGGCCAGTGAGCTTTGAAATCTCCATTCACATCGGCGGGACCAGAAGATCTCGCCAGTGTGAGGAGCTGGAAAGTTCTCGCCTTAGCCAAAGCCGATGATGGAGAGGCATGTAGTTCAAAATTCACTCCTCCTAAAGGGGAACCTGCCTGTGGAGATGGAGTGCCAGCAGCTTGCCCTGAAAGTACAGGTGAGGACCAGTTTGGGCTGGCTATGACCATTTGGTCAATTGTGTACTATTTGCAAATTGCTCAGTTCATAGCACCCTCGCCTTTGAGTCAGAAGGTTGTGGGTTGATGTCCCACTCCCGGAAAAAAAAAAGTCAAGAACTGTGAATGTACTGAGATGTCAACTGTGGCTCAGTTCATAGCACCCTCGCCTTTGAATCAGAGGGTTGTGGGTTCATGTCCCACTCCCGGAAACCAAGAACTGTGATTGTACTCGAAAGAGTTGCTGAGCAAAAGCTAATTTCTACTCACATTTTCAAGATCACAGATCTCATCTTTTACAATATGGCTGATTTGGAGGCAGAGGAGGAGAAACAACCAAAATTCAGCTACTAAGTTCATTTACTTGGCCTTCATAAGCCAGTAATAACAGTTTCCCTCATTAATGATATGGAATTCCTATTTCTCGCTTCATTGCACCTTGAATAAAGAGTCAAGTCAATACCCTCCTCTTTTTCCGATACCATAATTTCCCATATGCACATTTACTTTCCCTCAGATTATTGCTTACTCACCAGCCCCCTCCAATGCAGACTGCAGGGGATCGCTAATGTAACCCCCCTGTTTAAGAAGGGAGTGAGGCAAAAGACGGGAAATTACAGGCCGATTACCTGACCTCGGTCGTTGGTAAGATTTTAGAGTCCATTATTAAGGATGAGATTTCAGAATACTTGGAAGTGCATGGTAAAATTGGGCAAAGTCAGCATGGTTTCATCAAGGGGAGGTCATGCCTGACAAATCTGTTGGAATTCTTTGAGGAGGTAACGAGTAGGTTAGACAAAGGAGAGCCAATGGATGTTATCTACTTGGACTTCCAGAAGGCCTTTGACAAGGTGCCGCACAGGAGGCTGCTCAGTAAGATAAGAGCCCATGGTGTTAAAGGCAAGGTACTAGCATGGATAGAAGATTGGCTGTCTGGCAGGAGGCAGAGAGTGGGGATAAGGGGGTCCTTCTCAGGATGGCGGCAGGTGACTAGTGGAGTTCCGCAGGGGTCAGTGTTGGGACCACAACTTTTCACTTTATACATTAATGATCTAGATGAAGGAACTGAGGGCATTCTGGCTAAGTTTGCAGATGATACAAGAATAGGTAGAGGACAGGTAGTATTGAGGAGGCGGGGAGGCTGCAGAAGTATTTGGACAGGTTAGGTGAATGGGCAAAGAAGTGGCAGATGGAATACAACATGGGGAAGTGAGGGGTCATGCACTTTGGTAGGAAGAATAGAGGCATAGACTATTTTCTAAATGGGGAGAGAATTCAGAAATCTGGAGTGCAAAGGGACTTGGGAGTCCTAGTCCAGGATTTTCTTAAGGTTAACTTGCAGGTTGAGTCGGTAGTTAGGAAGGCAAATGCAATGTTGGCATTTATTTTGAGAGGACTAGAATATAAAAGCAGGGATGTGCTGCTGAGGCTTTATAAGGCTCTGGTCAGACCACGTTTAGAATATTGTGAGCAATTTTGGGCCCCGTATCTCAGGAAGGATGTGCTGGCCCTGGAGAGGGTCCAGAGGAGGTTCACGAGAATGATCCCAGGCTTAACATATGAGGAACGTTTGAGGACTCTGGGTCTATGGAGTTTAGAAGAATGAGGGGGGATCTGATTGAAACTTACAGAATACTGAAAGGCCTGGATAGAGTGGACGTGGGGAAGATGTTTCCATTAGTAGGAGAGTCTAGGACCCGAGGGCACAACCTCAGAGTAAAGGGAAGACCTTTTAGAACAGAGATGAGGAGAAACTTCTTTAGCCAGAGAGTGGTGAATCTATGGAATTCATTGCCACAGAAGGCTGTGGAGGCCAGGTCATTGAGTGTATTTAAGACTGAGATAAATAGGTTCTTGCTTGGTAAGGGGATCAAAGGTTACGGGGAGAAGGCGGAAGAATGGGGTTGAGAAATTTATCAGCCATGATTGAATGGCGGAGCAGACTCGATGGGCCGAATGGCCTAATTTCTGCTCCTATGTCTTATGGTCTTATGGGACAGTGACTGCTGCTGATATTCCAGCTATGGAACATTTTCACTGGGGATGGATCTTTTAGATCAATGTGAAGGCCAAAACCTGCAAATAAAGGCTTCCGTCATACACAAATTACTTTCCCAGCTGTCCTTATATGTAAAAAAATAATTCTCCTTCATTATGTGCAAAAATCAAAGAGCTTTTGGTACACCAACGGAGCTTCGTTTAACCTGCCCTTTAATATTGCCATTGCCTTTAAGGTTCAGTCATTGCTTAGACTTCTTCACCTAATAAAAGGCACTTCACCAATAGCCTTCAGCTGCTCCTAATGTCTGTCCTTCCCATAGTAATGATGGCCAAATTGTGTACTGTTCTGGCCCACAATGTGTCATACTTCAGAACATTATGCTTCCATAGCCCCAGTACTTGTCCAAGAAAATTGGCCCATTTATGTTTATTGCCACGAAAGCCCAACGTAAAAAAATGTGAAACAGCTACTCAAGGTGCTATTTTCTTTCACTGGGTTATTGCTGTACAGGCATGAAAGATTGGTGGTGCAATTTCAGCAGACAACGATCCAAAGATTAAAATGCCTTAGCTGTTCCATCGATATCAGTGTTGAGTGGTCCAAATTAAATGTGAGAATGTTCTTGCTCAAGCAAGTAAAAAGCACCATTAGGTGGCTCCACAAGATGTAGGAGCAGAGGTAGGCTATTCAGCCCATCGAATCTGCTCCACCATTCAATGAGATCATGGCTGATCTGATAATCCTCAACTCCACTTTCCTGCCTTTTCCCCATAACCCTTGATTCCCTTACTGATTAAAAATCTGTCTATCTTACTGATTAAAAATCTGTCTATCTCTGCCTTGAATGTACTTAACAAGCCAGCTTCTACAGCCCTCTGCAGTAAAGAATTCCACAGATTGACTGCCCTCAGAGAAGAAATTCCTCCTCATCTCTGTTTTAAATGGGTGCCCCCTTACTCTGAGATTATGCCCTCTGGTCCTAGACTCTCCCACAAGAGGAAACAACCTCACAGCATCTATCCTGTCAAGCCCCCTAAGAATCTTATATGTTTCAGTAAGGTCACCTCTCATTCTCCTAAATTCCAATGGGTACAGGCCCAACATACTCAACCTCTCCTCATAATAAAATCCCTCCATACCCGGGATCAACCTAGTGAACCTTCTCTGGACTGCCTCCAATGCCAGTATATCTTTCCTTAGATAAGGTGACCAAAATTGTTCACAGTATTCTAGGTGTGGTCTAACTAGTGCCTCGTATAGTTTTAGCAAGATTTCCCTATTTATACTCCATCCCCTTTGAAATAAAGGCCAACATTCCATTGCCTTCCCTATTACCTGTGGAACATGTATGTTAGCTTTTTAGGATTCATGCACAAGGACTCCCAAATCTCTCTGTGCTGCAGCCTTCTGCAGTCTTTCTCCATTTAAATAGTATTCAGCTCCTCTATTCTTCCTGCCAATGTGCACAACCTCACATTTTCCCACATTATATTCCATCTGCCAAGTTTTTGCTCACTCACTTAACCTGTCTATATCCCTCTGTAGACTCTGTGTCATTCTCACCACTTGCCTTCCCAACCATTTTTGTGTCATCTGCAAATTTGGCGATAGCACATTTACTTCCCTTATCGGAGTCATTATTATATATTGTAAATAATTAAGGCCCCGGCACTGATCCCTGTGGCGCTCCACTAGTTACAGGTTGCCATCCCGCAAATGCCCCACATTTCCCAACTCTGTCTTCTATTAGTTAGCCAATCCTCTATCCATGCTAATATACTACCGCCAACACCATGGGCTCTTAACTTATTAAGTGGCATTATGTGCAGTACCTTATTGAACTCCTTTTGGAAATCCAAATATATTACGTTCACTGGCTCCCCTTTATCTATCCTGCCTGTTATCTCCTCAAAGAATTCTAATAAATTGGTTTGGCATGATTTCCCCTTCGTGAATCCATGCTGACATCTGCTGATGAGATTATGTATTTCTAAGTGCTCTGCTATTGCATCCTTTATAATAGACTCCAACATTTTCCCAATGACAGATATTAAGCTAACTGGCCTATAGTTACCTGATTTTTGTCTCCCTCCCTTTTTGAATCCTCTGGGACTTTTCCAGAATCGAAAGATTTTTGGAAGATTACTACAAGTGCATCCACTATCTTTGTAGGCACTTCCTTTAATATCCTAGAATGCAACCCATCAGGTCCAGGGGACTTATTGGTCTTTAGCCCCATCAGTTCCCTAGTATATTTTCTCTAGTGATAGTTATTGTATTTATTTCCTCCCCCCTTTTGCCCCTTGATTATTTAGTATTCTTGGAATGCTATTAGTGTTTTCTACCATGAAGACTGAAGCAAAGTATTTATTCAACTCCTCTGCCATTTCCTGGTTCCCCATTATTATTTTCCCAGCCTCATTCTAAGGGGCCTATGTTCACTTTTGGCCTCTCGCTTTCTTTTTATATATTTAAAGAAGCTCTTACTATCTGTTTTTATATCACCACTTGCTAGTTTACCCTCAAAGTTTATTTTCTGCCTCTTTATTATTATTTTTGGTCATCTTTTGTTGGTTTTTAAAGCTTTCCCAGTCCTCTGGCTTATCACTAATCTTTGCCACATTGTATGCTTTTCTTTCAATTTGATACTGTCCTTAACTTCCTTGGTGAACTATGGTTGGTTTATCTCCTTCCTTGAATCTTTCTTCCTCACTGGGATATATTTTTGTTGAGAGTCATGAACTATCTTCTTAAACGTCAGTCCTAAATGTTCCCTCAAAAACCTTATTTGAGTTAGGAGACGAAACAACACTTTAATGAGGGCTGCTGAGCATCAACTTGAGTTTGGTACGTTAATACTCTGCTCTGGCTTCAACATTGTTATGGAGAATATTTTAGAGTATTTACATCAATGCAAAACCATTATTTAAACAAATTTTTTCAATTGCCTAGGCCCAAAAATAAAGAAGATTTAAAGGGTGATGGTTTTAGCCTAACTTCCTTTTTTAAATATCGTGTGGTTAATTGCTGGAAATACTTGACGACGTTCTCTATATTTAGGTTACTACACTGAATACAATAATAGCATTCAGGTGAGCAAAACCCAATTTAAGGCAATGTTGGTTAATTTGGCAACCATCCAGTGCCTCAGATTATGACAACACTGATTTAGCTACATGCACTAATTTTAGTTGAAATAATCTTACAGAAAGTACAGGTACTTCATATGTACATTTGCAAGCAAACATCTACCATTGGTGGAGAAGAAAAGAGTTGACGTTTCGAGTCCTCATGACCCTTCAACAGGGTCATGAGGACTCGAAACATCAACTCTTTTCTTCTCCGCCGATGCTCCCAGACCTGCTGAGTTTTTCCAGGTAATTCTGTTTTTGTTTTGGATTTCCAGCGTCCGCAGTTTTTTGTTTTTAACATCTACCATTGTTCAGTGCAAAAGTTTGTAGTCTTTGTCTTTTACCAAAGTTTGAAATTTTGACATGAATTTATGAATTTAACAGGCACAGCACATCTTCATGGAGCTCTTACAGTTTTTGTCCAGCAGTACTTTGACTCAGAGTGATGCTGACACACAACGAGACATGCCAGACCCACCCTTGCTCTCCACCCAGAGCATAGTTGGGTCTGGATTGTCCTTTGCCATGATCCACCATGTTGGAGCTGCTCATTATTGGTTGGGCTCACTTTCTTCTGCTGGCCTGGAGCAGTTATTCTGATTGGTCGAACTGACCATAATGACTGCTCCCCATTCCATACAATGAAGCTGGTGTTCCCATGGTGTGTTTTCACCTGAGTTATATATCATTTTAGCAAGTAACCAATAAAACAGTAACTAAAAAAGTAAAGCAACTATCAAAAAGCACTCACACTCTGCTTTTACTAACAAACGCGCATGAAGGATTGAAGTACACAGGTACGGTCTGTGCAAATATGAGCATTGAGGTCACATGCTCAATAACTGCGACTAGTACTCTTAGCTTTTGTTTACGAATCAATCATACAATGAGCCACATCTGGGCTCCAATTCACAAGTGGCTAAGATAATGGGGAACATCTAGAATTCTATCAATCATGTTGCTGTTTCTTTTCCATATACATTTCCTTTGTACTTTTAGATATAGGAACAAAATTAATTAGCAAAGATGTATATTTTACAGTTTACTTACATCATACATCATGCACTTTTATTCTTTCATCCTCCATGGAGCTCTACAGCTTCTCCTTCCAGCAGCATACATGCCTAATACTTTGATGCATGCTTCTTTGAGTAGGTTTCTTTTGTTTCATAATCATAGGCTATGCTACAACTTCATGAAAAGCTTTGTGCAAGTTACAGCTGTGGTTGTACTAATTGTATAGAGGTCCTATACAGTAAACTGGTTAGTACAATGTTTAATTAAGCTCTGTCGCTCCGGAATCACTGTTGATTGCTTTTTGCTTGTTTCACAGCTCAGACCACCAGATGGCCCAGCCTGATTACCCAGAATGCAGTGCAGAAAGCAGGAGAAACAATAAAAAAACTCATCAATAAAATGAAGAAATGCCAAGAGTCACATGGAGTATCAACCACAGGATCATACTACTGAGTAAAGGGTCTGGTATAAAATGCCGCGTCCCTATTGAAAGACTAGTTACTGGTGAAGCATTGCGTTAGAAATAAGCTGCCTTCAAGTTGCAGTTGATTCTCAATCTGATCTATTCCAATTGAATAGAATATTCCAATCTATTCCAATTCAACAAAATTCCTTAAAAAAAAATGACAGCGAAAAGAGTGCTAATTTTAGAATGTTGGATACAAAGAACAGCATTTATTTTAAAAATACATATTAATTTCTTAATTTTGAGAGTACTATATAAACAGACACTCCAATTAGTAATGTAAAAGCTGTGACTTGTGCAAAGCATTTTATAGTCTGTAACTTATCAAGTAAACAAAATAAGGGTAAAGCAGGCAAACATTAAAAACCATTACTTTAACATGAGGATAGATATTCCTATGCAAATCTGTACTGTTTGGTCAGTGCTGATAATTTGTGCGCTGACACCAGTGCCTTGAAAAGGGGACAAAGATGATTCAAATCTCACTCTACTCAAATATAGCTGCATTAAAAGGGAAGGTCCCTAAGTAGAAGCTGCACCATCTCCTTGCATGGGGGCGGGGGGGAAAATGGCACCATCTGGTGGACAATAACAGGGAACATTGGTAACAGGTTTAAAATAGGCATCAGTCATTACCAGAGGATTCAGGCCAGGCGAATGAAAGTGCAAATATATAACTAGAGGATGGAAAGAGAAACAGGAAACTTTATCCTATAATATCCATAAAAGCAGTAAAAAGTGAACATTTATATTTTTTTCAAAGAACTAGATTGAAAGCTTCTTTACTTTGTGCCTTAAAAAAAACTGCATTTATTGTGATGGATACAAGTTCTTTATTAGAGGGTTTGCACTTGTTCAGTAAATTTTGATAGTTTGATGGGAGCTTAATATGAAGTGTTTTGGCAAAACTTAATTTTTAGAATCTTCCGAGCAACTTGTGGGAAAGTATAACTAAGCTGTTGAATTGGCACAAGATAAGTTGTCTAAGTGATGAGTCATTATTTATAACCTACACTTTATTCTTTCTATACAATTAGCCTGCTTTGATTCATTTTTCATTACTGTTTTGCCACCTGGAAAGGAACTATTGCTTCATATTTAACAGACTTCAAGAGGGCTTCAATGTAGTATGTAGAGGTAAGGTGACACACAGTTCAATCTCTTGATATTTACATTCAATTTCTCACTTGTTGGTAGATCGACTGAATTCTTTTATTAAAGACCATAAATTCTGGAGAACATTACATTCTAGCACGCTGTTGCAAATTCATTTTTGTACTGGAGATGGATTTTTCTTTAGTTTCAATTACTGTAACACATTCGGCATCATTTTGTCTTTACCCCTTCACTATCAATTTTTATGCTGCCACTCACCTTGCTGTGTCTTTACGACTCTCATTTACCCCCAGATGAATATCTTGTGTTGTAAGGAAGCATGGGTGCCCTCCAAGCAATGCAAATCCTTTGGAAGAAAAACAGAAGGAATATTAAAAGTAACAGCGAATGATGAAGAAACTATTCATTTAATGTTTCTGCATAACATCTTTATTGAAATCTCCAAAACGTATACAGCCTTTCGCTGAGCATTAATTGTATAATTTGTGACCAGTTGTCCAAGGATTTTTAGCAGTGCTGCAGGAAGAGTGAACGGACATTAATCCGAGGTAGCTCCAAGGTCAAAATCCCTATTGCCCATTGAATAATGCATGTATTCAATTCCCTCCCATGTCTGTAATAAATAAAGCAATTTTAGGTTTTTCATCTGTATTAAAGCTAACACTAAAAAACATACTACAGAGTGGGTGAAATTTGCTGTAAAGATCTAACAGAAATACAAAGCTAAATAACACTATTGTATAGGGAATGGGGAGGAACAAATTTTGCAGGAAGTGGACAGGGACTGGACACATAGCAAGTTGGAAAGGCTTGTTGAGGATTAAGACAGTGGGGCTAATTTTTAACCCAACCTCTCTCTAGGGGATCAGGTCAAACACCAGTTTCACACACCACGTGACCTTAATATTGATGGACTTCAATGGAGAGTAAAATAAAATGGGGTAGAAATCCTGGGTTTACCCTGATTCCTTAATTTTCCCCCATTGGGTGGGTTAGATCAAAATTACTCCCAATACCTTGAAAATAACTTACAGGAAGAAATGCTGGTCATTTACATCTTTTGCTGTAGTTTTGATAGTGATCAGTGTTTATACACAGGGATTTCGAACTTAAGAGTTGACATTTTCTATTATCGCTGCCCCTTTAATTACATTAAAGCAGAGCTCAAGGTGAAAGTGTTGGATTGTGACACCCATATCATTACCCTTTGTCCTATTTGCTTGAACGAGGAAAGTGAAATCTTTTCCACATGACACTAATTTATTTAACCTGAGATGGCTATGAGATTAGGCCTGTCATAGGATAGGAAGATATCTTGGAAAAAAAACTATCATTTGAACCTATTATCTGAATGAATATTGTTCACAATGGATGTAAACATTTTAAAATACTTAACGTGGAGTTTTTGTATCTTCGTTCAGATGCAGTTCCTCCAGTTGCATTTTTATTAGTTATCTTCTTAGCTTTTTTAAAAACATAGGCAGCCCTTTGATGTCTCAACAGAGTCTTTAAGTTTTGGTTGAAAGAATACAAACTAAGAGCCATTGTTTTAACTACAAACAGGAGCTGTAGCTTAAGGAGGATTTGATTTTGTTGATTCAACAGCGAAATAAAGTTTTCATTAAGAACAGTGAAAATAATTTACAGTTCATTATCAAGGTTGATTCTTCAGTGAAATATAACACAGTGATGCTTGCAAGATATCCACATGTATTCTTCTACCCATGACGTTATCTACAGATTACAGAGCCTAGCTTAATAATGGGGAGTGAGCTTTCCTCCCCATTTCGAGCCGCCAACTTCTGCTTTTTATACAGGGTGATCAAGCTTTAGGTTCATATAAGCCTGTGCATTTCCAAATTGAAAACTTCAGTCTGATCTTTGAAATAGCAGTACATTCACTCAGTGCCTTATGACATGGAGACCTTTTCACCCTTGGAAACTACAGAAAACACAAAACCAAGATGCTGACTTTTGACCTGCTCCTAGTCTTCCCTTATCCAACTTTGGACTTGGTAAAAACATTTGTTTAAATGGCAGATGACTACATGCTTCAGCTACCTTTATGTGCTCACAGGACTACATCCAATGCCATATTATGTAGATGAGATTGGATAGCGGTAATCATTTTGATTTCGTTCAGTCGATTCAAAAGCAGTATTAAAAACAACTTCAAATAGCCATTTGTGTCACTCTGGGCATGTTCAAATGGGTATTTTCAGAAACCACTGTGAACATCAGTCTTGCACCCAATGGGAAAGGATTTCACTGTGCCCTTTCCCCAAAAATGTGAACACAGTTGATTCAAACTATTTGCTCTTGACTGGTTGTCTATGCTCGACTTCATGCTTTTAACTGTAAAGCTGTTTTAGCCATTGGAGGTGCATTAAAAACATATTTTTAAACTAGACAATCATAAAATACACAGAGAGCTCCTGACTCATACTAGGGATAAGCTCTTTTTCCACCCTAGGCTCATGCATAGATGATCAGTATTTCCTTTGCCATTTGAGCCTCATGAGTAGCTTGTTATGCTGACTGAATAACGATAGACTATGAAAATATAAATTACATTGCAAATTTTGTCAGCACAGTATTACATTACACTTCCTCTTGATCTCTAAATCATACCCTACATTCATAACGTTAAATTTTCAACCAATTATGACTCTTTTTCTCCTTTTCATTGAGAGTTGGACGACACGTGCAGGCGCCAGTGAGTGACAATTGAATGGATACTCTTTCAGATGGTAGACTGTCTGTCTTCCTCACCAAAATCAATTGCAAACTCGGATCTCAGAACAATTCTGCCACATGAAGGGATCATGTATGCTCCCTGGTCAGCGTGTCAATGCATTAAAATATTTGCCTCTGGCACTGCAGACCATCTGTGCATGTGAAATAGAAACCCTACTAGGATGAGAGGACAGTCTTTTAACAGATATAATAAGGGAAAGAGGAACATGCCTATAGTCAAATGTACCAGCCACATTTAGCATTCCTAACACAGGGAAGAGGAGGACTATATTACATGGTTTTCTACACTAAAAGAAAACAATGCAGAGGTGTGCATGCCTGACTGAATATGTTGATATCTCCCTCATGTCTGAAAGCTACAACTCACGCAAAACGCACAGAACATCATTTATATGCAACTTCAATGACTAAATATAATGTACCCAATGACTGAATGTAATGTATATGTACATCCAAAGAAACCCTACAAATCCCCTGAATAAAAATGTTAACTTTTGTCATTTCCCATGTTGTGGAGCTGGTGCAGTCATTTTTAAGCAGAAAGCTCATTCCTGGCTTTGCTGTTGCAAATGACAAGGTTTCGATTTGTAACTGGGCAATTCCATGATACTGCGTTTACAAAATATGACGTAAAAACTTTCCTCCTCCATAGGTGGTTAACTGGTTCCCCACTCACCCACATCACCTCCCTGGAGCTACAGAGTCCACTAGGATCAGCTAAATATTTGATATGCAACTACTCCTTCCTCTAGGGTTAAACAGTTCTTATCGAAAGGGGTCACGGTAGGTCACAACATTCCTTGTGGGGCTCAAAGGACCATCCTTTTCCTCCTGGCTCCACAAAGAAAACTTGGATTGGAACACATCTTAGGCCTTTGGTAGCAGCTTTCCCACAGAGGCCAGAAGGAACATGTAAATCAGGGTCCCATCAACAAAACAAGACCTTCATTTGCATAAACTTGAGGCTCCCATCTGCTTCTAGCGGGTGTCTTAGCCACTTCAATGCAGTGAACAGTTAAAATGGTGACCCAGCAGGATTTCTGTGAAAACAGGGCGTTAAGGCCATTCTGAAGAAGTCATACAGACTCGAAACGTTAACTCTTTCTCCACAGATGCTGTCAGACCTGCTGAGTTTTTCCAACCTTTACTGTTTTTATTTCACATTTCCAGCATCCAAGGTATTTTTCTTTCATGTTAAGACCCAATGTTCCCTTTTAAAGCCTCTCTACCCTGTTCCTGTTGAGCAGGGTGGGTTAAATTAAGCCCCCAATCCATGCCCTCACATATTGTTAGAGTTTCTATTTGACAAGTGCACAGATGGCTGGCTGCTGGACAGTAACAATGTTCACCACATGGTTTATTGTAATCTAACACTTCCCAGCAATGACTGGCAGGATTGGGTCAAGTGCCGGTTCAGCGCTCCCAACCAATTTTATTCTCCATTGACTTATAGGGCGAATTTTAAAAACTTAGTCCTGCTGATGGGACCATTAGCAGGTTGGGAACCTGTTGGGCTCTCCAATGGGCATTGCTGTGACTCTTTCCCAGAAGAAATGGAAAATGCTCTGACCACTCGGAGAGGGCGGGTGGGCAGGGTGACGCATCTTTCTAATTAAAAGCTATCCTGGTACGGTTTACAATGGTTTAACAAGGCCTGGATTTTTGAGACTGCAGGAATGGAGAGGAGATCTGCAAAGAGTGCGTCCTGGGTCTATCACTCTTACCTGGAGGACCTGAGGGGCAGGAGGAGAGAACAACTTCTCTAACCAAGCAAGTGTGAATTGAGGTGACCGAGGAAGTCAGTAGCAGGTGTGTTCTCCCTCAAACCTGGAAACGGTGCACCAAGAGGATCCAGTGCCTCAGGAGGCCTCGGCAGGTGAATGATTTTCCCTTCAGGTGCCAAGCCCCACACTGACTTTCTTAGCATTCTCCTGCACAACACGCTGCAGGATACCACACCTAGCAGCTGCATCAACTCCTCTTTCTCCAGGCACCTCACATCCCCATTTGAGCAGCCAACACACACCCTTACCCTCATCTTAGAAAGCCCTCTCATACCTATGCCTCACAGGCACCCTTCACAAATATTGTCCTTCCCTTCTACTCACAAAAGCCATTACTAACTTCATATCTCTCTGCTGTCCTTCGTTGCAGAAGAGGGGGCAACTTTGGGGGGGAGACAGAAACCTGGGAAGGGCTGATTGTCCAATGTTAGGCACCTTGATGCCACTGGCAATGTGTGCCCACCTGCTCCATTGGGATGGAGGTCTTCTGCCAGGAAGCTACAGATGCCAGCAATAACCTGCTGTACTTCCTGATGCCCTGGTTTTCAGGTGTGTCGAGAGAGGTGATCCTCTGCCTGGAGATCCTGCATTGGGGGTCTTGCCTCCTTGGAGCTGGAGTTTCCTTCCACTCTGCCTTTTGGAGGAGCACATGTTGCTACTGCTAGCTTTGTTCCTGATGTTGCTGGAGTTGACGGTGTTGGTGTTGCAGCTTCTGTTTCTCTTCAGAAGAAGTGCAAGGTAGAACTGCACAAGCTGCAGCCATGCCTTGGTGAAGGCTGGCAGCATGGAAGTGGAGCTGAAGGTGAGTGAAAAGTGCCTTCAAAGAAATTGGCAAGCACGATAAAGCACTGAGCGGAGATTCTGAGTAGTGTGAGCAGCAGCCTCTCACTTGGTCTTGCCTGCAGCTCTTTCAGTTTCAGTGATCAAAGGCTTCCCAGCCTCAGTCTCACTGAGAAAAGCTCTCCCTGCCATGCACTCACCTGGGTGACCCTGGCGAGTTCCACACAGCTCGAGAAATAGGTGGGTTACCTGTTAAAGTTGGAATTGGTGGTTAAAACAGAACTTAATTGCTTATTAGAATAATTGAATGCCTAACCAATAAATTCTTGGGTGTTCCCCACTCACCTTCAAACCTGCCCAGGTGAAATCCAGAAGAGGGCAGGATGATAATCGAGATTCCTATCCAATGTCTCATTTATGGGATTTAACTTCCCACATAGATCCAAACCCGTCTACCTGTCAGCAAAATAAATCCCCATGTGTTTTCTCTAGTTTAGGAGTTCTTGTGCTGCTACATTCACCATGCAACATAAATCATTGGAAAAATATGCAATATGGCCAAAATCCACAATGGATAATTTTGAATTTGTGAGTTAAAATGAATGATTTCTAATCGGCAGATCGTTTTACATCTCCCCCAATATTTTTAAAATTTCCATTTTAAAATTTACATTTAAGTCATTAAGTGACAAACATCCCAATTTCCCCCCTCAACACTCCAACAATCCAACTCCAGCAATCTAACACTCTTACATGTACAAAAATAAATAAAGCCCTCATTATTTGCACATTTTTGTTACGCTGAAGACTTCAGCAGGTTTGTAGTATCACTTATTAAAAATGCACAATCTTTTTCAGTAAATTAATCCCAACAAGATCTCCTGCTGTCCTTTCCATTTACACTCATTGCTGATATGTCTCAGTGCCCATTCTAAACAGGTTTCTGCATCTGTGCTAATTGGCACATTGACAGCAGAGTTCACTTCAAAGTCCACCCCTAGATAATGAGCTCACAGATGAAATAGGTTCTGATCTCATGCATCGGAATTTTCTTCTTCATTTGGTTCTTAATTTAAGCATTTTATTTGCTAGACAGTACTCCATCTCCACTAATATTTCCTGATCAAAAGGAGCTTCATTTAGCATTGCTCTGCAAACTCCTCCCCTCCTCTTGCAAACGATGAATGATGCAAGTTCTCTACTACTTCCATCATTTTATTGTACTATACCTTGCAAGCCATGGGCACATTTCTCACCAACTTCTGTAGTAGAGACATTTTTAAACTTAGTTTTTGAAACTAAGAATTTTGTATCATCGAATAATTTAACATTTTTGTTTTCACCTTTTTAAAGCAGGTTAGAATAATACACTGTAATTACTCCTCTCAACAGTAAAGCTGCACTTTGGCTGCAATTTTATTTCAACCAGATAAATTCATCGAGAGTAGGCAAAAATGCCAACTACGCACTGGTAATTAATAGAAGCAGGATTTTAAAAGATATGCAAGGCTCTTATTAGCAGCTATCATAGATAAATATGTCCCATAAAGCTCTCCTTACAGTTCTCCCCAACTTCATAATTTCAAGAATTTTTTTTAAAAAGGTATAATTATTTACTTTCATTGTTAGTTTTCCTATTATGTTGTAATTGAATATAAATCAAAGGGAGTACACTGTTATTGCTGTCAAGTGAAATGGATTTTCTTTCTTGTTTGGTGCTATTGCTGTAGAACAATTCCCCATTTTAAAATTATTTTTGACTGTGCCCATAAGAATATTGTACAGCCCACTATGGTGGCTTGAAGTTTTTTTTTTGGCTAATTATTCATAGACCAAAAAAAAGGAAGTTTAAGGAGGTCACATCACAAAATAGTACAGGAATTCTAAAATTACTATAACACTTAAAAATGCCACAAAATATCAAAGCAACTATTAAAAGGTACATGATCAAAATTTGAGCAATCTATAAACACCGCAATGCAAAGTTCTGGGCATCCCTATCTGCTGAATTCACACGAATAAAGCCATTCCAGCATTTTACACAGGATTTTGGCCAGGATTTTCCATTCTGGGCCTAGGTCCCATGGCAGGGGCAGGGCCCAGGAGTGTTTCCCGCTGGGAAGCCTGGTGGGAATTCACGACAAATCCAGTGATGCTGGGCTCATTAATTACACAGTCAGGGGATTCCTGATGTATTTTGTGGCAGGGCAGGCTGGATGATACGCCCCCTGCGGTCATATCCGAGCACCATATTTAAAGGGCACCTGGACATCAACTTCTTTGTCGTAAACCCACCATGGAAGGATGAGGTGGCCTAGCGATTCCAGGGAGCTCCAGCCCCTAGATCCAGCAACAGTTCCATCGATGTGTTGCCCAATGCAACAGAGGCTGGGAGGGGTGTACCGTACCTCGAGGATGGAAGGAGGAGGAGGCTGAACCATGTGACCAACACTGCGTGGAAGTCGACAAGGTGGTCAGTGCCCACGGCTGCCACCAGAGGACTGCCCTGCAGTGCCAGAAAAGGATGAAGGGAACCCTCAACTGCTCACTCACCTCACTGAATGGCAGAGGGGAACATGGGCCTCAGTGGCAAGGGCACCATCCATGCAACCCATACATAAAAGAACTAGTCAACGTGATAAGGTAATGCCTTATAGCCCCACTGCAATCCACCTGGTCTGCAGGTGGCAAGGCTACTGCAGATCCCTGATCCTTCCACACGCACAGCTCGGATGCAGTCTGGGGGGTGGGGATTGGGGAAAGGAGGTTAGGTGTTGAGGGCACCAGCAAGCACTGCCAATGACATGCCTCTGTGAGCCTTAGCCTTCTATCTGCATGGGCTCACCGCTCTGGAGGGTGCTGCCCCAGAACCCTGGCGGACAACCTGCGGTGTATCAATCACATGGCACACAATCCAGCGGGCTATTTATCAGACTGGGTTTTGGGTATCTTGCTCATGCTTCCAATCACCCTCAACCCAATCTTCTCTCCTTTTGCAGGAAAGTTAATGGCACAACAGGAGAGACAGACAGAGAGAGAGAGAAGACTGGAGGGGGCCCGCCTGAACTGAGGAATCTTACAGAAGTGGAGGAGTGGTCAGCTGAGCTGGCAAGAGAGGAACTGGACTGAGCTTGTGCAGATGGAGAAGTCAGCAGGCAGCCTTCATCCAGTAAGAATCCATGCATAATATAGTCACATAGAAACCTAAGGGTCATGTGTTCCTCCATGTTGAAGGCAGCTCAAGCAGTCACTCGCTCTCTCCTCTCTCACTTACAGGTGCCAGCAGGAAAAGGGGAAGGCCAGAAGAGGCAGCCCTGTTCAGCAGTACCTCCAGCCCAGAAGACAAAGGACATTGGGGAGGAGGATGAAAGTGCACCTATAGAGCCAACACCTGCACCCTCCACCAGGACAGGGACACACACCTTGGTGAGTACTAGATCAAGTTTAGGCAGGGTCTCACATTGTGGTGGTCAGAGAGACACATGTCTGCAGCAGGAGGAGGCAGGGTCAGCCAAGCTCACCGGCACTCAGAGGACTGCTGGGAGAAAGGCATCTGCAATGTCAGAGTTGGATGACGACCCTCCGGGATTGGCCCTTCACAAGATGCTGCAGATGCAGCGAGAGGCAGGGGAACATCAGGCAGAGGCCCTCAACAGAATGGCGTATGAGGTGGAGGAGTCCGTCTGCCCACTCTCTGATGAAGTGCCTCCAACCTGTGTGTGCATGGAGGTCTCCGTGGGAAGGATGGTGAATGCCATGGATAACCTCGTCCAGCAGAATGTCCAGTTTCAGTCGATGTGCACAGACCTGCACTCCATCGCTGTAGCCATGGGTGAGATCTTGCTGTGGCTACGCAAGAGGGTGATGGGGCACCTCGATGTTCCTCCAGATGCCCCTTTTCCTCCAGGAGTCAGGCAGGGGCCCCTCAGGCACCCAAAGGGAGGAGGAGCAGAAGTTGTACATCCCTGGGACCTCCACTCAGGACCCTGAAGGTGTCTGGCCCTTTGGAATCTTGCCTGTTACCCCTTCAGCTTCATCCTCTGTGACCACAGAGGGAGCAGCTGCCCCACAGCAGGACAGCCAAAATAAGCCAGGGCCCTCCAGCCTCAGGTCTCCAGAGGACGCCTGCCAAGGACATCCAAGACAACAGGGCAAACTGGTCAACAGGCTACCTCCACCCCAACTGCATCAGGGAAGAACCTAGAAGAACTGGTAGAGAACAAAAGATTAAGAAATTATGATTTCACATGTGGTTGCATGGGTGCACTATAATTTTTAATGTTCTTACACTTTTGTAAATAGACTACACTTGCACTTTAATGAGGTCTGATGTGGTTAAATTGTGATTCGTAGTCATTAAGCCTGTACGCTCCCCTCCACCCCAACTCCACCAACCACCCTCCACCATCTTCGGAGGGACACCTCAGGCTGGGTCCATGCTCCCCAGAATGATGCATGTGCAGGAAAGGCAAGGATCTTTGCCAGGGCCCTTGTGAGCCATGTGCAAGAAGCCTCCCATGCACGCTGAGTCTTTGCCCTTCACGCGCTCATGTGTTGAAATACCCGAGCACTGTCAGTACCATGTGCTGGGGTGCCCCTTCAGTTATTCAGTTGAGCTGACCTGCTGCTCTGCCCACCCGATGACCCAACTCCCATCCAGCATCTCCATCCAGCATCTCGAGATCTCCACCTCGAGGCTCTGGGTGATTGCAAGCAGCCATGGTGCATGTGACTTTTCAGGCTGAGTCCAATAGCTTCCAATCTCGCCCGTGACACACACACCACTCCCCTTCCATAACCATTGACCCTCCTGGTGTGATCTTTGACCTCCTCACAGTCATCCTAGAACTCTTCCCCCACCCATCACCCTCTGTCCCATGCAGGTGAATGCCCACGTCCTCTATGATCCCGAGGAGCCCACCCCCATGACAATAGACATGAACCAGCCCCCACCCCCCATCCTGCCAACCCCCAGAATCCAGTTTTACTTCTGTGTCTCCTCCAACAACCTTTAGCAACCCTTCATTCGTCATCGCAGGACCTTCACCCTCCCATCCTACCGGCTTCCACAGACCCCTTTAACCGTCATCATGCCTTCCTATCAACAAATCCTTCAGCATACCCCCCAGGACACATTTGACATCACAGACTCCTCCCTCTGAGCCCCTTCCCCATCTACCCCCCACATGCCCATTCACACCACCATGGCCCTTCCCACCCACCCAATCCATAAACCTCCTCACCCATTCCGTGACCCCCGCAGCATGGAACATGTTCTAGACCAGTGATATCCCACTGGCGGCGTGGATAATTGGGCACGGGGCAATTCTGGTCGGGGCTTCATCTGCGTCCCATTAACAGGGATGCAAAAAATGGCTTCATGCTGGCCACTTGCGGGAATGGTGACCTGCCATGATGGGCGGGAGCACACGTTCCCAGCATCATTTCACACTGGCGGGAAATCGATTTTTCAGCTCCTTCTGCATTGTGCACCCCAGCCCCTGCCTGCCGAGACTGGAAAATCCCGGCCAATGTCTTCTCCGAAATGTGCGAACAAAACCTTCTTGTCTCAAACTAAGTCATTATGTCAGAGCTACCACCTTGGATAGATGATTTGTCTGCTTGCAATTCACATTCTCAGGGTGTGCACGTTCTGAGAATTTCATTCACTGTGAGCCAGATTTAATTTAGTAGCCCCAAATTCCTTCCAAGTTAAAAATCCAGAAACATGACATTGCTCAAGTGTCAGCCACTTCCTCAGCATTTGTATAGAATTGGACGCCATGCAAAGGTGATGGTGGGCCAGTATATGTGCTGGTTCCTCCTCTTTGATTGACGCATCCAACTTGTGCCTCCTCCTCACTCTCACTCCACCAGCAGCAACATTTGTTCGCAAGTGCCAGCAATTTCCATGTTGATCAGCAATCTGAACATTAGGATTTCCTAATCAATGGCAATGATGGATTCAGAACTCAGATTTTCTGACAGTCACAACAGAGAAGAGTTTTGTGTGTTCTTCAGGAGGATGCTGTTGGTGTCTGTGGGTTCCTTAACTGTGACAGATGCAGTTGTTTCTTCACAGCTGGGGTGAATTTACAGCACTGAAAACAGTTGGCCACAGGTTTGCAAGTTCCACAGTTTACAACCATCAAGACATATTTCTGCCTTGACGCCATTCTTCATTTAAATTGACCTCAGGAACATGGAATATGCTCGGTGAAGGAGCCTTCAGTATTATAACAATATAAAGCTTCAAGAAATTTATAAAATACTCCGTATTGATGCTTTCTTTCTGTGGGAACTGCATTTGTTTCTTCATGGGCAGAATTTTTAGGTCAGCACGAGATGGATAACTTCACAGTTACCAACGTTATACTGCATCTGCCACATATTTGCCCGTTCACTCAACCTGTCTAAATTGCCTCAAAGCCTCTTAACACCCTCCTTACTGCTCATATTCCCAAGTTTTGTGTCATCAGCAAACTTGAAAATATTACATTTGATTCCCTCATCCAAATCATGGATATATACTGTGAATAGCCAGGGCCCAAGCACTGATCCCTGCAGTATCCCTTAGTCACCGCCTGCCCCTCCGGAAAGACCCATTTATTCCTACTCTGTTTCCTGTCTGCTAATCAATTCACAATCCATGCCAATATATTACCCCCAATCCCATGTACTTTAATCTTACACACTAACCTTTTATGTGGGACTTTATCAAAAGCTTTCTGAAAATCCAAATACACCACATCCACTGGTTCTCCCTTTATCTATTCTGCTAGTTACGTCCTCAAAAAGCTCCAGTAAGTTTGTCAAACATGATTTCCTTTTCATAAATCCACGTTAACTTTGTCTAATATGGTTGATATTTTCTAAGTGTCCTGTTATCACATCCTTTATAATAGACTCTAGCATTTTCCCTACTACTGATGTTAGGCTAACTGGTCTGTAATTCACTGTTTTCTCCATCCCTCCTTTTTTAAATAGTGGGGTTACATTTGCCACCCTCCAATCTGCCAGGACTGTTCCAGAATTTTGGAAGATGACAACCAATGCATCCACTATTTCCATGGCCACCTCCTTTAGTAACCTGGGACGTAGATTATCAGGCCCTGGGGATTTATCAGCTTTCAGTCCCATTAATTTCTCCAGCACTGTTTTTTAGTAATACTAATTTCCTTCAATTCCTCCTTCTCACTACACTGTTAGTTCCCCAGCATTTCTGGGAAGTTATTTGTGTCTTCCTCTGTGAAGACAGAACTAAAGTAGTTGTTTAATTGCTCCACCATTTCCTGGTTCTCTATTATGAATTCTCCTGTTTTGGACTGTACATTTATATTCACTAATCTTTTTCTTTTTACATACTTATAGAAGCTTTTACAGTCCACTTTTATGTTCCTTTCAAGTTTACTCATACTCTATTTTTCCCCTCTTAATCAAGCTCTTTGTCCTCCTTTGCTGAATTCTAAGCTGCTCCCAATCCTCAAGTTTGCTACTTTTCCTAGCAACTTTACATGACTGCTCTTTGGATTTAATGCTATAATTAATTTCTTTTGTTAGCCATGGTTGCGCCTCTTTTTTTGTTGTGTATTTGCACCAAAGGAATGTATAAATGTTGAAACGCATACATTTATTCCTTAAGTATTAGCCATTGCCTCTCCACCATCATGCCTTTTAATGAAGTTCCCCAATCAATCTTAGCCAACTCACACCTCATACCTTCGCAGTTTCCTTTGTTTAGATTTAGGACCATAGTTTCAGATCTGACTACTTCGCTTTCCATGCTAATGAAGAATTCTATCATGTTATGGTCACTGTTCCCTAAAGGACCACACACAACAAGATTATCAATTAACCCCTTCTCATTGCACAATACCAAATGTAGGATAGCCCTACACACTCCAGGAATTCACCCGCCACAGTATTATTGCTAATTTGGTTTGCCCAGTCTATAGATAGATTAAAATTACCCATGATTATTGTAGCACCCTTGTTACATGCATCTCTAATTTTCTGTTTAATGCCATCCATTACCTTATCACTACTGTTACCCTAACCCTAACCCTATAGTCAACTCCCACTAATGTTTTCTGCCCCTGTTGCTTCTTAGCTCCAACCAGACGGATCCTACATTTAGATTTTCTGAGCCAACATCTCTCTCACTATTGCACTGATTTCATCCTTAACTAACAATGCCACACCATCAACTTTTCCTTTTTGCCTGTCCATCCTAAATATCGAGCACCCTTGGATATTCAGTTCCCAGCCTTGGTCACCCTGCAGCCATGTCTCCGTAATCGCTATCATATCGTACCCGTTTACATCTATTTACACTGCTAACTCGTCTACCTTATTGTGAATGCTCCGTGCATTCAGACAGAGTGCCTTTTGACTTACCTTTTTAACATTTTCACACATCTTTTTTGTACTAAGGCCCTTTTTGCTGCTAGCCCTTGTTTCCTCTGCTTTCCACTTTTGCTTTCTCCTTTTCTGTCATTCATTCCTATCTTTGTTTCCCTCTCTTGTGCTCAGGTTCCCAACTCCTGCCAGTCTAGTTTAAATCCACCCCCACAGTACTAGCAAATATCCCTGCAAGGATATTGGGCTCGGTCCTGCTGGGGTGCAACCCATCCAGTTTGTACAGGTCCCATCTTCCTCAGAATCAGTCCCAATGCCTCAGGAATCTAAATCCCTCCCTCCTACCCCATTTCACCAGCCATGCATTCATCTGGGCTAATCTCCGGTTCCTGATCTCAATAGCACATGGCACTGGGAGTAATCCTCAAATTACGACCTTTGAGGTCTTGCTTTTTAATCTATTTCCTAGCTCCCTATATTCTGCTTTCAGGACCTCATCCTTCTTTTTACCTATATCGTTGGTACCAATATGACCACAATCTCTGGCTGTTCACCCTCTTTCTTCAGAATGGCCTGCAGCCACTCAGTGACATCCTTGACCTTGGCACCAGGGAGGCAATATGCCATCCTGGTGCCATGTCTGCAGCCGCAGAAATGTGTCACGTCTGCAGCCGCAGAAATGTCTATCTGTTCCCCTTACGATAGAATCTCCTATCAGGATTGCTCTCCCACTCTTTTCCACACACCCTCCCCCATGCCTCTCTGCAGCTGAGCCACTCGCGGTGACTTGCCTCTTGCTGCATTCCCTTGAGAAAACTAGTTAATTTTAGATAGAAATTAAGAGCCCCTCTTTCACCAAACTCCAACTGAGGCAGTCAAGTGCAGCCCAAAGCACCACTCCAGTGCAGTAAATTGGAGAGCTTACACTACTTGATCCATTTGTCTATGTGAAGCAACACCTCTGGTTATATAATGAAGCTGATCTCCTATGACATTGCTGACTTGTAAAAAAGTTATTTCTGCAAGAATGGATTGTCTCTGATTTTCTCTGTCACTCCCTCTGTCTTTTCCCGTCTCCCATTCTTAATATCTTATTTTACTCTTTATGTGCTCTCATTTCCAGGAACTTATGTTCTGTTTCTCACTCTCTCCATTCTGTAAACCTTTCCTTGTCTTCTTGTTTCTATACTCTGTACACCTCTCACACACTAACTCTCTTTATCCATCTATGTTTTTTCTTCTTACACTGTGTATCCCTCCAGAAGAGTTTTTAACATTGAGCTGGACAGAAGCAAATCGAGGGTTCAAGTTCCACTCCAGGGCTTAGGTGTATCATGTAGACCACCACTTTAGTGTAATTCTGAGGGTATGCTATATTGTCTTAGATGTCATCTTTTGGAAAGGTATTAAATGTACACATCATCTGCTTTTTCAGTTAAGCATAGAAGATCCCTTGTCACTATTTGGAGCACAGCAGGAGTGTTCTGACGTCCTCACCAACATTCATCATTTATCCTTCAATCAACAGCACAAATCAGATTAACTTTCATTATCTTATGGCTGTTTGTGGAACTTTGTTGTGCCACCTTGGGTACATAACAATGAACTTAAGAACCTAAAAAATAAGAGGAGTACGTCATATGGCCCCTTCAGCCTATTCCACTATTTAATAAGATCATGGATGATCCTCAACCTCACTTTCCTGACAATACTCATATCCCTATATTCCCTTAGAGGGCAAAAAATCTATTGATCTGAGCCTTAAATATACTCAATGACTGATCTACACTCCACTCCAATTGAAAAAAATTCTCTTCATTTCAGTCCTTAGTCCGAAATGGCTGTCCCCTTATCCTGAGACTATGCCATCAGTTACAGACTCTCCAATTAAAAGAAACAGCCTCTCAGTATCTACCCTCTAAGCTCTCTCAAAATTTTATGTTTCAATGAGATCTCCTCTTATTCTTCTAAACTCCAGTGGATATAGACCACAGAGGAATGTTTTCAACAGAGGAATGAATCTATTGAACTTTTGTTGCACATCCTCTTAAGGCAAGTATATCCTTCCTTAGGTACAGAGATCAAAACAGTACACAGTACACATGGCGTCATCTCACTAAAGCTTCGTACAATTGCAGCAAGACTTCCTTACATGTGTACTCCAAAGTCCCTTGCAATAACACACCATCTTTCTTCCTAAATAAATGCTGTACCTTCATGTTAACTGTTGAGTTTCCTATACAAGAACAGCCAAATCCTTCTCAAATCCTACATTTAATAGTTTCCCACTATTTAAAACTAATGTTTTTTGATTCTTCCTATCAAGATACGTAGCCTCATATTTCACCACATTATACCTTCTTGCCCACTGACTTAACATGTCTGTATCCCTTTGTAGACTCCTTGGGCTGAATTTTCTGGGGATGGCAGAAGTCTCAGTGCCAGAGCTGAAAGCTGCCTTGGCTGGTGTCAGGACCTGGGGAAGCATATTGCCACCGGCAGCCAATTAAGAGGCTGCTGCTGGGAGCACCAAATTAAGACCTGCCCCCAGGAGCTCCCAGCCCAATTCAGCATCCTTGAAGAAAGGTAAGTTGGGTTGGGCGAACACCTGGGCCAGACAAACAGGCCTCGACAATGGGGGTAGTGCCATTATCACAAGGCTGGCCATTGCCACCCTTGGGTCATAGAGTGCCCATAAAACAGGATGCAACCCCCCCACCCTGCCTCAGAACCTACTGGAAGCTACCTGGCAGTCTCTCCACATGGAGGCCCCACAACCTTCTGTGGGCAAAATGTCAGTAGAGGCGAGAAGTGACCTTTAGTTGGTCACTTAAGTGGCTCAATTGGCTTCCCAGTTTGCAGCTGATCCGCCAACTTTCACACCGGTTACAAAATGGCATGGCAGCGGGAAGAATTGATCACCATACCACCCACCCACCACCCACCCCCCCACCCCGGCCAACCCATTCCCACACCATTTTACCTACCTTTCTGCCTCCCAGCCTGTCCAATTCTCCTCACAACTTTATATCATCAGCAAACCTGGGTGTATTTCACTCAGTTATTTCATCTAAGTCACAAATCTATAGATTGTAAATAACTGAGGTCCCAGCATTAATCCTTGCAGCACTTTACCGGTATCCTGAAAATGACGTATTCCTACACTCTGTTTTCTATCCTTTAGCCAATCCTCTATCCATGCTAATATGTTTCCCCATGAGCCTGTTTCTTGTGCAATAACCTCTCCTTTAGCCAATCCTCTATCCATGCTAATATGTTTCCCCATGAGCCTGTTTCTTGTGCAATAACCTCTCCTTATCGAATGACTTTTAAAATCCAAATATACTATATCCATCTTTAACAATTTTTGAGCATCCTTTGCTCTCCCAACCCTTACTACTCTTACTGGCAATAATATAAGCCTCTTATTTTGATCTAATACCACCTTTAACCTCTTTCGGTCACCATAGATAGACCTCTTTTCCCGTGGAGATTTTAATTCTCAACAAATCTATATTGAGAAATATGAAATATTTCTTTAAATATTTGTAATTCCTCATTTACAGTCATGCCTTTTAAACTAAATTTCCCAAAGCATCTTAACTTACCTATCCTTCATACCTATTATTTTCATTTTGCTCTAGTTTTCAATTTATATACGCCACTCTCAAACTCAATGTGAAATTCTATCATATGATCACACTATGAGATTACTAATTAACCCTGTCACATTGCAGAAAATAGGATGTAATGTAATCATTTCCCTGGTTGGTTCCACAATGTGTTGTACTTGGAAACTGTCGTGAGTGCATTCTAACTTGTCTTCCAGACTACTTTCACCAATTTGATCAGTCTACTGAAGATTAAAATCCTGCATGATTATTGCATTCTCATCTTACGGGCTATTCTCCAAAAATAATTTATGAAATGTAAAAATGTTCAGATATGAAAGGCTCTATGAATGAAATTTCTCTTTTCCTTGGAAGTTTGACTTTTTTCTTTATTTTCTACGGATGCCTGTGGGCAAACTTCCAACTTCAGAGTTATAACACTTTCAGACACACACGAGATGCAAGACTTTTGGATGATGGTTGAGATACATTTCAAAATATTTTTACTTCAGTTAATCTAGAAAAACAATTTTAAGCGTGTACATCAGGAGTTTTACTACAATTTTTGAATTGTTTGGTCTTTTACATTTACTGTGCTGTAAGTGTTTGTCATTCTTTTGCTGACTCATTAATTGATAAGAAAGTAAATGATTTAATTGTTTATCCAGAGAGTCATCCACCTTTGTGAAATAGACAAATAATGTTGCAAGGTTTCTATTAGATGGTTTTAGAGTTGCTTTTTAAAATGTAATTATTTTGTTACTGATTACTAACATGTTGAGGACTGTCTTGATGTGGTGATTAAAGTTCTTTCATTTGGAGACTGCACATGTATTGTAGCTTTTAAAGCTTGCAACAAAAAAATGTCCAGAGTTCACTCAACTAAAAATTCTGCAGATTCTAAATATCTGCAGTTTTATTGTTTCTGTAGAAAAAAAATGGTCAGCTGAGCTATTTCTAGAGCTAAAATGAATAACGAAGTGGCAAAACGATGTGCACTGAGCTTTGCAAGGGATTAAATATGTATAATTATTAAGAGGATTCTAAAAAAAGTTTGATGAGACCAAATTTTATCCTTAGACAGGATTTTTTCTTGACGTACTCATGCCACTCATCCTGCTCTATGTGAAATAAGTTATAAACATTTGTAATTATGTTTGCATCTGGTGTTACAGTTCACTCAGCCAGTCCAAGTTGCTGTGGCACCATGCATTTTTACATACATGTTGTAGTTTGGAGTTATGGATAGTGATGGTAGAGGCTCCAACATTCTTTCCATCACACGGCTGAACAAGAATCTCTCTCACTCTTACAGCCTGCCATTGTGTTGGAAGGATTTGCAGATTGATACTTAACCTGCTTGGCTGCATTATGAAAATTCCTACCTTGGCCATTGAGTCCAGGGGTGGGACTCAAACCTGGAGCTTCTGGCTCAGAGACAGGGACACTACACACAGCGCCACAGGACCACCTTGTAATTATGTTTATGTTATCAATTTGCCCACTTACATATTTTGTCCAACTCATTTTGTAGCCCCCAAGTTGTCTCCTCAGATTCAATTGTCCTATCTGGTTTGATATTATCTAAAAACAGTAGTGGCCCTTCTGTGTGCCCAACTCAGTAGTTGATCCAACTTTGATGCAGCTTCTCTAAACAAGTACTGCCTGCTTCCCATCCTTCAACAAATTTCTTATTTATTGTCAGGTTTTAGCGAGTCCATACTGTTTTAAGCTTAACTAGTAGCCTTTTGCAAGGAATTGCTGATAATGGATCTGCAGTGCCTGGATCAGTTTGTCAACCTCTTTAAAAAGGGCGCCATGTTAGCTTTTTCCAATCTACTTATACCATCTAGTATTCATTGATTCTGTTGTAACAAGTTAAATGGTTCATAATCTCAGACTTTATCTCACTTAGTACTGGGAAGTAATAAGAGTTATAATACTCAATCTTAAATTTCCATTTCTTCTATGTTAAAGCCATTAATTTTACTTGAATGATTGTATTTGGCAAGTTCCTCTTTATACTATTATTGATATCCTGGACCTTCACCTGTGTATTTCATAAGAACATTGAGTAGGCCATTTGGCCCTTCAAACTGCCTTCACCATCCAACAAGATCATGACTGATCTTTTGCCTCAACTCCATCTTCCCACTTAATCCCTATACCCCTTAATACCCAAATATTTATTGAACTCCGTCTTGAATATACTCGATAACTGAATGTCCACAGCTCTCAGGGGTAGAGAATTCCAAAAGTTTCAGAATCTTTTGAGTGAAGAAATTTCTCACCATCCTAAATGCCTGATCCCTTATTCTGAGATTGCAACCACATGTACTAGATTCTCCAGCCAGAGAAACATTTTCTTGGCATCTCAAGCCCCTTAAAATTTTTATAAGGTTTTAATCAGATCACGCCTCATTCTTCAAAAATTGAGGAAATAAAAGCCCACTCTACTCTGTCTCCTCACAGGACAATCCTTTCATCTAGGAAATAAGTCTAGTGAACTTTCGTTACACTGCCTCTAGGTAAGGAGGCCAAACTGCACACAGTATTCCAGTTGTGACCTCACCAATGCCCTGTATAACTGTGGTAAGACTTCTTTATTTTTATATTCTAATCCCTATGTAACAAAAGCCAACATACAATTGCTTTTCTTTAATGAGAAAAACTACCACCTTGTGCAACTAGAGAAGATCTACTGTCATATGTACACAATATTTGGAAAGAAACCTCTCACCTGTTTCTGTAGAAATTCTTGTTCGGGTGCTCCTTTTTTCAAATATCATGGCAATAGATTTGCCTTGAAGTAAAGGGAGTATCTGTTTTAATACACAAAGTAGGGGAGCAAAGGCAAAACAAGATTAGAAACTTTGCTATAACCAAATGATCGCCACACTAGAAACATCAGCAAACATTGCCAATACATTGCATCAATAATTACTGGACTCAAAGGCCCCAAAACTCCTTGAGTGGGAAAGGGTGAAAGTGAGAGAGGAACTCCACTCAAACTTTACAATGGTTCAGGGGTTATGTGTTACATGGTCCAGCAGTGCACTCACCTGGAACAGGTACCAGTGCTGCCCAAAGTTGGAAAAATCCATATGGAGTTAAATCCAAGTTATTTCAGTTTTTTTTCATTCATTCACGGGATGTGGGCTTCGCTGGCTGGGCCAGCATTTATTGCCCATCCCTAATTGCCCTTGAGAAGGTGATGGTGAGCTGCTTTCTTGAACCACTGCAGTCCATGTGGTGTAGGTACACCCACAGGGCTGTTAGGAAAGGAGTTCCAGGATTTTCACCCAGTGACAGTGAAGGAACGGCGATATATTTTCAAGTCAGGATGGTGAGTGACTTGGAGGGGAGCTTCCAGGTGGTGGTGTTCCCATCTATCTGCTGCCCTTGTTCTTCTAGGTGGCAATGGTTGTGGGTTTAGAAAGTGCTGTCTAAGGAGCCTTGGTGAATTCCTGCAGTGCATCTTCTAGATGGTACACACTGCTGCTACTGTGCTTTGGTGGTGGAGGGAGTGAATGTTTGTGGATATGGTGCAAATCAAGCAGACTGCTTTGTCCTGGACGGTGTCCAGCTTCTTCAATGTTGTAGGGGCTGCACTCACCCAGGCTAGTGGGGAATATTCCCTCACATTCTTGACTTGTGCCTTGTAGATGGTGGACAGGCTTTGGGGAGTCAAGAGGCACGTTACTCGTCGCACGTTTCCTAGCCACAGTATTTATATGACAAGTCCAGTTCAGTTCCTGGTCAATGGTAACACCCAGGATGCTGATAGTCGGGGATTCAGTGATGGTAATGCCATTGAACATCAAGGGGTGATGGTTGGATTCTCTCTTGTTGGAGATGGTCATTGCCTGACACTTGTTTGGCGCAAATGTTACTTGCCACTTGTTAGCCCAAGCCTGGATATTTTCCAGGTCTTGCTGCATTTGGACATGGACTGCTTCAGTATCTGAGGAGTCGCGCCTTGGTGCTGAACATATTCAGCGAACATCCCCACTTCTGACCTTATGATGGAAGGAAGGTCATTGATGAAGCAGCTGAAGATAGTTGGGCCTAGGACACTACCCTGAGGAACTCCTGCAGTGATGTCCTGGAACTGAGATGACTAACCTGCAACAACCACATCCATCTTCCTTTGTGCTAGGTAAGACTCCAACCAGTGGAGTGTTTTCCCCCTGATTCCCATTGACTCCAGTTTTGCTAGGGCTCCTTGATGCCACACTTGGTCAAATGCTGCCTCGATATCAAGGGCAGTCACTCTCACCTCATCTTGGGAGTTCAGCTCTTTTTTCCATGTTTGAACCAAGGCTGTAATGAGGTTGGGGGCTGAGTGACTCTGGCGGAACCCAAGCTGGACATCAGTAAGCAGGTTATTGCTAAGCAAATGCCGCTTGATAGCAGTGTTGATGACCCCTTCCATTACTTTACTGATGATCGAAAGTAGACTGTTGGGGCGGTAATTGGCCGGGTTGGATTTGTCCTGCTTTTTGTGTACAGGACATACCTGGATAAGTTTTCACATAGCAGGGTAGACGCCAGTGTTGTAGCTGTACTGGAACAGGTTGGCTAGGGGTGCAGCAAGCTCTGGAGCACAAGTTTTCAGTACTATTGCTAGAATGTTGTCACGGCCCATAGCCTTTGCAGTATCCAGTGCCCTCACCCGTTTCTTCATATCACATGGAGTGAATTGTATTGGCTAAAGACTGGCATCTGTGATGGTGGGGACCTCCGGAGGAGGCCGAGATGGATCATCCACTCGGCATTTCTGGCTGAAGATTGTAGCTTATTCTCCAGCCTTATCTTGTGCACTGCTGTGCTGGGCTCCTCCATCATTGAGGATGGGGATATTTGTGGAGCCACCTCCTCCAGTGAGTTGTTTAATTTTCCACCATCAGTCACAACTGGATGTGGCAGGACTGTAGAGCTTAGATCTGATCCGTTGGTTGTGGGATCGCTTAGCTCTCTCTATCACTTGCTGCTTCTGCTGTTTGGCATGCAAGTAGCCCTGTGTTATAGCTTCACCAGGTTGACACCTCATTTTTATGTATGCCTGGTGCTGCTCCTCGCATGCCCTCCTGCACTCCTCAGTTCAGATTCAGCTAAGATTTCGCAGTTTTGACCTCCGCATTGAAATGTGCTGGAGTGGGCAGCAGGAACTGATTTCATTTATGAGGGCAGCTGTTCCTAAAGCTCAAGATATCATGGGCAATTAGGTCACAAGTCAATTTTTTGGGCTTCCTTTCACTTGAACTTATTTTTCTTGACCAAATCCAGAAGCTGGCTTATTGGAGAGTAGAATAAAACCTGATTCAGACCTGATCAATCACCTACTGCTCTAAATTCTGTTCCACGGCCTGACTGGAGTAGGAAATATGCCTGAACAGCACCATTGGAAGAAAGAGAAAAAGAGAGAAAAATGCTCAAAAAGGACAGAAGGCCTTAGGGAATCTATATATCAAAGAAGTTTCCAGTGTTACTGGTGTTATGATCCTGCCATTTACCTCGCCCTTCTCTTTTATTCTCATTTTCAGATCAGCTGCTGTCCACAACAGTTGCTTTATTTCTTCACCATTAAAATCCTTGAGAGTTAACAGGTGACGACCTTTTAGAACAGTAGCACCTAGCATAACTTGTCCACATCTGCAATCAGAACACAACAAACTATGTTAAATTCAGTTATATTTTAATGTACTAAAACAAATCTGAATTTATCTTTTGCCATAATGTGAGCAGAGAACAGTTTTTGTTTCAAAGTTATACAAAAACAGACCACACTTTATCATAGAAACAGAAAATGCTGTTAATAGACAGTAGGTGACATGGATCTGTAGAGGAGTAAAAGACAGGTTAGCATTAGAAAGATTTATGGCACAGTAGGAGGCTATTCAGCCCATTTCATGCTGGCATGGAGGACAAAGTCTAATCCCACCATCCAGCTCTTGGCCTGTAGTCATGTGGGTTGCAGCACTTCAGGTGTATATCTAAGAATTGTTTAAATGTGATGAGGGTTTCTGCCTCTATTATCCTTTCAGGCAGTGAGTTCCAGTTCCCCACCACCTTCCTGGTGAAAAATAATTCTCAATTCCTCTCTAATCTTTCCACCAATTACTTTAAATCTATGCACCCTTGGTTCTTGACCTCTCATAACAGAAACAAGTCCTTCCTATCCACTCTATTAAGGCCCCTCATAAATTCTAAAGACAGCGTATAAATTTAATGGACCCATGTAATTTAGCATTTTCATTTTTGTCTCCATTTTTTCTCCCCCAATTACATTTCCACAAAGTCATTACAATAGCCGTAAAACAGAACCAGAATAAAGACTTATTGGGCCTCAGTACAATAAGAAACAAAGGCACCAAAACCCCAGCAATTTGACTTATTGAATTGATTGACAATGACAAGTTCAGTTTAAAGATTAAACTCAAGGTTTAAAATGTGAATGCACTATGGACATGACAGATAATTCCTTGGTTACTTGATCTCTTGTTTTAAATAAAACTAAAAATTTTCAAGAGGGGCACAACAATTAGTATCCAGGGTACAATGTGCCTTGGTTCTAATGTGCCTCAAAAATACTAGCCAACTATTTAATTAAAAAACTCAACTGCTAGTGATCATCAGGTAATGCCTAAACTGCAAGAGCACTTTCAAGACTTTTTCTCTATGCTTCAGTCACATGACGCCAGGTATTTTTCCCTCATACATTGATTTTAATTGCCTTTTAAATAAAAACGATTTGGCAACAAGGGTGTCATTTTCAAACAGCAGGAAATCAAACATAACTGGTTAATCTGCTGACCCCCTCCTTCCCCAAAGGAGTTATCGTTCACTGGTGTACCATTTCACATGTGATGGCAGCGCTCCGATCAGATCCACTTTCCATTTACAAGCCCAAATAGATACTAGGGAGAGGGTAGAAAGCTATGTATTTCCTGTAGGAAATTGCTGGATAGCAATCTGGAAAAGGAACACAGGATCATCTTTTTTCTTTAGTTTTCAAGATGGTGGCAGTGGTGGTTAGCTCATTTGGCTAAATGGCTAGTGTGTGGATTGCATGAATGCCAACAATATGGGGGTTTGATCCCCATTCTGGCTAAGGCAGACTAGAGGTCTGCCTCTACTCCTACCCATAGCAAGAAAAATCAAGATACTTGGCACAAGGACCTGCATTCAGGCAGAAAACTCAAGGAGTAGTAGTTTGAAAGATGCTCACGTCATATGTATTTCTTCCTGACTGACAGCATCTTAAATGAAGAATCAAACCCATGATGATTTTCGGAGAGTTTTGAGGCACTTCAACACATTGTACTTGCTTAGGTTGTGTCATGGTAGAGCAAACTGTGTGCCACCTCAAAAAACCACAGTCAGAGGTCAATGAAAATCTGGGATGCTGCTGTCAGTTTTAACAACATAAAGATAGTGTTGGAACATCATCTTTTAAAAGTTTTGCTGTCAAGGTGAGGGATGTTAATGCTGGAAATTTGAATTTGTTCCACTTCAGTGACAATACATTCACAAGATGAGATACAAGGCTACAGGGCAAGTGCTGGAAAATGGGATTAGAGTAGATAGGGGCTTGATGACTGGTGCAGACACGATGGGCCAAAGAGTCTCTTTCCATGCTGTAAAACTCTCATGACGATGAGATTTTGTTTTTGGAAAATATACTTTATTCATAAAACATCTGGAAGAACATTACAAAACATTTCTAAATCGCCATCACAAAAAGTGCAATCAGATTCAACTTTTACACATGGGTCACGAGGTGCTTCAGTACAATCAATGAATATTATAATCATTTCAATATGGTCATTACAGACAGTCAGACCAGTGCAATGGTCTTGGAGTTATCAACATATATCATGTTGCACTCTGAGGTGCTTCAATACAATTATAATACAATTAGTATTCAATGCATACATTCATTGTGAGCTGCACAGCCCAAGGGAGTCTATACAATTCCCAGCCCCTCAGTGCACTATGGCAGAACGGTCTTAGACAGCGACCTTTCCCCATTGCGCCATGACTATGAGATGTTCACTCTACTGTATCCCAACACACACCAGCCCAACCTCCAAACAGCGCCCAACCTACACCGACCCACGCCGCCTGCCTGACAACTTTCTGGTTGCCCTGTAGACTTTTGAGTGCAATTTTAATTAGGAACTAGACCCAGAAAAAAAATCATTTTATAATGGGGAGTTTCTGCTTTGGCCGCAAATTACATTAGAAGTTGCATTGTTTACCAAAAGTGAAATTACAGTTTAAGTTTCCATTTCACTCATTTGCATAATCAAACAAACAAATCTTCCATGAAGCAGCAAATAGAAGACAGTGCAATGGAAGATAATTGTTTTTGCTTTTTCCACCTTGCATTAGTAAATATTCATTAATAGATTTGAGTGGTACCTGTTGAAGTTTTATTAATACAGCTTATAGTGGAGAATCACAAAACAAAGCTAGAAAAACTCAGCCTGTCAGGAATCATCTGTGGAGAGAGAGAGTTAATGCTTCAGGTCGTTGACCTTTCATCCGAACTGAACCACTCCAGCTGTTGCATCATGAAATCTTTTGTTATTCAATCTCCCCTGGTCTCCAGCCGATCACAGAGCTTCTCTTTTGCTCTTCCTGCCCCCTCCCCACTTCCACCGGCTGAAAAACTCTATCATTTCTATCTTTGTTCTGAACAAAACAAACAAACTTTTGCTTCTCTCCAAAGATGCTGTCTGACCTGCTGAGTTTTTTCAACTTTTTTTTGGCCCTTATTTCAGATTTCCAGCAACCGCAGTATTCTGCTTTTGAATCACAAAAGTAATATCTTCACTAAAACTGTCTAGCGGGTAACGCGATTGTAAATAGTTTCAAAAAACTACACTGAACCAGTTAACTGTTTCATTGGTGAACTGTAATCAGTTCCTTAAATTATAAAATGTTTAAAAACTTTTAAAACTGACATATAGGTGTCTTTGAACCCAAATATAGCTTAATTTTAAGAGCCTCGGAATGGTTGCAATTGGCGGAACACTCGCCCTGTTCATTACTTTGACTTCCAGTGTATTGTGATGTTTTATAAACCAGGATTAAAAAACGCAAGAACTTGATTTACTCCCGATGTAACTTGCCCTTAAAGTTTCTCTATTTTTTTGGGCTGGTTATGTGGCAAACCGCACTGGCGAAACCAGTTTCTGCTGGTTTGCGCTGACAAACTTCAATCGATATGTAACCCAATCCCTTGGGGTGTTCTAAAAGATACAAGGATGAAATCGGTTTTCGGCAATATGTCAGCCACAGTGTAAAACAGGCCGTCACATTGTTATCACCCGTTCTGCACTAAACTTCATCCCCAAACCTAACCTGACCCTGGGAAGTAAAAGTTCTAAAATCACTCGTGATTTCTGCCACAGGCAGGATTATAAACATTATTGTAAACAATTCCAAGCTGTGTTTTGGGGGAAAATAAGATTTCTCAATACTTTTAACTAGACTGTGGCCCTTGCATAAACTTTTGCTTGCAATGTAAGTGCATCTTACGGTTTAATTTGAAAGTTATGACTCTCTTAATGAAACAATGACAGAGATTTGTAATTGGATAGTGGCCTGTGGCCTCCTTTAAAAAGCTGGAGTGCTGCTGAAACTCTACAGCCTGTGCCTGCTCCGATCCAATGCCCATGAAAGAGATTTCATTACAATCATCGCGATATAAAAATCTCAAATTTAATATAAGCTGAACACAATTGTATTAAGTGGGCACCGCACGGATAAGAATACCTAACTTGGAGTGGGGTAGTAAGAGAAGAAGGAGCGAGTTCAGACACGACCTCCACCTTCCACACTCCTAATGTGTTCCTGGATTAATTCTCCCTTTACACTCGGATTTAAATAAACTCACCGGAATGAGCGCACAGAGCATTTGTTGCTCAATGAAACCGTGCGTCCCAGAAGGTTCCTTAAAGTGAAGCTCATCATTTCTGATTTGGATCGCGAACTGAGCAGCACCCAACAATACTCCAACTCCCACCTGGCTTTAAGTATTGTGGGTGATCTTTAACCCCCTCCGGCTGAGTTTTATGCTTCATCTGACCCAGTAGCTGATGCAATGAAAACGGCAGCCAGACGTCAGTGACGTACCGAATGGACGAGGGCAGACAGCTGCAGAAGAAGAGGCTAAAGTTACCTGGGCTGAATGTAAAGTCAGTGGAGCACCCGGGGGCGCCTTTCCATGTTTAAGACATAAAGACATGCGTGTTGTTAGAGCTGAGTGGGTATATACAGTCATGTACTATTTGCATAATATCCGACCAAAAACAACAAAAACAGAATTACCTGGAAAAACTCAGCAGGTCTGGCAGCATCGGCGGAGAAGAAGAGTTGACGTTTCGAGTCCTCATGACCCTTCAACAGAACTGAGTAATATTAGAAGAGGGGTGAAATATAAGCTGGTTTAAGGTGGGGGTGGGGGGTGGGGGGAGAGAAGTTGGGAGGGTGGGGTGCTTGTAGGGACAAGCAAGCAGGGATAGGAGCAGATAATCAAAAGATGTCACAGACAAAGGATCAAAGAGGTGTTGAAGGTGGTGATATTATCTAAACAAATGTGCTAATTAAGAATGGATGGCAAGACACTCAAGGTACAGCTCTAGTGGGACTCCATCCCATTCTCTCAGTTCCTTCGCCTCCGTCGCATCTGTTCTGATGATGCTACCTTCAAAAACAGTTTCTCTGACATGTTCTCCTTCTTCCTTAACTGAGGTTTTCCACCCACAGTCGTTGGCAGGGCCCTCAACCGTGTCTGGCCCATCTCCCGCGCATCCGCCCTCACGCCTTCTCCTCCCTCCCAGAAACATGATAGGGTCCCCCATGTCCTCACTTATCACCCCACCAGCCTCCGCATTCAAAGGATCATCCTCCGTCATTTCCGCCAACTCCAACATGATGCCACCACCAAACACATCTTCCTTTACCCCCCCTGGCGGCATTCCATAGGGATCGTTCCCTCTGTGACACCCTGGTCCACTCCTCCATCACCCCCTACTCCTCAACCCCTACCTATGGCACCTCCCCATGCCCACGCAGAAGATGCAACACCTGCCCCTTCACTTCCTCTCTCCTCACCGTCCAAGGGCCCAAACACTCCTTTCAAGTGAAGCAGCATTTCACTTGCATTTCCCCTAACTTAGTCTACTGCATTCGTTGCTCCCAATGCGGTCTCCTCTACATTGGAGAGACCAAACGCAAACTGGGCGACCGCTTTGCAGAACACCTGCGGCCTGTCCGCAAGAAAGACCCAAACCTCCCTGTCACTTGCCATTTTAACACTCCACCCTGTTCTCTTGCCCACATGTCTGTCCTTGGCTTGCTGCATTGTTCCAGTGAAGCCCAACGCAAACTGGAGGAACAGCACCTCATCTTCCGACTAGGCACTTTACAGCCTTCCGGACTGAATATTGAATTCAACAACTTTAGATCTTGAACTCCCTCCTCCATCCCCACCCCCTTTCCGTTTCTTCCCCCTCCCTTTTGTTTTTTCCAATAATTTATACAGATTTTTCTTTTCCTATCTATTTCCATTATTTTTAAATCTATACCTGTAATGCCCTGTCAGTCTTTCCACCCCACCCCCACTAGAGCTGTATCTTGAGTGTGTTGCCATCCATTCTTAATTAGCACATTTGTTTAGATAATATCACCACCTTCAGCACCTCTTTGATCCTTTGTCTGTGACATCATTTGATTATCTGCTCCTATCACTGCTTGCTTGTCCCTACAACCCCCCCCTCCCCAACTTCTCTCCCCCCCCCCCCCCCCACCCCCCACCTTAAAGCAGCTTATATTTCACCCCTCTTCTAATATTACTCAGTTCTGTTGAAGGGTCATGAGGACTCGAAACGTCAATTCTTTTCTTCTCCGCCGATGCTGCCAGACCTGCTGAGTTTTTCCAGGTAATTCTGTTTTTGTTTTGGATTTCCAGCATCCGCAGTAGTTTTTTGTTTTTATCAAAAACAATAAATGCTGGAAACACTCATCAGATCAATTAAGGTCTATGGACAAGTTAACCCTTCATCTGCTGAAGGGTGATATATCTGCAATATTTTCTTATCTGTTCTCTCCACAGATGCTGGCTGGGCTGTTGTGTTTCCAGCCTCTGCAATGTTTTGCTTTTTATTCAAAAAAGTGATGAGAGTATATTTTGGTTTGAATCAATCTATTGTGTTCATTGAGACCTCTTTCAAGCTATAGTGCTGTGTTTAAAAGTAATGGACTTACCATAAAACCTGCACCAAAACCTTAACGTCATATAGTATAAACTGAATTGCCTGTTATCTATGATGGTGGAGTGGAGATTAATGAGGACTACCCACTTGGCAATTACGATTGAAAACATTTTCACCTTGTGTCTTGCAGTCACATGCTAGGTTTCATCACAGTTGTGGATGGAGATATTCACGGAGCACCGTCCTGCAAAGTTAACTAGTTGACTTTCGTCATTTTGACTGGCTATGTATGATAGAGCTACAGAGCTTTTCTCTGATCTGAAATGAATTTAAGGATTGCCTCTGTATTAGCAAAATAACAGACACTACTGATTCAGGGGGAAAATCCTGGTTGATCAACCTGGTTGTTTTTTTTTGAGGAAGGAGTATTCCAAGTGGACTATGAGCAATCCTATAACATGATGCCTTGACACAAATAAAACATTCAACAATTAGTAACTGATGAAAGGCTACTAGTCACATTTAAAATAGTGGGGCACAAAATAGATCTTAGAAGTGGGTAGGAAATTGGCTGGAGAGTAGAAGGCAGGTATTTGTTACAAGAATTATGTCAGGGTTGCGATGGAGTTGTGAGTTACGTGCCCTGGAGTGGTTTTGGAAATCCTAGTATTCCTAATTTAAATTAATAACATTGATTCAGAAAGGAACCAAAATATAAGTTACGCAACAGATGCAAGTGGGAGAAGAAACAATGGCAATTGAAATTTAATATGGACAAGAAATCAAGGGGTTTTAATACATTCAATGACTATTATGTCCAAGCAATTAACACAATCAATTAAATGTTACGTTTTTTAAAAATTTATTCATTCACGGGATGTGGGCATTGCTTATTGCCCATCCTTAGTTGCCCTTGAGAAGATGGTGGTGAGTTGCCTTCTTGAACTGCTGCAGTCCATGTAGTGTAGGTACACCCACAATGCTGCTAGGAAGGGAGTTTCTGGATTTTAACCCAGCAGCAGTGAAGGAACGGCGATATATTTCCAAGTCAGGATGGTGTATGGCTTGGAGGGGAATTTTCAGGTGGTGGTGTTCCCATGCATCTGCTGCCCTTGTCCTTCTAGGGGTAGCGTGTTTGGAAGGTGCTGTCAAAGGAACCTTGGTGAGTTGCTACAATGCATCTTGTAGATGATACACACTGCTGCCACTGTGCGTCTGTGGTGGAGGGGGTGAATTTTTAAGGTGGCGGATAGGGTGCTGATCAACTGGGCTGGTTTGTCCTGGATGGTGCTTCTTGAGTATTGTTGGAGCTGCACTCATCCAGACAAATGGAGAGTATTCTATCACACTCCTGATGTGAGCCTTGTAGATGGTGGACAGGCTTTGGGGAGTCAGGAGGTGAGTTACTCACTGCAGAATTCCCAGACTCTGACTTGCTCTTGTAGCCACAGTATTTATATGGCTAGCCCAGTTCATTTTCTGGTCAATGGTAATCCTCAGGATGTTGATAGTGGGGGATTCAGTGATGGTAATGCCACTGAATGTCAAGGGGCAATGGCTGAATTCTCTGTTGTTGGAGATGGTCATTACCAGGCACTTGTGTGGCACAACAAAACAAAAACAGAATTACCTGGAAAAACTCAGCAAGTCTGGCAGCATCGGCGGAGAAGAAATCAGTCAACGTTTCGAGCCTTCATGGCCCTTCGGCAGAACTGCAGCCGCATGCAGTTCTGGCTGCAGTTCTGCCGAAGGGCCATGAAGGCTCGAAACGTTGACTGATTTCTTCTCCGCCGATGCTGCCAGACTTGCTGAGTTTTTCCAGGTAATTCTGTTTTTGTTTTGTTTTGGATTTCCAGCATCCGCAGTAGCTTTTAGCTTTTTGTTTTTAACTTGTGTGGCACGAATGTTTCTTGCCACTTATCAGCCCAAGCCTGGATATTGTCCAGGTCTTGCTACATATGGGCATGGACTGCTTCAGTATCTGAGGAGTCGTGAATGGTGCTGAACATAATGGAATTATCAGCGAACATCCCCACTTCAGACCTTATGATGGGAGGATAGTCATTGATGAAGCAGCTGAAGATGGTTGGGCCGAGGACACTACCCTGAGGAACTCCTGCAGTGATGTCCTGAGGTTGAGATGATTGACCTCCAACAACCACAACCATCTTTCTTTGTGCTAGGTATGACTCCAACCAGTGGAGAATTTTCTCTTTGACTTCAGTTTTGCTAGGGTTCCTTGATGTTACACTCAGTCAAAAGCTGACTTGATGTCAAGGGGAGTCACTCTCACCTCATCTCTTGGGTTCAGCTCTTTTGTCCATGCTTGGCTCAATGAGGTCAGGAGCTGACTGGCCCTGGTGCAACCCAAACTAAGCATCAGTGAGCAGGTTATTACTGAGTAAGTGCCACTTGATAATACTGTCAATGACCCCTTCCATCACTTTACTGAGAATAAAGAGTAGACTGATGGGGTGGTAATTGGCTGGGTTGGATTTGTCCTGCTTTTTGTGGGCAGAACATACCTGGGCAATTTTCCACATTGTTGGGTAGATGTCAGTGTTGTAGCTGTACCGGAACAGCTTGGCTAGGGGTGCAGCTAGTTTGGAGCACAGTACTCCAGCAAGTCTTTAGTACTATTCCCGTAATGTTGTCACGGCCCATAGCATTTGCAGTATCAAGTGTCTTCAGCCATTTCTTGATATCACGTGGAATGTATTGTATTGGGTGAAGACTGGTATCTGTGATGCTGGGGATCCCCAGATGAGGCTGAAATGGATCATCCACTCGGCACTTCTGGCTGAAGATTATAGCAAATTCTTCAGCCTTATCTTTTGCACTGGTGTTCTGGGCTTCCCTATCATTGAGCTTGGGGATATTTGTGGAGCCTCCTCCACCAGTGAGTTGTTTAACTGTCCACCATCATTCACGGCTGGATGTGGCAAGGCTGCAGAGCTTAGATCTGATCCGTTGGTTGTGGGTTTGCTTAGCTCTGTCCATCACATGCTGCTTCCATTGTTTAGCACGCAAATAGTCCTGTGTTTAGCTTCAGCAGGTTGGTACCTCATTTTTAGGTATATCTGGTGCTTCTCTTTGCATACCCTCCTGCACTTTTCATTGAACCAGGGTTGATCCCCCGGCTTGCTGGTAATGGTAGAGTGAGGGATATGCTGGGCCATGAGGTTACAGTGTTTTTCTATTCATTCATGGGATGTGGGTGTCGCTGGCTAGGCCAGCATTTATTACCCATCCCTAATTGCCCTTGAGGAGGAGGTGGTGAGCTGTCTTCTTGAACCATTGCAGTCCATGTGGTGTAGGGACACCCACAGTGCTGTAAGGGAGGGAGTTCCAGGATTTTGACCCAGCGACAGTGAAGGAACGGCGATAGATTTCCAAGTCAGCATGGTGAGTTGCTTGGAGAAGAACTTCCAGGTGATGGTGTTGCCATGTGTCTGCTAAGATTGCCCTTCTTAATGGTAGTGGTCATGGGTTTGGAAGGTGCTGTCTAAGGAGGCTTGAAGAAGATTTAGTGAGTTCTTGCAGTGCATCTTGTAAATGGTACACACTGCTGCCACTGTACATCGGTGATGGAGGGAGTGAATGTTTGTGGATGGGGTACCAATCAAGCGGGCTGCTTTGTCTTGGATGGTGTCAAGCTTCTTAAGTGTTGTTGGAGCTGCACTCATCCTGGCAAGTGGAGAGTATTCCATTACATTCCTGACTTGTGCCTTGGAGATGGTGGACAGACTTTGGGTGGTCAGAAAGTGAGTTACTCGCAGCAGAAAGCCTAGCCTCTGACCTGTTCTTATAGCTGCAGTATTTATATGGCTAGTCCAATTCAGTTTCTGTTCAATGATAACAATAGGGTGTTAACAGTGGAGGATTCAGCAATGGTAATGCCATTGAATGTCAAGGGGTGATGGTTAGATTCTCTGTTGTTGGAGATGGTCATTGCCTGGCACTTGTGTGGCACGAATATTACTTGCCACTTGTCAGCCCAAACCTAGATATTGTCCAGGTCTTGCTGCATTTGGACATGGACTGCTTCAGTATCTGAGGAGTTGTGAATGGTGCTGAACATTGTGCAATTATCAGCGAACATCCCCACTTCTGACCTTATGATGGAAGGAGGGTCATTGACGAAGCAGCAAGGGCAAAGAGGGAAAGCAACGGTTCGATGTTGAAGACATAAAGGGGAAGTCAATGAGGAGAGAGGGACTGTCAAAAAAGGTGATAACTAGAATGGTGATAGCAGTAAGGGATCATGGAATTGTCCCTATGGTGTTTGGACCAAATAATAACTTATTTAACATATTAATTTGCTGAAATAATAATTCACTAAATGTCACGCAATCCAGAATAAATCCATTCACAGGGAAAGTTTTTTAAAAATAAATGGATTATTTATACCTCCCGTCTTTATTATTTGTCATTTTACAAATTTAAACAGTTGTAGTTTTCATCCCTAATGACTTGATCTCTGCTGTAGCCATTCATTACAAAGTCTGTTAGCAGGTTCATGTGGGTGAGGGGGAAAACTGGAAATACAAATATAACTTTCTTCCTTGTAGATCTAATTAGAGAATTTTAACTGTGATCATTTCCCCCTCTTATCAAAGTACAGCAGGCAAATCCTTTTAGAAACCTTAAGCTGTCTAGCCCTCTGATCTGCGATGTGTACAACCTGTTGGTCTGGATTTCATGGTCAGCAGTGAAGTGACTGTGATCACCATTGACCTCTAAGAAAGCTGCCCACAAAGACCTGGTGATTTCTGTGGCATGTGTTTCCCTTTTCCCGATGTTAGTTTGATTCTGGTGCCAAATCAAGGAGACTTCCAAGCATCCAACAGCAGTGAGGTTATCAAGCAGCCAATCACATTTAAGAATTCTTACAGACAGCCAAACTAGGAAGTAAAACATATTGATTCTTCTTCTTCTTCAGATAGCATCTTCAATTATTTGAGGGTTGCCAAACCACAGCGTATGCCCTGCTTTTACTGTGGGGCAGGATGAGGTGGCAGTCTACCTCATCCAGATTGGGGATTGAACCCTGCACTGTTGGTATTATTCTGAACCGTACTGTTAATAGAATCCAAGCCAGTTGGTGAAGTAAAAATCAAGGCATGTAGTTTTTCTTTAATGAGAGAGTTTATGGGCTTTGTTCAGTCCCATACCTCTCTTCTCTCACACCCAGCAGTCCCCTATTTATATTTGCTCAAAGTACTTAAACGATTCCCTTCACCTGTATATCTAAACAATATAAGCAACATACTATTAACACGTATGCTAGCTACCTAGCCACCTGAGCTAACTGTGCCACCCACCCTCCTCTTCCCCCAAAGCATAGATTATCCTTCACTTTTTTAATATAAATTTTACGGCATTAAATTAAGGTTGGGACATACAGATTAGAAGCTAAAATATCATAAACTGAAAAAAAAAATTTTTATTGTATTAAAAACCATGGAATATTTATCATAATAGAAAGATTTGATACTGCACAAATAGGGAATTAGTTTTCCAGGGCCAGAGATGTTGTTCATTAGTAGTTATGACTTAGCATGCTATTAAAATCTCAGTTATAGCTTATTGACAAGACATAACTTTTTCAGGGTTAGTAACAGTGATATTACAGTGTAAAGGGGAAGTTTTCATCAGTTCAATGATTTCGAAAGATTGCCATTGTGGGGACGAAAACAGCACATCCTGTAGAGCAGCAATGAATCAGTGAGTCAATAAGTTCACCAACTTCTGAATTTCCGTAACATGTTGCTGTCAGTTTCACAGGGTAATGATAAATGGGGACAGTTTCATCATCATTCCAACTGCAAAATCCAGGCTGTTATCTATTCATTCCATACTAAGTGATAGCCATGCCCCCTTAGCCCCATTATTTGTTTTTTGAGAACACAGCAGTACAACACAATCTGCATATTAAAATGTTCCTGCACATGTAGAGGTACCATGGATTATAGAAAATATTATATGGGTCTTTAAAGTATCAGATTCTGGTGTTTGAATCCAATTAAAAGTGCTAATTAATAGTTCTTTCTAATAACTGAGTTACCTCATAACTGAAGCTACAGATAAATAAAGTTTACAAATGTAAAAATAGTTTGCACTTTGCATATGCTTTCATTCAAGCTGATTTTTCACATTTGTTATCAAGAAGGAAATTCATAGTCGCCCCAAACTTCATTTGAGGTCTCATTTGAAATGCATGTTGCATGGTCCCTGGAGAAGAAGCTGGCCTTCCTTCTGTCCACTGCCTGTACCAGGGCCTCCAAGGCAGCATCAGAGAACCTTGGTGCCCTCTCATTAATTCCATCTGTCATTTCTTGCTGTTTTGATTGGTGACATCAGTCACCCTATGGATCAAACAGAATCTAATAAACAATCACACCCCCTTTTTAAAGGGGCACCACCAAAAAATGGCCAATTTGGGTCCATAAACTAAAACTGGGAAAATAAACTTTATTAGTTTGCGGTTATTGTTTGGTTTGCTTTTGCATGTTAGTTCCTCTGGTGAGGAAAGCCTCAAACGTATCCGTGTGCATCACATGACCCCTCTCCAGGGTGAGGACCTAGCTGCGAAGAGAGACAGATACTCTGAATAGATGGTTCCCTTGACTGTATGTTGCTTGGACCTGTCACAGACATAAGATATACGGACCAGAAACAGGCCATTCAGCCCAACCAGTGTATACCGGTGTTTATATCCACTTGAGCCTCCTCCTGTCTTTCCTCATGTATATCTATCATTGTAACCCTCTGTCCCCTTCTCCCTCATATTTTTGTTAATTCTTTCATGGGATGTGCGAGTTGATGGCAAGGCCAGCATTGTTGCTCACCCCTAATTGCCCTTGTGAAGGTGGCGATGAACTTGTGTAGCTTTCTCTTAAATGCATTTAACTATTCAGTTCAACCATTCCTATCAGCCCCAGGAGCCACTCATGAGTAGGTGTGCCAGCTAGCCCACTCCCCACTCCAGGCCAAGTGGCCAAAATTCTGGATCATGGGACTGAAGTACAGCCAGAAATTGAGGAGCAGTCCCTACAAGTAGTGGAAGTGGGGCTGGAACTTTTATACTCCATATAAAAAAATGAAAATGGATTTATCCAAGCTGCAGGTAGCCTTTGAGCCTGTGAATTTATTTAAAAGCCTGTTGCACATGAATGCTCCGTGTAACAGTCTCTGGGCCAGCTCCCTGATGGAACAAGGGAAAACTCCTGCATAAAGAGCATTTGGGACCCCAAATTCCCACCAGATGGCGAGGTGGAACACCACAGCATGTCCGGGTGGGAAACAAGGGGGAAGAGAGTGCACAGGAATAGTCGGTACATGAAAATCCTCCCACAAAGTGGAAAGCACTGAGGAAATTCCCAAAAGATGGTTCAAGTGGCGAGGCAGAGGAGCTGATGAGAATATCCTTCTGAATGATGGTCAGCTAGGATGGGCTCCTTCAGCCATTTTTTTAATCAGAAGGGTTTCCTTGGTTTCTGCAGCAAGAATGCAGCACCCCTTTAAAAGGTGCTGGCTGCCTTCAAACTTCATCGATGCTTGATTTCTGGCCTGCCCTACTGGTGTGCAGATAATGGTTAGTGTGGGTAGAGCAGGCTGCAGGCCTGCATCATTAAAATGATCAGGCCATACAGTTAGCACGAATGGCATGTCACTTCCAACATGCAAATGTAGTGCATGGAGCATCACTGCACCCATTTTGGGGGCCTTCGGAGTTACAGGATATTATCTCCTCTAAAGAGGGCCATAGGTTTAATCATCTTAACTATCTGGATAAGATTCTCTCTAATTCTTTCTCTATCCAGTAAAGTATCAATTATCTTACAATTCATTGATCTTAGAATGGGGATCATCCATGTTGCCCTTATCTGGAGCCTCTGCTTGGTCACTTCCTGAGAAGGGTGGACTGAAACTGAATGCAGTTCTCCAATTGGAGGTTATCTTTACATAACCCGGTTATTGAGATGCTATGTCTGGGAAATACAAATGTAAGGAGGGTTGTTAATTGAATGGACAGAAGAGGTAATTAGGGAAAGGAGTTGACAGTGAGATTCTGACGTAGTGTTAGCACTTGGAAAAGGACACTCTACCAGCTGTAACTTGTTGCAAAACTAGAATACTTACCTTGGAGGTCGGGAACTTGGGTCTCCTGCATGTGCACTGGCCGGGAGATGGTTGCAATGCACAGTTCATTGATTTCACCTTCATTAAGCCGGGTACCAGCCCTGTTCACATGCGCAGTTGGTGTCTTTTACCAGCTTTAGGCCAAGAACTGGCCCTGCGCATGTGCACAGAAGAAAAGGGAGTAAAGAAGTGAAATGGCATAAAAAAGCATGTCAGGTGACCTGAACCAGAGAGCCATTGTGCTGAAGGTGTCCCACGGAGCAGGACAAGGGAAGAGGGACAGAAAAACGTCAAAGAAGAAAGTCACAGGCAGGGACAAAGATCAGAGATAGAGCCCATTGAGTCAAGATAAACTAAAGCAGAAAAAGGCTTCAAGTTAAAGAAAAAGCTGACTTGAATCAAAGTGGTCTTGAGAAAAGCCCAGAAGATCCGAGAGTGCAGCCAAAGGTTGGTGACTCTGTGCTGCAGGCTGCAGGGGCAAAGGTACTCCTTTGGAGCAGTGGTGTTCTGCTTGGCACAGCCAAAGATCTGAAAATGTGTTTGGAAGGTGAAGCGTGAGTGTACTCGAAGATCCAGGGGAAAGGAATCTCAGACAGCAAGATTGAAACTCTAGACGTGGATCCTTGTTGAAGCCGCCTGAGTGGGAGCGACATTTGGAGAGAATTCCAAGGCGAGTTTGTGGAGATTGGAAACCCTCATGAGAAAGACATAGGGCTGAAAATTTGCCCCCGTCAGGGGGGTTGTGCAGCGGTAGGCAGGAGCAAGCGCAAACCTGATCGGTGCCCCCAATCGGGTCCACGCCGTCATTTTATGTGGGCGAGCCAATTAAGGCCCACCCAGCATGACGTACACCAGGAAGCACTGAGTGCTCCCTGTGCCAGTGGTGGGGGGGGCGGATTCCCTGAGTCGGGAGTACGCTCTTTCGTGCATGCGTGCGAAAGAGCACAGAAATCTCCCTGAGGCCCTTCTGTGCCTCAGGGAGATCAGTTTAAGGTTTAAAAATTTAAATAAAGGAATAAAAAACTTTTAAATTTGCCCCCTCATGTGACAGTGTCACACGAGTTGGGACATGTCAATGAATTTTTAAATAATTTTTATTGAATTTTAAAACACTTCTTGAAATCTCATCCTGCCTGTGGATGAAGTTTCATAAAAAATGTGAAAGCTGTCTGGGCTCTTTGCCTGCCCGCCAACCTTAAGGTTGGACAGGCAGCACATTTAACTGTTTTAATTCGTTTTTAACAGGCCTTAATAGGCCTTTGACAGTTCGGCAGGCGTGCAGCCAACTTGGCTGCGTCCCCGCCGAACTGAAAATCTAAATGACGCGCAGTGACGTTGGGACGCCCGCCCCACGTCACCGTGCATCATTTTACGCATCGGCAAGCGGGCCCCACCTCTACTCGCCGACCTGAAAATCCTTCCCATAGCTTCAGTGATAGCGGTTGGCTCACGATGTGACAAGCATGTGGGTGGGTTGTTGAGAAATCTACTTTGGTCACCTCTGCCATTTATTTTGGAGCGAGGTGTGTCTGGCCACAGTTTGCCTGTTAATTCACATGTGCTGCATACCTACCCTCAATATTGGAGTATAAAACAGATGTGGTAAATTGTTTTATCTTTTCTAATTTGTGTGTGTCTGTAACGAGATAGCTGGGGTGAATGAATAGTGAAAATTTGAATCATATTCGTGTCCGTATTGAGAACTTTCCAACCCTTCTGTCTGGTGTAATATAGTTCATTTTTCTTGCTTAATAAATGTTTTATTCTTTGTGTTAAAAGTACATTAGCAGACTCCTATGACTTTGTTCAGTAACTTTCCTCCATGGTTTCAAAAAAATTGTTAGGATCTATCCAGCTAGGTTCCGCTCTGGAATCTGACTTGTCCAGTAGTAAAACAACTGGGATCATAACAAACTGCAGTTTGTCTCATTTATATCTTTGTCCTTTTTTGTCTCTCCTTGGTTGCTCCACAGGGATGTATTCATTGTTATGTTGTGAATTGCAGCTTCTTTTGGTCTTCTACAGAATTAATTTATACCTTCCATTTTTACGTCATTTACATACCACTCCCTCTAGGTCTATATCCAAATCATTGGTATACATAGAAAACAGAAGTGGACCTATAAACCTTGTGAGACATTGCTACCCACTCCCAAAAACTATCCTTAATTTTTGATTTTCTGATTTCTGCCTTTTCAGTTTAGTTTACTGTCCTCCCCAACAAAAACGTGAACCGTCAAAACATATATGAAAAGGCATTATCATTTGTAGGGCGACTGCTTGATGCTGGCGCTTCTCTGTGTGCTGGTGGTTGGGTCCTTATGGGTTTTGCTGGTGCAGTTCCTTAGAGAGCAGAGAGAGAGAGAGAGACAAAGATCAGGTGGGAATTTTCAATTCTGCGATCTGGCCACCGAGCGGCGCTGGCGGTCAGAGCTGCAGTTCAGCAGTGTGGCCACGGGATGCCGCTGCAGAGGCCGATGTTTGTTCGGTTGTCAATGGCAGGCGGGTTTGTTTACTTCCGGGTCGGCACCCCCCCTCCCCTGGGAAGCCGGTGCTGGAGAGATGGCGGCGGAGCCGGAGTCGGAGGGAGAGGAGGTACCCGGTGAGTGTCAGGTAGACAGTGTGTCTGTCTGTCCCGGGGCCGCAGCTAATGAATGCAGTGAAATGGCCGGAGCTGTGAGTGAGGATATTAAACAGGGGGATCAGACCTGGTGAATGTGGGTGAGCTTAGGGCAGGTTTGATGGAATCTTGCTGTGCTTTCCCATTTCTGGTCTTGGTGTTGGCGAGAGACAGGAGAGCAGGTGGGAGGAGGGAGAAGGACTTCGCAAGGGGAAATGGATTTTGAGGAGAATGAGAGTGGTATCTCCAAAGATGAAGACGATTCATTGAATCATAGAATAGTACAGCACAGGAGGCCATTCGGCCCATTGAGTCTGTGCCAGTTCTTTAGAAGAACAGTCTAGTTAGCCCTTCACCTCTGCTCTTTCCCCCATAACTCTGCAATTTTTTTTCTTCAATTCCCTCCTAAAGGCAGCTACTGAATCTATATCCAATATCCCTATGCAGCGATGGCGCCTCTGAGGACATCATTCCAATTCATGGCACACACAAAGGTGTAAGTTTTGGGCAATAGGGAAAATGGTCACCAAGAGGAAGATTTTCACTAGTGAAATTGCTCTTTACACATTTCCTACAAATAACGAACGGTAGAATTCTTCCATCCTTGAAGTCAGTCACAGGGGACATGGTGCTGCAACATGTTAGGTATTTGTGAAAAACAAAGAGCCAGGCAGTTCTTTTTTAGCAAATATGGTATTTCATGCTGAAATGTAGCATTATAATTTCATTCTGTTCATAGTCCAGTAATTAATTAGATTAACCAATGTTATTCGAACTTATAATTTGGAATCTCCTTGTGGCACAAATACTTGCTATTGGATTAACCCACATATTGTACAGAGACTGTTTATACCATCTGTGTAGCCTGAGAAGCAATGGTTTAGTTTTTCGTTCAGCTGTTTTACTGTCTTAGTATCAGCCTCTTTACAGAAGAGTTTCCTAATTAGATGAACTGTATTTTGTGCTGTTGAAGGAGTGTTCTCTCTCTCTCTCTCTCCCTCTTTCTTTCCTTCCTGCTAGTGTTCTGCTTCTCATCCTCTGCTTGTTTGTTGGAAATTTGAACATGGATGCAAATGGTGATAGTACAGGCCTAAAGGCGGAAGAAATTGTAAGGTTTCGTACTAAAGTCACTTAAGCCTAAAGGCTACAAATTTGAACCTATCTGATGCATAATTGGCCATCCATTGTCAGCTCTGACTGGAGTATAATAATGTCAGTCTCTCTGCCAAAGCCACTTGCTACTCCAGGATAAGTGGCGAGAGCAAAAGTAAGCTTTTCTCCCATACCCGATATCTTTTAAAATTTCTCTTCCATGCTACCTCCACCCTCGTCTCTAGCAACAAGTGTGAGTTGTTCAAGGACTTCTTTGTTACCCAGAGAGAGACCCATTCAGCTGCCTCTGCTGCTTCCTCCCTGCCCCTTGCACAGTTTTTTATATTCTTTGATGGGATGTGGGTTGCTGGCAAGACCAGCATTTGTTGCCCATCCCTAATTGCCCTTGAAATGAGTTACTTATTGGGTCATTTCAGAGGGCAGTAACCACATGAAGCCAAACTTTCCTCCAGAGCAACTTGTTTTCCCCACGCCCTCTCTGCTTGGAGTCATAGAATCTTGTAGCACGGAAGGCGGCTATTCAACCCATCGAATCCTTTTTAAAGAGCAATCAAATTATTGGCACTCTTTGCTCTTTCATCATAGTCCAGCAAAGTTTCCTTTTTAAGTATGTATCCGGTTCCGTTATGAAAGTTAATATTGAATCCTCCTCCGTCATCCTTTCAGGCAGTGCATTCCAGATCATAATTCACTGTTTTAAAAAAAACTCCTCATCTGCCTCTGATTCTTTTCCCAATTATCTTAAATTTGGATCTATTTGTTACTGACCTACCACCAGTAGAAACAGAGTAAATAAAGCCAAACCGTCAAAACCCTTCATAATTTTGAATACTGCTATTACATTTACTCTTAACTTTCTCTACTTTGGAGCACTCCCAGTTTCTTTAGTCAGTCTACGTAACTGAAGTACCTCACCATGGTATCATTTTGGTAAATCTTTACTGCATCCACTCCAAGGCCTTGACATAGAGTCATACGGTTTTACAGCATGGAAAGAGGCCCTTCGGCTCATCGTGTCCGCGCGAGTCATCAAGTCCCTAACTATTCTAATCCCATTTCCCCACCTTTTCTAATGCGTGGCATCTGGAATTGAACACTTACTCCATCTGAGGCCAAGCCAATTATTTATAAAGGCATAGCATAATTTCCTTGCTTTTGTATTCTGCTTCTATTTCTAAAGCCTGTGCACTTTATTAGTTTGTCCCATCAGCTGTAAAGATTTGTGCATTTGAACCTCCTGGCCTCTCTCTTCCTGCACCCCTTTAAAATTGTACAGTTTATTTTATGCTGCTTCCCCTTGACCTGCCTTCCAGTTTGTATCAATCACACATCTGCCATTCAATATTATTTGCCATGTGTGTCTACCCGTTTCACTAGTCTGGTTATGTTCTCAAGTTTGTTACTATTGTCCTCTCTATTTACTTTATTAATTTATTTATTAATTTTTTGCTCCCTTGACCCCATTCTAACTTTACAGTTGATCACCCAGCATTCCCATGCTAGCTGACATGCAGCTCTGTGGCTCTACAAAATCTTTTGACCCTTCCATTCCCTCTATGCTGCCAGCCTGCTTTTCCAACATCCATAAGACCATAAGACGTAGGGGCGGAAGTAGGCCATTTGGTCCATCGAGTCTGCTCCACCACTCAATGAGGTCATGGTTGATCTGATAATCCTCAACTCCACTTTCCTGCCTTTTCCCCATAACTCTTGATTCCCTTACTGATTAAAAATCTGTCTATCTCCGCCTTGAATATACTTAACGACCCAGCCTCTACAGCTCTCTGCAGTAAAGAATTTCCACAGATTGACTACCCTCTGAGAGAAGAAATTCCTCCTCATCTCTGCTTTAAATGGGTGCCACCTTACTCTGAAATTATGCCCTCTGGTCCTAGACTTTCACAAGGGGAAACAACCTCTCAGCATCTACCCTGTCAAGCCCCCTAAGAATCTTATATGTTTCAGTAAGGTTGCCTCTCATTCTTCTAAATTCCAATGAGTACAGGTCCAACCTACTCAACCTCTCCTCGTAAGAAAATCCCTCCATACCCAGGATCAACCTAGTGAACCTTCTCTGTACTTCCTTCAATGCCAGTATATCTTTCCTTAGATAAGGGGACCAAAATTGTTCACAGTATTCTAGGTGTGGTCTAACTAGTGCAAGATTTCCCTATTTTTGCACTCCATTCCCTTTGAAATAAACATTCCATTTGCCTTCTCTATTACCTATTGAACTTGTATGTTAGCTTTTTGGGATTCATGCACAAGGACTCCCAAATCCCCTTGTGCCGCAGCCTTCTGCGGTCTTTCTCCAATCAAGTCTTGAATGAGCCACAATTTTTTCAAATTAAACTTCAGAAAGACTTAAGCCAACATCAACAGTCACAAACTCTGCACCCATCACTGATTTTCTTCCCTTTCTCGATCGCTGACAGGTTGAATTATGCACTTCTCATCTTGGTGCCCTTTGGACCTTGAACTGAACTCCCAGCCCCATATCTTCTCACTCAAAAAAGTTGCCTACTTTCACCTCTTCCTCAGTCATTTGTAGCTAAAACTCTCATGCATCATGACTTTGTCTCTTGGCAGACTTGACTATTTCAATGCTTTCCTGCCTACACTCTTATCCTACTCGTATTAATTTCATCCATAAATATGCCCTCACCCCAACAACGAGTCCTAGTCGATCATCAACCATATCCTCACTGACCTGCATTGATTTCCAACTTAAATTGAAATTTCACATCCTTGTGCTTAGATTCTTCCATGACATTGTCCCTTTCTATGCCTGTAGCCTTTTTCAGCCTTACAACCCCTACTCTAAACCCTTCATTTCTCTGACTCTGGTGCCATATGAATCCTTTTCTCTCTTCTGCCCATCAGTTGCATTCTCAGTTGTCTAAGCCCCGGCTTTCAAAATTCTTACCTCTAAACCTCTCTGCCTTTCATGTTCTGAGCCCCTTTTTAAAACCTGCCCTTTATCCAAACTTCTGGTCATCTGTACTCAATCTCTTTCTTTGGTTCAGAATCCATTTTTCAATTTTGATTTCACCAACATTAAAGATGCTTTGTAGGTGCAAGTTGATGATGTTAGGCTGTGGTTTCCTGTCCACACCTGGAGGAAAGATTGAGGGGGGAGGGAGCAAGGTATGGTTATTGCAACACTGGGATTGAAAGTGCTGGTAAAGATACATATTAAATAGTGCAAGACTAATTCATGGTGCTCTCATTACTTCCCATTAACATCTTCTCCCCCCTTCTCTCCTTATTGGCACCTTTCGACATTGGCCACAGCTGGTGATCCTCCCTGGTGACCCATCATTTGTTTCCAAACGTTTTGAATCCCTACTTGCATGAACCTCCAGTGAAGTTCTGTTTGTTTTTTCAGAACCAGGAATTGAGTCTAAGTTCTGGCAGCACACGTGTCCTATAAAATCAGTACTTTGGCCAATAGCTGGAAAGGCAGGGAATCAATCTACTTTTTCATATGTCAGAGAGATCTACAAAACCCAGCTTGAGTTTGACTTGGTATGAGTTTCAGTGGTGTTAGCAGAGTTCCTAGTAAAGCTCAGTTATTTTTTAGTTTTGTGAGGGAAAATATTGAATGGCACATTTGTTAGCATGATAGTAAAATGGTGTGAAGGTTTGTAATGTGTTGACGTGGCTAAGGTATTGAAGGGGTCACGAGTTTATTGTTTGGGCAGGTAAAATAGAAAGGGTCAATAATTGGTTTTCACTAGTTAAGGTATTAAAGGGTACCAATAAAAAAAAAATGGGGAGACGATGGCGCAGTGGTATTGTCACTGGGCTAGTAATCCAGAGACCCAGGGTAATGCTCTGGGGACCTGGGTTCGAATCCCACAATGGCAGTTGGTGAAATTTGAATTCAATAAAAACCATTGTCGATTGTTGTAAAAACCCATCTGGACTAATGTCGCCCTTACCTGGTCTGGCCTACATGTGACTCCAAACTCTCAGCAATGTGGTTGACTCTTAAATGCCCTCTGAAATGGCCTAGCAGGCCAATCAGTTGTAACAAATTGTTACAAAGTCACGAAAAGGAATGAAACTGGATGGACCCAACCGGCATCGACCAAGGCACCGGAAACGACAACGGCAAACTCAGCCCTGTCGATCCTGCAAAGTCCTCCTTACTAACATCTGGGGGCTGGTACCAAAATTGGGAGAGCTGTCTCACAGACTAGTCAAGCAACAGTCATAGTCATCCTCATGGATTAAAACCTACAGATAATGTTCTAGACACCACCATTACCATCCCTGGGTATGTCCTGTCCCACTGACAGGACAGCAGAGTTGGTGGCACAGTGGTATACAGTCGGGAGGGAGTTGCCCTGGGAGTCCTCAACATCGACTCCATGCCCCATGAAGTGTCACGGCATCAGGTCAAACATGGGCAAGGAAACCTCCTGCTGATTGCCACATACCGCCCTCCCTCAGCTGATGAATCAGTGCTCCTCCATGTTGAGCACCGCATGGAGGAAGTACTGAGGGTGGGAAAGGCCCAGAATGTACTCTGGGTAGGGGACTTCAATGTCCATCACCAAGAGTGGCTCAGTAGTGCTACTACCGACTGAGCTGGCCGAGTCCTAAATAACACAGCTGCTAGACTGGGGCTAGCTGAGGGAACCAACAAGAGGGAAAAATATACTTGACTTCATCCTCACAAACCTGCCTGCCACAGGTGCGTCCGTCCCTAATGGTATCGGTAGGAGTGACCACCGTGCAGTCATTGTGGAGACGAAGTCCCACCTTCACATTGAGGATACCCTCCATTGTGTTGTGTGGCACTACCATTGTGCAAAATGGGACAGATTTCGAACAGATCTAGCAACTCAGGATTGGGCATTCATGAGGCGCTGTGGGCCATCAGCAGCAGCAGAATTGTACTCGAGCACAATCTGTAACCTCATGGCCTGGCATATCCCCCACTCTACCATTACCATCAAGCCAGGAGATCAACCCTGGTTCAATGAAGAGTGCAGGAGGGCATTCCAGGAGCAGCAATCGGCATATCTAAAAATGAGGTGTCAACCTGGGAAGTTATAACACAGGACTGTTTGCGTGCCAAACAGCATAAGCAGCAAGTGATAGACAGAGCTAGGCAAATCCACAACCAACGGATCAGATCTAAGCTCTGCAGTCCTGCCACACCCAGTCTTGAATGATGGTGGACAATTAGACAACTCGCTGGAGGAGGAGGCTCTACAAATATCCCCACCCTCAATGACGTAGGAGCCCAGCACAGCAGCGCAAAAGATAAGGCTGAAGTATTTGCTACAATCTTCAGCCAGAAGTGCCAAGTGGATAATCCATCTCGGCCTCCTCCAGAGGTTCCCAGCATCACAGATGCCAGTCTTCAGCCAATTCAATTCATTCCATGTGATATCAAGAAAGGGCTGAAGACACTGGACACTGCAAAGGCTATGGGCCCTGACAATATTCCAGCAGTAGTACTTGTGCTTCAGAACTTGCCACGCCCCTAGCCAAGCTGTTTCAGTACTGCTACAACACTGGCATCTACCTGGCTATGTGGAAAATTGCCCAGGTATGTCCTGTACACAAAAAGCAGGACAAATCCAACCCGGCCAATTATCGCCCCATTAGCCTACTCTCCATCAGTAAAGTAACGGAAGGGGTCATCAACAGTGCAATCAAGCAGCACTTGCTTAGCAATAACCTGCTCACTGACGCACAGTTTGGGTTCCACCAGGGCCACTCGGCTCCTGACCTCATTACAGTCTTCGTTCAAACATGGACAAAAGAGCTAAACTCCCAAGGTGAGGTGAGAGTGACTGCTCATGACAGAATGTGGTATCAAGGAGCCCTAGCAAAACTGGAGTCAATAGAAACAGGGGATAACTCTCCGCTGGTTGGAGTCATACCTAGCACAAAGGAAGATGGTTGTGGTTGTTGGAGGACAATCATCACAGCTCCAGGACATCACTGCAGGAGTTCCTCAGGGTAGTGTCCTCGGCCCAACCATCTTCAGCTGCTTCATCAATGACCTTCCTTCCATCATAAGGTCAGAAGTGGGGATGTTCGCTGATGATTGCACAATGTTCAGCACCATTCGTGACTCCTCAGATACTGAAGCAGCCCATGTCCAAATGCAGTAAGACTTGGACAATATCCAGACTTGGGCTAACAAGTGGTAAGTAACATCTGCACCACATAAGTGTCAGGCAATGCCCATCTTCAACAAGAGAGAATGCAACCATTGCCCTTGATGTTCAATGCCATTATCATCACTGAATCTCCCACTATCAACATCCTAGGGGGTTACCATTGATCAGAAATTGAACTTGACTAGCCATATAAACACTGACTACAAGACCAGGGCAGAGGCTAGGAATCGTGCAATGAGTAATTCACCTCTTGACTCCCAAAGCCTGTCCACCATCTACAAGGCACAAGGCAGGAGTGTGACAGAATACTCCCCACTTGCCTGGATGGAGTGCAGATCCCACAACACTCAAGAAGCTTGACACAGTCCAGGACAAAGAAGCCCGCTTGATTGGCACCACATCTGCAAACATTCACTCCCTCCACCACCGACACACAGTAGTAGCAGTGTGCACCATCTACAAGATGCGTTACAGGAATTCATCAAGGCTTGTTCGACAGCACCTTCCAAACCTGCGACCACTACCGTCTAGAAGGACAAGGGGAGCAGATAGATGGGAACGCCATCACCTGCAAGTTCCCCTCCAAGTCACTCACCATCCTGACTTGGAAATATATCGCCGTTCCTTCACTGTCGCCAGGTCAAAATCCTGGAACTCCCTTCCTAACAGCATTGTGGGTGTACCTACACCACATGGACTTCAACGGTTCAAGAAGGCAGCTCACCACCACCTTCTCAAGGGCAATTAGGGATGGGCGATAAATGCTGGCCCAGCCAGCAAAATCCACATCCCATGAATGAATGAAAAAAAACAACTGCAAGTGCTGGAAATCCGAAATGTTGGAAATTTCCATTAGATTCTGCTTAAAGAAAAAGATGGTTTTGGATGTAGATCCTTCATCAGAACTCATTGTCCAACATGTCTGCCTGAGCTACCTCTAGCATTTGTCTTCTCTGTGCAAACTTAATAAAAGATTAAATAGTATTTGGCTGTTTAGGAATGGTTAAATGTTTTCCAGGACATGGGGAACTCCCTGTTTCCTTCAAATTGTGTTATGGGGTCTTTCTCACCCACCTGAGAAGGTGGACCTCAGTTTAACCTATCATCCAAAAGACAGCACCCTTGCAGTGCAGCATTTCCTCTGTACTGCACTTGTGTTGAGCTAGATTACTTGCTCAAAATTGGAGTAAAAAACACAACCATCTGCCTCAGGCAAGAGTACTACTACTGCACCAAAGCTGTCACCACTGTGTATGATCTTGTGTGTTCCAAGTCCAACGCCAGTGTTCTAATATAAAATAAAAACAGAAAATGCCGGAAAAACTCAGCAGGTCTGGCAGCATCTGTGGAGAGAGAAGCAGAGTTAATGTTTCGAGTCCGTATGACTCTTCTTCAGTGCTGCTGAAAAAGAGTCATACAGACTCCATGTTAACTCTGCTTCTCTGTCCACAGATGCTGCCAGACCTGCTGAGTTTTTCCAGCATTTTCTGTTTTTATTTCAGATTTCGAGCATCCAGAGTATTTTGCTTTTATGCCAGTATTCTAATATTCACTGATTTGTAGCTTGTTACAAATCTTATGAACTGTCATGAATTGTACACAAGAGTTCAACCACTGAGACAAGGCAGACATCTAGAAAAATAATTTACGAAAGAGTTTTCTGAACTGTGTAGCATGGCCTGATTCTGGTAAAAATAAATCAACAGCAGAAGATGCTTGAGGGATAAATATTGGCCAAGATATCAGGGATAAATCTCTTAAAAGCAAAAAACTGCGGATGCTGGAAATCCAGTGTTCCTCTCTGCAGATGCTGCCAGACCTGCTGAGTTTTTCCAGGTATTTTTATTTTTGCTATAAATCTCTTCTTCGAAACACTGTCATAGGATTTTTTTACGTCCATATCTCAATTGAAAGATGGCCCCTCTGGTAGTGCAGCACTCCCTTAATGGTATGTCAGCCTTGATGTTTATGCTCAAGTGGTTGAGTGTGACTTGAACCTGGAACCTTGTATCGTAGAGGCGAGAGTGCCACCAACTGAGCCACAGCTGGCACACTTGTTTCTGACTTGGTGTCTGTTTTACTTTTACCTGTCTATAAAGTGCCATGGGATGTTTTATATGTTAAAAGTACAAAAGAGATATAAGTTGTTGGATCCAAATTTGTGTTGAATTAGCTGATTTTAGACAACGTAGCAATGAGATTGCTAGAAGTGAACTCCGGTCACCAGTGAGGAAGGGGATAGGGCAGCTTGGATTCATATTTCTGGTTGTTCTCTAGTGACCTTTCCGAAGAGAAGATCAGTCTTGGCTGCCCTGTCCTTCATAATTGTTGCAATTTAGGCTTGCGCATGACTAATGGTTGATTAAGAAAGGCACCTTTGCAATTATATCCTGGCATAAGTAGGAACCTTTCGTGTATATAGTTTAATGTGTTAGAGCTGTGGCAATTTGAGGCAAATCATATTTTCGTTGTTTTTGTTGCACTTGGTCTGAGAAATGACCTATCTGGGAAGAATAATATTTTCTTCTAATTCCAGTAAATGCTCCAAAGTGATGCATTGAATAAGCCAGATGGAATAACTTCTCCAAGATTAACTGGACAAAGTATTTTTCCAATCACGGAAGGGCACCTCACTGCACATCATTACATTGGCTATCAGTTAAATGGACACTTAAGAGTTTACTGTTCCAATGTACTAATTTAACCTCACTCCTATTGCATTCCTGATTCAAATGTTTATGTTCCTGTATCTTGAGATATGCATAATATAATTGGCTTATCAACTGCAACCCATTACTGTAACATATCACAGAAGTTCAATGAATGTTGCATAAAATATGTCTTCAGTGTTTTCGTATAGAGTTCTCTGGTTTTATCTCTAGTTTCACAATATCCAGGTCCAAGATATGCCCTTTTCATTGCCAACTTCTTGGTAAATTAGTATTTGGTTCAGCAGATTTAGTTTGTCCGTGTTCTCTCTGATTGAGGTTGACAAATTACTTGCATTAATTTTGTACTTAAGGTTCGCTGAATGGTGTTAATGAGCTTGTGAAACTTCTCAAAGCCATTAAACAATGGTCTCTTGAAGCATTCTTTTATCAAGCCGATGCAGGATAAACTAGATTTAATATCGATCTTTTCAGGTCAAAGTGCCAAATGACACAGGTACTCTCTTGTCAGTGGCAGCTGCCCCTTGATTTGAGGATGACGTCTACTCAGAGTCGCAATTTATTGTCATGGGTCTTAATGTGACTGAACAGGCCAATTCTCAACCCACAGATCTTTGATCACATGGGGCAGGATGTCCCACAAGGGATTGGATTCCGGAGTGCAGGATTTGCTTCCTTTTCTGCCACTGCTCTGCCTCATCATTAAAACTTTGTGACACAAAATGTAATACAGCTTGGTGGACAAGTTGTTGCCATTTTGAATGATTGGATATGTAATTTTTATATCGTGATTAAATACAGTTTCAGCGCAGACTGCCTATTGTCTCAGTCAAAATAATATGGATATTAGTTGTTTTGTTAGGCTTAAAAATACTTTGGATGATTGTTCTTGCTTTTAAATGCTTTTTTGTGTAGTTTTTAAGGACACTAATATTGTGATATATTGCTGTGCATATCAGTGATTGATATGCATCATCCTTCTTGGGTTTATTCCTTATGCTTTGTTGACCTTATTTGACAGTTGGTTATATAAAGTGGGAACAAATGCCAAACAAAATTAATGTTTTCCAAGGGTCAAGATTGCCTTTTTTAAAACAATTATAAATATTTTGCCTGTTAATGTTTTCTGTAAAATACCAGTTTTAAAATTATTCATTATGGAAAGATCCTGAATGCCCCTCCCCCCTGCTCTCCACACCCACAAAATTTAATTTGTTCCTGGGAATTCCTGCTCCTCAAACTTTGGAAAGACCATATCAGTGATCCATAAGGTATATGGAAACAAGTGTTTCCTCAGCTTTGAGGGCATTGTTAGCAAGGGTTGTGAATTGAGGTAACACATTGTGTTCTTTTAGTGGCAGCAACTCCTGTATTTACCTGTCTGTGCACTTCCCAGTCTCTCTGCATGGTTTAACTAACATTGTACCTCACTAATGTTATCAAAAATCTCCTTTATTGAGCTGACACTAAGTAAGAATGAAGCAACATGCCATGATGCGATGCGACCAGTCATTTGATGTCCCCCAATTATTCAAAATGATGAATAGACAGTCATGTTTACATGGTTGCTGTGTAGTTCCACCAAGTGACCATCTGAAACTAGATGGGAATTGCTTGTCCATTGACAGAAATCTAGATTCAAGTCATGACTTTATGGATGTTAGTTGGAAAATCACTGCTTTGATATCTTGAGTATATTCAATTAGCAGATGTGTACATTATCTGAATTGTTTTATTACCTACTAAGTATAATCTTTTCCAGGGAATGTGGAGCAGCTGCTTTCTTTTCTGGGGCAAATGAAGTGCATACAGTTCTAAAGGTTACATCAACACTACAAATAAATATTTGAAATGAGCACTCATTGTGACTAACCCGGCTGTTTGTTTCTAATTTGTAATGTGAGCATCTTGTATTATCATGTTACCAGGTAATACTTGATGCCACTGAAAATACCGTGTACATACAAGTTAGTAGTCATACAATGTTCTAGCTATTTAATGGCTGTTGAGAAATCTGGGTCATTAGATGCTATCATGTAATATTGCCTGTTAATACATTAGTTGATGGTTATCTTAACTTGTTGGTAGAAAAGAAAGGAAAACTCCTGCAGTCTTTTGATGTGCCCATTTATATAATGTAACAAATGTTAATTCATGTTGTGGTTGAGGGTAACATAAGCTCCTCAGTGTACCAGGAATATTTCTACAACATATTGCCTTATTTGCTTTTTAAAAAAAATACAGGTTGGTTGGTAATTCATCTGTTTTGCTGTATGTAAAATCTAGCTGTATGCAAAATGGTGGCTGTGTTTGCCTAACAACAGTGACTATACTTCAAAGCAACTAATTGCATATAAAGCATATTGGAACATTTGAGATATGATGAGCCTGTATGCAAATGCAGCACTTTTAGGGATATAATTTTATAGAAACGTAGAAACTAGGAGCAGGAGTAGGCCATTCGGCCCTTTGAGTCTGCTCGCCATTCATTATGATCATGGCTGATCATCCAACTCAATAGCCTGCTCCCGCTTTCTCCCCATACACTTTGATCCCTTTTGCCCCAAGAGCTATATCTAACTCCTTCTTGAAAGCATACAATGTTTTGGTCTCAACTACTTCTGTGGTAACGAATTCCACAGGTTCACCACTCTCTGGGTGAAGACATTTCTCCTCATCTCAGTTCTAAATGGTCTACCCCATATCCTCAGACTGTGACCCCTGGTTCTGGACTCCCCCACCATCGGGAACATCCTTCCTGCATCTACCCTGTCTAGTCCTGTTAGAAATTTATAGGTTTCTATGAGATTCCCCCTAATTCTTCTGAACTCCAGCGAATATAATCCTAATCGACTCAATCTCTCTTCATATGTCAGTCCCGTCATCCCAGGAATCAGTCGGGTAAACCTTCGCTGTACTCCCTCTATAGCAAGTACATCCTTCCTCAGATAAGGAGACCAAAACTGCACACAATATTCCAGGTGTGGCCTCACCAAGGCCCTGTACAATTGCAGCAAGTCATCCCTGTACCTGTACTCAAATCCTCTGGCTATGAAGGCCAACATACTATTTGCTTTCTTTACCACCTGCTGCACCTGCATGCTTACCTTCAGCGACTGGTGTACAAGGATACCCAGGTCTCGTTGCACATTCCCCTCTCTCAATTTATAGCCATTCAGATAATAATCTGCCTTCCTGTTTTTGCTATCAAAATGGATAACTTCACATTTATCTACTTTATACTGCATCTGCCATGCATTTGCCCACTCAGTCAGCTTGTCCAAAACACACTGAAGCATCTCTGCATCCACCTCACAGCTCACCCTCCCACCCAGCTTTGTGTCATCTGCAAATTTGGAGATATTACATTTAATTCCCTCATCTAAGTCATTAATATATATTGTGAATAATCGGGGTCCAAGCACCGGTCCCTGCGGTACCTCACTAGTCATTGCCTGCCATTCGGAAAAAGATCCGTTTATTCCTACTCTTTGTTTCTGTCTGCCAACCAGTTTTCTATCCATCTCAATACACTACCCCCAATCTCATGTGCTTTAATCTTACATGCCAATCTCTTATGTGGGACTTTGTCGAAAGCCTTCTGAAAGTCCAAATAAACCACATCCACTGGCTCCCCCTCATCAACTCTACCAGTTACCTCCTCGAAAAATTCCAGTGGATTTATCCAGTTTACTTTATTAACATGTTAGCATTCTGAGCAGGAGAAACCAAAGTCCCTTGTATGCATTTCCTCCTGATTTTTGGCCGTTATGTAAAGATGAGCAACTGAAAAATCTTTCTTCTGTAGTTGGCAAATTTGTAGTCCAGACCATTTTATTGGAGCTTTTATCTGACCAAGTGGGAAAGAATCCTACTCCTCAAACTACCTTTTTTTTTAAATCTAAGAGGTATCAAATCCGATGCATCTATTATGGATAGAGGGGAGTTCTAGTACAGGAGAGAAAATCAGAAGGCAGGGCACATGATAGGTCAGATTTCAGTCAGGAGCTGCAGTTTGAAAGTTACAGAATAATTTACTATAAAAGCATCTTTCATGTCCTGATCCTGGAACAATCTGCATCTGAAAGCACAGCGTTAGTTTTCACACTTATGTTGCCAACAAGTCGAGAGAGAGAGAGGGCACCAACAAGCAATGAGAGAGTGGGAAAGGAGTTGGTGGAGAGGTTGGCGAGGGTGAGACAGGAGGTGAGTGCATGGAGCACTAGCTTCTCAGCACTGGGAAACAAATGAAGGAAAAAGAAGAGTCTGCACAGGCCTCTGTCATGTGGCTTCAAGCTGCCTATTGGCTTACCTCTCCTTGGGTTCTGGCTCAGACAGAAGGAAGGAGAAAAAGAAAGAGAGCTAGAGCACAACATTAGCACAATGAAAACAGTCCAGTAGGCAGAGGGTGATGGATGCATGGCAGCTAGAGAGTTACACAAACAGTGGTTGATATTTGATCAGAAATGGCAGTACTCCTTCACAACCTGACTGGCATTCCTTGGGAAGAGTGTATTTGAATGTATTCTTGAGTTCTTTTTGTTTGGCCATTATTTTGCTTTGGCCCCAAGATCTCTAAATTTTCTGACTGTTTGTCCAACATCCAGTACTGGATCAGCAGAAGTTTCCCCTGCACCCCTCCCCCCACTCCAGGCGTACCCCTGTCTCCCCACCCCCCCCCGACTGTACTGCCCGCCCGCCCAGCCTTAACTCTCCAGCCCTCGACACAAGGCCCCAGGAACCTGCTGCACTGCAGTGTTCTCGCCTGGCCTGAGTCAGAAGGTTGGGTGAGAAAGGGGCAGCCTCATTTCCAGCTAGATAGGAGTGACATGGCAATCCAACTCTGCCACGCCACGAAAGTTACGTGCATTGATTCCTTAAACTGTGTTTTTGAATTTTTTTTCTCTGTTTTCTTTGTTTGGCCATTGTTTTGCCTTGGCCTAAAGGTCTCTAAATTTTCTGATGGCTTGTCCAGCATCTAGTCAGTACTGGATGAGCAGAAATTTGTTCCAGCACTACCTTGCCACCATCTCTCTGGACTCCTCCACTGTTGCCAAATTATCACACTGTTTATCTGACACCCAGTACTTGGTGAGCAGAAATTATTGGGATGCCATTGTCTTCTGTCCTCACTGCAAACTTCATTCCCTCGCTACTGAATCCATCCCTCTCCCTTGCAACTGTCTGAGACTAAACCAGACTGTTCACACAACCTTGGTGTTACATATAATCTCTCGGTGAGCTTCTGAGCACACATCCCTGTAATCACTAAGATCACCTTCATCTAAAGACATTCTCACAAAAGGTAACTGACCAGTTACAGACTTCCACATTGTATCCGTACATGCACATTCTGTGATAAAATATATAAATAAAATCTACTTCTCACTGCCTGTCTATAAATATGTCCTGTGACATGAGTTTGAGTAACATGTTTTATGTTGATTATTTAACATGGAGCTGCCTTTCTAAATGTTTATTATAGAAATCCATTAAGTAAACAGTTGTCTTTGTCAATGTTGCAGGCACCAGCTGCTCAATGCAGATGTGGCCACTCATCCAGCTTTACCTTTTAATTGTATCTCAAGCTCTGTCCACTATCTTGTTTTTCCTCAATTGCAGTTTAAGCTTTTCAGTTTGAATTTGTAAATTTAAGTAGCCCATTACCTATCTCTCATTTTTTGGCAAAGATATACTTTATAAAATATCTGAAAGAACTTACAAAACATTTCAAAATGGCCATCACAGTGCAATAATATTCAAGTTATCTACATAGATCATGTTGTAATCTGAGATGCTTGAATATAATTGTGATGCATATAATCACTGCACATGTTCAATGTGAGTCATACAGCTCTCGGGGGTCAATACAATTCCCAGCCCCTCGGTGCACTATGGCTGAAAGGAAAGGTCTAAGACAGCAACCTTTCCCCATTGCACCTCTGTGGTGGCTGCCTTAAGCTTTAGTGCATCCATCCACACATAGTCCTGGACCTTGGAATGTGCCCGTCTGCAACACTTGGCCGGGGACAATTCTTTGCACCGGAAGACCAGCAAGTTTTGGGCAGACCAAAGAGTGCCTTTCACCAAGTTAATGACCCTCCAGCTGCAGTTGATGTTTGTCTCGGTGTGTCCCCCTGGGAACAGCCCATAGAGCACAGAGTCCTGTGTTAAAGAACCTTGACAAAAACCACTGCATCTCTCTCCAGACCACCTTTGCAAAGGCATATTCCACAAGGAGGTGGACGACGGTCTCTTCCCCACCACAGCCACCTTGAGGACAATGTGGAGACAGGGTGAGATTCCGAGTGTACAGGAAGGGTCTGATAGGGAGGGCCTTTCTCACCACCAACCAAGCTATGTCTTGGTGCTTGTTTGAAAGTTCTGGCAATGAGACCTTCTGCCAAATGACTTTGACAGACCACTCAGAGAGCTATGATCCACCATCTCCTTTTCCCCAGGGCCTCTAGGACGTTGCGTGCAGACCACTGCCTGATGGACTTGTGGTCAAAGGTGTTTCTCTGCATAAATTTTTCCACAAGGGACAGGTATTACGGCACGGTCCAACTACTTGGAGCGTTTTGCGACAGCATGGCCAGACCCATCTTTTGCAGCACCAGGGGGACAGGTAGAACCTCAGCACATAGTGATACTTGGTGTTTGTGCACTGAGGGTCTACACACAGTTTGATGCAGCCACACACAAAGGTGGCCATCAAGATGAGGGTGAAGTTGGGCACGTTTTTTTCCCACTTTACCTAGAGGTTTGTACCTCGTGTCCGTGTGAACGTGGTCTGTTTTTCGACCTCCAGATGAAACGGAAGATGGCTCAGGTGATCACCACAGCGCAGAAGTGAGGAATGGGCCAGACCTGTGCCATGTACAGCAACACTGAGAGTGCCTCACACCTGATGACCAGGCTCTCACCTGCAATGGAGAGGGAATGTTGATCCCACATGCCCAGCTTATTTTTTAACCATAGCTGCTCGCTCCTTCCAGTTTCTAATGCATGTCCTGGGTCTCTCAGAACCATATACCCAGCACCGTCGGGCAGTCTGACCTGACGGTGAAGGGACAAAGGATTGGTCAGCCCAGTTCCCAAAAGAACATGGCCTGGCTCTTGCCACGATTTACCTTGGCATCTGAGGCCAGTTCGAACTGGTCACAGATGTTGATCAGTCTGCACATCAACAGCAGATCTGAACAGAAGACAATGACATCATCCATTTACGGGGAGGCTTTGAACTGAATGCCTCCACTGCCTGGGATCATCACTCCTCTTATGCCTGAATCGTTCCTGATGGGTTCTATGCAACACCCAAACAGGACAGGGGAGAGGGCAGCCCTGCCTGACTCCATATTTAATTGGAAAGCTTTTTGGTTCCCACCTATTGATTAAAACTGTGCTGCTGATGTTTGTGTAGAGCATTTGGATCCAATTGCAGATTCCCTCCCCAAACCCCAATTTTGGAGAGCACATCCACTATGTAGGTGTGCGATATCTGTCAAAGGCCTTCTCCTGGTCCAGGCTGATCAGGTAAGGGTCCACACCCCTGTCCCATACATAGGCAATCGTATCCCTGAGTAGCGCTAGGCTGTCAGAGATCCTCCTGCTGGGTACAGCGCAGGTCTGGGCACTAACCATTCGCTCCCTTTCCAAGTAAGGCTGTATTATTGTGCTGTGACCTGCTGGCTCCTATTTATTGGCTTCGGGCTATCCCCTCTTTACTCCGTGCTTCCACTTGACTCCCTGCTTCTTCACCCATTTGTTGGGTTGCCTGTTGTCTTTCAAATGCATCATAGGGCACTTCTTTTATCTTTGTCAATTAAATGCAACCTGTGCTTTTAGCATCCAAGTGTAAAGGTGAAAGAGGATGTCTGGGGAAGCAAGAACCAGAAGGCAAATAGGAAAACTAACAATTAGGACAGGGGAATACCATAAAATTGGCCTGAAGGTGTTTTTTTAGCCAGGAGCCAAGTGGGAGGTTGGTGCTGGTGAATGGCCCCACTATGAGGTGAGGAACAAGGTAAATTTATTATTGTTTGAGAGAGAGTGCACCAACAAGTAAGGAGAGAGTGGGAAAGGCGTTGATGGGGAGGGTGAGACAGGAAGCGAGTGCATGGAGTACTAGTTTCTCAGTACAGGGAAATCAATGAAGAAAGCAAAAGAGTCTGTACAGGCCTCTGTCATCTGGCTTCAAGCTGTCTATTTCCTCACTTCTCCTTGGGTTCTGGCTCTGGCAGAAGGAAGGAGAAAAAGAGAGCTAGAGCCCAACATTAGCCCAACGAAGACAGTCCAGTTGGTAGAGACCCGCCAGAAACTGAGAGTCCGTTCTAGCGATTTTAATTGACGCATTTTGCAAGTTCATTTTCCAACTGTGGCCACATGCTAGGCTTTCTTCGGTTTACGCATTTTATTCCTAGGAATCTGCCTCATCTGTATAGAGAGCTTCCTCCAGTCTCTAACGTTCTTTTCTGATACCTTGAATTCTCCAACTGTTGCACAATTATTTATCTGCTCTACAATCTCAACAACTTTAAGTTTGATAAAAACAAAAAGCTAAAAGCTACTGCGGATGCTGGAAATCCAAAACAAAAACAGAATTACCTGGAAAAACTCAGCAGGTCTGGCAGCATCAGTGGAGAAGAAATCAGTTAACGTTTCGAGTCCTCATGACCCTTCGGCAGAATTTTTCCAGGTAATTCTGTTTTTAACTTTAAGTTTGAACTAGGCTGTGTATCTGCTGTAGCTTCTCGATACCATGTTGACATATTAGAGGGTGGGACTGGTGGGAATGCAGCATGCACCAGTGAGGTGGTAACCTTGACATCACGTGTTGATGTGAGCAGACGCTTGTTGAACAGCTGCCTTTGATGGTGTGCTATTCTATGATTCTATCAATGACTAGGTTTGCATCACAATGAGTTTGACTTCAGCAATGAGCGGATGGTAAGTACAAAGGGTTTGGATTTTTTGGTCAAAAGTTGGGGGTCAATTTATATACGGGATCAACCATTACTTGAGTATATATGGTAAATCTGTTTTCTCCCTCCATACTTCCATGTTGCAACAAAATAGATTTAGTGTATGATTTGGCCATCTTGTCCACTTTTCATCCACTCATTACATATGATTATCAATAGTTATTGGATAACAAACGCCTTTTAAAAAAAAAAGCAGGAAGGTACTACAAATTTATCTAGAAAGAGCTATCTCATTTTCTGACCGCTTTGATGTGTTCCCATATCTTCCAATGCAAAATCAGTGGTATTGATCCTGTTCCAACCTCCCTTCCAGCAGAAAGCACCACATCTACCTACTACCCTATACTTCAGGACCCAGCCCAGCTCAGGCTCGACATTCTGAGGTCTGGTATGAAGAAGGCACACAGTGCTGCCAGATCAGTTTCTATCGGCCCTCCAATGGCTTTGAGCAATCTGTGTTCGAATGGCTCTCTCCTCATCATTAGCTTTGTTGCCTTCCTGCCCTCCTTTTTTCCTGCCATTCTGGACCTGGTTCCTTTAGGTCACATCCCATTGTGAAAGATCACTGGAGGAAAAGACAACAGTTGGAATGGACCTGCGAGGGACACCTCTACTCAGGCAGTGGATAAATAGAGGGCAAGGCTTGGGGCCTTCGCTCCCTTTCCAGGAGCGGAGACAGCTGGACCTGTGAGGGACACCTCTACTCGGGCAGCGGGCTGAGTTTGAAAAAGAAATCCAGAAGTGACATCACCAGAAAACTGTAAGTTCATTGGTTGGTGAGAAGCTACTGTTAGGGATTGTGTTTAAATAGCTTAAAACTTGAAATACATATCATTTATAAAGAAGTAGCTACTTGGATTTCAATAAGGAACACTAGCAATAGGGAAGTAAAGTGAAATAAAGTAAGATAAAGTTAGCTTAAATGTAATAAAGTTAAGTTACTAGTAATTTATTCTACTTCGTCTACTTACTCTAAGTGTAATAGTTTTTAGAGTTACAGGATGGCGGGTCAGCTCGGCCAAATGGAGTGTACATCCTGCGGTATGTGTGAAGTCGTGGACACACCATGTGTCCCAGCCAAACACATCTGTAGGAAGTGTCACCAGCTGCACAAGCTTGAGCTCCGGATTTTGGAACTTGAGTGGCAGCTGGAGTCACTGTTGTGTATCCAGGAGGCAGAGGACTACGTGGATAGCATGTTTAGGGAGGTGGTCACGCCGCAGATCAGAAGCGTACAGCCAGAGAAGGGGAGGGGGCGAGGAGACGAAGAATGGAAGGGCAATAGTGATAGGGGATTCCATAGTCAGGGGGTCAGACAGGCGTTTCTGTGATAGTAAACATGACTCCAGGATGGTGTGTTGCCTCCCTGGTGCCAGGGTCAAGAATGTCATGGAGCGGCTGCAGGGCATCCTTCAGAGAAAGGAGGATCAGCCAGAAAACGTTGGTACCAATGGCATAGGTAGAAAGAGGGATGAGGCCCTGAAAGCAGATTTCAGGGAGTTAGGAAGGAAATTAAAAAGCAGGACCTCAAGAGCAGTAATCTCAGGATTAGCCCCAGTACCACATGTTAGTGAGCATAGGAATCGGAAGATTGATCGACTAAATGCGTGGCTGCAGAATTTATATAGGAGGGATGGCATCAGATTTCTGAGGCATTGGGACCAGTTCTGGGGCAGGTGGAACCATGGGGTTACATCTTAACAGGACTGGGACTGACCTACTTGCAGGGAGATTTGCGAGTGCCGTTGGGGTGGGCTTAAACTAGTTTGTCAGGGGGGTGGGAACCTGAGGGGTGGCCCAAATTGGAAGGAAGTAAAGTTGGTAACAGGAAATAGTAGTGAGACTAGAAGGCAGGAGAAACAAAGCAGAGCATGGAGTATGCTTAGAATGCGTAATGATGTCAAAAAAGACAAAGTTAAGGGCACTCTACCTGAATGCGTGCAGCATTCGCAATAAGGTAGATGATCTAAAGGCACAAATAGAGGTAAATGGGTATGATATAAATGCCATTATGGAAACATGGCTGCATGGTGACCAAGACTGGGAACTGAATATTCAAGGCTATTTAACATTTAGGAAGGACAGACAAGAAGGGAAAGGAGTTGGGGTTGTGTTAACAATAAGGGATAGATAGGATCAGTGCATTAGTAAGGGAGGATCTTAGATCGGAAGAACAATGTATGGAATCTGTTTGGGTGGATCTAAGAAACAGCAAAGGGCAGCAGGCATTGGTTGGAGTTGTTTATAGGCCACCAAACAGTAGTGGTAATGTGGGGCTTGGTATTAATCAGGTGACGAGAGAAGCATGTAGCATGGGCAATGCAGTAATCATGGGTGGCTTCAATCTGCATATAGACTGGGTAAGCCAATTGAGCACTAATGCTGTGGAAGACGAGTTTTTGGAGTGTGTTAAGGATGGTTTTCTCGAGCAGTATGTTGAGCCAACTAGAGGACAGGCTACTTTAGATCTAGCATTATGTAATGAAAAAGGGTTAATTAATAATCGTGTTGTAAAAGAACTTTTAGGGATGAGTGACCACAATATGTTAGAATTTTACATTAGGTTTGAAAATGAGGTAGTTCATTCTGAAGCAAGGGTGTTAAAGTTGAATAAAGGAAATTATGAAGGCATAAGGGACAAATTGGCTGAGGTGGATTGGGAAAATACATTAAAAGGCATGACTGTACATAGTTCTTTGAAGACTATCCATTGCCTATTTTAGCCTACAGCACCTATACATTCCTTCAAGGTGCAAAAACCCAAAAAAGTCAGTTAACCGTGGCTGACAAAGGAAGTTAAGGATTGTATAAGATTATAAGAAAAGACTTATAAAGTTGCCAGAAGTAGCAGTAAACCTGAGGATTGGGAGTTTTTTAGAATACAACAAACTGATGAAGAAAGGAAGAATCGAATATGAATGCAACCTAGCAAACAACATAAAAACGGACTGTAAAAGCTTCTATAAGTATGTAAAAAAGACCTATTAGCTTTACATCAGCAGTAGGAAAAATGCTACAATCTATTATAAAGGATGTGATAAATGGATGCTTGGATAATCATGATTTGTTTGGGCAGCGTGGATTTGTGAATGGGAAATCATGTTTGACGAGCTTGTTGGAGTTTTTTGAGGATGTTGCTAACAAAATTGATAAAGGAGAGTCGATGGATGTAGTACACTTGGATTTTCAGAAGGCTTTTGATAAAGCCCCCCCACAGAAGGTTGATTAGCAAAATAAAAGCACATGGGATAGGAGGCAATGTACTGGCACGGATTAAGGATTGGCTAACAGAAATTAGGAATAAACGGGTCATTCTCGCTTTGGCAGGCTGTGACTAGTGGGGTATCAAAAGGATCAGTACTTGGGCCCCAGCTGTTCACAATATATAGCAATGATTTGGATGTGGGGACCAAATGTAATATTTCCAAGTTTGTGGATGATACAAAGCTAAACGGGATTGTGTGTTGTGAGGAAGATGTAAAGCGGCTACAGGTGGATTTGGACAGACTTAGTGAGTGGGCAAGAATGTGGCAGATGGAATATAATGTGGAAAAATTTGAGGTTACCACTTTGGTAGAAGGAACAGATGTGCAGATTATGTCCTAAATGGCAAGAGATTAGTAGGGGTAAATGTACAAAGGGACCTGGGTGTCCTTGTCCATAAGTCACTGAAAGCTAACATGCAGGTGCAGCAGGCAATTAGGAAGGCTAATGGAATGTTAGCCCTTATCATAAGAGGATTTGAACTGAGGAGTAGTGAAGCCTTGCTTCAATTGTATAGAAGCTTGGTTGACCGCACCTGGAGTACTATGTGCAGTTTTGGCCCCCTCACCTCAAAGGATGTTATTGCCATAGAGGAGGGAGTGCAACAAAGGTTCACCAGACTTGTTCTGGGGCTGGCGGGACTGTCTTATGAAGAGAGATTGGGGAAACGGCCTGTATTGTCTAGAGTTTCAAAGAATGAGAGTTGATCTCATTGAAACCTACAAAACACTTAAAGGAATATAAAGGGTAGATGTTTCTCCTGGTTGTGGAGTCTAGAACAAGGGACACAATTTCTGAATAAGGGGGGATCCACTTAGGACCGAGATGAGGAGAAATTTCTTTACTCAGATGGTTGAGTGTCTTTGTAATTCTTTACCCCAGAGCGTTGTGGAAGCTCAGTCATCTAGTATGTTTATGGAAGATATTGATAGATTTCTGATTAACAATAACTTAAAGGGTAAAAGGCATTGAAGTGCTCGATCAGCCATGGCCGTATTGAATGGTGGAACAGGCTTGATGGGCTGAATGACCTTCTGTTCCCACGTTTCTAAAATATCTGTAGCAGATAAACAGGGTTGAAGGGTTACAGAAATAGAGCATGGTAACAAAGGGAGATGTATCAACAAAAGAGAGTACCATAATAAAAGAAATGAATAGATATAGGGACTTATCAGAAGCAAAAAGAAACAATAAGAAAGAGAAAACCAAAAGTAATGAGAAAAACTGAGAAAAAAAGGCAGACATATATTTGTGTGGCAAATTCAACAAAGCAGCTTTTCCAGAACTTGATGTGTATGCCAAGTGCTTCCAAGCTGGGCATATGAATTGCAGCAGCATTGACATTTTCCTTGTGCTTTTACGATGGTTTTTAAAGGCAAAAGATTCTGCAAGCAGCATTACTGCAGTCTTTCTGACCTCAACCTTGCTGTCAAAGCCTGTCTCAAGCAGACCTGATCCCTCTACCCACTTTGTAAAATAAACAAAGCCCTCAAGAAATAGCTGCCAGACCTTGTTAAGACATAGCATCTGCTCAACACAATAACACATGAGAGAGACCTTGTTCTAGGTCTAAATCTGTACTGGAATCATATGAGTTTGGATCCAAGTTTCTGTTGAGATGAATAACTACTAGACAAGATTCAGCAGCACAGTTCAGCTAATGCTAATTGCTATGTCTTGTGTGACAGTTGTGAGGCAACAAAATTATGCAATTATTTTCTGTATTTCATTTTCAGGTTTGAAACAGCACAGACTGGTGATTCAGAACTTTATTGCAGCCACATTTGCAACAAGGCTGAGAGTATTAATGTAGAGGAGCACCTTAAATTCAATTCAGCTAGACTGTGAATATTTACAAAATAGATCACAAAATCTACTAAGAATAGTTTCCTTTGAATTACATAGCCTTTAGCATATCTTAATTGAAATTTTTTGTAAAAATCCTTTATATAATCCTGTGCCATATTCAAGAGACAAAGCTGACCCTATTAAAAGGAAATATTTTCTGGCAATGTATCAGAGTCTGCATGCCCCATATTTGAAAGCATGCTGAGCTGTTAGTGGAGTAGCATGAATAGTAGCTGTGCGGGTGCCCAGCTCAGATTCCTTTCACTTTGGAGAAAGGTGTTAGGGTGATGAAGGAAATAATGATATGGTGAACTAAGCTACTGCACCTCTATATTTCAAAATGAGCTCTATAAATGTGAAAAAAAGCGTTCCCTCAGAGGTATCAAAATTCAACACTGGCCACAAAGAAACCTTCGGGCTGCTGGTTGAGATGCATTAAGGACACCTAGCAATGCCATACAGGACTGAACAGTTTTTGTTTGATTGAGTTTGTGTAAATCCTCACATAGTCATCCAATTCAAAATTCAGCCAAAATAAAAACTTGACCGTTAACTGTTTGAGAACTGGCATAGAATTTCAGCACTAAAATTATTGTTTTTTTAAAGCAACAGTTTAACCATATCTGATTTCTGTCTGACAAAATATCATGGTAACATTTGTTTTGTTAGGCCCTTTGTGATTTATTTTTAACTTTAGTTACTTGCCATTCATTCTTTGCATTTTTCTTTTGAATAATTTTAAGCCAAGAGCCCTTGTAAAGAACAAACTCCAATATACAATTGAGCAGTACTGCCAGATCATTATTTAATACAATGATACAGTTATGAAAGGAGTGAAATTTGATTTACACAAGTGGATTAAGATGATAAATTAGCAGGTAGTTGTTTGTGATTAGTATTTGGAATTGTTTATTTATACATTCTATTTATCTCATGTTGAAAGTAAATATTGTTCATTTGTTGCCAAATGATGAGGTATCCTGAGCAGAATTATGCCATGATGACAGTGTCCATCCTTGTTTTAAAATCTATTCTACAACCCCTTTTTGCTGCTAATTTAGCTGGATTATATAGGACCTGATTGAAAGCCAAGGGTAACCGCTAGAAAAGAATGTCAGCGGTTATCGAGGTGAGGACGTGAAGGGTTGCTATTAATTAATAGATAAAGAGAGAAATTTGTTTGTATTATGCCTTTGCAAAATCCTTCACGCCCAATGAAGTGCGATTGAAGTGTAGTCATTGTTGTCATATAGGAAAATGTCAGCCAATTTGCGCATAACGAGATTCCACAAACAGCAATATGGAAAATCACCAGATAATCTGTTTTAGGAATGTTGCTTGAAGAGTAAATGTTGGCCACAACACCAGGAAAATTTCCTCCTTTTCCCTGAATAGTACCGTAGGATTTTTTATGTCAATCTAATGGGGTTATAGCTCAAAGGTGAGACCTTCAACAGCATAGCACTCCTTTAGTAATCCATTTATGAGCCAACCTGGATTATGTGCTCAAGTCTCTGAAGTGGGACTTAAAAATATGATCTTCCGACTCAGAGGCAAGAACGCTACCGCTGGATACTGGATGGTGTAGATTTGCTGAGGGAACAGTTCTGGGTGCATTCTCTTCCCTCATGTTAGACATATACATACAAAATAATAACCCTGTAAGAATGTGTTATAGGGCAGTATGACTTGGAGCACAGAACAAGTGAATTTAAAAAGGTTGGTTTTTCTTTTTATATTTATTGGATGATGGTTTTGATATTTCATACTCAAACTTCTGCTGGTGTGTGAGCACTTTACCGCACACATTGTTAAAACTAGTGAATTAAATATTCAATTGTTGTGACTTCTCAAATAATTGTTGAATAAAGTAAAATGTTGCAGAGGTAAGTGCTATTTATTATAATCATAATATAGGCTGGAATTTTATGCCTTCCCTTTCATCACGGGATTGAGCTGGCAGGCAGGAAGGGTGGCATAAAATCGGGTGGGATGGCAGGGACACCATGCCTGTCGCTTACATGTCACAGGTATTTTACCAGTAGTGGGGTAGGTTTCAAGTTGCCTACCCTGGGCCAATTGAGGCCCTTAGGTGGCCAATTAATGGCCACTTACGGGCTGCCTCCTGCGGCTGCTGGTAAAATAACCAGTGGTGGGGGGTGTCCATGCAATGTGGTGAGGCAGCCAAGTATACCTTGGCTGATTGGCCGTGGCCTGAGGTTGGGGGCAGGGGTCCCTCCTGTTTGGGAACGCTGTGTTTTCTTACCCCCATCTAGCATCCTAATCACCCTCTGCCACCCTGGGCCTGTCTGACTACCCCCAGCAAGGCTCCACTTACCTTGTATTTTGGTCTCCAGCAAACATCTGGGTTGAGGATTGCTGTGGGTCTCAGCAGTGGCCACTACTCCCAGTGGTGCTGCTGGGACAGCAGAGTTGTTGGAGGCCTCCTATAGGAGGATAGAGTGAGCCACACAAAATTGGGTTGTAGTTTCCTGAGTTGACCTCGCCCAACTTTCCAGCCAGTGAGTGGGGCCACCACCGCCGTGTGAAATCCTGGCCATGGATATTTATTTAAATACAGACATATGTTATTTAGTAGCCCACCTAGATCAACATAACAAAATTTAAGTGAGATAATAAAGTGTAGGAGCACCTTTAGGCATTAGTGGAAATGCCTAGCTTGTAGTTCCGACTAGAAAATGGCAGATTTTGGAAAATAATTTATACTTTTCCAGTATTAGAACATGTTATTGGTTAAATATGAATAATTTGTATAATTTATTTTGCTTTCAGATTCTGGAGCTGTTTTTACATTTGGCAAAAGCAAATTCTCAGACAATGTTCCCAGCAAGTTCTGGCTGAAAAATGACAAAGCTATCTCTATCAGCTGTGGGGATGAACACACTGCATTCATAACTGGTGAGTTGTTGGCTCCAACTTGGAATTGATTTATTTATTTCTCTGTATGCAAAGATGAGACAGAATTTTTTTTTGTTTTGACTGTTTAACTAGAGCAACAGATAAGGATCACGGAAATAAAGCTACAGTTTTTATTGCTTCAACATCCTTTGCAAGAAGAAAAATCCATTGACAATATTTTGAAGGCAAGCATGTCAGGATGTTATTTCCAGGTGCACACAACTTATTGAACCATGATTGTCCTCCTAAAATATAATTGTTTGGGAGAGAGAAAAATGCACACATGGTACTTTTTGCATTCATCCTGGAGCCTGACTTCATTCGTTTTGGTTAATCTATGCACGGGAGAGTGACACTCTTCCTAGAGAAATGGCCAAAGCTCTGTGTTGTAAGTTCTGTGAGAATTGTAATCTTTGAGTTAATACTGTTGAGTTAAACTTCGAAATTTACTTGAGAATTTTCATCATCCAATCAATCAACCAATCAGGATTCAAATGCCAGCAATACGGTGGGATGTTGAGTTTTTAATAAGAGTTTAAGATGGGATATAACATTACTAGTTATACTGCAAAAACATGACCTTGACAACTAGTGGGCACCAGCCCAGATCAGGCAGGATGGCTGGCATGTATCAACAGCTCTTTTGTCTCTTCACTTTTTCTCTTCGCAGTACTCAAGTCGTCTTGACTTCTGGAACCCCTCCCAAAGGTTTGACTGGAGTCTTCCTTAGTGTTTTTGTCCACCACCTACTGCAATGAACCCTCCCAAAGTGCCTTACTTTATGCTCTTTTTCAGAGGTGGATGCCTGGATGGATTATTGGCAAAGCCTTTTAGCCACGTAAAGATTTACTTTTTTTAAAAATACCTTATAGAGCGTTGAGTTCTTTATCCAAACTTTGGGTTGAACATCCCGCCGTTTGATGTCACTCACCTGCCTACTTTTTTGGCCAAGCTTTTGGTCACCTGACCTAATCTTTCCTCGTGTGACTCAGGGTCATACTTTGTTTTATGATGCTTTTGTGAAGTGCCTTGAAATGTCTCATTATGTTAAAAGTGCTATATAAATAGAAATCGTCATTGTTCCACTGAAAGCAAAAGGTGGGCAATAATGCCAGAAGCGAAGCCTTAACTGCTGTGTTTCCCAAGTCTATGATGAATATGAAATACAAAATACTGCAGATGCTAGAAATCTGAAATAAAAATAGAAAATGCTGGAAATGCTCAGCAGGTCAGGAAGAATCTTTGGACAGTGAAATGGAGTTAACTTTTCAGGACGATGACATAGTAGCAGAAATGCAGCAAAAATGACAATCAAGACTTGCATCATTCTGAACTAGGAGGAAATCTACCATGCAATATGATTTTTTCTAATTTAGCAATTCTTTTACTTTCTTTCCTCTATTAAGATGCCCTTTTCTGATCATTTGCCCTAATATCTCCTATGTGCCTCAGTACCAAATTTTGTTCATTAATCCTCCTGTGATTCTGCCTGAGGCATTTTATGATGTTAAAGGGATGATGTTATAAGTGGAAGTTTTTGTTGTTGTGGATTGGGTGTGGGGTGGAATACTTTCCTTGAATTTTTGGGCCTAAGGCTTTTTCTTTATATGTATTTTTAAATTGTCAGCCCTTTCTTTACCTTCACCAATTATTTTAACCTGAAAAGATATTAAGATTATTTCAAGAGAAAAAAATACTCATGCAATTGGAGGTTTGGTTATGAACATTTGTTGAATATTTTACTCCCAGGCTGCCACCACTGACGCTTTATATTAGATAGCAGGAGATTGCTGGCCTGAATGTTTTCCTATTCCACCCTCACACAAAAGGATCCTGTTGTATTGATGCATTTGAACCCTGCATCTCTTTGTAAGATGATCTGAAGGGGTTAGTGGCTCCAATATTCTGTTATTTTGCTAGCTTCACACTGGGGATGTCAAATCATGAAACAAATTTGAGACTGTAAGATCTAAGCAGAAAATTAGATGAGGTGACTTTGGGGAACGTCATGCCAGTTGATGGATACCTGCCTCCTTTCATCAATCAATTCAGACATGAGACACAGACAGATCAGATGTTCAAAGATTTGTATACTGAGGAAAAATGTGAAGTATGGAATCAAGAGTCACATAAGACATACTTGTTTTTTTGACAGAAAACGGCAAGTTATATATGTTTGGGAGCAACAACTGGGGTCAGCTAGGTTTGGGAACAAAGAATACCATCAACAAACCCACTTGTGTAAAAGGTAAGTTATTTTGCCCAAACTCTCCTTTATGAACTTATGACACCCAGTGTTTCTGATTCCATAATTTTTAGTTTATATGACAGAAACAATGACATAAAAAGCTCAGAGTTCCTTTGTGCAATTTGTTTTCTTAAAATAATATGGCAGAAGTATTGTATCAAATTCATTCTGACTTTACTTTGTGCTGAAAGTTGTCCAATATTATATTTGTTTACTGTATTTAGTAATATCAAAATATGAGAAATCCAGTTTGTCAATGTCTTAACATTGTTAAGATCTGGTTAGGGACTAGTAACTTATTTTAATAGTAGACAAAATTTGACATCCCAGATAGTTACCAAGTGAATAAAGCCACAAGATTCCACTGTTTAAAAACAAACAAACAGAAGAACTTTTATTATACATGAGTCAACAAACCAACCAGTCAATACTATCAATCCTATACTCTAACACCCAGAGTTATCATGAGTTAAACATGAATTAACCAGCAAACTGTGGTCAAGTATATACAATAAATTGCACACTAAAAGGCAGACACAACCGAGACAGATCCCACAAATTTTTCTAGCAGCCCACCCAGATGTCAGTGATCACTGTGAGTCACAAAGTCCTTCCAACTCTACCTTTCTCATGAGGGATTTCAGCTCCTCTCCACTGAGGATTTGGCCTCTGATTTCCCTCCAACAGCAGCTTCAACTCTCCCTGGAAGCCCTCTTGCTTCTTCTGCCTCCAATGAGTTGTCAGGCAATAGGACTCAAACTCAGAATGCCCCAATGGCTTCTCACCTCCCAGCCTCTCAATCTCCTCTCGAGACTGCATCTCACTGGGTTATTATTTCCCAGCCCCATCAGTCTACACTTGGTCAGCAGTAGAGGGATGGAAGGGGTCATCAACACTGCTATCAAGCGGCACTTGCTTGCCTACAAGAGCAAGTCAGAGGCTAGGAATGCTGTGCTGAGTAACTCATCTCCTGACTCCCTGAAGCCTGCCCACCATCTGCAAGGCACAAGTCAGGAGTGTGATGAAATACTCGCCACTTGCCTGGATGAGTACAGCTCCAAAAATACTCAAGAACCTGACACCATCGAGGACAAAGCATCTCACTTAATTGGCAACTCTTCCACAAACATTCACTCCTTCTACCACCGATGATCAGTGGCAGCAGTGTGTACCCTTTACAAGATGCACTATAGAAACTCACCAAGGGCAGCAGCAGCATGGAAACATCAGCGCCTGGAAGTTCCCCTCTGCTCACCATCCTGACTTGAAAATATATTGCCATTCCTTCACTGTCGCAATATCAAAATCCTGGAGCTCCCTCCCTAACAGCACTGTGGGTGTACCTATACCACATGGACTGCAGCGGTTCAAGAAGGCAGCTCACCACCACTGCCTTAAGGGCAATTAGGGATGGGCAATAAATGCTGGCCCAGCCAGCGAAGCCCACATTCTACGAACGAATAAAAAAAAAGCTTCACGTAGCTGGCCCCTCCTCCCCTCAGCTCCACCCAGGTGACGCTTTTCCTGTGCTCCAGATCCCCAGCTGCACTGCTGAGAACTTCCTTCTGCCAAGTCTTGTCATGTGGGCTCTCTCTTCATTCTGCACACCAGGTCATGTGAGCAAGCTTTTCGGGCCACCTCCCCTTGCAGGTGCACTGCTGCCTCTGGCCAAGCCCTTCAGCTTCTGTTCTGAGGCAGGATCTGGAGGCTGATGGTCTCCGCCTGCAGCTGGAACCGAATGAAATGTGAACAAGGCTCTCAGCTTGAATTAAGCAGCAAAAAAAATCTCCAATCCATCCCTGAGTGGCTGTCTAAAGGAGACCTGGAAACGGAACATGTGTGGCCTGTGTGTCCACCCCCCCCCCCCCCCCCCCCCCCCACCCCGCTCTGCACTTGCATTGGAGCCGGAGGCTTGCTGGGAGGTGTAGCCCTTCGCTTCCACCCCGAAAACACACACAAGCAATTTAAAGAGATGGATTCCCTCACAATATGCCAATACATTTGCCAAACCTTTCTCAATTCATCACTTTAAGTTATTCCTACCACTGCTATCAGCTGTGATAAAATGCAAGGATCAGTATTTGATCATTTTGTTGATACCTTTTAATGCTTTCTCCAGAGACAATCTACATTTGGAAAGATCTATTATTGTAAATCTGGGTATTTCCCCAGTTCAGGTGAGCATAGTATGAAAGTTCACAAAATAGGTAATGCTTAAAATTTGCACAAAAAACCTTTGCAGAATTAATGTACGATATTAATGATTCAGAACATTACCTGATTGCATAGGGTTTAATGTGATAGTAGTAGTACAGTGATCATGCATTATTAAACTTAATATGAGCTAAGATAAACCACCACCACAGGAAAAGAAAAGTGGACGAGTTAGGACTCTATATTGTAGTGCCTTTTATAAGGAAAGGATTATTTGAGGTGTAGCTATATTAGCAAATGTGGCAGCCATTTGTATATCCCTTGGTTTCACTAACAGCACACGAGAGGAATGCCCAGTTTTGGTAGTATTGGCTGAGGAATAAATGTTGATCTGGACATTGGGAAACTCTCCTACTTTTTTCCTCAAATAATGGCACAGGATCTTTTATGTCCACCTAAATGGACAAGCAGAGCTTGGTGTAACATTTCAGCTGAAAGATGTTTTCTAACTTCAAAGCCCTAGCCTCCAAACTGCACTAAAAAGCCAGGTCAGAATATTTGCCCATGCCCATAGTGGGACTTGAATTTGCAACCTTTTGACTCAGATAAAAATGCCACCACTGATCCAGGCAGATACTGGTATGCAACATTAAAAGGCAAGGAAAGAGCTTAAACAGGCCAATGGTGAGATGGTGGAAATCCAGCAAATTTAAGTTCAAGGTAACTACATTCCAACAAAATAAACACAGATTAAAGAACTGTGACCCTAAATTATCTACTAAAGCAGAACAAAAAGAAGTTCGGTAGAAAAACAAATTCTAGAGGAAGGTCAAGAACACCACTATGCAGAATTTGGGACAGTGCAAGAAATGTTTAAAAAGAAGCTGACAGCTAGAGCCAATGAGGGAGATATAAAGTAGCATAACTGTAGAAGGCAAACATAAGAATTTGCATTCATTTAAATGGCTTTAGTAAATTGCCCCAGGGTGCTTCATAGGAGTGTTAATTAAACTTTGACACCAAGCCACTTGAGCTTAGCACAGAAAACCAAAAACTTGATTAAAGTGGTGGGTTTTAAGGAGTGACTTAAAGTAGGAGTAAGAGGTTGAGAGGTGGGGAGGTTTAAGAAGGGCATTCCAGAGCTGGGGCCTAGACAGCTGTAGACATTTCCTCCAGTGATGGAGCAATTAAAATTGGGGATGCACAGGAGACCAGAATTGGAAGATTTCTGAGGGTTGCAGGGATAGGGAGGGCTGAGGTCTCTGAGGGATTTGGAAACAAGAATAGAACTTTTAAATTGAGGCGTTGCAGGACCAGTAGTGAATCTAGGTCAGTGAGCACAGGGGTGATGGCTTTGATATCATTTACATGAATGCCACAGATGGGCTTAAAGTGCTCAAAACCAGTAAATTCCTAGGGTCGGATGCTGTAATAGCGAGGGTGTTAAGTGGGACTAGGAACAGCATTTGTAAACTACTAGCAATCATTAGAAAGGAGTTATTTAATACTAAAGTGGAAACAAGCCAATGTGATACCTCTTTTTAAGAAGAGCAGTAAAAAACGCTAGGCTTGCATTGGTTTCAAGCAAAATAATGGAATTGATATGAATAATAATCTACTATATAGCAGACGGCATAGTTTCAGAAAGGATAGATCATCCTCGACTTTTTTGAGGACGTGACAACTCAGGTTAGTGTTGGAAAGCCCTCTGGTATTGTGACCCTAGACTTCCAGATAGTATTTGAAAATGTAATTGGAGAGGAAGAGGAAACGACAGATGGGTTGACAGTTTTCTTTTGTGAGAACAAAGATGGCAATTTGAAGGATGTAGAGGCCATGCCAGAGGATAAAGAAGGTTAAATATGCCAACAAACATCTGAGTGAGGAAATTTGTAGGGTCATTAGGAGGGTTTGAGTGGTGGACTCATGGATGTGAAAACTTTAATAGTAGCAGGGGAAATGGTGGAGAAACTATGGAATGAAGACAGTGGAGACCACAGCATATCTTGTAGAAGACAAATATGAAGTTGTAGTCGACAGAAATAAAAATTAAAACAATTAACCTGGATGTTCACTATCATCAGCTGCTTCATCAATGACCCTCTCTCCATCATAAGATCAGAAGTGGGAATGTTCATTGTCAGTTGCACAATGTTTAGCGCCATTCTCGACTCCTCAGATACTGAAACAGTCTGTGCCCATATGCAATAAGACCTGGACAACTTTTAGGCTTGGACTGATAAGTGGCAAGTAACATTCATGCCGCACAAGTGCCAGGCAATGACCATCTCCAACAACAGAGAATCCAACCATCGTCCTTTGACATTCAGCAGCATTACCATCACTGAATCCCCCACTATCGACATCCTGGGGGTTACCTCTGACTAGAAACTGAATTGGACCAGCCATATAAATACTGTGACTACTAAAGCAGGTCAGAGGCAGGGAATTCTGTAGAGACTAACTCACCTCCTGACTCTCCAGAGCCTGCCCACTATCTACAAAGCACAAGTCAGGAGTGTGATGGAATACGCCCCACTTGCTTGGATGAGTGCTGCTCCAACAACACTCAAGAAGCTCAACGTCATCCAGGACAAAGCAGCCTGCTTGATTGGTACCCCATCAACCCTTCCGACATTCAGTCCTTCCACCCCCAATGCACAGTGACAGCAGTGTGTACCATCTACAAGATGCACTGCAGCAACTCACCAAGGCTCCTTTGACAGCACTTTCCAAACCTGCGACCTCTACCACCTAGAAGGACAAGGGCAGCAGATGCTTGGGAACACTACCACCTGCACGTTTCCCTCCGAACCATATACCATCCTGACTCAGAGCTATATCACTGCTCCTTCACTGCCGCTGGGTCAATACCCTGGAATTCCCTCTCTAGAAGCACTGTGGGTGTACCTATACCGCATGGACTGCAGCCGTTCAAGAAGGCACTCACCACCTTGAGGGCAATTGGGGATGGGCAATAAAAATGCTGCTCTAGCCCCATGAAAGAATTTAAAAATAAGATTTACTAGGATGCTGCGTTTCATTGTAAATAATACCATAGATATCTTGAATCATGCCTATGCAAGAAGTGTGATAGTCATGCTATTAAATTGTTGGAAGTGGAGCAATAATAGTTTGAGTGCTATTCATTTCTCATTTGCAAAATTGTAATGTTTGTGTAAAAAAGCAGCCTTTTGCAAAGAAAATATACTGCCCCATTGGAGCAAAATTATTTATTTTTGAACAATATATATTGCAGTTTTAAGATGAGAACAGAATTTTGTGATAAATGTGTTCTATTTCAGCACTGAAATCAGAGAAAGTGAAACTCGTTGCCTGTGGGAGAAATCACACATTAGTTTGCACAGGTATGATGGACCAGGTGATGCTGGTTTTTCAAATAGATTATTATGAATATAGATGTTTAAAACTGTAAATATTTGATCCAGATTGCAAACAAACATGAAATATGTCTTTGATCTAGTAATATTAAAATAATCATGTTTGTAGTTACTTCCTGCCTACTTTGTTCATACACTTTTTTTCTATTATAAATTTAAATGGACATTTATAATAGAAACTGCCTATGTAAACTTGTCATACTGTGATTGCAACCTCCCAATAGCACTGGTGCTGCAGCACCTTAGTTTTGTACCGCCAAGGTCTTCAGCCTAAACTGAAAGGAAGCATTATATTTCCTAACCAACTCTGCTCCCCAATATCTATAACATTTAAGTTTATCAAATCTGCATGTATATCCTATCTACATTGCTTGATTTCATTTTGCTAAGTTTTCCTCGCACTTTGTCAGTTTTTACCATTATCGGTTCTTAATATCTACATTCATAATGGGATTTGCCTTTGTTGGGCTGTAATTACACAATATAGACACTGCATATGTTGTATGGGGATAATTCGTAACCTCCTTTCACAGATCTTCCACCACTTTGTTCTTTGGTAGGATAGCACAAAGATGTGAACCAGGAAACACATCCTTGGTGATCACGGCAACCCCACAGCCATTTTGCGCTGCAAGGAGCGTTAATTGGCTGGAGACAGGGTTTCCGCCCCTCAATCGAGCACAAGTCCCACCTCAGAGCTGCTGGCCAATCTGATTGGCTGACAGCTCTGCAGATTGAGCAGCGCCAGTGGCAGCAGTGGCCAGACTGGGACTATAAGCAGCCCCCAGATTCTAAGCCCTGGATTCCAGGACCAGGTAAGTGTGGGGGTCTCGCAGCGAGGAGAGGAGGTAAAGTCCGGAGGGAATGGGGGAAGGGGGTGGGTGTCTTGATGGAAAGGCCAAGGGAGAAGGGAACACCTATGGTGGGGTGGGGGGATGGAGCTGTGTTGGTGGGAGAGGGCGCCGGATGTGGAAAGGGGGTCTTGAGAGAGGCACATTCAATTTCCTGCCCAAGGCGTGAGCAGGTTGACCTGCCGGGCTTCCCCCTGAACTACTCCTGCCAGCCCATGTAAAATTGTGGACAGATTGCAGGTGGCTGGGAGGGTGGCAGGAAGGCCACCCAAGGAATTTTATGGACCACCCGTCCCTTGCCCCATCTGCAAACCCGCTGGCAAGGACTGTAAAACTCTGCCCTAGGAGACTTCAAGGCCTAACTTTTTTTTCATTTAATATATTTGCTTTTAAGTTTTGGTTTGTTTATGTATATATAATATTTGTGCCCAAAAGTGACCCTTTTTGACATATTTACTGCCTTCAGGGTTTGTGCTGTCTTTCATCATGGGCTTCTCCTGATGCTCACCATTGACATTCCCCCTGCTTTCCCCTCTGCCATTTCATAGGTAACAAACATGTCCCTGGATTCTCTCTCAGTCCATTAAGGACTGACAGGCGGATGTCGGGTAGGGTTAAGGAAAAACTCCAGGAAAACAAGGGATTAGAATTGGCAGGTTGATACACCTGCTGGGAATATTGTAAGACACCCATATGGCATTAAGCAGTTACTTGGTTGGTTTTAATGTTAAAAATGACTCTAATATTACTCCAAGCCAATCATCAATAAGATGAGAGGAATCGGAGAAAAAATGTTATTTATTTTCAACCATCCACTTGTTGGCATGGCAGTAAATTTTTTTAAAGCATTACATTTTTTTGTATTTTTCAACTTCTGGTTCCTGTGAGCCTCCCTACTGTGCTTTCCTTCAAATTGCCCATCATGCTATTTTAGCATGCTAAAGTCTACATGTGCTGCTTTCTACTTCTGTTGGCTGTCTCCTTTTATGTCCCAGTTGCTCTTTCTTGAAACAACGAATACATTATTTACAAATAACCTAATTTTATTTCTTGGTTCACATTCAACCTGTCCACCGTGGCACATTTTTCTATGTTAATGATGCTATTTAATTCAAGTTATGGTTTGTTTCCCTTTCAAGTATATACATATGATTTTACTAACTGTTGACTGTCTGCACCCCATTTAAAGAATATTCTCACTGTGCTTTGAAAAGTGTTTTTCTTTACACATTACTCTGTTCCTCAAAGTAAACATTTTCATCAGGGCTGCCTTTTACTGATGTTGCCGTCTCTTTCAATGAATTCTGTTTTCATCCCAAGCTTTCATGTCAAAATCTTTTTGTTCTGTAATTTCCCACTTGAACTAACCTGTGTCTGGTGCTCTGGGAGATCAATCAACGTGTTATTATTAAAAATCTGTCTGTCTATACTTTCTGTTTACACTTTCTGTTTACATTACTTGACTTCCTTTTGTCATGTTTTTATTTCATTTTGTTTTTTTTCCATATGAAGTTCCTATGCCCACATTTCTAATGTATTTTGCCTATTCTAGTATGTTTTTCCTGTGCAATGCATTAAAATCTTGCGCCTACATGTATTTACTGTCAGCATCATTCTGTTTAAATTTCTATATCCTCATTTATAATTGGAACTACCTGTATAAATATGTCATCCTGTAATTACACCCAGCTGCGTTTAAAATGGAGACTGAATTACATCTGTCCATCCCGGTTCACTTAGGCACCTTGAGCTTACCTCCTCTGTACTGCAGAATAGACAGGGCCTTGACTGCAATGCTATGGGAGATTGACCAGTATAAAAATGAATTCTTACTGCTTCAGCTGGCCCTATCATTTCTAAAAATCAGAAACATGCATGGATTTCTGGTATGGCATCAACCTGTCTGTTTGTGATTGAAGTATCTCCCTCAATTTGTTTTTGTATATCTGTTTTGTACTGTACAACACATGAAGTCTAACTTAGAGTTGACAGTCTTGTCTGGGCCAGGCTAAAATATTCATTTTATGTTGTGCATTAACAAAGATTGGCTTTAAGTGGGTGGAACAGCTATTGCTTTTTAAAGATGAGCTTGACAATACTTGGACAAGGGAATATAAGTCCAGTTATGTATTTTTTTTTCAGAACCTTGTTTTGGCTGTTGTTTCCTCAATTCCACCCCTTTGTGGGTCGGATCTTTTCTTCCCATGTTTCAGCCAATACCAACCATTGTTTATCTTAAAGACCTAAAAAATAAATAAATAAAGATGAAATTACAAGGATCGTGTATTCTCTGCCTCTGAAGGCAGTGGAGGTGGGGGTCATTGAATATTTTTAAGGCAGAGGTAGGTTCTTGTTAGGCGAGGGAATCAAAGGTTATCGGGCTAGATGAGAATGTGGAATTCAAAACAAAAACAGATCAGCCATGATCTTATTGAATGGCGGAGCAAACTTGTGGGCCGAATGGCCTACTTCTGCTATTTCATATGTTTATATGTTCTTAAGAAATGACCAATCTATCTGTTACAGAACAAGGAAATGTTTATGCTACTGGTGACAACAGTGAAGGACAGTTGGGCCTGGGAGATACTGAAGGAAAAACAACATTTCAACGTGTAGAGTCCTTCACAAATAAGCGAAAAATAAAACATCTGGCAGCTGGATCAAACATTTCAGCAGCTTTAACTGGTGAGAGATTTTGAAACAGTATTGAGGCTCATTGTGAATTATTAACTATTTGAATTATGGACAGGATTGACTTCATGGTGTTTACCTGTGTCTCTTCAGAATATTTCCTTTCATTATGCCTTTTGCTATTTAATCCTCATCATGTCCTTTATGTCTGAAAGTGTCCTGCTACATTCATGTTTTAATTTACAAATCTGAAATGAACATCAAAATCAAGTGCATTGTTTCCCTGACCCTCAAAGAAGGAATACTGTGCTGTCATAAGACCATCCATAAAATCATGCACTTCACACAACACATGTATGTAAATTGAACCATCATTTCTGTGCTGGCTCTTTGCTAGAGCTAGACAAAACTACATCAAGCTCTGATGAAGTTGACCTGAAACTACTGTTTCTCTTGCCACAGATGCTGCCAAACCTGGCTTAAGTTTTTTCCAGTATTTTCTGTTTAGATTTCCAAAACTACTCCCAATGGCTTGCTTTGTTGCATAGCCCCATGTCTTTCCCCCTTTAATTGATGTAATTGTCTCTGCTTTAAACATTCCTTGTGGCAAAGCAATTCATGCTCTAACAACATTTATGCTCTAACAATATTTATGCAAGCCCCTCAAGCTCCTTGTGACTATTTTAAATTGGTAGTTACTTGTTGCTGATGAGTGAACTAGGTGAAAAATATTTACTTATTCACCCGATCAAAAACCTACATGATTAAAGCAAAAAAGCTTTACTAAATCTCTTGGCTTCCCTGCTGGTCCCAGTATCACAGGTCTCCTCTATAATAACTGTAATTCCTCATCCCGGCATCACCTTTATGCTGTCTGTGATCTATGGTCTTAATTCCCTTTTTACAATGGGGTGGGGGGGGAAGGCAGAATTGTACACTGTACTCTAACTGTGGTCTAACCATGGCATGTACATGTAAGCACAGCCTCTTTACTCTGTGTGTATTGTCTTAATTTTAAAAAATGCATTTGGTCATGTTTTTAAAGAAGTATGTATTTTTACCCATAAATCTCTTTGCTCCATCAACTGTTTTAGCATCTTTCCGCTGAACCTTTACTCCCATTCTTCAATTTTCTTTTTAAAATGCATTAGCTCACACTTCCTATTTCAGTGTAATCAATAAATGTCAAGATTGTGCTCCATATGTCCAAGTTCAAATCTTCCATATGGACCCAGTACTGATCTCCAGGGTACAATACGTACAACTCTTTGTCCAGTCCAAACAAAACTGATCATAACCATTTGTTTCCTGTCTTGTCAACCAAATGTTCATACTGCTACATTTCTCTTATTTAGTTACTGGTACTTCAATAAAAGGATACAACTTGCCCAGTTTCAACAATATTTGAAAAACTGTGAAATCGATTTGACTGTTTGCTTGCTGACGGCTCATTCATTTAATTATAAAACCCTCTGAAGAGGAAGTTTGGTGAAATGAATCACCACAATTGTTTCACCTTGGAAACCTGGGTTTGAATTCATTTTGGATTGATGAGACAAAAGTTTCCTCTTTCAGTGTTGGCTGAAAGATTTATATTGAAATAAACCTGGCAGTCTTGAACCAACTCCTAATGGACACAGATGCCCAGCATAATCTGGTATTTTCATTCAGATGGGCCATAGTAATACATGTTAAAGAGTGCATTCACAGTTCAATTATAGTATTGATCTGAGGCACTTTGTTGCCGGATATGATACCGGAATGACATTGAGTGATATTCTGTGGAGGAGATGGTCTCATTCTGCTTCCCTTCAACGTCAGCTTTGGCCTTGATGCCTAGATTACAAGTCAAGTTTATTGTCAGTGCAAAGTGATTTTGACATTGCACCATGCTAAACATGTTGGGTGTGAACAGAGTGTTAAATAATCTGTGGAAAGAGACCTTCTGTCATTTGAAACCAGCAAATGTTCATCACAGCTGTAACTGGCGGATTTTGACATTACAGATAATGGTTATTGAGACCACATGACGTCAGACCACTACTGGACCTTGGAGACAGGTTTCTGGTACATTGTTTTGAGAGTTGTAGCTCCTTAGAATATGTTTTAGTACGAATCACTTCAGAAAATTTTAATAATTATTGAAGGTGATTTCTACTACTTAACAGTAATGTTTATTTAAAATGTTACCTTTTTAAATGAAGGTTGCTGCCATTCTTGTGGTTTTGATTCTACAGTTGCATTTGTTTAAAAACTAAAGAGAAAAGCGCCAAGAGGTTGTGAAAGAATAGAGCTCATGTGCATTTCATGTTTAAAATTAAATTCATGAAATAAAATAGTCCAGGAGAGTGCTACACATCCTGTATAATTTAGAGATTTAGATCTGTACCACAGGAATGAGACCAGAGCATTTGGCCATCAAGCCTTCTAGATCATGCTCTTCAGCAACTTACTGGCCTTTCACTGCATCTGTTAATACCCTTGGATACCCCAGCACTTAACACCTGTCAAACATTTCAATTTACTTTGCATCTATGGCCTTTTGGAGTTGTCCATTTTAGATTCTCAAGATTTGCTAATAACAAGTTTAGTTTAAATTTTAAGATGCTGTCTTGTTCTAGATTCCCTTTCTAGTTTGATGAGTTGTTCTCTATCTGGTCAATTTAATTTACTACTTTAAACACCTCAGGTCAACTTCCTCAACACCGAGGATAAAACTCAAGTTTATCTAGTCCCATAGCCTCATCCCTTCACCCAGCTACCATCCTGGTGTACTATTGGTCAACTTTCTTCAAAGTCCACTATATCCTTCCTTAGTGAGATGCTTAATACAATTGAACATAATACCCCAATTGGCTCTGACCGGTGTTCTGTGAATACTTCATGTGATGAAGCTCATAGCACCCTTTTAGCCTTTTTGTTGCTTTTTGTAATTTAAACCCAGTTTGTAATGGCTTAAGTACATGGACCCCTGAATCTCTTTGTTCGTCAACACCACCCACCCACCCATCCAGCAATTTCTGATGCATAATATATCCTTAGTGCTATATTGATCCCCAACCTGGAACTGCCATTGTTTTGTCCACTTGCTTAATTTATATCCTTCTGCAACTTTCTGCTCTTGTTTCTTCACTGTTTATTATACCTCCAGGCTAAGAATCATCTGCAAACTTTGACATATTCCCCTCTATTTCCAAGTCTAGGGGCTGGATTTTCATTACTGGGGCAGGTAGCTTGAGTCGGGAAATTTTCCGACTCGCTGACGCGCCTTGATATAAAAGGCCCTGTCTCGTGCAATTTTCACCCTGGGGAGGCAGGAGCAGGATTAAATCGAACCTGCCAACCCTGGAAGCAAATTAGAGGCAGCCACAGGGGAAGTGTTTGGCCCTCCAGCCCTCATTTCACCTCCCCAACTACTTCTCATGCCCCCTCCATGTCAACTTCTGCCTCCCAACCAGCCCCCATGCCACCTCATACCCTCAATGCCATCTCATATTCCCATTCCCATAGGCATTTATCTAGCATTCACTATGGGCAGACCTCAGGAGCCATGTGGAAATGAAAAAAGTACATTTCAAACAATCTAATGGAGTTTTCTATATCATGCTTGATATAGAAAAAAAAACTCTCATTCATGAAACCCATTCAGAGATTTTAAATCCTCTCAAGTGGTCAATTCTGTTCAGTAACCACATCAAAGACAGCTAATCTTTTAATAACCTCTTTAAGCAGTCAATCAAAATGTGAATTCGGCACCTCAACCCCCTTGCAGGGATAACTGCTTTTGGGGCTTTTGAAACTCTGCTGTAATAACAGCCCTTGGGAAATGTCAATAATGAATTCAATTAAAATAGCAGATGGGAATTTTTATAAGCTACACCAGATGGCCTGTCAATTAAAGCATTCCAGCAGCCTGGTATTTTCCATGTTTAAAGGGCTGGGGATTTAATTAACTTCAGATCATGACACTTAAACAGACCTTATCTGCCCTTCAAGAGCATTTGTATCTAGTCCATAAATTCTTGGCTCCCACACTGTGGATAAGGCCCTTAAAACAGCAAAAATGTGTCTGTTTGAACTCAGCACTAATTTCAAATGGCCCTGCTGGGATCAAGCTTCTAGCCTCTGTGATTCACCCCACAGCCAGCAAAAAATGGGATCTGTCAGAAAAGGGGTGAGACTTCCACATCTGGGTCCTGCCCACCATTTTTAAAGTTCTCTGGAGCCGGCCCGACTCTGCGAAAATCTGATCCATGGGCATTTATACATGGTGTGAAAAGTAACAGTCCTCACATTAAACCCTAGGAGGCACTACTTATCACTGCCAATTTAGAAAAGTCCCCCTTTTCCCCATTCCCCAGCTTCTAACTTCAAACTAATTTCCTATCCATGCCTTAAAGGTTGACTCAAATATAATGTTTGCTGGAAATGTTCTGCGCCGAGCCTTATCAAATAACTTCTGAAAATCCTAGTAGATAATATCCATTGATTCTGTTTAAGTCACCCCTCAGTGACCATCTAAAAGAACCCGATTGGGTTTGTTACCCACCTTTCTCGAAACCATGTTGGCTTTCTCTGAGTAGCCCATATTTTGCCCCTGTGAATTCTAATACTCACTGCCATGCATTAGCTTTTGCTGACTTCCAGTCTCTGGTACTGCTCCTGAATCCAGCAAGCTTTGAAAATGTATAACTAATGCATTCTCAATTTAAATATAACGAATGATGCAATGTTTATTATTTTTGTTAATTTTAAGTAAATGCTGGAAGACGGGTAATTTCTTTTAATATCCTTGGGTGGAAATCAGCTAGACCTTATGATTTGTCTGGCTTCAACCCTATTAAATATATTTTCCAAAAAAAAATTCTGTTTAATAGATTATTAAACTTCTATTAACTTATACTAATGTATATACTAGGTTCATCTTACTCAATAATTTCCAGCCTTTGCTGTATGTTTGATATTGTATCCTCTTTTTCCACTGCGAAGACCAAGGAAAATATTAATTCAACAGTTTTGATATGTCCTTAGTCCTTATCTGTTATACTTAAATGTATTTTAATGTGCTCACAGTTTACTGCAATAATTGTTTCCTTACTTATTGTTTTTGCTTTCTGAATACAGTGCAAGTGTGGAATTATGTTTAATGTGTTATTATAAAAAGTGTGCATGTTTTTGATTTGAATACTATTTTTAAATTTAAGGAATAACTTCCACATGTTATAGTTTTCTTTTTATTTCTAATTTGTCTACTTGTTTTATTGAACATCTTTTTTTAGAGAATGGGAACCTCTTTATGTGGGGTGACAATTCTGAAGGACAAATCGGCCTTGACAGCAAAAACAATGCCAGTGTGCCACACCAAGTAGATGTCGGAAAACCAATTTGCTGGGTTTCCTGTGGATATTACCATTCTGCCTTTGTAACAGGTATTAATAACAGCAAATTCAGGGCTTTAAGCTTATTATTTTGTTTACTAGCCATATCATACAAGAACCTAGGAGCAGGAGTAGGCCATTCAGCCTCTCAGGCCTGTTCCACCATTTGGTTAGATTATGGCTGAACTGTATCTGAGCTCCATTTATCCATCTTGATTCCATTTAAGAGTCTTGCTTAATAAAAGTTATCAAACTGTTTTGAAATTTTCAATTGACCAAGCCTCAACAATTTTTCTGGGGCGTGAGCTCCAAATTTCCACAACCCTTTGTGTAAGTAACATCACCCCTGAACTGGTGAGCTGTAATTTAGGTTATGCTGCCTTTTTCTGGGCTCCTGCACTAGAGGAAGTATATATCCTATCTACTCTATCAAACCCTTTAATCATCTTAAATACCTCAATTAGATCACCCCTTAATCTTCTACATTCCAGAGAGTACAAGCCTGGACTATACAATCTGTCCTCATAATTTAACCCTTTTAGCCCCATGCAGTAAAATGCATTTATTGTTGTCATTGACTTAAAGCACTGCCATTGTTAAATATTTTCATTTCAAACTGTATTGCTGTTTCTATGTACTGAATGCGTGCAATTATCTGAAAAACGTGGTCCAATTTGCTGTTTGTATTTTGCTGTAAAATACAGCTTCATTTTATTACCATCTCAACAAAGTGTTTTTAGAGCAGTGCAGAATGAAATGCAACTGAAAATGCCTTTCTCTAGTTAGCCTGGTGATCTGTAATGAGTCAGGAAAAACAGGTCAGATGTGATCTTGCTGAAATGACAAAACAAACTGGTAATTTCAGTGGTATCATCTATGAGTCACTGAGTAGATAATCTTCCCCAGATGAAGGCATGGAAACCACAGGTGCAATGAGCTCCAGAGTGGTATCTGCAGAAATTTGAGAATAGATTCATTGTCCAGTCTTTGACAGAGAATGATGCATTTCCTAAAGTGGGATGGAGAATATATTTCAGATGGGGCAAGAAGGAATTCCTAGCTGTTGGGGGACAACAATGCTTCAAATTTCACAAGGTTTATAATCTTTAGTATCAAATGTTTTAAATACCAGTAGACTTCCTATTGCATTGCTTGCAGGATGCCTGGCTTCTCCAGTGATTTTCATGCCCCACTGTGACCAAAATTTATTTCAAATTACAGTGACACAACAAATTTACTGAACGAAACTATCACATGATGGGAATCAAAAATATTGGTATAGGTTATGAATACTTAAAGATGTGAACCTCACAGTTACACTTTTTAATACTGCTTAGCAACCATTTTTAAATACTTGCTGAAGATGGAAGTAACGTTATTCTTTCCTCTATTAATCCTTTCATTCTCAGTTATTTACATTATAAAATATTCGCAGTAGTTTCTTAATATACTTTTACCCTCCTTCCTCCTCAAAATCCTTACCTTGTTAGCTCAATTATCACTGCAATTATAAATGACAATTTCTGCCCTTTGTGTTCTGTAGTAGATTTGTTTTCAAGCGAAACTGTCATCAGGGTTGTAGTACCCACAAAGATTTTCCCCATGATCAAGGATCCAGTGGCTGCCAACCTGAACAACCTGTCATTTGTCATGCTCTGGGCCAAGTTTATTGGCTCCTTTGCCTACAGTTTTCGAAGGCAGTATCAAAATATCTCAAAACATCTTTGTTGATCTTGGTACAAATATCAACCTGGTTAGCCACACGAAAGAATTATCAAACTAAACAACCCAGTTACTTCAGACATTTAATTAGTGGCTTAAACTGCATAAAATGCTGAAAAAACATTATTCATTTTGCACAATTGTTATCAATTATCTATCTGGTTATCTCGGTAGAATTTGGGTATTGTAGTTCAATAGGGGCCGGGTGAACAAAAAACCCTTTAAAGCAGCTCTGTTGTATATACAAAATTTGTCTGCAACAGCTGGAAATTTCCACATTGAAGTAAAATTCCAGACAAAGGGCTAAGACTATGTGGGGGAAACATTGATGATTAGGTAATTGAGTGGTTATTTGAGCTAATGGATGGATGGATGCTGCTTTGAAGATGTGTTGCCCTAAGGTGTGACATCTCTGAGGCCACACATTTTTTGAGTGACCACTTTGAAAGGCATCACATGACACACTACCTGAAAGACTTCAAGACATTGCCAACCTCAAGGTCTTAGAATCTGGTTGACAATAGCTCATTATTGCAAAGAAGTACATCAAAACACACTGTGACAAGTCTGTTTTAAAGCTTTTCCATTGTCACTTGTGATGTCTGACCTTTTTGGATTTCACCAATGCATGCAAGGTTTCATCGAATTCAGATTGGAGACACAAGTTTTCCAGTCCTTGTCTGCCTCACTCAAATCATATGTGATGATAAATGGGGTGAATGTTTGTGCAAATCAATCATTTATTGATTTACTGAAAATTCAAATGTTTATATTTGCCACAGTAGCAAAACTTCATAATAATGAATGGCATGATAATTAGACAATTGCTTTTTCTCATTATTCTTTTACCTTCTGTTCTAAGTTCAATTCACTTTGACCCTGATTCATTTGTAATTTAAATCTGCTGAATTCTTATATAGCGACATTCACACGATCAATTCATTACAAATGTTCCCTAAAACTCCTTGCAAGGATATCCTTTAAAATTTCAGAATAAATTTAGCTTTTCCTTTCACCTGTAGGCCTGGAAGCAATAAGTTTCTAGTGCTGCAAACCAAAAGTAGAGAAATGTAAAAGACCATGACATTTTTCTGAATGGGTGACATTTTTCTGAATGGGTAACATTTTTGCACCAAACTTTTAAAAAAAATTACAGTTACAGATTTGATCTTGTTACAGAAATGCAACTGCAATGCTGTCCTTGCAAGCCTGCTTTATGCAATTTTAAAGTATTTGTTCCATTTCCCATCACCTGCTTATTTTTGGTTCTAAAAGTTTTGTGAATTTTGAATCAGCTACCCAATGATTGCAGTTTCAAGTTAGCATAGTAGAGGCATCAGTAACTGGATTACCACAACACAGTTTTATCTGATTCCCACAGAAGGTGGACAGCTCTACACTTTTGGAGAATCTGATAATGGAAAGCTGGGATTACTACTTGATCACCCAATAAATCATCGGATCCCTCAGCCTGTCACTGGTATTTCAGGAAAAGTCAACCAAGTTTCCTGTGGGGGAGATCATACCATTGTCCTTGCAGGTACATTTGCTGTTTGTCAAAGTGGATTTCAAAGATTAATGTGAAAAATCACACTCCGATATATATCAAATTAAATTGCACTGGTATAAAAGTTGCTTCCCTATATTTAGGCTTAAAATTGACCTGTGTAGATTTATCTAAAATTGCCACTAAAGGGGAAAAAAATAAAGAAGCATTGAAACTTTTGGAAAAACAGGTGTACTTTCAAACCCTTTGTTCTATGTGCGTCTGTTATAGTATAGGAATTGATGATAATTGGTTCTTCATATTGAGTTTACGGAATATAAATCATTGTATTTATCCTGTTATTTCCAATGATCCAAATTTTCTTCTACCTGCACACCTTATTTTTCAGTAAACTTCTTTACGTTTTGGTGTAGTAATGAGTGGGTATCAGAATTTTAAAAATAACATCCAATGGAATTCTACATTTGTTTTACATCATTTTTATGCAAGCACTTTATCTCATTTCATGGTAACAAATGTTTCAAATTCTGGTCTGTAAGATAGCAAATTCTTAAGACTATTTTAAATGACCTGCCAAAAATATTTCCATTTGCAAAATGGCACTAAAATTGTCTATATCTAATGCAAGTGAACACGTTGATTCCTGACCACAAGATTTGGTTGACAATCAAGGGAACCATTTTCAACTTTTACATTTTGTTGGTAACTTTTGTACTCTTATGCGCAGCTTCACCCCGTATTTTGTGTTTGGTCTGTCTACAGAGGAGGATGTGTATGCATTTGGCTTTGGCCAATTTGGCCAGTTAGGACATGGCACATTCATTTTTGAATCTTCACTGCCAAAGGTGGTAGAACAGTTGAAGAAGAAGAATGTAAGGTTTATTTCGTGTGGGGAGAATCATACTGCTGTAGTGACAGGTATGTAATATTTTTGTGTTGATGCTCAGAAGCATATAACTGAAAACAAGAAATTATATTTTATATTGGTTTAGTGTTTTGTCAAAAACCTTGTATATAGATGTAATATTGAAAGTTATTATAATGGAGATAAGTGCAGAATGTGAACCTACAGCTATCTGACTCAGAGGGAAGTGCTACCAACTGAGTCAAGCTAATGCTAAAGGAGGTTCCTTTCAAGGTTGCATCTATTGTCACTGCAACACCAGGGGGAGCAGTTTCTGCAGAGGTTGACCCTGGAAACCACAATGGAGGTAAAGAATATTCCTTTTGAGCATGCCTTCCCCACTGAGTGTACAAGATCCTAAAATCACCCCTTAAGACATTCAACAGGCCTGCTATTCGTATTTTGGATATACTTTCCAACAAGTAAATCACAAACATCTGCAAGCTTTTGTGCATAACTTGGGTTCACTGCACACCCCTCAATCTCCAAATTCGATTTGAGTTCAAAAGAATAAGAAGTCAATTTTTACATATCTTCCATTCTTAAACTATTTTAGTCACTTGTGCTTTAGCGTTTGTTGCAAGACAAATATTGGGGCAAACTTCTAGATGAAGTATTTTCATCCTACTTCTAACTCCTGACACTGTTTTGATGACATCACTGCCCTCATTGTGCATGTGTAAATAAGGCTTGTGCAAATAAGTGTCCTTTTAAATATAACTATACAGAATATTTCAGAAGTCAGCAATACTTTCTAATGCAGTACTGGAAAACACAAAATATTAAACGTGTATATATTTAAAATGTGTCTCTGCACTCCATTTGTTCCACTAAGCTCTGAGAGAGAGAGAGACAGAGAGAGAATGAGTATATTTGTCTGGAGCAGAGAGAAAGTGTGTACCAGATACGGAGTGGAACAATATTCAACTTTACCCCTTTTCCTTGCTACCATCTTAATTTTCTGTTGTGTGCAGAAAGTATACCTCAGTGTTAACATATAAAAGGAAAACATCTTGTGTTTCAAGTAATCAATTTAAATTAAGTAATAAGTGCTGCCTTGTTCTCGCTCATCACTGATTGTTCACTCTGCAAACTATTCTAAGTTGCACCTGGTGTCTTTCCCCCTTTCTTATCCTCATCACTGTGCACCTTGTCCTCCTGGTTTTATTTGCTGTTGGCTGTGTCTGGCAAATTTTTGCTCCTTTTTATTATTGGCTTCCTGGCTAAATCTGTACTACTATGTTCTACTGTTGCTCATTCCTCAGGTGATTTCTCTCATTCCTCACTGCTTTTGTTTGCTATTCTTAGCCACGTTGGATGGCTTTCCATTTTGAATATATTTTGAGAATAATCCATTGTTAATGTATACTTCGTAAAATGTCATGGTCCAAACCTGAATTATGAAGTGAATGAAGACAGCAAACTGAAGAATCGAGGATTTGACCCTGCTTCTTGGATATGTATGACTGGATGGGTTTTACCTTAGCACGCTTTCTGGTATTTAAAACTATGTATTTTATAGTGACATTTTCTCACCCAGGTCACCTTCCATTAGCCTGAGATATGTATCATTATTGTAACATATATTTCACCATGGGCTTAACTTTACAGCAACAGTCTTTTCACCACGCTTTTAACATGTCTTTTAATAAAGAGGGACTTGGTGAAGTACTCTGTGATTAGGCTGCAATGGTGCACAGAATCCACATCTAACCATGTTTGAAATGTAGCCACAGTAACTCCTTCAAGAAATGAGACTTGTTACTGGAGACCGTGCTGTAAGTTTTGTGGAGAAAGGCTGTTTGTTTTGTGCTGAATTTAATCAGTTAGGTAAAGCTCCTTGGAATCAGGAATTAATGAATTTGTGTCCAGCATTTATTAAGAGACTGTCAAACCAAAAACAGCCTATTTTGACAGATGAATGACACATGACTACAAAACCTGAATTTAAGAAACTGTTTGCTGCACTGGGCATGCTCTCCTGGGTATCCCATTAAGAGGAGTTGAAGGAGATCTTTTTCCCCCAGCAGAAAAATGTATTTGCAGCTTTGTGTCGGTTCTTGAGTTTGTCATGTTTCTTTAATACAGAATTCAAAACTTGAAGGCCCTTTTGAGGTAAATTTGTAACATTGCATGCAAGTTTTGTATTATGTACCGTGATCTAGGTTCAGCATTATTATGAAGTGTAGCAAGGGGTATCGTATTTGAGAGCCAAGGAGCTGTAAGTTAAATGCCCTATGTTCATATCTGCTATGTTAAAGATTAACAGTTTAGGATTGACTTTGATAAACCTGATGTGTGAACCTAACTTAATCTGTATGGCGTGATGATCATTATTTTTTGAATGTCCAAAGACTGGGGAAATTCCAGAGGGTTCATGTTTTTTTCTGTGCATTGGTTTAATTTACAGTAATAATTAATCCTGGGCTGTACTATATTATCAGGTTTAGTATGCAGAAGGACACAATTGGACTCGTAGCGAGTGAGGGAGCACTTACACCAGTGGCCATCAGCACTGAGCGCAAGTGAAAAATCTGGCATACCCTAAAAGCTTAGCAGGGCTGTGTCAGTTCATACAATTTACTAAGAGAGAGTGCAGCAGACTTCTCCAACTGTCAATCTTTTATCATTGGTTATATCTTATTGGTAGGTAATGGCCTTTTGTATACCTTTGGAGATGGACGTCATGGCAAGTTGGGACTTGGGGAAGAGAATTTTACCAATCAATTCAAACCTACTCTTTGCTCTAAATTTTTGAAGTTAGCAGTTCAATCAGTAAGTATTTAATATAATATTCTATACTGTCATTAAAATCCAGTTAAATGTAATTTTGAATGTGTAAAATGCCATTATATGTCTACATGAACTGGAAGGATTTTGAACTTTCAAGCTTTAGCTATATATAGGGAGAGCAGTTTGTTCTGTGTAACAGGGTGAAGTTTTGTCAACAGAGCTATTGTTAAGGTTGAGATCAATTTGAGGTGACAAAATCAGCATATTGCACAACTATGTATTGACTGAAGTTTTTTTTATATTTTCCTACAGTGTATTGTTACTAATGCAGTTAATAAAACTGTTAGCATTGTTACTCCTTTTTACAGCTTTATAGGCTGTACAGTGTTGCCTCCTGCTGTAATATTTCCTGCTTCTGACAGAGGTTGAGTAGGGCTAATTGTAGGAGGCCAATTTAAGTTTTATTATCCCTAAAAAGGTGCATTGTAGTTATAACAGAGCATGCCACTGAATGTAAATAAGTCCTGATTGATCTCTGCCCATATGATGCACCTTTCCATTTTTTTGGAGGGGCCTGGATTGGGCAGTGGACATTCCTATCCAAAATAGAGTGGAGCTTCAAAGTATATTGAAATTAGCAGGAAGTAAAATCAATTAGATGTCAATACAATTTTGCAATGTTACTGAGTGAATTACATCAGTTTTTCGTTGTTCCAAGCTATTTTACTATCCACATTATTGGCCCAGATTTTGCAGTTGCAGTGACGACAAAACTGTCAGCATTTTCATCATTTCTCTGTGAAACTGAGAACAACTTCTGATTTTCATACATGTGCAGTTGAATGCGGAAATCCAGATGTTTGCTGTCAGTGATTCCCTGTTCCTCCACATGGTACTGTGGTGATGACCTTGCAAGTGGAAATCTTGGAAATCAACTTGAATTGATGTGAACTACCTCTCTCTGCTTTATTAGCTTCACTGTAAGAGCCCTTGAGAAAGTAACACATTGTTGAATGGGGTATAACTGGGTTTTTAAGGACAAGACCCTGAAATCTAATTTTACGCTTGTGGAATATCAAATTTCTCCATTATGATAAAAACTCCTAAATTTTGAAAATTAATTTTTTTGTTTAATATTTCAGCTTTTACTTTAATTCATGTATATAGTCCAATTTTATTTTTCTGTCTGTAAAATGATTAAAAAATGAATTATAATCAGAACGTTTTGCTTCCCAATTTGTTATCTGAGAATTCTTCTAATTGGTTGGCTGCTTAGCCTGTTTAATTACATCACTGTTGCTGGATGCCAGAGATCCCCTATAACTGAAATTAACTTGGGAAATGTGAAATTCCACCACAGAAATTGCTGGATATTTGTGGGCAGCTTTATTTAGGGTTAGCAGCAAATGCTGCCATTTCACTGCTGACCGTAAAATCTGAACAATTGTTAAGGTTAAGCACTGCAGAATCATTTAATGGGCCATGTTGCTATGAATAGGGTATTTGGAATTTTGTTTTGCTTGCTTTTCAGAATAGGTTTTAGTCACTGTTTGGAGATTTTTGGAATGTTTCCTCTTTATTTGGCTTATATAAAAGAAGAATCAAAGGAGTTTCATGAAGTAACACCAAGCAGAAGAAGGATTATTCCTACCTGCTTATACCCTTCCAATCAAATATAGGTCAAGGCACACTTTCCTGGAATTGTCAGAGGAGCAATGCACGCAGAAGCTATGCTACACCAGGAGATCAATGACAAAAGTTATTTTTCATGTTGCGAGGTGATCTCCAAGGCAAGATCACGACACTGCCAGTTGCTGTAAATTCCATTGCTGCCCTTAACTTTCATAGAATTGTTTTCTATATCCACTGACTTAAGTACTAGTGCTACCTTCCTTGATATCTTTTGTAGGTTGCTTGTGGAGGATGTCACATGCTTGTACTTGCCACACCCAGACCAAAAGATTCAGCAAATGTTGTGATTGAGGACGATGACATAAATGAGAATTATTTGACTGATACTTATTCTACGACACTGGGCAATTCAAGTACACCTAGCACATTACGTCGAGCATTATCAGCACGTATTAGGCGTCGAGAACGAGTAAGTGCAAAAAAAAATTCCAATTATTATCAAAATATAATATCTCCAGTTTTTTCTGAGAGGCCTAGAACAAAATGTTGTTGATACAAGGATACGTGTAAAGGATTTAGGATATTTATTACAGAGTTGTAAGGCTTACAGGATTAGAGTTTAAGGCAGAAACTATGTTAACATTTGTGATTGTATTGGATAGATGAATGAATGGTTGAAGGGATATGGGAACAGTAGGTAAATGTGCTTAGCACTATTTGCAGACAGGATAAATGGTGACACAGGCTGGTTAGGGACAATGACCTGTTTCAGTGTTAGCGGTTCTATGTTTTGACTGTTTTATTGTTTTTTAAAATTTATTCATGGGATTTAGGCATTGCTGGCTAGGCCAGCATTTTTTGCCCTTGAGAAGGTGATAGTGAGCTGCCTTCTTGAACCACCACAGTCCGTGGTGTAGGTATGCCCACAGTGCTGTTAGGGAGGTAGTTCCAGGATTTTGACCCAGCGACAGTGAAAGAATGGTGATTATATTTCCAAATCAGGATGGTAAGCGGCTTGGAGATGAACTTCTAGCTGGTGGTGTTTTTTGTGTCTGCTGCCCTTGTCCTTCTAGATGGTAGCGGTCATGGGTTTGGAAGGTGCTACCTAAGGAGCCTTGGTAAGTTCCTGCAGTGAAACTCGTAAATGGTACACACTGCTGCCACTGCACTGGTGGTGGAGGGAGTGAATGTTTATGGATGGGGTGCCAATCAAGCAGGCTGCTTTGTCCTGGATGGTGTCAAGCTTCTTGGGTGTTGTGGGAGCTGTACTCATCCAGGCAAGTGGGAAGTATTCCATCACACTCCTTACTTGTGCCTTGTAGATGGTGGACAGGCTTTGGGGAATTGGGAAATGAGCTAGTCACCACAAGAATCCTAGCCTCTGACCTGCTCTTGTAGCCACTGTTTTTATGTGGCTAGTCCAGTTCAGTTTTTGGTCAATGGTAACCCCCCCAGGATGTTGATAGTGGGGGATTCAGCAGTGGTAATGCCATTGAATGCCAAGTGTCATACCAGTTACAGGTCTGTACTACCTCGAGGGATGCCAAAATCTACACCTAGATTCCATACATTTGTTTCGAATATGAGTTTATATTGGCCACTTGGGGGAATGCATTATGGTAGAGGATATCTCCTTGCTGCGCCTTGTCCCACACTGCCTTCTGTGCCAGGAATTAATATTCACTATTGTGAAATGGTGAAACTTTGTCCGCTGAGGATTGTTTAAATGTTAAGACTGCAAGTTGAACTTGATAATAGGAGTTTCGTACTTTACAACTAAAGGATATGATAGTTATATCATGGCAGCTTACCCAAATTTTGATTTTGTAGAGGGAAAAATTAGCTGATGACATGGTAATTATTTGTTCATTAGCTGGCAAGAACAGTACCAAAATGTAACTCCTGATTTTGTTTATAGTATATAAGATTTTGTTTACTTGTAGTTTTATTTTCAGGAAATGTCTCCAGATAAGTTTGGTCAGCTGGCACGCACATTACCTCCAATTGGAGCTAGTCTCCTTAATTCCTCCCTGCCCATCAGTAGTCAGACAATTCCTGGGATGAAAGTTGCTGAAGAAAACCTCGTTGCCTCAAAGCCAATTAGTGATGTTCAAATCTTTGAAGAATCACCATCTCCCAACATAGGTAATGTACTCATAGCCAGCGCCACTAAATAATAGTGACTAAATAAGTTGTTTTCATTACATGAAATTACAGGATTTTTGAAGATGTTTTGGGACTTGCATTCCATAGTTCCATTTGCTTAGATTAGTGGTGTGTAATGCCTTAGCAGTAACAATCAAAACAGATTTTATTTATGTGTCTGTACTTAAAGTTTAAGCAGAAACATTGTATATCTTACTCTAACTGGATGCATAAATGTTTATTTCTTAAGTCTTAAAGTGCAATTGCAAAGCAGTTATATTCTCTTCCAGGTGTAAGTGGTGATCTGATCCATTAACAGCATTCAGTAATCAATGTATTATAAGATGCTTTCATGTAAAAGCAATTTGAAATTTTTGAAAATTAATTACAGTAATACAAAGGCATTAAAAGATTGAGGTGAATTAAATATGCCTTGAATTGGTTTTGGGCCAGTATTTTAACATGTGGCTCAGTAAACCTCAAACTAACCTGGAATATTTTGCAGTCCTTGTCTCTGATCCACCCAGAACTGTTATTTTGTGTCATGTATGTGAGCATTCACTAAAAAAAATGTCTGATGTTTTGGCAAGTTAAATTAAGTACTCGTGTGGAGATTGAGGTCACTTAGAACAGTAGGTTACAGTTCACATGTGCATTATAATGTTAACATTCAAAATTGAAGGAAAATTATTTGACAGGTCCCAGAACATACAGTTTAAGAGACTTAATTTTAAGGAAATAGAGGCAGAGTATAAGCAAAATTAAATCACTTCAAGTTAGTGAAGTGAAATGATTTGAATCTGTACTGTACCATCAAGTTATAGTACGTTGGCAGATACCAGTCCTTTTCACTGCTGCAGGTTTGGTATGGTATGTGAAGGAAATTATCTCCATTGTACTTTGAAATGCTTCCATCTTGAAATTTAGTCCTACATTAGTGCACACATGGAGTATAGAGATGTATTAGTTTTGATTTATTGACATCATTTTTGATATTAAATATTAATCAAATATATGTATTTTTTCAGTTCCAAGGATCAAAGAGATAAAAAATTCTCAGAGAAACTCTGCTGAAGAAGAATCTGAAGAGGAAAATGATAAAGGCCTTGGCGACACCACTGATTTGTTGAACATGGTAAGGTGACCTCAGGATACAGAATGCAAGGGTGGGGATGCATAATGGATGGTTAATGAATGATATTCTGGAAATCTGATGGATGATTAGAAAATAAAATTCAATATAGCAAGGTATGAGGTGGTTCATTTTGGTATGAGGAATAAGGAAGCTTCTTGAAAGTGTAAAACAAAGCTGGGTTACAAATAGTCGTTTGGTAGTACAGAACTTGAGTATTGCTGAAAAAAGAGACATGTCGAAGCTTTTCACCTTGCACTCATCAGGACACTTCACAAGAATACCAATATGAGAGAAAAAACAATTTATACTGTGTATGCAGAGAGTGCTGATTGGTTGGCAAGTGGACTCTGATTGGTAGAGATGTTGCCTTGGAGAATACACCAGTGATGTTGTTTGAAATTTAAATCAGGCAGCTGGTTGGTCAAGGCATTGCTCTGAGGAATGAATCAGCAAATGGCTGTCATTTATTTTGTTTAGCTGAAACAGGTGCAATGTATGTACATATTCTTTCTGCCTGCAAAGAGCAGGGCCCTGTGTATTAATGTATGTAGCTTCCAGTACACGCAAATGTGCCACAGTGCGAGTCCGTCTGACAATCTTAAATTGGTTGCGGCGTAATTCTTGGCACACTGAGGATTACTTAGCGAATTCACATCTAATGTTGGATACTGTGTTTTGAGTTTTGCAAGCACGGGCTGGTTGGGTATGGCCTGTACCTTGTCTGTTGCGTTGACAGGAATTTCAGAATGTTCCAGATTGCTATGTAGAACTAATCTTTAGGCACTTAACAATTTTAAAGTGGTTGTACATAAGTTGCGAATATCTATTTTATTGATATTCATAATTCTGTATTTATCATCTGATTATTTTGAAATATATTTCTTGTACATTTTTTGCCCTTCAGACACATACAGTGATTGTGAATCCTCACGACAAGACTTTGACCTTATCACCAGTTCACAAGGAACAGGTAAGAGTAATGTTAATTTTCCTGATCTAAACTTTGAAAACAGTTAGTATTAAATAATTTTGGTGATATGCTTATTTAAAAAAAATTTTAATAAAGCAATTATTGAATATAAAATTGAAAATCCACTTTTACAACGATAGAACTTGCATGTGGGGTTTAGTCTCCCACAGTGTAGAATGTAGCAATTAAGAACACAGTTATTTTCGAGATTTACCTCCATCGGTTCTAAATAATGCAAAACTGGAAATATCATCTTTAATCAATCAATGTTCAAATAATATTCAATTGTGGTGAACACAGCGTACTATTTTTGTTATAGCTCTCTGTAAAGGAGTGTAGAGCTCTCTGCTTCATCAGAGGATGCATTTTTAAAATGGTCTTTTTTCTTTGCTACCTTTTTTCAGCATGCTGAGAAAAATATGCTGACATTGCCTCAAATTACTGCAGAGTAGTATTTATTTGTGCTGAAAGACCATTAGTTTTGATGCCATAATGAAAGCCATTGGATAGCCATATTGTTGATTATCATATTTTTAGCACAATTTGTGATGATTAGCGCAGTTAAATTGACAAATACATTTTTAATCACAATTGTCACCTTCCTGTTTTTAATTTAGCCCATTGCAAATGTATTTCTGTGTGCTTTGCCTGTTTTCTTGCTCATTCTTCTGCTTCATAATTTAATATTCAGAACACAAAGCTGTGTGGGAATAAAATTCACCTTTCATTTATTTTATAATGTACTAGTTATTAATTTTCTTTTCTCCTTTCCATTCATTGCTTTTCATCTGGAGTAGAAGAGAGGTGAAAGTTCTGGTAAGGGTGGACAAAGAAAGATTAATTACAATGTTAAGCTCCAGGCTAAAAAGTCTACCAAAGTTCCACTGCAAACTCCGTCTCCAAGATTAAATTTGCACACAAGTATGCTTGGAGCAGTAGGAGATGACAAACATAAAAGGCATAGTCATAGTAAAGCCATTAGCAAGGAGGAAAAAACAGCAGGTAAAGAGAATTTTGTAGCCAAATTGAACCAGTCAGCCACACCAAAACACACCTGTTTATATGACAGTGGGACAATGAATGAGGGACAAAATACTGTGGCCATCAAAGAAGCACAAGCACATGGTAAATTTGGCAAACAGAAGCCCATAAATTATTCTAGCAAGGCTGGGATTGGTCAAATCTTTGACTTGTCTCACGATGATACAAGTTCTAAAATTGAAATACCTCTTAAAGCAGTTAATAGAAAAGCCAAGCCAACTTCATTGTTGTCCGCAGAGCAATATGAACAAAACATTCCAAAACAAAGTGAAGAAGCAGCAGCAAAAGGTGAAAAGAAAGCATTTATATTCAACAGGAGAACCAAAGAAGGAAATAATAATAGTGTCAACAAACATAGAAATAGTGGTGTAGACAAAAGCATTAAAAAAGCAAATAGAAATAAGAGTCTAAAAGGCCATAAATCAGTGAAACATTTTCTCCAAAAAGAGCACATGGATAAAGAGATTGGAAAGGAACAAATAGAAACAAAGCTTATGCATTGTGAGAAACAGGTACAGGGCAATTTAGAGGAAAATTTAAATGCAGAAATGGGAAAAGAAATTACATTACAAATAAATGTTCTGAAACTGGGCAATAAAGTAATTGAAAAGACCATTGTAGATGATGAATTATTAGAGGATAGCACATATGCAGAAAAAGGAGGAAAAAAAATTGAGGAGGATGAAGACAAAGGAGCTGTTGGAGATGAAGATGATGTAACCTTGGGTAAAGGAAATACGATAGCAGATGACATGAGTGCAAAAGGCAATTCGGACCAAACCGAGGAGAGTACAACTGCTGATAAAAATATAAGTAAGGAAGAAGTTCAAGAATCAGGAGAAGATGGAGATGAAATTGATAAAGGAAGAAGTGAAACTGAGCAAGACCAGAGTGAAGACAGGGAGTGTGCAGTAGAAGAAAAGGAAGTAATAGAAGGTAGCAATGATGAGGAAGGTGACAATAGTGATGGTGGAGATGAAAGCAACAGTAAAGAAGCTAGAGGAAATATGAAAGGTGGGACTAAAAGAAACAAAATTAATGCAGAAGTTGAAAGTGGGACAGCTAGAACTGATGAGGATGAGGGTAATGAAGATGTATTTGAAGGTGAAAGAAACACTGCAGAAGAAAATGAACCAAATGATAGTGAGGAAGGTAAGAGTGCAGAAGATGATTCTGAAGAAGATGAGGGTGGGAAACATGGAAATGATGAAAGTGAGAGGAGGGATGAAGAAGATGAGAGCAATGAAGAGGAAGATGGGAGCGATAAAGATAAAGGCCAGAGCAGGGAAGATGAAGAGGAAGAAGGTGAGAGCAGCGAAGAGAAATGTGAGAGAACGAAAGATGAAGATGAGGAACAGGAAGGAGAGGGTGATGAAGCAAAAGCTGAGGGTGGTGGTGAAGAGGAAGCTGAGGGGGGTGAAGGGGAAGCTGAGGGCGGTGAAGCGGAAGCTGAGGGCGAGGAAGAGGAAGGGGAAGCTGAGGGCCAGGAAGAGGAAGGGGAAGCTGAGGGCCAGGAAGAGGAAGGGGAAGCTGAGGGCCAGGAAGAGGAAGGGGAAGCTGAGGGCCAGGAAGAGGAAGGGGAAGCTGAGGGCGAGGAAGAGGAAGGGGAAGCTGAGGGCGAGGAAGAGGAAGGGGAAGCTGAGGGCGAGGAAGAGGAAGGGGAAGCTGAGGGCGAGGAAGAGGAAGGGGAAGCTGAGGGCGAGGAAGAGAAAGGGGAAGCTGAGGGCGAGGAAGAGGAAGGGGAAGCTGAGGGCCAGGAAGAGGAAGGGGAAGCTGAGGGCGAGGAAGAGGAAGGGGAAGCTGAGGGCGAGGAAGAGGAAGGGGAAGCTGAGGGCGAGGAAGAGGAAGGGGAAGCTGAGGGCGAGGAAGAGGAAGGGGAAGCTGAGGAAGAGGAAGCTGAGGGCGAGGAAGGGGAAGCTGAGGGCGAGGAAGGGGAAGCTGAGGGCGAGGAAGGGGAAGCTGAGGGCGAGGAAGGGGAAGGGGAAGCTGAGGAGGAAGGGGAAGCTGGTGAGGAAGAGGAAGGGGAAGCTGAGGGCGAGGAAGAGGAAGGGGAAGCTGAGGGCGAGGAAGAGGAAGGGGAAGCTGAGGGCGAGGAAGAGGAAGAGGAAGCTGAGGGCGAGGAAGGGGAAGGGGAAGCTGAGGGCGAGGAAGAGGAAGGGGAAGCTGAGGGCGAGGAAGAGGAAGGGGAAGCTGAGGAAGAGGAAGAGGAAGCTGAGGAAGAGGAAGAGGAAGGGGAAGCTGAGGGCGAGGAAGAGGAAGAGGGAGCTGAGGGCGAGGAAAAGGAAGGGGAAGCTGAGGGCGAGGAAGAGGAAGGGGAAGCTGAGGAAGAAGAAGGCGAGGGCAGGGAGGATGAAAAGGAAAGCAAGAGCTATAACAGTGAAACCAAGAGTGTAAAAGACAGATATGAGGAAGAAGAGAGTTGGGAAGATGATGAAGAAGAGGAGAGTAATGAGGAAGGTGATGGCGCTGGGAATGCACAGGATGAAGAACATGAAAGCAATACAGCTGAGGATAAAGGAAGAAATCTAAACAAAACTACAAATGAAAAAGAGAGCAACGATGCGATCAAAGATAAAAGGAAAATGAAAGCTAAAACCAAACATATTGTTTGGAAGGAACTCACAGGTGCAAAGCAAAAAGTGAATGAAAAGCATCACTCAAAGGAAAATCCTAACTCTCAACAGTTTTGGAATAATGTGCTACCTCATTATTTAACACTGAAATAGTACTGGTACCAATAATGAGGAGGTCTTCTGGCACAATGGGTAGCGTCCCTGCCTCTAAGCCAGAAGCTCCAGGTTTGGGTCCCACCCAAGACTTGATGTCCAAGGAAGGTTCACAATGCGGCCAAACAGGGCAAACAAATGAGGCCAAACAAATCTTTCTAACAGGTGTCAAAAGCAGGCAGTAAGACTGGGAGAAATCCCTGGTCAGCCATGTAATGGAAAGAACATTGGAGCTTCTACCATCACTATCCATTGCTTCAGATTACAACATGCATATAAAAGTGCATGGTGCTACAACTCTGACTCCCTGAGTGAACTGTAACATATCATCACCACCACCACCAAAAGCAAGAAATAAAAGTTTAGCTAGTCGGTTGCTCTCCCATGAGATTGCTTGCAGAAAATGAAAGTAAATGTTTTTGTCTTTCTGCTTCTGTCCACTCACAATTCATATCCTATTTTCTGTTCTTCCGTTAGCCAAAGAAAGAGAATGAAAGGCATTCATACACTTTGTTCTGTGATGTGTGCCCCTCTGACTTTTTTTGTTAATTTCTGTATATCTGTCCTTTTTTCTAATTTCCAGTGTATCTCTTTGCCTCTCACACATGTTCCTTTACTAATTTATTACATTTGTACATTTTAAAGTATTTTTTTAGAAGTGAAGTGCATTCGGTAAAGTGAATGACATAGGGAGTAATTTTAATTTAACTCAACCAGCAGGAAAATGAGGGGATTAGATTGGCCACCTATATTGCCTGATTTTATTTGTAAAGTAAAATCAGACTGGGCCTTCTATTTCATGTCAATTTGCTGTGGGGCTAAAATTATCCAAAAATACACCAGAACCTGCAGATCAGGTAATTTCCATAACGCTGCCTCTATTGCTGCTTAGTTTTAATTTTGGTAATTGCAGCACAGTGCTTGGAAAATTACCTATTGAATCTGAACATGAGTGAGACAATTCAGCTACTTAAAATCTATGGTCCTGGCCTGCAATGTTGCCCTGATGTCAGGGAGATGGGAAATGGAGGCACCTGCGAGGGATGGTGCAGAGTTGCAGCATTGAGTTAAAGGGAAGATGTGTAGCCGGAGTGCTAACGGAACATGAGCCTGTTCGTCATTCATTTAGATCATGGCTGATATGTGCCTCAACTCCATTTACCTGCCTTTGTTCGATATTCCTTGACACCATTGCCCAACAAAAATATATTGATTTCAGTGTTGAAATTATTTTTTAAAATCATTTTTTGGGATGTGAGCATCACTGGCCAGGCCAACATTTATTGCCCATTCTTAATTGCTCTTGAGAAGGTGGTTGTGAGCTGCCTTCTTAAACTGCTACAAATCCATGTGGTGCACACCCACAGTGCTGTTAGGAAGGGAGTTTTAGGATTTTGATCCAGTGACAATAAAGGAATGGTGATATAGTTCCGAGTCAGGATGGTGTGTGACTTAGAGGAGAACTTGCAGGTGAATGTCTTCCTATGTGTCTGTTGTCCTTCTTATTCTAGGTGATAGAGATCACAGGTTTTGGAAGGTGCTGTTGAAGGTGCCATGGCAAATTGCTGCAGTGCATTTTGTATATGATACACAGTACTGCCTATGTGTGTCAGAAGTAGAGGGAATAAATGTTTAAGGTGGTGCATGGGATGATCAGATGGGCTTTTTTTTTTTGAATGGTGTTGAGCTTGAGTGTTGTTGGAGCTGCACTCATTCTAGGCAATTGGAGAGTATTCCTTCACACTCCTGACTTGGGTCCAGAAAATGTGGATGGGCTTTGGGGAGTCAGGAGGTGATTAACTTGCCACAGAATTCCCAACCTCTTCACCTGCCCTTGTAGCCACAGTATTTATATGGATGGTCTTGTTAAATTCCTGGTCAATGACAACCCCCAGGATGTAGATAGCGTGGGATTCAGTGATGGTAATGCAGTTGAATCTCAAGGGGAGACGATTAGATTCACTCTTGTTGGAGATGATCATTGCCTGGCACTTGTATGGTGTGAATATTACTTGCCACTTATCATCCCAATCCTGAATATTATCCAATTCTTGATGTATGTGGGCTCAAACTGCTTCATTATCTGAGGAGCTGGGAATGGTACTAAACACCTCAATCATTAGTAAACATCCCCACCTCTGACTCTCTGATGGAGGAGAGACCATATGAAGCAGCTGAAGATGGTTGGGCCTAGGATACCACCTTGAGAACCACTAGCAGCGTTGTCCTAGGACTGAAATGATAGGCCTCCAACAATCATAATCATCCTTTGTGCTAGGTATGACTCCAGCGAGTGGAGTGTTCTCCCCCAAATCCCTCAACTTCATAGGGCTTCTTGATGTACACTGAGCCAAATGCTGCCTTCTCGTCATGGACAGTTACTTTCTCTTCAGCTTTTTGGTCCATTTTGCAGTTAAAATTCCAGTTGACCCCCAGCATCCACAGCCTTTAAGAGGAAAAAGTTCCAGATTTTCACGTTGCATGAACAAATGCTTCCTAATGTCACTCCTGAATGACATGGCTCTAACTTTATTACGCCCCTTTATTCTGGAGCTCCAACTAGAGCCAATTGTTACCCTGTATCTACCATATTAAATATCTTTATCACTTTAAACATCTCATTGAATCACCCCCTCAACCTTAAACTCAAAGGAATACCAGTCACCTTTATATAATCTGTTATCATAAGTTAACTTCTTAAACTCTGGTGTTAAGACCTAATATTATGAAGGAGTTTTGATAGGGTAAAGGTATAGACATTTCCATTTGAAGGGAACTCAAATCTAGGGCCTGTAAATATTAGATATAATATTTCCAATAAAGAATTCAGGAGTAACTTACTTACCCAGAGAGTTGTTAGAATGCGGAATTTTCTGACATATTCAGAGGTTGAGGCGAATAACATAGATACACAGGTAAATGCATGAGGAAGAAAGGAATAGAAGAGTATGCAGATAAGGTTAGATGAAGTAAAGTGAGAGGAGGAATGTGTGGAGCAGAGAATAGTTGGCTGAATGGGTGTTTCTGTGCCAAACATTCTATGTAATGTAATCATTCTGGGTGAATCTACACTGTATTCCTCTAAGGCCAATATGCTTTTCTTGAGATTTGGTGCCCAAAATGGAACACAAATGGGGTTTGAATAATAGTGACTTGAAGTCTCAATTTCTTATTTTTCTGTTCCAGCCTTTTTGAGGTAAAAGTCAACTTTCCATTCGCCTTTTTGATTCCTTTTGTACCTGTGAACTAGCTTTAAGTGATTTGTTTTCATGAGTACCTAAATCCCATTGTTCCTTCACAGCTCATAGTCCATAGTCTTCCCCTATTAAGAAAATATTCTGATTCGTCTTTCTCAGATCCAAAATGGATAACCTCTCACCTACCCATACCTTCAATCTGTCAATTTTGACCACTTATTCAGCCTGTCTAAACCACTTTGTAGCTTTTTGCCCTCATCCACTGAACTTATCGTGCCTCCTAAATTGGTGGTACCTTCAAGTTATTAACATATAACGTGAAAAGTTGAGGACCCAGGACAGATCCCTGGGGAACACAACTTGTTTCAGCGAATGTTCCCCTTATCCCTACTGTGTCTCCTACCTCCCAACCAATTAATGACCCATGTCACAAGATTGTTTCCAATTTCATATGCTGTCAGTATTGCTGATAGTCTCTTGTGTGGAACCTTCTTAAATGCCTCCTGGAAATTCATTTAGACACTCCCCCATCCTCATGCTAATCAAAAAATTCAGTTGGATTAGTCAGACATGACCTATCCTTCACAAATCCATCTCTGATCAGCTAAACTGGTGAGAGTAAGATTAAGGCTGTACATACAACCCTAGGCTGATTAAAGCATTTTTAACATAGATAAAAAGAATTTGATTGTTTTTCTTTCAAATGCTTGAAAGCCAGCATTTTCTGTAGTGCTCACAAAAAACCAGAGCATAGTTTCTTTCTTAACTGTCTCTGTGTTATTGCTTTCTCTCTTGCCTCATCTGGTGTGTATTCCTGTCTTCTCTGCTTCTCTTTCACTCTTTCTATCCTCTTTTTTACTCTTTTTAATTCTTTCATTTTTGGTGGTGTGTGGTTGATATGACACAAAAAGGAGGCAGTGAGTGTCATGGGCCAAATTTCCAGGCGATGGGTGCAGGACATTGGTTGGTGGAGAAAGGAGCTGAGATGGCCACAGGGTGCATTTTCAGGTAGCAGATGTGGAGCATCCTTTAAAGGATGGGATCTTGTCAGCTGTAGATTTGCTCCAGGTGGCAGGGTCACAGAGAATTCTTAGGTCACAGGTGGCATGTATGAAGAAAGCTCTCGTTGGGGCAGCAAGCAGGTGAGATTGGCAATCTGGCCAGAGCACTGGCCCTGCCCTTCCTATACCTACCTGTCCTCCATGCCTTTACTCATCTCAGGTGAATGGATATTTTTCTCTATTCAGGCTATTTCTGTTTGTTGGGGAGTCTAGGATTAGGGGACATAGCTGAAAAGTTAGAGCCAGATCTTTCAAGAGTGGTAGAAGTTGCAAATTCTTTTCTGCAAATGGCAGTTGATACTAGGTAATTTGCTAATTTTAAATCTGAGATTGATAGCACCTTTGATTAACAAAATCTAAGGGATAGGGGGCAAAAGCAGGTAAAATGGAGTTAGGCTAGTGATCAGCCATGATCTCTTTGAAGGGCGGGCCAGGTTCAAGGAGCTAAATTGTCTACTTCTGTTCCTAGGTTCTTCCCATTTCCTTTTCTATTCCTTCTCATCACCCTCCTGCTTCCCCTTACAACTGACTCCTCAATTGCTATATCTTCTCACCGACTGTTCCTGCATCCTCCTTCCCCTCACTATTATCTTCTCCTCTGCTTCAACTCCTTTCCCCTTTTAACCTTAACTGAATGCTTATTTCCAAGCAGTAAACTTGGGAGATGGTAGTTTCCTGTTGAAGCACATTGTACTGCGTACCTCTTGCATTCATGCAACCTCTCCTCCTTCCTTCCCTAGTTTCTTTTCTTTTATCTCTCCTCTAGCTATCCCACTCTCATCTATCACTTCCATATCCTCTTCTTCCACCAGCCCTTATTCCCCATATTTCTCTTCTCCTTTCCCCAACCTCCAGACTGACCTCAAAGCTTATTTCCCAGAACTAAACTGGGTATCCCACAACTCCCCTGTTTTCTTAAATCACTTATAGCACATAACCAGACTATGCTGCTATAATTGCTTTAAACATAAATTATTAGTTTCCCAGACAGGGACAGATATGACGGTCAGTTGGTGTATAGGAACTGAAGCAGCCAGGCCCAAGCCCCAAAGGCTGCAGGACAGCAAAGACAGGAGCTGATGCTGAGGCTCTGTGGTAGCAAGGAGCAACTGAGGATAGGTATGAGGATACTGATAACCAGCAGCAGGATAGTTGGGCCACATTAAAGAAGTGTGACCAAGAATTGCAGTGGAAGCAAGAACAGTAAAGCAGCCATAAATAAAAATTAAGCATTGACGGTGGAATTAAAATGCATTTTTAAAGTATGTATCTGGAATGTTTAACTGGTCTGAAGCAACACTGTCCAGGCTGCAAACGTGGAGGTATTCAAGAGTGCCATCTACCTGGAATGCCAAGTAATGCACACCTTAAGAAAAATATGATGAGCTTGCATAATGAACATAGTATGACACAACCAATTTTCCATTTAAATTTAATTGTATTTGGCCAGATTTTTCAGTGTGCAGCCCCTTTGAATTTTTTTGCATGACCTTACAAGCATGGTATTTGTTACGGGGCAAGGCTTGTGCTGTTTCCTCCAGGTTGTGTGCAGCTGCACGACTTAGTGGAAGCATTGAATGCCAGTATGACTGTGACACCTGTCGTCCTCCCACCCCAGGCAGTGACCAGCATTCACGCCAGTTGTCCTCATATTTCCCCACAGAGCAGGATATGTGTAACCCAGCCCAATTCTTGCTTCACAAAAAGTAGCATTTCTACCAAGAATGACACACGACAAGTTTAAAGTGAACTGTAAAAGTATAGACTATGTTTATTTTGTAGTAGAAAGTATAGCTAAAGCTACCTCAAAAAGAAGCCTAGATTCGAATCTATAGAATATGATAGAATTAACACCCTGAAATTAAGCCAGTGTTTAAAAGGAAGTTTCTATTTAACAACGAGTAGTGGGTTGATGGATGACTCCTGGCAAAAGCAGGTATAATTTTAATCAAATTTTTGCAATAAATATCTTTTAAGAATACAATTGAATGATATAGAAGTGAGAATTGATAGCAATGGCCAAATAGCTCAGAGATTACAAAAGAGATTGTGCTGCTAGAAACATGGATGTGTCACTTGAGAATGCAGCTGGCCGGAGTTGAAATTTATGATTTGATATATTTGAATAGAAATTTGTTTCATTGCTTTAGGAGACTGAAACATTTCACAGATTTAACTTTTATCAGTTTACCTTATGGTTGGTTGTCTCACAGGAGAGCCTAGAATAAATTTCACGTTGCTTATGAAGGCCTTTTGCTTTGTAACACTGATTTAGGGAGAGTAGATGAAACAGCTGCAGCCATGGCGTTGGTGCAGTGCACCCCATCTGAGGCAATAGTTTGCCTCTCTTGCAGCAGGTTGCAGGCTCATTCATGGCATTTGCTTGTACAAAATTGCATTGTGTCCAAAACAGTATCTTTAAATATTAGTGTGTTAACAAGCTGCTATCTCAAACTGTGTCTGATTACACTTGGAAGTGTTGCCACAGTTATAAAATGAATGAACTAAATTGTACTATATGATTTTGTCAGGATAAACTTGGTACTTATTTTTATTACACATTTGTATACATTTATATACTTTTTTAAACCACGTTGGTAACTGTACATTGTATGTTATGTTTCACAGTGAAAAGAGCAATTTCAAATTATTCACCTGTATCAATTTTCTGAACTGTATTTGATTAAAGCTGCCCTTGTTCAAACATGTTTGAGAAACTGATGTCCTTTAAGTTTGATCAACCCTGTTATTCCTTCATACTGGGAGTGTGCATTATTAGAAATGAGTAGATAGAGATATTGACTTTGGAAGCAATTATTTGGCAGATTTTGCCTGTGCTGCCACAAGCTCCACATTCGAGATACGAGTTCCAAACTTGGCAATTCAAACCTACTGTTAGTTGGTTGGGTGGGGGAAGCAATTTTGGGCTGGTCTAACTTATAGCAGGTCATCACCCCTTTTTTTAACCTGTTCTACCAGCATTGGGAGCAGGGGCTATTATATCCACTCACCACAGATGTCACAGAATGTTGCAAGGGAGAACTCCCACCAGCTCTGCCTCCCTCACCCTCAAAGCTATATATGTAGCAAGTGAACTAGTATATCAGGATCTGATCTTGGTAGAAGTGAGGACTATTCTTCTTTGAGGCTAGTTTGTCCATTGAGAAAACAGCAAATTTGAAATTAGACTTTAAAAAAAGTTTAAAGTTCTTCAGCTGGCACAGTGGCCCATGCTATGCAATGGCAAGATGCCACAGCAATATCAACATGAACAGCTTCTGGAAAGATGCTAAGATTGTGCTCTGCACTAATTTGCCTTCAGGAGGCTGTCCTCAGAATATCTATACTGTCTGCCTTGATTCCGTTTTCCTATACTTTTCTGCGTATCCTTGAATACTTTGTTATGATTGAGCAAGCTTCAGTTGCCACTTTGTCCTTCACTTGTTCCCTCCCTTTGCATCTCTGGGAGACACATCACTGCCCTCTTTCAGTGAGGAAATGCAATGAATGTTCCTACTTGGTTAAGTGCCTTGTCAGTGCTTTTTTTCAAGTGATCACTAGGAAGTGCTTGAGGGTTGCATTTGGGAACCATTTTTCCCTTTTAATCTTTTTCCCCCAGATCCAAAACTAAGAAAATATCTAGTTGGAGCTTGGCAGATCCCTGGATGATATGGTGCTGCCAGGATCTTGAACTTGCAGCAGAAGGAGGAATTGTGGGAATAAAGCCACATTCTAACTATCTTACATATTGTGCCCAATACACCTGTGCTTTTGCAGTGATAGTTTTAGACTGCAGCTTGAATGAGGGGTAAATGTTTCAAATAATTGAACTACCTAATTTTATCAAAAATTAAAATAGAAAATGCTGGAACTGTTGAAGTGTCCCAACCAAAATGCTATTTTTTCAATGCTAGCTCTATTGCTCTATTTTCCTTTTGTGCAAGATATAAGATTTCCTGCTTCAGCAACTCTGCAATTATGAATTAAAATCAGTTTGCCACACTTACACCAGCCCACCGCAGTTATGACCAGTCTTGTAGGATCGAGGACCATCTCGTGAAAACTTTGTGGGGATTCCAGAGAGTGGCAGGGGTAGGCAGGAAGAAGAACCTGTGTACAATATTTCTCTTTTGAATGTTAGTATTGTTCTCAGTCTAGGTGAAATACAATTCGAAAGAGGAAAAAAAATCGTATTATCCTGTTACCTGAGAACAGAGATTAGTGTCAAGATATGAAAACAGTCAGAAGCCGGAGATGACATTGTAGCCCTGGGTCTGTTTCCCTCAGCATGCAAGACTGTGTAACAGCCCTGGCACGTTTAATGAGTCTCTACAAACTTCAAAATGCCTCACATGCCAAATGTATGTCGCAGTTGCACCTGATTGACTCAAACACCATTCATGAAATAGCAATAAAACCTGAATAAAGTGGGTAGGAGACTGGTGATGTAAAAAGAAAAATCATTGTTAGCTGGCAGACAAATGTTTCTGAGCAACTGAAATTACCCTCATTAACCTAGGGTATGCTTTGCTAAGATTTACATTATCAGTTGTTGTATTTGTAAAGAAATGAGGGAAAGTCGAATAAATACTTCAGTCTTCACATGAAACCAACAAGATCAAGACAGTTTTCCTTGGTGGCCATAAAAGGACAAAGACTGGAGGTTGTGTTTGGTCTCAAGTAAAAGCTCCTGGTAATTTAATGCAATATTCTTGTTTTATGCAGCTGAAAATTAGCATGTAGGATATTAACTGACACTGTAAAGCGTGTTGTATTTGTCAGCGCCTGAAGCAATGGAGTTTCATTATCACAAGCCAGCTATAATATTCATCTTGTCACACAGGAATAGCCTGCGCCAATGTGGGATTTCAGCAGATTTATTTAGAGGATCCAAATTAAATGCACCAGTTTTTTCAAAAGCCTGTACCGTTGGGTCTTTCAAAACCTTGGTGTGTGAAGCACACAAATGACCACTGTTAGGAAAGTAAACCAAATTCCATAGGGAGAGGAAATGCCCTGAGGCAAGCTGTTTTAACATTAGCTTTAGATGATTCTATACATAGCAACTGAAGCAGTTTGAGGGGCAATTCAACTTTGGCAGGGGCCCAAAATGTTGTGAATTGGTTGCACATTTAAACCCATCCGATTTTCCTTTCCATTCCAATGCCGCCTTTTTGTCCTAATCAGAAAAACATTGCTGATGTTGACCACAACTGGAACAGAACTCCGCCGTACTACCTAGTTTGCCGGACAGTCCACTTAGGCTGCTGTTTATTTAATCTGAAAATCTTCTGAAATGTACTGTTGATGATCTGCACGGTTTCTCTCCTTTCTTCCAAAGCTACTGCACGCAGATTTTCACCCTGCCTTTTCGTATTTACTTGCCTACTGCTCATAGACCCATCTTCTTAAGTCATAAGAAGAAAAGATCATCAGTTCAAGACACACTCAGCCATGGACAGAATATTTGTTTAAGTGAATGCAATAAACATTGAGAGTTGATTCAAGGACACACTAATTCCTCATCTCTGGTAACAAATGAGAACTAAAATATTGAAAACTTTTGACGAGGAAAGAATTGATGCAGAAAAGACCAATTAGGCTCATTTGTTACTTTATGGTAACTGATTAGTTTATTACACATATTGGGAAGAAATTTCTTCAATCTGAATTATGGCAAGCTTCCACTAAATTTGCATCTTGTAGGTTTAAAAAAGTTGCTGCACATATAAATCTAGAGAAATGTTGGAGAACTAAACAAAAAAAAAATCAAGTTTTCTTTTAATTGGCTTGACAGTCAGAAATACAGTCTATGTCAAGCAATAAGAATAAATGAGCAGGAATTTCAGGAGCCTAGAGCTTGGCTTAATTTAAGGTCAAGTTTATCACCAGATTGCTCTAATGCATTGTCTGCATGGACAATAGGAATGTAAACCCCTTACACAGGACTTTTTGGAAAATTGTCATAGAACCATGTTTTAGTATTTATTGAGTAGGCTGAAACCTCAAAATAAGTTTAAAAAGACAACAACAGCATTCTAAGTGAACTAAACAGCAGCTGTTAAGATGGCTGAACATTTACCTAACTTCACCTTGCAAATTACAAAGCTACCAGAAAGCAGCTGGGCTGTATGTGTAAATGGACCATCCACTGAACCATTCACAGATATCCAGATCTAATATGCTATTCAGGTGGGTGCAAACCAAGCCGTGCAAAATCAAGCAGCTTACTGTGACTATATTTAGTAACTGACCAGTTTGTGAATAAAGATCATGTGATGAGCAAGCTAACCCTTTGTGTTTAAAGAAGCTGCTTTTCCAGGGTCAGACAGACCAGAAAGGCCAGGAGTTGCTAACAGTGAGAAGAGAACTCAGTCCCTCTTTCTCCTTCCAGCTGTTCTGCAAGCCTGTGCCCTGCCTGTATCTAACCAGCTAAACACCACAGGCAGTGCCTTCAATGTAAACCATGCAGCTGCTGACTGCAGAGGATAAGACAAAGTTCGTATATCAAGTTTTTAAATCACTCAAAATCAACGTGCATGGCAGCTCTCACATCCATAGTTATGCCATCGACTCTACTATCACGCAAGTCCTTAATATCCCTGTTTCGAACGCTGAAAAGGCTATCTTTGATCACTTGCTCATCATCTATATCTTCATGCTCACCTCTAACCAAATTTACATGCAAGCTCACCTTTCACCCCTCCAACATTACCTTTTGCCTGCTGAAAAAGGTACCCCACTGCTAGACAGGGAAAAACTCTTCCCATTAACTGATGGTAGAAGGGCTAGGGGACACAGTTTTAAGATTTTGGGCAGGAGATGCAGGGGGATGTGAGGAAGAACTTTTTTATGTAGCAAGTGGTAATGATCTGGAACTCGCTGCCCACAAGAGTGGTAGAAGCAGAAACAATCAGTAATTTCAAAGGAAAATCAGATGGCCACTTGAAGGAAATAAACTTAAAGGGCCATTGGGATCAAGCAGGGGGAGTGGAACTGACTGGATTCTTCTGCGGGGAACCGGCACTGTCCATCCGTACCGGAGCTGCAATGCTAACACGTTTGACTATTCCTATACAATCTCTTGTACCCCACCCCATAGTTTTTAAGTTCTTCATTGATATGTCTCAGTGTGGTGACACCATTTGTAAATGTGGGGTTAGCTTCTTTATACACAATGGTGACACCCTGCCTCTCTGACACCACTCTCAGCTTCTTGAACATCACTGTACTGTTTGATTCCTTGACTGACGGCATGTAGCCGATGAACCAGAACATCCTTTAGGTTAACATTACTTCGAATCTCTCCTGTTCAGGACTGAATATCAGGTTGTGAAAGAATAAAAGCTAGAGCAAAATATTTGAGAAGAATTGGGTAAGTCCTGTCAGGCAGATGCAACCTAGTACATTTTTAAAAAATTCCTCCAATTTCTTCTTCTTTCTGAAGGCACAGACACAGATGGAGGTTTATTTTTGAGTGCTATCTGCCTGCTAATGCCTTTAGTGTCAACAGACAGTTCAGCAACGGGGGCATCAAAACCAATGTTCCCCTCTAATTTTTTTTGTGATCTGTGGCTTCTTCATTTAAGTAGAAAAGCCCTTGAAATTTTTTTGTCCAATATGTTAAAGGGGCTGACATGTGCTTGTGCTGGCCTACACTTGACCTTCTCGGTTACTTCACGGCCATGCAGCTAAGAAGGAACATTGTTGGCAACCAAATCCAATCCTATCCTCACCACCCATCCTGGCACCAGCTAGGAAATATGTCTTCTACCTCTTTCTGAATCTAGAGGCATAGACCACAAAATTCAACTCCAAAGCGCCTGTATTTTTGACACTACAGGTGCTATTTTTGTTGAAAAATAGCATCCACACCACGTGCATGCAGTTTTGGCAGTAGGTGTAGTGTGGGCATTAGGAGGATTCGCTAGAAGTATGTAGAGTAGGCAGATGTGATGTCAGTCAGTGTGTGACACTGTGTGCAATTTTTTAAATCTTTGAAAACTCTTTCGAGTTATCAACAGCCACAGATTGCAACTCTTTTGAGTACAATCACAGTTCTTGGTTTCCGGGAGTGGGACATGAACCCACAACTCTCTGATTCAAAGGCAAGGGTGCTATGAACTGAGCCACAGCTGACACCTCAAGTGCAATTTTTTACCTGCTCCAGCTCATGCCTTCTCTTAACCTTGCGCAGCTGAACATGTTTTCAGCAGCAGGAAGGAACCCTCACCAGAGCTATTTAATGAGATCATCAACTATTTTCAGTTTAATTGCTAATTGATTTCTACTGGCCTTGTCTGAGTTTGTTAAAGAAGCTGTGAGTTCTGTATTGCTGTTTGAAGTTAGTGAATTGTGCAGGTAGTGGTGTGACACGTAGTGATAGGCCCTGTAGTTACCATTCTCCTTCAATGTAGCATGCCAGGGAGACTAAGCAGAGGCCACACAGAGCGCAAGCGACTTGCAGAGGGAGGAAGAGCGGGAGAACACTCAGCAGGGAGGCCTTTTTCACCCAGGATGCTTGGGGAGCATTTCTCACCTCAGTCTCACTGAGGAAACGGTGTGTGTGACGTCTCTATTTTATGAAGGAGCTGCTCGCTGAAAACGGCCATCTTTTGCAGGCAGACCTGCAGCCTTAGTACAGCACAAGGATGCTGTTGTCAGTGACTGTGAGAGCCACCGTGAACTTCTTTGCATATGGACCCTTGCAAGCTAAAGCAGGTGACATTGTGAACATCTCCCAGTTTGTTGTCCACTGCTGTACAAGGGAGGTGACTGACATTCTTTAATCGGAGATGGGAGTACATGGCATTCTCTCTGGTCAGAAAGAAGAAGATGGCACAGGCACATGATCTCGTCATGCTAGCAGGCCTTCCCATAGTGCAGGGTGCATTGACTACACACATGTTGCTTTGGTGGAAAAACAGACAAACTGTCAACTTGCCAACCAATCAGCATCCTCTTCTCATGCAGTATAAATTGTTGTCCTCTAAAGTAGGTGCAGTGCCAGTATCTGAGCGGGTGGCGATGAGTATGAGATCAAGGACAATGTTTCATCATCATCAGTCTCCTCTTCCTCATGCACTCATATACTGCTGCCTGGCCAGGTTCTTAGGTATTTGGAAGGAGAAAGAATTGTGGTTAGGGAAAGTGGGGAAAGCAAGAGGTGCATGCCTACACCATCTGCAAGTCTCTTCTGTGTCTGAGGCTAGTAGTTCCATTGTAAGGGTATGGCATTTGAAGATGCATTCGCTGACCTTGATCACTCCTTTGAGGTCATTGAACTTCTTTCTGCACTGCATCCAGACCTTCAGGGCTACTCTGCTGGCATTGACTGCAACACTGGCTTTGCAGCATCCATTTGGAGGCCTAGCCTCCTGTGGATAGAGAACTTTCTCTTCCTGTCCACTGCCTGCACCAAGGCCTCCAGTTCTACATCTGCGAGCCTTGGAGCATTCCCTCCTTGCCCTGTTGTGCCAATAGTCAGTGTTCTTTCTGCTCAGAATGTCTTCTGCAACCAGTTGCAGCACCTGTTCTAACCAGAATCCACCACCTTTTTAAGAGGTGCAGGGTGGCTTTTCGTGGTGATAACATTGTATGATCTTGGGCCGCCTCTGAGGTGTGCAGCCAGCAACATGTTCAGCACTACAATGCAGTCTGTATTGGAAAGAATGGACACGGGTTAATAACTCATCGCAATCCCTGCACCCGTTTTTGGGCTATTTCCAATTTTCCCCTTATAGTGTGTACACCTGCTGAGATCAACTAATTCAGGAGATCAAATTTTAGAATTTCCCAATGTGTGTGGCTCTGTTCCACACTGGATATCGAGCAATTGAACCAGTCAGTAAGCAAGAAGTTGGATTAGATTTGACTGGTGTTCTAGTTCTATTAACCTGGTTATTCAGAATTTTTGTGGCTTGATTTTCACAGGGTAGTAAGTTTTACAAATTTTTACTTAAACCCTTGCAGAAAGCAAAATATTTCATTTGTTTGTGATCCCAAAATATAAGGATGTTCTGGGAATCTGTTCTATTGAAAATTATATATTTTTTGTTAATAAATATTTTGTGCCAATTCATCTTTGTTAATCTAAATTTCAGGCATCTACTTGTGCATCAGTTTCCCAGATTTGAGGAGCATAACATTTAGACAAAAAAGATACTAATGTATTGTTTAACACCATAATGAGTTTTACAGAAATCAGCTACCTTGTAGATATCTGAATGAGGGTGGCAGCTGCCAGTGGTGTAATCCAGTTAAAATTAAATACGAATAACTGTTTTGTTCTTTCATTTAATGCCATTCCAGGACTTTGTGTTGAAATATATCGGATTACTTATTCTAACTATGTAGCAGGCAGTGTATTAGACTATTGACCGAAGCCTGTTTTCTTGTCTAGGTTTTGCGTTCCATACTCCCAATCTGGGAAGTACCTCGAACCAGTGTAAATATGTTTGAAGTATGTATCAAAAAACTGCAAAAAATTGAGTATTACTGAGAAATTGTCAAGAGTGAAAAACATGAAAATTCTATGGACTTTCATTTTGTTAGCAATGGTGACATATCACTACTACTGCTAAATTTTGAACATGGATAGTGTAAAGCAATGGCCCAAGGAAGTATCACTGAGGACATCTGAGATGTGGAATTATCTTATGGTGCACTTATGCAAAATAATTTAGATTTATGTATATCTGTTTCTAAAGAAGAAATCTACCATAGCAACCATTTATCCCATGCAACATTATTTAAACTTCCAAAGGACACTTGCACTCATTTATCTTCTAACATACCCATATTCGCCCATTTAGCTGTAAATAGTCCTTTGGTCATAAATGAGAGGGAGGTAGAGACTGGTAGCAGAGGTTGGGTTAGGGGTAGGGTATCTTTTCCCATTATTTTTTTTCTCATTCATTATTATTTACTTACTTTTCCTAATATTTGCATATCTATGAATCATCAGAATCGAGGATATCTATTTCCTGAGCCCTAGAATTCTCAGGCAAACGTGTGGCATTCTCACAATCTACATGTGAGCAGATGTTGGTGCAAGGTAGTTTGCTGAGAAGACAAGAGCACAATGCTTGTGCACACCTATCTCTTTTTGCATGAGCAATGTGCAAGCTCCATTACTCCTGCTAGTGCTGAAGAAAGTGTCATCCAGTCAATGACAAGTATGTAATTTCCTATGGTCCTTTGGAGATGGAATTTCTAGCATGTTATGAAGTCGTCGCTTGTGTATTGCAGACTGGTAATTGGCACGCTGTATTAGGCTTGTATAATGAATCTTTGTTTGGTGGCAAACATTTCTCTGCATAACTTCCAGTGCTGAACATTTGACATCTGGCCTAGTTTACATCTCTCTATCCAACTTGCCCATAAATTTCACAAGTGTATGCCTCTAGTTCTTCACATAGAGATTGCAAAACGGCAAATGATGTCCTTAACTTCTCAAATGTTGCATGATGCTTTATGCTGGCAATCAAGACTTTCGCTTATTTCACCTTCCCCATTCCATACAGATTATTCACTGAATCACATCCTGGAAAACCGTGAAACCCAATGAGAGCAGAACAAACATCTGTACCGAAGTGATAAAGATGCGATAAGCATCAATATATGCATGTTGTTTCCTCTTTCTATGCAAAAGTAGAGCTTAGCATTAATGCCCTTGCAGAGTGCCAAGTTTTGTACAAAGACATCAGTGTCAGGACTAATTATGACAACATGTGTACTGGATCTGACTGCAAATGCACTTGTGAAGCAGTGGTCGTCTGTCAGCTTCTCCTTGGTTGGAGAACAGTGCTGGGATTGGTACCACTGCCAGATCTGTTTTGTCATTCTGATGAAGAACATGACACTCACTACCTTGTCCAACAAAGAGTGTTATGTCATCAATGATCTCTCTTGCAGACTGGCACCATCTTCCATAGAGGAACTGGTGTAGACTTTCATTGTTGTCACTGCAACACAGAAATTTTGTCCACTGCTTTGGGATTTTCTGTTCAGGATAGAAAATTCTGGTGATTTGTTTTCCTCCAACTGACCTCCATCCCCTTTCACTACTCTTGATGCTGTTGGTCTTGCATCTGTCTGAAACAACGTGAATCACTCTTGACTTATCCATCTTCACTTGTCTCACAAAAACCCTCAGTACTTGGTCAGCAAACCCAAATGTTGATTGTGGTTTCATGACTTGAATCAATGCCATAGCATCCCATACCAATGTTGTACCACATGGGATCACATAAATGGAAGGGGGTGTGTTGACTTACCCCTTAAGAAAGTGCAAGAGCTTTGCTTTGTTTGTCTTGATGAGAGATCCATCATGATTGGCTAGAGGCAAGGGTAAGATTCCCAATGTATGAAACAGCATCTCATCGATGTCCACTTTTCTCAGTCTCTAAAAACTAATGGTTTGGCAAATAAGTTTTTGATCTGCACTCAGAGCAACCTCCCTATCCTTTACTTTGGTTACTGTACATTTTCCTGTGTCCTTGAAAGTCTTCAGTTTCATTTTCTTGACAGGATCATGAAAGCTGACATTTTAGTATTGTAGTCGCTCTGACAACAAGCCATGAATGCTTCATCTCCCTTTTCATTGCATGAGCCATTAACCTCTAAGGTCCTTGACTACAGGTGCTGGTGAAACTTGGCATGGTGTGATGTAATACAACTGACCTGTCTCCAAGGAAGTATCAAAAGGATTGGCCGTATTTTGAATGATGTCCATGACATTCCACACATTCGTTTTCATCATGCTTCCTTCTTGCCTTGTCCAAGCTAATGCAGGATCTCATTGAGATTCTGTGACCAGCCATTCCTTGGCAGTTTATGCTTATAGAAGCCCTTTCATTCTGTGACAAAGTCCATCTTTGTACAACTCACTTATTGAGAGTAAATCCTGTCAAACATCTCTTTGTCTTGGTGTCAAGGTTGGCCATCTGTTCAATGCCTTGATCACATGCAGACTCAGAGAAGCCATACTCCTCTTGTCTCTGGGCAACAAGTTGTCATGCTTGTAACTCTGCATCAGCAGGACTTTCTTTCAAGCTGCACATCTCAAGCTAATATGCTGGAAGATACTTGGCACGATTGACTCGACCATAACCGAAGAACCATGGTAGCATGGAGCGAACTCTTGAAAGATGAAGATCCCAGCTGGCTACCCTGGTTGCTCTCATAAATTGCAGAAATTCTTCTACCATCTTGGTGTAACTTCTCAAGAACTGAAAAGGTCGTGCTGTTTTTACTATTATTAGCAAAATTGTAGCAGCCACTGAATGTCTGGAATCTCTCGGAGTTGAGGATGTCATCGAAGTCATCATTGGGGAAGGCAGTCTGAAGCTCAACTGCTAGATTATAAATCAGGTCTTGCTCATCATCTGTTGGAGTGTCAATGTAATCCTGCCATCTTAATCCCTGTAGGGCTATTCGCACAATCTTGAGAGCTGTAATACTACTTTTGTAATGACCACTTACAACGCCATTGATAGAACCTGTCACAACCAATTCAGATCCAATGACGATGTCCTGAAGAGCAACATCTGCAAATCCTTTCCCATTGCAAGCTATAAATGCCATTGCAGTGTGAAACGCCCCCACCACCATGCAAATATCAAGCTTCTGCCTGAAGAGAGCATTCCTCCAACGAATCTCTGGGCCTTCATGCAATTATGACAATCTTATCCAGTCTGACTTTGCCTGCAACATCAACATTTCATTGCAAGACTGTACTGAGCTCAGTAGGGCTGGCATCAATGACTGGGAGGTGGCCAATGTTTGACTTTTATGGGAATGAAGTTCTCTGAAGCAGAGTATTGAAATCATTCTATCCATACAAAACATCATCATTCATTTCTGACAACTTGCTGAGGAAATATGCATTATCCAAGCTGCGTGCATCTTTTTTTGGATGTGCATGATTTTCAAGCCCTTATTGTGCTCCCTCATCAAACTGCTTTGGACCTGTCCTGTGTCCTCCATTCTACAAATCAATGCTTGTGGGGGATGTTGTAGGATTTATTTTTTAGTTTTCTTCAGGGCAGGCGCTTCTGGTTGTTTTGATCTGGCTGACTCATCCCTTTGAACAATTATGCCATTTGTATTTTGAGCTGTGCCCTTTCCTGAAAATGTCTCCTTTTCAAAGTTGTTGTTACCCCAGACCAGCATTGTGTACACATTGGGCTTGATATTGGTTGGGATGCTGTTCATCTCATTGAATCTGGAGCTCAGCCAGCGCTGTGTCATGCTTTACATCTGGAGAGCAGTACCTTAAACCATTTAGAAACCTGATTAATTGTGCTGAGCCAGTCACATTTCTGACAAACATTCCCAGGGCCAAATGTTTTGGCAGGTGCCTCCTTCCCTTCAATACCAGGTTCATGAAGTTTTGGCAGAAGGGAATAATCTTGCGGCTGTTGATATCACCTACTGGGATCTGTCACAAGATCCTCAACAAAGACAAGATCACTCTCATCACTATGAGATGATTTGAGGAATTTTATGAAGGAATGAGATCACTTGGGGTTTTCTGCATATTTTATAACAATTTCCACAAGATGCTCACTTTTTGAACATGGGAACGTTGAATTTTGCGATAGGTGGTCTCTAAATTAATAATGATACGAATTTGAAGGAAGGCACTACGGAAATGCATTTTTTTGAGATTGTCCACAATCTATATGAAATACCAGTAAATCGCCATTCTGAGTTTCAGTCGGGCATTAGTTAATGTATTATATATGTCTTTCACAGTCATCCATGTCACCTCATATTGGGTAAACATTTTAACAAAAAGAAACGTAATTAATATGTATAATTTACACTTAATGTTATGAGCAGGCAAGGAAACATCCTGCTGATTACTACCTATGCCTTCCCTCAGCTGATGAATCGGTACTCCCCCATGTTGAACACCACCTGGAAAAAGCAGTGAGGGGATAAAGGTCACAGAATGTACTCTGGGTGGGGAGATTCCAATGCCCATGGTTAATAGTGGCTCAGTAGCACCACTACTGACTGAGTTGGCCAAGTCCTGAAGAACACATCTTCCAGACTGGCCTGCAATAGGTGATGAAAGCACCAACTTGAGGGAAAAACCTACTTGATCTCATCCTCATCAACTTATCTGTCTCATATGCATCTATCCGTGACAGTATTGGTAGGAGTGACCACTGTACAGAGACTGTGGACACAAAGCCCCATTTCCACACTGAGGACACACTCCACAGTGTTATGTGACACTAACACTGTGTTAAATTGGATAGATTCGGAATAGTTCTAGCAACTCAAAGTTGGGCATCCATGAGGTGCTATGGGCCATCAGCAGGAGCAGAGTTGTGTTCCACCACATAGGCCGGCATATCCCTCACTGCACGATTACCTTCAAGTCAGGGGACCAGCACCAGTTCAATGAAGACTGTAGAAGAGCAGCACCAGGGGAACCTAAAATTATGTGCCAAACTGATGAAGGTACAACATAGTATGCTAAACAGTGAAAGCAGCATGCTGTAGGCAAAGATTACTTCACCCAAAGGGTTGTGAATCTTTGGAATTCTCTACCCCAGAAAGTTGTGGATGCTCCATCATTGAATACATTTAAGGCTGGGATAGACATATTTTTGGTGTCTTGGGGAACTAAGGGATATGGGGAGTGGGCAGGAAAATGGAGTTGAAGCCCAAGATCAGCCATGATCATATTGAATGGTAGAGCAGGCTTGATGGGCCACATGGTTTACTTCTGCCTTTATTTCTTGTGTTCTTGTGGATGTGTTCCCAAACCCAATAGATCAAATCAAAGCTATGCATTCCAGCTATATAAAGAACGGTGGTGGACAATTAAACAACTAACTGGAGGAGAAGGCTCCATGCGTATCCCCATCCTCAATGTTGACGGAGCCAGTACTTGAGTGCAAAAGAGAAGGCTGAAGCATTTGCAGCTATCAAGCGGATGATCCATCTTGGTCTCCCCTTTGAGATCCCCATCGTCAGAGATACCAGCCTTCAGCCAAATCAGTTTATTCCATGTAATATCAAGAAACGGCTGAATTGGATACAGCAAAGGCTATTGGCTCTGACAGTATCATGGCTTTGGTGCTGAATACTTGTGCTCCAGAACTAGTCACACCCCTAACCAAATTGTTCCAGTATAGCGACAACACCAGCATCTACCCAATGATGTGGAAAATTGCCCTGGCATGTCCTGGCCACAAAATGCAGGACAAGTCCAATCCGGCCAATTTTCTCCCCGTCAGTCTACTCTCAATCATTAATGAAGTGATGGAAGATGTCGTTGATTGTACTGTGATGCTGCACTTACTCAAACAAAGACCAGCCTTGGTTTGAACATGGACAGAATCTCTGAACTCCATAGGTGAGGTGAATGTGACTGCCCTTGACATCAAGGCAGCATTTGGCTGAGTATGGCATCAAGAAGCCCTAGCAAAACTGGAGTCATTGGGAATTGAGGGAAAACTCACGACTGGTTGGAGTCATATCTAGCACAAAGGAAGATGATTGTGGTTGTTGGAGCTCAATCATCTTAGTTCCAGGACATCACTGTAGGAGTTCCTCAGGGTAGTGTCCTAGACCCAACCATCTTCAGCTGTTTCAATGACCTTCCTTCCATCATAAGGTCAGAAGTGGGAATGTTCGCTGATGATTGCACAATGTGGAGCACCATTAGCAACTCCACAGATACTGAAGCAGCCCATGTCCAAATGCAGCAAGACCTGGACAATATCCAGGCTTGGGCTGATAAGTGGCAAGTAACATTCACACCACACAAGTGCCAGGCACTGACCAGCTCCAACAAGAGAGAATCTAGCCATCACCCCTTGAAATTCAATGGCATTATCATCGCTGAATCGCTCACTATCAACATCTTGGGGGGGGTTACCATTGACCAGAAGCTGAACTGGACCAGCCATATAAATACCGTGGCTATAAGAGCAGGTCAGAGGCTAGGAATCCTGTGGTGAGTAACTCATCTCTTGACGCCATCCCCCAAGCCTGTCCACCATCTGCAAGGCACAAGTCAGAAATGTGATGGAATACTCTCCACTTGCCTGGATAAGTGCAGTTCCAACAACACTCAAGAAGCTCAACACCATCCAGGACAAAGCACCCCACTTGATTGACACCTCATCCACAAACATTCAATCCCTCCACCACCGATGTACAGTGGCAGCAGTGTGTACCATCTACAAGATGCACTGCAGTAACTCACCAAGGTGACAGCACCTTCAAAACCCACGACCGCTATCATCTAGAAGGAGAAGGGCAGCAGATGTGTGTGAACATCACCACCTGGAAGGTGCCCTCCAAGCCCCTCACCATCCTGACTTGGAATCATATCACTGTTCCTTCACTGTCACTGGAAAATCTTGGAACTCTGTCCCTAACAGCACCATGGGTGTACCGACACCACATGGACTGCAGCAATTCAAGAAGGAAGTTCGCCACCACTTTCTCAAGGGCAGTTCGGGATGGGCAATAAATGCTAGCTAGCAACGCCCATGAATGAAACAAACATAACTTGCTTCCCAATGCTCAATTTGGGTTCCACCCAAACATGGTCCAAAGAGCTGAATTCCAAAGGTGTGGTAAGGGTGACTGCCCTTGACGTCAAGGTAGCATTTGACTGAATGTGGCATCAAGGAGCCCTAGTAAAATTGATATCAGTGGAAATCAAGAGGAAAACCCCCCACTAGCTGGAGTCATACCTAATACAAAGGAAGATGGTTGTGGTTGTTGAAGGCCAATCACCTGAGCCCCAGGACATTGCTGCAGGAACTTCCACCATCTCCTGCCAAAGCAGGATGGCCGCAGATACCGATCTTATTCAGATCCTGAAGCGGTTCACCCAGTTTCTGAGCCCCCGGTGGGCACAGCCTCCCCGCAGTTTCTAGAGATCAGGAAGGGGAGGGAGAGGAGGCTTCTGATCCAGTGACAGCTGCAATTCCAGATAGCAACCTCCATATCCTGCACTTACAGTTCTGGGGCTTCTTCCTGGTGACAGGCCCAGGTTAAGGGAAAGAGGTACCTGAGTGGGAGATTCAAAAACTGTGGGAAGGCCGCGCCCTGACTGCTCACCTACTGCAGGGCTCAGAAACTGGGTAAATTATTTCAGGATCCAAATAAGAACCAACCAGAAGAAGCTCCCAAGGTGGGATATGGAGGTTGTAATCCAGAATTGCAGCTGTCACTAAGAGGATCAGAAGCCCCCCCCTCCCTCCCCATCCCGATTCCCAGCTCCATTCCCTCCCCTCTCCCTCACTGACTCAGAGAAGGTGCGTCATTTTTAACTTTATTAGCTGTTTGATGAGCATCAGTGCTTCCGGCTGCTGCCTACTCCATCGGTCATAATGATGTCACAGAGTAAAACAGTATAACTGCACAAGCACAGCATTGGCAGCAGATGCAGCCCATGAGTTCCTCAGGGTGATGTCTGAGGCCCAACGATCTTCAGCTACTTCATCAATGACCTTCTCTCTATCTTAAGGTCAGAAGTAGGGATGTTTTCTGATGATTGCACAATGTTCAACACCATTTGTACCTCCTCGGATAATGAAGCAGTCTGTGCCTGCATGCAGCAAGACCTGGCCAACTTTCAGGCTGGGGCTGGTAAGTGGCAAGTAATATTCACATCATACAAGCATCAGGCAATGACCATCTCCAACACAGGGAATCTAACCGTCTTCCCTTGGCATACAACGGTATTATCATATTTGCACCCCAACTGTCAGCATCCCGGGGATTACCATTGACCAGAAACTTAACTGGAGCAGCCTCATAAATACCGTGTCTACAAGAGCAGGTCAAAGGCTGGAAATTCTACAGCAATTAACTCTCTGCCTGACTCCCCAAAGCCTGTCCACCATCTACAAACACAAGTCAGGAGTGTAATGGAATATTCCCCACTTTCCTAGATGAGTTCAGCTTCAACAACACTCAAGAAGCTTAACACCATCGAAGACAAAACAGCTTGCTTGTTTGGCACCCCAAGCACCACCTTAAGAATTCGTAACTCCCACCAATGGTTCACAGTGGCAGCAGTGTGTACCATCTACAAAATGCACTGCAGCAACTTGCCAAGGCTCATTCAACAGCACCTTCCAAACCTGCAGCCTCTAGAGCCTAGGAAAACCAGGGCAGCCTGCACATGGGAACACCACAACCTGCAAGTTCCCTCCAAGTCACACATCATCCTCACTTGGAACTATGTCACCGTTCCTTCACTATAGCTGGGTCAAAATCCTGGAACTCACTCCCTTGTAGCACTCTGGGTGTATGTACATCAAATGGACTGTAGCGGTTCAAGAAGACTGCTTACCACCACCTTCTCAAGGGCAATTAAGGATGGGCAATAAAAGCTGACCTTGCCAACAATGCCTACATCCTGTAGGCAAAAAAAAAAAATTGATCCTCAGCCTCATTAACATACTTGCTTCAAGCTGCTGGCACTGATCTTGCTTCGCCAGATAGCTAAGCAAAGTAAAGCCACCTGAATGAAGGCCTCAATTGCAGCAATTCTTGAGTAAGTTACAGCGGGGTGCTGCAGCTGGATACGGGGTTAATGGGAATAACTTGGATGTGTGCAGCTCCCACAACACTCGAGAAGCTGGACACCATCCAGGACAAAGCAGCCCACTTGATTGGCACCGCATCCACAAACTTTCACTCCCTCCACCACCTTCGCACAGTAGCAGCAGTGTGTACCATCTGCAAGATGCACTGCAGGAATTCACCAATGCTCCTTAGACAATACCTTTCAAACCCACAACCACTACCATCTAAAAGGACAAGGGCAGCAGATAGATGGGAACACCACTACCCGGAAGTTTCCCTCCATGTCACTCACCATCCTGACTCGGAAATATATCACTGTTCCTTCACTGTCAGTGGGTCAAAATCCTGGAACTCCTTCCCTAACAGCACTGTGGGTGTACCTATACCACATGGACTGCAGCGGTTCAAGAAGGCAGCTCACCACCATCTTTTCAAGGGCAACTAGGGAAGGGCAATAAATGTTAACCCAGCCAGCGAAGCCCACATTCCGTGAATGAATATTTTTTAAAAACTCCTGTCGTGTCAAAGGAAGCTCTCCAGCTTCTTTGGTTCCACTAGATTCAGTTTTTTTTAAAAAGTAATTTTTTTCACAGTCCAAATCTGTTTGGCAGCCTCCAAGGCCACTGAAGGTTTCTGAATAGAGCAGGCCTGTTCCAATCATTGAAGTAAAAATTCTAAAAGGATTCCAGAACAGGTACTATGTCCCTCATTTACAAATTTTGAAGTTCCTAACCTGTTTAGGTGCCTTCCCAGCAAGTTTAAAAAGTGGACCCCATGAATTTAGCAATGCCCGAGAAGATCAGGCATAGTCAATCCTACTACTGAAATGGTATAGTTGCACCCATTTTACATCCGAATAACAGATGCACCATATACCAAGTTCTAGTTCATAATCTTTATCTTTTTTCTTATGTTACTTGTGTCCTTCATCTATTCAAAACTACCACTAAGTTTAACAACTGTAGATAGTTGCCTATGCGCTAATGAAAAATAGGTTGCCTATCATGTGACACGTGACTCACGTATCTTTCTTTCAACATGTACAGTATAATATTTCCTATAACTTCAAGCTTAGCATATGGGCCACAAGGTGTTAATCTACATAAGACCAATGAACGTACTTTCGTTCTTTAGCATGAGCGATTCCTTTAACTGAAATGTATGACAGCCAGATCATTTATCTACCTGGATTTTCATCTGAAAACATGATGACAGTACAGTCGGACAACATTTCATGGTTATTAGTTTGATTACAGGTTTGTTCTGTTACTGCCAGTTCTCACCTGGACCTAGTGGTTTGATATAGGCACTGTATGCAATTTCAAAAGATTAGTAAACTTTAGCCTAATTAGCTTCAGTTTTGGGGGGAAAGGGAAGCTTCAATAATTCAAAAGTTGTAAAGTAGAACTAAACTATCTTAAAGGAGTTATTGTATAGATTTTATTTATTAATCTTGGCGTGTCATGTAGATAGACCCATTAAAGAAACAAGGCATTATTAAACAGTGGACTTTGATGGAAAAAGTCCAGCCTCACACTATGAAGCCCTTGTAAGGTTGAATTGCTTTCCAGTTTAACTGTTTGAGACAGAATATTTGTGGTAGCTTAACATGTAGAGTAAAAAGCTCAGTGAGGACATGTTTGAGGTGATGCAGAGGTTTTGAGAATTAGTTTCTCTGTCTGGGAGTTGTTTCTATTATAATTGTTCACACTTCTAAATTTTGAAACATTCTTATTTTGGAAGTAAAGACCGTTTGAGGTGTGGCGATGTTTGTTATCTTAGAGATACAAATTGCAGTTTAAAATTTGATTTACCAACCAAAAGACTATAGTCCAGAAATGTCCTTCCCCACTTCCAATCCCCCAAAAGTTTTATTGGATTTCTAAGGATTTAGATATGAAGAATTAACCTGATATGATATGTGGAATAAATCCTAATCGCAGAAACAAAAATGGAATGTCAGGAAAGTATAGATTTTTTAAATGTTGATAGAAATATATTGTCAACAGTAATTGGCATGAACAGGAAATGGATTGAGTATTGCTGAAATAAATCTTTAAAAACTTTTGGTGTAGCAATATTAAGTATTCTTGCAAAATCTAAAAAGGATTAATGACAGATGATACATGTATAAACCACATGCTAAGGGGGAAATACTTGATTGTAAATGTCAAAGAAGTGAAATTATTCCTGTTTGTCAACAGTGAAGACATTGATAATTTATGCCCACAGGTAATAATACTGAAGGGAAAAGTGCAACCCATATGTAAAATATATAAGGCACAGTAATGCCACAGCTACAAATGTCTGCCATTTGTGATGCATAGTTAGTAAACTGGCAGCAAGGTGAAATGGCAACAGACCTCCAGGCATTTGTGCTTCAACTTATACACAGAGCTTTGCTTTGTTACCAGCAGCTAATTTTTAATGCCTGGAGAGCGCAAAGGGAGTGTCCACTTTCTGTCAACATTAAAAAAAATTCATCCATGTTTTTAAAAGTTCATAGCAGTGCCTTATATTAGCATAGGACTGAATATATGCCATACCTATTTGTTACTCAAAGCAGTGTGAGATATTTCTCATAATAATGCTTCATATAATACTTGGCCTTAATGTGTGTCAGATCAGGACTTCGAAAATGATTTACATTATCATTCCTTGCATCATGTTACCAGAATAAGACGCTATATAAATGCTAACACATACTATTACAATTATTTGTTTAACAGTTTTGTTCAAACATTTAACTCCAGCATGTACACTCAGCTATTTTTTTTGTAGTTTCCTTTGAATGGGGATATTAAGTACATTGAAATAAATTGATTATTTTTCTATATTGCAGAAGGAAATTCTACAAGATGAAGAGGTTAAAGATGAGAATGAAGAGGAGGATAAAGAGGAAGTGAATGAAAATGTAGATGAGGTGGATAATGGTGCAACAATAGCAAAAAAAGAACAAGAATCTATTAATGAGAGAGAGATTGACATAAATGAACAGGTTAGATATCTTGTGTTGTTACTCTAACTTTCAAACAGCTAGCTGGTTCAGGGAAGCTCCTGTTACCCTTGTTTGATTGGTTTTGTAAGTTTTCAGATTGTGCACTATTAAATTTAAAAAATGCAGTCATTTGGTAGTATAGAACTTGAAAATTGCTGACACAAGAGATATGTTGCTGAAGTTTTTCATCTTGCACTCATCGGGACAAACACAAGAATGCCAAATTTCAAATGATCACAAAAATTTATACTACTGGAGAAAAGGGATTGGTTGGCAAGTTGACTCTGGCTGAGACGTTGCCATGGAGAAAGCAACTGGGAAATATAGCCTCCCCAAGTTCACGCGTAATTCAAAAAAGGCACAAGGCTTGAACATATCCCTTTTGTTTGCAGAGAACAGGTCCCTTTTTATGAATGTGTGTCACTTCTAGCAAGTGAAAATGAGTCGTTTTTACTTGTTCATGGGATGTGGGCGTCGCTCATTCAGAGTCAATCACATTGCTGTGGGTCTGGAGTCACATGTAGGCCAGACCAGGTAAGGCTGGCAGATTTCCTTCCCTAACCAAATGGCTTTTACAACAATCAACATGTTTGCATGGGCATCATTGGACTTTTAATTCCAGATTTTTATTGAATTCAAATTTCACCAACTGCCATGATGGGATTTGAACCCACGTCCCCAGAGCATTATTCTGGGTCCCTGGAAGACTAGTCCAGTGACAATACCACCACCTCCCGCTACGAGCATGATTACCTTAAATTGGTTATTAGCACATAGAATTGTAGAAATCCTGATGGCCAATCACGGAATCACGTCTGACAATATACATTTTGTTTTGGGTTTTGCAAGTGCAGTCTGGTTGAGTACAATCTGTACTCTGCCTATTAAGAACAACCAAAGGAACACGCTGTTTGATTCGATCAGCCAGTCATTGGGACCTACAACCCATGTATCTGGCTTCGCACCAGCGCTGAAATTCATACAAGAAGTTGCGCAGTTGTGTGGCAGACAGAATAACTTTTTGGACCGAAGGCAGAATCCTCTTTGTGGAAAATTCCATTGCTAAGTAATTGCATAGTAGCAGCGTGAAACTCCTTCCTTAACCTGTTGTTCAAATTTTTGAGACACTTTGTCTTTCCAAGGTAATTTGAGGTAGACAGGCATTTTTTGGATCTGAAAGGAGAGGCCTATGGCCCATTTGTGGGTATGCATAATACACAGTAAACAATGATCTGATCAGGATGGCCATTGCCCCGCAGGATAGCTTTGATGCACTCTATTTCTGTGTTAAGTTTGCATGGTAAGCAAATGGCTATGGCTCTATTTACAAGATTGCCAATAAGGCCAATCTTAAAAGCATGAAGAGTTGTATGAATCCCAACGTGTATATTGACCGCTGAAGGTAGAGGCTTGTGGTAGACAGTAGTGGAGAACCCGATAGTGGATTCTCAACCAGCATGTTGAGGAAAGGGACTGCTTCACCTCAAAAGTGAGTTTGAGCGTGGCATGGAGCACATTAAGGTGTGTAAGGAAATCCTTATACATGGCTGCAGATTTAAACATCACATAGTCGGTTTCCATGGGAAACGCATTTTTGATGGAATAACCCCTAGCCTCCTACCACGTGCATATTTCCAATACGTGGATTGAGGAGCAAAAGGCAGTTGCAGTTTTGGATATAAACCTTTCCCAGAACTAAAAGATATTGCAGATAAGTAGCATTTAAGAGGGAGCAGAACAAAAGAAACGAGGAAGAGGGACACCATATACAATGAACACAGAGGAAAGACAGAATTATCTGTTAGATGCTAAGGTGGGGATAAAGAAAAGATCGTGGTGAGCAGCATGTATCAGGAAGATCATCAGTTGGGGTGAGGCCAGAATACATAAAATTAAAATGAACGTATGGATAAAATTAAAATAAAACTTAACCAGCATTGAAAAGAAATTGAGGTAAATGTCAAAATATCAGTTGGACCTGGGTGACTCAAGCTATAGTGTCAACAAGGGTGGGCAACTACAGCATGATGAGGATTAAATTATTGTGAAAGTGTTGACATACCTTTAGTAGCATTTTCCCCATTATAAATGTTTACATATGAAGTCTCCATCATGAATGTTAGTCAAAACAAGACAACTGAAAGCAAGTTTTTTGGCAGGAGTGTCAAATACGCAGAACTTTTAATCATATTGTCATAATGTAGCAAATCAAGACTACAAACAATTTTCAGATCAAGTGGGGTTAGTGGGATTAGCAGGACCTGCGCCAAGTGAGGATTGTAAAACTGGAGGTCAGAGAGAGGAGGAAGATAAGAGGAAAGGGGAGAGAAGGAGGGAGGAAACAAAGCAGCAATTGAGGGCAGGGAAAATCCTGTGTTAGGTGGGAAAGATGGCAGGGCTGCAGATAAAATAGGGTTAGAGAATGCAGGAGATAGGAGTAGGTAAAGCAGGTGTAATGGAAATCACCAAGCTGTTGATGTAGAGATTTGGAGAGATGACAAAAACTTGATCAAAGGGCTGGTTTTAGGAGGATCTTAAAGGAGAAGAGGTGGTGGAGGAGAGGGAATTCTGGAGCTTAGTGTCTAGGCAGATGAAGGCATGGTGGTACAAAGGGAGCTGGATTGCACAAGAGGCCAGGGTCAGCAGGAGCTTGCAGATATCATTGAATAGTACATTGCAGAAGAAGGCCATTCATCCCATTGAGCCTGCACCATGGAGAAGACGAGATAGTGAAGTGATTTGAACATGAAGATGAAAATTTTAAGCTTAGCAGTGGGTTGGGGGAGCTGGCCTGAGCCAAATTAAGGGTCTATAGGGACATGCTGAATGGAATATAAGCAGAAGAGATTTGAATGAGCTGAAATTTAGAGGGTGGAGGGTGGGAAGCCGACCATAACAGTATTGGAATAGTCAAGTCTAGTGATAGCTGAGGCATAGATGAGAATTTCAGCAGCAGATGGGCTAAGGTAGGGTTGGAGGCAGGCAGTATCAAGGAGGCAGTCTTTGTTATGGAGAGCGAATGGGGTTGGAGTCTCAGTCGAACAGGATACCAAGGCTGCGGACACTTTGCTTCAAAAGGGACACCAGATGATTGATCACTTAACCACACATTATCTGTGCGCATGTATGGAGGCACAGACAAATACAAATAGTATTTAAAGGGGCAGTGGAAACACTGTGATGAGATTACAGATATTCAGAATTATGCCGGGTGTTGAGGATGCCAGGAGAGATCATTCCCACTGCATTCATGGTTACTGTTGAAAAAAGACAGTGAGAGAGAGAGAGCAACAATGGAGTTAATGATAAAAGCTGGAGAAGTTAGGTTGGATGCTGACATACGGCAGAAAGTGGGTCAGGGTGCATGGTTGAGGTAAATGTTTGTTGGGGTTGTTGAAATGGGTTTATATAGTTGGGAACTGGAAAAATGGTAGATTATTTCCCTCTCCCAAGACTAGGCCATTGAGATTGACTTTGCCAGACCTCAGGCAGTATAGCAGGAAACTTCTTTGTTGGTTGAAGAATTTTCACATTTTTGATAGAAGAGCCATACCCTGTGCTATCTCTGTTTCCAATTGCCTGGGAATTAATTGCATAGTTCTTCCTGATTCTTCAAAATTGAAATGTCTTGTCTGTAGCCCACATTAATACTGGATGCCAGGGATTAATTTTTGATCCTTGTCCTCGCTTTTGCTGTGGCACAAATGTTGGAAAATATGTTGAATGAGGCATTTGTGACTTTTTTCATTATAGAGCATGTCTAATAATATATGGGAGCACTTACCGTGTATCATTGCCACTTCCTATGGCAGACCAAGTCCCAAAAAACTTCCCACTTAAGCCCACTTAAATTGGGGCCCGGCATCGCCGTAAATCAAGCAAAAAATCCAGACCCTGACATCTTCCAGAGTGGCATGGCTCAGTGATATACCGTGTTGATTTGCCATCATACATAGATGATTTATCCTACACTCATTGCTCGTTTTCATTTTACTAAGATCTTTATTGGGAAACAAATAATGGAGTTTTATTTTATTGCTGGTTTTTTACAAGGTAACATCAATTAATAGTGAAAAAACAGAATCTGAAGAAGATGAGCAAGGTATGTATTTATTATATACCTTTTATACCAATGGTTACAATATTAGAACTTTTGTACTGTTGAATTCAGGCTAACCAACTGTTGTAACTACAGGTCGCTCTTTACAAATCAAATACTAAATTTGGAAATATGTCTCCTCATGGCGCATTTCAGAACCATCTGATAAATCAACTTTTAAAAAATTGTTTTCAACATCTTACTCATAATAAAACACATCCTAAGCAGACAAATACATAATTCTTACCCAGTCCATATTTTGATTGCCTATTTTAGTTATTGGCACATTTAATGTTTTTTATTGTTCTTCATTTCGTTGATGTTTTACAATTAAACTCTGTCGCAATTACGCAGTCATAATAGAAAAAAGGCCTCGATTAAAGTTTAAGGCCAGCAATTATAGGACTGTATAAAATCCTTGGGCCTTTCCACACTGCCAATATGTAGGTGTACTTTGCAACAGTTTTATTCAGGGATAACAGCAAACCCTTACAGTCTTGTTATTGGCACAGTAAAATCTAGGCCAATGTACAGTAATTATTTGCTTTTGAAATATTAAACAGACAAGATTCCATTCATTTATGCCAAGAAATATTCAAAATAACTGCCTAACTGAAGGTGCAGGGTCTAGTGGAAAACATATTTTGATGTATGGTCATATTTGAACAACTGACCAAACAAAATTTGAATTTAAATAAAAACTAGTGAATTTGTTGAAATCAGTTTCTGTGGAGTGACAGTTCATGCCTTTTTAACTTAATTATGCTTAAGCTCCATTTTTTGAACCTTTGTTACATTCTGGAAAATAAGTTCAAAATACGTAAAAAGAAAATCATCTTATAGCATTGAATATCTCTTATGTACAGTGTTTGTTCTGTGTGCTGTCTCGTCTTTTGATCCACCTTTACCTTGCACCATTGCTGCTGGAAACAGTGGGAGCCCTGCTTCTGGAAGCCTGACAATCCCAGTGTAATGTCAGCTTCTGAAAATTGGTAATTCAGTATGTACAGGATTACATCCTAACAATTGGTGCTGGTATTCTAACATGCTAAACTACTTTCCTACCTATCTAATGTGTCCTTCTCAGAACTGATTCTAGAGTTAAGACCCAGTTTATTCTTGTTCAAGCAGTGCTTCAGTTGCCCACTGTTCCTTTCATTACTTAATTTATTTCCCACAGAGGATAGCCCATTGCGAAATTTTAGTCCTTATTATATAGTGTATCTTTTTGTCTAGCTAAAGACTATTTTTCAGTCACTGTTCAATCCAGAAATCCAGTTTTCTTCAGAACTCAAATTGAATAACAGTCAGATCAGTAATTCTGCTCTGCCCTTAGATGCCTTTGGGATGCTTTGATATATAGTAAATTATTTATTAAATATTTTAGTGGTGTCCCACGGCAGAACAAGAACATTGCTCTATTCTTTATCACATATGCCAGGTGTACAGTTTGACTCTTTCTGAGAGAACTAATTGTATCACATATCTCAATTCAAAGTTGCTTTTACTTATTTTTTTGTTCATTCTGCTCAAATAGGATTTGCTTGTTCATGCCCAGTTTCTTTCATGAATGTTGTTTAGGTAATATGGATGGCACTGTTTTCAATGCATAGTAATTTTTAAAAGCTTGTACTTCTAACTTGCAAGGAATTGCAAGTGAAGGAATTTTAGTTGGCTTTTCAGTGACCCATGTAGCCTTAAGTATTTGAAACTTTGATTAACATTGTATTTAAACTATTCCATTTAAAGCTAAAATGTTAGTTCTTGTGATAACTTTTTGGATAAATGATGTGATCAGCAGGGTATCAAGCCTTGCAAAGTAGGAGGTTCCAGGATTTATGCTGTTAATTAATCTCAACCAGGATGACAATGTAATTGCTACCAATGGGCAAAAAAAGCTAAGACTACCAGTCCTGAATGCTTTCCAGTTATCCATGCTGAAGATGAGCAACTTAATGTGTCAGACAGAGACGCATCATCCAATTTGGCTTTAATGTCTTTGGCCAAATAGTCAACTGACACATGGAAAATGTCTGATGGATGGGGTAGTGGAGAGCTGCCAGTAACTCTAGAATCATACCCCAGCGTAAATCAACACCTTTAAATAAAGAAGTGGTCTCTTTGGGAAGAATTTTGTAGTAAATGTTCAGTCATATCAATTATACAAATTACATTTTCATATTTTTGCATTTTTTGTTTCGTGCCATTTTGGAAAAAATATGAACCGTGTTAAGAGGCTCAAATAGATTTTATTATATTCTTCGGAGCAAGACTTAAAAAATGCTAATAGGTATCCATGTTCCCTCTAAGCTGTGCACAAAGATTGAATGTATGTATGTTGAGATAAACAGGTGGCACACTACAAAGAAAATTTAGAGGAGTCTTTGATAGGTGCTGTGCTGCACTGCAGCATTTCTCGAATGAAGATTTCCATTTATTTTCAAAATGACTAGATGTTAAGCATGAGCTACTTTAAAATGTATATATTGCTCAACTTTCCTTTGAATTAAATAGTCTACATAGGAGCAGGAGTAGGCCATTTGGCCCATCGAGCCTGCTCCACCATTCAATTAGATCATGGCTGATCATCTACCTCAACACCACTTACCTGCACTATCCCCATATCCCTTAATGTCATTAGTATCCAGAAATCTATCAATCTCTGTCTTGAATATGATCAATGTTTGAGCTTCCACAGCCCTCTGGGGTAGAGAATTCCGTAGATTCACCACCCTCTGAGTGAAGAAATTCCTCCTCACCTCAGCCCTAAATGACCTGGCACTTATTCTGATTCTGTGTCTCCTGGTTCTAGACTCCCCAGTCAGAGAAAACATCCTACCTACATCTACCCTGTTACACCCTGTAAGAATTGTGTAAGCTTCAATGAGATCATCTCTACTTCTTCGAAACTCTAGAAAACATAGGCCCAGTTTCCAAAGAATCCTGCCCGGGGATTAGTCTGGTGAACCTCTGTTGCACTCGCTCTATGGCAAGTATATCCTTCCTTAGGTAAGGAGACCAAAACTGTACATAATACTCCAGGTGCTGTCTCACTAAGGCTCTACACAATTGCAGCAAGCCATCTTCACTCCTGTACTCAAACCCCCTTGTGATGAAGGCCAACATATCATTTGCCTTCCTAATTGCTTGCTGCACGTCTATGTTAACTTTTAGTGACTCATGAACAAAGACACCCAGTTCCCTTTGGACGTCAACTCTTCCCAACATCTCACCGTTTAAGAATTACTGTGCCTTTCTGTTTTTCCTACCACAGTGGATGATTTCACAATTATTCACATTATATTCCATCTGTCCTGTTTTTGCCCATTCACTTAGCCTGTCCAAGTTCCCTTGAAGCCACCTTGCATCTTCCTCACAACTTATATTCCTACCTAGTTTTGTCATTAGCAAATATGGAAATATTACATTTGGTCCCCAAATTCAAATCATTTATATAGATTGTGAACAGCTATGGCCCCAGCACTGATCCTTGCGGTACCCCACTAGTAGCAGCCTGCCTTCCTGAGAATAAACTATTTATTCCTACTCTGTTTTCTGACTGTTAACCAATTCTCAATCCATACCAGTTTATTACCCCGGATCGCATGTGCTCTAATTTTGTTCACTAACCTCCTGTGTGGGACTTTATCAAAAGCCTTCTGAGAAACCCAAATAACCCACACCCACTGGTTCTCTTTTATCTATGCTACAGGTAACATCCTCAAATAACTCCTGCAGGTTTGTCAAACATGATTTCCCTTTCATAAATCCATGTTGACTCTGCTCAATCATATTATTTTCCAAGTGCCTCGTTATCACATCCCTTATAATAGATTCTAACATTTTCGCTATGTCAAACGAACGGGTCTGTAGTTCTCCGTTTTCTCTTCTTAGATAATGGGATTACATTTGCTACTTTCCAGTCTGCAGGAACCTTTCCAGAATCTATAGAATTTTGAAAGATAATGCAGCCACCTGTAGCCACATCCTGTATCACCTTCCATGAAGACAGACACAAAGTAATTGTTTAGTTTCTCCACATCTCCCTATTCCCCATTATAAATTCTCATGTCTTTGCCCATAATTGACCCACACTTGTCCTTGCTAATCTTTTCCTTTGCACATACCTAAAGAAGCTTTTACAGTCAGCCTTTGTTTCTCGCCAGATGGCATTCTCTTTTGCCTTCCTTTATCAGTTTCTTGGTCCCCCTTTGCTGCATTCTGAATTGCTTCCAATCCTTCGGCTTACCACTTTTTCTGGCAATCTTATAAGTCACTTCCTTTGATCTAATTCAACCTTTAACTTCTTTTGTTCGCCCACCATTGGTTTACCTTTCCTGTTGGATTTTTGTGTCTAAGAGGAATGTATATTTGTTGCAGGCCGTGTAATAGTTCTTTAAATATTAGTCGTTGCCTGCCTACCATCAAATTTTTGAGTGTATTTTCCACAATTCACCGTGGCCAACTTGCCTCACATACCTTCATGGTTTCTTTTGTTCAGATTTAAGATCCTCGCTTCTGAATGAACTATATCATTTTCAAACTTAGGGCGGGATTTTCCGCACCTGCCCGCCGCCAGGATTGTCCGGTCCTGCCACAAGACAATCGACTTCTGGCTGGAGGGCCGCCTCGCCCGCGGCGCATCCCGCCCGCAACGGGGCTGGAAAACCCCAGCCTTAATGTAAAATTCTTTCATATTATGGTCACTATTTTCTACAGGCTCCTTTACAGTAATGTTATTAAATAACCTTTTCTCATTGCATAATCTTAACATCTGTCATAGGGAAAACATTAGAAGCTATTATTAAAGATGTTATGACAGGGCACCTAGAAAAATTTAAAGCAATCAGGTGGAATCAGCATGGCTTTGTGAAAGGGAAATCATGTTTAACCAATTTATTGGAGTTTTTTTGAGGGAGTCACATATGCTGTGGATAAAGGGGAACCAGTGGATTTACTGTATTTAGATTTCAAAAAGGCAGTTAAGTTAACAAGGTGCCAGATCAAAGGTTATTGCAGAAAATAAAAGCTCATGGTGTAGTGGGTAACATATTAGCATGGATAGAAGATTGCCTACCTCACAATAAACAGAGGTTAAGCATAAATGGGTTATTTTTTGGCTGGCAGATGTAGCGAGTGGTGTGCCACAGGGATCAATGCTGGGGCCTTAATTTTTTACAATTTATATAAATGACTTGGATGAAGGGACTGACAGTATGGTAACTAATGACATAAAGGTAGGAAAGTAAGTTGTGAAGAGGGCATAAGGAGGCTACAAAGAGGTATAGGTTAAGTGATTGGGCAAAGATCTGGCAAATGGAGTAAAATGTGGGCAAATGTGAAATTGTCTATTTTGGCAGGAAGAATTAAAAAGAAGCATATTATCTAAATGGTGAAAGATTGCAGAGCTCTGAGATTCAGAGGAACCTGGGTGTCCTAGTGCATGAATCACAGAAGGTTAGTATGCCGGTACAGCAAGTAAAGCTAATAGAAAGTTAAATAGAATTAGGAAAGCTAATAGGATATTATCATTTATTGTGAAGAGAATTGAATATAAAAGTAGAGGTTATGCTTCAGTTTTACAGGGCATTGGTGAGACCACATCTGGAGTACTGTGTGCAGCATTGGTGGTCTTAGTTAAGCAAGGATGTAAATACATTAGAAACAGTTCAGAGATAGTTTACTAGACTAATACCAGGAGTGGATGTGTTGTCTTATGAGGAAAGGTTGAACAGGCTAGGTTTGTGTCCACTGGAATTTAGAAGAGTAAGAGTAAAACCTTAAGATCCTGAGGGGTCTTGACAGGGTGGATGTTGAAAAGATGTTTCGTCTTATGGGAGAATCTAGAACTAGGGGTCACTGTTTAAAAATAAGGGTCACCTATTTAAGACAGAGATGAGGAGAAATTTTTTTCTCTTGGAGGGTAGTGAGTCTTTGGAACTCCCTTCCTCAAAAGGTAGTGGAAGCTGTGTCTTTGAATATTTTTAAGGCAGAGATAAATAGAATTCTTGATAACCAAGGGGGTGAAAGGTTTTCAGGTACACGGGAAGTTACGATCAGATCAGCATAAGCTTATTGAATGGTGGAGCAGTTTGATGGGACAAGTAGCCTTCTCCTGCTCCTAATTTATATGTTAGTATGCATGTTTGTATAATACTAAACCTAAAATAGCCTGATCCCTAGTTGGCTCTTCAACATACTGCCCCAGAAACCCATCTCGTACTACTCCAGGAATTTGCCTATTAGCGATAATTAGGTTTACCCAGCCTATGGCCAGAATTTTATGTTCGGCGTGACGTCATCACGCCTAACATTTCGTGCCCGCCAATAATTGAAAGGCCTATAAAGGCCATTAATGAGCTAATTAACTTGAAATTTACACTGCCCGTCCAACCTAATGGTTGGCGGGCAGGCGAAAAGGCCAAGCATCCTTTATGTTTTTAGGAAACCTCACCCACGAGCGGGATGAGGTTTCCTAAAGCTAATAAAAATTAGATTAAAACTTTATTTTAAAATTAAAAACATGTCCTACCTCATGTGACACAGTCACATGAGGGGACATGTTTCATTAAATTTTTATTGTTTTTAGTAATTTTTTTATAAAGCACTTCAATCTCCCTGAGGCAGCTCTGTGCGCACGTGCGAACTGCGCACGAGGCCCGGCTCTCCCTCCTCCCACCCACCTGCACAGGTAGCGCTCAGCGCTGCTGCTCGCAATCCACGCAGGGCGGGCCTTAATTGGCCCACCAGCATGAAATCGTGGTGTGGAGCCAATCGTGGGCAGCGGTTGGCTCCCCAACTGCCCCCACTGAGCCCGCTCAACGAGGGAAAAATTCAGGCCTATATGTAAATTGAAGTGGCCCATTATTACTGTATTTCCCATGTTACATGCAGCTCTTGTTTCCTGATTTATACTGTGTCCAACGTTACCACTATAGTTTGCTGGCCAATAAACAACTACCACCAGTGTTTGCTGCCTCTTGCAGTTTCTTAGCTCCACCCAAACTGAAATTTGATGCCCTCCCTCCTACACTAATTCACCAGCCAGGTGTTCAATTGCTCAATCCTCCTTTTCCTATGCTCACTAGCACATGGCACTGGGAGTATAACTGAGATTACTGCTTTTGAGGTCCTACTTTTTAATTTCTTTCCCAACTCCCTAAAATCTGCTTTTAGGACCTCAGCCCTCTTCCTACCTATGTTGTCGGTACCAATGTGGACCACGACCTTTGGCTGTTTACCCTTCCCTAGAAGAATGTCCTCGGTGACTTCCTTGACCCTGGCACCAGGGAGGCAACATACTGTCCTGGAGTCACGTCTGCAGCCACAGAAATGCCTAACTAATGTTTCCCTAACTAGTGAATCCCCTATTACTAATGCTCTTCCACTCTTCTTTCTCCCCTCCTATGCAGCTGAGCCACCCATGAGCCATGAACTTGGCTCTTGCTGCACTCCTCTGAGGAACTAGTATCCAAAATGGAAAATTGATTAGTAAACGAGAGTGACTGAGGAGACTCCTGCGCTACCTGCCTGGTTCTTTCAGACTACCTGGCAGTCGCCCATTGCCTCTCTGCCTGCATACTCCTAACCTGCAATGTGACCACCCACTTAAACGCGTTGTACAGGTAGTTCTCCACTTCGCGGATGCACCACAATGACTCCAGCAACCCAGCCACACGAGATCCAAAACCCAGAACTCAAGCTTCTTCAGCTGATGACACTTCTTGCAGATGTGTTTGACTGGGACACATGGTATGTTCATGGCTTCCCATGTTCCACATTCCACTCAGCTGAGCTGCCCTTCCATACCTTAACTTTTACAAACTACTTATTATAAGTAGAATAACTAGAATAACTTACCAGTTATACACCAATCAGCTTCTTTCTCTGTACCAAAGTAAGAGCCAAATGCTGGAGGCTGAAAAAGGTAGAAAAAGAAAGGAGCACCTCCTTGACCTCTTCACTGAACTCCCTCACTCACCAAATCCCAGCTGCTCACTCTGTGAAGTGACACCCTGTACATAAAATTATAAGTATACATATAGTTAATTGTAAACATACTTTCCATAAAAATTCTCATTATATGTTTGCATTATTTTTCTGTATGATAAATGTACCTTCACCTAATATGCTCAATGTAACCATAGTTAAAGAAAAGACAACAAAAATGGAAGTTTGTTTTATGAACTTTTAGATGTAATTTTCCAGGATATGCAGCAACCCATGCTTTTGTTCAGAAACCTGAACTTGAGTAATCTTGGTCTTACGTTGCATCGACTGCAAAGTATCTTTACATCACACCACTGCAAACCTAAGTTGTCAAGTTTTTCCTAAATACCAATTATGTTCCTAACCATACACAATTCACACATTAATCATTTCAGACTAAAGTTAATTCAAACATAACTGATTCTGAAAGCTGTGCTACATTTTTATATAGTGGCCTCTGGCATTTTAATAAAGTTATTGAGCAGTAATTGATCTTTATTGTTTTTATTTTCTGGACTTTCTTTTAAAAATCGAAGGAATTTTAAAATGTTCGTTTGATTTTTGTAGTCAGGTGTTTAACAACAACCAAAACTTATAAAGTGCCTTTAACATGGAAAAGTGTTCCAAGGAACGCCACAGAAACATAATGAAGAAAATAAATGGTGAGACAAAAAAACATTAGGAGAGCTGACTAAAAGTTTGGTCATAGATTTTAATGGGGGGTGGGAGTCTTAAAGGAGGCTGAGATGCAGAGAGGTTGAGGGAGCAAGTTTCACAGTGTGGCACCTAACTGACCGAAGGCTGTCAATAGTGGGGAAAAGGGGAAGGATGCATGAGACCAGAATCAGAGGAATGGAGACTTTTGGAAGTTGGGGAGGGGTGTTGGAGGAGATTAAAAGAACAGGGAGCAGTGGTGCCATGTGGATGAGAGTTTTTGATTTGAAGCTTTGGAGGAACCAGGGGCTAATATAGGTGAATGAGGATAGGTGAGTGGGACTTGGTGTGGGACAGTTTTTGATGAGCTGATGTTTATTGAGAAATTGGGAAGAGCAAATGTCTATTAAGGTGCCAACCAGTATTTTTGCATTTCACTCCCGATGATGGCATATTCAGTGAGATGAACTCAGTAGCAGCTTTCTGCGGTGGATGTTTCTATTGTGGGGGGAAAAAAGGCCTACTGATGTCAATTTCTGAATACAATAGTATTGCATTTATTTCTGTACAACTGTACTGTTAAATCTTCGTGATAGTGTCAAAAATTGTTTTGCATTATAACTTATAATTCTGTAACCGGCAAATCTAACACGTAAGGAGCATTAAAGGGTATCAGATGAAACTTTAACTGCTTTATCTAAATTCCTCATCAAAGAATTGACTGGAGGTTTATGCACTTGTATCTAATTCGTATAAATACTTAAAATTTAGGCTCACTTCTGAACTAAATTATATTACTCTGTCCAAAGTATTATTAACAGTTAGAGAAACCAAACCAACCTGCTAGGGAATGAAGTACACGATTGTGTGAAATAGGTTACCTCTTCTTGTTAAAGTCAGTCTTTTACATACAAATCTGTGAACTAGTTCTACTTTCTTAACACACCTTTGAGAGCACAATCCCATTATGAGATTAAGTATTAAGGATTACTTAGGACTAGGATATATATTACTAATCAAGAGCCTTAACCAACATTGGCACAAGTGTGCACCATAATATCTCAACATTAGCTGGGCTGTAACAAAAGCAGAAAATGCTGGAAAAACTCAGCAGGTCTGACAGCATCTGTGGAGAGAAAAAAGCAAAGTTAACGTTTTGAGTCCGTTTGACCCTTCTTCAAAGCTGGAGAAGTGGAAATGTGGTGAAATTTATACTGTTTAAGGGGGGGCGGGGCAGGTGGAGCTGGATAGAAGGCCAGCGATAGGTGGGGACAAAAGAGGGATTGACAAAGATGTCATGAACTAAAGGACAAAGGGATTGTTAATGGTAGTGGTTAGTGCTAAAAAAAGGTGCTATTAAGTATCCTCCTTGAACAGAGGCCTGAACAATCACCATCCACCACTGCTCTCCTCCGCCTGGCTGAACTTGTCTTTCACTGAACGATTTCTCCCTAAACTTGTCTCACTTCCTCCAAATAAAAGGTGTGGCTATGGGTACTCGCATGGGTCCCAGTTATACCTGCCTCTTTATGGGGTATGTGGAACATTCTGGTACTGGTTCTGCTCAGGCCCCCTCTCACAACTCTTTCTTCGGTACATGGATGACTGTTTCAGTGCTGCTTCATGCTCTCGTCTGGACCTGGAAAAATTTATCAATTTGGCTTCCAATTTCCACCCCTCTATCACCTTCACATGGTCCATCTCTGACACTTCCCTTCCCTTCCTTGACCTCTCTGTCTCCATTTCTGGTGATAGACTGTCCACCAATATTCATTACAAACCCACAGCCACCTCGATTACAGCTCCTCACACCCTGCTTCCTGTAAGGACTCCATCCCATTCTCTCAGTTCCTTCACTTCCGTCGCATCTATTCCAATGATGCCACTTTCCAAAACAGCGCTTCTGGCATGTCTTCCTCTTTCCTTAACCGAGGTTCCCCACCACTGTGGTTGACAGGGCCCTCCATCTCCCGCGCCTCTGCCCTCACACCTTCCCCTCCCGGAACCATGAAAGGGCCCCCTTTGTCCTCATTTTTCACCCCGCTAGCTTCCGCATTTAAAGAATCATCCTCTGCCATTTCCACCAACTCCAGCATGATGCCACCGCCAAACACATCTTCCCCTCATCTCCTCTGTCAGCATTCCGTAGGGACTGGTCCACTCCTCATCATCCCCAACAGCTCATCCCCTTCCCGCAGCACCTTCCCATGCAGTTGCAGAAGGTCCAACGCCTGCCCCTTTGCCTCCTCCCTCCTCACTGTCTAAGGGCCCAAACATTCCTTTCAGGTGAAACAGCGCTTCACCTGTACCTCCTTCAATTTGGTCTACTGCATCCGCTGCTCCCAGTGTGGCCTCCTCTACATCGGGGAGACCAAACGCAGACTGGGTGACTGCTTTGCTGAACACCTTCAGTCTGCCCGCAAGCATGACTCAGACCTTCCGATCGCTTGCCATTTCAACACACCATCCTGCCCTCATGCCCACATGTCTGTCCTTGGCCTGCTGCAATGTTCCAGTGAAGCCCAACAAAACAGCATCTCATCTCCGATGAGGCACCTTACAGTCTTCTGGACTTAACATTGAGTTCAACAACTTCAGACCATGTACTCTCTCCTTCATCCTCACCCCTTTTTTATCCCGTTTCTTCTACATTAAGTTTTATTTTTCACCCACTTGTTTTATTTTTATTCATTTATCCGTAGCTTTATCCCCTTCTTTATCCCATTTTCTATTTTTTTTTAAAACGTGTTTTTCTCTCTCCACAGATGCTGTCAGACCTGCTGAGTTTTACCAGCATTTTCTGTTTTTGTTTCAGATTTACAGCATCCGCAGTATTTTGCTTTTATATTAGCTGGGCTGTGCTTTATGTAGCACAACAACTATCCTTGTATCCCAGATAACTGTAAGACTAGTAAAGGTCCTTTACATTTTCAGATTTCTTGTAAAGCTGACAGTTTAACAAAGATACTGTTAGTTGATAACACAGCTATGTAACCTTACCCTTCTGGTGATCACTGAACATATGAATTAGGAGCAGGAATGGCCACTTGGCCCTTCGAGCCTGCTCCGCCATTCAATAAGATCATGGCTGATCTGACTGTAACCTCAACTTCACATTCCTGCCTACCACTGATAACCTTTCACCCCTTTGTTTATCAAGAATCTATATACTTCTGCCTTAAAGATATTCAAGGATTCTGCCTCAATCACCTTTTGAGGAAGAAAATTTCAAAGTCTCTCAACCCTCTGAGAAAAAAAGTTTTTCCTCATCTCTGTCCTAGATGGGCAACCCCTTATTTTGAAACCGTGTCCCCTAGTTCTAGATTCTCCCACAAGAGAAAACATCCTTCCCACCTCCACCCTGTCATGTCCCCTCAGGATCTTACATGTTTCAATCAAGTCGCCTTTACTCTTCTAAACTCCAGCGGATACAAGCCTAGCCTGTCCAATCTTTCCTCATAAGATGACCTGCCCATTCCAGATATTAATCTAGCAGACATTCTCTGAACTGCTTCCAATGCATTTACATATTTCCTTAATACTGTACAAGGTACCCCAGATGTGATCCCATTGATGCCCTGTATAACTGAAGCATAACCTCCCTGCACTTGTATTCAATTCCCCTTGCAATAAACGATAACATTCTATTAGCTTTCCTAATTACTTGCTGCATCTGCAAATTAACCTTTTGTAGTTCATGAACTTGGACAACCAGATCCCTCTGCATCTCAGATCTCTGCAATCTCACGTTTTAGATAATATGCCTTTTTTTTTTATTTCTCCTGTCAAAATAGACAGCTTCACATTTTCATACATATACTCCATTTACCAGATCTGTGCCCACTCACCTAACCTATCTATCCTTTTGTAGCCTCCTTATGTCCTCTTCACAACTTACTTTCCCATCTATCTTTGTGTCATCAGCAAATTTAGCATCCATACCATTGGTTCCTTCATCCAAATCATTTATATAGATTATAAAGAGTTGAGGCCCCAGCACTGATCCCTGTGGCACACTGCTCATCATATCCTACCATTTGAAAATGAGCTTTTTATGCCTACTCTCTGTTTCCTGTTAGCTAGCTAATCTTCTATCCATGCCAATATGTTACCCACTACACCATGAGCTTTTATTTTCCACAATAACCTTTGATGAGGCACCTCATCAAATGCCTTCTGAAAATCTAAGTATAGTACATCCAACAGTTCCCCTTTATTCACAGCACCTGTTACTTCTTCAAAGAACTCAAAAAATTGGTTAAATATGATTTCCCTTTCACAAAACCATGTTGACTCTGCCTGATTGCCTTGAATTTTTTATGTGCCCTGTTGTAACATCTTTAATAATAGGTCTAACATTTTCCCTATGACAGATGTTAAGCTAATTGGTCTATACTTTCCTGCTTTCTGTCTCCTTCCCTTTTTGAATAAAGGAATTACATTGGCTATTTTCAAATCTAATGGAACCTTCACCAAATCTAGTAAATTTTGGAAAATTAAAACCAACACATCAACTACCTCACTAGCCACTTATTTTAAGACCCTAGGGTGAAATCCATCAGGACTTAGGCACTTGCCAACCCTCAGTTCCAGCAATTTGCTAAGAACCACTTTCCTGGTGATTATAATTTTCTTGAATTCTTCCCTCCCTTCCAATTCCTGATTTACAGCTATATAAGGACTCGAAACGTCAACTTTGTTCTTCTCCGCCGATGCTGCCAGACCTGCTGAGTTTTTCCAGGTAATTCTGTTTTTGTTTTGGATTTCCAGCATCCGCAGTTTTTTGTTTTTATTTCTGGGATGTTACTTGTACCCTCTATATTGAAGACTGATGCAAAATACTTATTCAATTAATCTGCCATCTCCTAAGTTTCCAATATTAACTCCCTAGACTTACTTTCTGTAGGACCAATGCTCACTTTGTTAACTCTTTTATTTTTGAAATATCTGGTGGATCCTTCCCTTGGAATTTTTCTTTCTCATTGGAATGCATCCTGTATATTCTGAAATATCCCCTTGAATGTCTGCCACTGCATCTCTATTGACCTATCCCTTAACCTAAATTGCCAGTTCACGTTCGCTAGCTTTCCTTCCATGCCCTTGTAATTGCCCTTACTTAAATTTAAAATACTAGTCTTAGACCCAGTCTTCTCTCCCTCAAACTGAATGTAAAATTCAGCCATATTATAATCACTGCTGCCTAGGGGCACCTTCACTTTGAGGTCATTAATTAACCTTCTCTCATTGCACAATACCAGGTCTAGTATAGCCTGCTCCCTGCTTGGTTCCAGAACGTGCTGATCCAAAAATTTACCCTGAAAACCTTCTATAAATTTGTCATCTACGCTACCTTTGCCCATCTGATTTTTCTAGTCTCCATGTGGATTAAAATCCCCCAAAATAGTTGCTGTACCTTTCTGACAAGCTCCCACTATTTCTTCTTTGATACCCTGTCCTACCTTGTGATTACTGTCAGGGGGCCTGACACAACTCCCTCAAGCAGCTTCTTGCCTTTATCATTCCCCATCTCTAACCAAACCGCTTCTAAAGCCTGGTTTCCTGAACTTAGGTCATCCTTCTCTATTGTGCTAATGTCATCTTTAATTAACAGAGCCATCCCTCAGACTTTTCCTAACTTCCTATCCTTCCTAAAAGTCACATACCCTTCAATATTCAGGTCTCAATTTTTGCCATCCTGGAGCCATGTCTCTGTAATGACTATTAGATCATACTTATTTATCTCTACTTGCACTATCAGTTTATCTGCTTTTTTTCGAATGCTATGTGCATTCAGGTACAGAGTCTTAAGTTTTGTCCTTTCATTATTTTGTAACCTCTAGCCTTGTCAGTTGGTTTACCTTTAGACGTACTCTCTATATCTTCCTGTCATGGTATGTTTATCATTTCCCACATTAATACCTTGCTCTCTTGCCTTGTCTCTACTCTTTGATAGACCACATTTTCCCACATTTGATCCCTTGCCCCCACTATTTAATTTAAAACTCTTTCTACTCCCCTACTCCCCTAGAACACTTGCATCAGCATGGTTCAGGTGTAGACCTTCACAGTGGTACAGCCCCCACTTTCCCCAGTACTGGTGCCAGTGCCCGATGAACCAGAACCCACTTCTCCCACACCAGCCTTTGAGTTATGCATTCATCTATCTAATCTTATTTGCCCTGTGCCAATTTGCACATGACTCAGGTAATAACCCAGATTAGGGAGATGAATATGTGGCTCAAAGACTGGTGTGGGAGAAGTGGGTTCCAGTTCATGGGGCACTGGCACCAGCACTGGGGAAAGCAGGAGTTGTACCATTGGGACGGTCTACACCCAGACCGTGCTGGGACCAATGTTCTTGAGAGCCGCATAACTAGGTTAAGTAGAGAGGGTTTTAAACTAAATAGTAGGGGCAAGGGATAAAATTGGGGAAGATGTGTTAAATCAAAGAACAGAGACAAGACAAAAGAAAAAGGTGTTATTACAGGAAACGAAAAACAGACCGTGACAGGAAGGGATAGAGAGTACAAATCTAACAGTAAATCAACAAGTGAAACTAGAGGTTGTAAAAAGAATAAAAGGATAAAACTAAGAGCTCTGAATCTGAATGCACTTAGCATTTGAAACAAAACAGATGAACTGACAACGTGCATAGAAATAAATATTTACAATTTTGTTAGCCATTACGGAGACATGGCTACAGAAGAACTTGGTTTGGGACCTGAATATCGAAGGATGCAATATATTTAGAAAGGACAGGAAGTGAAGAAAAGGTGGAGGGGTGGCTCTGTTAGTTAGTGTTAGTATTAGCACAACAGAAAGGGATGACCTAAGTTCAGGAAACCAGGATGTGGAAACAGTTTGGGTAGAGGTGAGAAATGGTAAAGGCAAGAAGTCACTTGTGGGAATTGCATACAGGCCCCCTAACAGTAACCACATGGTAGGGTTGAGCATAAAGGAAGAAATAATTGGAGCCTGTCAGAAAGGCATGGCGATAATCATGGGAGATTTTAATTTACATATAGACTGGAAAAGTCAGGAAGGCAAAGATAGCCTAGATGCGGAGTACATTGAATGGTTTTCAGGATAGTTTCTTAGAACAGCATGTTCTGGAGCCAACCAGAGAGCAGGCTATACTAGACCTGGTATTGTGCAGTGAGATGAGAGTAATTAATGATCTCATACTGAAGGCGTCCCTAGGTAGCAGCGACCCATAATATGATCGAATTTTACATTCAACTTGAGGGAGAGAAGAGTGGCTCTGAGACTAAGTTTTTAAACTTAAATAAGGGTAATTAAGAGGGCATGAAAGCTGAACTGGCTGAAGTGAATTGGCAAATCAGGTTAAGGGATAGGTCAATAGAGATGCAGTGGCTAATATTTAAGGGGGATATTTCAGAATGCACAGAATAAATACATTCCAATGAGTATGAAGAAGTCCAATGGATGGAGACACCATATGTGGTTAACTAGAAAGGTTAAAGACAGTATCAAACTTAAAGAAAAAGCATATAATTGTGCAAAGATAGATGGAAGGCCAGAAGATTTGACTGAATATAAGGAATATAAAGAATGACTAAAAGATTAATAAGGAGGGAAAATTAGAGAATGACAGAAAGCTAGCCAGAAATATAAAAACAGATAGTAAGAGTTTTTATAAATATTTAACAAAGAAAAGAGTTAACAAAGTGAGTGTTGGCCCTATAGAAAGTGAGTCTGGAGAATTGATAATGGAAAACAAGGAGATGGCAGATGAATTGAACAGGTATTTTGCATTAGTTTTCACTATAGAGGATACAAGTAACATTCCAGAAGCAGCTGTAAACCAGGAAATAGAAGTGGGGAAGGAAGTCAAGAAAATTAAAATCACCAGAGGAGTGCCACTGAGTAAATTGTTGGAGCTGTGGGCTGACAAGACCCATGTCCTGATGGACTTCATCCTAGGGCCTTAAAAGAAGTGTCTAGTGAGATAGTTGATGCATTGGTTTTAATTTTCCAAAACTCCTTAGATCCTGGGAAGACCCAGTAGATTGGAAGATAGCAAATGCAACACCATTATTCAAAAAGGGAGGGAGACGGAAAGCGGGAAACTACAGGCCAGTTCGCTTAACAGCTGTCGTAGGAAAAATGTTAGAAGCTATTATTAAAGAAGTTATAGCAGGGCACTTGGATAAGCTCAAGGTCATCAGGCAGAGTTGACATGGTTTTGTGAAAGGGAAATCATGTTTAACCAACTTATTGAAGTTCTTTCAGGAAGGAACATGTGCTGATAAAGGGATGTACTTGGATTTCCAGAAGACATTTGATAAAGTGCCACGTCAAAGGTTATTGCGGAAAATAAAAGCTCATGGTATGGGGGTAACATATTGGTATGGATAGAAGATTGGCTGGCTAACAGGAAGCGGAAAGTCAACATAACTGGGTCTTTTTCAAGTTGGCAAGATGTAATGAGTGGCGTGTCACAGAGATCAGTGCTGGGACCTCAACTTATTACAATGTATATAAATGACTTGGATGAAGGGATTGATGGGGTGGTTGCCAAATTTGTTGATGACATAAAGATAGGTAGAAAAGTAAGTTGTGAAGAGGTCATGAGGCTACAAACAGATATAGATAGATTAAGTGGGTGGGCAAAGATCTGGCAGATGGAGTATAATGTGGGAAAATGTGAAATTGTCCATTTTGGTAGGAAGAATAAAAGAGAAGCATATTATCTAAATGGTGAGAGATTGTAGAGCTTTGAGGTGTAGAGGGATCTGGGTGTCCCAGTGCATGAAATGCAAAAGGTTCATATCCAGGTACAGCAAATAAATAGGAAAGCTAGTGGAATGTTATCATTTATAGTAAAGGGAATTGAAATCAAAAGTAGGGAGGTTATGCTTCAGTTGGACAGAGCACTAGTGAGACCACTTCTGGAGTACTGTGCACAGTATTGGTCACCTTATTTAAGGAAGGATGCAAATACGTTGGAAGCAGTTCAGAGAAAGTTTACCAGACATACCTGAAATGGATGGGTTATCATATGAGGAAAGGTTGGACAGACTAGGCTTGTATCCGCTGGAGTTTAGAAGAGTAAGAGGCCACATGATTGAAACATACAAGATCTTGAGGGGTCTTTACAGGGTGGATGTACAGAGGATGTTTCCTCTTGTGGGAGAATCTAGAACTAGGGGTCACTGTTTAAAAATAAGGGATCGCCCATTTAAAAGAGAGATGAGGCGAAATTTGTTCATTCGGGATCGTGAATCTTTGGAACTCTGAAAATGTGTTGGATCAGAGTCTTTGAATATTTTTAAGATGGGTGATAGCTTATCGGGGGTAGGTGGGATGCAGATTTCAGGTTACTATCAGATCAGCCATGATCTTATTAAACGGCGGAACAGGCTTGAAGGGCTGAATGGCCTGCTTCTTGTTCGTATGTTCGTATTTTAGGTTCTGCTTCTTAATTTGGTACCTCACTCCTCATACTAACTATGCAGAACCTCTTTCCTTGTCCTGCCTATGTCCTTGGTACCTACATGGACCACGACATCTGGATCCTCCCCCTCACACTGCAAATTCCTCTCCAGCCCCAACCCTGGCGCCGGACAGGAACACAGTTTTCTGCACTCTCACTCTTTGCTACAGAGAACAGTGTCAATCCCCCTTGCTATACTGTCCCCTACTACCACTACATTTCTGTTTGCACCCCCAGCTTGAACAGCTTCCTGTACCATGGTGCAATGGCCAGCCTGCTCATCCACCTTGCAGACCTCACTTTTGTCCACACAGGTTGTGAGCATCTCGTGCCTGTTTGACAATTGCAAAGTCTGAGGCTCCTCCACTACTGTCTGCTTGGTTCCTTTACCTGCCTCACTGTCACATCCTCCTGTCCCTCACAGCGGACCAAAGCAGATGACCCTATTCTAAGAGGCGTGACTGTCTCAAAGTGTCCAGGTATTTCTCCCCCTCCATTGTGTTGCGCATTGTCTGCAGTTCAGCTTTCAGATCAATAATCCTGATCCAGAATTCCTATCTGCTTACACTTTCTGCAGACATGTTTGTCATGGATTGCCTTGCCATCCAAAAGCTCCCACGTTCCACAGCTGCAACATAACATCTGCCCTGCTATTGTTACTTATGTTATTTTGTTAACTTAATTTAATTACTCTCTTAATTAACTTAGAATAATTCCTATGTATATCACACCTCTTTTCCCTGTGCACTGAATTCCCATGTGAACCTAATTCGCTACTCACTCGGTCTCTGCCTACCTCGGGCATTGGGCAAGATTTTCCGCACCCGCCCCCTGCCGCAATCCTCTAGTCCCGCCGCAAGTCAATGGACATTTGGCTGGGGTACCACCTTGCCCACAGCGGGTCCTGCCCACGACGGGGCCAGAAAATCCCGGCAGCAGCCTCCTGTCTCCTCACATGCCTGTTACTGACCCTGTGGTTGAGTTTCTTCTGGAACACTTGGATTCACCTCTAGAACATCTTGTTTTAGTCATATAGTATCTTTGCTCGTTAACCTCTTGTTGCTGGTGTACTCAACTTTGTTTGATTGCTATTTTACTGTTTTGTCATAGTTATTTTCTATCTATTTTCACAGATTTGAACTGCTACCTCTGTATGGGATTATTCACTCTCCTTTATGCATACAGAATATATAAAACTGTAATTGGTTTTATTGAATATGCAGCAATATTTGATTTGGTTGATTATTATGATTAGCTAATAACTCCATTATCATATCATTCAATTTCCAGAATGATAGAAGGTGAAACAAATGGACCTTGGCCTTTTTGTCTGGCAATTCCTATGTAAATACACCAGCATTAAATAAGACAGTTTTAGCATTTTAAAATGAGCCTAATATATGCTAATTTTGAATAAAACCTTGTGGATTATAAGTAATGCCCAGCAAAACACACCCATTTTAACTAACTATAAATTAAAGCTGTGTTTATTAAAATGTATGCATTCATTATTGAAATGAATTGAATCATGTTTTAATGTGCAGTAGCCAGGTGAGATGGAACATATTGGAACACCAGAGTGCTATGCCATGGAATGGTAGAAGAAGCTCACATCTATGTTGAATTGATATATGTGAAATTCCCTGTCTCAACCATACTATAATTATAGGAGGTGTTTGCCCACTAGGGAAGAGAGAGTTGGAAGAAGGCAGAATGCAGGCTATTGTCATTTACTTCCAGTTCCTGGTTTCAGAGCTGGGCAAGCCACAAACAACTGATTGCAGATTTCATGAGGTGTATGGAGGCCAAAAAATAAGAAAGAGAAAATGCCTTTCAGAAAAAAGTGTTGCCCTCAACAATAGTAAAATTTCAGTGACTAGAGTATCTTTTTTCAGGTTATTACTGTCAACACCTACTATAGTAGAAGTTAATTAGTGGCTTCACATCTTATTGCAACTGTGCTTAACTATAAAGCTATTATACTTTATAGTTTTCAAAATATATGTTATACTTAATCATCCCTTAATGTTTTAAAGTCACAGCTACTTGGGTAAAGAGTATTCATGACTGTTTCTTTTATTCATAAAGATCATCAGAAGAATGAAGACGCAAGGAGTTTAGGAGAAAATGAAGACTCAAAAAGCATAGGAGAAAATGAAGGTGTAGAAAGTTTAAGAGAAAATGAAGATGTAGAAAGCTTAGGCAAAACTGAAGATGTAGAAAGCTTAGGCAAAACTGAAGATGTAGAAAGCTTAGGCAAAACTGAAGATGTAGAAAGCTTAGGCAAAAATGAAGATGTAGAAAGCTTAGGCGAAAATGAAGATGTAGAAAGCTTAGGCGAAAATGAAGATGTAGAAAGCTTAGGCGAAAATGAAGATGTAGAAAGCTTAGGCGAAAATGAAAGTGTAGAAAGCTTAGGCGAAAATGAAAGTGTAGAAAGCTTAGGCGAAAATGAAAGTGTAGAAAGCTTAGGAGAAAATGAAAGTGTAGAAAGTATAGAAGAAAATGTAGAAAGCTTAGGAGAAAACGAAGACGCAAAATGTTCAGGAGAAAACAAAGACGCAAAATGTTCAGGAGAAAACAAAGACACAGAAGGTTCAGGAAAAAACGCAAACACAAAAGTTTTAGGAAAAAACGAAGACACAAAAGGTTCAGGAGAAAATGAAGACACAAGTCCAGAACAAACTAAAAAAATCATAAAAGAGAAAAAATTAAATGGCTTATTCAATATAACTAAAAATGTAAGTAGATTTGATCCATTCCTTTCTCTTTCTATCTTGTTTCAGTTTTGCAGCTTATTGCTAGACAGTAGTCACTTTGTGATTATTGAAAAAATACACGTGGATGGAAATACAACTGACAGGATAACATCATTTTTCAGCTATAACATATCAACAGAAAACATTTGAATTTCTCTAATATCATAAGAACCAATAACAAACATTGTGTACAAGATAATCACCATTTGAAAGTACTAGAATGGGCTGACAAATGGAAGAAGTATGCGATGAGAGTTATCGAATGCAGCTTTTTGCCCAAATGTGTTCTGTATTCCTATATAGATGTGTAAACTATGCACAAAAGATTTTGAGTAAGATACAAATTAAACTGGTTTTTAAATTCATAGATTACAGAACACCACTGAAGCTGTTACCTTTGTTCACAATAGAAGATCGCTGAGAGATTGTGGGCAAAGAGCCCAAGGTCATGGTGAACTTTGAGTTTTTCTGCTAAAGAGAATTAACCTAATAACTTTTAGGATCAGCTTGAGATTACTTTAACTTAGTTTATCATACAAAAATAAGTGTTTTTGAATTGTTTTCAGTGGTAACTTCAACAAATATTAGTAACACCTATACCTGTAGAGTAGCTTGTGAACAGAGACTGGATCTCTGTGGAATGTCTATTTTTGTTTACACCAAAGCCTGAGCAACAGGCTTTGATATTAACCATGATGTTATCATCCTTCCCCCATTTCATCACCTCTGCATTTGAAAATACTATAACTAAAAAAATAAAAAGTTTTGATTATTTTCCATGGCTCAGTTGGTAGCATACTCAGCTTTGAATCACAAGGTTTCAGGTTCAGGTTCTAGTCCAGAGCTTGAGCACAAAAATCAAGGAACACACTCCAGTACACTACTGAGGGAGCATTGCACTGTCAGAGGTGCTGTCTTTTGGATGAGACATTAAACTGAGCCCCCACCTACCTGCTGAGGTGGATGTAAAAAATTCCATGACACTATTTCAAAGAAGTGCAGAGAAGATATTTCACTATCCTGGCCAATGTTTATCCCTCAATCAACATTACAAAAAACAGATTACCTGGCCATTATCACATTACTATTTGTGGAAGTTTGCTGTTTGCAAATTAGCTGCTGTTTCCTACATCGCAACAGTGACTACACTTCAAAAAAAAACTTCATTTTTTAAATTCATTTATGGGATGTGGGCTTCACTGGCTGGGCCAGCTTTTATTGCCCATCCCTAATTGCCCTTGAGAAGGTGGTGATGAGCTGCCTTCTTGAACCGCTGCAGTCCATGTGGTGTAGGTACACCCACAGTGATGTTAGGAAAGGAGTTCCAGGATTTTGACCCAGCGACAATGAAGGAACAGCGATATATTTCAAGTCAGAATGGTGAGTGACTTGGAGGGGAACTTCCAGGTGTTCCCATCTATCTGCTACCTCTGTCCTTCTAGTTGATAGTGGCTGTGGGTTTGGAAGGTGCTGTCTAAGGACCCTTGGTGAATTCCTGCAGTGCATCTTGTAGATGGTATACACTGCTGCTACTGTGCGTCGGTGTTGGAGGGAGTGAATGTTTGTGGATGTGGTGCCAGTCAAGTGGGTTGCTTGGTCCTGGACAGTGTCAAGCTTCTTGAATGTCATGGGAGCTGCACTCATCCAGGAAAGTGGGGAGTATTCCATCACACTCCTGACTTGTGCCTTGTAGGTGGTGGACAGGCTTTGGGGAGTCAGGAGGTGAGTTACCCGTCGCAAGGTTCCTAGCCTCTGACCTGCTCTTGTAGCCACAGTATTTATGTGGCTAGTCCAGTTCAGTTTCTGGTCAATGGTAACCCCCAGGATGTTGATAGTGGGGGATTCAGTGATGATAATGCCATTGAACATCAAGGGGCGATGATTAGATTTCCTCTCGTTGGAGATGGTCATTGCCTGGCACTTGTGTGGCACGAATGTTACTTGCCACTTGTCAGCCCAAGCCTGGATATTGCCCGGGTCTTGCTGCATTTGGTCATGGACTGCTTCAGTATCTGAGGAGTCACAAATGGTGCTGAACATTGTGCAATCATTAGCGAACATCCCCACTTCTGACTTTCAGATGGAAGGAAGGTCATTGATGAAGCAGCTGAAGATGGTTGGGTTGAGGACACTACCCTGAGGAACTCCTGCAGTGATATCCTGGAGCTGAGATGACTGATCTCCAACAACCACAACCACCTTTCTTTGTGCTAGGTATGACTCCAACCAGCATAGAGTTTCCCCCTGATTCCCATTGACTCCAGTTTTGCTAAGGCTCCTTGATGCCACACTCTGTCAAATGTGGCCTTGATGTCACAGGCAATCACTTTCACCTCATCTCGCGAGTTCAGCTCTTTTGTCCATGTTTGAACCAAGGCTGCAATGAGATCAGGAGCTGAGTGGCCCTGGCAGAACCCAAACCTGGCATCGATGAGCAGGTTGTTGTTAAGCAAGTGCCATTTGATTGCCCAGTTGATGACTCCTTCCATTACTTTACTGACGATCGAGACTAGACTATGGGGCAGTAATTGGCTGGGTTGGATTTGTCCTGCTTTTTATTAGGACATACCTGGGCAATTTTCCACATAGCCGGGTAGATGCCAGTGTTGTAGCTGTACTGGAACAGCTTGGCTAGGGGCGCAGCAAGTTCTGGAGCACAAGTCTTCAGTACTATTGTTGGAAGATTGTCAGGCCCCATAGCCTTTGCACTATCCAGTGCCTTCAGCAGTTTCTTGATATCACATGGAGTGAATCAAATTGGCTAAAGACTAGCACCTGTGATGCTGGGGACCTCCAGGGGAGGCCGAGATAGATCATCCACTCAGTACTTCTAGCTGAAGATTGTAGCAAATGCTTCAGCCTTATCTTTTGCACTGATGTGCAGGACTCCCCCATCATTGAGGATAGGGATATTTGTGGAGCCTCCTCCTCCAGTGAGTTGTTTAAATGTCCATCACCATTCACAACTGGATGTGGCAGGACTGCAGAGCTTTGATCTCATCCATTGTTTGTGGGATCGCTTAGCTCTGTCTATCACTTGCTGCTTATGCTGTTTGGCACGCAAAGTAGTCCTGTCTTATAGCTTCACCAGGTTGACACCTCATTTTTAGGTATGCCTGGTGCTGCTCCTGGCATGCCCTCCTGCTTTCTTCATTGTACTAGTGTTGATCCCCTGGCTTGATGGTTATAGTAGAGTGGGGGATGTGCCGGGCAATGAGGTTACAGATTGTGTTCGAGTACAATTCTGCTGCTGCTGATGGCCCACAACGCCTCATGGATGCCCAATCCTGAGTTGCTAGATCTGTTCGAAATCTATCCCATTTAGCACGGTGGTAGTGCCACACAACACGATGGAGGGTGGGACTTTTTCTCCACAGTGACTGTGTGGTGGTCAATCTTACCGATACTATCATGGACAAATGCATCTGTGGCAGGCAGGTTGGTGAGGATGAAGGTAAAGTATGTTTTTCCCTCTTGTCCCTTGTGTGGTTCCCTCACCACAGACCCAGTCTACCAGCTATGTCCTTTAGGGCTCAGCCAGCTCGGTCAGTAATGGTGCTACCTAGCCACTCTTTGTGACTGACATTGAAGTCCCTCACCCGAGCACATTCTGTGCCCTTGCCACCCTCAGTGCTTCCTCCAAGTGATGTTTAACAATGATTTATCAGCTGAGGGAGGGCGGTACGTGGTAATCAGCAGGATGCCATGAGATATTGAAGACTCCCAGGGAACTCCCTCCTGGCTATATACCACTATGCTGCCACCTCTGCTGGGTCTGTCCTACTGGTGGAACAGAACATACCCAGGGATGGTGATGGTGGTGTCTGGGACATTATCTGTAAGGTATGATTCCGTGAGGATGACTATGGTCAGGCTGTTGCTTGACTAGTCTGTGAAGCAGCTCTCCCAATTTTGGCACTAGCCCCCAGATGTTAGTAAGGAGGACTTTGCAGGGTCGACAAGGCGGAATTTGCCGTTGTCATTTCCGGTGCCTAGGTTGATGCCGGGTGGTCCGTCTGGTTTCATTCCTTTTTTGAGACGTAGCAGTTTGTAGGTCATGTTAGAGGGCATTTAAGAGTCAACCACATTCCTGGGTCTGGAGTCACATGTAGACCAGATAAGGACGGCAGACGTCCTTCTCTAAAGGACATTAGTGAACTAGCTGGGTTTTTACAACAATCGACAATGATATCATGGAATTTTTATTGAATTCAAATTCCACCATCTGCTGTGGTGGGATTTGAACCCGGGTCCCCAGAGCATTACTCTGGGCGGGGGGGTTCCTCTGGATTACTAGTCCAGCAACAATACCACTACGCCGTCGCCTCCCCTTATTGGCTGTAAAGCACTTTGTGATATCCGGTAGTCACGAAAAGCACTGTATAAATGCAAGTTGTCGTCTTTTACTTTTTTTCTTAATTTTCTTCCCTTATTCCTCCACTTCTAAATGTAGCAACCCTTGCTGGTGTATGGTTCTATGGGCAACAGCAACCCTCATGGTTCCTTCACCAGTGGTTAATCTTCACATGTGAATGTTAGCTGTCAAAGTTGGATTTGGTCTAGTCCTGATTCAAGTCCTGATTCAATACCAACATAAACCATGAACAGGACTCTTGGACAGATATCTTGGCAGGTTTTCCCCTGTATAGCTTAGGAATGCTGAATCAATTTGTAGATCCCTGAGCTGATACCTGCTAATTCAATTCCAATGGAGGACAGCTGAAATATTGGTCAGTTTTATGATTTGGGACCTTGCATATCTTAGTGCCACATTAGAGTCCTTTCACATACAGAGCCACTGGGTAACTTAATACTTTTTCTCAAACTTATAAATAGATTTTTATTTGACATTATGAAGGCCCTTGCTTATTCTCAATGCACTGATAGTGCCAAGGCTGGAACTGTAAGAATAGGGTTGTGGCTGAGTTTGAACATATGGGCTTTGAGTGTTCATATTGAGGCAGTGAATGGTGTCAGCTTTACTACTTAGACTGTTCTTGAATCGCTAAAATATATATAAACTTACAAAATCTAAATATTTACTGTATAATATGTGTTGGATCCGGTGCCCTTTGGTTTGTTTGGGATAAAGGACCCAGGTTGCACGCTTGATTTGGGGTGACCGAGTTGGTACAGAGACAGAACATCAGGAAATTGTTGTTAGAATAAACACATGCTGTTTATTTACAAACTAAACTCAGCAGCTACACTTGTGTGTTCACAACTCATAACTCTGTCTTGAATCTTCAGTGTCTAACTCAAGACTCTCCCACAGAGGTAGCCCGTGCTACTCTGCTATTGGGTATAGAGATCATGTGATCTTACATTACAACTTGTCTTAAAGATATATTACATATCAGATTACTACATCCCTCCCCTTTTACTGAAATATTATTTTCCAATTTTTAAAATATATCAAGTTATTTATTTACACGGATCAATTACTTATAAAGTCAGTGTCTGGGGGTTTCCTTATGCGTGTAGAACGTCTCAGCTCTGCAGCTTCTGAAGTTTGATTTGGAACCTCGACTGGAGTTGTCTGAGCATCTGGTTCTTCATTAGGTATCTGTAAATCTGTTTCTTCAACTCTTTCAGGTACAGTCAGCCCTTCAAACATATTTGTACTCGGTTGAGTTCTTTCAACAGAAGATGTTAATTCAGTCTCAGACACTTGTAGAATCGTTTCGGGATATTTGGTTTCTCCTCTTATGTGATCCACATGTCTCCTAATTACTCAGTCTTGGACTTTCACATGGTAGGAAAGAGGTCTGTTTACTGCACTTATCTCACTGAACAACCATGCTGGTCCTTCTCTAAAATTTTTCACAAATACTTTCCTACATTAAATGTTCTGTCCTAACTGTGACAATCATGTCCCATTTTCTGACTTCCCTGCCTTCTTTCTACCTTCCCCCCAAGCTTGGCATAATTAGGTTCAGTCTCGATCGGCAACAGCGCTTCATCATCAATTCTGCAGGTGTGACGCCTGTTGTCGAATGAGGGGTGGTTTTGTAATGGAAAAGAAATCGTGCTAATTTAGTTGCTATCGAATCTCCAGACAATTTCTTCACCCCAGGTTTGAACGTCTGAACTGCTCTCTTGGCGAGCCCATTTGAAGAAGGGTGGTGTGTAGATGTTTTCACATGAACATTACAGTTGAGGCTTATAAATCGGTTAAATTCAGTTATATTATCTGAATCTAGCACTTCAGGTAGTCCATTAATTGCAAAACTTTGCATTGCTTGTCTAATGTTGCTGAAGATGTGGGTGACCTCACTTTGTATGTGTCCATCCATTTTGAATGAGTGTCTATGATAAGTAGAAACATTGTTCCCATAAAAGGTCCCACATAGTCGATGTGTACTCCTTGGCCACTCCCAGGGGTGTAATAGGGCTTCTTTAATGGCTTCAACTTTTTCTTCAACTGGATGTAGGCCTTGTGAATCTACCTTGTGACCTAGGTAAGCTACCTCTTTTGCCTTGAATGTACACTTTTTCTTTTTCAATCTCACTCTCACCTGCGAAAAATGTTTCAGAACTTCTTCCAAGTTCATCAAATGTTCCTTTTCTGAGTCCAGTCACGAGAACGTCATCCAAATAAACTACAACATGAGGCAATCCCTGTAGTAAATTTTCTGTGGTTCTTTGGAATATGGCGAAGCAGAAGATAGACCAAAAGGTAAACAGGTGTATTGGTACAATCCCTTATGTGTATTTGTGGTGACAAACTTCTGGGATGCCTTCTCTAATTCCAATTGTTGGTAGGCGTGACTCAAATCTAACTTCGTGTAAACTGTTCCACCTACCAATTTAGCGCAAAAATCTTCAATTTTAGGTATGGGGTGTCTATCCAATTTTGTCACTTTATTGACTGTTAACTTATAGTCCCCACATATTCAAATGCTTCAGTTAGGTTTGAGAACAGGTGCAATTGGAGCTGCCCACTCTGAAAATTGTACTGGTTGTATCACGGCCAATTTTTCTAATCTGTCCAGTTCAGCGCCTACCTTATCCTGCATTGCATAAGGTACTGGTCTTGCCTTCACGAGTCTTGGATCTGGATCTACATGAATTTTTGCTTATAGCCCCTCAATTTTTCCAAGCGCTTCCTTTAAAACTGAAGCATATTTTTGTAGTAGTTCTGAAAGCCCATAAGTTCTCAGTTGGAAGATTTCTGTCCATTTCAATTTAATTTCTTTCAGCCAGTTTCGCCAAGGAGACTAGGTCCCTCGCCTGCTACTACCGTCAAGGGTACTCTCACTGTTTGACCTCTGGAGTGACTTTACATACGCCCCTTGACTTGTATGTCTTCTCCCGTGTAAATTTTCAATTTGTCATTAGTTTTTTCTAAATTCAGCTTACGTTCTCCATGATCCAGGTACTTAAAAGTATGCTCATCCATCACCGTAGTGGCTGCACCAGTATCCAACTCCATTCTGATAGGCTTCGCATTCATTCTCATGGCTGCATAGATAGGTTCTGTTCTTCCCACCTTTATATTATGTAACAAATAGATATCAGGATCTATTACTTCAGGCTTTTCAACGCTGTTTATCTCATTGGGTTTTTTTGTCTGCAAGTTTGCCAGGTCCGGGTGATTTGTGTCCCAGACTGCTGAGGGAGGCAAGGGAGGAGATCGCAGGGGCTCTGACCCGAATTTTTAATTCCTCTCTGGCCACGGGGGAGGTGCTAGAGGACTGGAGAACAGCTAATGTGGTTCCGCTATTTAAGAAAGGTTGTAGAGATAAGCCAGGGAACTACAGGCCAGTGAGTCTCATGTCAGTGGTAGGGAAACTATTGGAGAAATTTCTGAAGGAGAAAATCTATCTCCACTTGGAGAGGCAAGGTTTGATCAGGGATAGTCAGCATAGCTTTGTCAGAGGAAGGTCATGCCTAACAAATTTGATTGAATTTTTTGAGGAGGTGACCAGGTGTGTAGATGACGGTAATGCAGTTGATGCAGTTTATATGGATTTCAGCAAAGCTTTTGACAAGGTCCCACATGGGAGACTTATAAAGAAGGCAAAGGCACATGGGATACAGGGTAATTTGATAAGGTGGATTCAAAATTGGCTTAGTTGTAGGAGGCAGAGGGTGATGACAGAAGGATGCTTTAGTGACTGGAAGCCAGTGTCCAGTGGCATACCACAGGGATCTGTGCTGGGACCCCTATTATTCGTCATTTATATAAATGACATAGATGGCTATGTGGGGGATAGGATTAGTAAGTTTGCGGATGACACAAAGATTGGCCGGGTGATTAACAGTGAGCTTGAGTGTCTTGGGCTACAGGAAGATATAGGTGGGATGGTCAAATGGGCAGATAAGTGGCAGATGGAATTTAACCCTGAAAAGTGTGAGGTGATACACTTTGGAAGGAGTAATTTGACAAGGAAGTATTCAATGAACGGCATGGCACTAGGAAGTTCTGAGGAACAAGGGGACCTTGGCGTGTGTGTCCATAGATCTCTGAAGGCGGAGGGGCATGTTAGTGGGGTGGTGAAAAAGGCATATGGGACACTTGCCTTTACCAATCGAGGCATAGATTACAAAAGTAGGGAGGTCATGTTGGAGTTGTATAGAACCTTGGTGAGGCCACAGCTGGAGTACTGTGTGCAGTTCTGGTCGCCACATTATAGGAAGGATGTGATTGCACTGGAGGGGTTGCAGAGGAGATTCACCAGGATGTTGCCTTGGATGAAACATTTAAGTTATGAAGAGAGGTTGGATAGTCTTGGGTGGTTTTCGTTGGAGCAGAGAAGACTGAGGGGGGACCTGATCGAGGTGTACAAGATTATGAGGGGCATGGACAGGGTGGATAGGGAGCAGCTGTTCCCCTTAGTTGAAGGGTCAGTCACAAGGGGGCATAAGTTCAAGGTCAGGGGCAGGAGGTTTAGGGGGGATATGCGGAAAAACTTTTTTACCCAGAGGGTGGTGATGGTCTGGAATGCACTGCCTGGGAGGGTGGTGGAGGCAGGTTGCCTCACATCCTTTAAAAAGTACCTGGATGAGCACTTGGCACGTCATAACATTCAAGGCTTTGGGCCAAGTACTGGTAAATGGGATTAGGTAGGTAGGTAGGTCAGGTGTTTCTCACGTGTCGGTGCAGACTCGATGGGCCGAAGGGCCTCTTCTGCACTGTGATTCTGTGTGATCCTCTGATTCTATCTTTACAATGTCTCATGAGGTGTCCATATCGATGGCAGAAGACACATTCGATCTTTTTAAACTGTGGCTCATTCCAAGGTTGTCTGCTTCCATCTCTGTTACTATTATGCCATGTTTTTGCTGCTAAGTTATCCCTTTTAATTTGTCTGCTGGTGGTGGCTGCTTCCCGCTTCTGAGTAAAGCTCTGCAATTTAGTGGTTTTTGGTTGAGGCTCCACGCCCAACATGGAGGACGGCGCCTTTTTGCTTTCCTCATATGGCATCTGAGTCTCACACTGCACCTTCTATTGCTAGAGCAATTTCCAATGCCTTCTGAAAATCCAAATTTGTTTCAGCCAGTAATGTGGTCTGAATCGCATTTTCATATATACAACACACCAAACGATCTCTAAGCTTATCATTGATAGATGTACCGAACTTGCAATATTCCGTTAATTGATTCAGACTTGCCACATAACAAGCAACTGCCTCCCCTGAAACTCTAATTCTTGAGTCAAATTTAAACCGTTGCATCTTCACCGACGGCTTGGGCTGGTAATGATTCTTTATGAGGCTCACTAAGCCATCAAAACTTTTTGAGTCTAGGGCACTCAGCGCCAACAGATTTCGAATTAGTCCGTATGTCTTACTCCCACTTGTGGACAGAGGATCACGCACCTCTTCTCCTCCCCAGCAATGTCGTTCACCTGGAAGAAGAACGCGAGGCATTCAACATAGTAAGACCAGTCACCTGAGTTTGGGTCGAAAGGCTCCACTCTTCTAAGTTGCGGCATGCTCCGAGGGGATTACTTTGATCAAGAAGGAAATTTTCTTTTGCTTACAACTACCATGCGAGGTATGGCCTGATTTCAGTTCTTCTGATTTCCTTCGTTCTTCCTCGCTTTTTATCTCATTTTTTTCGTGGCTTTTCATGCTTTTACACTTGTCGCCAGTTTGTTGGATCCAGTGCCCTTTGGTTTAATGAGACTAAAGGATCCAGGTTGCACGCTTGATTCAGGGTGACTGAATTGGTACAGAGACCTCGAACATTGGGAGATCGTTGTTAGAATAAATACATGCTGTTTATTTACAAATGAAACTCAGCAGCTACAGTTGTGTGCTCACAACTCAGAACTCTCTTCAATCTTCAATGTCTAATTCAAGACTCACCCACAGAGGTAGCCTGCACTACTCTGCTATTGGGTATTAAGATCATGTGATCTTACATTACAACACTTGTCTTAAAGGTACTTTACATATCAGATTACTACAATATGCTGAAGCATACTTCATACACTTCTAATATTTGCAGTTTTCTTCTGCATTCTTGGGTTGAAGAGGAAAAATATGAGCAAAGCTCTTACCTGTGATTACTATCCAGCCACTCCTGTTTGAAAGCACATGTCAATGGATAGTTCATTGGGTCTAGCTTTGATGGCTGCAACTAGAAATATGCTGTAAAATAAAAAAAGTGACTAAAAAGCATTTTGTTAATATAGTTACTATTCTTGGGGGAAAAAAAGTATTATAAGTTATTGAAAAAATGTTCTGTGAAATTTATCACAACTCATTTCAGATATCACCCCCCCCCAATTATCTGTCCCATCAATATGTCATTGAATTCCTATCTCTTTCAGAATTCATATTATTGTCTCTTAACCCTATTTTATGGTGTATAGATGTGAATAGTTTTCCTTTCTAGCTTGCACTTTCATTCCTTGCTCCAGTACTAGTTATTTTTCATATATCCACATTATATCCAACTTCTTCACTCAAAGGGTAGTAGAAGTGCAGAACTCTTCCACAAATAGCAATGGATGCTAGCTCAGTTAATAATTTAAGATCTGTGATTGATAGATTTTTGCTAGCTAAGAGTATTAAGGAGTATGGAGCCATGGTGAGTCGATGGAGTTAGGATACAGGACAGGCTTAAGGAGCTGAATGGCCTGTTCCTGTTCCTATGTATTGTGTCTGATGGATATTGGCCTTAGTTGCCTAAAAGATCCAAGTTCTTATGAATTTGGCTGCAATGTCCTCATTATTTACCCAGCCTCCTATTTTTGTATCATCTCTAAACTTTGTTGCCCACAATACCTTAACTCATGGACAGTACGCTGAAATAGGATGGGTCCCATGCTCCCCTGGTCTTGGGGCACCTCCACAATGTTGTTGACTCTTAACTGCTATCTAAAATGGCCTAGCAAGCCACCCATTTGTTACAGAAAAACCAAAAAGGAATAAAACCAGACGAACCACCTGGCATTGACTTATCCACCGGAAACAACAACGGCACAGCCAGCCCTGTAGACCCTGTAAAGTCCCCCTTACTAACATCTAGGGGCTTGTTCCAAAATTGGGAGATTTGTCCCACAGACTAATCAAGCAACAGCCTGACATAGTCATACTCTCAGAATCATACCTCACAGACAATGTCCCAGATACCACCTCACTATCCCTGGGGATGTCAGGTCCCACTGACGAGACAGACCCAGCAGAGAGGGCAGTGCAGTGGTATCCAGTCGAGACGGAGTTCCCTTGGGTGTCCTCAACATTGACTACAGACCTCACGAGGTCTCATGGCATCAGGTCAAACATGGGCAAGGAAACCTCCTACTGATTACCACCTACTCTCCTCCCTCAGCTAATGATCAGGACTCCTCAATGTTGAACACCAATTGGAAGAAGTACTGAGGCTTTCAAGGGTACAAAATGTACTCTGGGTGGGGGACTTCAATGTCAATCACCAAGAGTGTCTCAGTAGCACCACTATTGATCGAGCTGGTCCTGAAGGACATACCAGGCAGAATGGGCATGCAGCAGGTGGTGAGGGAACCAGCAGAAGGGAAAACCTACTAGAGTTTGCCCTCACCAAACCACCTGCCGCAGATGCATCTGTCCTTGACAGTATATGTAGGAGTGACCACAGCACAGTCCTTGTAAAGACGAAGTCCCATCTTCTCACTGAGCATAGCCTCCATTGTGTTGTGTGGCACTGACACTGCTAAATGGGATAGATTCAGAACAGATCTAGCAACTCAAAACTGGGCATTCATGAGGTGCAGTAGGCCACTTTCTGCAGCAGAATTGTATTCGACCACAACCTGTAACCTCATGGCCTGGCATATCCCTCACTCTACCATTACCACCAACTCAAGGGAGCAGTACCAGGTGTACCTAAAAATGAGGTGTCAACCTGGTGAAGCTATAACACAGAATTATTTGCATGCCAAACAGTGGAAGCAGCATAAAATAGACTGAGCTAAGCAATCCCCAACCAACAGATCAGATCAAAGCTCTGCAGTTCCGCCAGGTCCAGTCGTGAATGGTGGTGGACAATTAAACAACTAACCGGAGGAGGAGGCTCCAGAAATAACCCCATTCTCAATGATGAGGGAGCCCAGCACATCAGCACAAAAGACAAGGCTGAAGTATTTTCAAACATCTTCAGCCAGACGTGCCAAGCAGATGATCAATTTCAGCCTCTTCCTGAGATCCTCAGCATCACTGATGCCAATCTTCAATCAATTCCATTCACTCCACATGATATCAAGAAATGGCTGAAGACGCTGGATACTGCAAAGGCTATTTGGCCCTGACAACATCCCAGCAATAGCACTGAAGACTTGTGCTTCAGAACTAGCTGCACCCTAAGCAAAGCTGCTCCAGTACAGCTATAACACTGGCATCCACCTGACAATGTGGAAAATTGCCCAGGTTTGTCCTGTCCACAAAAAGCAGCCAAATACCACCCCATCAGCCTCCTCTCGATCATCAGAAAAGTGATGGAAGGTATCCTTGACAGTGCTATCAAGCAGCACTTACACAGCAGTAACCTGTTTACTGATGCTCAGTTTGGGTGCCACCAGGGCCACTCAGCTCCTGACTTTGTTACAGCCTTAGTCCAAACATGGAAAAGAGCTGAACACAAGGGAGGTAAGAGTGATTGTTCTTGACATTAAGGCAGCATATATCCAAGTGTGCCATCAAGGAACCTTGGCAAAATTGAAGTAATTGGGAATCAGTGGAAAAACTCTCCATTGATTAGAGTCATATCTAGCCTAAAGGAGAATGGTTGCAGTTGTTGGAGGCCAATCATCTCAGTCCCAGGACTTTGATGCAGGAGTTTCTCTGGGAAGTGCCCTTTGCCCAACCATCTTAGGCTGTTTCATCAATGACCTGCCCTCCATCATACTGTCATAAATGGGGATGTTCACTGATGATTGCACAATATTCAGTACTAGAAGCAGTTCATGTCCATACGCAGAAAGACCTGGACAACATTCAGCTTGCTAAGTGACATGTAACACACAAGTTCCAGACAATGACCATCTCCAACTAGAGCGAATCTAACCATTTCTCCATGACATTCAATGGCATTACTGTCACAGGAAATTGTGACTGAGTGAGATCTACCTAAACTTTACCAGCTAACCAAAAACATATTGAACTGTTTAAAGAGGACCTTTTTTTTTAAATACAAGAAAAGACACTGATCAAAGATGGCTACCACCAGTCACCGGATGTTTGACATTGTAAGTTGGCTACTTTTCTGGAAAGTTCCTATGTGGGTGCATTGCAGACTTACCCTGACATGTTGCATGGAATTTCACACCTGAGCAGGTGTCAAAGTCCCGCTTCAAAAAGGGACTCTTGAAATGAAGACATTAAAAATGCAAAGTGTTGCACTTTAATGAGCTATAATTCTGTAAAGACAATGGGAACTGCCAATCAGCCAGATACCTAACAAACAATCAAAGCCCCCTGTGGAGGACGAAATAACTCCGTCTCCTGTTGGTTTCTATTATGTTGAAATGTGTGTAAAAAAAAAAATTTAAAAATTCTGAGATGAACGATCAAAAATCGGATTACATGTTCAAAAACAATGACTGCAAGGCATGTTAATCAAGTTCCTTCTTGGAATATATATACAGGAGGTTTTAGAATTAGTTTTGCCAAGCCAGAAACAGAGAGAAGTAATTTGGAAAAAACTGCTGAAGGAAGCATTAAGGAGTCAGTGACCCTCTCTGTTTCTCTCAAGCTAATATTGTCTCCAGCAAGGTGCAGTTACCAGAACTTCAATTTAACTCCGAGATTTTGAAGGAAACCAGCTAACTTCAAGTAGCCACAACGTTCAACAATCTATGCCTCAAAGGCAAGCAGAGGACTTAATCGTATATTCTTTTAACTTTTATTTGGGCTCTAACTTTTCTTATTTCTGAGATTTATTTGTGAGTGTTGTTGCATTTATTATTATTTTTCTTCTGGTTTAGTAACTAATTAACTTACTCTTTCTTTGATTCAAGAAAACCTGGCTTGATTGGCTCCTTATTAAAAAGTAGATACGTTTGGATTGGAAGAGGCAATTACGGGGATAAGAAATGAAAGAGAAACCTTTGTTGCGACCAACTGAGGGAGCTGAATAAAGGGGAGCCGGTTCACTTCTCCTCACCTGGCCATAACATTACCATCATTGAATCCCCCACTATCAACATCCTGGGGGTTACCATTGACCAGAAACTGAACTCGACCAGCCATTTTAATACAGTGGCTACAAGAGCAGGTCAAATACCGGGAATTATTATGCATGTACCTCACATCCTGATTCCTAAAGCGTGACCACCATCTCCAAGGCACAAGTCAGGAGTGTGATGGATAACTATCCACTCGCCTAGATGAGTGCAGCTCCAACAACATTCAAGGAGCCCAAACATCTAGGACAAAGAAGTCTGCTTGATCGGCACCCCATTCGCCAACATCAACATTCAATCCTTCCACCGCTGACGCACAGTGGAAGCAGTGTGTACCATCTACAAGATGCACTGCAGCAACTTCCCAATGCTCATTCGACAGCTCCTTCCAATCCCTGAACTCTACTACCTAGAAGGACAAGAGCAGCATGGGAACACCACCAACTGCAAGTTCCCCTTTAAGCCATAAAGCATCTTGACTTGGAATTATATCGCCATTTCTTCACTGTCACTGGATCAAAATCCTGGAACTCCCTGCCTAATAACACTGGGTGTGCCTGCAGATGGACTGCTGCAGTTCAAAAAGGAGGCTCACCACCACCTTCTCAAGAGAACTTAGGGATGGGTAACAAAATGCTGGCTTTATCAGCGACATCCGCATTGCATGAAAGACTTTTTTAGAAACCCTGCCTAGAACTGCTTACCAGCCTAAGTAGATCCAATTTATGGCTATCCTTTCTTTCTGGATTTTAAGCCAATTATCCAGCCAATGCCATCATTTTAGCTTTCCTTACCTCAGTTTTTACAAGAACAACTTGTCTTTATTTTGTGCCTGCAACATAGTGAAGCGTCCCAAGTTGTTTCCCAGAATAGTTGTCAAACAAAATTTGATACTGAATTGCATGAGGGAATATTAGGGCAGATGACCAAAAGCTTGGTAAAGAAAGTAGGTCTTAAGGCAAACCTTGTAGAAGGCAAAATAGGTATATAGGCCCAGAGATTTAGGTAGGGAATTCCAGAGTTTAGGGTCTTGGCAGCTGAAAGCACAGCCGCTAACAGTGGAGCAATTAAAATCAGGGATGCGCAAGATATCAGGAAGGCTTTTAGGGTTGGAAGTGGTTACAGAGATAGAGAGGGGAGTGGCCACAGAGGGATGAAAATTTTAAAATCAAGGCATTGCTTAACCAGGAGCCAATGTAGATCAGGAAGCACAGAAGTAATAGGTGTACAGGACTTGATGCAAGTTAGAATATGGGCTGCAGAGATTTGGATGAGCTTAAACTTATGGAGGGTAGAAGATGGAGGCCAGCCAGGAGTATGTTGGAATCGTCAAATCTAGATGTAACAGACATGTTAACAGGCGAATAAGAATGTTAATCAATGTCACCAACAAAACCTGTGGTTAATATTCTTCCCAGATATTAGAAAATATTCATTTGGACTGGAAATAAGTTTACATTTTATTTGATATATCTATTCTTTAATAAACGTATTACCAGCCTCATTAGAAATAATGATTCATGGTGTAATTGCAGATGACACGACTTAAAGGAAATTTCACCAAAGATTCTGAAGCAAAGGAAGTGCACAAGAAAATAAAATCGGAAGTATCAGTCAAAGAAAACTCAACTGGAGATGAAATGAATACTGCAAGTCTGAACAATTCTTCAGAAAATATTGAAGACACCGCTTCATCTAACGTGAACAAAAAAGATTCAATACGGAGTGGTTTTAAAAACAAATATAAATCAATTACTTGTGTGTTGGTGTAAAGACCCAACGGGCAAGGAGCGGTAACAGATTCCTTCTAAACAGTTCACAAGAACAATTTGCACTTTAACTATATGGCATCCCAAAATGTAGCCTTTTTCTACTTATGTACAATCAATAATTATGTGTCTATATAGGCATCAGTGTTACTAGAATCATCGTCTATGGAGACCTGTAATGAAACCTTCGATAGTAAGCAACTTGGTTTTATTCTTACAAGGTTTCAATAATAGTAATGATGTAATGTTTCAATAAATGTTTTGATCAGGATAATGTAAATTGGTATATTTTTATATGATTTGAATGTTTCGGAACTGTGGCTTTAATGGTGCTTTTCTAACTTTGTCACTTGCTAGAAAACTTGCAGTTTTTCAATGTGAATAATTCATAATTTTATGTCAGATGTAAATAGTTTGTCAAATGTTTGAAAATATTGTCCTCAATATAATTTCTTAACAGTACTTTAAAACATTTTATATTAATATTAGATTTTACTTTTTGAATGGAAAACTGTCAAATCAATTTGAGGTCATACATAAAGTGGGATTCTCCACAGTTCTCATGTTTTTCAGAAAGTAAGCAATATAAAGAAATTTAGTATGTGATATTTCAGCAGAATGAAGTGACAAAGTGTCTTTTCACAGTGAAACAATGTTACCATAGATTTCCTGATTTATAGCTGCTGGTTTGAATTTACAATAAGCTGTTAAATATGATAAAATTGTAAGTGCCTTTAAGAACATAAATGTGGAATAAAATGTGAAAAATCACAGTTTTGCTTTTTGTAATACAGCTGCATTTTAGCTGCTTTAGTCTTGTTTTTGCAGCAGTAGTTCCAGCTATAACTGTAATCATATTCTTTTTAGTGAATAGTAATAATTGTGTAGATAGTCAAAATCTTTCACTATATAAAACGCTGGAATTGTGAAACATGTTTTAATGAAGTGGTTCTACTTTATTTGCCATGATTTTTGTACCTCTGTATTTGACTAGTTTGTTACAGCTACATTTCAAACTTCCAAATGCCTAAGCCTGTGGCCATCCATTTACTCCCATAATGCTGCAGCTCCCAGTTTGCTCAACTACTCCCCCACCACTTTTTTGATGACCTTGTCCCCAGCAAAACCTTCACTGTCTTCTACACTGGTCCTTCCCCTGCTTTGGCTTTTAACCTCACTCCCCAAAGCATAAACTTAGACCGTAAGACGTAGGAGCAGAAATAGGCCATTTGGCCCATCGAGACTGCTCCACCATTCAATGAGATCGTGGCTGATCTGATAATCCTCAACTCCACTTTCCTGCCTTTTCTCCATAACCCTTGATTCCCTTACTGATTAAAAATCTGTCTATCTTTGTCATGAATATACTTAACAACCCAGCCTCTATAGCCCTCTGCAGTAAAGAATTCCACAGACTGACTACCCTCCGAGAAAAGAAATTCTCCCACAAGGGGAAACAACCTCTCAGCATCTACCCTGTCAAGCCCCCTATGAATCTTATATGTTTCAATAAGGTCACCATTCATTCTTCTAAACTCCAATGAGTACAGGCTCACCCTCTCCTCATAAGAAAATCCTTCCATACCTGGGATCAACCTATTGAACCTTCTCTGGACTGCCGCCAATGCCAGATAGATAATGCCTAGATAAGGGGACCAAAATTGTTCACAGTATTCTAGGTGTGGTCTAGCTAGTGCTTTGTATAGTTTTAGCAAGACTTCCCTATTTTTATACCCCATTCCCTTTGAAATAAAGGCCAACATTCCATTTGCCTTCCCTATTACCTGTTGAACTTGCATGTTAGCTTTTTGGGATTCATGCACAAGGATCCCAGATCCCTCTGTGCTGCAGACTGCTGCAGTCTTTCTCCATTTAAATAATATTCAGCTCCTCTATTCTTCCTGTCAAAGTGCATAACTTCACATTTTCCCACATTATATTCCATCTGCCAAGTTTTTGCCCACTCACTTAACCTGTCTATATTCCTCTGTAGACTCAGTCATTCTCACCACTTGCCTTCCCACCTATTTTTGTGTCATCTGCAAACTTGGTGATAATACATCTACTTCCCTCCTCTAAGTCATTAATATATATTGTAAATAATTGAGGCCCAGCACTGATCCCTGTGGCACTCCACCAGTTACGGGTTATGTGTATCCAGGGCTGGTATAAGAGTATTAAGCACCTAGGCGAACCTTCAGCCTTGCGTTTCCCCCATCTCCCCCACCCCCCAAACCCACAATTAACATTTGAAAATGAATATTGTGCATTAAAATAATAAATTCTTCACATAATTACAGATTTATTTTACATGAAAAGGGAGAATATTCTGATACCTATTGTACATTCTGGTACACTTTTCACAGGATATGTACTAGAAAAAATGCACATTATAAGTAATATGGCTCATATGATGTAATACCGTTTTCCTCTAATAGTTACTAGGCAATTATATGCACAATTTACCCAATCAATAACCATTCTGATAGAGTGGGCTTGATTAAATTACACTCTTTGATATTGTTTACTGGTTTGCAGTTTTGGAACAGTCATGTATATGTTCAAATTTGTAAAACTGTCACATAAACAGATGAGGAACATAATATGAAATTTCAGGAAAGGCTGCAATGTAAATATATTGAAATCTATATGTATGTCAGCATATGTGGATGGATATCTGTAGATCTAAACCTTTCATTCCTACTGCTGAAGCCTGTATGTTTACTTATGTAGTTTCAAGAATTGTTCATTCAGTTTTTTATCACTCTTGGCGACCGCCTAGTTTGCCTCGACTGGCCCTGAGTGCATCTGGGGAACGAGTGCACCTGGGGAACAAGTGACTTGGCGCCTATCCCTAGATTTAGTAAGATAATTGAGCCGAATTGCCTTCTGCAAAACCCACAAACCCTTGTATCTGGCAAACAAAGATAACCTCCAGGTTATTTTCTTCACCACTCCTTGAACCTGTCTTCCCTACTTCCTCTTAACAGCAAGTGCAAGCAGCTGTTGGACCTCGCTGTTAAGATAGTGAACATCTGTTGAGTTTCCCCTCTCTGATTATCACCTCTAGCTTTCTCTTCCCTTCAACCTGTCATTTGCCAGTAATTCCTTCTGTCATCTAGATCCCATGCTCTCAAATTCCCTCCTTAAATCCCTCCATACCCCTTAAAGCCTACATGGTTACCCCTCTGTTAGAGGATGTTTTTATATTGTTATTCTCAGTACGTCTATGTCGATATTACAAATTGTTAAAGCTATTTTTAAAGACTACAAAAGATAGTGTATAGGGATCACCAGACTTCTCTTGTGGATTGAAACTGCCATGTCTTCACAGAACAAGAGTACATTATTGACTGACTTGACTGGTTGTGGGTCAGATCAAAAGGTAGTCAAAACCCATTACAACCTCATTGATATATGATAGTCAGCCCGTCAAGCACAAAGGCCTTTGGCAGTCTGAAACCACAGGCACAGTCCAGAATGTTTATCGAATTGACCCACCACCTTACTTGAGCAATGACATGGCACTTGTTATGAGGTCATGTCATTAAGGTGGCCATCTTTGCTCCCTGCTTTTAAAATGTAACAGTAGACTTCCAGCAGAATTCCATAAGAGAGTCCACAAAACACCTCAAAGCCATTGGACTGCTGCAGTCTACTAAATAGCCAAGGTACCCAACAGCAATACCTTTGAAAGAGAAAGAAGTATTCTTTTATATTCCGTTCCAAATTCAAGTTCACCTGAGAGATTAACATCACGGCAAGTCAACTACAGAAACCATTGCAGCTACTGGGAAATCTCTGCTTATCAAGACCTTACCTTCAGCCAAAATTTTTTTTAACTCAAGTAACATCAGGCCTATGATGAAAGACAGACTGAGAAATTTCATTTTTATAACTTTTTATCTTCATCTGTATCTAATTTTGTCTGTGTGAGATAGGGTGAATCGAGTGAGTGAGCCCCTCTGGGGCAATTGTGTAAGAAATAAAATAACCTTTGTGTTTAAATGCATAAAAGCCTGCTGCTGATTTATTAAAAATTGAACAAACTACTCTGAAGAGAGAAAACACAGGCAAAAAAAAGGAAACACAAAATATTTGTCCGTGACAATATGCTAAGATGTTGGGGTAGAAAGCACATTTGGCCACAATCCTTGATTCAGGTTCTGTTTACCCCAAAATTGCATTAGTTTTGAACAGTGTTTCTTCAATTCAATTTCCACTTAAATTTATTTCCATATTGCCAAATGCGAAACCTATCATAGCCCAGTGTAGCAGTGTACTTTGGTTCACAGGGAGCTCTGCCAAGCGACCAACACCCTCAGCCAGCCAGTCCCTTAGCTCCATCCAGGTCCTCACCTCAAGCCAAGAGGACACCTCCATTGAAGAGCTGGAAATAAGCAGCCATGAGGACCCGTCACAGCGCTTACCCATAGCCACCACCAGTGCAGGGACACAGATCTTGTTGGGGCCTAGATCTAGAGCAGACTCGAGTTCACAATCTGGTGGTCACTGCACGGACATGTGTCCACAGCAGGAGGAGGCAGATTTAGCTGAGCTCCCCGGCACTTGGAGGACTGCTGGGGAAGAAGCATCTGTGAGGTCCGAGTCAGGTGATGAACCTCTGGTTTAGGCCATACAACTCATCGCAGAGAGTCAGCAGAAGGCGGGGGAACATCACGCAGATCTGCTGGAAGCCCTCAATAGAGTGGCTTGTAAGTCAGAGGAGTGCGTCGCCTGCTCTCTGATGAAGTGGTGCCCACATGTTCACATATGGAGATCTCATGGGGAGGGTGGAGGATGCCATGGAGACCCTGATATCGTAAAATACGGAGATGCGCACAGACCTACAGTCTATCACAGTAGCCATGGGTGAGTTCTTGCAGTGGCAACGTGAGAGGGAAACAGGGCACCTCGAAGTCCCTCCAGGCGCTCTTTCCCATCAACGAGTCAGGCCGGGGCTCTCAGTCACCCGGAGGGAGAAGGAGCGGCAGCTGGACACCCCTGGGTCATCTACTTAGGAATCTCAGAGGCTGCCCATTCCCTTTGAGTCCCCTTTGCCTGTGAGCCCCACAACCTTGTCCTCTGTCACTGCAGAGGGAGCAGCTGGCCCTCGAGTGATTCTGGAGGGAGAAGTGTGTGTGTGTGCGTGTGGCAGGACCTTTCGGAGCCATGTGCAAGCACTCTCCTATGCACACGGATCCTTTCAAATATCACACTCATCTCAGTGTCCTGAGCATTTTGAATGCTGTCTGCTGAGGTTTACTTTCAGCTGTCCATCTGAGCTGACCTGCATCTCCACCCACCCACTGATCACACTCCCATGCAGCACCTGATCTCGCCCACCATGACTCTTATTTCACTTTTGATTTGGACAGCATGGTGCTGATATGGTTTTACTTTCGCACCCCCATCCTTTACCCTCTCCCAGTCACCCATTTCCTTTCCCCTTCCACAGTCACCCATTTCCTTTCTCCCATCATAGTTGACCCCCCCTGGCATCACCTTCCACCTCCCCTCCATGACCTACCAGCCACAACCCTTTTCTTTCGGGGATGTCCAGGTGAATGTGCATGTTCCCTTCCTTCCCAAAAATCTCACCCCCATCCATATTCACCTCCCCGACCTCCTCTTTCCCACCCCCAGAGTCTGTGTCTGCCTCCAAGTCCCACCAACCACTCTTGCCATCCCTTCTACCGCTACCGTCAAACCCTCACCCTCTCACCCTACTGCCTCACTCTGCCCTCGGTCATTCTCATCATTCCCTCGTATCACGCCTACCCTCGGTTTGCTCCCCAGGAGGCAGCCATGGATCTATCAGACCCCTCTATTGCACATTCATCTAGACATCCCCCCCTCCGGATCCCTTCCTCACCCCGGAAGCCCTTGTCACCTCCCCGGCCCCTTCCCCCACTGGAACCCCTCCTGCCTCCGGACCCCTTCCCTCCCAGAACCCCTTCACCCCCGACAGTCATCCCACCCTGTGGGCTCACACCCCGCTTAGTCCCTCCCACTTTCTGACTTCCTCAGACACCCTTACTTCTTCCACCAGCTTTAGTCCTTCCCTCTGACTCCTTTCTCCAGCCTCACCTCTTCCTCCAGCCTCACTTCTTTCTCCAGCCTTACTCCTTCTCCCTTCCCAACTCCTTCCTCCACCTTACCCCTTCCTTTTTATGCACTCCTTCCTCCCCTGGACTCTCTCCCCTCTCTGCACCCCTTCCTCACCCTGGACCCCCGTCTCTCTTAGCACTTTTTCCTCCCCCGAACTCCATCCCCTCTCCGCACTCTTTCCTCCCCCTGGATTCTGTCCCATCTCCACACTCCTTCCTGCCCCTGGTCTCCCTCCTCTCTCTGCACTCCTTCCTCCCCTCTGAACTCCTTCCCTTACACCTTCCACCAACCCCTTGCACCTACCTCCCCAGTTGGCAACTTCTCCCCCCATTACCTCCTCCTCCCCCTACTCCCTCCCCCCGACACCTTCATTCCCTCCTCCCAATCTCATCTCCCTGACATCTTCATTCCCCCGCCAACCTCCCCCCTGACAACTTCATTCCCCCCCTCCCTACCTCACCCCCCCCCACTGACATCTCATCCTCTCCCAGTCGACCCTAGACCTTCCTCTCCCACCCTCTCGACCATCATCCATTGTGAGCATCAATGGTGACTTTCCAATCTTCATGAGCTGCTTTGCAGCAGAGCCATGTCCATGAGAACCCGCTCAGCATGCCATGGACATTCCTCCAGGATCCCGTTGCTGTTGGGTTCCAGCATCATCTGCTTCTTGTATGTCTGCAATGTGAGAAAAGCTCTGGCGGTAAGTCCCGACTTCTGCACGTCGTAGTTGTCAGGACGTGTTCTGCATTGGTGTGTTTTCCCGCCGATGTGGGCGGATGATCCAGCGGGGGCGGGATGAGTCCGGCAGGCTGGCCTTGTAATGATATGCTGATGTATTACAATGGGGTTCCCAACATCCGATGGTGGGGAATGTGGCCCAGCATCGATGGGTTGAGCAGACAATCGTAAACTGGTTTCACTATGTCGTGAAACCAATTTTTGGCCTTCTCGCCATTTTGTCCGCTCACACCAGTGAACACACCCAACACCAGCGGGCACGGATGATTCCGCCCTTTGTGCAGATTGATTTATCACAGCTGAAAATAGGTTTATCACAAAAAAATTAGCATTTTAATCAACTTAATCATAACTCTTATTAATCTTGAAGAAATGTATCTGGTTACTCTTAACTCTTCAGTTCTAGTGAGTGGAGTCCTAATCTCTCAATTCTAACTAAAATCTTTCTGATAAAGTACAAATGAATCTATGCTCTACCATTTCCAATGTTTTTATATCCTTCTAATAGTGGGGTGCCCAAAACTGCACACACTACTTCAACTGAAAGCTGAGGTATTCCACAATTTCATAAATTATCTAAAGAAAATGCTAGAAATACTCAGCAGGTCAGGCAACATCTATGGAGAAAGTGAAAGAGCTAACATTTTAGGGTGATGACCCTTCATCATAACATTGGCACTGTTTCTCTCTCCACAGATGATGCCAGACCTACTGAATATTTCCAGCATTCCTGTTTTTATTTCAGATTTCCAGCACTTCTACTAGTTTGCTCACACATTAACTAGATATAAAACAATGATTCTATTTGTCTTTTTAAAAAATGATCTTAGCTACTTATTATAATATTTTTGACAGCATTTATCTACATAGTTTACTTCACTTATGATCTGTTATGGACGGGATGGGGGTTTAAGTTAAACCGCCCTGATTTTTCCCTTCACCACTCGTCTGTAAAGAGAAAGGTGTTTTCTGGATTTTTTATTTCTCCCCTTTATAAGTGGTGGCGTATTTCCCCAACCCCTCAGTTTTGGAGTGATCCAATCCTCTATTAATAACCCCACAGCAAACTTGACATAGGACAGAATCAGAGGGTTAGTTTATTTTACACAGACTCAAAATGTGGCGAGGGGGTGTTGCTACATAATTCCAGTACACTCACACAATAAAAGTGGAATAAGGGGAAGAAAGAGGTCCAGGGCAAAGACCACAGACAAAATAACAATTATTGTTTCATGTGAGTCCAAAGTCCAATGGTGTATTCTTCCTTCAGAGAGGTTAGCAGGCTGAAGTTGATACAGGTAAATCCACTTTTCCAGTAGCGCTGACTTCCACGATGGGAGAAGCATGTAGGGCTGCATTAGCCTTGGAGTGGACACTGGTACAGAAGTTCCAGTAGAAACAGTGTAGATGAGGCCAAGCAATTTAACCTGGACAGAGCTCTGGTTCTGCTGCTGTTTGGTTGATGGAAGATGGCAGACTGCCTGGATTCAGCCCCACAAAGTAATTTTACAGGTTCTAGCAGATTGTGGAGTGTTGGGGAAGGTGGGGGGATGGGGGGGTCATGTGACATTAATCCCACTTATTCTCCTTGGTTTGGACAGAGGATGTATATTCCTGGTCTGGATTCTTTAGAATCGTTTGCATTTCCTTGGAATTTGATTTCTGTAGTCAGAGGGGCCATCAGCATCTCTTTAGAGATAAAGACATCCCTGCTGTTTTCTGAAGGCTAGAAATTCCTTTTGTGTGAATTGTAGCTAGTCAGGCTTCAGTCAGTGTAAAGCCTTTGTCCATTTAAAAAAATAATTATTTAAAAAAATATATATATGCTCTCCTTCATGTCTTCTGGGCATGACAGGTCATATGTTTTAAATTATATTTTCTTCTATTCATATTTCCAAAATTGTTTCACAATTCTTCTACATTGAACTACATCTGTTACCTATCTGCCCAATCTAATGGCTTTTATTTGTTCCCCTACAGTCTTTCATAATCCTCATCATGATTTCCTATCCCCTCTAATTTGGTGTCCCAGAAAATTTGCATCTTGTTCCCTCAATTTCTGAATCTAAATCATTACATATGCATAATGACTACAGGTGGCCCCAGTTTGAGATGCTTGCTTTTGTCCCAAACTTTGCTTTTTGATCTCTCTCAGTCCCTATCCTCTGACCTTACTATGCACAATTTGTGTTTTCTATATCACAAGAATAAAATAGTACATTGTTTTCTGTAAAGCGCTTTGAGACATCTTGAGGTTGTGAAAGGCACTACGTAAATGCAAGTTATTTCTTTTATCATACTATGCCTATTTCCTAACATATGTTCAACTTTTGTCTGTTTGGGAGACTCAGATGTTTGAATAACTTTGTATATCTGTATTCATAGCACTTGGTTAATGGTGATATGACCACAGAGGCAAATATGCAGTCACAATTGTACCAAACATAAGTGTTGCATTTGGTTGTTACATTTTTGTAACAAATTTATATCTACTCCGTTCTTTCTAACTGAAATTGTAGAGGATTGAGCATACTTTAAGTGAGAAATTTATCATATTTTGAAAATGTTTGTGACATCTGAAGATTCAAAATGGTGGATCTATTACTTAACATTACTTAACATTACTTGACATTACTTAATCCAGAGTGTTATACAGTAAACTAGTCTTACAAGAACAATTGTATGGACAACAAAGTAACATGCAGCTCTCTACACATTTGTCATATTGTGATTCTTACAATCTGTAAATTTTGTTGAGGCACAAAAAATGTATTTGAAAATTCACTGAAATGTTTACAGCCTTTTTATGAAAAATACAATTTTAATTATGAGATTCAGAAAAATTGGATACTATATTTGTTTAAAAAAAACTAACATCACCCTCATTGAAAGTAAATAGGGCTTGACAGATCTGCTTCTTGTCATGTCTGCTTGGTGTCTCTCCTGTAGGTAAATTCTTAATTTTTTTTTGCAAAAATGGTTACCTGTCTCTCCCCCACCCCCACCACCCGCAACCCACCCTCTCACTTCCCCTCTTATATATCATTATTTTACACAGCACTAGTTGTGGTAAGAAAGAAAACTAGTCTAGACATGTGGCTAAACTCATAAGCAATTTCCAAAAATATCCAGCCTGAACGGAACAAACCACTTTAACAAGTTTGGCAAAGATTCAACAGAGTAACTGACAGCAGGATTATATGGTTATGTGGCCTGCCTTCACAAGTGAACTGTTGTAATATTTCACTGCTCTCAAGCATATTTTAGTTACACCATGATGTGGTAGTAGGCATTAATGCTGGTTTTCATGAGAGTAAATGGGATCCTTACATGAATAATCCTAGACCTCTTGTTTTTGTCCTTTTGTTTAGGATGTAACATTTGTGATTTTGTTGTGACTTTAATCTTCCTTCAGGCTAAGGGAGTCAATAAACATAAATTAATTTTATAATAGGTTTTCAGAATAATTGTTGAAGAAAATAGTCATATTGTTCTGCAATCCAGTAATTTAATGATGTCATCAATGATTTTGGAAATAATTTGGAGAAGTTTTGAAGTGTAAACCTAAACATTTAAGTATACTTCACTATACTGATATGTTTGATACATAAGTAATCTTATGTAAACTTTGAAACAATGTAAATATCCATTATGGTCTGCAACGACTTCACTCCTTTTGTTTGTATTTTGGATGCTGCCAATCCTTTTCCTGATTGCTCCCCACTAGTTCCCTTGAAACTCCTCGAAAAGAACATCTTTATGGACCCTCTCAATTCTGTGCAAGTGGTATTTACCTAATTCTTACAAAGTGTTCTTGGGTGTTTATCAACTTTTCCACACTACATCACCTTTGAAAATATTTCACACAATTCTTCAGGCATCTTAAGGTTTTACATTTCCTTTATTTTCTAGAGCTGTACTTCTAATTTTTTTCTTCTTTCTGTTTCGGCTGTGGTCTTTCAGTCCTTCCTGGATTCCCTCATAATAGCCCCTTTTACAATTCAGGAGGTGGAATCGTATTGAGGCATCGGGGTCTCACCTGCCAGCTGGAGAGCTGGCAAGAGATCCGTGGTGCCTCTTTTTGGGAAGGCCTGTTGAACCATATGCCAATCAGGAATGGAATCAAGACCCCAGGGGCAGAAGTCTCGCCTAGCGAGAACTGCCGGCCAATCAAAGGCTGGCAGCTCTTGAGCTCGGCAGTGCCACTGAGGAGGCTGTAGCTGCTGCCAGAAGGACACCCCATCAGAGTCCCAGGATTGTGGAGGATCTAGGCTGCAGGTAAGTAAGGTGGTGGGGGGGTGGAGGGGGTGGTGGGGTGGGGTGGTTCTTGGTGTGGGGGTTGGGGAGGTGAGTGGATAATGGGGGAGTCAGAAGCAAGGGCAGAGGTGTTCCCCCACCCCCTTCCCTATGTCCAGTTCTTTGATCAGGCACTAATTGCCTTTGATTGAGGGTCCTCCTCCCACCCCCTGCAAGGTGACAAGCAGCACACACATTTTCACCTGTCGTGCATGCCACAAGGTGACATGCCCGCTTGAAGGTGGGTTTAATCTCAGTGGACTTGGGATGAGGCCCTTAAGTGGTCATTAATTGGCCACAAAGGCCTCAAATGGTGGAGGGGATGGAAGGTCAACCAAGGGCCTTCCCAGCCAGAGCTTAAATCTGGTGGAGGCAGAAAGGCAGCTGGGTTCAGGTATGTCACCATTCCACCTAAGTAAATGCCCTTCCTGTCTCCAAGCTTGCTACCAGTGAGAGCAGAAGATTCCACCCTGTGTTGTTTTAATCTAATTTACTTTAAGTGTTTGGCTTTCAAATTTTATATCACTCTTATAAGTGAGTCCAAATTCCCTATGCCTATAAGAGTAATTCTATTAGTTTGGAATCTAGTTAAACGTTGTGTGCCCAGGATAATGACAGACCAGTCTTTCTCTTTCTGTTTTTAATTAGTGGAATCATCCTTTACTTCTACAGAACCTCTCTTCAAAAAGCAAAAGAGTATCACAAATTCAGATCTCATTTAAATTATGAGTTTAGTTATGTTTAAATTATTTATCAACTTTATTTTTCAAAAATTAATAAGGAAACAATTGATACGTTTATTTATTTCTATCAAAGTAAAACAACAAACATTACACAATGCAATGCATAGGAGCAGGAGTGGGCCATTCAGCCCTTTGAGCCCGCTCTGCCATTCAATGAGATGGTTATTTTGATAATTCTGAACCAACAAAAAGATTTGAACAGCTTCTTAACACTCCCAGAAAGTATTTGCTTGAACTTCTGCCTTTTTAAAAACCATAGATCTTGAAAATAACTGGCTATACAACAGAAGGAATAATTTTTTTATTCATTCTCAGGATGTGGCATCACTAGCAAGGCCTGCATTCATTGCTGATTCCTATGTGCCTTGAGAAGGTGGTAATGCTGCAGCCATGTGGTGGCTGTCCTACCATAGTACATGCTACAGGATTTTGAGACAGTGACAAGAAAGGAATGGTGATCTATTGCCAAGTCAGGATGGCAGATGACATGAAAGGCAATTTGCAGGTGATGAGACCTTTATTCCACTGCTCTTTTTGATAGATATTTGGTAAAAAGCGCATCTTTTCAGTTTGTAGATAATACAAAAGTTGGAAATGTAATGGGAATACAGCCAGGCTGGCAAAATGGGCAGATGCATGGCAGATGCACTGTATCATTCTATGATTCTGCACACTGCAGCCGTGATGCACTGATGGTGGAGAGAATACTGAGCAATTAGGCTGCTTTGTCTTGGATGCTGCCAAGCTTCTTCATTGTTGCAGCTGCATACATCCAGGCAAGTGGAGAATATTCCACCAGTCTCCAGACATGCCTTGCAGATAGTGGACAGATTTGGCTAAGACATTTGCTGCAGGATACTCAATTTCTGACCTCCTGTAGTAGCCACAGTCTGTTTGCCTGTAAGTGGTTATATCTTCCACTGCCTAGGCCCCACACTGTGGCATTTGTTCTCATCTCACTCTGCCTGCCTGTCCACCTCCAAAACTATCAGAAAAATAACAGCCTATGAAATCCAAGGGCAAGTGGAAAGTTGGATCCAAAATTGGCTTGGTGGCAGGAAGTAAAGGGTAATGGTTGACAGATGCCTTTGTGATTGGAAGGCTGTTTCCAGTGGAGTTTCATAGGACTCAATACTAGGTCTCCTGCTTTTTGTGGTATATGTGAATGATTTAGACTTAAATGTAGGGGGATGTTTCAGGAGTTTGCAGATAATGCAAATATTGGTTCATATTGAGGAAGAAAGCAAGTGCAGAGATACCTAGTTGATGTTCCTCAGCTGTGACCTTCACAACGCGCCCTTGCACACCAGGCCTGGAACACCAAAACTAGCACACAGAGACCAAGGTTGCATTTGGCTTTTAACGCCTTTTCTTATGTATTCTTGGAAGGGAACATGTTTTTCATCCAGAACTGCTTTCTTTTCAACTCACATCATGTCCACAGTCTGGGATATAACTCATAGGAGATGGCTTCTGCTGAGATGGTAATCAGCTTTCCTTATCTCCTCAACCACAGGAGATTTCAGTTCAGTTTTTTCATTGCACCTTTTCCTTTGAAGTGTCTCTGTCTGAAGTAGGCATTAACACCTTTTTAAGTGTGACATTTCATTCTCTGAACTAGTTGGTCGAATGTAATCCACGTAGGAATTTTCCAGCAGATGGTTACTTTACAGTCTCAGCCAGCTTTTGCTTGTATGTCCTTTTTTTTAAAAAAAACACGTCTTACTTAAAAGTTACATATGTCTGTAAGTAATTCAGGCTATGGTCTGCTGTCATGACAATACTGAGAAATGTAGAAGGACACAGGAATTTTGGAGTGCATGCCCACATATCCCTGAAGGTGAGAGGACAGGCAGATAAAGTAGTTATGAAAGCATATGGATACTTTCCTTTATTCGCTGGGGCACAGGATATAAGAGCAGGGAAGTTATACCAGAACTGTATAAAACATGAGTGAAACCACAGTTGGAGTATTGTGTAAAGTTCAGGCCACTGCATTACAGGAAGAATGTATTGTTTACTAGAGAGGATACAGAAAACATTTACCAGGATGTTCCAGGGAATGGCTATTTTTAGATATGGAAAATAACTAGATAGGCTGTGGTTGTTTACTTTGGAAAAAAAGCAGAGATGACTTAACTGGTGTGTATAAAATTATGAGGGTCGTAGATAGACTGGATAGGATAAGTCTATTTCTGTTATCGGGGGTTCGATAACCAGGGGGCATGAATCTAAATTAATTGGTAGATGGATTAGGAGGAAGTTGACGAGAATTTTTTTCACTCAGACGGTGGTGGGGTCTGGAACCCACTGCCTGTAAAGGTGGCGGAGGCAGAAACCCTCATTGCATTTAAAAAAATACTTGGCTATGCACTTGAGGTGCCATAACCTACAGGGCTACGGACCAAGAATAGGAAAGTGAGATTAGGCTGGATTGTTCTTTTTCAGCTGGCACAGACTAGATGGGTCAAATGGCCTCTTTCTGTGCCAGCATTTGTTTTATTCTTTCATGGGATATAGGTATTGCTGGCTAGGCCAGCACTTGTTGCCCATCCCTAAGTGCCCTTGAGAAGGCCTTGGTGAGCTGCCTTCTTGAACCACTGCAGTCCATATGCTATATAGGTACACTGAGTACTGTTAGGAAGGGAATTTTTCTATGTTTCTAAAATCATCTTTAAAATCCACTTTAACCAAGCTTTTGGACACCCCTTGCTATCTGCTTCTTTGGCTCAGCATCCATTTTATTGATGTGATCTGTGATATGCCTTGGGATAGTTTTCTACCTTACAGGGACTATATAAATGCCAGTTGTTGCTAGGAAACATCTCACAACAGGTTAAGGTATAGCTACCTGGGAAGCATTAGGGGGACCAATATCAAGAGCTCCAGTTCTATGCACCAAAATGTATTGGTCATTACTACAATATCTTTCAGAATATTACAGTATGCTACTTTCTGTGGATTCTTTTTTCTTGCAGAATTGGGAAATTTACAATATAGTTCTTTTTGTTACCTCTTAAAACTAGATTCATTACCGATCTGGTTCCAAACATATAACATAAATGTCTACAGATTTTAAAAGCATATTTCATCTTTTGTTTGGTGGTGGCAAGCTGTCTTGTTATTGTTAAAAACAAAAAGCTAAAAGCTACTGCGGATGGTCCTGCCGAAGGGTCGCGAAGGCTCGAAACGTTAACTGATTTCTTCTCCACCGATGCTGCCAGACCTGCTGAGTTTTTCCAGGTAATTCTGTTTTTGTTTTGTCTTGTTATTGTGTTGGTGCTAACATTTCAGTCACAATCAAAAGATATGTGGATAAAAAGATAGCAAATTTAATTGGTACAAGTAACTGCTTGTGGCGAAGTTTATAATGTTTGAGAGAAAGCTGACTAGGCTTGCTGTACCACAAACAAAGTGATGATAAAAAAATAGGAAAATAAATTAATAAATTACAGCTCTTAAGAAGAGTCATACGGACTGGAAATGTTAACTATATCTTTCTCTCCACAGCAGCTGTTAGACCTGCTGAGTTTTTCCAGCATTTTCTGTTTTTGTTTCAGATTTCCAGCATCCGCAGTATTTTGCTTTAAATAAATTACATTATTTAGTTTTATATGTGTATATCCATGCAATTGGAACTTCAGCTATGATTTTTAAAATTGTTTTTCTATTCAATGTTATTTTCTGCATTAAACTGAATCCTTCAACCATAACATCTATATTTTTTAAAATGCAGAAACATATTCCAAACAAGTTTTCCCATTCTTGTTACTCTGGCAGTTACTTTACCATCCAGTTAATACTGGGGTGCCTGTCCCCACCCCCACCCCCCCAGCTCCCAACCCGCCCCCCCCAGCACCCCCAGCTCTCCTCGCTATTACTGCCAGGATGGGGGTTTGATTAGTTGGGTACGGTAGTTGGACATTGTCGGCTGTGATCAGGTAGTTTGGGACTGGCTTGGGGAAGCGGTTTCCGGTAAAGGCGGTGTTTACTCGGAGTGGTTTAATGTAAATCTTTTTTTCTCTTATACGTTGAAGGGGAATTATCCGAGTTCAGGATGGACATTTCTATCAAATGCATTTTTCTGTCCACTCTGTGCATCTTTACAGCGGAGGCATACGGAGGTAGGTCTGAATCCAACTTATGTGTGTACCAGACGGGGTTTTCTTTTGCAAAATTTCTGTTTCTTGTTGAGTATTTTTTGAGTACAAGGTCGGTCTTTATTAATTCATCGCTGGCGTGCGGAACTGCTTCCTGCAGAAAAATGGGGCTGGATGGTGGTTCCAGGGCTGGTTGTATATGTTTTTGAGGGCTGGACCGGTTTGAAGAGAAAAATTAACATTTATAACCCCAAACTTAAACCCCACCACTTTAAGGCGAGTGAACTTGAAGCGAGAGTTTTGTTGAAGTGTCCCGGCTTTCGGTGCTTGCCGCTGAGAGGGAGGGGGCGGGGGACGGAGGAATGGCTCTGAAAAGCTTCAAATAGTTGCTGGTTGTCAGCTTTACTCGCTTGTACAGAGTTAGAAACCCTGCAGGTTGTATTTAGCACTTGGTTTTGAGAGAGAATTGACAGAAATTTAGGATTAACTGTGGAAAGAGAGGCGGTTGTCAATCCTGTGCAGGATGTACCTCAGATCCGCGCGCTCCGGACTAAATGGCATCTCCTTGTGTTCAGCGCGCGCCCCGAGCGGCTCCAGCTCCGCAATTCGCAGCTCAGCAGCCTACTGGCGCGTGGCATTGTTACCCTGCAGAAAGAGGCACTTCAGAAGCATTCACTGTGGGCAACTCACAGCCAGGATCAAATCACCGCGTGTATCCGCTTTCTTGTACCAAAAACAGCTCAAGTTACATTCTTCCACATTTGCAGCCCAGTGAGATAATTTGGACATGTTAAGTGAAAACCTATTGAAATGAGACTCAGCAAGGGCTTCTTCACTGTAAGATGTACGGGAAGATTTTTTGAAAGTGGCCATTGCTGCTGGATAAAATTACATTCTCCGCTGGTCTGTCATAGTTTAGATCTTGCACCAGGTTCTGTTTGTCGACCCTTGCCCCCTGCCTTCTCCCAAATGCACTGAATTTAAAATTCCCAACTTCACATTACAATCTTCCGTGATCATGGGTTCATCTGACCATTGCAAACTCTAGCACTGAATTCCCTTCTGTATGCTTTGGTGCTTTGATTCAGGCCTTCTGAGCAACCTCCCTTCACATTGTTGGTAGACCCTTTTCCCAACTTGGTCACGCTCTAAGCCATTCTTCTCTGCTTCAACCTCACCTCTTGACCAAACTGGTTGTCACCCCCTCCCCACTTAAATTTGAAATAAGACCGTAAGACATAGGAGCAGAAATTAGGCCATTTGGCCCATCGAGTCTGCTCCGCCATTCAATCATGGCTGATAAGTTTCTCAACCCCATTCTCCCGCCTTCTCCCCATAACCTTTGATCCCCATACCAATCAACAACCTACTGCAAATTATCACTGCTACATAATGTCTAAGTGCATTGTTCTGATCTGTAATGATAGCATCCTGACTGTGTTTATGTAAAACATAAGCTGGAGCAGTGATGATTCTTCACCTGCCACCACTAAGCTCAATATCTGTCCCTTCCACTACCAGCACGGTATAACTGCAGTATAAACTACCAACAAGAGGCACTGCAGCAACTCATAAATCTTACTTTGACAGTGGCCCTCAGTTCAGAAGGGGAAAAGCAGCAATGTATGGGAACATCATTACCTACATGCTGTCCTTTAAGTCATGCAGCCTGAAGGATATACATTGCCAAAGGGTGAAATAATGCAGATGCTGGAAATCCAAAATATAAATAGAAACTTCTGGAAATAGCAGGTCAGGCAGTATCTGGGGTGAGAGAAAAACAATTAATACTTCAGATCTGTGACCTGAAAAATGTTACAGATGTAACAGGCTTTAAGCAAGTACAGAGGCGGGGAAAGAAAGGGAAGGTCTGGTGACAGGATGGGTGGCAGCAGTGACTTGCAGGGCAGAAAGGATGATGGTGCAAGGCAAAAAAAGGCTGGCAATGGGACAATCCATTCATGGCAACAAAGAATAAACATAGCACATTTCAAACTTTTCCTTCAGGTACCCAAGCAGTTTTTAAAAAAAAATCATATCATATATTGTGTTTCCAGTGGCAGGTTGGGACAGGCAGCACATCCTGTGATCAGATGACATAATTTGAACTGGAATATTATGCTGACTTGTATTTACTACATGATATTGGGTTTCATTTCATTGTATAATACAAGGGATTATGTTGCAATGCAACCCAAAACTGTGTATCTGTGTGTAACAACAATATATATTATGGTACATCCTTGTAACAATTCACAGAGTTACTCTGTGCCTGATTGAGACATCAATTTCCCCAGCCTAGACTGATCCTCAAACTACTATCTATCAAGCATGGACAAAAATATCTGGCAGACATTTGGCGATTGAAGTAAATGAAGATGTGAAGGCTTTATTCAGAACAGAGGAAGGACCAATAGAGCTTATTCCTTTCTTGTAGCCCTATCCCATCCAACAACATCTTGCATTAATATTGTGCCTTTAAAACAAAAAAATCAAAGCTACTTCACTGAGGCATCAGACAAAAGTAGAGCCAAAGATAGGGATTTTAGGAGTAGTGACAAAGCTTAGCTAAAGTGGCTAGTCTTGAGAAAAGCCTTAAAGAGGATGCAGGTAGATAAGTGAAAAGGCTTAGGGAGAGAATTCCACAGCCTGAAGGCACGGCTGCCAATGGTAGGACAAAAGGAGGAAGGGACTGATGCACAAGAGGTCAGAGTCAAAACAATGCAGAGTTCTTGGGAATTCTATGGCTAGAGATGGCAGAGATAGGGAGGGATGAAACCATGAAAAAGTTTAAACACAAGTATAAATTTGAGGTGCTGGAGGACTGGGAGCCAATTTTGACCAGTAAGAACAGGACTGATGAGTGTGGGATAGGATATGGGCAGCAGAGTTAATGCAGTGTAGTAGCTGCAATAAAAAATCTTTTACAAAGTGTTCTGTGGGATTATGGTTCTGTTTCTAGAAGCAGCATTTGAGATTGTGCAAAACAAATGTGAGCATTTACTAAATTTAAGTTAGCAGTGCAAACAGTAAACAGACAAGAAAAGAAACTATATAAAATGCTGGAAATACTCAGCAAGTTAGGCTACATTTGTGGAGAAAGAAACAGAATTAGAACTAGAAAATGTTAGAAATGTAACAGGATGTAAGCAATTACCAAGGCAGGAAAAAGGGTGGAGGGGAGGAAAGAACAAAAGAAGATCTGTGATTTGGGTAGAAAGTTGGCGAAATTGAATGACAAAAGGGATAATAGTGCAAGTAAAAGGCAAGAGAGAAAAAATGGTATAAAAGATAGGCTTAGAGCAGCTGTTAATGGTAATAACAACCATTTCCAGCACCTGGTGTCTGGAAAAATTGGTTCTGTGGTTATGATCTAAAATTGATGAACCTAGTGTTGAGTCCAGAAGATTTTAAAGCGCTTAACTGAATGATGAGGTGCTGTTTCTCAAGCTTCTGTTGAGCTTCATTGGAACAGTGTATGAGGCCAAGGTCAGGGAGCGAACGTGATGGAGAACTCATGTGACAGGTGACTGGATTTTTTGGAAGCTTTTGGATTGAATGGAGGTTCTCAATCACCTAATCTGCATTTGATCTCCTCAATATAGAGAACATATCATGAACAGCAAATACAGTATATTAAATCGAAAGAAGTACAAATAAATCACTGTTTCACTTGGAAGGAGTGTCTGGGCCCTGGCAGGTGGGCAGAGAGGAGGTGAAAGGGCAAGTGTGCAACTTCAGGCCTGGACAAAATTGCATGTTTGAATCTGGAGTTATACTGAAATCTATTCAAACTCGATGCTGGTGTGTGATTCCCTCCTGGGTGTGGCCTCACACCTCCAAACTTTAGTGCACCCAAAATTACCTGAATTGTAGTGTTATTGTTCTGAAGCTAAAGCTGTTTTAAAAGCTGCCAAAATGAGGAGCTTAGAGGCCGTTAGGCACCAGGGGTGTTCCTGAATTGGGGCCAGGAAGCAGCTTTGAAACAAGCAGAGAGAAATCTGCCAGAGCTGTAGACCACTAAGCAAGAAGACAGTGAAGCTTGAGTTGGGGTGTCCACAATCATGAGGTGCTTGAATAGAGTTAGAGGGTCGCCTGGCTGAATGCTAGTTGAAGGATCCCAAGGAATCTCATTCCTTGGAGAATAGCAGGAACACTGATTAGAATCAAAGTGAATACCTAAAAGCTGTGGCACATCTTGATCTGATCCCAGGAGAAGTGAAAGCATGCCCAAGATCCTGGAAATTACAGGGCACATTCTTGGGAAGAATTATAAATGAAATGAGAAGTGGTCTGTTAAGGTTTTTGTGTTGAAGTAATAAGGGTTTACCAAATATAGTGTTAAATTAGTAGTACTTGCTTTGTTTAATTCTTGTACAGTAAAACATTTTGTTTAAAATGTAAAATATCTTGTGGAGTAATTTTTTTCAGCTAATGACTACGACTTTGAATTTCTTTTTAAAAGTTAACGGTGTCCCTTGAGAATGTAACAGTCCTTACCAGATCTGTTAAGAAGCACCCAAGTTCTTGGCTCATGATAAGAAGGACAGTCCTTGTCAGAGCCTTCTTACACAACCTGACTCACTGCACCACAACATGCTATCCCTGTAACAAAAACAGAAAACGCTGCAAACACTCCACAAGGCGTACACATTATCTCTGGACTGAAATGACAGGTTAACTTACAGGCTTTGTCCTTCACCAGCATCCAATTCTGACAAAGGGCAATGCCTGAAATGTTAACTTGTCACTTCTCTCCACAGATGCTGTGCCTGACTTGCTGAGTGTTTCCATCATTTCCTGTTTTTGTTTCAGATCTCCAGCATCTGCAGGATTTTGTTTATGTTGTCCTTGTGATGGCTGCGGTGATGAAGAGACCATTGTCCACCTTGGCTTAGAATGCACATTTGCAAAGAAAATCTGGAGAGAGACTCAGTGTTTTTTTTAAAGTATACCCCTAGCAGCATCACAATACAGGGTTGTGCAATTTACAGTCTGTTCCCAAAAGGAATATTTTGACACACAAATCAACTTCTGTTTAAAAGCTGCCAATCTAGTGAAAGGTGCCCCTTGGTCTCTCCAAAGCTTGGTGGCTTTTCAGAGCAAAGACATACCTTGAGCATTCCATTGTCCAGAAATATATACTCAAGGATGCACTTAAGTTTAGTGTATGAGCAAAATGTGGAATGACACCACAATGTGACTCTACAAGTACATTAGGTCCTTAATAGACAATTACGTTATTATCAGTAAATATACTTGTGTTGAGAACTGTGTACATATTGCACGTTTTTGAGTTAAATGTTTACATAACAACTGGATGTAATAGTATAATATTCCCTGAAGCTGTGTACTTCACAAAAAGCGCTTTATACTTTATGAATGGCAACATCATTTTATTCTGTTACAAATGTTTTTGGACAGTGTTTTTATATATTTGTTAGGTCAGCAAATAACATTTACTTTTTGGGGGAATAAAGATGATGTTTAATGCACATGTTGAGCACTTTATAAACTTATTTTGAATCATTTTAGTGTTTAGTGCCAGCAGGTATTCCAACCTGCTCTCACCTAATGTTAAAAATTACCTTTGAAGAGCGGAGCATGGCATATAGCTTGGCTATTAAATATTTAGTTGATGCTGAACACTCACTGTTCATAATATATCAAAAAGCGCAGTATGGTTATAATTTTCTTTAATATCTGATATGAATTCAACTTGGAAATAAAGTAGTCTCTAGTTGTATTAGAAAGTTTGAACCTTTACAGTAATCTATTGCACACCCATGATAATGCTACAGAGGGTGATTCATTTTAGCTATTACAGTGTTAGGAATAAAATCTGAGCACATTGGATGTTAAAGCACGAGCAGGCTATCAGTGTGGCACTTGGTTCTACTGTCAAACACAAACAAATATTTTTTGCATGACACATCCAAGCTTTACAATCCTTTTGGAAATGCCCTCCCTGGACCTAAATCAGATCAGTTTGAAAACTGCAATACAATATTTTCATTTTATTGCAAAATTTTTCACTGCCAAACCTATACCTCGCTCATTTTGAAAATGTGTTTGGCTTCAGAGTATCTAGAGTTTGAAATATTTGCTTGCTGTGGATTATCTTAGTGTTGAAAAAAAAGTTCAAAGCATTTTTTGAATGAATTCAGGAATGAGAAATGTTCATAATTATTTGGTAGTTTTCAATTTCTGCATTTAATGGTAGGAATAAGCTGTGAATGTTATCAGCATAACACCAGGACTTTATTCGTTCATCACACGTCACTCCAGAACTGTGGTCGTGTTGTTTATTTTGCATATTTTCATGGTAGTCCAGGACCTTGACAGGAAACTACATCAGGCAGAGTTCAAGTTTGAATAGACTGTCCACATTCATACCTGGCATTTTTTTGCAACACCCACTTGGTCAATTTGTCATCAGTATTTGCCACCAATATTCTTCCCAAATTTTCTTTGTGCTGGGTGGGCTACAAACTCCTGTACCCCTGCAGGATGGGCAGCGGTGTGACCAACTAGGCTTGGAAGGTGGTGGCAGTGGTGATCAGTGCCAGTGCTGCACAGAAGAGGTTGGCCATCCAATGCAGATGGAGGATGAATGATCTCATGATCGTGCATCCAGCATATAGCAACCATCTCATTACTCTAAACTCACACACTCAAGCCCATCACATATTCACTGGCATCTCATTCACTGCCAGCTCAAGGGACATCACCACCCATTCTCAGACACACACCCTCACATGTCCATCTGGCCTCATCTCCTCTGGAGACTGCCTCCTCAGCCCTCACTATATTGAGGCCACTTGTACAGATCAACATGTGCCTCCACACACACCCTAGGATACCCCCCTTCCCCAGTACAGCCCTTTTCCTGGAGCCTCTTCCATTGCCTGAGGCCACTTCACCCATTTTGCCAAGCAAGCTCTAGCCCTGCAGCCATTGAAAAGCCACCCACATATAGCTGATCTGGTAGGTAGACACCTGCCATGAGCCCCACTAAAAGTGACAAGGTGCTGTCTGTGAAGCCTGGCACTGATGACTGCGAGTGGTGACTGAAGCAAGGTAGGCAAACAAACCTTAAAGTCTCGAGTGAAGTGCAGCTCGCCAGGTGCACATTGCTTATGTGCTGTTGTGAAATACGTTGGCGTGTTTTCCTGCTGATGTGGGCGAATGATCCAATGGGTGGGGGGGAATGATTCCGGCCGGCTGGCCTAATAATGATATGCAGATGTATTGCAATGAAGTTGCCGATGTCCGATGGTGGGAAACGCGGCCCGCCATCAGTGTGCTGACTGAACAATTGCACACTGATTTCACGCTGTCATGAAACCGATCTCGCCATACTGTCTGCTCTCGCCACTGAACATGCCCGATGCTGGCGGGCATGGAAAATCCCAGCCCCAGTGTTTACAAGTTGATTTTAACTTCTTTGATCTGGGAAACATACATGATTAAAACCTCCCTGGTTTACTATTCAACTTCAAAGTATTTTCCAAAGATGCCTTGAGGCAAACTGGTTCATCCAGATAGATCCAAAGGAGCCATTATAATCCTAGCTCATCCCAGCAGCACAATAAAACTTCTCCTTTGAACTGTAATTACCCTAGGTCTGTTTGATTTGCACTTATTTCAGAGTTGTTTACCAGTTTCTCAATCAGATGTTTCCATTTATCGTTTAAAATCCAATTCCTAAAACTAAAAGTTATACCTCTAAAACACATGAATTATGAAAATAGATATTATCATAACAATTTAAAGCAAAGGCCACTTGTTAGTGATCAAGAGGAAGAACTCTCATTTCCATTTTCTGAATTCTGAAGTTTTAAAGCTGTTGCCTCTCTGGCTGAAGTGACCTCTTTCACCATAGACTAGGATTAAATTTTGGGATCTCCCTGTTCTGTATGTTTCAGTTTCCTGCTGAGCCATTAGGAAACCATATAGTTAGTCATATTGGTAATACTAAGAACATATCACAGAATATAGTAGTGCAAAAGCAGGTTATTTGCCTCATTAGTGCTGCACCATTGTTCTCCAAAAGCATTTATATCAACTTTAAAGTAAAATGCAAAGATTAGCTGAAGGTATGATCACAAGGAATATTTAAATGAAGAAGACTCTTTGGCCCATTTATTCCCATCCTTGCTGCATACCAACTCATTTTTTCATTAAGAATTTTTGGTTTAACATTTTATCTGCAACACAGCACCTCCAATGCTTCCACAATACTGTATTGAAGGGTTTGGCCTAGATTATATTCTCAAATCCTGCTTTGTAATTTCAGCACTGAGCATCCTGACCCAGAAAAAAAAGATTGTTACCATCCCTGTGCTTGCTGACCCACATTGGTTTCCGGTGCAGCAACTCCTCAATTTTAAAATTCTCATCCTTGGGTTCATCCATGGCTTTACCCCTCCCCTTCACTGTAACCTCCTCTAGTCCCACAGCCCTTCCAAATCTCTGCACTCTCTTGATTCTGGCACCTTGTGCATCCCTGATTTTTTTCCTTTCTATCAGTGGTGGCTGTGCCTTCATCTGCTTGGTCTTTAGCTCTGTAATTACTCCCCCTAAAGCTTTCTGCCTCTCCACCTCTCTCACTCCGTTAAGATTCTCCTTAAAATCTACCTTTTTGCTCCAGCTTTTAGTCATTTGATCTAATGTCTTGGTATGTGGTTCGGTTTAAAATGTTAGATAATCACTCTTGTGAAGCACCTTTGGATGTTTCACTACGGCAAAGGTGCTATATAAATACAAGTTTTTAATATTTTTGGTCAGTGCTTGGATCCTGAAGTCTTTCCATAGAGTCTCTGTGTGATAGCTGCAGTGCCTCCTTCTGGGGGATCTCTTGTGTACTTTTCCAAATGAGTGGGTTGTTATATCTCCTTCTCTGAAAGGAGCCAAGCGGGCTGTCCAACTTTATGTCTCCAGTTGTAGATATTCTGGCGCTCTGATTAATGTGGAAGAATCCCAAATGGAAATTTCCCAGGACACTTCTACAGTAAGATCCAAGTTTTGGAGTGTGCTAAGTTCCAGGAATAGATACTCTGCCAAATGAATATTATCTGGAGATCCTTGTCTCCAACTTATGTAATGATAAGGTGATTACAGCTGAAATTTAATTTTGAATTGCAGTCCCAGATGCAGGGAGCTATTGCATCCCTAACAATAGAATCTGTTGTTTCCAACATGAAATAGAATTTTCAGTGTCACATAGAAGTTTGTGTGGATTGCATTAATGCTTGAAGATCATTTCATCCACCATGAGAACCAGGGTTAGAACTTATTTTAACAATGATAAGGCTTACTTTAACAATGATAAATATAATAATTTATTACTAAACACATTTTTACATTGTTTTGGCCATTGAAGGAAATGCAGCTGCCAGTGTAAATATTTTTAAGTTGGAATCAATACATTAAGTTTGGCGAAACAAGCCGTTTGAATAACAGCTTGTAATGGGTGGCTTTGGACTTGGAATACTGAGCTTAACGGATAAAATGTCTCTTCAGAGAATGACACTGTAAATGAATGCTAACTTTTATATTTCTCAGCTTCTTATCAGCAATTGTTTATATTTGTATTTAAGGACCTAATATGTCTTTACTGTAGATAACTGCGTAGTTCAGGGAACCTACTCCTCAACCCCTAAATTTTTTGGATAGGAGTTATGGTTCCCTCTTCCCCAGCTCCAAATCCTGGAACTATTCCTACTGTGTTTTCTCCTGATCCATGCACATGGCTACACATCTGTTTTATCTAGTGCATTTTGAAATAAGACTATACAGGACAATTGTTTGGCAATAGGTATCAAATATTGTCATAATTCATAAAGTATTCAGATACATTTAAAAAATATCATTTCATTACAGAATCACAGAATCAAAATCAGAAAAGGCACAAAAAGAGGCCATTGGTCCCATTATGTCTGCACTGGCTCTCCAAATGAGCATTATGATCTAGTGCCATTGCCCTGCCTTTTCCCCGTACCCTTGCACATTGCTTCTATTTAAATAGTCACCTGATGCCCTCTTGAATGCCTTGATTGAACCTGCCTCCACCACACTTCCAGGCAGGGCATTTCAGACTCGAACCACTCGTTGTGTGAAAAAGTTTTTTCTCATGTTACACTTGCTTCTTTTGCAAATCTGTGCCCTCTCATTCTTGATCCTTTTATGAGTGGGAACAGCTTCTCCGTACCTACTATGTCCAGCCCCCTCCATGATTTTGAACATCTCTATCAAACCTCCTCTCAGCCTTCTTCTCTCCAAGGAGAACAGCCCCAACCTCTTCAATCTATCTTCATAGCAGAAGTTTTTCATCCCTGGAACCATTTTTGTAAACCTCTTCTGCACTCTCTCCAATGTGTTCACATCCTTCTTATAATATGGTGCCCAGAACTGTACACAATATTCCAGCTGAGGTCTAACGAGTATCTTATATAAATTCAGCATAACCTCCGTGCTCTTGTACTCTATGCCCCTATTAATAAATTAATACTATATGCTTTATTAACTGCTCTCTCCACCTGTCCTGCCACCTTCAATGATCTATACACAAATACACCCTAGTCTTTCTGCTTCTGCACCCCCTTCAAAATTTCGCTCCTTATTTTATATTGTCTGTCCATGTTCTTCCTGCCAAAATGCATGACCTCACACTTCTGTGCATTGAACTTCATCTGCCACCTATCTGCCCACTCCACTAACTTGTCTATGTCCTCTTGAAGTTCCACACCATCCTCCTCGCAGTTTACAACACTCCCAAGCTTTGTATCATCCGTAAACTTGAAATTGTCCTCTGCACACCAAGATCTGGATCATTAATATATATCAGGAAAAGCAAGGGCCCCAATACCCTGAAGTACTCCACTACAAACTTCCCTCCAGTCTGAAAAATATCCATTAACCATTACTCTTTCCTTCCTATTTTTCAGCCAATTTTCTATCCACGTTGCTACTGTCCCTTCTATTCCATGAGCAATAACTTTTTTCACAAGTCGGTTGTGTGGCACTGTGTCAAATGCTTTTTCAAACTCCTTGTACACCACATCAACAGCATTACCCTCATCGACCCTTTCTGATACCTCTTAAAAATTTCCAACAAGTCAGTTGAACATGATTCCCCTTTAGAAATCCATGCTGGCTCTTTCTTATCAACCCATATTTTTCCATGTAACTACTAATTCTATCCTGAATAATTGTTTCTAGAATCTTGCCCATCACTGAAGTTAAACTGACTGGTCTGTAATTGCTGAGCTTATCCTTACAATCTTATTAGAACAAGGGCGTAATGTTTGCAATTCTCCAGTCCTCTGGCACCACCCCTGAGTCTAGGGAAGACTGAAAGATTATGGTCAGTGCCCCTGCAATTTCTACTCCCACTTCCTTCGATATCCTTGGATGCATCTCATCTGGTCCTGGTGCCTTGTCAACTTTAAGTACTGACAGTCTATTCAACACTTCTTCCTTATCAATTTTGAATCCTTCTAGTGACAGAGTTTCCTCGCCTGTCACCATGGCCTGGGTAGTATCTACCTCCTTGGTAAAGACAGATGCAAAGTATTCATTTAATATCTCAGCCATGGCCCTTTGTCCATGTATAAATTCCCTTTTAGGTCCCTAATCAGCCCTCCTCCTTTTACCACCCTTTTACTATTTAGATGCCTATAGAAGACTTTGGGATTCCCCTTTATGTTGGCTGCCAGCCTTTTCTCATAATCCCTCTTCGCTTCTCTAATATGCTTTTTCACCTCCCCTCTGAACCTTCTGTATTCCTCTTGGTTCTCAATTGTATTTTCTACCTGACACCTGTCATAAGTGCACTTTTTCTTCTTTATCTTAATTTTAATGTCCTTTTTCATCCAGGGAGCTCTGGATTTGTTTGTCCTACCTTTCCCTTTCGATGGAATATACCTTGATTGTGCCTGAACCAATTCTTTTTTCAAGGTCGCCCATTGTTCAGTTACAGTTTTCCCTGCCAATCTTTCGTTTAAGTCTATCTGGCCCAGCTCCATTCTTGCCCTATCGAAGTTGGCTCTCGTCCAGTTAATTATTTTTACTCTGGATTGCCTATCGTCCTTTTCTATCATCATCCTAAAATGTATAATACAATGATCACTGTTTCCTAAATGTTCCCCCACTGAACTACATTGGTCTACTTGGCCCGCCTCATTTCCAGGAACCAGGTTCAACTCTTGTTGGATTGGACACATACTGCTGTAGAAACTTCTCCTGAACGTAATCTAGGAACTTTTGCCCCGCTCCGCCCTTTACACTCCCAATGTCCCAGTCTACATACGGATAATTAAAGCCCCCCATTATAACTACTATATAATGCCTGCATCTCTCTGTAATTTCCCTGCAGATTTGTTCTTCTACATCCTTCTCACTATTTGGTGGTCTATAGACTACACCAAGCAATGTAATTGCACCCTTTTCATTCCTTAGCTCTAGCCAAATTGATTCTGTCCTTGAACCCTCTGGGACACCCTCTTTCTCCAGCACGACAATGCTCTCCTTAACCAATACTGCCACTCTTCCTTTCCTTCCTATCTGAACACCTTGAACCCAGGAATATTTAACACCCAGTTCTGCCCTTCCTTGAGGCAGGTCTCTGTTATCGCCGCAACATCATACTTCCACATGGCAATCTGTGCCTATAATTCCCCAGTCTTATATACTATACTCCGTGCATTCACATCCATGCATACCCTGATTTAGATTTTGTTACTTTCTCCCTTACCCCGACTTTACCTATTAACTTACTATCCTCTATACTAGTGCTATCTGTCCCTCCCAGTATTTTGTACATCTTGGTATTCCTCTCTAATATTTTTTCTTGATTCCCACACCCCTGCCAAGTTAGTTTAAAGCCCTCCCAACAAGCACTAGCAAAATGCCCTGCAAGGAACTTGGTCCCAGTTCCGTTCAGATGCAACCCATCCGGCTTGTACAGATGCCATCTTCCCCAGAGCCAGTCTCAGTGTCCCAGGAATCTAAAGCCCTCTCTCCTGCATCATCTTTCTAGCCACGCATTCATCTGCCTTATCCCCCTATTTCTGTATTCACTGGCACGTGACACTGGGAACAATCTGGAGATCACCACATTAGAGGTCCCGATTGCTAATTTTCTACCTAGCTCCCTAAATTCTGATTGCAGGACCACAGCCCCCTTCCTGGTACCAATGTGGACCACGACCTCTGGCTGATCATCCTCCCCCAGAATAATGTCCTGCAGTCGCTTTGTGACATCCTTGACCCTGGCATCAGGGAGGCAACATACAATCCTGGAGTCACGTCTATGGCCACAGAAACACCTGTCTGTTCCCCTAAGCAATGAATCCCCTATCACTATTGCTCTCTCTTCCTTCTTCCTCCCCTCCTGTACAGCCAAGCCGCTCATGGTGCCACAAACTTGGCTGTGACTGCACTCCTCTGAGGAACCAGCGCCCTCACCAACTTCCCAAACGGAAAACTGAGTTGTGAGCGGGATCCCAGGGGAATCCTGCACTACCTGCCTACTTTGCTTGGACTGCCTGGTGGTCACCCATTCCTTCTCTGTCTCCAGGCTCTTAAGCTGTGGTGTGACCACCTCTCTGAACATGCTATCCACATAGCTCTCCGCCTTGTGGATGCGTCACAGTGACTCCAGCCGTTGCTCAAGCTCTGAAACCCAGAGCTTAAGTTTCTACAGCTGACAGCACTTCCTGCACATGTGGTCAGCTAGGACTCCGGTAGCGTCCATGACTTTGCACATCTTACAGGACACACATTCCACTTGACTGAGCTGCCCTGCCATATCTTAACTCTACTTCCCTTTACTTTATTCTACTTTGGATTATTTATATTCCTTTATTACACTGGTCCTAAATTTCCCTTATTCCTGGCACTTCGCAGTTAAATCCAAGTATAGGAACTTTAAAAACATTATACTTTTCTAATTTACTCACCAGTTTTTACTTACCCCTGAAAACCTGATTAAGCCAATTACCTAATTAACTAGTTGCAGCTGCAACCGGAGCCTGTATGAGCCCTGTTTTAAGGCTGGACTAAAACCTTCTTCCAACCCTAACAGCAACTTTTAGTTAATTGCTAAATTAAAGAAAGACAAGACTTTAGATAAAATTTAACCCTTAAAATCCCTCAGTCACCAAACTCCAACTGAAACTCTGTACTGCAGCCAAACATAGCACTCCATGGCAGACGAAGACATTTCATGATTGTATGTTTACTGCATGAACTTCACTGCCAGTAGGTTTTTTAAAAATACAGACTTTATTTCTGCTGATTTACTTTTAGTACTACCTAAAATTCAGAATCCTCCAGTGTAGTACTGAGGGGAGGCTGCACTGTTGGAGTTGCCATCTTTCAGATGAGATTTTAAACTGATGCCTTATCTGGCACTATTTCAAAGAAGAGCAGGGGGAGTTCTGCCTGGTGTCTTGGCCGTATTTATCCTTCAACAAACATCACTTGTACAAAAAAATCATTATTTGGTCATTATCTCATTGCTGTTTGTGAGATCTTACTGTATCTCAAATTGGCCGCCGCATTCCTACATTATTACAGTGACTCACTTCAAAGGTATTTCATTAGCTGTGAAGCACTTGTGGGACATAGTGAGGTTGTGAAAAATGCTGCATAAATGCAAGTCTTTCCTTCCAGTTGGCACAGTCCAGTCTATAATAAGTTACTCATGGAAAGCTTAGATGACAATTATTTGATTCCTAGAAGTCTAATCCTTTGTAAGTTGCAAAAGGATCAGATTTGTTTGTTTCAAACCATTTATCACTAACTTTTAAGAACAAAGTGGATCTCCAGGCATTGCTCAAATTAAGTCAGATGATACACTGTTTTATAAACAACTTGTATTTATATAGCATTGTAAAACATCTCAAGGTGTGCTTCACAGAAGCATCATCAAACAAAATTTGACACCAAACTACATACGGTGATATTGGGACAGATGCGCAATATCTTGGTCAAAGAAGTAGGTTTTAAGGAGTGTCCAAAAGGAGGAAGGGGAGGTTAGAAAGGCAGAGAAGCCAGAATTGGAGAAGTGGAGATAACTTGAAGGATTGTGGAGCTGGCAAAGATTACAGAAATAGGGAGGAAAGAGGCCATGGGAGGATTTGAAAACAAGGATGAGAATTTTAAAACACACACTATAGCATGTAGATCTCAATATTATTCTGCTGCTAAGTAAAACTATCTCTTTAAGGCTGTTCAGACTAATTGCTGTTAAGTAAATGCTGGATGAGATCGGAATTCAAGTGCTTCTCGAGCATCAGGTGGGCATGTGGCTTTTTAAAAATAAAAAGAAAATTGATAGGAACAAAAGTTAAACCATTTAGTTCCTCAAGCCTGATCTGTGACCTAACTCTATATACCTGCCCTTTCCCCATTTCCCTTAATAACATTAGTTCGCACAAATCTATTAATTGATCTGGCATCAATTTCCATTTGCAGAAGAGAGTTCCAAACTTCCCCCACCCCTTCTGTATGGAGATGTTTCCTAATTTCACTCCTGAAAATACTAAAAAAGGAAATCAGGAAGGCAAAAAGAAGACATGAGGTTGCTTTGGCAGATAATGTGAAGGTAAACCCGAAGGGTTTCTACAAGTATATTAAGAGTAAAAGGATAGTAGGGGACACAATTGGTCCCCTTGAAGATCAGAGTGGCCGTCTATGTGTGGAGCCTCACGAGATGGGGGAGATCTTAAACAGTTTTTTTGCATCAGTATTTACTCAGGAAACTGGCATAGCGTATAAGGAAGGAAGGGAAACAAGCAGTAGTTTCATGGAACATATAGAGATTAAAGAGGAGGAGGTGCTTGCTGCCTTACAGCGAATAAAGGTAGATAAATCCCCCGGGCCTGACATGATATTCCCTCGGACCTTGAGGGAGACTAATGTAGAAATTGCAGGGGCCCTGGCAGAAATATTTAAAATGTCCTTAGCCACGGGTGAGGTGCCGGAGGATTGGAGGGTAGCTCATGTTCTTCCGTTGTTTAAAAAAGGCTCCAAAAGTAAACCAGGTAATTACAGGCCAGTGAGCCTGACGTCAGTAGTAGGTAAATTATTGGAAGGTGTTCTGAGAGATCGGATATATAATTATTTGGACAGCCAAGGGCTGATTAAAGATAGTCAGCATGGCTTTGTGCGTGGTAGGTCGTGTTTAATGAACCTTGTAGAGTTTTTCGAGGAGGTTACCAAGAAAGTAGATGAAGGAAAGGCTGTGGATATTGTCTACATGGACTTTAGTAAGGCCTTTGACAAGGTCCCACATGGGAGGTTAGTTCAGAAGGTTCAGACACTTGGTATCCATGGAGAGGTTGTAAGCTGGATTTGAAATTGGCTGTGTGGGAGAAGACAGAGGGTGGTGGTGGATGATTGCTTCTCAGACTGGAAGTCTGTGACTAGTGGTATGCCTCAGGGATCTGTACTGGGACCATTGTTGTTTGTTGTCTATATCAATGATTTGGATGATAATGTGGTGAATTAGATTAGCAAGTTTGCTGATGACACTAAGATTGGAGGTGCTGTGGACAGCGAGGAAGGCTTTCAAAGCTTGCAGAGAGATCTGGACCAACTGGAAAAATGGGCCAGAAAATGGCAGATGGAATTTAATGCGGAAAAGTGTGAGGTGTTACATTTTGGAAGGTCAAACCAAGGTAGGACATACACAGTAAATGGTAGGGCACTGAGGAGTGCGGAGGAACAAAGGGATCTGGGAGTTCAGATACATAATTCCCTGAAAGTGGCGTCACAGGTAGACAAGGTTGTAAAGAAAGCTTTTGTATACTGGCCTTCATAAATCAAAGTATTGAGTATAGGAGCTGGGATGTTATGGTGAGGTTGTATAAGACATTGGTGAGGCCAACTTTGGAGTATTGTGTGCAGTTCTGGTCGCCTAACTACAGGAAGGATATCAGTAAGATTGAGAGAGTGCAGAGAAGATTTACTAGGATGTTGCCGGGTCTTAAGGAGTTGAGTTACAGGGAAAGATTAAAGAGGTTAGGACTTTATTCCTTGGAGCGTAGAAGAATGAGGGGAGATTTGATAGAAGTTTACAAAATTGTGAGGGGTATAGACAGAGTAAATGCGAGTAGGCTCTTTCCACTTAGATTAGGAGAAATAAACACGAGAGGACATGGCTTTAGGGTGAAAGGGGAAAGGTTTAGGGGGAACATTAGGGGGAACTTCTTCACCCAGAGAGTGGTGAGAGTGTGGAACGAGCTACCATCTGACGTAGTAAATGCGGGCTCACTCTTAAGTTTTAAGAATAAATTAGATAGATACATGGATGGGAGAGGTCTGGAGGGTTATGGACTAGGTGCAGGTCAATGGGACTAGCGGAATAATATTTCGGCACAGACTAGAAGGGCCGAATGGCCTGTTTTCTGTGCTGTAGTGTTCTATGGTTCTATGGTTCTAATTAGTGTACCTGTTCATTGTCCCAATGCTGTGTCTCCTAACCAGCTCAATAATTCATCTTCAATTCCATGGGCTTCAATTTCAGCTAACAGTCTCTTATGAGGGACTTTATTAAATGCCTTTTGGAAATCCATATAGATAACATCTCTGTCCTATACTTGAGTCAACTCTTCAAAAAAGTTCAATCAGATTCATCTGGCATGACCTACGCTTTACAAATCCATGCTGACTCTATCTGATCAGCTGAAAATTTTCAGGATGTTCAGTCACTCTGTCCTTAATTATAGTCACTAGTAATTTCCCAACAAGAGGTGTTAGGCCAATTGATCTATTACTCCCTAGTTTCTCTCTTTCTCCCTTTCTTAAAAAGTAGAGTGATGTGCAAAATTTTCTAATCTAACGGTATGGTTCCTGAATTGAGAGAATTTTGGAAGATTATAGTTAGGGCATTGGCAATGTACTCACCTATTCCCTTTAAAACCCTGGAATGGAACCTATCTGATCACTCTATAGTGTCATTAATTTCTTCATTACTGTTATTTTGCTTACCTTAATTTTGATGATTGGTGATTCAATAATAATTTCCTTGGGATGTCTGCCATGCTAACCTCTTCTTCTAGTGTAACTACAAACACATGGTAATTATTTAACCTGTCCACCATTCCCTTATTTTCAATGACAATATCAGTTTTCAAGAAGCCCACATTACTTCTGGCCACCCTCTTTTTCTAATATAATTGTAAAAGTTTTTTTAATGTTGGTTTTGATATCCCTTACCAGTTTCTGATCATACTCCCTTTTTATAGCTCTTTGCGAGCTGCTTTCACACCTTCTGCAGCTCTTTGGACCTTTCCTGTATGTCAAGATCTGTGCTATTTCTTGCATTTTTGTATGTTTTTTCTTTAGTTCATGTTGTCTGTTGACCTCTTTAGTTGCCCATGTCTTTTTTTGGCAAGTTGCTCTTGGTGATGGCAGCCATAGATGACAGACATCCTGACCCCTGTGTCACACAGTAAGTTGAAATATAGTGGATAAGAAATTTTGGGAATAGCTTAGTGTATTGGTTAATCTTATTTGATCAATCGGTATTGATTAAGAATCCTGACTGTTGACTTGGTACAGAGTTTTATTCAGCTGATTATTGTTATTAACAGAAATGTTATTACCAATTGCAAGTAATACACTAAAATATAAATGTTCCTACCAATTACAAGTAACACTTAATGTACAATCTCAATATCTGTGCCTAGGATGCAAAGTCTTCTTCTGATCACTGACACCGGCATCATAAATTGCCACAAGAACTTGATCTGATTGTGGTGCTTGATTTTGCTTACATTGTGCCAAACATGCATTCAAACACAATTCCCCATCCTGCTCCATAATCTTATTTGACTATCATTTTACTGGAGAGTCTGGAGGGATGATGATCCACCATCACTACTGTAATAGAGGAACTTAAGTTCCCCGCTGGTCTGTTCATGGCCAGAGGTTCACTCACCGAGGCTAAAATACATTTCTCTGCTGCATCTGGATCTTATGGTGACCTGCAACTTCACTACCATCTTTCTACCCCGCAACTGATTCTGTACATCTGCTGGACCTTCATTTCCAAAGAAATACCTCCACCAGTGAGTTCTCTGTTATTTTACACCCAGATAGCTTCTGGACTTCACTCACTTGCCACACCTGTCTCTGAACTTGAATAGAAGTTCATGGTACTCCATGCTGACTCCACTTTGTTTACATCAATTTTATTCCACCACAGGACCTCTGACTTTAACTCTGGTATCCTCTCCTATTGCCTCCTATCTATTCCCTGTTTACTGCTAAGTTTTTATTGTATCCTAATAATTGCTGTGTAACCAGACCAATATAACTTGGGTTTACCTTGTGCCCATTCGAAAGTGTGTTTTTGACGTGGTTATTAATCCAAGCCCATCTTTTCTATTTCCAGTATCTTCTTCCCTTTTTTAACTTCTTTTCTCTCTATCCTTCCTAGACCCCGCTCTCCTTTCATTTCTCCCCTCTCAGGTACTCTGCCCTCCCAAAACCAACCCCAAAGGTTCAGTACTCATCAACCTTCCTACTTTCCTGCTGCCGTTCCAGGCTAGACTCCTTGTTAGGGTAGTCTAAAGCTTCGCTCTGTGCCTCTCTTGGCATCCTCTGAAGGGTCCTTCGAAGCACTTGGTGCTGCCTCATTGCAAAAGCAATCCCAACTATTCTATTCTACTCTCTCACCAAACGTCTTCCCCCAGCTCACCCACTGGGAGCTAATCTTGCTAATCTCCTCGCTCATTGACCCTCTGGACTCTACCGGTAGATCTGCTAGTTACGCCCTTCTCTGCATCTCCCTCTAGAATGTCTGTTCGCTTGTGGACAAGGCCCTTGAATTGGTGAGCTCATTGTGAATGATTGCATTGAAATCATGGCCTTGGTGGAAATATTGCTGTGAGGCGATGACAACTTTCCTTTAAATGAAGCCTCTCTGTCTTCCTATACCTTCCACCACTTCCCTTGCCAAGATTGTCATAGTTGAAATGTGGCTCTTGTCACCAAACCACTGTGCCTTTGCACTTCTGGCACTTTTTCTTCCTTTGAGTATCTCACCTTGTTCCATCCACCTGACCTCTCATTTAAAATCCTTGTTCCTGCACTGCCTACCCAAGTGCCATCAAAATGTTTTCACCAAGACACCTTCACTGCTTTCCTCCCTCAGCCTCTGCACTGTATGACTTCTTATCCTCGGTCATTTCAACTCATCGTGCACTATTTCCTCTGAGTTCACTGCCTTCTTTCATTCCTCAATCTCTCCTTCCATTTAAACTACTGAATCCATATTCACAGTCACCCACTTGACTTGCCATCTCATGGGACTTTGCTACCTCAGAGTCATTTCTGATTACTTCCTTGTATCACTCTCCATCCATGACCCCCTCCCAGTGTCCATCCCTGGAAAATCTTTCTCCCAAGCCACTTAAAACTTCTTTCAAAATCCCAAGCCTTTGATTCTCCTTTCACCACAACATTTCTACAGCTACTGATTTGCTTAACTACACTCTCATCTCGACCTTTGATGCCACAGTGCCCACTGAACCCACTACTCTCTTTCAGCCTGACCATTCACCCTGGTACAGCCCTCATCTCTGCTGTGTTAAGTGCAAGTGATGCAGGCTTGAACAGATATGGCAGAGAACTGGTTTAGCCATGCACCAGATCTGGCTGCACCATGTAAAGCACTGTCCTGCTCTTGTCTGCCCAAACAGCTCAGAATTCCAGGGTTATCCTAGAATGCAAAGATAACTTGCCCTCCTTCCTGCTTCTTTTCTCTATTGCAAACGATCTTCTTAAGCTCCTTTTTTTCTGTCTCCTCTGCCCTCACCGCCAACAATTCGTGTAAGGAACTCATGGACTTTTTTCTCACTCAGACTGAGAACATGTGAACAGCTGCCTCTTCCACTTCCCTCGCCTCCCCTTGCCCATATATTGTTAATAGTTCCCTTTCTTCAAGAATTGTTCCTCTTTTCAAATCTGCTGTCATTGCCCCTCTCTTCAAAAAGAACCAACCATTGGCCCCACAGTCCTTGCAAACTACCATCCCATCTCCAATCTCCCCTTCTTCTCCATAGTCCTTGAATGTGTTGTTTTAAATCCACGTCCATGTCTCCCAAAATCCCTCCAATCAAGTTTCCATCCCTGCCACAGCACCTTTTATCACAGTCACAGATGACATCCTATGTGGCTGTGACAAAGAAAAACTTTTCTTCCTCTTCCTCTTCCCTCTCCGTCTTTGACATGGCTGACGGCACCACCTTTCTCCAAAGCCTCTCTGCCATCATCCAGCTGGAATTGCACTTGTCTGGTTCCATGCATTCTTATTTATCTAATTGTAGTCAGAGTATCACTTGCAATGGCTTCTCTTCCTGTTCCCATGCTGCTACCTCTGGTGTCCTCCAAAGATCTATCCATGGCCCTCTGCTATTTCTCATCTGCGTGTTGACCCTTAGTGACATCATTCAAAAGCACAACATTAGTTTTCACAAGTTCTGTTGAAGGGTCATGAGGACTCGAAACCTCAACTTTTTTCTTCTCCGCCGATGCTGCCAGACCTCCTGAATTTTTCCAGGTAATTCTGTTTTTTTATTAGTTTTCACAGGTATGCAGACAGCACCCAGCTGTACCTCATTGCCACCTCTCTCAACTCCCTCAGTGCTTCTAAATTATCAAATTGCTTGTCTGACATTCTGTACTGATGATCAAAAAATTCCTCCAATTAATTATTGGGAAGACCAATGCCATTGTCTGCTGCATACTCTGTTCCCTTGCTACCAACTCTACCCCTCTCCCTGGCAACTATCTGAGACTGAAACTGACTGACTGCAACCTCGGTGTCATATTTCACCCCGAGACGAGATTTCAACCAAATATCTGTGCCATCACTAAGACCATCTATTTCCACCAAATTACAACACCTGACTCTGTTCCTACCTCAGCTCCTCTGCTGCTTTGATTCCTCTAGACTATTGCAAAGCACTCCTGACCAGCCCCTCTCATGCTATCCTCGATAAACTTGAAATCATCTAAAACTCTGCTGCCCATGTCCCATTCATCCAACCCTCCTGTGCTCGTTAACCTGTGTTGACTCCTGGTCAAGCGATTTTAACGTTCTCACCCTTGTTTTCAATCCCTCCATGGCTTCATCGCTTCTATCATTGTAATTTAGAACTATTTAGACTATTTAGAAGCACACTACTGTGTGGGTATTGGCAATTTGGTGCACAGTGGGAATTGAACTGCTAAGTCTTTCTCTTTAATTTCTCTTTAATTTTTGTAAGTTCAGTAGTCTAGTTAAAAGGTTGGTAAGGTAGCTGACTGTGTGACAGTTAACTGTCAATCATCTGAAGTCTGATTAGGGCCTGAATAGGTGTTGATTACTATTTGAAGATTAACTAGTGTGAGTCATCTCAGCTCACCTCAGCTCTATTTAAGAAAGGGACTATTTAGAAGCACATTACAGTGTGCTTGCATATGAACAGGGGAGAGACCTCATCCTGAGTGAGACACAGCCAGAGTGAGTGTGGGTATTGGCAGTTTGGTGCACAGTGGGAAAAGGTGCTCTTTGCATTTTTTCTTTGCTATCCAACTTCTTAAATCTTCAGAGAGTGGTCTTGCCCTACTGCAGCAGTAGAGGCTGCAAGGAAAAGGAATGACTGGTAAGTAGTGGGTAAGGTCGGGTAAGTATTTACTACTTTTATCGCTTATAGTTTAAGGTCTTTTTGTGGTTTATAGTTTGTAGATTCTGTAGTAACGAGGATCAGGAAAGAAGGGCCCTAGAGTAATCGATTTAAAAGGTTTAATTTAAAGGGATAAGTCATGGCAGGAGAGCTTAAAGCCGTGGTGTGCTCCTCGTGCTCCATGTGGGAAGCCGGGAACATTTCCAGTGCCCGGGACCAGCATGTGTGCAGGAAGTGTGTCCAGCTGCAGCTCCTGGAAGCTCGGGTTTCAGAGTTGGAACGGTGGCTGGGGACACTGTTGAGCATCCGCGAGTCTGAGAGCATCGTGGATAGCACGTTTAGAGAGGTAGTCACACCGCAGCTGAAGGGACTTGAGGAAGGAAGGGAATGGGTGACTATCAGGCAGTCCAAGAGAAACAGGCAGGTAGTTCAGGAGTCCCCTGGAGTCCCGCTCACAAACCTGTATTCCATTTTGGAGGCTGATGAGGGTGCTGGTTCCTCCTGGGAGTGCAGACAGAGCCAAGCTCCTGGCATCACAAGCAGCCTGTCTGTACAGGAGGGGAGGAACAGCAATAGTAATAGGGGATTCTATAGTCAGGGGAACAGATAGGTCCTTCTGTGGCCGTCAATGTGACTCCAAGATGGTGTGTTGCCTCCCTGGTGCCAGGGCCCGGGATGTCACTGAACGGCTGCAGGGCATCCTGAGGGGGGAGGGCGATAAGGCAGAGATCATGGTACATGTTGGTACCAATGACATAGGTAGAAAGAGGGATGAGGTCTTGCATCAAGAATTCAGGGAGTTAAGCAGTGGACTAAAAAGCAAGACCTCTCGGGTTGTAATCTCTGGATTACTCGCAGTGCCACGTGCTAGCGAGCTCAGAAATAGGAGAATAGCACAGATGAATACGTGGCTTCAGAGTTGGTGCAGGAGGGAGGGTTTTAGTTTCCTGGATCACTGGGACCGTTCCTGGGGAAGGTGGGACCTGTACAAGCGGGACGGTCTACATCTGAACCAAAGCGGGACTAACATCCTTGCGGGCGGCTTTGCTAATACTATTGGAAGGAGTTTAAACTAATTCGGCAAGGGGAGGGGACACAGAATGTTAGAAGAATAGGGACACATCATAATACAGTAAAACAATCAAGTCAGAGGGAGTACAGCTGCATTAAGTTTCAAGGGAGTAAGGCAAGGTTGGATGGCCTCTATTTTAATGCCGGGAGTATTACAGGTAAAACCGATGAATTAAGGGTGAGGATTGATACGTGGAATTGTGATATAGTAGCCATCACAGAGACGTGGTTGAGGGAGGGGCAGGATTGGTAGCTCAACATTCCGGGATATAGAATCTTCAGGCGAGACAGGGGAGGGGGTAAAAGAGGAGGAGGCATTGCATTATTAGTTAAGGAGTCAGTTACTGCAGTAAGGAGAGATGATATCTTGGAGGGGGCATGCAATGAAGCTTTGTGGGTGGAGCTTAGGAATAAAAAAGGGGCAGCCACATTGTTAGATGTTTATTATAGACCCCCAGATAGTCAGCAGGAAATTGAGGAGCAAATATGTGCACAATTTGCGGAGGTGTGTAAAAACAATAACAATAGGGTAATTATATTAGGTGATTTCAACTTTCCCAACATTAATTGGGATAGACATAATGTTAAGGGCTTGGATGGAGTGGATTTCTTGAAATGTATACAAGAGAACTTTTTAGGTCAATAGGTAGAGGGTCCAACAAGGGACGGCGCAGTGCTGGACCTAATTCTGGGGAATGAAGCCAGACAGGCGGCTGGGTTGGTGGTGGGGGAGCATTTTAGTGATAGCGACCAGAACACGGTACAATTTAAGCTTGTTATGGACAAAGAAATAGACAAGTTGCAAAAAAATGTTTTAGATTGGGGGAGAGCGGATTTTTAGTAAAAGAAGGCAGGATCTGGCCAAGGTAGACTGGGAACAGCTACTTGTGTTGAAATCTACAGAGGAGCAGCGGGGGGTGTTCAAAAAGGGAATGGGGAGGGTACAGGCTCAACATGTTCCCTCTAGGGCGATAGGAAGGAGTAACAAGCCCAGAGAACCATAGATGACCAGAGATATTCAGGATATGATGAGAAGGAAAAGAGAGGCTTTTAGCAGGTACAAGGGAAGCAAATCAGTGGAGGCATTAGTGGAGTAAAGAAAGTGCAGGGTGGAGCTTAAGAAAGCAATTAGGAGAGCAAAGAGGGGATATCAGAAAGCTCTGGCTGGTAAAAGTAGGGAAAATCCCAAAATATTCTATGGGAAGAGGATAACCAGGGAAAGAGTAGGGCCCATTTGGGATCACGGGGGCAATCTATGGGTGGAGCCAGAGGACATTGGTAGAGTGTTGAACGAATACTTCACATCCGTCTTCACCCAAGAGAATGAGGATAAAGGTTTCAAACTCGGGGAGAGAGACTGCGAGGTTCTTGAGCAAATTGATATAGGGAGTGACAAGGTATTGGAGGTGTTGGCAGACTTAAAAGTGGACAAATCTCCAGGTCCGGATGATTTGTGTCCCAGACTGCTGAGGGAGGCAAGGGAGGAGATCGCAGGGGCTCTGACCTGAATTTTTAATTCCTCTCTGGCCACAGGGGAGGTGCTAGAGGACTGGAGAACAGCTAATGTGGTTCCGCTATTTAAGAAGGGTTGTAGAGATGAGCCAGGGAACTACAGGCCAGTGAGTCTCACGTCAGTGGTAGGGAAACTATTGGAGAAAATTCTGAAGGAGAGAATCTATCTCCACTTGGAGAGGCAGGGTTTGATCAGGGATAGTCAGTATGGCTTTGTCAGAGGGAGGTTATGCCTAACAAATTTGATTGAATCTTTTGAGGAGGTGACCAGGTGTGTAGATGAGGGCAGTGCAGTTGATGTAGTTTATATGGATTTCAGCAAAGCCTTTGACAAGGTCCCACATGGGAGACTTATAAAGAAGGCAAATGCATATGGGTAATTTGATAAGGTGGATTCAAAATTGGCTTAGTTGTAGGAGACAGAGGGTGATGACAGAAGGATGCTTTAGTGACTGGAAGCCATTATCCAGTGGAGTACCACAGGGATCTGTGCTGGGTCCCCTATTATCTGTCATTTATATAAACAACATAGATGATTATGTGGGGGGTAGGATTAGTAAGTTTGCAAATGACACAAAGATTGGCTGGGTGGTTAACAGTGAGGTTGAGTGTCTTGGGCTATAGGAAGATATAGATGGGATGATCAAATGGGCAGATAAGTAGCAGATGGAATTTAACCCTAAAAAGTGAGAGGTGATACACTTTGGAAGGAGTAATTTGACAAGGAAGTATTCAATGAACAGCATGGCACTAGGAAGTTCTGAGGAACAAAGGGACCTTGGCGTGTGTGTCCATAGATCTCTGAAGGCGGAGAGGCATGTTCGTGGGGTGGTGAAAAAGGCACATGGGACACTTGCTTTTATCAATCGAGGCATAGATTATAAAAGTAGGGAGATCATGTTGGATTTGTATAGAACCTTGGTGAGGCCACAGCTGGAGTACTGTGTGCAGTTCTGGTCGCCACATTATAGGAAGGATGTGATTGCACTGGAGGGGGTGCAGAGGAGATTCACCAGGATGCTGTCTGGGATGAAACATTTAAGTTATGAAGAGAGGTTGGATAGATTTGGGTTGTTTTCGTTGGAGCAGAGAAGACTGAGGGGGGACCTGATCGAGGTGTACAAGATTATGAGGGGCATGGACAGGGTGGATAGGGAGCAGCTGTTCCCCTTAGTTGAAGGGTCAATCACAAGGGGATGTAAGTTCAAGGTGAGGGGCAGGAGGTTTAGGGGGGGATGTGAGGAAAAACTTTTTTACCCAGAGGGTGGTGATGATCTGGGAAGCACTGCCTGGGAGTGTGGTGGAGGCGGGTTGCCTCACATCCTTTAAAAAGTACCTAGATGAGCACTTGGCACGTCATAACATTCAAGGCTATGGGCCAAGTGCTGGTAAATGGGATTAGGTAGGTAGGTCAGGTATTTCTCACGTGTCGGTGCAGACTCGATGGGCCGAAGGACCTCTTCTGCACTGTGAGATTTTGTGATTCTGTGAATTTCCTCCAACTCCATAATCCTCTGAGATATCTGCGCTTATCTGGTTCTGGGCTCTTAAGCATCGCTGATTTTGGTGGCTGTGCCTTCAGCTGCCTAGGCCTCAAGCTCTGGAATTCCTTCCCTAAGCTTCTCCATCTTTCTTTCCTCCTTAAAGATGGCCTTTAAAACCAAACTCTCTTTACCAAGCTTATGGCCATCACCTTAATATTTCCTTATGTGGCTCAGTGTCAAATTCTACTGCATAACATTCCTGTGAAACATCTTGGAACATTTATTTGCACTAAAGGTGCTATATAAATGCAAGTTGTTGTTGTTGATCTCACCCAGCAATATAGTTGATCCTTACAATTATAAAGCCAACAGTCATGAGATTTACAGAGAGCAGACCTTGAATTGATATCATGCCAGGCATCCCTATCTTCTCGTGCAAACTGCTGGGTTGGGAGTTTGCAATTACAGAACTAGTGGTATTTCAGTTGTTAATACAAAATACTTATTTCTTTCCTAACTTAGCAATTTTTCTGTAGTTGATCCAGTTAGGTTTCTGATCAACTAGATGTTTTTGGCAGTGGATTTAGTGATGGTAATTCCATTGAATGTCAGTGGAAGATGGTTAGATTCTCTTTTGTTGAAAATGGTCATTGCCTGGCAATTGTGCGGCACAAATGTTGACCAGGTCTTCATGCATGTGGTTACAGACTGCAGCATTATCTGAAGAGCTGAGAATTGAACACTCTGCAATCATCAGCGAATATTCCCACTCATTTACTCTTGCTAGAAGCGACATACGTTCATACACAGTTACCCATTAATTGCAAATAAAAGAAATATGTTCATGCTTTGCGTCTTTGTTGAATTACCTGGGAGCTTGGGGACCCTTTGATTCTTCATTGCTTTCCCCATGGCAATGCCTCGGCCAACCAGAGTCAACTTGCCAATCAATCAGCATCCTTTTCTCCTATAGTTTAAATTGTCGTGCTCATTTGAAATTTGGCATTCTTGTGTTTGTCCTGATGTACGCAAAATGAAAAGCTGCAGCAATAATCTGTGATTTTTCAATCTCTTTTCACCAATAATCTGTCATTTGATCTCGTAACTGATAGTCAAACTGTAGGCAGCAGCGCTGTCTTGCAGCAGTGCTTGACAGCATAGAATTGGTTGCCAATGTATAGTAATGCAGACAACATGTAGCTGCAGACAACAATTCGTGCTGCCTAGCTCTCTGATAACAAATGGCCCTAATATTCTGCAGATTTCAAACAACATGCAGTATTCCCCATCCCCAGGGTTCACCTAATTTTCAGACAATACACTTTTGCTTCCCAGTTCTTGGATAACACACCATGGTAGCAATTCCCAGAATTCAAAAAACATAAAAGTACACATACTCAGCTAATTTCAGGTAACAAACAAGCAGTGCAGCGCTTTCCACAGTTCAGACAATGCACGGCACCAAAACTTGAGATGCTTGCAGACAGCTGACCACAGTACATGTGGACTTTGAGCATGAACTTTAGCACCAGTTATGCTTGAGTTATTTGGAAGAACTGCATTACAGTTTAAACTCACTGTGCCGATGTAACGATTTAGTTTTGGACTGCTGAAGTTTAAACAATGTTCAGGTATTTAAAACAGTACTGCATTGTCACTTGGTGCATTTTAATAAAATAACTGACAACAACCTTGACTTATACAAATAAACTTAATAATTCATCCTTTGATTACAGTTCATTATATTGTCATCCTTTTAGTCAACATGTTGACTAAAATTCAGCTCCTTTAAATGGAAAAAGCTGCAGAAGTGGGAGAGAATGTTTGGTTCAGTCCTGCATCAGGTTTGCTTACAATAACTACTTTTCAGAAACAATTCATTGGATATGAAATAATTTGGGATATCCTGGGGACATAAAAGAGACTTTATAAATGATTATTAATTTTTTTGCTTATGCTTGTAACTACGCATACTATTGCTAATAAGGTGGTTTTGTCCAGTTTTAGTTTCTATTTTGTGTTGTAGGATCTGGATACACCCCACTAGAAGATGATGAAGATGTTAATGCAAATGAAGCACGTTACGCTAGATATGAAGGTGAATGGTTTGTTCACATGTTAATAAATAACTTAAAAGGAGTTGAGTCCTTTTCAGTTCACAGCGATCATACTGGTTCTAATGTGCACCGACTGACTTGAATTTGGCTGCTGTCAGTTGAAAAGCTCACCAAATTTCCCTTAACCATTAATGAAAGATCCATTTAATACCATGCCATTGACTTCTAATACAGTATTCAGCTTGCCTTCTTGCAGTCAGTTAACTATGAAGCACAAGACATTTTAGAAATGTCCTTACCTTCCTCTCTGACAGGAACTTGTACTTTCTCTCTCTGTAAATCCTTTCTATACTGGCTCCACTGATTCCCTAATACTGGATTCCTACGGCAATCTTCAGCCTTGTGATAGTTACTTCAGTCACTAACTAAACCTAATACTGAGCAACTCTTCAGCCCATGACAAATGCCCATTGACTGGCAATGTCGTGCAAATGCTAGCTTCCTAGCAAGTGCCTGACTCCTTGCATGTGCTCTCCTGGCATGTGCCCTGCTCCTAACTCTTTAACTCTCCCTCCCTACAACTGCTGCTCCCCCAGTAAGTGTCCTGTGATATGTGCCAACCTTGGCAAGTGCAAAGACCTCAGTGATGCATTCCTATTTTTATACCCTTTTTACAGGTAGCATTGCAGCATTTGGCCCAAGCATGTGCACTTGGGTCAACATAACTAATGACTTCTAACCCAATATTTATAAATCTTTACCAGTGGGAAGAGCGCTCCTAACATCCCCACAATAATCTAACCTTAACTCGTATCTCTTAACTGGAGGTCCATGGAACATTCTCGGCCCAAGACCATTCTTTTAGCCAATCAGCTTTGCAGCCTTGGTGTCCCTTCTAACTGCTAAACTACAACTTGTATGTCTGATCGGAAGCCCTGGATCATCTAGTCCTCAGGTTACCTTCCTGGCCAGCATTGTAGCTTTGGCTTCTTTTTACTATTAAGCTAGACTCGATAGAGCCCAAATGTGCAAACATTTCCTAGCTATAACTTCAGTTCACTCCCAAAGCACCCATGTGTTCTTTCTTAAAGCTACATCACAGTATTTGGCACTTAGAGAGATGCCACTTAAGACTCTCTTTACAGCATACCCCAAAATTCAAGAATCATCCCAATAAGACTTTATCATTAAGCTGATGTACAGTATAATTTGATAAGTTAAGCCATATTAATTACATAAATGTGCCAATGAGGTGAAGTCTAACAATATGTACTGACAAATAAACATAATTTTATAACATAAGTCACAAATTCAGAAGTACATATCACTACAAATTAAATCTTTAACATGGAAACCTTAAATCTCTGAGTAATATTGTTAGCTGCATAAATCATTTTATCCATCAGCTAATCACAGGGTAAGAAAATATTAAAATATTTGTTGTAAAAGAAACAGTTATAAAATTGACTGAAACAATAAACAGCATTTATACTACAATATATAATGTATAAGGGTGCATAGAGATATCCTTAAAATATATTTTAAAAAGTTATTCACCAATATAGAATCATTGAATACACCTTTCTCAAAAAAAGTTTTATCTGAGACCTGACCTCCATAATTCAATGAGATAGCTGTCTGATCCCATTAAACAATGCACTGTAGGGGTTGTATATATTCCAAATAACATGAAGTTGAGAGGTATAATAGTCTTCTGACATCCAAGGTATCTGCATGTTAAAACAATTACTAATTATTTGTGTTAAATTGGACTATACCATTTAGACAATTGGATATCAAGGTAGGCTGATGATGTTGTTGCACACATTGCCAGTATGATTGTTTAAACATTGCCTTTGGAAAATTGCAATGTTTTGACAGCTAATAGCTGTGATAGATTATAGCATGACCATTCAATCAGTGATTAACTTGTTTGGCAGCTTTATGTAGGCAAGCACAAATTAATGTAAAATTACCAATGAAATCTATTTTGGAATGTAGTTTCATTCTAGGAAAATGGGATTTTGAACCTAAGGGATAAGTGGCTTTTTAGGTATAACACTACATTCTGAAATAGCTATTCATATTGTTGATAACACAACTATGCTTTTTTAAAACAAAATGAAGTATTTTGCAAATATACCAAGCTTATTCTGGTAGCACCAGTGGAGCTAATTAATGCACACATCTGCAGTTATGGTTTCTTACCATATAGCTTGGCAGTTCGTCATGCATGCTGTTGCTTAAGTTTCATTTGCTCATGTCAGATTATTGAATTTTATAACCAAACCTCATGTAAAAATAAACCCTGTCTGTGAGCTGCCTCTGATCATGGATGATGCAATATTGGTATCAAATCAATGATTTTTTTCCTTCTCACAGCTAAAAAAGAAACTATTTTAAGGATTAAATAATCAAAATGTCATCACAGTAAACCATGTGACACCTGAACTAATGAAAATTTGTTTGAAGAGAGAGAACAAAGAAAACATTTACATTTTATTGGACCAAGAACACAAGGAGGAACCTCCAGGACGTGGCAACAATTGATTGAGTCAGGTGTTCACATGATAGTTGTGTGAGGCTTAGTACAACCCCATGATTTGATTTCATTCTGCATATTGAAAGTAGTGTACAGACATTACATGCAGAGATATAATTAAAGGTATGAATGTTGGGTGAAACAGATGATCTCTTCCAAAGGTGGTCCTTAAAATTCTGAGTAAGATATTGGCCTAGGATTTGCTGGAGCTAGTCATTCTGAATTGCTGGAATTTGTGGGTTGATACTGTGTCTGGGACGTTGGTGAACGATAGGACCAATAGTCTAGCTCCTTAACCAATTAAATTTAAGCATAGAAGACGAAACAGAGAAGGAAATGGGAGTGAATTGGAGCCAAGTTAGATATAGAAAGAGAAAGAAAGCAAAAGAAAGAAAGATTGGATTGAGAAAGAGATAGGAAAAATAAAAGAAAAATTTCACAGTCCTCTAGGAACAATTTCTACCTGCCGAAATGCGACTCCACAGTTCCAGTTGTCCCCATTCAGGATTTCTGAGATTGAATGGCATTGCAGGAACCATTTATCTCTTGAAAAACCAGCCATAACTTTCTTCAGCAAGTTTAATTTGTAATTATGGAGCAAATCCAGCAATGTTTTGAAATGCATGGGTAGATTAATAGCAAGATTGTTTTTTTTGTAAGGCTAACTTTGGAACAGCGCAAATCATCCAGCAATTATGGCGATTCACAACTTATTACTTCTTTGCTACAAATTGCTTGATTTTTAACACACCAACAATGGTGGGAACCATTGTTATTTTATCCATCAAGTAAAAAAGGCGGTGTGGGGCATGAAAAGCATGTATTGTTTTCATTAAATGAAGTGGCGCGATCCATCAGTGGAAGTGCAGGGTAGTTATGAATCAATTTAGTTCAATTTCTTTGTGCAAATAACCATGCTTATATGGTACCATACCCAGAAGATAGGTTATCACATTTTTACATTTTTGTTAATTATTTTTGACTTTTATGTTCATAATATTAGCCTGGAATTCTGATATAACAGTAATTTTCATATAATCATTGGAAAAATATATTTTTCATATATTTTTCATAATTAAGTAGATTCATATTTGTGAAATATTGCATACATTATTTATAACGAAATTGAAGAGAATGAATCTCCAGCCAATGTTAAAGATTTCACTATTCAAGTTAACTTGCCATGCAACGGAATAAAGGACAGCTGCAAGTAAATTACCATGTATACTCTGTATTGAAAATCTGAGTACTCAGCAGCAATAACATAATTTTGGATTGTGCCTTTAAAGTAATGAAATGACTGAAGTTACTTTGGAGATGGATATAAGAATACTGAGCTGGGAAGAGAAAGATTAGGAGGATTGGCTGAAAGCTTGGTTGAAGAGATGGAACTTGAAAATTGTATCAAAAGGTGGAGAGGCTGAGAAGGGAGTTCCAGGGAATGGGCTTGAGACTGATGGCTTGAAACTCCACATGAAAGGGTTTAGAGGGTTGGATGTATTTCAGCTTCTCTTGGGCATGCAACATAGCCCTGCAAAATTAGACATGTTTGTGCTCCATTTAACGCCTATAAAATGGGTACAACAAGATCTAATTTTTGCCCCAGTTTATGGCCCAGATTTTCTCCAAGAAGGAGAGGCTTTCCATCATGGCAAAAACAGCAGAACCTCCTGAAAATCATAAATTCTGCCCCCGAACACGACACTTCTGATTTTCGCAGGGGTGGGAACAAGCGCATTTTACGGAGGTGGGTGGCCATTTAAATCATCGGCTGCCTCCACTCTCGTTGGATTTTGGTATAAAGTAGACCTGGTAAGAGCAGATCTGAATTTGGTGCATTTCTTTGTATAGCCAGGTGACCTCTTTGAAGAGGTAGCGGATCCCTGTGGAATTTTATTCACAGCCCCAGAAGTGACATAAAACAAATTCTAACTATCTTCCCTTAAACCAAGGGAGTAGGAGGGTAGGATTCCTGGCCTTGCAGGGCAATTAATTTTGCCTCTACTGACTCATGCACCCAGGTGTTTGAAAGAACTTTGTGCTGGAGAAAGACAGCTTTTCATGTAAAGAACATTGAAGAGGGACATGGCACCCTTGCACATAAGGGCCAGTCACCATGAGCAGCCGGAGGCCAGAGGGAGGACAGCAGGTCAGGAGGGAAAGGCTGCTGCCCCCGCACCAGGAAGGAGGAGGAGGAGAGGCAGGACAACCAGCTGTTACCCTGTGGGAAGGGTGTACAGACCTAGGACGTCCTCCCTCTGTATGAAGGAGAACCAATGGCCATCGTGGCTGAGGCTAAACTGTGAGGTGGTGACAGACATATGTTGCATGGTCCAGCAGCAACTTGAGCCACAATCCATTGACCCCCATGCCCTGTCAGTGAAGGTAACCATTGCTGTCAGCTTATATGACTCAGGATCTTTCCAGGGATCATCAGGAGACCTGTCTAGTACATCCCAGTCAGCAGCACACAACTGCATTAAGGCTGCAACTAATGTGCTGTTTGCTCATGTGGGGAATCACATTAAGTTCCCTGTAGCTTTGGCATCTCAGACGCAGAGAGCTATGGCCTTTGTCTAATTAGTAGGCTTCCCGCTGGTGCAGGGTATTATTGATTGCACCCATGTCACCATAATGGCCCCTTTGTCAACTGGAAGTCCTTATACTCACTCAATATACAGGTGATTTGTGACCACAACAAGGTCTTCCTCGTGTGTGTAGCTGCCTTGACTCTTTCATACTAGGGAGTTCTCAACTCTCTCAGCTTTTCAGCCACCAATGCCGATCTGTGGTTGGCTTCTAGGGGACAAGGGTACACGATAAGAACTTTGCTATTGATCCCCTATAGGAGCCCTCAAACTGAGGCAGAGCGCAACTACAACAGCAGCCATGTCATCACCAGGAGTACGATCGAGCAGGCCATTTGCATTTTGAAGATATATTTCAGGTGTCCCAAATGCTCAGGTGGAACTCTGCAATATGCCCCAGCAAGATATTAAGACTTGTAGTGGTGTGCTGCACTATATTGTACAGTGGAAGGGCATACAAATCAATGATGATGAGGCTATGGAGGAGGCGGAAGCCCCTGTCCATTTGGAAGATTCCAAAATGGATAAGGATGAGGAGGTTGCCAATGTCAGAGCAGCTGGGAGGCGTCGCCATGTAGCCAGGACTGACTGTACAGGACGGGATCACCACCAGACGGGTCCTTGTGCAAAGTAGATTCTCATAAGGTCCTCCCATATCACAGTTATCATCAACCAGTCCCTGGTGACATACTTCCACCTAAAGAACCTTGTACATTGACTCCACAATTACTCAAGGGTCTGCCCACCCCCCAAAAGGGAGAGAATCACCATCAATGAGTTGGGCTCAGTCAAATTCATATGGCTGAAACCCCTATCATCGTAACCATGGCCTCATTATATTGCAAAGACACATGGTAATAAGTTATTCACAATTTGGTCCCCTCACATGAATGCCAATGGCTGTAAATGAGGAGCCCATGCTGCCACATTGTCCATAATCAAACCGTGCCCACAATGCTGAGAGTGTCATATCAGAATTCAAACCCTGATGCTGATAGGATTGTATGTTGGAGCACACATGCATGAGGAGCCCATAATTGTGTAACAACAGCTCTTTGAAAGAACTTGAGCACAATCATACGGCAACGGTCCAGTTCCTGACATGGGCAGCACATGCAACATCCCTGACTTCCATAATATCTCTGCTTACTGAACAAAACACATTCTGTGACACCTGTGATGCAAATGCAGCCAAAGTAGTGGGCACAGCAGATGACCAATATTACCTGCACCTCTTTTTGGCCTCTTGAGCTGCAATGCCTACACCTAGGCTAATGTGTAACACTGTGGTGCAGATGAATGTCTTGCACCCAGCACTCATACTTGAGAGGCACCTGCTGCTTAGCATCTCCTTGTGGAGTCTGATCACTGAGCCTCCCTTAAAGTCAAGCTTGGATGGGCAATGAAAGATACAAGGAGCATCTCAGTGCTTGAGCTTTTGAACATTGGAATATTATGTAATACAGCGGAGAAGGAAGAAGCCCTCCAAAGCATCACAAATCAGGCAACAGCCTTGATCCTCTTGATGGCACCTCAAGATGGACCTCAGCATGCTGCACTCATTATTACTGGCAAGAACCACCTTAATAATGTTACCAGCCTTTTTGAGCTCTCTAGTGTACAAACGCACACCAAGTCATGTACATGTAAGTAAAAGAAGTGCTCAAATGTGCTACATACAATGTGAAAAGTGTAACCATGGTGAACCCATTAGTGCTCTAGCTGAGACAACGCCCTTCATACTCCTATGTGTTCCTGTTGACCTGCCTCATTGTGCAGGCATCCATTGGGGTCCTCCTTCAGACTGCAGCCTCTGTCTGGGCAGCTGTGGTCACTGGTACAGGTGCAGCAAACCAGGGTTCTGGCAGAGGGGCTGGGGAGGTGAAGGAAGATGAGGGTGCTGAGGAGCTTTTGGTACCTTCACCCTCCTTAGTGACCTGCATAGTCCTGGGTTAGCCTTCAGGTAGGGTTGATTAGACTGGTTGCTGGTGTGCAGCAGTCATCCATTCCAGCAACCGCTGTGCCAACAGTGTGACTATCCTGTTCCGGCAACACAGCTCCTCATGTATTCCATGGATGTCAGTGCTCATACTGAATGGACTGATCCAGGCTACTAATTGAGCTTTGCTCCCTTTCTTGGCCAAGATGCTGCTCTTGCATCCACTCTGAGTGTTGCTGCACGTGTCTCTCCATGAGATTGGCCAATCTCTTATGGTCAGAACTCATGTTATTGAGTCCCTGGGACAATGTGGAGCTCAAGATAGTGATGGACCCTCCATTTGCAGTTCAAGGGCTCCCACTGCCTCAGGGAACTTGGCAAGATGCCCACACATCTGATGATTATCTAAATACTGTTCCCCAAGAGGTGACTCCTGAGACGCCATGTCCCTGCCCATTGGAGCATCATTGTGACTTTCCTCCCTCCTTCAAGGGGGACTGTGCACAGGTGTCTCTAATTCTGACTCCTCCTCCTGCACTCCAGTGCGGTGACTTTCACCCTGTGCCACTGACTCTGCATGTGCACTACATCCCACGGAGTGTTGGTATCTGTGTTGGCGGAGTGTGGGCTAGGCAGATGTGATGCTGCCTCCTCAGACATCTCTTTCTCCTCTTAATGCCTGAGGGATAATCTGGCCCAGGTGAGTGAGGGAGCAGAGCTGGGTCCTGTGTGACACACAAAAGGAGTTATTTAGGTACAGCCCTTCTCATTGTGAAAACACTTTCTGGTGCTCGCCATTGCCTTAATTAATTCTGGGCTGCTCTCATGATGCAACCACATTGTTGCACACCCTTTCATGCCAATACCCCATTGTGTTCGGTGAACTGATATCATGACCTCCACCATTTCCACGATGTGCCAAGGTGTTTTCAACACCGCCTTTATCACCTGCTAATGGAAATTCACCATTACCAACAGACAGCTGTTCAGGCATTCGGGCAATTTCCATGACCATCCTTTCCATGGGACGAATGTGTCTCAGCTAGGCTGAGCCACCCCAAGTCCGGGCCATCTCCATGGCGTTTTTCGCCCTTTTTGTCTGAAAAGATATGAATTTATGTTAGCTTGATATATAGTGCATGGAGGGATATTGCTCTTTACTGCATCTATGCATCACAGCACTCATTCGTATGTGTTCTGCGTGCACCTACATGAGCTGCTCACACATACAAACCTCAGTGCTGAAATGGAGATATATGTCTCTCACCTTAGCTGCAGCATGAGATGTGACCCTTCCCTTAAGCTCTGTGTGGATGAGCCAAGCTACTCACCTTGCTGGAATGCAACAGGTCATTGAACCTTTTCCTGCACTGAATCCATGAGTGCTGATAGTCTCCTGCTGTGCTCACTGCTATTTGAATCCAGGTCTTCTTGGTTGCTGCAGGGGCATTATGGCGGCCAGCAGGATAGAGGACTGGTCTCCTCTTCTGGACCTCTTCCACCAAAACGTGACAGTCCTGATCGGAAAATCGTGAGACAGCTGGACCCACCCCTTCTCCTCTGTGTGACATTCTATCAATAAAAATGTCAGGCAAAAAGGATCGTGAGCTATTCAGATTACAATGCTCTCATTCACTTTTTGTGTGCTTGCATGCACTATCCATTTTCACCAGATCATCAGTTACCGGTAAGGTTTGGTGGAGATAATAGCCCTCTGCAAATGCTTGGTGCCATGTATGTTGAGGCTGTGACTCCAAGGTAGTATGCTGTGCTCTGCAACTGACAGCCCTACTTGTTTCCTCCCTCTTAGTCACACTGTTATAGCCATGACAGTGTGCAGGTGTGAGGGACCTAGTCAAGAGTCAAGTGTGGGTGCATCCAGACAGATGGGTAGCAAGAGGGCAAGTGGATGGGTTAATGAGCATGGCACTGTTCTTCATTCAGCCACCCACTGAGTCTTGGCAGCTAACTACATGACTACTGAATTTCTGTAGCAGGTCGTGGTGGCAAGATAATGACATCTCCATGGCTGTGTCTTGGGAACCACTTCATGTTTTCAGTGGTTCAGCCAAGAACACTTTTATTAGTGACAATGACATAGGGAAAGCCCATGATGGGCCATCTGTTCCAGGGTCAGCTAACAGTTGGACAATATTAACAGCTTTGACACTCACCTGGCAAGGCAATGGTCTTTCCCCTGAGGCACACGGACTTCACCAGTGATGACCTACCTCTCAAATGGGCCTTTCAGAGGGCTAATTTTTTATCTGCAGCCGAATCACCCAAGCTGTGCTGGGCCTGCCTTCAGCCACTCACTACTTCTGGGGTCACCCACGCCGACTCCTATTCTGGTTTGTCCGCCTGGACTGAAAATCGGAAGTTTGGGCAGCCATTTTTAAAGGTTGGGTTCGCGGAGCCGGAAATTCTCCCATCTCTCCACATCCAACCCAGGAGCGAAAATCTAGGCCTATGTGTTTATTAATCACAATAAAAGATATAGCAGTAAAGAAGAAAGATTGAAGGACTCAGCTGCTGCTTACCCTCTTTCACAGGCGTCTCCAGCTGCTACTCTCACCCTTTACCTCACCTTCTGGCATTTCTCTTGACAAGTCATGTCAGCGCCACACTGTGCCGAACATTAGGTTTGATTCTGCGATTGGACAATATTTGCTAAACAATCTTGAGTGTGCTAAGAATTACACTGACCACCAATTTAAGATTATCAGTCAGGCTGATAGTGTGGCACACTTAGGTGCGCTAGAAGCTACATATGTTATTACACAGGGCCCCGTTCCTTGCAGACAGAAAGAACATGTACACACATTTTCAAATAAACAAAACAGGCAACAGCCATTGTCTGGTTCATTCCCTAGGGCAATGTCTTGACTAATCAGAGTCAACCTGCCTGGTTTGAATTTGAACAAAGCGTGGCAGTTAACTGTCAGTCATCAGTTAACCGGTGCATTTTCCATGGCGATGCCTCTACCAATCACAATCTGCTTGCCAACTAATCAGCACTGGCTTCTCATGAAGTATTGTTGTTCCCTTTACTTTCGGTATTCTTGCGAATTGTCCTGATGAGTGCAAGATGAAAAGCTTCAACAACATGTTTCTTTTTGCAGCAATGCTCAAGTTTTGTGCTACCAAACAACTATTTAAACCTATTATGTCATTAACAGACATCAACAACAGTGTTAATGTGCTTTGTTTATCAATGAGATATGGGAATTGCTGACAATGTTTACTCTTCCATAGTGAAATAGATAGAATTATACATGGCAAGCTGCCTGAAACAGTAAGTATCGAGGGTAGATATGAGCAATACAAGATGTTAGCTGTACATTTACTATTATTGCTGTTTACAGATATTCCCTGGTGCGCTCCTCTAAAGATCAAAAATGGTTATGTCCGTTGCAGAACACCACAAGGTGGATATTACAAAAATGTACAAGGAACAGTGTGTGATATTTCTTGCCGAAAAGGATATGAAATTCATGGAACTGGCCGTGTCCATTGCCTTTCAAGTAAACGCTGGTCACAAACAGTTACTTGCAGAGGTGGGTAATATCAACTTATTTGTTTTTGTTGAGCGAGGGTAATGGAGTGACCTAAGGTGAAATTTTCACAGTTTATTTTCATGGCATAGGGAAGGTGAATAACTGAAACCAGCAGTACAGTGAATCCTCCTTATTACTGTCATGTTTGATGGTATAATGTTCCAAAACATCAGATTACTTTTTTTGTATTTCTTTCTGATTGATTTGGTGACTCATTTAATGCCACAATAAATTATTATGTTAAAACTTTGGAGAAGTTTGAGATGATACAATTGGGAATTCTGCACCTCAACATACTTGGAAACCCCAAAATGCTGAAATAAAATGAATTAAATAATTTAATATAAAATTTTAAATGGTGACTAAATAAATTAATGGAAGTGAAACCCCAGCCAGTGATACCCACATCCCATGAAAGAATACATTAAAAAAATATATAGATATTGGAAATGAGTGCTATAGTTGGTCTTGGTACATTTGGACCAGAAAGGTGAAATATAGTGATTCCAATAGAAAAGTGTACATGTTTGGACATGAATTAGGAGTGGACACAAATAAAAGAAGCTCCTAGGTTGAGGTAATGAAAGACTGCTGGTGCTGAGTGAACCATACTCTGATACAAATTTACCTTCAGGAAGGGAGGGGAAGAAAGGAAGCAGCTTCTCCAACTTATTACGGTTATTTTTCTGTTCTAGAAATACGTTGTCCAAAGTTTTCATTGCCACTCCATGGAGGTGCCAAGTGCTCAGATGGGGCGTATTTTAACTCGAGGTGTGAGTTTTACTGCACACCTGGATACCAAGTTAAGGGGCAAAAAAGTGTGATTTGCATGCACAATAAAAGGTGGAATGGAAAAGAGCCATCTTGCCTTGGTAAGTTTTGTTCATAAAATACTATAAAGTGAGCTAACCAGCTGTTTAACCCGCATAAAACTGTGGAAATATTAGAAATACAAACTAAATTTCCTAATTTAGAAGCCAAAACTATTTCTTACATTACAAATCTTGTGCATGTGTGCACATCCTAAGCACAAACTTAACTTTCTGCTGTCATTTTTTGTCACTTTTATGTCATCATTTAACATTAAAATTTCCTTTGCAATTATTTATAATTATTTCCTATATAAACATTTCATTTTGTTCCATCCTGCTTGACACTCCTCTATAATCCTCGTTCTTTACGCCCCAAGATGTGTAATTCTCTACAAAGCAACTGCAAGTGAAGTTACATTCTCTATTTCAGCATATGTATATGGCCATGCATTTTGTTTGAAGAGACGATTATACTTTCAAGCAATCTATAATATATTAAATGTCTTACATGGAGCATGCATTTTCAAATTGCTACACAGATGTGAAGGGATTGGAGAGAGTGCAGAAAAGATTCATGAGAATGGTTTCAGAGATGAGGAACCGTAGTTACCAAGATAGTTTGGAGAAGTTAAGACTGTTTTCCTTGGAGAAGAGAAGGCTGAGAGGAGGTTTGATAGAGGTATTCAAAATCATGAGGGGTCTGGACAGAGCAGCCAGGGAAAAAATGTTCCCATTGGTGCAAGGATCGAGAACAAAAAGGGCACATATTTAATTAATTGGCCAAAGAAACAATGTCAACATGAGGAAAAACATTTTCATGCAGCGGGTGGTTAGGATCTAGAAATCACTGCCTGAGAGTGTGGTGGAGGCAGGTTCAATTGAGGCATTCAAGAGTAAATTGGATTGTTATCTGAAAAGAAAGAATGTGCAGGGCAATGGGGAGAAGGCAGGGCAGCACCACCTGGTAAAATGCTCCTATGGAGAGCCTGCTCAAACACTACAGGTTGAATGGCCTCCTGTGCTGTAACAATTCTGTGATTCTGTAACTTATTTCCTGGAACATTGTACTTTGGCCTTGACAGTTCATTGCCTGGCTCAAAATAAACAGCAGAAAATCTGATTTGAAGAGGTAAAAACATAAGAAACAAGTGAAGAGAGCACTTCGTAGAGCACATACCTCTGCCAAGTAGCATTAACACAACATTATTACAATTACACAGCTCTTCCTCAAGGTTTTTCCCTCCCTGGTTGATACTCTGTGACTACAAAGCTGGGAAAATAATTTTTTTTATTGAGAGCTTCCATCTCACTGAGGAGGTTTCAGGCTAACCCACATCCAACAACTGCTCTGAAAACTCTGCTCACTTTTTGACAGCTGTAACAAATTTTGTTGAAGTCCGTCCACAAGTTTTTCAGATACATTGTTTATAGACAAATAAACAGGGGCGAAAACATTACCTCCGCCCACCTTCCAGAGGTAACAAAAGTGAGGAAAGAGGCAAGAAAACAGATTTAGAGCCCAGTTTTAACTCTCTCAAAATCTATTCACTTAACACAGAGTTAAAATTGGGCCCTTAGGGAGGGATTTCCAGAAATTTAGGGCCCAGATGGCATGGCTGCCAATGGTGTGTGTGATGCACAAAAGGCCAGATTTGTAGGAATACAAACCTTAAGGAGGCTTCTTGAGGGGTAAGGCCATGAAAAGAGTTGAACACAAAGCTGAGAATCTTAAATGGGGAAATGTTGGGAACCAATGTAGGTCACTGAGCATATGGGTGACGGGTGGGTGGGACTTAGGATACGGACAGCAACATTTTGGATGAGCAGAAGTTTATACAGAATGTAAGATTGCTAGGAAAGCATTAGAATAGTCATGTCTAGAGATGATGAAAGCATGGAGGAGGGTTTTGGCAGGAGTAGCCAGAGGCAGGCATTGTTCAAGTTACAAGTAAGTGGTCTTTGTGGTGGTGAGGATATGAGGTTGGAAGCATAGCTCTGGGTCAAATAGGATGTCAAGGCTGTAAACAGTCAGCTTCAACTTTTTTTCAAGTTTGTTTTTTGATTTTGAAAGAGCCCTTATCTTGTTTATTGTACATGAAGAGAAAAGAATTCATGCAACAATGCGTAATATTTGTATTACCTCTTTGAATGGGGTTCTCTATTATGATCCCTGGATTATGCTGTCATTTATCTGGATATCAGGCAGAAGATGATGTACTCAGGCGAAGTGAAGACTGGTTGTTCAGTCATGTGGAACCCGAGAGAGTTTATCCAGTATAAAAAAGCTGAAAAATTGGGACAGCTGGCTGTGCCTTCATAGAAATACAATTGCCACCCACGACTACAAAGGAAGCCCAATGCAATCACACATGATTACCACATGGTGGTAGTATAGATACAGTTTATCTGGGTCAATTTACCTTATGTTTTTAAAAATCATTTGTATTTGAGAGGAAATTATGTTCCTTTGTTGAGATTGTTCTGAGAATGATAAAATGTATGCACGCATTAGCGACAGTTAAATAATGCTGAATAATCATGGAAAAAGATAACATAAAACAGTTTTTCATGAACTGAGAAGAGGATGCATCTTTGAGAGAACAGATAATAAAGCAAAACTTTATTATGAGATCTAAAGGTTTGTTTTACATTTAGCTGTGAGTGGGGTGGAGGGGAACTCTCACAACGTCCACCTTAAGTCCCTTCTGAGAGGCCTAAACTATTGTAAGGGCTGGACCTAGTATCAGTGTTGCAGACAGCTGCAAGCACTGGTCCAGTGCTCACAGGCAGCGGGCTGATCACGGGATGATGTGGGAGGGCAGGGTACACTTTTGTATGCCAATAAGAAGAATAGAAATTCGCTTAGCTCTGATGCACCCTTGGTGTACTGGAACAGTTCTGGTCTCCGTTTTATAAGAAGGGAATAAGACAGATTTATTAGAATGATACCAGAATTGAGAGGTAATATGATAGTATAACCTATGGGAAAGATTGAACGTGCTTTGGCTCTTTCCTCTGGAAAAAGAAAGACTGAAGGGGTAACCTGATCAAGGTCATCAAGATTGTGAAAGGGTTTGATAGGAGAGACTGAGAGAAGACATTTTGAATTGCAGGTAAAATCAGAACTAGGGGCCATAAATATAAGATAATCACTAAAAAATCCAGTAGGGAGTTTAGGAGAATATGGATAAAAGCAAAATACTGCAGATGCTGGAAATAGGAAACAAAAACAGAAAATGCTGGAAAAAGCTCAGCAGGTCTGACAGCATCTGTGGAGAGAGAAACGGAGTTGACGTTTCAAGTCCACATGACCCTTGTTCAGAGCTCTGAAGAAGGGTCATACGGATTCGAAGCGTTAACTCTGTTTCTCTCTCCACAGATGCTGTCAGGCCCGCTGGGCTTTTCCAGCATTTTCTGTTTTTGTCTTCGAATGTGGAACTTGCTTAAGTTCAGGTGGAAAGCATAGATGCATTCAAGAAACTGGTAAGCATAGGAGGGAGAAAGGAATAAAACATATTGATGGGAAGATGGAGGCTACTATTAACAATAAATACCAGCATGGGCTTTTTGGGTGAGTGAAATGGCATTTTTTTATGCTGCAAATATTTTGTAATCACTCAACCATTGTCGAACTGTCTAGTTTTAATTCCATTGATCCATAAACATTCTGATATCTTTCTTTTTTTTATTCATTCACGGGATGTGGGCGTCACTGGCTGGGCCAGCATTTATTGCCCATCCCTAATTGCACTTGAGAAGGTGGTGGTGAGCTGCCTTCTTGAAATGCTGCAGTCCATGTGGTGTAGGGACACTCATTGTGCTGCTAGAGAGGGAGTTCCAGGATTTTGACTCAGCAACAGTGAAGGAATGGTGATATATTTCCAAGTCAGGATAGTGAGTGGCTTGGAGGGGAACTTGGAACCATAGAACCATAGAAAAGTTACAGCACAGAAGGAGGCCATATGGCCCGTCTTGTCCATGCCTGCACAAGGACACCCAGGTGTCCTTTCTAATCGCACCTTCCTGCACCCGGCCCATACCCCTGCAACTTACAGCACCTAAGGTGCAGATCCAGGTGCTTTTTAAAAGAGTTTAGAGTTTCTGCCTCTACCACCAACTTGGGCAGCGAATTCCAGGCACCCACTACCCTCTGTGTAAAAATGTTCTTCCTCATGTCCCCCCTACACCTTCTGCCATTTATCTTGAATCTATGTCCCCCGTTTCTAGAATTCCCCACCAAGAGAAACAATTTTATCCTGTCCACTCTATCTATTCTCCTTATAATTTTGTACACCTCAGTCAAGTCACCTCTCAGCCTTCTTTGTTCTAAGGAAAATAACCCCAACCTATCCAATCTCTCCTTGTAGCTACACTCTTCTAACCCTGGCAACATTCTTGTAAACCTCCTCTGCACTCTCTCCAGAGCTATTATGTCCTTCCTGTAATGTGGTGACCAGAACTGCACACAATACTCCAGTTGTGGCCTCACCTGTGTTTTATACAATTCCAACATTATATCCTTACTTTTATATTCAATACCTCTGCCAATGAAGGAGAGCATTCCATATGCCTTCTTTACAAACTTGTCTACTTGAACTGCTGCCTTCAGGGACCTGTGTACATGTACGCCAAGATCTCTCCCTTCATCTACCCCTCTTAGTAGATTCCCATTTATTGTGTAATCCCTGTAACTGTTTGACCTCCCTAAATGTATGACCTCACACTTCTCCATGTTAAAATCCATCTGCCACTCCACCAACCCATCTATATCATTTTGGAGATTATGGCTCTCCTCTACACTATCCACTACTTGGCCAATCTTTGTGTCATCTGCAAATTTCCCAATCGTGCCCCCCATATTCACGTCCAAATCGTTAATATATAACACAAACAGCAAGGGTCCCAACACCGAGCCCTGTGGAACACCACTTGAGACAACATTCCATTCGCAAGGGCATCCATCGACCATTACCCTTTGTTTCCTGTTACAAAGCCAACCTTTTATCCAGTTTGCCACATTACCTTGAATCCCATAGGCTTTTACTTTCCTGACCAATCTGCCATGTGGGACCTTGTCAAATGCCTTGCTAAAATCCATGTACACAACACCCACTGCACTACCTTCATCAATCCTTCTTGTCACTTCCTCAAAGAATTCAATCAAATTTGTGAGGCAAGACCTTCCTTTAACAAATCCATGCTGACCATCCCTGACTAGTCCATGCTTTCCACATGACAGTTAATCCTATCTCTTAGGATTGATTCTACTAATTTGCTCACCACCGATGAAAGATTAACTGGCCTATAATTGTTTGGCATTTCCTTTGATCACTTTTTAAACAATGGAACTATGTTTGCATTTTTCCCGTCCTCCGGTATCTCCCCTGTATCTAGTGAAGATTGGAAAATCCTCCTCGAAGCACCTATCTCCTCCCTGACTTCCTTCAGCAGCCTCGGAAACAATCCATCTGGCCCTGGTGACTTATCAACTTTCAAGGATTTCGAGTATTTCCTCTCTTTTTATGACTATCCCGTCCAATATCTCGCAGTGTTCCTCCTGGACTACTATATTTACATCCTCCCATTCCTCTGTAAACACGGAGACAAAATATTCATTCAAAACCCTTCCCACAGCCTCTGCATCTACACACAAGTTTCCATCTTCATCTCAGATAGGTCCCACTTTTTTCTTAACTAACCTTTTAGCATTATTGTATTGGTAAAACATCTTTGGGTTATCTTTAACTTTACTTGCTAATCTTTTTTCATGCCCTCTCTTTGATTTCCTTATTTCCTTTATTACTTCGTCCCTGCACTTCCTATATTTGTCTAGGCTACCTGCAGTGCTTAGTTCTTTGTGCCTATCGTATGCTTTCTTTTTCTATTTGATCTTCCCCTGTATTCCTCTAGACGACCAAGGAAGTCTAGATTTGGCAGTACCACTCTTATTTTTGTAGGGGACATGTCTACTTTGTACAATTAGGATCTCGCTTTTTAGTGCTTCCCACTAGTTTTCCATTGTTTTATCCTCCAGCAGTGCTGTCCAGTCCACCTCAGCCAAGTCCCTTCTCATTTCTGCAAGATTTGCCTCCCCCCAGTTCAAGACTTTTACTCCTGCCTTATCTTTGTCCTTTTCCATGGTAATGCTAAATCTAACTGAATTGTGATCACTGTCCCCGATATGGTCGCCAACTGTTACTTCACACTTCCAGGTGGTGGTGTTCCCATGTGCCTGCTGCCCATGCTCTTCTAGATGGTGGTGGTCGTGGGTTTGGAAAGTTCTGTGTAAGGAGCCTTGGTGAGTTCCTGCAGTGCATCTTGTAGATGGTACACACTGCTGCCACTGTGCGTCGGTGGTGGAGGGAGTGAATGTTTGTAGATGGGGTGCCAATCAAGTGGGCTGCTTTTTCCTGGATATTGTCAAGCTTCTGAAGTGTTGCTGGAGCTGTACTCACTGTCTGAGCCATTTAGTCTCTACAGTTTCTTTTATCTGGAACCACAACTCTTTGCTCTATGTAAAATGTTTTCAATATTGTAGCAATGTTATGACATGGCAGATGATGTGTGCCAGGTGGACCAAATCCACGAGGGAAACTTGGTCGCAATATCACAACAGTTTTTCAAGTTGTATTTGTTATGAAATGTGTGGACTGAATTCAGAATACATCCACCAAGACTTTTACAGATTTTTGAAAATTAAATTAAAATATTTATTTAAAAAAAGATTTCAAACACATACGCAAGACTACAAATTTCTTACGATTATAATGACTCCTAAAATTCCTAATTAACCTGACCCTGAGTTACACTCCCTTTAAGGCAATGGTCCAAAAATAGATTTAAAATTTTAAACAGATCCAGCAAATTAACACGATACCTTGGACAGTGGAATTCCAAATGACTTTTCTCCAGCTTCAGTTTTGGCAGACAGCAGACTTATGCACAGATACTGGAGGCTTCATTAAGGCTATTTCACACACTTCTGTTAGATCTTACATGGTCTTCTCCTCTTACATAGCCCTTCATCCTCCTTTATGTATGTTTCCCTTTTTTTAATATGTAAATTCTGTTTTCCCATATGTCTTTGAAACTGTATCTCCCTCATAATATAAAAACTTTCATCGTGTCAATATTGCCAGTAATGTTTGGTTAAAGTAAACACATTCCTTAGCCTTGCTTATCTGGCTAGTTGGAAACAGACTGGGATCTCTTTAAAATCCAAATATCCCTTCATTTATTTAAAAATGCAGATTCCCTTCACACCTTACATGCTAAGCCAGCATCCATGTTTACTCATTAGCATGTCAAGCACCTAGCTTCTTTTGATGAGTTGAAGCTTGCAGTCTACTTGACTCCAAATGTAATTAAATCACACAGACAGACCCAACTATACTTACCCCCATAAACCTAATTCACAATAAACCAGAAAATATTATGAAAATTATTATACTTTCATGACAAGCAAGCTTTAGTTTCTGATTTTTAATCACTAACTGAATTTTAAAATGCCCACATTCTCATCTCGGTCAACAATATTCATGCTTGTAAAAGGAAGGGATAAAAATGTAAGAGAAATGAGTTTCAGAAAGCTTTTATCCATGCTTACCATGACCAAATATTTCCTTTTAATTCATTGTTGATTATTATACTTTACGGTTAATCCTCTAAGTGTTATTGCAATTGTACATCAAAACATATACTGCAGTGGCTTTGATGAATCATGGTGACTGCTGACACAAACTTAGTTACAGATAATAATGTACCATGTGATTTCTTGTGGCATTAAGAACATAAGAAACAGGAGTTGGAGTAGACCATTTAGCCCTTCGAGCCTGCTCCACCATTCAACAAGGTCACAGCTGACCTACTTCAACTCCACCTTCCCACACTATCTCCATATTCTTTAATTCCCTTAGTTTTCAAAAATCTGTCAACTTCTGTCTTGAGTATACTCAATGGGTGGAATCATCCAGTCCCGTTGGTGCCGGGTGTGAGTGGACAATATGGCGAGAAGGCCAGAAATCGGTTTTGTACTGTCGTGAAACCAGTTTGTGATTGTCCGCTCCACCCGTCAGTGGCGGGCCTCGTTTCCCGCCGTCCAACATCGGGAACTTAATTTTAATACATTTGCATTTCATCATTGTGCCCTCATGCCAGAGTCATTCCCCCATGTCAGATTTCTCTCCGACGTCAGTGTGACTTCAGAACGGCATGATTTTTGACAGCCTTTAAAAGGTGTGCACCTGGCAAGCTGAACTTCGAGGGGAACTCGGAGGTGTGTGCACACAATGTTGCGTAGTGCTCGCAAGGATCACTCATAGGAATTCGAGGCAGAGGTGCCGCGCATTCATTGGGGGGCACTGGCAATTCACTTGTTCCACACTGGTTTTCAGTGCGCTGCCAGGGCAAGGGCTCCAGTGCAGGTGAGGCCACAGGGTGGGGTGGGGTGCGGGGGTTGGTTGCGGGGGGTGGGGGTGGTCCCAGAGGGTGGGGGTTTGATGAGGGGCAAGGCAGCACAGACTGAAGGAAGTACACAAGCACATGCTGGGCGTGGGGGTGTGTTGTGAGGGAAGCAGCCACACACTTGAAAAAGCTTGTCAAAAGTGAGCATTCTTCCGCAGCTGAGACCGTTCAGCAGCAGCTCCATTGACATGCTTGGAGTCGGGCTTCTCAAGCTTTACTGCCCACTCAAGCAAAGCAAAAGCATGAAAGTGCCACCAAATGCTCCAGAACTTTTCACCCCTTGGGCGCAGACTGCAAATTAATGTGTGTTTTAGGGGGCAGCAGAACAATTGGACGACTGGCCAAGTTGTAGAATCCCCTTGTGAGAGGTGGCCATGGTGCAGTCTGGTGGAGGCGCTCACAGCCCCTTGCAATGTCTTTAAGGTTTGGGCCAGTATCCATCATGTTTCAAGCTAACAGTGCAGCCTTGCAGTGCGGGTTAGGAGAATGCCTGCGTATGAGCACAACAAGCAGTTTAGTGGTCGAAGTCGCTGCCAATCTGTTAAGTGGAATGGGGTGGAGAAGGGTGAGGTTTCGGACAGCCATGAAGTGCACTACACACTGGTGATCCAAGTGGTGGCCAGCACTCTCTGACATGTGTGAAGAGGCTTTCAGACTTAATCAAGAGAGCTTCTTAGGACACATCTGCTGACCCATGTGTCTCTCTCTTTGATCCTGCAGGAGGAGAACATCAGGATCATGGAGCCTGGTGATTTAGCGGTATGCCTCATGACTTATAGGGAGCAGAGAAGAAGAAGAGTGTGTTGGAAATGCCTGGCTCGGCAAAGGGAGGAGCACCTACCTGAAGATGAAGGGGCTGCACACAGCTGAAGATCCACAGAGAGCCGTCGCTCATAGACGCCTTCAGTAGGCGGCACCTGTCATTCCTGCAGATGACCGAGAACCAGAGTCGCTGAGGATTATGCATGTTTAGGTAACTGGTTGGTCACATATGCCACCTGTTGCAGAGTTTGGTGACATGGGGACATGTGGCCATGAAAGTGACCACTGCGCTCAATTTTTACGCCAGTGGCTATTTCCAGGGCTCCACGGGTGACCTGTGCAGGATCTCGCAGGCCTCCACACACAACTGTACCCAATAATTCACGGATGCAATCTTCCCGAAGGCACAGAACTTTATGCATTTTTCCCAGGATCAGGAAAGCCAGGAAGCAAGAGCGCTGGGATTTGCATAGATCTCAGGTTTTCCACAGGTGCAGGGTGCCATTGACTGCACTCATGTGGTGTTTAGATCTCCATGTCAACAAACAGTCAACTATGTCAACCGCAAGGGTTTCTGCTTGCTGAATGTTCAGCTGGTATGCGACCACCACAAATGGTTTCTACAGGTCTGCGCACAATTTCCAGGGAACATCTACAACTCCTACATCCTTAGCAGGTCTCAGATCCCTGGCATCTTCCAGGGTCCACAAAGGCTGCAGGGTTGGCTCCTCAGGGATGAGGGTTATCCACAGAGGATGTAGCTGATGATGCCCATGCAGTGGCCTCAGACTGCAGCAGAGCGGTGATATAACGAGGCTGATGCTGCGACCTGGACTTTGCTTTTGCAAACGGTAGGCATTTTGAAAATGAGGTTCCAATGCCTTGACAACTCCGGTAGAGCACTGCAAGATAGTCACCAGAGGATGTCGCGCATCATTGTAGCTTGCTGCATACTGCACAACCTGGTGCTGCAATGGTGGGAGGACCTGGCTGAGGAGGAGATGATGAGGAGGCTGTCGAATGAGGTGATGGTGATGAGGCCCTCGAAGGTGAGGATACCGGTAATGAGGCCATTGCACTGGCCAGATGAGGAAGGTGTGCTTGGGAGGCCCTCATAGCCGCAAGATCCATGGAGGATCGTGGTGAGATGCAGTGAGGATAGTCCTGACATCCTCACCTTGCATCTGTGAACGTTTGACCCTTGTGAGGCTGACGGCAGCACATATACCCCCAGTGCTCTGGCTCAAGTCATGGAGACGCAGTGGAGGCCCTAATAGTCACTAGATTCCAGGAGGATGATGATGACATGCAGTGCGGACACTCCATTGATCTTCACATAGCCTCTGTGAATGACTGACTTCTGTCTGGCCGAGGGCAGCTCGCTTGCACACTCTGATCAGGGTCATATCATGGAGATGCAGCCGTGAAACTTTAATGCACCTGGTCCTTTGTCAGCCTTCAGCACCTGTCCATTTCAGGAGCACAACATCACCGACACAGATGCTGAAGAGATGAGGGGCCAGCCCCACCTCAAAAGGTGCTGAGAGCACACAGAGGGAACGACGGAACTCTGTGATGCCCGCCCGCAACATTCTGGCAGCAATGACAAGCCCCATCGAGGTGCAGGCATCAATAATGTGTCCAGTGAGTGTGAAACTGGACCATCACTTTACTCTGAAGGTTACACACTGCACAGGGAAGAGGCCCTGGACTGGGACACCTGCCTTTATTTTGTGCAGGAACCAAGGTTTCACATCTGAGTGACATGAACACTATTCATCATAACAAGGAGGCATAGACAAGGAGACATTCTTAGGAGTATATTTACAATAGTGAACATTATGTACAAGTGATTAACACCCGTGCCCAGGCTGTGCAACCACATCTTCTGAACCTCCCTAATACTGCCCTACACCTTGGTGCTCCCCGACATCTACAGCAGAGATAGGGGCAGCCTGTTGACTGCTACACTCTGTCTGTGATGACTTCAGTGTGCGTCCTCTGGATGGCCAAGACATGGAGGGCCTCGGCCTGCTTTGGGTGTCCTGCTGTGGGCCAGCTGAACCCTCCTCAGCCTGTGGAGCTGCAGCTGCATGGGTCACAGGAAGAGAGGATTGGGATTGGCCTGACAATCCCAGTGTCACCTGGGTGGATGGCCCTGGAGTGTTGAGCTGCTGATTCTCCTCCCTGTCAGTGCCCGTTGGCCCCTGGCTGACTCCTTGAGGAGAAGGGGAAACTGGAGTGAGATCAAGCTGCGCCTCACCCCTCTTGCGTTGATTCTGTTGGAGGCCAACTATGGCATCAGCGATGGAGTTCAGCCTGCGCAGCAGTGCAGAACTGCTGTCCTGGACCAAGGTCTCCGTGGTGGCTGCCATCCTGTCAGTATTGAACTTGGTGCTTCAACCTGTCAGCGCTATCACCTCGGACTGAAGGCGGACGAAGTATGGAGTACATTGTCCCTTGCAATCTGAGGATGCACCAGACATCCCTTCCTTATGTTCCCGTGATTGTCTTTGCAGCTCCAACAACTGATTTATGAGCAAGTCCAGAGGCTCATCATCTGACTTGGGCTCAGCAGATCCCTTGCCTTCAGCATTCCTCTGAATGCTGACAGTCTTGGATGTCCCTGCCTTCGCCTGCTGTGGAATAGATTGTGTGCTGTGCTCACCAGTTTGTGATCTCAAGGCTGCTCTACACCTAGGTCTCACCGAGGTGTGTATCGCTGCACTGGTGGAGGGTGTGGGTGACACTATGACAGGTCTTCATCGGTGATGCCTTCAGGGTTCTCAGTGCTGGGGCCAGGATCAAGGTTCCCTGAGGGTGACGTGGCAGATGTGCCTAGGACAGAAAGTGGCGATTATTAGTGCTTGGCAGCCACGTTGAACACAGAACAGTGGACTCAGAGTAGCACTGAGAGAGGGATGATGTGGTGCAGGATCCTCATGTGGATGCTCGCCGCTGATATCACTGTCGCTGCAGGAATAGCCCACGTCCTCTGCGGCCAGCTCCAACATGTGACTCTCCCCCCCCCCCCCCCCCTCCACACACACACACACACACACACCCCCCCCCCCCACCCACGTCTGGGACCTTTCCTGTTGATTGTTCGTGATCTTGTTCTGCATAAAGCACATGGAGAGAGTGTGAGCAAGTCGCATGCCAGGCCAAATGAGAAGGATGCCAGGCATGTGTGTGTGCTGATTAAAGCAAGGGACGTGATGAGGAGGTGATCTCCAGAGGAAATGAGGCCAGATGGAGATGTTCTTATGCTCCAATCCCTCTGTAATAAAGGTTAACATACCATTTGTTTTCCTAATTGCTTGCTGTACCAGCATGTTAACTTTCTGTGATTCACATACAATGACACCTAGGTCCCTCCTCACCACTTACTTTCCCACCCAGCTTTGTATTGCATTGTTCAAAGTGGGCATTTTTCAAAAAGTAAATGTAAAATTAATTTCAGAAAGATTTTCTTTTTCCAGAATTTAGTCTACTTTGCTTTATTTTATAGAAAATGTGTTCTACCACATTTACAGTGAAAACAAAATAAATGAGCTTTAATTCAATATATCTGATCTTGGAGGGAAAATGTTTTTGAAACATTAACAAACTATGTGATTGTTTATGAGCTCTGAGACTGAGACCAATTGTTACCGTTTCATGACCGTGCTTCCTTTAACAATTTTTTCCTTATTGATTATCATGAACTATTTTTCTATATCCTCCATGTGCATAAATAAACTACATGGCCATAACACAAATCACCAATTTATATGTAATTTTAAAGAAAGGAACAGGAAGAGAAGAATTTTTGATAACACTAAATCACATAATATTTTGAACTGTAGGGGCTATGGGCTGCTCCAGTGTGTTGAGTGGAATAATTCAGTTGTATACATATAATATGTGGATGACAGCTAATTGAATTGTGTATGAAAGACAAATGGAAGCATTTTGTTATGTTGTTAGGAAGTGATTCCAGTGTGGTCTAGCAATTGACAGTTGTATCCTAATATAGAAATATGGTCTCATTTTGGGCTGTTTATGCTGGCTCTTTGGAGCAATCCAAAGCTCACCCCAATGCCCCATTCTTTCCCAAGCCTTGTATTTTCCACTGCTTCAAATATTCAAACATTCTTCTAAGGGGTTGCTCATTTAAGACGGAGCCAAGGAGAATTTTTTTCTCTCAGATGGTCATGAGTCTGTGGAAGTCTTCCTCAAAAGGCAGTGGAAGCAGAGTCTTTGAATATTTTTAAGGCAGAGGTAGATAGATTCTTGATCAACAAAGTGGTGAAAGTTTACTGGGGGTAGGCAGGAATGTGGAGTGGAGGTTATAATCAGATCAGCCATGATCTTATTGAATGACGGAGCAGGCTTGAGGGGCTGAGTGGTATGTTTGTAAATTTGCAATGTATATCTGAAGAATAAACCATTTTTGAAGGCATCCTTTTTATAACAATTAATAATGTACCGTGTATGTAATCTATAGCTAGCTCCTCTTCTATCAGGCAGTATATTACATATTTTGGTATCCAGTAATGTTATAGTCACACACCAACACGTAGAAAAAGGTTTGTTCTTAGACTGTTAGGTTACCAATGTGACTTGGCAATTTGAGTGCATACTTTGATGTATTTAATATGAGTTTCTATATCTTTGGAATAGCTATCTGCATTGGTAGCAACCACAATTTAATGTGAAATTAGAAAATTTGAAGCATGGGTGGCTTCATTGACATTACAATAAGTAGGAAATTCTGTTGGAAACGGAGATAAAGAATGAAAGATTGGTTGTTGCTATGATGTTTGAAAAGCATCAAATCCTGTATTTATATAGTAGTTCAGGATTATTATTTTAGTAAACCCATTGCGCTTTTTTACAATATCTTAGAGTAATCACACTTATGGTGTACGCAAACTGAATTAATTTCTTTATACATGGAGTAGTGAGAATGTTGCTGAAAAGTTTGAAGCAGATAGCAATAACACATGTCAGGGGAGGATTAAGGAATTACTTGAGGGAGAAGCGAATAAGGGTAGGGTGGGAAGGTGGGAAGAGGCAATTAGAGAGGGAGGAGGCCTGTGTTGAATATAAATCCCAGTATGATCCAGTTGGGCCAACTGGCCATTCATTGAAACAATTTACACTTTCCAAAATACAAGTTTGGCCTAAATCTGGTTTAATTGCATTTAATCTTGCAAAGAAACTGGTTTAAATATGACTTAAAATAAAAATTGCAATCTTAAAGTCTCTGAGTTGTGATAGTTTGATATTATTGAAGCACATGCCACAAGTACACATTTTCAATATCTCCAGATTGACAATAAGTGATGTTACTGGATCCCTTAAATATCTCTTTCTACCTTTGCTTTATAGATTTAGACCCACCAAAAATAAGGTGCCCCAGCTTCAAGGAGAAGACAGCTGAACCTGAGAAGCTGACAGTACGAGTGAACTGGGATACTCCTGAAGGAAAAGACACAGCAGATGGCATTTTGACAAAGTAATTGCTATTTCTGAAGTGAGGGGAATGACATGCAGAGACAATGACTCAGAACCATTGTTGGGTTAACCATTGAAAATTCTGTGGTAAAGTAAGGTTGATGCCTATGTTGGAGCTGTAAAAGCTGATTTCTTCTTTAAATAATAATTCTTCATGTAGTTTGCATTGTGTGCTTTCAAATTATGGAAATAAGAAATAGAACAGAATTTTAGAAAATCTATTGTTTCAATTTCACCATATTGTAAGAATTATTTTATACTATCGATAGTAAAATACATTATGAATTACAATATTTACCAGAAATAGTCAACATATTCCAAGTGTGTTTTGATGTCAAGTATAAATTTCTATCACTTAAAAATTTACGGACATATGAACAAGGAGCAGGAAGAGGCCATTCAGCCCTCGAGCCTGCTCCGCCATTTAATAAAATCATGGCTGATCTGATAGTAACCTCAAATCTGCATCACACCTAGTGCCGATAACCCCTTGCTTACCAGGAATCTATCCACCTCTGCCTTAAAAATATTCAAAGACCACCACCTTTTCAGGAAGAGAGTTCCAAAGACTGACTGAGAGAAAATTTTTTGCCTCATCTCTGCTTTAAATGGGTGACCCTTATTTTTAAACAGTGACCACTAGTTCTAGATTCTTCCACCAGAGGGAACATCCTCTCCACATCCACCCTGTCAATACCCCTCACAATCTTATATCCAGCATTTATTGCCCATTCCTAACTGCCCTTGGGGCAGAGGGCATTTAAGAGTCAACCATATTGCTGTGGGTCTGGAGTCACATGTAGGCCAGACCAGGTAAGGACAGCAGATTTATTTCCCTAAAGGGCATTAGTGAACCAGATGGGTTTTTACAACAATCAGCAATGGTTTCACAGTCATCATCAGACTTTTAATTCTAGATTTTTACTGAATTTCACCATCTGCTGTGGTGTGATTTGAACCTGAGACCCCAGATCATTACCCTGTGTCTCTGGAATACTAGTCAGTGACAATACTAGTACACCACCACCTCCCCTGGTGCTGGTGTTTATACTTCCTATCAGTTTCCCTCCATTCTAATTGCCTCCTGCCATCCTGTCCCCATGCCCCACTATTTCTTTTTCTGTCATGCACGCTCCAAACCTTCCCTTACTCACTGTTATCTGCCTCAATCACGCCGTGTGGTATTAAGTTCCATGTTCTCACCACTCTTTGTGTAAAGCAATTCCTCTTAAATTCTTTATTTAATCTGTTAGTGGCTCGTATTTATGCCTCATAGTTTTGAACTCACCCACAAGGCAGTTTTCCAACATCATCCTATCCAACTTCTCCATAATTTTAAATGGCTGAATTGATACTAACATGAGAAAATAGAAAGAAATAAAGTTATTAAAGTTATTGAAAAGGCAGAAAATGTGAATAGCTGAGGCAATGTACCAGAACCAAAGAATACTGGCAAAATGGAGACAGGATCCGACTGCGTCAAGAAGACAAGAAGCTTGCTGATATTAATAGCTGGATTTTACCAGTCCTCAGAGGTTGTTTTCGGAGGTGGAAGGTGACATGTAAAATGGCAAGGGAAGATGGTGGGGGGTGGGGGTTTGAGTGGTGAAGTGCCCATTGTCTTCCCAACGCTGTTGGCATTTCACCTGTGGCAGGTGGGCCCTCCACTGCCTGGGTAGATTATCAGGTGAACCCTGCCAGCCTCCCTGCAGGTTCAGGGACGGCTGGCATTCTCTTCTTCCAAGTGCAGTTGCAGTAGTGGCCACCCCTCCTGATGGCGCTGCTGAGCAACCCTCTGAGTAGCTGGTAGCTCCTGCGGACAGGTTCTTTAAAGGAATGGCAGCCTAACAGTGACCAATTAGTTGCCTGCTCCTTGTAAAATGCGGCCATTGGTTCTGCAAATCGCTGAGGCGGGGTCTCTGCTGGCCCCTGCCACAAGAATAAAATTCCTGCCTAAAGGTGCAGACTTCCCTGCCAATACAACGCTCTGATAGAGGCTTCCCATCTTAAGTGTTCAACAACCACACTTCCCCTACCCGCACCCCCACAAACCTCCATCACCTCACCCCACCCACTAATTGCTAACCCAAAAATGCTGAAGCGCACAACCCACATGGCAAACATCTCCTGCCATAAAGAAAACAGGACCTATTGTTAAGGCAGAAGGTTATTAAAGTCAATAATAAGGTCAAAATGCTGTAAAAACAGAATAATAAATAATAGAATGATAAGATGCCGCTCCTTGGATTTGCAATCAGCTTCATTGGATCAAAGCATGAGACCAAATATGGGAAGGTTAAATTGGGAATGGGAAGTGACCAATGACAGGGTAGCTCAGGTTCACAATAATAGACGGAATGGAGATATTGGGTAAAAGATTCATTTAATTATATTTACTCTCTCCAGAGTAGAGCGTCGCAGCAGGTAAAATATATGCTAGGTTAGGGCAAGTACATGTAAATAGTTGTCTAATGGAACCAGCGTTTGAGCTGGATGAGGAGTGAACTGGGGTGATATAGAAGGAGCAGTCCCTTTAGAATGCAGGGAGGGAAGGGGAGGATATGTTTGGTGGGATCATATTGGATGTACCAGAAAACAAACATGGAGCACAAGGGGGACACTATCACAGTCTGAGACAGATGGGAAGGAATGACAATAGAAAAATAGGGCAGATGTAGTTGAGGATCCTGCTTACCATAGAGGAGGTCTGTCTTGGCTGAGGAAAAAGGAGAACATTTCAGAAACTTTGGTGTGGACGGATCCATCATAACAGCCTACAAGAAGTAAGATGGGAAGGAATATAATCTAGGTAGGTTTGGGAGTCACTGGGCCTGTAATAGATGTCAATTAATATCATTCCCAGAGATGAAGAGAGTGAGGTCCATGAAGGAAAGGGGAGTGAAAGGAAGACCTAAAGATGGTTTACGTAAAGAGTGGAATAAGTGGAAATTTGAGGAATAGTTCATGAAATCCCTAGATCAGGAAAGAGCAGGAAGCCACTGAAAAAAGGCTAGAGAGGAGGCTGAAGTAGAACTGGAACAAAGAGTGTTCAACCTATTCTACAGCCATGCGTAGTCAGAAACCAGGCAGGTTCCCATGGCAACACTTTTTTTTTACCTGGAGGAGATGAAGGAAATTAAGAGTTTCCATGGTGAGAACAAGCTTAGGTAGACAGAGGAAGATATTGGTGGATGGAAAATGGTTAGTCCACTGAGGAAGAAGTGAAGGGACCACTAGTAAAGGATAAAAGTGTATAAAAATGGAGTGGCCATGGTGAAAAAGTGACAGTGGGGCTGGAAAAATGGAATTCATTGAAGAGGCAGAAGGGTATGGGTGAGGCTGGGGGGTGGGGGTTGGGGCCTGGGTAAGTAATCACAAAATTTGAACCAGAAATGAAGCCAGGATTAAAAAGAGTCTGAACCCTTGGTGTTGTCTTCCATTTTATCTTTGAGGCTGTTGGTTTCTGTTCCAATTTTGCAGGTTTCTCCCGTTTCCATTTCTGACCAGCATGCCGTCCTTAGTTCTCTGTGTCTCTTAGATTTCTTTTATTAAGCTTCCTATTCGATCATATTATTATCACTTAGGCCACTTAACCATCTCCTGTTTTCATTTTAAGAACTTAAAGTGTCAGCTTGTGCCTACTTCCTTGGTCGTATGTATGCTTCATTTTGTTTTGTGATGAAAGCAGCAGGAAATTTCAAAGAGCAAATATTAATCCGGAATAATTAAGGCAGAGAATGCTCCCGGCTGTGCCAATGAATTTGTTCCCTCCTTGGGTCAGTAAACTAATTCTGTGGGAAGTAGTCCCTGAAACTTGCTTCGCTTACCACTTTAGAAGATTCCTGATCAAAGAAAGGTAATTAATATAAATCTTTTGCTAATTAAATTTGCATTAAGTTGGGAGAGACAGTGGAGTAGTGGTAATGTCACTGGACTCGTAATCCAGAGGCCCATGTTAATACTCTGGAGACATTGGTTCAAATCCCATCATGCCAGCTGATGGAATTTGAATTCAGTTAATTAATCTGATCTTGTCTCATTAATGGCGACCATGAAACTATCATCGATTGCTGTAAAAAAACTATCTGGTTCACCAGTGTCCTTTAGGGAAGGAAATCTGCCATCCTTATCTTGCCTGGCCTACATGTGAGTCTGGACCCACAGCAAAACAGTTGGTTCTTTATTGCCTTTTGAAATGGCTTGTCAAGTCTCTCAGTTCAAGGGCAATTAGGGATGGGAAGCAAATGTTGGCCTTGCCATGGAAGAATTAAAAAAAAATAAGTACAGAAGCCAATTCGTTTATGCTCCTCCCATATCTTTGAATGATTTTTCAGAACTGGAAATCTGCACTTAAGAGTGTCATTATGCTGCAGCACCAGTACTTGTAGAGTGGAATGCCCAACACGTGTCCTTTCTGCCTATGAGTGATTCTGTTAGTTTTATGTATGGGGTCATGTTTAGTATGTATGGGGGTCAGTCTGTCTTTACTTTCAGGAGTGTCTTCTCTTTGTGGGAATGGAGAGGTCTGATTTTTTTATTAATGGACAGTATTGCTGTTTTGAGTACTGGAGTCTGGTTTCATGGGGATGGTTGCAATTTTTGTGCATTGATGGTGCCACTTCTGTGTATATGAGAAGTCTTAATTCATTTTTGTGTATTCGTGATTGGAATCTTTGGGCTGAATGATATGCTCTGGCACAGGGAGCAGGTTCCACACCCGGAAGTTGGTGGCCTTCCGACTTCTGGGCTCGCCACTGAAACGCGCCCAGTGAAGTGCTAATTGGAGCAATTGACTTCGCAGGGCGGGTTTGAGGCCTTCATCCCGCCCAATCAGTGGGGAGGGTGGGATGGCCAGCCTCCGAAGTTCATGGCTGTGACCCAGAACGAGGTCACGGCCAAAAAGAACCCCCTGGTCAGGGACAATGTCAGGGGACCCAGGAAATGCCGGCATTCATCAGAGTTGTGAGGCCAATTGGGACTCCAGAGATTTGCAGGCTTTTTTTTGAGTTCTGATGTGTCCAACCTTTGCCACTGAGCAGAGGAGGCTTAATTTTTGAACCTGAACCAGTTTTCCACACCTTTGCATAGAGGAGTTGTCTAGTTGTTGCATGTTTCCCGCCAGAGATGTCAGAGCCATTGGAACGAGGGGAGAAGCAGGGAAGAAAGGCCAAACCAGGCCCTCGATTTAATGATGATCCCCTGAGAGCCCTCCTCCGTGCAGTGTCGAACTGATATGAGCAGCTTACGCCATCTGGTAGGAAAATGAGAAACCCGACCAAAGCACCTGCTGCCTGGGAGGAGGCATCTGAGGAGGTCAACAGTGTTGGGCTGGTGAGGAGAACCTGGTCTTAAAGCCAGAAGTGGCTCAGTGACCTCATGAGGGCAGCCAGGGTGAGTAAGTCCTCAGTTTGTGTAATTTTGTGCCAGTATGCTACAGGGTGCCATCGCGATTGCAGGAGAAATGTGAGGTTGGCTGGAGCTCCAGGGCGGCGCAGTGCAACAAAGACATTGATGTCAGTGTGCTCTTAAAGTTTTGGTCCGGTTGGAGGGTGGGGGGTTGACAGACAGTGCTGATGAGGGATGTGCACAGCATTTAGGCTGCCAGGCACTTTGCTAATAATGCATCAGTGGCATGCCGTTAAATAAGCTGACAGTGCCAATTGTGCAATCTTACACATCTTTTCAGGAGAAACGTGCTGGCAATGCCCGAGAACGAGGCTGGACTGGTGGACTGCACAAACCGATGGAAAAGGGGAGAGGGCAAGTGGGAGGTGAATGGAGATTTGCATCTGCATAGTCTCATCTCTTGTGTTGGGCATGAGTAATGCTGCTAAGCTTTGTGACTTTACTCAAATGTGGGAAGGTCTGCGTTGACCACTAACCCCCTTACTTATGTCTCTTTGTCACAGGTGAAGTTGCCTCTGGATGTCATGCCACCACTCTCCTCAGAGGACGACAAACCCTCGGAGGATGCAGCATCAAATCCTCTCTCAGTCCCAAGCACCATCACAGATACTGCCACCTTGGCATGGATTTACGCATTGGAACGGGGGCAGGCAGGCATAGTCTGGTGAAGACACTTCACATTTGCACGTTCAGTGCCAGAGAGTGTGGTGGAGCAAGCCTCAGGCAGTCGGAGGAGCGTCTGGGGCGATCCAGAGACTGATTCCGAGTCGGAAGATGAGCCAATGAAGTCGGCCGTAAGGCAGCAGATGCTGGATGTCCAGCGCGAAGCCCGTGAAGATTTGGCGTGTATACTAGAGGGGCTGTGTGCTTTGGCCTAGACTGTGGAGGTGTGCATCCAGGCCATGTTCCCTGCAATCACCCACTCTTAAGTGTGCCAAGCTTCCTCCATGGACAGACTGGTGACTGTCCTGGAGAGGCACACCGAGCGTATTGCAGACACAGTTGTGGGTATGCACTTTGACCTGCACACCATCACCCTGAGCTCAGGGGCCCAGAGCCAGGGGGACTGGGAGCTTGGGAAGAGACCCAGCTCCTGGGACCTCACTGGAAGGCAGGGAGGACCAAACGGCCTGAGTGGTGGAGGACGAACAGTAGCTGCCACCATCTAGAAGCACCTCTCAGGGCACTTCTGATGGGGACAGCATCTCCTCCGTCCATCCACCATTGACACAGTCTTTGTGCATTGCCACAGTGACAGAAGGTCCTCTTGCCTCTCAGCAGGAGCCTTCTAACGTGGCAGGCTGCTCGAGGCCACAGCCACACAGAGGACGCCCACTGAAGTCATCCAGGGCAAGGGAGGTAGCAGATCAGCAGCCTCTCTCCAGTGCGGCAGCAAGTGAGGTGGTAGGGAAGCACTGCACCGAAGCACATGTAAACGCATCAAAAAAACTCCTTAGTAGTCACCAAGAGGGACACATGGATGAGCAGCTTATTCCTGGGAATTTAGCTACTCATTGTAAGTTTGTAAATAAACCCAGACCTCATAGTCCCTCATGCTGATGTTTTAATGCTATGCTGTGGATGTGGACTTGCCTTGGGAGATAGATGAAAGCTTTATAATTTCCATGCAGGGCAGGATACCTCATGTGTTAATGTTTGGAAAGAGTAATTGTGTTGACGTGGCAGTGACATGAGTCGCATATGGAAGTAGGTTTGGACACATTGTGTCACACGTCTCTGAGGCTGGGACTTTTGAGTCTGGTGAACCTTCTGCCTTGTTAACGTATCCATGTGATCACGGCCAGGGCCTCCAACCTGAACGTCGCCATGCCTCACCTCATCCTTGCCCTCATCCTCTGATGAATGTCCCCTATCTGCTGTGCCCTCATCCTCCAAGGCATCCCCTCTGGATAACGAGGTCATGGAGGGCGCAGTACACCAAGACCATGAGAGACACGTGAGGGAGTGTACTGCCCCTCCTGACCTGTCAAGTCAACTGAACCTCATTTTCAAGAGGATGATGATCTGCTTGACGATGGCCCTGATGCTTCCGTGGCTGTCACTGTAGCTCCTCTCTGCTTCTCTTCTGGACACCCTCACAGGCGTCATTAGCCAGCTCAACAATGGGTAACCATTCTCACCTATAAGCCATCCATCCAGGGCTTCAGGGCCCCTGAATAGGTCTGACACCTGTAGTTTCGAAGAACACCTGGCACATACCTACATGATACGTCGATGATGATCACAGTCCAGCTAGATGTTCAATGAGTGGAGGTCCTTCCTATTGATGAAGGTGCTGGGCTGTCCAGCAGGAGCCTTTATGGCAACATGGGTACAATCAATGGCTTCCTGCAACTTGGGGACACCTGCAATCATCACAAACCCTCTGGCTCTATCCAGTTGTCTCTGCTTGTCCAGTGTGAAGGAGATGTAACTCCTTGCCCTTCTAAACATTGCATCAGTGAATACTTTGATACAGCAGTGTGCAGCAGGCTGCGTTATGCCACTGAGGTCTCCACATGCTGCCTGATAGGAGCCTGTTGCGAAGATGTTGAGTGCGACAGTGACCTTCAGAGCTACAGGCATTGGGTGCCCCCCAACGCAGTTGGAGGAGACCTCTCCTGCAAGCATGTCACAGAGTGATGTGACTGTGGCTCATGATAGCCTGAATCTTCTCTTGCACTGAGTCTCTGACGCTTGCAGATAGCTCAGTCTCTGCCTGTATACTTGAGGTGCTGCATAAGACCTTCTGCGCCTCCACTGAGGATGTATGACAGCTTCATCTCCCTCAAGGTCTGGCGCAGCTCTGGCCCCTTCATGCACCACCAGCTCCTGATCTGCCCTTCTTCCTCTCACTCTCTTCCTCTCACTCTCCTCCTCCTCACCGGAGGTTGTGTCTCCTACTGATATCACTATGCCATTTTTCTCAGCTACTTTAAAGTCTGAGGTAAAAGCAAAATACTGTGGATGCTGGAAATCTAGAACAAAAACAAAAATACCTGGAAAAACTCAGCAGGTCTGACAGCATCTGCGGAGAAGGATACAGTTGACGTTTCGAGTCCATATGACCCTTCATGAGAACTAAGAGATATAGAAATGAGATGAAATATAAGCTGGTAGAGGGAGGTGCGTGGGACAGGTAGAGCTCGATAGGGGGCCAGTGATAGGCCGAGAAGAGACTGCCAAAGATGTCATAGACAAAAGATCAAAGGGGTGTTGACGGTGGTGAATTATCTAAAGGATGTGCTAATGGGGACATTAAGGGTAGAAAGCAGGATGAGCAAATGGTAGATGGCCCTAGTGGGGGTGGGGTGGGGGGAAGGGATCGAAATGGGCTAAAAGGTGGAGATGAAACAATAGATGGAAATAAATTTAAAAATAGGAGGGAAAAGAAAAATATATTTGTAAAAAAATTATAAATTATTGGAAAAGTCGGTGGGGGGGTGGGATCGGAAAGGGGGTGGGGATGGAGAAGAGTTCATGATCTGAAATTGTTGAACTCAATATTAAGTCCGGAAGACTGTAAAGTGCCTAGTCGGAAGATGAGGTGCTGTTCCTCTAGTTTGCGTTGAGCTTCACTGGTGTGAGGTGATGGAAAAGGACTAAATAGAGCACTCAGCAGGTGGATAAAAGGCCTTTAATTAATATAAGTTTTAAATGGAAACTCTGTTCCTTGAATGAAGGGTAAAAAAAATTAGAAGCCTGTTCACCAACTGCACTGGAATCTCGCCAACAGAAACAGATGTTTGCAGCACAGAAAGAGACCACTTGATGCATTGTCGCTGTTCCAGCTCCTTGTTAGAGCAATTCTAATCTAATCCCATGAATCTGCTTTTACCCATAGTCCAGTATCACCCTCTACTTCAAATATTTGTCCAATTTTCTGCCTCAACAATTTCCTGTAGCAATGTATTTCATACTCGAACAACTCACTGCAAAGAACTTTTCCTCTAACCTGTCTCCTTGCTGAGTTACAATTTTAATGATAATTTCCTTCTCATTATTTCTCCAAAATAAAGTCCTTCACTCTATCAAAAACTTTCAGAATTTTAAATTTCTTATTTGCCTTCTAACTCCAGTCCGATTCCCAATTTCATCTTGCTGAGTCTGTTTTGTACTCTCTCTATGGCTTTAATGTTCTTTCTATAATGGTATGCCAAAAACTGCACACACAAATCTTGTCCTTTGCCTGGAAACAAACTAGTGACCAAAGGATGCTTTGATGCAAACAATTGTAACACATAATAGGATATTAACAATGACTTGGAAAAATCTTTGCTTTACTTCCAGCCTTCAATACCAATATAACAATTATAGCTCACATATTAAGTTTTAAAATCCTTACATGACCACAGGGAGTGCTTTTCAGAAGGTAAAATGCTAGACTAGGATTATCTGTCAGGAAGAGAGGCTTTAAAGCAAAATAATACATTTATTATAAATCTCATTAGTTTGTTGAGTAGCAAACATTCTAACATCCTGGGCTGTGCTGTTTCTTTAAGTAAGAGCAGGGTTTAATATAAACATGAAAGAACCATATGGCCAGTAATCATTTAACACTGTACAGTGTCTCTAATTAAACCTTTTGCTAGGAAACTAGTTACCTGGAGCTGTTAGCTCCATTCATGCATAAGGATAGGTTGATCTAAAATCTTCAGTGAATTATGATTCAGCCTATAACATTAGCCATCTTTGAAAATTAATGATTAATTTACAGTGCACTATTGGCAGGTATTATCAGATTGGAAGCTGTGGGCATTCATTATTCAGTTGGTAACTTTCAAGGATTCATTTTCCCCAAGGATTCATTTTCATCTGCTGAAACTTGTTTAATTTGTTCATATCTCTTTCTAAAATATCATGCAGGACAATATTAAAAAATATAACTAATGCAAAGTGAAAAGTAATTAACTTAAGTACCAAAATTTCACAATGTTGCTTTGTTAACTTTTTATCCTGATAAATTCTATTATAGTTTGGTTATTTTGCTACTTAATTTCCATTTCAGTCATGAAAAATTCTGAAATGATGTTCTTAGTTGTAACAGTGTGCAGCAGTGGGTTAACAAAAGAAACTAAAGTTTCTGCCATTTTGATGTTGCAAGAAGGTTCCTTAAAGTGAGGCGCTGATTGACATCCCAGCAAAGAGAGAGAAAAAATCAGAAGATAAATCACCCCAGCCTCTATTGAACAGATTTATGATTGTATTGGTCAAGGGATGGGAAAAAAAATTCTCTCCCTGTTTTCTCGATCAGGGTATAGTGTGGGATAGTAGGGTGGCGGGTTGGGGAGCGTGGACAGAGCAGGGAGGGAGAAACAAAAAGAGTGAAAAAAGTCAATTAGTCCCATAGTACTTAGGAGCAGTAATTCGTATAATAATTTGTTATCTGATTAGCATCCTCTATTTCAATGTATTCAATTCCATAAACTCCACATCGATTAGTGCAACATACAGCGACCATTGAGAAAGGATCCATCACATCATCCACAATGTGGAGGTGGAAAGCTGCAGATGTAAAATAAAGACATAATTGAAAATAATATGGTAAAAATTTTGAATAACCTTTTTATTCCAAAGTAATGGTTTCGCATGAGTCTATACAAGTTCTAAGAGGAGCTGTGTTGGCCACATGCACAAGGAATCCCTCAAAACAGCAGTTTGAGTGTTATTCCAGTTCTACAGCTTACATAGTGCAGTACTGCAGATTCCAGATTGATAACAGCAATAAGGTGTTTTCAGTATTTTGCTCACTACTAGCCTGGAGGTGATGAACACATTATCTGAGTAAACTTATACTGCATTATGCATCTTTTCATTTGAATTAAGTTGAATTTGAAAATGTTGTGGTAAAATGAAACAAAATTCAGTATTAACACATTTTTTTATGTTTTAGCGTTATATTAAAAGGCCCCCCTCCTCGCTCAGAATTTCCTGAGGGTCAACATAAAATTCAGTATACTGTTTTTGACAGGGCTGGAAACAAGGCTTCATGCAGCTTTACAATTAAAGTGCAGGGTAAGTCTTTTTTGATAATTCTATATGCATTTTTACTAATTGAGGGTTACTGTGTTGTAACTAAAAATAGTACAAACGTAATACTTTTATTTTCTAGATTTTTTTCTTTTGCAACCTTTGTTGCCACTTTTAAGGTGGTAATTGTCTTATCCTCCTGAAAGGCATCAATTTAGGCATTTATAACAGGTCTTTGCACAGAACTTTGCGGTCCTCCAGTTCTGGCCCCTTGTGCATCATAGATTTCCTCGGCCTCACCATTGACAGCCATGACTTCAGCTGTCATGGGCACTAAGTTCTGGAATTACCTCCCTACTCCTCTCTGCTTCTCTACCTCTCTGTCCTTCCAAATGCTCTTTAAAACCTACCTCTTTGAACAAGCTTTTGGTCACTTGTCCTAATATGTGGCTCGGAGTCAAATTTTGCCTGATAATGCTTTTGTGAAGCCGCTTGGGATGTTTAACCACATTGGATGGGCTATATAAATGTGAGTTCTTGTTGTAATTTACAAAGAAATTTTTTTCCCAATCTGGAAGATTTTTCACTCTGGTTACCAAAGAGAAATGCTGAGACTTGTAAAGAAAAAATTAACTTCAAAAATGGATGTGCGACATCAGATATGCATTACTTTTTGCAGCCATTTTCTAATTTTCCTTTACATGTGATTCCCCTAAGTGTGGGAAAGGCCGGCAGATGAATGGTCTCTGGGTTTCTGCCAATACCAGTCTGAGAGGAGTTACAGAAGAGCAGTGCACAGTCATTCTCACTCACTGCTATTGGAAGCACCTAGCTTTTCTGTGACAGACTTACTACAATTGGTAATTCACTGTTCAAATGATCTGGACACAGCAGTCAGTTCCTGCCAATCTGTAGAAGCTCGCTGCTTCCTCCTTGAATGAAGGTCCAACCAGTTTTCATCACTGACCACCTTTCTCCATCTGGCCAAACTTGTTCTCTCATTGAACAACTTCAGACCAGGTAAGGATGGCAGATTTCTTCCCTTAAAGGATATTGGTGAACCAGATGGGTTTTTACAACAATCGGCAATGGTTTCATGATTATCATTAGACTTTTAATTCCAGATTTTTATTGAATTCAAATTTCACCATCTGCAGTGGTGGGATTCAAACCTGGGTCCCCAGAGCATTACCCTGAGTGTCTCTGGAATACCAGTCCAGTGACAATATCACTATGCCTCTGACTCAGACCTCACAGATGCCTCTTCCCCAGCAGTCCTCTGAGTGCCAGGGAGCTCGTCTGAACCTGCCTCCTGCTGCAGACATGTGTCTGTGCAGTGACCACCAGATTGTGAACCAGAGCCTGCTCTAGATCTAGGTACCATTGAGGTGGTGTGTCTCTGCGCTGGTGGAGGGTATGGGTAAACGCTGTGATGGGCCTTTCAGGCTGCTTATTTCCAGCTCTTCAATGGAGGAGGTGTCCTTTTGGCTGGAGGTGAGGACCTGGATGGAGCTGAGGGACTGGCTGGCTGAGGGTATCGTTCACTTGACAGAGCTCCCTGTGAACCAAAGTACAGATAATATACTATTCATGGTAGCAGAGTCAAAAGCAGGAGAGGGAGCACTCACATTTGTGTTGAGAGAGGGAGGATGTGGTGCAGGATACTCACGAGGGTGTTTGCTGCCGACCCCACTATCACCACAGGCATGGTCCATGTCCTCACCAGCTAGCGTGATGGCACGCTCCTCAAAGTGAGTAAGGAGCCTAATGTGGGTCACTCCATCCCCAGTCTGTGACATCTCCTTGCTGTTGTGAGCAGGCTTTTCCTGCATGAAAACAGATGGAGAGTGTGAGCAAGACCCATGGCTCTGCATGGAATGTTTGTGTGGTGAGTGGAGCCATGGACGGGATGAGGATGCGAGCCCGAGAGGATATGAGCCTGATGGAGATGTGAGGGTGTGTGTGAGAGTTAGTGGTGTTGTCCCTTGAGGTGTGAGATCCCTGTGGATGTGTGATGGGTTTGTGAGTGTGCGAGTCGAGAGTGATGAGAAGAGTGACTTACCTTGGTGAAGCAGATGAGACCATTTGTCCTCTTGTGGCACTGGGCGGTCATCCTATTTTATAGGGCATTGGAACTGACCACCGCTGCCACTGGTCCCATGTTGGATTAGTGATGCTGCTGCCCATCCTGCGGCCAGAGCTGAGGTAGAGGATATCACAGTGGCCCTCCACTCCATCCAAAAGGCACTTGAGAGACACGTCATTAAACCGGGGGAGCTCCAGTCTTCTTGCCTTTCAGGGCCATGAGTTCTTTGCAGCAATCGTGGTCTGGAGGCAATGAGAGATGTGCACACAGCTGCACTTTAAATATGGTGCACGGCGTGATGAGGCAGTGAGGTGATGGCATGGCGGGCAAATGAGAACCTGTCCGCCATCGAAACGGCATGTTTCCCGGGAATGCGGTGGGATTGGGATGATATGGCGTCAGAAGCCGCCATTGCAGCCGGTGGGTAAAATGTCATTTCTCCTGCTCACTACTTCACTTAGTGCAAATCTGGGATGATTCTGCCCCGAGTATGACACCAAACCATAAGAAGATATTAGGCCAGATGACCAAAAGTTTGGTCAAAGAAGTAGGTTTTAAGGAATGTCTTAAAGGTGGAAAGCACGGTAGAGAAAGGAGTTGGGCACCTGACTCACATTGAGCCCAAAACATTCAGATAGCCAAGGGGGAAGTGAAAAGATGCATAGTTCACCTACATTGTTGTAACCCTTCATTATTTTAAAAATACCTCTTTTTATAAAGCTTCCCAATGGAACTGAACAGTGTCAACCACCTGTGAATATGAATAGCAGGTTTGATCACAGTTCAAATATTCACATCCTAATTTGACTTCAAAACTGAGAAGCAGAAGTCTATGAAATAAATCATGGCAAAGTATACTTACATCGTTAATGCAACACAGTTTTGTTTACAGAAGTTGAAATGCTGCAAATAAGTTGTTCATATAGTTATTTTGTATTCTAAAGATTCTAAAAGCAGCTAAATGTAATGTATTTCTATGAAAACTGTACTTTGAATTATGTTTGTTATCAGTTAGACGCTGTGGGAAGCTCACTCCACCAGATAATGGCTCCATGAGATGCTCCAGTGATGGGGATAACTATGGGGCAACCTGTGAATTTTCTTGCATGGGTGGCTATGAACTGCGAGGAAGCAAAGCAAGCGTTTGTCAGTACAACAGTATCTGGTCAGTGCCTGTACCAGTCTGTGCACGTAAGTGTGTTTGAGAGATGCATTTTACATTATTAAAGTTCTTGTAGGAATCAACATTGTAACTGGGGTGGGGTGTGTGTGTGTGTACTTTTACCTGTCTAGAACAATAATAAGAACAATACATTACACTGCTAAGCAATCTTAAGATGCTATGTGCTTATAAACTTTTCATTAAACTTGGCCACGTTCCAACCTTCAGAGCTCCTTCACCAAACAATCATTAAAATGAGACTGATCTTTGAGCCTGTATTTACTAAATAATATTTATCCTTTAACAAGAAGAGAAGTATCTCCATTTGATTGACAGTTGATCCAAACATTTGTTTCAATTATGTCGTAGCTTTAAAGGAATATATACTGTGCATTAGAAGCCAAATAAAACATTGAACGCAGTGCATAGCATAATGCTTCTGCACTTATAAAATAACACAACCTCTTAATTATGTGAGCAATACTAGAGCTGATCCATTAGCAATATATTAAAATCTGTCCGCAATGCTCTGGTACCACACTGTGATGACATCACAATTTTAATTGATTAAAATAAGTAGTCAAGTCACAGTTCTATCTATGCAGACTCAAAATGAATTTTCATATTCTTCCAGCTGTAATTTTTCTCAAAAACTAGAAACTGTTCAAAATGTTCAAACTATGGCTTTGCAGGTAATGGCAGATAAGCATACAAAACAGAAGAACAACTTGCTTTGAATTAATGACTTGTGTTGCCATGGGCTATCACAAAGCAGTCCACAGCCAATGAATTATTTTTGAAGTGTCCTCAGTCTATTTCAGTAGAATGAGAGCCAGTTTATGAACAAGCAGGCCTTGCAAATGAAATAACTTGTTCATCTATTTTTTGGTGGTATAGGCCAGGGCAGCATATGATTAAAATTAATGATTAAATTTTATTTTTAAAAATCAACCTTTGGGTTATTTTTATTAGGATTTGGAAGGTTAGAAGCCTGGGCATGCAGTTGATACTTTCCCTGCAGTTATGATTCTGTGCCTCTCTTTTCCTGGACGTGTGCAGACTGTAGAATTTCACAACATGCACCAGGATAAAAAGAAAGACCTTGCATTTGTATTTCCTTAGAGATGTCTCTCCTTATGCTGCAACAGGATTTCTGAGGTTTAATAATGCTTCACATATTCAGTTGCTTTATTCAGGTGAACTTTCACAAACTATTATAGTGCTAATGGGCTGGATTTTACAGCCCTCTGCAGGTGTGTTTGAAGGCAGGGTGGGGCTCATAAAATGGATCACATGGCCTGCCTGCTGCATTCCTGCCCGCCCCCTGACCTTTCTCCCATTTTTACGGGGGAGGTGGAGGTATCAGGTGCCCGCTTGCCCTTGAGCCTATTGAGGCCCTTAAGTGGCCAATTGATGGCCACTTAAGTGCCTCATCCTGTGCCTGCTGGTATTTTACCAGCTGAAGGTGGAGACCAAGCAGGTAGCTCAGCAGCTTTTACTGGGTGAGCTGGTGTCAGGCAAGAAGCGGGGTGGACCTCCTTTGGCATCCCCCCAACAAGGTCATACCCCGCCCTTTAACCCTGCCCTTGCCCCCGCCTCCGCCCCTCAAACCCAGTGCCCCGCCTCCCTTACTCCACTGACTGGGACCTGCCAGTCAGCTCCCCCGATACCCCAGGCTTGCCTTCAGTCTGGCTTCCTTAAGCTCCTCTACTTCAGGTTATGGGTGTAGTCCCAGCAATGGCCACAGCTTGAACCTGGCGCTGCTGGGACTACAGAGCTGCCGGTCAATCGGATTGGCTGGCAGCTGTTTAAGGTGGGGCTTCTTTTCCAGGTGAGGGTGGAAATCTCGCCCCGAGCCAATTAACATCCCTTCAAGCATAAAATGGCTATGGTGCAGCCGGCTTTTTTGTGGGTGGGCTCTCAACTGACTTTTTAGTTGGGGGATTGGGTTGAGGAACGTAGCGTCCTATAAAATCCAGCTCAATGTTTACTTCAAAGAGAGGAAGGGAATAGGCTTAAAAGCTTAGGTGAAATTCCAGATTTATACTTTGAGCAAATTTTATCATTTTAACTTCAAAGTTCTCACATAATTGCTTTGTATGATGGGTTGTGAATATATCAAGGTTCCTTTTGCTAAAATAGCTGGATGTTTATATGCTGTGAATGATCCTCGAAAATAATTAAATTATTTTAAGGCAACTGAAAAACTCCAGTGTCCCTTGTGGAGATCTCCTGTTGGAGAATTGCGCATGTTACACCCCTATTCAAAAAAGGATGTAATGATAAGCCCGGCAACTACAGGTCAGTCAGTTTAATCTCGGTGGTGGAGAAGCTTCTAGAAACAATAGTTTGGGACCAAATTAATAGTCACTTTTCAAATGTCGATTAATTAAGGAAAACCAGCATGGGTTTGTTAAGGGTAAATTTTGTTTAACTAACTTGCTGTTGATGTGGTAGACATGAATTTTCAAAAGACGTTTGATAAGGTGTCGTGCAACAGACTTGTGAGCAAAATTAGAGCTCATGGGAAAAAAAGGGACAGTAGCAACATGGATACAAAATTGGTGAAGTGACAGGAATACAAGGAATGGTGGTAAACAGTTGTCTTTTAGTCTGGGGGAAGGTTTATAGTGGAATTCCCCAGTGCTTGGTATTAGGATTCCTGCTTTTCCTGATGCATATTAGTGACCTTGACCTTGGTGTAAGGGCACAATTTCAAAATTTGCAAATGATACAAAACTTGCAAGTATGGTGAACCACGAGGAGGATAGTATAGAGCTTCAAAAGGACACAGACAGATTGATGGAATGGGTGCAAAAGTGCAGATGAAATTTAATGCAGAGAAGAGTGAAGTGATTCATTTTGGTAGGAAGAACTGGGACCGGGATTGGCACTAGCTGAATTGCTCATTCAGAGAGCTGGTGCAGACACAACAGGCTGAATGGCCTCTTTCTGTGCTGCAACAATTCTGTGAAAGCAGAGAGAAAATAAAAAATAAAGGTTACAATTCTAAAGGGGGTGCAAGAGCAGAGGGTCCTGGGTATATACATGCGTAAATCATTGAAGGTGGCAGGACAGATTGAGAGGGCGGTTAATAAAGCATACGGCACCTGGCCCGTTATCAATAGGGGCATGGAGCAGAAAAACAAGGAAGTTATGTTAAACCTGTATAAAACACTGTTTTGGTCTCAACTGGAATATTGTGTCCAGTTCTGGGTACCATAATTTAGGAAGGATATGGAAGCATTAGAGAGGGGTGCAGAAAAGATTCCCGAGAATTGACATGACGAGCCGGATGGCTTCCTTCTGTGCTGCAACCGTGCTATATTTCATTGCAAATTCTTTTTCCACCAGTGCTTCCCCCGCACTACATTCTGCCAAATTCTGAAAATCCTGCATTTACCTGCCTAATGCTGTCAAATGGCATCACTGCCTCCTGCTCCAAGCTGCTACAGCTCATCCTCTCCTGAGATACCAAACCACAAGATTCCCAAACACTGCAGAGCCTCAGCCTCACCTGTTTAGCAATCAAGACTACCCCAGAAATTCAAATCTCGATTCTGCAATACTGGCAAACTCCAGGAGTTCTCTCCCAAATGTCAACAAAGCTAAGCTAAGGAACTTTCCTCCTGCACTGCTAAATCTCAGAACATTTCGCCCTGCTACTCAACAATAGCAATGGCAACAACTTGCATTTTTATAAAGTCTCTGATGGAGAAAAGGGCTTCCTTTCCAAAGGACTTCATAGCATTGAGATCAAAAGAATGGATGCTGTGCCAATGATGAGGAGATTAGGAGGGGAGATGAAAATTTAGTCAAAGAGGCATGGTTTAAGGAAGATTTTAAAGGAGGAAAGTGAAGTAGCAGGTGGGAGGCTTTAGGGAGGGAATTCCAGAGCATATCAGCTGGAGTGGCTGAATGCACTCTAAAAGATGAGTGAAGCAGTGCAGAATCAGCGGCCACAGGAAGCAAGCAGAAAGCTGCAATACAGTGATCATTCAGTAGCTTTGGAGCAGAATCCAAAGCAGGGTAGGATTGTTAAACATGAATAAGCAATAAGCATGATTAGATCAGAGCTAGCTCAGTATAGTGAAGTGGAGGTGCATAGATTGAGGCCTTAGAGGAGGCCACGGGGAAAATGGAGGCAGTCCAACAGAAAACAGTCTCAGTACAAAACAGAGGCCCAGCTGGAGGTGAAAGTGTAGCAGACAGTACAGCAGAGATATAAACTTAAGCCCAGGAGAACATGAATTTTTTGCCCAGGACTGAACAGCAAAGTACAGTAGCACAGTATAAGTTGAGAAGCCAATGATGCATGAAAGCAATTCAGTAACAGCAGGTGGGCAAGCTGTGGAATTAATGTTTTGGCTACACCCCTTTGTAAAAACACTCAATGTTAATTCTTCTGGCCTTTCCACAAATGCTGCTTTACCTTCTGAGGTTGTCTAGCATTTTCAATTTTTGTTTGAATTCCTGTATCTGATTCTGTTACTTTGAATGGAAGAGATTTAGTGGCAGGCAGAGTTATAGCCTCTTAGACTTTCACGTCATCCAGAAGAACAGCACATTCTTGATGGCAGAAGCATGCACAATATCAAATATGAATGAAGTTCCAGCCGTTGAAAAGAGCATTATAAAAACAGACAAAAGAACAGGCTAGTGAATGGGCAGCGCGCTTTGTGCAAGTCGCTTATAGGTTGAACACATAAATTGAGCCGAAATGTAGTCATTATTCAAAGCAACTAGGGGTCTTAAGCTGTGACAGGAAGTAGGGTGAAGGGCAAAGGTTGGGGCAATGGATGGAGATGGAAAGGAGTGGGAACTACCTTCAATCTAGAACCAGCCCACACCATTCTTTGCTCCTGAATATTCCTACCCTCACTGCTACTGCTGCTAAATGCTAAGTACCTATCTCTATGATACTTGGGCTGGATTTTACACTCTCCTGCCAGCAGGTCTGAAGACAGTGGGGAGCATGTAAAATCCAGCCTTTCCCCTACCCATCCACACTGACCTGTTTGAAATTCTCTGGGGGGTAGCGGGAGAGCCATCAAGCAGCCTGCCCGCCCTTGTGCCTATTAAGGCTCTTGAGTGGCTACTCATTTCACCTCCGCTGATATTTACCCATAGGGGGCATGGGTGGGTGGACAGTGGGCAGGAGTCCTTCTTTTCAGGACCCCTTGGCTCATTAGAGGCATCAATCTAAAGGTGATCCCGCCTTTAACCCTCCCCCCAGCCACTTGAACCTGGTCCCCCACCTCCCTCAACAAGACCTCTGACCCTGGACTTAGCTACAATCCTCAGTATAGTGGGACTGCCTGTAGTCCCAGCGGTGGCCACAACTCCTGGGGCTGGCGCAACTGAGGCTATAAAGCTGCCAACCATCTGATTGGCTGGGAGCTCTCTAAGGCAGGATTTCCTCCTGAGCCAGGGGCAGAAGTCTCTCCTTAAAGTGGTTAACATTGCTTCAAGTGCTATTATTTGCTGCAGGGCAGCCTTGGGTTTGGGGCCGGGAGCTCCCCCCCCACCACCAACATTACTATTACCGTAAAGTAGACCCTTGATAACAAATGCTTGATATTTATTTACTATATTGTGCCTTATAAAATACTGATACACAAACCCATGTAACAGGTGGGTTGTTTTTGTAGTTCACCTTCAAATCTTATGCATGGTTCCTCTTGACATTTTAGCCATGAACATTAATGTGGGTGTTACTACGGCAACAGCACTTTTGGAACAGTTCTATGAGAAGCGTCGATTGCTGATCATATCTACTCCTTCTGGTGCCAATCACTACTACAGATTTCAGCTCGGGATAATTCAGGTAATGTTCTCCTAAAACCAGCAATATCAGAACTACCAGCAATTACAGTGACTAAGAACATCACAAAAGTATGACCGCTGTTTGGAGGAATTTTTCGGTTCAATTTATGTATTGTTAACATGTTAGTATGTTTCTCCCTTTTTACCCATCCCCTAATGCCACATACCATGTTTCCAGCTTTCAACTAATGCTGTCCTGTAAGCAGCCATTGAGCATTTTGAGTGTATCCCTCAACTCCACTGTGCAGGCTGACATCAGGAGCTCACTGTCTTGCCAACTGCAGGCCTGGATCTTTGTCCCATCATTTGGAGACACTGTTGCGAGACACTGTTACTGTTCTTCTGTGTACTATCCATCATCAACAACGGGCTTTCAAAATTTGACATTGATTTGACCAATGTATTCAATTGTTTGCTTGAAAATTCCACATCAGCATTCTTAAACTTGTGTAAATACAAATGTTTGGCATACAAGCAAAGATTTTATTACTTTGTTAACATGCTACTTCACCTTCCCCCTCATGTCACAATTTTGTTCTTGTGAAATTGATTAGCTCCATTGAGAAGAGAAAGTAAATCTCCTTTAAGCAGAGCCCTCCATGTTTATGGCACTTTTGTTATCTTTGTGCATTACAGTACCGCAGATGCCGCAAGGAATACTTGAGTCAGTAGACTTTCATTGACAATAAATTCTTATTGCAATATTGAATGATATTAAATGTGCAAACGCATTCAGAGTGTGTGTCAGTAATCATTAGGTACAAGACTCAGACACTGGGCTCAATTTCCCCCTCAGTGCACCAAATGCGCCTGTGGGCATGAAAAACAGCGTTTTAGCCAATGGCTGCAATGGCAGGTTTTCATGCCGTATCGTCTGCTTCCCCCCGCGTTAATTATGCACACACAGGAAACACGCCAGATCATGGGCGGGTGGCCTCTGATTCGTTCGCCCCACCGTGAGCAAACCGCTTCCACACTCCAGGCACCACATTTAAAAAGCACCCGTGCACAGTTTTCTTAACGTCTGCAGCCCAGGACTGCTCCGCAGAAGACATGACTCCCAAAGGGAAGAAGCGCGCTGCTCTGAAATTCAGTGATGCCTTACTGGAACGCCTGCTGGACACAGTTGAGGCCCGCCGCGATGTCCTCCACCCCCGTGATGGCTGGAGAAGGTCCACCAACCTCACCAGTCTGGCTTGGGAGGTGGTGGCAGCGGTGGTCAGTGCCAATGCAGCACAGAAGCGATCAGCCACCCAGTGCAAAAAGAGAATGAATGATCTCATCCACACCGCCAGGGTAAGTCAACCATCTCATCATTCTCAACTCACACAACTCACAAGCCTATCAGACATTCACAGGGATCTCACACACTAACAGCTCAAGGGACATTACCATTCACTCCCTCATACATACCTTCATATCTCCATCTGGGCTCATCTCCTCTGGAGCTTGTGTCTTCATCCCATCCATTGCTCCACTCACCACCCACACGTGCCAGACATCCTTATCGTCTGCCCTGGCATGTGCCCTGCTCACTCTCTGCATCTGTCTTTATGCAAGGCATGATTGTACACAATCGGAGGGAGAGGTCCGAGACCAGGGGTGAAATGCCAGAACTCAAGGTTCTCACTGCCTTCAAGAACAGTGGCAGTGAGCTGGCTGGAGAGGATGTGGACCATGCGTGTGGTGACGGTGAGATCAGTAGCAAACACCCACGTGAGGACCTTGCACCAGCTCATCCCTCAGACAGCGATACTGTGAGTGCATTGTCCTGTTTTACGGCTGTCTGCCATGCACTAATGATCTCTACTTTCTTTTGTAGGCACCTCTGCCAAGCACCCAAGGCCCTCAACCAGCCAGGCCCTGAGTTTGAGCCCCAATAACACTTCAGATGAGGAACCTGAGGACAGCACTGTTCAAGACCAGTCACAGCGCTTACCGATACCCTCCACCAGCACAGAGACACACACCTCGGTGGGTCCTAGTTCTAGAGCAGCCCCTGGGTCACAACCTGGTGAGCACAGCACACAATTGAGACCACAGCAGGTGGAGGCAGGGACATCCGAGGTCACCGGCACTCAGAGGATCATTGGAGGCCCGGAATCTGCAGAGCACGAGTCAGATGACGAGCCTTCGGACTCAGTCCTAAATCAGTTGGTGAAGCTGCAGTGACAGACATGGGAATATCAGGATAGGATGTCAGCTCCATTCCTCAGATTGCATCAGGTTATGGAGGAGTCTGTCTGCCTTCAGTCTGAGGTGATAGCACCTGCATGCCAACGCACCGAGGTCAATTCTGGTAGAATGGCAGACAGCATCGAGATCTTGGTCCAGGACATCATGGCCGAGCGCCATGCATCCTCTATGGAGAGAGTGGCGACTCTCGTGGAGAGGCTCCTCCAGGAAACCAATCAGGGCTTCCTGGGGATGCACTCTGACCAGCAAACCCTCACATCAGCATTGACCTCAGCTGGTCTTTGCCAATGTGGGAGATGGTCTGGGCACCAAGTTTCCTAGCTTGGTGCCCATCCATCCATGGTGAGCAGGAAGGGCCGAAGCGACCTCACGCCGGCGCAGCAGCTGCCTATCATCTCTGTGGGCACCTCTCAGGGCGCTCCGGATGAGGGCGGCAGCTCCTCTGCCAGTGACCGTTGCATCTGGTGAGGCTGCAACGACTGGGGAGATGCCGGCTGTGGAACTGGCAGCTCCCTCCCAGGCGGGGCCAGGCACCAATATTTGACAGAGCAGACTCGTGACCCCTCTTATCCTGCCCGTGGATGAGGTTTATACAAATGTGTCCTACCCGCCTGCCCGTTGCACCCATGCGCCGATCCGAAGATCACACAGGCGCCAAAAAATCGCCATCGATTGTCACCTCAAGGGCCTTAAGTGGCCAGTTAATTAATGGCGGGCGCACATCGGAGATCAACGCACGCCTGCCCAACGAAATATCGCGATAGCACGCGGTGATGTTGGGATGCTCGCCCATCGTCACCGCGTGTCATTTTACGTGTGGATGTGTGGGGCCCGCCCCTGCACGCCAACAGGAAAATTGTGCCCATGAGTTCAAATACAGCTCTAAGTTTTAACTAGAAAGTGAATAGTGTGGGATGTATTTTGTCAACGTGATCTGTTAGTGAGCTTGTTGTTTCTAGAGCAGTAACTTTTGAGGCCAGGGGAAGAAAGCGTTGCCATCGCTGGTCTTGACAAAGAATTCTGCTTGCTGAAAATAAATTCTGGTTTATGTCTGTTCTTGGCAGGTACTGCTCATTCTTGCCAACCAAACTTGTACTGTACCACTGATGAGCAGTAGTTATCTCTCCATCTAATGCTAGAAGGACACTTAAAGGTTTGCTGTGACCAAAGGTGATAAGAGGGAGGCATATAATGGAGAAAACTAGCACATACTATAAGACAGTCAGTTCAGTGTGTTGGGTTGCATTGGCAGGACAAGAGGTCAATGAGCAGGAAGCAAAATACATGGAAAAGTAATGAGGAGGTACATGACAATATTTGTATTTTTTTCAGTGGTTTTTCCCCACATTTGGTTTTCAGAAATCAGACATTACAATCAAATATTGCAAGTAGAAACAAGTAAACCAGCAACATTTAACAATTAATGGTCTAGTATGAACACTTTTTAATTTAAATTTTAACTTTTGTTTTAGCCAAAAGAGAAAAAAAAGTCCTTTTTTTTTAATACTGATGTAGTACTGGCGTATAAGCTCATTTGGTATTTACGGAAGGATACATTGCTATAGTGCAGTGATTCAACACACTTCAAGTCTGAGGCAGAGATGGGGTTAGATTGAGCATGTGGACTCTTCAACCCCTTCCAGGTAAATGGGTCACTCTTTAGTGTAAATCATCTAAAAGGGTATGTTATGGGGTTTAAGAGACAAAGGGAACCTTCTGTATAGATTTCCAGGGGAATTCTTTCTTGGTTCTGGATGGACCCTTGCATCATTACAGTGTTGGACTTTGAAACGTGAATTTTGATTTTAATTTATAGAATGTAGGACCATTGACGAGGCCGGCATTTATTGTCCATCCCTAATTGTCCTTGAGAGGGTGATGGCGAGCTGCCTTCTTGAACCGTGTAGTCCACGTGGTGTAGGTACACCCACAGTGCTGTGAGGAAGGGAATTCCTAGGGTTTTAATTCTGGGCTAGGAGTCATGTGAGCAGAGGTTAAGACAGATGTCAAACTATCTGGACATAAACACAGTGAGACCTGGGAGATTTTCACTGGCAGGTGCCAGCTGTATAGTTTCCCATCCAAATAGGGAAGTTGAGCAGAAGTGGGAATCTGCCTGTGGGAACCCAAAGGAACAACCTCCTGCACTCATGGTTGGCAGAGGAGTTAGGAGGGCTTCTTAGTCAGGAGAAGAGAAGCTTGGGTCGGGAGAGTCCCAAGTTTCCTTGTGGGACTTGGATAAGCATGTTATGCTGCTCCTTGTCCACAAGGAAACTAAAAGAAACAATATCCATTTACCTTTTTGGTGGCCTGTACTCCTCTTGGTGATAGGTTGGCCAAGTTGGAAACCACAATGTCTTCCCCACACAGGTCTTTGCCCTGATGACATAATTGGAGCCAGAACTGTATATTTAATGAGTACTCCACCTACCCATCTGACAGGTCTCCCTCTTTCCTCTTCAGAAGACCAGTTTAGGATTGCAAGCCACAGGATGGCAGCAGCGTTAGTGTGACCAAGCTGCATTAGCCATTTTAACTGCCTGCCCACCTGGTTCTTGCTGGGTTGCAATTAGTCAGGACATCACATGATCAAGCCTCCAGGAATACCTCCAAGAATTGGCAACCCCATTCCACCAGTACATCAGATACTGATGAGCTGCTAACAGGCCCCTACCCACACGCCAGTTATTCAAATATTAGCAGTTGCAGTACACAGAAGGAGGGTTCCTAGACAGTGGACTGCAGGACATTAATCCCTGCAACTAAAGCAAAGTACTGTTTTGCAGACACTGGAATCTGAAATAAAAACAGAAAATTTTGGTCAAGCAGCATCTGTGGAGAGAAACAGAGTTAATCACCCAGATTTTTGTGGAGTCAGGCCAAGTTGGAAGGGCATTAAAAATGGTGTGAGGGACCCGATTCCAGGATTCCTTCACTCATTTCCATTTTTGTCACTGAGAGATAAGGGTGTGGATAAAGAGCCCACATGCAGCACTCCGATCTTTGCTGGCATCATTGCAGGAGTGAGCATTTCAAGCCCCCCACAGTTTTGATGTAGTCGGGCCCATTTTGTTAGGAGATGTGGCTCATGGTGAACCATGAGGGAACCCTATTCTTGAGTCGGAAAACAAGAAAATTAGGCATTTGACATTCCCTTTGAAAAATGTTGCCTGTCTTACCTTCTCATAAAGCTGTCAATCAATCAATCAATTACAGGCAGTGAAAGTCCCGTTGGAAGAAATCTTCAATCCACTTCACACCTCTTAATCGTTCTAAATAAACACACAGACATTGAAAAAAGTTCTTGGAAGAAATATCAGATTATTACAAGGTAATAAAGATATCAATCACACAAGGATAGCACTCCTCTTCAAGCTGTGTAAAAAGACTCCTGCTGAGCTCAGTCTATTAGCCATTCTTGGAGCTCAGACTAAACATTCATAATGAGGCCCTCTGACAACTGTATCAGCAAAAGCAGGTAAAGCATTTGGCCAAACATCTGTTTTTCCAGATTGCTCATAATGAGGGAGCATGGGAAATATGAGGGAACATGAAACGGACATGGGAGAAATGAGGAGGCATGGAGGGTTCAAATGGTGTAAGGGGGATGGGGGTTAAGCAGTGAATGGGGTAAGGTGTAGGGGCTAGAAGGCCTAACAGTCATGAATACAAATGGGCCAGTTTCTCCGTAAATGGAGGCGAGCCTTCCAGCCTACCAGGCTCAGCATCCGCCTGCCTCCATTGCCACCTCGCTAGCCTCCATAGGTGGAAGCTTAGTCTGTACCCCCTTCATGCCTTGCCGACATGAAAATAAGGCGGGCAGGCTCCTCCAAAATGGAGAAGGGCTTGTGGAGTTGGGAAAATTCCCAACTCCCTATTCCAGTCTCCTTGGACAAAATCCAGTCCAATGTTTTGTTGGGGGAGAGATCAAGTGCACTCATCAGGACTGATTCGCAAGAATACCAAATCTCAAAGGGAACATGGATTTATACTGCATGGGAGGGCGGAAAATGAAATGGAAGGATATCCCTTTCTCCATGGAAAAGGACCCTGGGATGGTAATGAACTAAAAAAACCAATAAACAGTAAATGAATTGAAATCACATGGTGGTGGCAGGGCTGCAGAATTAGGCACAATTCCTGGTGAGGGTGAAGAAAGGAAGGAACACTGCAGGTGATCCTGCTAATCCTGGGATAGTTAACTCAATAGTCATTTTGAAGATATAAACACCTGTAAATAAAGGGTAACTGATGAAAGTCCCTAAGGTGTCCCTAATTTACAGCCTTCTCTGTACTATAATCTGGACCAGCTAGGAGCTGCTGTTATATTTTTAACATTTATGCATCAACCATGATAATGTTTCACTTAGGAATGTTTTATAAGACAATTGACCTTTGAAATGAATAAATAACTTGAAACTGTTGCATTTTACATCAAAATATATTTGGTCTCGGGATGTGGGTGAAGCTGGAAATACCACAACATTTGCCTTCCTAATCACTTGATGTACTTGCACACTAACTTTTTTGTGAATCGTGAACCAGGATACTCGGATTCCTCTGACGCATCGAATTCTGCGATCTCTCTCCATTTAAATAGTACATTGCTTTTTTATTTTTCCTGCCCAAGTGGACAAGTTCACATTTCCCCATATTAAACTCCATCTGCCAAATTTCTGCCTATTCACTTAACCTGTCTCTAACCCTTTGCAGGCTCTCTACCTCCTCCTGACAACTTACTTTCCTTGTTACCCTGAGAGGGTGGCAGTAGATTGCTCTCTTGAAAAAATGAACTTGTGAGCATAAACATATTAGAATTTCAAGATGAATTTTGAGTTGTATATATTGAAACATACTTCATATGATTCTTTGCAGCAAGCTATATGTGGCTTTGACTTGAGACATGTGACAGTCATAGAACTAGTTGGTGTTTACCCCGTGCTAGTAGGGAGAATAAGAGAAAGATTCTTGTCACCGTTACTTGTTTTGCAGCTGAGGTAAGACACAATTGCAAAGTTGTTTCTGTACTTTTTGAATAAAGTTGTGTGCCAAGTTTAAAATAGTTGCCTAATCTGAAGAACGCTTGAAATATATGATGCTGCTCTTGCAAACTTTAAACAACACAGCGACTTGATGTTTAAGAAATGCCACAAGTTAAGGAAGGGCAAGAAAAAAATTCAGGCTTTATTCTTGGACAGTTATATAAATATAATGCTTTTTCTATTAAGACCATAAAGAAGTAGGAGCAGAGGTAGGCCATTTGGCCCATCGAGTCTGCTCTGCTATTCAATGAGATCATGGCTGATCTGATAATCCTCAACCATGTTTCAATAAGGTCGCCTCTCATTCTTCTAAAATCCAATGAGTACAAGCTCAACCAACTCAACCTCCCCTCATAAGAAAATCCCTCCATACCAGGGATCAACCTACTGAACCTTCTCTGGACTGCCTTCAACGCCACTATATCTTTCTTTAGATAAGGGGACCAAAACTCAGGCTACCCTAGGTGTGGTCTAATTAGTGCCTTGTATAGTTTTAGCAACACTTCCCTATTTTTATACTCCATTCTCTTTGAAATAAAGGTCAACATTCCATTTGGTTCCCCATTACCTACTGAACTTTCTGGGATTCATGCACGAGGACCCCCAAATCCTTCTGTGATGCAGCTTTCTACAGTCTTTCTCCATTTAAATAATATTCAGCTCCTCTATTCTTGCTGCCAAAGTGCATAAACTCACATTTTCCCACATTATATTCCACCTGCCAAGTTTTTGCCCACTTACTTAACCTGTCTATATCTCTCTGTAGACTCTTTGTGTCATCCCCACCACTTGCCTTCCCACCTATTTTTGCGTCACCCTCAAACTTGGCGATAGTATATTCACTTCCCTTATCCAATTTATTAATATACATTGTAAATAATTGTGGCCCTAGCACCGATCCCTGTGGCACTCCACTAATAGGTTGCCATCCTGAAAATACCCCCCTTATCCTAACTCTCTGTCTTTTATTAGTTAGCCAATCCTCTATCCATGCTAATATACTACCCCCAACACCATGGACTCTTATTGGAAATCCAAATATATTACATCTACTGGTTTCTCCTTATCTACCATGCTTGTTACCCCCTCAAAGAATTCTAATAAATTTGTCAGGCATGATTTCCCCTTCATGAAGCCATGCTGAGTCTTCTTGAGTGTATTATGCATTTCTAAATGCTCTGCTATGACATCCTTTACAATAGACTCTAACATTTTCCCAAAACGGATGTTAAGCTAACTGGCCTATAGTTACCTGTTTTTTTTTGTCTCCCTCCCTTTTTGAATAAGGGCGTTACATTGGCAGTTTTCCAATCCTCCAGGATTTCTCCAGAATCTAAGGATTCTTGGAAGATTATTACCATTGCATCCACTATCTGTGCAGCTACTTCCTTTAATATCCTAGGATGCAACCCATCAGGCCCAGGGGACTTAACGGTCTTTAGCCCCATTAGTTTCCCTAGTACTTTTTTCTCTAGTGATAGTTATTGTATTTATTTCCTCCCTCACTTTTGTCACCTAATTATTTAGTATTTTTGGAATGCTATTAGTGTCTCTACTGTGAAGACTGATGCAAAGTGTTTATTCAACCCCTCTGCCATTTCCTGGTTCCCCATTATTATTTCCCCAGCCTAATTCTCTGAGGGGCCTATGTTCACTTTGGCCTCTCGCTTCCTTTTTTATATATTTAAAGAAGCTCTTCCTCTCCGTTTTTATGTTACTTGCTAGTTTACCCTCAAAGTTTATTTTCTCCCTCTTTATTATCTTTTTGGTCATCTTTTGTTGGTTTTTAAAACATTCCCAATCCTCCGGTTTACCACTAATCTTTGCCATGTTGTATGTTTTTTCTTTCAATTTAATACTATCCTAACTTGCTTGGTTAATCGTGGTTGGTATACCCCTTCCTCGAATCCATCTTCCTCACTGGGATATATGTTTGTTGTGAGTCGTGAACAATTTTCATAAACGTCTTCCGTTGTTTATTAACTGTCTTTTCTGCTAAACTCCTTTCCCAGTCCGCTCCAGCCAACTCTGCCCTCATTCCTTTGTAATTACCCTTATTTAAATTTAGCACAGTTGTTTCTGACCCAAGTTTCTCACTCTCAAACTAAATGCTAAATTGTACCATGTTATGGTCACTGTTTCCTAGGGGATCTTTTACCCTGAGATCATTTATTAAACCTGCCTCATTACATATTATCAGAACCAAAATAGCCTGATCCCTGGTTGGATCCACAATATATTGTTCTAGGAAACTGTCCTGAATACACTCTATGAATTCTTACTTGTGGCTACCTCTGCCAATTTAATTTTCTCAATCTACATGAAGATTAAAATGACCATGATTAATGTACTGCCTTTTTTACATGCCCTCATTATCTCCTGATTTATTCTCTGTCCTACAGTATAGCCACTGTTAGGGAGCCAATAGACTACTCCCACCAGTGTCGTCTTCCCCTTGTTATTTCTTACCTCTACCCATATGAATTCCACATCTTCCGATCCAAGATAATTTCTTGCTATCGTAGTTATTCCATCTCGTACTAATAAAGCTATCCCACCACCCTTTCCTTCCTGCCTGTCCTTTCAAAAAGTCATATACACCTGAATATTAAGTTCCCAGCTTTGATCACATTGTAAGCATAATGGCTAGAAGATCATACCCATCAACCTCTATTTGTGCCATTAATTCATTTATTTTGTTCTGAATACTGCGTGCATTTAAGTAAAGAGCCATTCATTTTACCTTTTCACCATTTTTTTTCTCCTTTGATGCTTTTGCTGCTGTTTTTTTATGTTTGTACGCTCTGTCCCTTCCTGTCACACTTTGGGTACCATTACCGAAATAGCTGCCCTGCAATGCTGCCATATCCTTTTGCTTTGTAAGCCTATGTATCCCCTCTCCATAACCCTACCCCTGCTCTATTTGCTTTAAAGCCCTATCTATAGCCTTAGTTTATTTAGTTGTAATAAATGTGTTTGTTCCACATTTGTTATGTACACTCCTAAGAGGGCACACATACTTCTTTCATCTTTTCCCCTCTTGTCTCCAAGAGTCAGGGAAGTGTGTGCTCCCGGACTGTTATCCATGCTGCTGCTGGCTGATTTCTAGGAGCTACTCAATTACACTCCATAAAAAAAAACTCTAACCATGCCAACTTTATGACTCCTCTTCTTCCTTACTTTCTACAATATGGAGACCAGAACCATGTGCAGCATTCTAAGCACGATCCAACTAAGTCTCCACACAAGTCCAACATGATATTCCCACTCCCCAACTCCATCCTTTTAGAAATGAATCCCAGTGCACGGTCAGTTTTTCCCATGGCCTCCTTAACTTCTGTCACAACTCCCAGTGACCTACATATGAACAAACCTAAATATGAATTCCGAGCAGGAGTATGCCACTCGGCCCTTTGAGCCTGTACTGCCTTTCAATGAGATCATGACTGATCTGATTGTAATCTCAACTCCACATTCCCGCCTACCAACTCCACATTCCCGCCTACCCCTGATAACCTTGCTTATCAAGAACCTCTGCCTTAAAAATATTCAAAAACCCTCCTTCCACCTGAGAACCAAAAGTAAGTCTGTCAATGCCTCCAGACTAAAGTTGCTTCTTCAGGATCCTGCCAAAGGTCCTGCCAAACCTGCTGAGATATTTCCATTTTTTTTTGTTTTAAGGCAGGCATATGTGAATACTTGTACTTTCATTTTCTCGATCAGGCTTTTCTTTGATGCATTTTATTATTGGTTGGCAGGCTGCTGCTTCGGATTTCACAGTCGAACTTCAACATGGTTCTTGTTGACAAGTATGGTATGGACAAGGAGCGCTATCCTTTCCCAGTCACTGCTGCTGAGCTCTTCACATTGATTGACACATTTTCCTTGAGAAAAGAAGAAGTCAAGTTGCAGGCTGCAAGTGGTCAGTCATGCAATTCATCCTAAAGCTCAAGATGACTCTTCAGTGGAACAACTGCAGTTTTCTAAGGTCCATCTTCAAGCTATAATCTGAAATATTGAAAGTGCTATTAATATATAAAAAGTAACATGTTCTGAAACTTTTCTGTTTAGTTTCTGAGACCTTTGCTAAAGTGCAGCACATAGTTTTATTATGATAAATATGTAAAGTATTGTGCATGATGTAATTTATACCCCTCTTACATTAAACTGTACCACAGGAGCAGAGTTTGAAAATAGTATACCTGGAAAGATGTACCTAGGTTTGGAAATACGCCAGAATTGTTCATCCTATTGTTTTCACATACTTCAAAAATAATAGATTGTATGTTAGTGCAATAATGAGCATTTAATATTGTTGTTATTGCCAACAAATGCCACTTCTTCTTTGTCACTCTCAATCCTTTCTGTATTCGTCAGGTCAATCCAATGCCTTCGATCAAAAAGATGTACTGTTGATATGAGGATCTATTTTCTAAATGTTGGTCATTTTATGCTGACATATCATCATACAGAAAATGGAGATCCAGATTTTCTGGGTACTTTGGGTGGTTTTAAAGCCAGGTGACATAATTCAATGTAGGCTTAAGACAAGTATAATTATTTTATGCTGGGTGTTGGAGGGAAGGAATAAATATAATGAGCACATGAACTGCAAGTCTGAATTTTAAAATGGCAGATGCCTGTTGCTAAACAATCCAATACAACTTTTTACAGACAAATCTTATTGTATTGCATTATATTAGTTCTTTCTTCTGCATGTGCACATTAGAAATGGATGCAAATGCAATATTTATATGGGAGAAATAATATGTTGTAATTGGCACAAATCTAGTCACATTCTATGTATGTGTGTATGTATGTGTAGAAGTATCCATTCAATAAAAGAATTATAAATTGACAATTTTCTCGAAATTGTTGCAGTTGTACTTGGAAAGTTCACAATTCACAAGCTCAAGGTTCATACTTCAAGGGTTCAAATATATATGAAACAGAATTGAAGACCTAGCTTGGAAAGAGAATATTCACTTATCTAATGTACTGTCTGTTGTGCTTGTGTGGATCCTTCACAGAATTGTACTTTAGATCAAAGTCATGAAAGGACTAGACACTTGTCCAAAATTCCCTAGAGAAAAGCCTTCATGGTGCTCATGGAGGCTTTGAACAGTGATGTACTGGAGCTGTATGGAGCAGAATTGCTGGTATTGCATTAGTGTCGTAAGCAACTTGACTTGGCCAACACCATATTCCATTAAAATGCCTGATCTAACTGAATGATATTATGTCCTAAGATGAATCATCTTCAGCTGCTTTATCAATGACATTCCTCCATCTTCAGATCAGAAATGTGGATGTTTGCAAATGATTGCATCATGTTCAGTACCATTTCCGACTTTTCAGATCATAGAGGGTCTTAACTTCCAAGCTCCCCAGCGTCGTATTGGGGGAGTACCCCAAAGATGCGCTGGGCAATCTCCTTCGGAAGTTCACAGGTAAGGTTTGCACGGCAATTGCTCAGAAGTGCCCACGGGACTCTTCCGTCCCCCGCCCCCCCAGGCCCGACACTCACCCCCACTCCCTCCCAGGCCCAACACAACCCAAACCAAGGCTTGATCCTACCACCCACCCTGTAACTGAGGCCTGACGCTCCCCCCAGGCCTGATCTAACCCGAGGCTCGACTCACATTGCGAGGCCCAACATCATCCCACCCAGGCCCGACATGACCTGACTCAAGGCGCAAAACCCTCCCCCTCTCCTCCCACCATCCCCTGAGCCCTGACTCGACCTGAGGCCCAGCCCTGCTCTGACCCCATAGCAACCGACCTCTGACCCAGCGATCACTGACCACCCGACCTCTGATCCCCTGACCTCCGAATCCCCCCATCTCCGAAGCCTATCCACTTACTTTAGACACTTAGCTTCTCCCTGACCTGTCAAGGACCTTTAAATTTCAATGGACCTTTAAACCTACCTGGTTTTTGGCAGCTAGTGCCATAAAAAAGGGGGGCATGACCTCCTTCCCTCCCACTCAGCTGCACTTTGACACTGGGCCCCGGGGACACACTGCACTGCTTGGATCTCTTCTGGCCTGAGTTGGAAGGTTGGGTGAGACAGGCTGGGAAAATATTCAGGTAAGAAATTGGGGACGGAGTGGCAATCCGATGCTGATTGCCACTCTGAGGAAGTTCAGGTCCAGAACCACTGAAACACAGAACTGTTACAGCACAAAAGAAGGTGATTCAGCCTGTTGTGTCTGCACTGGCTCTCCGAAAGATAAATTCTCCCACCTTCTCCCTGTAGCCCTCTACGTTAGTTCTTTTCAGATAATAATCCAATTTCCTCTTCAATGGCTCGATTGAACCTGCCTCCACCACGCACTCAGACAATGCATTCCATATACTAACCACTCGCTGTGTGAAAAAGTTTCTCCTCATGTTTCCATTGTTTCATTTGCCAATAACCTTAACTCTATGCCCTTATTCTCGATCCTTCCCAATAGGAACAGTTTTTCCCTATCTGTTCAGACCCTTCATGATTTTGAATACCTCTATCAATCCTCTCTCAACCTTATCTTCTCCAAGGAAAAGAACTTCGCTTTCTACATAACAGAAGCAGCCTATGTCCAAATGCAGCAAGACCTGGACAATATCTAGGCTTGGGCTGACAAGCGGCAAGTAACATTTGTGCCACACAAGTGCCAGGCAATAATCATCTCCAACAAGGGAGAATCTAACCATCTCCCCTTGACACTCAATGGCATTACCATCACTGAATCCCCCACTATTAACATCTTGGGTGAGGGCACCATTGAAACTGAACTGGACCAGCCATATAAATACTGTGACTACAAAACAGGTGAGAAGCTGGGAATTCTGTAGCATGTAACTCACCTCCTGACTCCCCAATGCCTGTTTGCCATCTACAAGGCACAAGTGAGCTGTGTGATGGAATACGTTCCACTTGCCTGGATGAGTGCAGCTCCGACAACACACAAGAAGCTAGACACCATGCAGGACAAAGCAGCCGCTTTGTTTGGCACCTCATCCACCACCTTAAACATTCACGCCCTCCACCACCAGAGTATCGTTGCAGCAATTTGTACCATAGACAAGCCTCTACTCTCTAGAAGGACAAAGGCAGCAGACACATGGGAATAGCATCACCTGCAAGTTCCCCTCCAAGCCACACAGCAACCTGATTTTGAACTATATCATCCTTCATTGTTACTGGGTCAAAAGCATGGATCGCATGTCCTTGCAGTAGTCTAGTTATACCTACACCACATGGACTACAGTGATTCAAGATGCCGGCTCACCACCACCTTTTCAAGGACAATTAGAGATGGGTAACAAATGCTGGCCTTGTCAGCGATGCCAACATCCCATAAAAGAATTTTAAAAAATGATTTTTGCTTAAAATGTTATTAAGAAGAGTTGAATTTGGCTTGAAATGTTAACTCTGTTTCTCTTTCCATAGATGCTGCCAGACGTGCTGAGTATTTCCAGCACTTTCTGTTTTTATTTATGGTAGAATTTATATCCTTTCAAACCACATCACTGAGGATTAGATTAATAATTTATGCAGCAGTAGGAAAAAGGAGGCAAAGTACGAATGTATTAATCACACTAATCACTATGAAAAGAGTGCCACCCATTATGTTTTTGATTTATTTGTATGAATAAAATGTATATCATCTTACTAGTAAAATGTGTGTCCATGGTTGCCACAGGGCTGTCCTGTCTGTGACCTTTGGCCTCTGCAGGATTTGGCATGATGGTGGGTTCTTCTTACCTAATTTGAATATCTTTTACTGGCTTTGTGGCAATCCAAGTTGTTTAATCAAATCAGTTTTGTGGTCAAACATCAGTCATGATGAATGTAGATTCTGGTTTTGCAGTGACAAGGCACTGCAGTACTTAAAGGGTTAAAATGGTGTATTTTTCTATTGTGCTAGCTGAACTGTTTATTCCCTGTTCAGATGATAAAACAGAATCAATATATTGCACTTTTTTCTTAAACTTGGATGGAGTGTCTTACCTGCTTCTGACCAGAAGATTACTTGTCACTTCAATACACCACCCTAGGTTGAGCGTTTTACAATTTGTTAGCGCGCTATTAGATGAAAGTGGTGATACATGGACAGGAAGCTTACACTCTGGCTTGACATTCATCTTTCTGACACCAAAGTAGCATTTATGCACAGAGAGCTGTAGTTTGGACTGTGTGGACTGGACTGACTTAGCTGGCTGAGACTAAATTAATATGCTCCTTGGATCAAAAATAATGGGTGTCAGTGATTTAAGGAAGCTCAAAGCAGAAATCTTTATGGTTTGCTTTCTTTACTCTACATGTGCAATGCAAAGTCAGCTACTAACATGCAGTGAGGTTGGTATTGCTAGGAAATATTGCAAATTCAGCTCGAGCCTGTGGTTACTATTTCTAAATCACAGATTTGTATGTTTTTTGTGTTGGTTTATTAATGAACATAAAGGATTGTGACTTCTTGTTTACATTTGTAAATGATCTGCACCTTCTATTCTGTTCACAAGCTGACCAATTACTGTGTAAATATACACTTGGATATTTTATTGCTGTTCCCTGTCTTTACATTAATATTAAGCATGTTTATTCTTATTATTGGAATTAGGTGCATTAAAATTAACGTAGTACTTTTGTCATACTCTTAATTTATAATTCTTTTAAAAGTTAAGACTCTTGTGTAGAATGGCAAAGACATTACAATGCTAGTTACTTAACTTTCCTTATAGCTTTACATGTATTTTCAACATTTGCCTGGAATGATTTAAATGGTATCTGATTATCTGATTTATTGGTACTGCTGTATTGATTTCAAACTAATCATACAGAGAGTTATTTATCATTTGAAGATGGCCTGGAGTTTCTGCTATGGGTGCAATCAGTGATCCAGGTGCAAACTGTGCTCAAAATTGCACTAGCTTTAATGTTTTCTTGAGTCAAGCTTCCATCCAAACTCATTTGCATATATCCGAATACGCAAGTTTCCATGAATTCTAGGGGCAGAATTTTCCGCTCGTCAGGCAGGTGCGAGCTGGAGCCCAACGAGCGTAAAATGAAGCGCGATGACGTTGGGTGAGCGCCTCAACGTGCACTCGTGTGATATTTCGGTCAGCGGGCACTTGTGGGAGTTGGAGCCGTGCTCGCCATTCATTAAGAGGCCAGTTAAGGCCCTTGACCCCCAATTGAAGCTGATTTTACGTAGCCCATGCAATTTTTCGCTCATTGAATGGGCAAAATGGGCAGGCGGGCAGGCCATAATTTGCAAAACCTCATCCACGGGCAGGATAAAAAGGGTCAGCAGCATTGCCAGAGTGAGTAGTGAGGAGTTTTGGAGATAGTTTGCTGCTGGTTGCTTATTGGCACTTGGCAGCTTAATCTCTGATCGGGGCTTTATTCTTAGCATTTCCAGGCTTCCTTTCAGGACTCACTGGTGCCTCCAAGGCCCCCTGAGGATTCAAACCGTGTGGACCCTTCCAGGTATCAGACCACATTCCATTACCCTGGTAGTGGGGATTGTGGTCTCTGTTGGAGGCACTTCCTCTGAGGAGGAACAGAGGGGCAGAAGGGAGAGGAGGCCATGTGTCCTGATACAGCTTCCAGGGTAGGGACCTGTGGGAGGATAGGCACAAGCACAAGGGGAGCAGAGCCAGCAGGAAGTCCAAGGCAAAAGGGGCCGCAGAAGACGCCACTATCCTGCTGCCAGGGTTCACAGGCGGCGATGTAGCTACCTCAATATGTCCGACGTGCAATGCTGAAGGAGGGTCCATCTCTCCAGGGAGACAGTGACCTCTATTTGTCAGATGATTGGCCCTGAGATCAGCTCCGACTGTGTGGGTGGACACCCCATGTCAGTGGCTCTGAAGGTCACAGTGGCCTTCAACTTCTATGCCTCCAGCTCTTTCCAGGGGTCAGTGGGGGATCTGCGTGGAGTCTCCCAAAAAGCTGTCCGCTGTTGTGTGAAGCTTGTGAGAGAAGCTCTGTGCAGGTGGGTATTGACTTTCCTTCATTTCTGTATTGACGAAGCCAGCCAGATGGAGTGAGCCAGAGGCTTTGCAGCGATTGCTGGGTTCCCCCACGTCCAGGGTCTAATCAACCACACGTGTGGCCATCAAGGTGCCAGCAGGTCAGCCCGGTGCTTTCATCAACAGGAAGGGATTTCACTCCATGAACGTGCAGATAGTGTGTGATCACAGGATGCTGATTCTACAAGTCTGTGCAAGGTACCCTGGAAGCTCCCATGATGCTTACATCCTGAGACACTCCCAGGTGCTGAGACTCTTCAGTGCTCCAGCCCAACTGGATGGATGGCTGCTGGGTGACAAGCGCTATCCCCTGAGAAGGTGGCTCATGACACTTCTCTGCCACCCAAGAACAGAGGCCGAGCAGTGTTACAACAGGAGTCATGCCTCCACAGAGCAGAGGTAGAGAGAACCATAGGTCTTCTCAAGACTTCCGATGCCTGGATTGCTCAGAGAGTGCACTACAATACCCCCCACAGCGGGTGTTACTGATAGTGGTTGCATGCTGCACTCTCCACAATCTGGCACTGGCAAGGGGGGACCCGCTGGAGGAAGAGGATCTTGACGAAGCTCCACAGGCAACAGATGATGAGTCCAGCAGTCAGTCAGAAGAGGAGCATGATGAGGAGAATGATGAGGGCATGGAGCTAGACCTCAGTAACCTCCAGGGAGGCAGGGACGCCTTGATCCAACGCTCCTTCAGCTAGGCTGCCAAATAAGCACCACCACCTCATGCCAGGGCTGCCACCACTATCCTGGATCTCAGAAATGATCCCTTCCTTTTCCCTCAAGAAACATTCAGTGCCTGTGCAATAATGTTTCGAGCCACCCATGTCCAGCATTACACACAGGCCTACCTGCACCTACAAAGCAGATGAAGCATACTCAGACCAATAAAACAAAAGCAAATGTAATTTAATGTTGGAACTCTCAGATTATTGAACAGAACAAAATCAGGTGTTGGTGGTCACACCATTAAAAAAGTAAAAAAAAATGGGAGAACAAAAGATTACCCGTGATCAGTCCCTCTTGTACTTATGGTGCTTTAAACTTACAGTTCCGAGTGCTACGTCTAGGTGCTCCCCCCTTGCTGACACCTGGCATAGGAGACAGCCTGTAGACTCTGGTGTCCTGTTGGCTTCGATGACCTTGGCGGTTGGCCTCTTGCCAGTGGAGCCTGTCTTAGAACCTGGGATGGAGCGGCTAGTGCCACGGCTGGCATCTCCCCAGTCACCGCAGCTTCATCAGATGCCACGGTCACCGGCAGAGGGGTGGAGGAGCTGCTGCCATCATCCAGAGCGCCCTGAGAGGAGCCCACAGAGACGACAAGCAGCTTGTGCGTTAATGTGAGGTCGCTGTAGACCTCCCTCCTCGCCATTGATGGATGGGCACCTAGCTGGGATACTGGGTGCCCAATCCATCTCGCATACAGACACTGACCACCTGAGGTCAGTGCCTGTGTGAGGGCTTGCAGGTCCGAGAGCAACCCCAGGAACCCCTCATTCTGTTCCTGGAGCAGCCTCTCTGTGAGAATCGCCACTCATTCAATGGAGGAGGCATTGCACTCGGCCATGAGGGTCAACGCAGTGCTCACACTCTGCAGGGTTTCCTCCACAACGGAGACCATGGCACACAGACCCTCATGGATCTCTGCCAGATCTTCCCGCACACCCCGCTGGACATCCAGCATCTGCTGCCTAATGGACGACTCCAGAAACTCATCGTCAGCCTTCGACTGAGCATCGCCCTGGCTTCCAGCAGTCCTCCGACTGCTGGTGCTCTGGGTACTCTCTGCCTCCGCCTGCACCTCAAGCGAGTGTGAAGTGCCCTCACCAATGTGCACCGAGATACTAGCCACCGATCTAATGCCCACCGAGGTGCTGGTATCTGCGCTGGTGCCTGGTTCAGAGAGTGTGTGTGAGGCAGATGCTCCTGGAGCCTGGTGGTTCTCCGGTGTCAGGGGTAGCTCCTGGAGGTCCTGTGCTTGGCTGCTTGGTGGCAGGTCTAAGAGAGAAAAAGGATATGTCATTAATTAAAGCCATCACACTGTCACTGTGCAGTGAGACCCTGTTGAGACAATGGAAATCTGCATCATGGTGCCATCTTTCAATGATCAATGAGGAATCCAATCTGGAGGCTCCCGTCAATGGTGAGACTGCACAAGATTGTTTGCAGCATCCGAAACTCTCACCTCAGTGCTCTGCACTCTTAGCTTCGTCTGACACCCCAGCCGCTCAGCGGCCAGTTGACCGAGATGCATGGCACCTCTTGAGCTTGAAGGCCTCCTGCTCGTACCTGGAGAGCATGTGGAGGTGTGGGGTCCTCTGCCAGTCCGCGACCTCTCAATATTGTTATGGGATGTATCTCCTGAAAGGACAGAGGAGCATTGATTAGTTCACTCTGTACCTGGAGCACTATTGCAGCCTGGCCAGCCCCACCTGAGGAGCACCTCCCAGGGCACACCCAAGTTGTGGCCCCCAAGGCACAAGGCACTCAGTCAAAGCAGCCAGGGCTCAGCCCCTTGGCCAGCTTGGGCATCATTGACAGCTGGCACTCAGATTCTAACACCCCTGAGCTCCACGGGGGGATGGCCAGCCCAAAATACTTCAACACACTGACCCATGCCAACACGGTACTCACCTTTCCTGAGCGCAGCAGGTCATTGAAGCGCTTCCGGCACTGCACCCATGTGTGCCACACCATGTCATGGCTGCTCACCCGGGCTGCCACCTCCTCCCATGCCCTTTTTGTGAGGTGCGATGCCATCCTCCTCCCATTTCTGGGGACAAGGGTGACCTCCCTGGCAGCCACCTCTTCCAGGAGGGTGGCGAGGCACTCATCGGAAAAACTGGGGGCAGAGTGCCCACCTGACGTGCCCTCCCTCCTAGCCTCTGCATCTGCGTTTGCAGCCATGTCCTTGCAGCAACTCCAATGTGGGCAGCCTCCCGGGGGCTGCCTACGCCGTTTATAAACCGGCTGCCGGGTCACCATTGGCCAACAGACCCCTGCCCCCGCCCATCCCTTCTTGGATGTTCTGCAGCTGGCGGTCACGCTAGCCGGGCATTAATTGGCCCGCCAGCGTGAAATCACTGCTGCGGCCCGATCGCGGGCAGCACTCAGCTTCCCGGCTGCTCCCACGCGCCCCTCGCTGAGCAAGCCCAACGAGGGCAAAATCCTGCCCGTGCAATCAGGCAGTGATTTAGAATGTAACTTTAAAAAAAATATATATTAAATATTTAATGAAAACATTTAAGTGTGGTAACTTGATTCCGTTTTATCAATACAGCTGAAAATGGGTCCATCAAAAACAAAGCATTTTAAATCAGTGTGTATTTTCCCACATGTCAGCAGCCCAGTTTCAAATAACTCAAATGACTTGTAAAAAAAAAACCTCGAACCCTTTACCAGTTACATTGATGCAGTCAGTTTCTTAGTAAATTAAAAGTATTTAAAAGCTTTTGAAACGTGCCTGTTAGCGTGCCCATGAGCCTAAAGGCTACTTTAATTTTAAGCGCCTCATCAGGACCTGCAAGCGAGCAAAAAGTCACACTGGTGATTTATTCAGTCTGGGGGATGTGGTCAGTTTAGTGGGCAGTGCTGGCTTCCTAGCTCAGTGTTTTTTAAACCAGCGCAATTTGAGCTCGAAATTCCCTGATCTTTTGTGCTTTGGCCATACTGCGCTGAAAACCAGCACAACCTCATAGAAACTCAAGGCCAATAACTTTGGTCGAAATAACTTTTTTAATGTTTTGCACATTGATACACTAGACCATTTCCAATTTGATCTGTCTTAGAAAATGTACCTTTTGTACGAATCCTTTATTAAAAATAACTATATCATTTAAAATACTTATAAGTTTTACATAGAATATATTTATTAGTTTTGTGCACAGAGGATCCTAATTGTGGAATCATAGATTGGTTACAGCACGTAAGGAAGTTATTTAGCCCATCTCATCTGTGCCGGCTCTCTGCAAGAGATTCCCATGACCTGCCTGTATCCCGTAGCCGTGCAAATTATTTCTCTCCAGATTATTATCCAATTTCCTTTTGAAAGCCTTGATTGAATTTGCCTCCACTATGCTCTCAAGCAATGCATTCTGGATCCTAACCACTTGCTACATAAAATATTTTTCCTCATGGCGCCTCTGGTTCTTTTGGCCATTCACATTAAATCAGCATCCTCTGGTTCTCGACCCATCTGCTAATGGGAATAGTTTCTCCCTATCTAGTCTGTCCAGATCCCTTATGATTTTAAAGATCTCTATGAAATCTCCTCTCCACTCCCTCTAAGGAGACGAGCGCCTCTTTGATAGACACATTTTCAGTTTCTCTAATCTATTTCACATTATTCTGAAAGTATGGTGCCCAGAATTAGACATAATTTTTGATGCTGAAACATTGTTTTATGAATGGTCACCATAGCTTCTTTACTTTCATACTCTCTGGTCAGGATTTTCCGTGAAATGCACCAAGTGAGTTAGTGGGTGTAAAAGCCGGCGTTCTTGGTGGGTTTTCACACCGTATCGTGTGCATTAATTATTCATCCACTGGGAACACCGTTTTGCTGGCGGGTGGCTTCTGATTCACCCACCCCGCTGTGACCTCAGCGCTCCCTAACTCTGGGCACCCTATCTAAACGGTCCCCCTGCACAGCACTCACGCTCCCTGCAGCAGCTCCAGTGAAGACATGGCTCCCAAAGGCAGAAAGCACACTGAGCCCGAATTCAGTGACGCCTCACTGGTGCGCCTGTTGGATACAGCCGAGGCCTGCCACCATGTCCTCTACCCCTGCCCTGGCCTCAGGGCTTCCGCCAAGGTGACCAATCCAGCTTGGGAGGCAGTCACAGCGGTAGTCAGTGCAAACGCCCTGGAGAAGAGGCCAGCCACCCAGTGCAGGAAGAGGTCAGCCACCCAGTGCAGGAAGAGGTCAGCCACCCAGTGCAGGAAGAGGCCAGCCACCCAGTGCAGGAAGAGGTCAGCCACCCAGTGCAGGAAGAGGCCAGCCACCCAGTGCAGGAAGAGGTCAGCCACCCAGTGCAGGAAGAGGCCAGCCACCCAGTGCAGGAAGTGGATGAATGATCCTTCGTTCTGCCAGGGTAAGTCAGCCATCTCATCACTCTCAACTCACACACTCTGAAGTCCATCACACATTCATAAGGTTTTCACTCGTTGCCACTTCAAGGGACATCACCACTCTCACATGCCCGTACATCTCCATCTGGTCTCATCTCCTCTGGAGTTTGCATCCTAATCCTGTCCAGGGCTCCACTCGCCACCCACACATGTCAGGCGTCCTTATCATCTGCCTTTGAATGTGCCTTGCTCACACTCTCTCCATCTGTCTTTATGCAGGACAAGCTGGCTCACATTTAGAAGGAGAGGTCCCAGAATGAGGGTGGAGTTCCCCATATCTAGGTTCTCATGGAGTTTGAGAACAGAGTCATAGAGCTGGCCGGAGAGGATTTAGACGGTGCTTGCACTGACGGTGAGGTCAGCAGTGCACAGCCAAGTGAGGATCCTGCACTGCAACATCCATCTGCTAACCATACAGTGAGTGATTTCTCCTGTTTCAGAGTCACCTGCCATGCACTAATTGTCTCTCCTTTCTTTTATATGCACCTCTGGGAAGCTGCTGAGGGCATCCACGAGCCAGACCCTCAACTCCAGCCCCAACAATACCTCAGATGAGGAACCTGAGGATAGCATCTTTGAAGACCAGTCATAGTGCTCATCCACACCCTGCACCAGCTCAGACGCGCATCTCAGTGGCACCTAGATCTAGATTAGCCTTGGGGTCACGATCTGGTGAGCACAGCACATCATCTGGTCCATAGCAGGCGGAGGCAGGAACATCAAAGGTTGCTGGCACTCAGAGGACTGCTGGAGGCTATGGCTAGACTCTGGACTCAGTCAGCTGGTGGAGCTGCAAAGACAAGCTCGGGAACATCAGGAAGTGCTGTCAGCTGCTCTCCTCAGATTACAACGTACGCTGGAGATGTTTGTCAGCCTGCAGTCTGAGGTGATAGCACCGGCATGTCAACACTGGTAGGATGCCATCTGCCATGGAGACCTTGGCCCAGGAGGCTTCCTTCACCTCTGCTGTGGATGTTGGTGGAGCAGCAAGACGTAGTGGCAGGACAAGGAAAGTGAAAAAGATGTTGTACAACATTGGCACACGTGTTAACCGCATGTATATAATGTTCACAAATGTAAATAGACACGCACCATTTCATACCTCCTCTTGTCTATGCTTCCTGCTTATGATGAACTGTGTTACCATCAATCACTTGTGATACCTCAGTTCCTGTACCTACTTATGGTAATTGTCTCCATCCTGGGCCTCTCTTTTGTGCAGTGTGCTACCATCTCACCACAGTGAGTGTCCCATTTAAACATAATTCTCCATATCAGTAATGCCTGCACCTTCGTGTTAAGTGTGCTTGTGGAACGAACCTTGTTCCCATTCTTTGGAGGGTCCTGTCATGTACATTCTTGGCTCTGAACAATTGAGGGAGGGGTGTGCGCCTATCTCGTCTGTATCCTTGACAGGTGAATGTGTGGTTTAAAGAGAGATTTGCTAATGCATGGAAAAGGCTCATGTACCATCCAACTCCATCTACCTACTATCTCTCGGCATGGTTATAATGTTATAAGCCGAAATTCAGAGCTTATGTGCACTGCCCTCAGCCAAACAGGTTTCCAATGTTCCCAGTGTCAACCTGCTGAGCTCAGCAAAAATGGAGACAACCTTGCCACCTCAAGGTGATGAAGCAATGGCACTTTTGTGTGCAGGTGCTGAGATATCCAACCTTAAGAATTTCTTACCCTGTATTTGTGACTATTGCAGGGAGAAGGGTCTGGTCATAAAGTTGGTAGAGCGGTTTGTGTGACACTCCAAGTGGCTGCTAATGCTACTTCCGAATATTGATTTCTGGATGCCTAATACAGCCTTTAGTCATGCTCTGGAAACGCATATCATTGCTTCAGACAAGGTTCAGGGGTGCAAAGGGATAGGAGCGAATATGTGATGAAGCAGAACAGTGCTCCTCTTTAGCAATGGCACATGCTATTGAGGGCTTCATGTTCTTTGATAATGTTGTCGTTCATTAGGGCCAGGGCTGGCCATGAGGGCACACTGGATGTGTGTAAGAGGAGGCATCTCAACCTCAGGCAGCCAAGTGTCTCACCTCATCGTATGCAGGTGCTCCACCTCCATAGCAGGGTCAGGAGGAATGCAGCTCAGGATCCCTACCTTTAACTTCCGGATATCACTGTCACTTCGGGGAGTGTATCACAGCCAGTTGAGTCATCTCTAAGTGCAGTCACAGCAGCGGTATTTCATCGGCTGCCCTGTCCCAAGTGTTATGTTTCTGTGTCACCATCGATGTAACACATTGTGTATGGCTGCATTGATTCTGATGGATCTCCATGAGGAGCCTTGCCATATTGAACATATTCAACCACTAGCCCATTGAGGACCTATGGTCTTGTAGGGTGCTTTTGTGACTGGGATACTGGATGGACGTGTGAAGAGGCAACACTTTCTGATTTCTGAAGCCACAATGTCCTCCTCAAGGTAGCACCTCATTTCAGCTTGGACACATGTGCTCGAGGCTTGTCCACCCTTCAAAGCATCAGGGTAATGTGAGAGTGTTATGCAGCAATGCACTGTCATCTGGAAGTATGTGGGTGAAATTAGAGGAGTAGCTATGCTGGTGGTCATGCTGGCCCATGATGGAGGAGAGTTGTCCAGGAGAATCCTCAGTACATCTCGTCATCCTCCTCCCGAAATCTGCTGGCAATGAGAATCTCACAAGCATGCCTGACCCATCTAGCCCGTGCAATGACCTCTTCACCTGCATCCTTGGCTTCCACATCCTTATCATCATCATCCCTTTCAATGTCCTCCTCATTGGAGGAGATGTGTAGCTCCTCCATCCTGTCATCTGCCAAGCCCTCCCCACTTTGCAGCGCCAGGTTGTGTAGTGCGCAGCAAGCCACAATGATGCGTGAGACCATCTCGAGAGTGTACTGGTTCTCGCTCATCTGCAGGTAACAAAAGTGATGTTTATACTCCCCGGGTTTAGCGAGGTGCCTATGAATGATGGCTCTCTAAGCAACATTCCCTCAGTCTGTAGGAGGATCTGCTGCCCCTTCATCTTGAGAGTTCTGCTCCTCCCTTTTATGAGCCAGGTGTTCCCGTTGCATTCTCTTTATTCTTCCCTCCTGCCTATAAGCAATAATGCAGACAGTGATAACACCAGGCTCCATCTTCTTGATTGTCTCCTTACTGCAGTATCACTAAGAAACATGCAAGAGACAGCATTTATTGCCAAAGGTCCACTTTCTGCCTCTGACTTTGAGCTCAAGGCCTTTTCACACATGCCGGAGAGTACTGGCCCCTGAAATGATGCCCAGTGTGGGGTGTGCATGAACGTTCATTACAACCACCCCCACCGCCCCCAGCAGCCCGCACAATCGACTGGCGGCAGCTTTGGCCAGGTGACTGGATGATCTGCTTTCGGCCCAGGTGCTGGGGGAGTTGGGGGGGTCATCATTACCTGCTCTCAAAGACTGTGCTATTTGGACTAAACGTGAGGAGAGTGTTGATTGTCTACATGAAATTAATTTAGGGGGTTAGGAGGCCTCTCCTCTGTGAGTGGTGAGTGGTCACATTTCCAAGGGTGTTCCCAAGCTTGTCCAGTTGCCCAATAATTCTGCAGTTCCATAATACTCTGCTGAATTTGAAGGTTGTGAATGAGGGATTAAAACTAGGGGAACAATCAATGCCACTTTGAGGGATCAGTGTTGCGTGAATGGGCATTGTTGCTTCAACTAACTGACTCCTACTGCCAATTGAACAGCTGCTAAACTGTCTCAGCTGTGCCTCTCTCCTCATTTTGGAACTATCAGTTCAGTTGGGTGGCCCTTTAGTATCCCCACCCACCACTCATGTATCTAAGTGCAACCTTCCCAGTTCTTGGAGGTGTCAGCTGTGGCTCAGTTCATAGCACCCTTGCCTTTGAATCAGAGGGTTGTGGGTTCATGTCCCACTCCCGGAAACCAAGAACTGTGATTGTACTCGAAAGAGTTGCAATCTGTGACTGTTGATAACTCAGAAGATAACTTGAAAGAGTTTCCCAGTTCTTTGTCCCCCAATGGAGTACTTGGCTGCAGCCTGTCCCCTTCCCTCAGTCCTGTCTGGTCCCTTCCCCAATGGAGCAATTGCCCTTCAGCCCCTTCCCTTCCCTCAGTTCTGTCTGGCCCCTTCCCCAGTGGAGCCCTTGCCCTGCAGCATAGAAAAAGTCACCCCTGCCTTCACCCTGCTATGTTACTTGTAGAGACTTGCCTGTGAGACCCCATTGAAACTTAAACTGATGCGATGCAGTCTGTGCAGCCTGGCACTGACCCCTGCGAGCGCTGCACGATGAAAGGTTTGTGGACTCACCTTGGGGTCAGGAACGAAGTGCAAGTTGCCAGCTGCAGGTTGTTTAAATCCTGTTGTGAAACACGTCGTTCCAATCGCACACCAACGTGGGCTCTTAATCCCGCATGGAAGGGTGATTCCGGCGAGCAGGGGTCATAATGAGGTGCTGGCGTATACTAATAACATTCACGACGTTTGGTGTTGGGAAACCTGGCCTCCCATTGATGGCCAAAGTGCACAATTGCTTCCTTGTTTTATGTTGTTGTAAATCCAGTTTTGGGCCTTCTCGTGAGATTTAGCTCTTGTGCCCGCCACGACGCCCACCGTGATTGTTGAATGCTCCACCATGCAATAAGATCATGGCTGATCTGGTTGTGGTCTCACCTCCACTTTCTTGTCTGCCCCCAAACCCTTGACTTCCTTGCCTCACAAAAGTCTAACTCTGCCTTAAATAAATTCAAAGGCTCAGCCTCTACTACGTTCTGGAGAAGAAAGTTCCGTACACCAGTGACCCTTTGGGAAAAAACTTTCTCTTCATCTCTGTCTTAAAAAAGAGTCATCTTATATGTCCCCTAGTTTTAGTTCCCCCCCCACCCACAAGAGGAAAAATCCTCTGGGGTCCACCCTATCAAGTCTCCTTTTATACAAATATAATTTATATATTGACCTGTCTGGTAGATTGTGTTACCACATATTTCAGTGGTTCAAGAAATTCCCAAGCCTGTTCCCTAAAGTGAAAACCATCACAGAACATTGTAATTTCCTATTTTGTTTTTTCTTTTGACTTCTTTACAAAGAAGCTCTGTTTTCCTGTGAGCTAAAATTCCACTGAGTTCAGGATATTTTCCATTCCAGTGTCATTGATCCCGGAATGCTCTGACGTAGCACCATATTGACTTACATGTGACATGCTATGAAATAGGCTTATATTAGGGTACAGCTGGAATGCTATGACCGTCAATTATATTGATTTTCAAGGAGCTTGTGCTAATGTGACCATTAGCAATCACTCAATAATGTTGACATTGCTAATGTGATTTATAGGTAAGATGACACCCATTGTTAATTGGAAAGGCCTTTAATCTTGAATACAAAAAAAACCTGAAAAATGACAGGAATTAGACATTGGGGGCCAAATTTAAGCCAAGGAGATAGGAATGCTCTGGTCAGGAAATCTCGACTTGGCAGACCCGTCTCTATGGAAATGACCAATGCACACACATTTCGGGGGGTGGGGAGTTCGGGGGGGGGGGGGGGGGGGGGGGGTGGAGGGTGGGGAGTGGGCGGGCGGTTGCATGATTGAGTCGGGCCTGCCATGTCTGGTGGCTATCGGAGGCATCCATGGAGGTGGGCCAGTGCCAAAGTGGGCTGATTAGAGGGCCCACTTTGGTTCTCTGAGACTTCAGCCCAGTTTTATGAAAGGCTGTTAGGCCCTCTTGCCCTCACTGCTCATACCTTCATAATTATGCCTCCCCTGCCACCTCATACCCAATGCCATCTTCATGCCATGCCATATCGTCCATGCCACCTCATACCCCCATGATACCTCCATAGCCACTAATGCAATATCCGCTATAGCAGACCTTATGAACCAGTTGGAGATGAAAAAAAAATTCTAACAAGCTAAGAGAGCTTTCACTCATGCATACTTGATGCAGAAAAAAACTCATTATTGAAACCCATTCAAAATTTTAAATACTCTCAATCTGGTATAAAAGCAACCAAGCTTCTAATCAGTAACTACATAAAAGACAGCTAATCTGTTAATAACATCTTAAAACTGTCGATCAAAATGTGAATTCAGTCCCCCAATGGAGTTGTGGTTTGAGCTTTTGAAACTCAGCCAAGCATTCACAGTGACCTTCACTGCAATAACAGCCCCTGGGAAATGTCAACAATGAATTCTATTGAAACTGCAGGAACAGATGGCAATGGTTTTTTTTCTAAGCTACAACAGGTGGCCTGTCAATCAATGCCCTCCCGCAGTGTGTGTTTATTTTACTCTAACTGACAGCTGCAGCCTAGTGTTTTTCCTCTTTCAAGGGCTGGGGATTTAAATAACGTTAGATCATGACATTTAAACAGACCTTATCCACCCTTCAGGAGCGGTTATATTGCCTCCATTAATTCATGACTCCTACACTGCAGGTTGAGGCCATTGGAACAGTGAAAATGGGGTATGTTTAAACTCAGCACTAATTTCAAATGGGCCAGTAGATTTATGTTTTGCTCCTGCGTGACTCATGCCAACTGGTGAAAATTGTATTGCTCAGAAATGTGGGTGGCACTTCCACATTCAGAACCCATCTATTTTTAAAGGTCTCTAGAGTCGTTCCAACTCCTCGAAAATCCAGCCTTAGATTATTGCAATATTATCTTCATTTAGTAGTCATTTTCTAACTAATGTAGATACTTTTTTGTAGGCCAATGTTAGATGGCTATGTGCTTTATATATATTTAGCTTGAAATAGGTAAAGGAATAGATCTGTGCTGTAAGTTAATTTTCTTTTACTGGACATTACTTATGTTTCATTTCCTTGGAAACCAGGCAATCAAATCATTATTCTTGTGTAAGGTGAGCTAGTCTGAACAAAGGACCATAAAATGCTTGCTGAACTACAGCTATCCAGTAGTATTTGGAAACCAGAGACGCAACTGCAGTGAACAACAGCTTGGCTCACCAACCTGATAAGGGTAAGAACAGTTGCACTGAATGGCCATTGTGAATGCTTATTAGCAGGTCTCACAATCAGTCTTAGCTATAAATAACTGATAGTGGAATTAATGAAATCTTTTGAGGAGCCAGGTATGGTACCAGAGATAGAATGTTATGAGAGTTTGAGACTGGTCTGGGAAGGCTTGGGAGGTGATAAGGAAAACATGAGGTAAAAGTAACTAAATATGGCCAGAAAGTATGTGTGAAAGCCATGGAGGGTAGATTGACAGCAAAGTTTGGATGTTCAATCCAAAGCTTAGACACAAACCCAATGCCTCATATAGTAGTTTGAAATAAAATAAAATTTTCATGGGCTCAAAAGGCCTTGTCAATAACCCACCCAGACATCCACCCCTGATAAAGAAAGGGATAAAGAAAGAGACTTTGGGAAAGTTCAGTGCAGTATGCAGTGGAAAAAGGGCTCTAAAGGAGGACTCTAGTCAAACATTCCTGATAGGTTCCAGAAGTTCAGAAGACTTGAGCAGCGAGATGAGAAGAAATGAAAAGACAAAGAGCGCTTTGTGCATGCCCGCCATCCTGCCTGATTTGGACCAGTGCCCTTTATATATTGAGGTCGTATGTTTTTGCTGTATAACTAGTAATGTTATATCCTGTCTTAAACTCTTATTAAAAACTCAACCTCACACCATATTGGTTGCACTTGAATCCTGATTGGCTGTTTGATGGGATAGTGCCAACACTAAAGTATCATTTAAAGTTCAGTGCAGAAGTTTAATTCAAAGATTTGAAAGCCTGACACCAACATATTTTGCCAGTTACAAACATTTTGTGTGTATAAAGAAACTTGCTTATCATGAGCATTTTGGCTAGTTTTAAATAACTAAACCCCGGTTAAAACATGTAATGGTAAAAAGAAACTGCAGGTCCTGAAAAATGTGAAATAAAGCAGCAAGCGGTGCAAGTGAACAGCATGAGGAAGTTAGTTATGAGTTAGATGTGACCTTTAATCAGAACTGGTCAGCATTACCTTAAAATCTGCAAATTTACAAATCCTTTGTGTACATGCCTATATTAACTAGCCAGTATCTTTGAGAATTCATTATTTATAAATCTAGTTTTATGAAATTACTGTACAGATGCAAGTATCAAAAGGATGTTTCAATAAGCCTTTTAAAAAGTGTGTGCATGTTGGAGGCAATGTTCTATGTGCTTCATTATATTGCAGAGACCTAGAAACAACATACTATTTTGCAGGTGATGAATATTGGCTATTGTGAGTTAGTGTATGGTTAAGTTTTCAATCTTTTCACTTCCCATTTTTACATAGAAAAAAAGCAAAATAAAGGCAGAAGGTATTCTCACAGCCATTAGAATAAATGAACATTTATATGTCAGAAGGAATTATTCTGCAAATGTCATTTTTAAAGATGTAGAAATGCGTATAGTGAAATTGCAGAAGAGCTGCGGTAATCTGTTACGAGAATAGATAAAGTATAATACCAGTTTAAAAATATTTCAATCTTGGAGTCATTTCCCCTAATAATTCATAATCATAACAATTGCACAGTTAACGTTGTTTTGTAATAGATGTAATACAATAACTTTTATTTTAATAGTTCAAAACAAAAGAATAACATTGCACTTAATTATTTCTCAGAATTGCACTGACTTTATTGCATCCAGGAAACCAATGCTGAAGAACTCAATTACTGTGTATGTCACCATACTTCTTCACTATCACTGAACATTTTATTTCATTTTTTTTCACACTGTCCTTCTTTACCTGAAGCTGGTGGTTCCCATTGGAATATGGTTCTCTGGGCAAAAGTCAACTTCCAGTACATCATCTATATGGCCATCATTCCTATGATACTGTTACGAGACAGGTTGGAGAATTGCACCAAAAAAGATATCCCCACACATGTATTTGGGATAGGGCTTGTTGCCTTGCAATCACAAGTGGGGTGTGCCCATTCTGCAGTTTCACCCCCCACCCCATCTCCCCCACTTCGGTTACCCAATATTACTAAAGACAATGTTAGCAGACCTATCTCCAACTGAGATTGGCTGACTCAGCAACAATCAGTAATCAATTGAAATATCTTCTATACTTCTGCCTTGGGAGATGATTTTTAAGAGGAATATTTTAGTCCACAATGGCTGACTAATGGCAGTGAGCTAGAATCCAGAATACAAAACTGTTCTCTAACTACAGCTGAATTAATTGATAATTTTGGACTTGGAACATGTTTGAATCATTGAAGATTACCAAGCAAGAATGGCATGGCTTGCGTGGGATGTCTACATGGTGCGTATCCAGTCTTGAAGGGCACAGATTATGTTCAGGTGAACTTCAGAATTCATTGAGCTTGCTATGATCTGGTTTTCTACTAAAATCTCATGGAACAATGACTGAAGCAAAGTGTTTCCAGGTACTTTATGTTTTTTTATTGGACAATGTGCTTTACAGTGCAGACTGTGGAGCACATACATCATTTCACATAGATTAACAGATGTTGGATTCTTCAACCTTACATTAATTTACTACCATCACAGGTGGGAAAGTAATTTATGGTTTGTCCTTTATCATGACTGTTTTAGTACCTGACAGTTCAATTTTATTGAAATGCAGTTCTATAATTGTTTGATTTGAATCCAGTTTTAAATGCCACTACTTCTTTCTCCTCCAGCTCCTAACGTAATAATTTATTTACACAATGAGGTCCTGTACACTGCCTCTTGTCATTATCTCAAGTCAGCAGGACAAAGTCAGACAGTGATTCATCTAGTGCCTTCTCATTTAGTCTTGAGATTGACCTGTGCTGTATTAGTTCAGCTGCTGACCCTTTCAGTATGAAATAGTGTGTGGCATAAAAAGACCAAGGGATTAAATGGCCAGTATTTTTGAAATGACCAATCCATGAATGGAGTGGAATCTGCCATTAAATATAACCATGTTTTGTTACAGGTGTTGGGGAAAGATTTCATCTGTGCATCACATTCTTCATATACAGTTATGATTTTGCTAGAGCTTTTGTGTAGAGAAAATTTTCAGCACTTGAGTTCATGTCACTGGAATTGTTAATTCAGTTACATCAGGAAATAGGGACAGGCTAATTGTTGGTGGTGTTTGACACTAGAACCTTGTTGGTTACTTTTCAATAAAGTAGGCAAACCTCTAAGCATTCCTGATTATTAACCTTCAAAGACAGACACAGTTGAACAACTAGAGGAAATATTTTCTCTTCCCAATTACTGGACCAGATATCAGATGTTTTGGATGATTTTTTTTACAAAAATGAACTGTTTAAAAAATCCCAAGGAAATGTATTTACAAAAATTAAAAAGTGAAATTGCTTTATTATTATAAAGTAATATGTTCAGTCACAGAATTATGCCAACCTTGCCAGCCTCAGTAATACAATAGTTTGACAGTGTGTAGTATTTTACATTGTATTCTTTCAGTCTGTCAGGCTCAAAATTTGCGCTTTCCCATGCTGGCTCTCAGCATTATTGTGCTCTCCACAAAGACACCTGGGTTCGCTATCATTTGAAGCCAGATGTGCTGTTCCTCCCCTTGGGAATCCATCCAATCAACTTCATTCCCATAGCTACGACCTGTTAAAAAACAATTATGTGACAATATAAACATTTAAGTGCCACACCAGTAATCTCTCCTTAACAGAACACACCAAATTATCATCTAAATAGACAGGCAGTGCTCATTTGTCAGAAGCCAACAACACAAATCTGGATTTTTGTATAAAACAACGATAAACATATTAAAGTGACCATTTTTCCACTTTGTTGAAAAAGGGAATCTGAAGTTTGCACTAAATTGTCTGTGTGGAATTTAGTAATGCCGTGAATCGAAAGCTGCCTCTTGGACTGATTTTTCTGCAAGGATGCAGTCTAAACAAGTTAATGAACTGAGTGAAATATAATCCAAAACTAGGGTCTTTAATCTAAACAAAGGAAACTACGAAAGAATGAGGGGCAAGTTGGCTGAGGTAGATTGGGGAACAACATTAGAAGGTATGACGGAAGCAGGCATTTAAAGAATTAATACATGGTTTGCAATAAATGTACATTCCTTTAAGGTTCAAAAAGGCAGTAAGAAAAGTGATCCAACCATGGCTAACAAGAGAAGTTAAGGATCTATCAGGTCAAAGGAAGGCATATAAAGTTGTCAAAAAAGTAGTAAGCCTGAGGATTGGGGACATTTTAAAATTCACCAAAAGATAACCAAGAACTTGATAAAGAAAGAGAAAATAGAATATGAAATTAAACTCATGAAGAACATAAAAATGGACTGTAAGAGCTTCTTTAGGTACGTAAAAAGGAAAAGGTTAGTCAAGACAAATGTGGGCCCATTACAGGCAGAGAATGGAGAATTTATAATAAGTAATAAGGACATGACAGAGAAACTAATCAAATACTTTCTGTCTGTCTTCACAGAGGAAGATACAAAAAACCTCCCGAAACATTGGGAAGCCAAGGGACTAGTGAGATTGAGGATTTCAAAGAAATTAGTGTTAGTAAAAAAGTAGTGCTGGAAAAATTACTGGGGCTGAAAGTTGATAAATCACCTGGACATGATGATCTACATCCCAGAGTATTGAAACAGGTGGCTGTACAGATGGTGGATGCATTAGTGATCATCTTTCAAAATTCTATACACTCTGGAAGTGTCTGCAGATTGGAAGGTAACAAATATGACCCCATTATTTAAGAAAGGAAGGAGAGAGAGAACAAGGAACTACAGACCTGTTAGCCTGACACCAGTGGTAGGGAAAATGCTAGAATCTATTATAAAGGATGTGATAACTGGGCACTTAGAAAATAATGGTAGGATTGGGTAGAGTTAACATGGATTTATGAAAGGGAAATCATGTTTGACAAACCTGTTGGAGTTTTGAGAATGTTACTAACAGAATAGATAAGGGAGAACCAGTGGATGTGATGTATTTAGATTTTCAGAAGGCTTTTGATAAGGTCCCACACACAGGAGGTTAGTAAGCAAAATTAGAGCATATGGGATCGAAGGAAATATACTGGCATGGATTGAGGATTGGTTAATGGGCAGAAAACAAAGTAGGGATAAAAAGATCATTCTCAGGGTGGCAGGATATGACTAGTGTCAGTGCTTGGGCCCCAGCTATTCACAATCTATATCAATGATTTGAATGTGGGGATCAAATGTAATATTTCCAAGTTTGCTGATGACACAGAACTTGGTGGGAATGTGAGTTGTGAGGACGACGCAAAGAGACTTCAAGGAGATTTAGACCGGTTTAGTGAGTAGATAAGAACATGGCAGATGGAAATAATGTGGAAAAATGTGAAATTATCCACTTTGGTCAGAAAACAAATATGCTAACTATTTCTTAAATGGTGAGAGATTGGGAAGTGTTGATGTCTAAAGAGACCTGAGTATTCTTGTTCATAAGTGACTGAAAGCTAACATGCAGGTGCAACACGCAATTAGGAATGCAAATGGTATGTTAGCCTTTGTTGCAAGGGGATTTGAGTACAGGAGTAAGGAAATCTTGCTGCAGTTGTATAGAACCTTGGTGAGATCACACCTGGAGTATTGTGTACAGTTTTGGTCTCCTTCCCTAAGGAAGGACATACTGGCCATAGAGGGAATGCAACAAAAGTTCATCAGACTAAAACTGGCGATGGAGGATTGTCCTTTGAGGAAAGATTGAGGAGGCTAGGCCTGTATTCTCTGGAGTTTAGAATAATGAGAGGTGATCTCATCGTAGTGTACAAAATTCTTACAGGGCTTGATAGGGTAGATGGAGGAAGAATGTTTTCCCTGATTGAGCAGGGTGGGGGGGGTTGGGTGTGGGGGTTTGGGGGGGTCTAGAGCCAGGGTCTGAGTATCTCTAGATTGGGTGAGGTGCAATTTCTTCAGTCAGAGGGTGGTGAATCTTTGGAATTCTTAATCCCAGAGGGCTGTGGAGGCTTAGTCATTGAGTATGTTCAAAGCAGAGGTCAATGACATCAAGGGATATGGGGATAGTGTTTTCAACTATTGCTTCATACAGTCCCAATCTAGAGATACTCACAGACCCTGGCTATACCTGGCCCAAGTATCATCTACATACAATGGCATCACTCTGGCCTCTACTGAGGTGTTAGGGCAGAGTGAGTCAGAGACAATCTGTTGACTGCCTTTCAGGCCAGCTGCAGCAGAAGGAAGAGATAGCTCCTGAGGAAGAAAATCGTTTTCCAAAAATTTTGCCTGATGCTGTCAGACCTCTGCCGACTTTACATTGAAATAACGTCAGGAAGTATTTAGTGGATGCATTTTTAAATTCATTTATGGAATGTGGTCATCACTGGCAAGGCTAGCACATATTACCAATCCTTAACTGTCCTTGAAGGTGGTGGTGAGCTGCCTTCTTGAATTGCTGCAGTCTGTGTGGTGAGTGTAATCCCACAGAGTTGTTGGGTGGAGTGTTTCAGGATTTTGACCCAGTAATGATGAAAGATTGGTAATATATTTCCATGTCAGAATGGTGTATGACTTGGAGGCAGTGGTGTTCCCATGCGCCTACTGCCTTTTTCCTTCTAGATGGTTGAGCTCACAGGTTGGGCAGTGCTCGCGAAGAAACCTCAGCAAATTGCTGCAGTTCATCCAGTAGATGGCACACAATGCATACTAATGTATTTCCCACATATTGGTTTAAATTGTACATGCTTAACCTTATTATGTGGATAGCTATTATGCTGCCAGGATCTATTATTTCTATATTTTTAATACACAACTGTGATGAAAGTATAATAATTTTCATAATATTTTTCTGGTTTATTGTGAAGTAGGTTTATCGGGGTAAGTATAGTTGGGTCTGTCTGTGTGATTTAATTACATTTAGAGTGCAAGCTTGAAATCATCAAAAGAAGCCAGGTGATTGACATGCTAATAAGTAAACATGGATGCTGGCTTAGCATGTAAGACATGAAGAGATTGTTGGATTTCAAAGGGATCTTAGTCTGTTTACAACTAGCCAGATAAGCAAGGCTAAGGAGTGTGTTTTTTTTCCTCCAAAGGTTACTGACAATATTGGCAACCTGAAAATTTTATTATGAGGAAGATACAGTTTCAAAGACATATGGAACAACAGAATTTACATATTAAAAGAGAGGAACATATATAAAGGAGAATGAAAGGCTATGCAGAAAGAAGGCCATGTAAGATCTAACAGGAGTATGTGAAATAGCCTTAATGAAGCCTTCAGCCATGTCTGCATAAATCTGCTATATAACAAAACTGAAATTGGGGAAAAGCCATTTGGAATTCCACTGTTAGGTGGGTATTGTGTTACCTTGCTGGTTCTATTTTAAGTTTAAAATCTATTTTGGACTGTTGCCTTAAAGGGGGTGTACCTGGGGGTCAGGTTAAATAGGAATTTTAGGAGTTATTATAGTGGTAAGTAATTGTAGTCTTATGTATGTGCTTGAAATCTTTTATTTTGTTAATAAATATTTTAATTTAATTTTTAAAATCTCTAATGGACTTAGTGGACTTATTAGTTCTGAATTCAGCGCACACATCTTCTCATAAATACAAATTGCAAAACCGTTGTGATAGTGTGACCAAGTTTCCCTAGTGGATTTGGTCTGCCTGGCACACATCATCTGCCACGTCATAACACAACACTGTGCATCTGGAACTTGAGCATCAACCATAGGAGTACAGAACGACTCAAACTACACAGAACAGCTCTGCCATAACATAATAAGCACTTTGAATCTGCCCTAAATGATCTTTCATGGTCTCTTGCCTTGACTGAAAAAGTTTTGCTATTACTCTCAAAATTTGTACTATCTTCTTTTCCAGAGATCTCATCACTTATTTCACTGAAGTACTGCAGAGCTGCTCATATTCATGGAACTATACCTCCAGTGTGAAAGGTAAGGTAGGAGGTTGTTTCTCCAACTGCTAAATGACTCCAATGGATAAAACCTGTGGCAATTTTATAGTTGCAGATAGAAACCATATTGCCTGATTTTTTTTATATCATGAGAGCTGAATAAATAAATCTGATACAACACCATTTGTAGCTTTTGGGCCAGGTATTATAGCTAAAATTTCTACAAGACTCGAATCTGAGCTGTGATTGACTTTTCTCCTTGGACTACTTTCCCTGTTATTCACCAAATTGGTTATTGTGGAAAAATCATGGACAAAAGGTTAAGGAGATTAAAAAATAATTTAATTACCATTGCCATGGCCGAGCCGGATACCGCCTAGAAAAACATTGCTGGAAAGTGATTCCTTGTCCCAGACCGTTAGTTCTAAGGAGACATTTTGTAGATCAGTAAGGTGTAAACCACTGTAGGTGAAAGTGTGGTTCCACTGGGGGTTTACACTCTTTTTAATGATAGGTGTTTTGTGCTTAGAAGCTTTGTTGTTGTCAGGAAGCAAGTATCTGATTTAAAACAAATAAAACAACAAGGAGTTAACATTTCAGTTCAGGAACAGAAAAAAATCTCAATATTCATTATACAGCTGGGTCTGTCCCAATACTATTGTGGTGATGTCTTCTATTATGAAATGTTTCTATAACTGTAGAAAAAGCTGATGAGAAAATAGCTGATATACAATAAAATAATGTTAGTAGGAGCTCCCTGAATAAGAATTTTAGTAAATCTTCCCAGCATCAGAGTGTGTTACACTGATTGTTGTCTGTGATGAGCCATTGACCCATACAAATTAACACAATAATAATATGCAAATTAGTAATGATTTATTATCCAGCACTGGCTGAATATAATTTCTTCAGCATCCACTGTTTCTGCAGTTTCTCTTGGGTTATGTTTTAATTTTGTATATTTGTATCCCAGTTAATTATTTACAGCTACTTATTGTAATGATATATTTTTGGTCACTGGTTCTCCAATTATTTGTATTTGATGCCTTAGGGAACACAACATTATGCCAAATTTTGTAAACTTACCCTTTTACAAAGGTATCTGAAACTCCTCCTGTTTTTACTGCAGTTAAATTTTTTGCTTCCTTAATGAGCACCTCCAATACTCCACCACTGGATACATAGGCAGACCCTTTCCTTCCTCTAATGAAACTTCTTTTAGCTGTGTGGAATGAAAAACTTTAAATTATTTTTAAGCTAATATCCAAATAATGACTGTGGCAGTAAACCATTCCACTTGGAAACATTGATAACAATTTAGTGTTAAATGCCTTGGCTTGTACAACATATTTCTATCCAAACACAAATTATGTTACAGGCCACAAGAGGAGGTGGTGCACTATACTCGCAGCTTTATGTTACTGAAGCTGTTGTCAAATTATAAGTGTCACCAGAGCAAAGTAAACATCTGTAGGGTAGACTTTGTAATAGTTGTTATTGAGATATCAAACTGACTGGAGATAAAGTAATACTGAGATTCATATACATCCAATTTGGAGTTTCATTAATATGTTTGCCTTCTCTACTGATAGAGAGAGAGAGGATTGTGTCTGTAGTTAGTCTCTGGCTGCCTCTGCATCAGCAACTGTTGGTTGGCAGTAACTCAGTTATCTTACTATCTTATCTAGCGGTGACAGTACAATACAATACGAGTCTGGCACCTTCTGCTGAGCTAAATGAGATAGAAGTATGGACAAGTGCAGTATATATGTCCTTAGTGGAGTTTGTTTAAAAAGGAATTATCTTGCAAGTGATAGCAATTGGGCCAGGTGTTACCCTCTACCCCCCCAACCCGAATGCTTGAGCACTATATTCAATGGCAGGCCCCCCCCACCCACAAGCTGCCTCAACGGCAGGGCTGCCCTTACCCCCAACCCACCCCAGTGGCCTCAAGCTTGAAGTCCAACAGGCGACCCTGGCGAGCGCTGCACAACGTTACTGTGCACTCACCTCCGAGTTCCCCTCAAAGTGCAGCCCACCAAGTGCATGGTGCGTATGTGCTGTTGTGAAACATGTTGGTGTGCTTTCCCACTGACGTGGATGGATGATCCAGCGGAGGGGGGGGAACGATTCCGGCGGGATGGCCTGATCACAATATGCAGATATATTACAATGAGGTTCCCGGCGTCTGTTAGCGGGAAATGCAGCCTGTCATTGGTGGGTTGAGTTTCCAGGGAGTGTGCACGATGCCTATATCGTCAGTCGGTCACAGATCCCTAGAGTCCACAGAGGCAAGAGGGATGGCTCCTCAGGGACTAGGGTTAGCCGCAGAGGCCGTGGCTGATGACAGTTGTGAGTTGGTTTCATGCCGTCATGAAACTGATTACGCCACATTGTCCGTTCACACCACCGATCATGCCCGAGTCCAGCGGGCATGGAAAATTCCACCCCTAGCCTTTACAGTTATCCAAATCTCCAGCCAACTATCAAATTCATTTTTCACTTTGAAACCATCTGTTTATCCTAATAAAGCAGGGTATCCCGGGGTGTGTGTGGGGGCACATGCTGTTCTGTGCAAATTGCTTCAAGATGGTGAGGGCTGAGAAGATGAGGCCAGATGGAGATGTGAGGGAGTGTGTGAGAGAGTGAGTAGTGATGTCCCTTGAGCTGGCAGTGAGTGAGATGCCAGTGAGTGTGTGATGGGCTTGAGTGTGTGAGTTTAGAGAGATGAGACGGTTGCCATACCCTGGCTGCACGGATGAGATCATTCATCCTCTATCTGCATTGGATGGCCAACCTCTTCTGTGCAGCATTGGTACTGACCATCACTGCCACCACCTGCCATACTGGATTGTGATGCCGCTGCTCGTCCTGCAGCCAGAGTGGGGGTAGAGGACATCATGGTGGCATCCAATGGCATTCCAGTGACTCATCATTAAACCTGGGGGCTTTTTGCCTTTTGTGGACATCCTCCCTGCAGGGCTGAAAACACTGAGATGTGTGCGTGTGGTTAGACTTTAAAAATTGCACCCAGCATGATGAAGCAGCGAGGTGATGGTGTGGCGGGCGAATGAGAGCCCACTCACCATGGAAACAGCATGTTTCCTGGGGATGCATAAGTAATGCAGCAGATTTGGGATGTAAAAACCTGCCACCCGCCGGCTACCGTACTTAGTGCAAACCTGGGACGATTCCGCCCTTCATGTGGGCTCTGTTGCTCTTTGGTCAAAATGAATTTTGATTGTAGTCACAACAGTTCCTTAAATTCTTGTACTTGCCCATTACTGACATGTAATGAACCCTTTATAACTTCATTGCACGTTCATTTAAAATTTGCTCTTTTAAAGTCCATTAGTACAAGCTGCTCTTCCATTACATAAGACCTTCACCTTACCACCAGTTTTCACAAGAGCAGGTTCCATGGAGCCAGCTGCACACCTGATGGAAACTGTTGAGACTCACTAAGATTAGCTGACAATGGCCTGGCACTTTTACATTCAGTTAGTGACTGTTGGCGCAAGACCAGTGTTTCCGGGAAGCAATGTCACAGGCGTGGGAATATAAAAATTTTGACTCAATATTATTATAATTATTGCACCCTTGGTGCTGCTACATATTCCCTACTTGTGTGTTGGAAGTAATCAGTCCAATCAGAACTCAGTATTCCACACAGAGCAGCTGCAATACATGTAAATTCACTTACCTTTTCCACGTTCTGTTGGGAGGGCTAGTGTCTGCCCGAGTGGGGTATAACGCAAACAAACTGTCAACTCTCCTTTATACTGTAGAACGTTATCTACAGCAGCCTCAACCTATGAACAAGCAAAGGACAAGTACTTTTTAAGAGTTGCACTAAAACTCACCCACCTATTGACTGCACTTGTAGCCATAGATTGTTCATGAAATGTCAGTTGAAGTAATCTAACATTTGTATTTTGTAACATATTCATATATTTCATGAACATTATATTAAAATTGAAAACCAATGGGTCTTGGAAAGGGATATCAGTTTTGTGACTCCACCAGAACCTCCCAAAAATCCAGGTGTCAATACAGTTTACATTTGAACTTATCACTAATATCTAACACTAATTTTGGACAAGAGTTGTTTGCAAGCCTTACTTGAAGGGCAGTTATGAGAATAGTTCCTTGTATAGCCATGGCTTAACATGTACCATGACATGAATGAGTTGCATGACATGACCTGATCTGCATAATATTGATATTGTGATTAAAAATGGGTTGCGTCTTCCTTTTCCTGGCACTGGCATCCTTCACCGCAAGGAGCACAAAACTCAGCCAAAATGTTTTAAGATTAGAAATGCAAAATCATGGATCTAAGACTTTGCATTAAACATTATTTTAATCATGTCAATAATGATTGTTAATTGTAGAATGGTGATCATTGTTTCAGTTCATTTATACAACATTGTCTGTGTGAAGTAATGGAAGGTTTACTAGCTATAAGAAGTGCCCATCAGGACTATCTGGGGCTCTCAAGCCATATATGTGCTGAAAAAATTGTGATTCTACAACATATTTTGCTCAAATCCAAAGATACACAAACATATATTGTATACAGAAAGGCACACTTCCCATTTCAAATGAATGGCATGTTGATGCTATGACTGAGCAACAACTATACAGGTACTCAGTTAAGGTTTGGAATTAATACTTCAAATATTCCTAAGTAGGTGAGGTACTGGAGGACTACAATTATTGTATCCCATATGAGCCTCTGCCTAGTCTGTCGAAGTTGTTACATCTCTGAACACTTTAGGAATTCGTCAAATGATCACCAATCATGGTATTGACCACTCTCGGAATTCCTATACAATTTCAAGCAAACTGCAGAACTTTCATATATTAACGGCATTTCGTTTGATAAGGTCAAGACTTCCTTTTTAAAAGTTATTTACTCTCCTTCCAGCTGGGTACCTTCACAAAATGCACCCTGATAGCTGAGAAAGCACATAGGTAAGTGAAAAGATCCTAGGCCTCTGCTAATTCCCCTCTGAAACTTGCCAGTAGCTGTTGGCCTGAGGCAATTGTTCCTCCTGATTTTTCTCACTCTGTTGGGAATGGAGACTCTTTCATGTAACCTTGTAATTCAAAGCTCACCTTTGGCTGCAGTAGAAACCAACCCTCAATTTGATTTTCCAAATCCCAGGCATCAAATGGTATCTCCACTTCACCCAAGAAACTGTTCCGTCCAAACCTGTCATAATGCCAGACTGACAGCTGTAGAGTTCTTGTCTCCAGTTGTGAGTGACTGATGATGTACTGCAAGAATGATTACAAAAGTAAGATAATTTACTAAGGCACTCAGCCATCTAGCAGCGTTCTGCTTGACCAACATATTGCCAATGAAATGCCATTATTTAATAGTAATTAACGCAAGAAACAGGAACAAGAGTAGGCCATATGGCCCTTGTGTCAACCATTTAACAAGATCATGGTTGATCCTGACTTCAAATCCGTTTGCTCACCCAATCCAAATATCCCTCTGTAGCCATAGAGTCCAAAAATCTCACAATCTCAGCCATGAATGTACTCAATGACTGAATTAAACTGAAACGTTTTTCTGAAAATGTGCCCCCAAGCCTCATCACTAAAATGCTGCTTGCTTGGAATACTTATATAATCATAGAATGGTGACAGCACAGAAGGCGGTGTCTGTGCTGGTTCTCTGAAGGAACCAATGGAGCCACCTGGTGCTACTCCCTGCCTGCTCCTCATAGACCTGCACATTCCTTCTTTCAGATAATAATCCAATTTCTTCTTGAATGCCTCGATTGAACCTGCCTCCACCACATTCTCAGGCAGTACATTCCAGATCCTAATCACGCTCTGCGTAAAAATGTTTTTCTCATGTCGCCATTGCTTTTTTTGCCAATTACCTCAAATCTGTGCTTGCTGGTTCTTGACCCCTTCACGAATGGGAAGTTTCTCCCTACCTACTCTGCTCAGATCCCTCATGAATTTGAATGCCTCTATCAACTCTCCTCTCAAGGAGAACATTCCCAACTTCTCATATCTATCTATGTAACTGAAGTTCCTCATCCTGAAGCCATTCTTGTGAATCTTTTCTGCACTCTCTCTACTGGCTTCACATCCTTCCTAAAGTGGTGCCCACAACTGGACACAAAACTAAATTTGAGGCTGCACCAGTGTTTTATACAGGTTTAACATAACTTCCTTGTCTTTGTACTCCATGCCCCTATTTGATAAAGCCTAGGATGCCATATGCTCTCTCAGATTGTCCTGTCACCTTCAATGATTTTTGTACATATATAGAATCAAAAGCCAGTTATTTCAACATAAAGAAAAGTTTGGCCGACAGGGAGTGTGTGCAAGATCCTCATTTAATCAAATGCATCTCCAATTTAAAACTTTATTTATTCATGTACCAGCATGCAATTTTACATTTCTATTTTTATGTATGGTGCAGAAAAACTCTCCAGGATTAGAAAACACCAGAATCACAATGTCTGTAGCTTTTTAATTGATCTTCTCTGAATAAAGCCATAGTTTTTGTCTCAAGTCTGAACTGCAGTTATCTTTTTAAACAACTCACTTACTTTTTCAATCAGATGCCATAACCTGAACATTTGCCAATCTGAAAATGCCCTATTTACCCCTCTTCTGTTTCCTGTATGTTAATATACCATCCATCAAATATATTACCCCAACTCTATGGGCTCTTATCCTGTGCATTAATATTTTGTGTGGCACCTTATCGAATGCCTTTTGGAAACCCAGGTGTACTACATCTACTGGCTCCCATTTATCTACCCAATGAGATACAGCCTCATAAACCTCTACTATGTCTGTCAAACACAATTTCCCTTTTGTAAGACCATGTTCACTCTGTCTGATCACGATGTGATTTAAGTGCATTGTTAAGACTTCCTTAAGAAAAGATTCCAGCATTTTCTTGATGACTGATGTCAGGCTAATTGGCCTGTAGTTCCCTGTTGCTCTTCTTTTATGAACAGCGTTGATACATTTGCTAACTTCCATTTTGCTGGGACCATTCTAGAATCTATAAAATTCTGCAAAATCATTACCAGTGCATCTACTATCTCTGCAGCTACCTCTTTTAGAACCCAAGGGCGAGGTAATCAGATCCTTGGGTTTTGGTGGATTTTGGTCCTTTAAGTTTTCTCTGCTGATATTAATAACTTTAATTTCCTCACTCTTATTAGCCCCTTGGTTACCCTTTATCTCTGGTATCTAATAGGTCAAATCTTCCAGTCTCCAAATTGCCAGAGACCGATTGTATGATTGCAGATGTGTGCTGGGATCCTGCGGAAGTCCTGACTTGCGGGAATGTGGGAATTGCCCGGGAAGTTTCAATTTCTGATAGGCAATTCCCCTGCTCCCAAGGATCCTCTTCAAATGTCTTTGACTCTGAGTTGGAGTCTGAGACTTCATACAGGTTCCATGGCACTTAGCTGAATAGCTACTCAGGAAATGTTAGACAAATTAAAACCTAGTTTAACACCCACACAACCGACTCCCTAGTTACCCCTCTAACCCCCCAACTGCACAATTACCCGCCCCCGATCACGCGGCTACCCCTCCACCTGACCCAACTATCCTCCCAACCTGACCCAGCTACCCAACCCCGCCAACCACCCAACTACACCCCTCAACTACCCCCAACCTAACCCAACTACGCCCGACCACCTGACTACCCCTGACCCAACTATCCTCCCTACCCGGCTACCTCCCTGACCACCCGATGACCCCTAGTCTACTTCTCCAGACCCGACCCAACTAATCCCCGACCCGACTACCCACTCACCCATCTACCCATTTACTCATCCATTTACTAACATTAAGACTGGACCTGTAAACTTACCACAAGGCAACTAGTGCTGTAAATAGGGGTATGTCCTGTCTTCCCTGACTCTACTGTGCTCTGACCTAGTTCCCTGAGGGATGATGCACTATGCATTTCTGTGTAGGCTGGGTTCAGAGGACTCTGGAAGAAATCTGCAGCAGGATCGAGTTGGGGCACTTTCCAAGCGCAGTGGCAATCCAACTATCATTGCCGCTGCTCGGAAGATCTGGGCCACTGTGTGTCTTCCACTTTGGTCCAGACACTAAATATTTGTCTCTGACATTTCATCATTCCCCATGATAATTTTTCCTGACTCGGCCTCCAAGGGTCCAATGGTTATTTTAGCGACTCTCCTTTTTCCGTACTTACAAAAACTCCTACAATTTGTTTTTTATTTTCCTGGTTGGTTTACTCTCATTCTTTTTCCCCCCTTTTTAGTGACTTTTTGGTTGCCCTTTGCTGCATTCTAAAAATCTTCCAAACCTCAGGCCTACTACTATTTTTTGCAACTATTCTTTTAAATTGATATTATCCTTAATTTCCCTAGTAAACCATGGATGGATTTTTTTGGCTGAGTTTTCGTTTTTAAGTGCAATGTATTTTTGTTGAACATTTTGAATCCTTTCTTTAAATGTTTTCCACTGTATATTTGCCACCATCTCATTTAATCTATTTACCCAATCAACTTTGGCCGGCTCCCCCCCACCACACCCCCAGAAACATATGTAAATGGTCTTGCTTAAGTTTAAAATTCTTGTTTGGGACTCATTTATGTCGCTTCCATAAGAACATGAGAAATAGACGCAGGAGTAGGCCATTCAGCCCCTCAAGCCTGCCCCGCCATTCAATAAGATCATGGCTGATATGCCCCAGGCCTCAACTCCTTTTAAACTCCTCCTCAAACTTAAAATAGAATTGCATTGTATTATAGTCACTTTTTACCTAGAGGATCAATTGTTATGAAACTACTTACTAATCCTGCCTCATTATAACAATACTAGATCTAAAGTAGCTTTGTCCCTAGTTTAAGGAGAGGGTAAGAGTGCAGGTTAGTGATGAGGCTGATTGCTATCAAAAGGTGAAAGGAAGGAACAGAGTGTGTGAACACCATATTGCACCAAAGAATCATATAAGAGTAGGGAAAATTGACAATAGGGCAAACTTAAAGGCTTTGTATCTGAATGCACGTAGCATTCGGACTAAAACTAATGGGTTAACAGCGCAAATAGAGATAAATAGGTATGATTTGGTGGTGATTACTGAGACATGGTTACTGGGAGAACAGGTCTGGGAGTTGAATATCCAAGGGTACTCAGTGTTTTGGAGGGATAGGCAGGAAGGAAAAGAAGGTGGTGTAGCTTTGTTAGTAAAGGAAGAGATCAGTGCTATAGTGAGGAATAATATTAGCACTGGAGAGCAAGACATAGAGTCTGGATAGAAATAAGAAATAGCAAGGGAAAAAAGTCCTTGGTGGGAGTAATCTATAGGTCCCCAAACAGTAGTTTAGCAGTAGGGCACAGTATAAACCAGGAAATACTGGGAGCATGTAAGAAAGGCATGGCAATAATCATGGGTGATTTTAATATGCATATAGACTGGACTAATCAAATTGGCAAGGGTAGCCTTGAGGGAGAGTGCATAGAGTGTATTAGAGACTGTTTCTTGGAGCAATATGTTGTGCAACCAACCAGGGAGCAGGCTATTCTGGATTTGGTTTTGTGTAATGAGATGGGGTTAATTAATGATCTCATAGTAAAGGATCCTCTAGGGAAGAGTGATCATAGCATGATAGAATTTCAAGTTCAATTTGAGAGTGAGAAATTTGAGTCCCACACCAGTGTTCTGGAGTTAAATAAAGGTAACTACATAGGTATGAGGGCAGATTTGGCCCTAGTGGACTGGGCAGGAAGACTACAAGGTAGGACAGTTGATGAACAGTGGCAGATATTTAAGGAGATATTCAATTCCTTCCAAGTAAAATATATTCCAATGAGGAAGAAAGATAGTAAGAGGGGGAAAAAAGCATCCTTGGCTAAGCAAGGAAGTTAAAGATAACTTAAAGGCAAAAACTAAGGCATACCAAATTGCAAAGGTCAGTGGCAGGCTGGAAGATTGGGAAACTTTTAAAGATCAACAAAGGGTTACTAAAAAATAATAAAAATAGCAAAGGTAAATTATGAAAGAAAACTAGTGCAAAATGTAAAAACTGATAGCAAAAAGCTTCTACAAGTATATAAAAGGAAAGAGAGTAGCTAAAGTGAATGTTGGGGAGTTAATAGTGGAGAATGCAGAAATGGCAGAGATGCTTAATCAATATTTTGCCTCAGTTTTCACAGTGAAGGGCGCTAGTACCACCCCAATAGTAACAGGTAGTGCAGAGGATATAGAGAAGGAGGAACTTAGAACAATCACCATCACTAGAGAAAAAGTACTGAGCAAACTATTGGGATTAAAGGGTGACAAGTCCCCAGGACATGATGGCCTATACCCCAAGGTCTTAAAGGAAGTGGCAGCGGAGATTGTGGATGCATTGGCTATAATATTCCAAAATTCCCTGGATACTGGAAAGGTTCCAGTGGATTGGAAAAGTGCTAATATAATGCCCTTATTCAAAAAGGGGGGAGGCAGAAAGTAGGAAACTATAGACCAGTTAGTTTAACGTCTGTCGTTGGGAAATTGTTGGAATCCATTATTAAGGAAGTAGTAGTGGGGCATTTGGAAAGTCAAAATGCAATTCATCAGAGCCAGCATGGTTTTATGAAGAGTAAATCGTGTTTGACTAATTTGCTAGAGTTCTTTGAAGATGTGACAAGCAAAGTAGATAATGGGGATCCTGTAGATGTAGTATATCTAGATTCCAGAAGGCCTTTGATAAGGTGCAGCACAAAAGATTAATACACAAGATAAGATCACCCGGAGTTAGGGGTAATATATCAGCTTGGATAGAGGATTGGCTAACCAATAGAAAGCAGAGAGTCTGGATAAATGGGTCTTTTTCTGGATGGCAAGCTGTAACTAGTGGGGTGCCACAGGGTTTGGTCCTTGGGCCCCAACTATTTACAATCTATATTAATGACTTGGATTCAGGGATAGAAGGTACTATAGCTAAATTTGCAGATGACACCAAAATAGGTGGGAAAGTAAGTTGCAATGAAGAAATAAGAAATTTACAAATGGACATGGACAAGTTAGGTGAATGAGCCAAAATTTGGCAGATGGAGTTTAACATGGATAAGTGTGAGGTTATCCATTTTGGTCGGAAGAATAAAAAGGCGACTTATTATTTAAATGGGGAGAAACTTCAGAATGCTTCAGTGCAGAGGGATCTGGGTGTCCTCATGCATGAATCGCTGAAAGCTAGCATGCAGGTACAGCAAGTAATAAGGAAGGCAAAAGGAATTTTGACATTTATTGCTAAAGGAATAGAGTATAAAAATAGGGAAGTGCTGTTGCAACTGTGCAAGGCATTGGTGAGACTGCACCTGGAGTACTGTGCACAGTTTTGGTCCCCTTACTTGAGGAAGGATGTAGTTGCACTGGAGACGGTTCAGAGGAGGTTCACTAGATTGATTCCAGAGATGCGGGGGTGGTAGATTTAAATCAGAGATGAGAGGAGGAATTACTTTTCTCAAAGGGTCGTGAATCTGTGGAATTCACTACCTCAGAATGCAGTAGATGCCGGGATGCTGAATAAATTTAAGGAGGAGATAGACAGATTTTTAATTAGTAACGGGTTGAAAGGTTATAGGGAGAGGGTGGGAAATTGGATTTGAGGCTGAAATGAGATCAGCCATGATTGTAATGAATGGCGGGGCAGGCTCGAGGGGCTGAATTGCCCACTCGTGCTCCTGGTTCTTATGTTCTTATGTTAGTTCCACAATGTATTCTTCCAGGAATCTGTCATGGAAGAATTCCACAAACTCATCTTCCAGGCTACCATTTGATTTGCCAGTCTTTTTGACAATTACTGCACTATTATTATATTGAAGCTTGTAACAAAGGCATTTACTTCTTACTAAGTGCTCTGGCCAGTGCTATAACTACTGTTAGGGGGCCCATAAACTACTTCCACTGGGAATAATGGGCAGCTTGATGCCTGTTAAATAGGTGTGATGTCAATGAATTTTAAAATTCGTAATTAAAATAATTAAGGGCAAATCCTAGTGCAGTCAGCCAGAGGTGAGACAAATAAACAACAAAGAGAGTCCAAATATTCTGCACTGAATTATATTGTATATTACACTGGAGAGTGAAGAGCTTCCTAATGGAGCTGGTTGATGATTTGACTACTCAGAGAAAAAAAGCAGATTGACAAACCTTTAATGTTTCATTGTAAACTGGACTTGTTGTGTTGGATTTGAGCTTAGTCTTGCGTTTGCTTTGACGAGATTTGTCTGGGAGGAGGTAAGTCTTAACATAGCTGCAGGTGAAATAAAGAAGTTGATCAGTTCTGATATACAACAATAAACACCTTTGAAATTGAGCAAATAAGCATTATGAAGTTACTCTGTGATGCTTAATGTGCTAAAGGAGAGCTACCAGGATTTTGCTACTGCTACAGAGCATCTGATGATTACTTCAGTTTAAAGGCCAGTCGATTTCTTCAAAAAGGGAAAATAATACTTACGGATCAGTTCTCTGCTTTCTCTCATCTGCAATTGCTAAATTGCGACATTCCTTCACAGTAATATTTAGCGCCCCACTTTTGTAGCTATAATTGATTGTAAGGAGAATTTCTCCACTGATATTCACATTGCCATAGTCTCCTGTTTCACTGTAGACACTCATCATACTATTTAAGCTGGTCTACAAGAAGAAACAAATAAACAGTGTAAACAGATCAGATATTATACGTGGGGGTTTACGTTTATCATCCTTTCACCTAGTGCTCAGTCACACCAAGGATGAATTGAAATATCAGGTAAACCTTGGTACTATAATTGTTTACTCAATGACTGAGGTAGGCCATACCACAACTCCAGTTTTACACGTGCTTTTTTATCATACGGATATTCCTAATTTCTAGAAATAACTTTAATAACTTGGGACTGTTAAACAAAGCTACAATAAAGATTGCTTTTGATCATATATGGATGGAGTGAAAAGATCTACTTGCATTTGCTTATCCTCAATATTCAGTCACACAGCACCAGATCTAAATCTTTTTCAGCTTTAACATGAAATAATTATGAGACTATCCCAAAGTAGGTATGATTTAGCGAGAAAATCCTGCCTCTGGTTTCAACAACTGAAGTGATCACACTGATGTATTTGTCTTTTTAAAAGAATGAGTCAAGTCTGAACAGTTTGCTTATTTATACAATGATTGCCTACAAGGTGTCTTAGTGACACTGTACTCTTTATGGTGCGTTTTGCTGGATAAAGTTTATGACATAATGTACTTAAGCTTAAAAGGGCTAACTGACAAAGTTCCACATGAAAAGCTGCGAGCGAAACCAAAACTCTGTGGGGATTCAGAGTAAATTCCGGAAGTTCATGAGAAACTGTTCAATCGGTAGAAAACAACGACGTTTGTTAGAGGCTTTATGTGAAGGTGAGGTGGGGTGGGGTGCGGCGGGGGGGGGGGGGGGGGGGGGGGGGCAGAGACAGGTGGTGGTGGGAGTGGGGACATGCTGAGTTAGATCCCCCAGGGCTTGTCATTGGTGCTTCTATTTACATAAATATGCTTGATTAAGAAATGCAGTGCAAAGTGATTACATTTGTTGATGATACAAAACTGGGTTAAGTAGCAGAATTGAAGAAGCAACTCAGAAATTAGAGTGGCTGGGTGAAATAAGTTTGTTGGTAGATAAATTTCAGATCAAATTTAATACAGCCAAGTGTAAAGTACTGCATACAGGATATAAAATAAGTAACACATGGATGCTGCTGAAATAATTACAGACAGGGTAGAAAGGGACCGTGCCTTCACAAAAGAGAGGGATAATGCTGACATTGTAAGTAAGGAGAAGGAGTGTAAAAGATTAAATTGGATAAGTATAGTGAGAGTGAAAATATTAAGGGCTCAAGCATATTTGAAAGTAGATAATACCAGGCCTGGATGAAATGCATCTCAAGTTGCTAACAGAAGCAAGGGAGGAAATAAAGGCTCTGACCATCATTTCCAATCCTCTCTGGCTACAGGTGTGCTACTGGAGGACTGCTAACATTGTACTGTTTAAAAATGGAGGAAGGATTAGCCCGAATAATTACAGGCCAACCAGTCTAATCTCGGTGGTGTGTAAATTATTCTAAAGAAGTCGGAGACACAGAATAAATGGTCATTTAGAAAGGCACAAACTAATAAGGGAAGTCAGTAAGGGTCTGTGAAGGGAAGGTCGTGTCTGACTAACTTGATTGAATTTTTTCAGGTGGTAATGATGAGGATAGCATGTTTAATGTAATTTATATCGATTTTAGCTAAAAGCCTAAAGGATCCAAGAGAGAGTGGCAAATTGGATCCTAAATTGACTCAGTAACAGGAAACAAAGGGTATTTGTGGGACAGGAAGGCTGTTTCCAAAGAGGTTCTGCAGGTCTGGCACTAAGTCGTTGACGTTTTTGTGGGATATATCAATGATTTAGGCTGGAATTTTCCAGCCCTCCCCAGCGATGGGTTCCCCTGTGGTGGGGCCGGTGAACCACTGAAATCTCCATTCGCATCAGAGGGACTGGAAGATCTCGCCAATGTGAGGGGCTGGAAAATTCCGGCCTTAGACTTAAATGTTGGGGTTACAGGTGATGCATAAATTGGCTACATGGTTGGCAGTGAGGAAGAAAACTGTAGACTGCTAAAAAGGTATCAATGGACTAGTCAGGTAGGTAAGAGACTGGTGATTGAAATTTAATCTGGAGAAGTGAAAAGTAATGCATTTTGGGAGGGCAAACAAGGCAAGGGAATACACAATAAAAGGTAAAATACTGAGAAGCGTAGAGGAACTGAAGGACCTTGGAGCGCATGTCCACAGATCCCTGAAGGTAGCAGGAAAGGTGGTTGAGAAGGTATGTGGGATGCTTTACTTTTTTAGCTGGGGCATTGAATACAAGAGTACAGAGGTTATGCTGGAACTGTATAAAACACTATAGTTAGGCCACAGCTAGAGTTCTGCATATGGTTCTGGTCTCTACAATCAGACATGATTGCATTAGAGAGGGTGCAGAGGAAATTTATGATGATGTTGCCAAGAATGGAGAATTTTAGTAATGAGGAAAGTTTGGATAGGCTGGGGTTGTTTTCTTTGGAACAGAGGGGTCTAAGGAGAGATTTAATTCATGTGCATAAAGTTACGATGGACTAGATAAGAAGGGCCTGAGAAGTTTTTTCACCCAGAGGGTGGTGGGGATCTGGAACTCACTGCCTAAAAGGCAGAGGTAGAAACCCTCATCACATTTAAAAAAATACTTGGAGTGCTGTAACCTACAAAACTATAGGTCAGGAGTGGGAAAGTGGGATTAAGCTGAATAGCTCTTTTTGGCTGGCACAGACACAGTGGGCCAAATGACTTCCTCCTTCACCAGAAGTTTTCTATTTTTCATGGCGCTGAGTGTCTAGACCTGCAAGCTATTCTGCAATCACAGTGAACGTACTTCCATAATTGTTCGAAAAGTATGTGGAAGCTATTCCTTTCACTGGGAGGGGAAGCCCCCATGCTTTGGACTGTCATCTAATGTCCAATAGCAAAAATCATTCATTCAAATAAGTAGAACATGGGACTGAAACTCAAATTTCTGGTTTAGAGGTCAATTCTCAACAGTTTCAAATTTTGATTTCTGAGCTATCTTTTTAGCTTTAAGGTTATTAAAATATGAATGAGGGCAGAGAGGGGTATTAGTTGTAGCATACAGGTTTATGCCCTATTCCCGTGCCAACAGTGCACATTAATGTTAGTTCACAGGCTTACTTGATTGTTAAATCACAGAATCACAGTGCAGAAGAGGACCTTCAGCCCATTGAGTCTGCACCGACATGTGAGAAACACCTGACCTACCTACCTAATCCCATTTACCAGCACTTGGCCCACAGCCTTGAATGCTATGACGTGCCAAGTGCTCATCCAGGTACTTTTTAAAGGATGAGAGGCAACCCGCCTCCACCACCCTCCCAGGCAATGCATTCCAGACCGTCACCACCCTCTGGGTAAAAAAGTTTTTCCTCACATCCCCCCTAAACCTCCTGCCCCTCACCTTGAACTTATGCCCCTCATTACTGACCCTTCAATGAAGGGGAACAGCTGCTCCCTATCCACCCTGTCCATGCCCCTCATAATTTTGTACACCTCGATCAGGTCACCCCTCAGTCTTCTCTGCTCCAACGAAAACAACCCAAGTCTATCCAACCTCTCTTCATAACTTAAATGTTTCATCCAAGGCAACATCCTGGTGAATCTCCTCTGCACCCCCTCCAGTGTAATCACATCCTTCCTATAATGTGGCGACCAGAACTGCACACAGTACTCCAGCTGTGGCCTCACCAAGGTTCTATACAACTCCAACATGACCTCCCTACTTTTGTAATCTATGCCTCGATTGATAAAGGCAAGTGTCCCATATGCCTTTTTCACTACCCCATTAACATGCTCCTCTGCCTTCAGAGATCTATGGACACACACACCAAGGTCCCTTTGTTCATCAGAACTTCCTAGTGTCATGCCATTCATTGAATACTTCCTTGTCAAATTACTCCTTCCAAAGTGTATCACCTCACACTTTCCAGGGTTAAATTCCATCTGCCACTTATCTGCCCATTTGACCATCCCACCTATATCTTCCTGTAGCCCAAGACACTCAACTTCACCGTTAATCACCCGGCCAATCTTTGTGTCATCCGCAAACTCACTAATCCTACCCCCCACATAGTCATCTATGTGTCGTTTATATAAATGACGAATAATAGGAGACTGAGCACAGATCCCTGTGGTACGCCACTGGACACTGGCTTCCAGTCACTAAAGCATCCTTCATTCATCACCCTCTGCCTCCTACAACTAAGCCAATTTTGAATCCACCTTATCAAATTACCCTGTATCCCATGGGCATTTGCCTTCTTTATAAGTCTCCCATGTGGGACCTTGTCAAAGGCTTTGCTGAAATCCATATAAACTACATCAACTGCACTACCCTCATCTACACACCTGGTCACCTCCTCAAAAAATTCAATCAAATTTGTTAGGCATGACCTCCTTCTGACAAAGCCATGCTGACTATCCCTGATCAAACCTTGCCTCTCCAAGTGGACATAGATACTCTCCTTCAGAACTTTCTCCAAAAGTTTCCCTACCACTGACATGAGACTCACTGGCCTGTAGTTCCCTGGCTTATCTCTACAACCCTTCTTAAATAGCGGAACCACATTAGCTGTTCTCCAGTCCTCTGGCACCTCTCTCGTGGCCAGAGAGGAATTAAAAATTTGGGTCAGAGCCCCTGCGATCTCCTCTCTTGCCTCCCTCCCAGTCTGGGACACAAATCATCTGGACCTGGAGATCTGTCCACTTTTAAACCTGCCAACACCTCCCACTTCATTCATAGTCAACTAGTCTATCATAATGGCAAAGTTCAGCATTGATCTTATTGTATCAATTTGTTTAAAATCCAACTGCTTGAGTTTTGGGTAATCAAGTAACAGCATCTGGAATACAGATGTTTTGCTCCATAAAATCATTAATAGTTTCTACAGGACCTTATTCAATTCAAATGTATTTCTATGTGATTGAAAACTGCTAAAGAAAGAAAACTACACTAGAGGAATGTTCAATTGTTTAAGCAAAACAATGGCATATACCATTTATCTCTTATATTGGTTAGTCTTTTGCTGTGTAGTTCCTCAAGGGGATCTACCATTGACTCACATTTTTTTGGAAATAGGGCTGTTCATAACCTTTTTGTGAAATAATGTAATTGCTTAAAATGACCAATGGAATAATGTGAGATCTGTAAAGGTCTGCAGAACTGTGCAGCAATTAACTACTAAAATGATAAAGAGTATCTGAGTTACTTGGCATTTCAGCAATCAGTTGAATAGGAAATAGGATCTTGCAACCTGCAGAGTACTGGGAGCATGTTAACCTTTTCTGTCTGTAAAGGCCTCATTTTATGTACCAGAAAGAGCAGCTTTTATTCTCAGAACATGCCGATTGAGAAAAAGATGTATCAAAAAAGATTGTGTGCTGGGACATTGTTAATAAACATACCTTACTGTTTGTCATCCAAAATGCAAATCACTGTGCTTAAAGATATATTTGTGAAGATAAAAGCAAGGAAAAATTGCCTTAATAAATCTGCAAGCAAAGCAACTCACGGTTTCTGCGTCATGATCTGGTACATTAAGGAATGTCCACTTCTTGTCAGAGCTTGACTGGCAATGCTTTACAGGACAGGGCAATGATTGAAGAAAAATACAAAGACATTGCAGATTGCTAGTGAGAAGCACACCACTGAAAGAGCATTTGCACACAGGGAAGATTTCTAACATTAACACATTTAGAAGAGCAATTTGAAACAAAAAGAATTAACACACAAATATCTCAGGTAATTAGATCTTGTACATAAGGTGAAGAATAAAGGTAAGTTTTCTTGTGTAAAGAAAATAATTTTTAAGGAAAGTTTGGAATATGAAACCTAATGGCAAAAGTTTGGTGTTACATAAATGCAATACTATCATTCAGACTTTCTGATCACCCATTTGTTACCAATTCTGGCAATCGTGTAAATTTACAAAAATATTTCTCTTTCTTCCCATCTTCATCGTGGTTATAAGTTACGTCATTTGGCTGAGAATGATGACAAACCTCTCCCAGTCAGAAGCCCAGTGGGACTTTGTGCTAACAATGGAATACACTTATTTTGAGCGGATAGATGAATTGCTTGCATCCTTTTCTAATGTGAAATATTTGTTTGTAAAAATACCTTGCATAACAATTCATTTGAAAATGCAACAATTTCCTCCAACAAACAATTTTAATTTGCTATCTTACTTGTATGATATAATGGCAGCATTTGAAAGAGGTTATAGCATCTTGCCAAAATGTCTTCTCAAATAAAATCATGCGCTAAATCTCACCTATTCTTCCATCTTGAAAAAAGTTCAAAAATTTCATCACTAGCATTATTATAAGCTCCATGGAACCTGTGATTTTGAATCATCAAGAATTTACCTTGTACATAGTCAAAAGCATTTGCATCACAATATGCCCTTTAAATTCCTCTTCAACTTTATTCCCATTGTCCTGTCATTACTTTCAATTATCAACAGTGTAATTGCTGTGTATTAAATTCAAGGAAGAATGAAATTCTTAGAAGATATAATCAACGGTATTGTCATTTCTTATCACAAACGTTTACTTTATTACAATGTTGTTTCTCATGATCTTTAATGCAGTTTTTCAGCAATCTGGCTGATGTGTTCATAATTTGTTTGGATAATCATTAGTACATTTGTGGCAGGATTTTACCGTCGGCGAACGGGGGCAGGGCCTGCTCGCCAACGTGTAAGATGACGCGCGATGACGTCACCGCACCCCATTTAAATTTTCAGGAAGGCGGGGGTGCAGTAAAATCAACTGCGCGCCCGCCGACCTATCAATTCAGGCCATTGACAGGATCAATTAAAGTAATTGGTGGGCAGGCCAGGAGCCCTGGCGGCAACTAGAAAAAACATGAAACCTCATCCCGCCGACGGGAAATTATGAACATGTCCCAATTCATGAGGGGACATGTAAGGGAATTTTTTATTTCTATTTTTAATATTGCTGAAAGTAGAGGTGATCTCCCTGAGGCAGCACTTAGCCTCAGGGAGATGAGTGCGCTCTTTCGTATGCATGCGTGAAAGAGCGCCCTCTCGATTTTAGGCACTCCCCCCGCTTGCACAGCGAGCACATAGCGCTTCCCTGCAGACATCACGCTGGGTGGGCCTTAATTGGCCCGCCCATGCAAAATGGCGCTGCGACTCGGATAGGGGACGCCAATCGGAAGAGCGCCTGCACGCACCCACCCATCGACTTCCCCCCCAATGGGGGGGGAAAATTCTGCCCTCTGTTTCTCAGTCTGCTTCCACCAAAACAGCAGGTTAAGAAACTTCAAGTAATTGTTTTGCTAATTCTGCTCTTTTATGATATCCTTATTTTACTTTTGGATGTTACTATTAAAAAAAATATACTTTTGATGCTTTTTAGATTTGTTATGTGCAGGGCTGGTGCAATTACTAGGCAAACTAGGCGGTTTTGCCTAGAGCGGCAAAATTTATGGGTAAGAGGGAGGAGAGGGGGCGAGCAGCAAAAAACCAAATGAACTATTCATGAAACTACATAAGTAAACAAACAGACTTCAGCAGATAGATCTAGATCTACTGATCTACATCCACATATACTGACACAGTTATAAAACTCCATGTATTTACATTGCAGTCTTTTCTAAAATTTCATATTATATTCCTCATTCTGTTTATGTGATATTTTTACAAATCACTCTTCCAAAACTGCAAACCAGTGAATAATATCAAAGAACAGAATTGAATGTAGCCCACTCTATCGTAATGAGTATTGATTGCATAAATTGCCCATACAATCATCTAGCAACTGTTACAGAAACACATGGGGCAGGATTTTCAGGTTGTTGGGCTGGCGCGGCGGGCGGTCCCGGGAGTGACCGGAAAACAGTCCACTACCTGCGATCAGCCCCCCGACTGTGATTTCACGCTGGCCGGCCAATTAACAGCCAGCCAGCGTGAAAGGTGTGCTGAGAAACTCAGTGCTGCCGGGGTGGGGGCGGGAGGAATGCAAGCGCAAAAGTCTGTGCGTGCGCAGAGGAGTGCGCACTGAAAGCTCCCTGAAGGCAGGGAGCTGCCTCAGAGAGCTGAAGAATTGTAAAATCAGAAATAAAGATTATGAAAATGTGAAAAAAATGTCCCCACACAGAACTCACTCACATGAACGTAAACGTGATAAAAATTACGTCAAAACATTTCAAAGAAATTTTTTGTTGGAAACCTCATCCCGCCTGTGGATGAGGTTTCCAAAAAAATCCGAAGGCCGCCTGGCCGATTCGCCTGCCCCCACCCCCCCCCACCCCCGCAACTGTATGGTTGGACGGGCAGCGATAAAGAGCTTTAAATTAATTGATTAAGGGCCTTAATAGGCCTCCTAATTGTTGGCGGGCGCGCTGCCGACACTTGTGTGTGCCCACCGACCAAAATATCGCGCAAGTATGTGATGACGTCGGGACGCTCGTCCAACATCATCGCGTACTATTTTACGCCCGATCGGGTCGAGCGAGCGCCCGCAAGCGGGATGTAAATTCCTGCTCACGGTATTACATCAAAATGAACCATATTACTCATTATAATGTGCATTTTTCCTGGTACATAATCCTGTGAAAAGTGTAGAACAATGAGAATGTATAATCATTAGCAGAATATTCTCCTTTTTCATGTAAAATAAATCTGTACTTATAGTTGCAGAATTTTTATTCATACTAGTGCACAATATTCATTTTCAAAAGTTAATTGTGGGGTGGGTTATTTATTCTTTCATGGGTTGTGGCCCCCCACTAGGTCATATACACCATTCCCCAGCCCACCTTCCACAGCCTCTGAAACCCGCCCATAAGTCTCTCGCTGGGCCTTGGCTGGCAGGCCCCACCAATACCCCAAGGGGAGAATTTTACGGTCGGTGAGCGGGGGCGGGGCCCGCTCGCCGACGCATAAAATGACATGCGGTGACGTTAGGCAGGCGTCCCGATGTCACCGCACGTCATTTAGATTTTTAGTTCGGCGGGCGTGCAGCCGACTGTCAAAGGCCTATTAAGGCCTGCTTAAAACTAATTAAATCAATTAAATGAGCTGCACGTCCAACCTTAAGGTTGGCAGGCAGGCGAAGAGCCCAGGCAGCCTTCGCAATTTTCATGGAACCTCATTCACAGGCGGGATGAGGTTTCATGAAGTTTTTATAAATTAAATAAATATTTTAATTAATGTTCATTGACATGTCCCAGCTCATGTGACACTGTCACATGAGGAGACATGTCTTTAAGTATTTTCAATTCTTTATTTATTTAAATGCACTGGGGAGATTTCTGCAGCCTTTTGCGCGCATGCGCGAAAGAGCACAGACCCGGAGTCAGGGAATCCCCACGCCCCCGTCCGCCTGCACAGGGAGCACTCAGAGCTCCAGTGCTGGGGATTGCAAACCCAATTCAGGCATCAAGAATCCTTGAACTAGTCACAGCACAGTCAGGTGCAGAGTAAATCCCCTTCTGCTCTGCCTCAACCTAAGATGACCAACCCCGAATGTATAGTGCATCATTTTTTCCCATTTATTTAATAACTGTCCAAACACATTTTACAGTCTTTATAGCCAGCAAACAGAAGAGACTTTCACTTTATTTAACTCATTCCTAGAGGTGAAAAGACACTGTCTAAACCATTGCTCCATTCAACTTAATGTTCACCACACCAATATATTAAAGCATTAACAATGCTTAAGTTCCAGGAAATACACCAAATGCTACAAAATCTAATTAAAGCTTTCTAATAATATTAAAGAGACATGCATGAGCAATGACTATTTGTGCCAAATTAGTGATATCACATTTACTCAAGACTTACTATAGATAAGCCACTTCCCAGACTGCTCCTACCACTGCTTGGGCGATACATTGATACCAAATCATCAATATTTTCTTCCTCCTCCTCCTGAAGGTAATCCTAAAAATCACATAATATCACAGTGAGCATAGGGGAGTTATTCTAATATTCCAAAGCTGTCGTTTATGCAAAATGTTTTACTTTTTAACATGTTTTTGTATACCATAAACACAGGAATGGACAGGACCAGAAAAAAATCACACTGACCCATTCTGCTTATCCCAGTGTTGAAAAAAACCCCACACCATTACTTAATCTCTTACATCCCATTAATATAGAAAAGTTCAGTGCAGTACTTTGGGTACAGCATAGGTAAGTAGTATGTTGATACTGATTCTGCTTTAAACAGAGAATAGAGCCACCACAGCGAGAATTAATGATCTCAGAGTAAAAGATACCCTAGGAAACAGTGGCCATAATATGGTAGAATTTAGCATTCAGTTTGAGAGTGAGAAACTTGGGTCAGAAAGAACTGTGCTAAACTTAAATAAGAGTAATTACAAAGGAATGAGGGCAGAGTTGGCTGGAGTGGACTGGGATAGGATTTTAGCAGATGAAACAGTGAACAATGGCAGACATTTAAGAAAATAGTTCATGACTCTCAACAAAGATATATCCCAGTGAGGAAGAAGGATTCAAGGAAGGCAATAAATCAATCATGGCTAACCAAGGAAGTTAAGGATAGTATCAAATTAAAAGAAAAGACATACAATGTGGCAAAGATTAGTGGTAAACCAGGGGATTGGGAAAGTTTTAAAAACCAACAAAAGATGACCAAAAAATAAGAGGGAGAAAATAAATTTTGAGGGTAAACTAGCACGTAATATAAAAATGGACAGTAAGAGCTTCTTTAAATATATGAAAAGGAAGGGAGAGACAAAAGTGAACATAAGCCCCTTACAGGATGAGGCTGGGGAAATAATAATGGGGAATCAGGAAATGGCAGAGGAGTTGAATAAATACTTTGCTTCAGTCTTCATGGTAGAAGACACTAATAGCATTCCAAAAATACTAAATAATCAAGAGACAAAAGAGGTGGAGGAAATAAATACAATAACAATCACTAGAGAAAAAATACTAGGGAAACTAATGGAGCTCAAGGCCAGTAAGTCCCCTGGACCTGATGGGTTGCATCCTAGGATATTAAAGGAAGTAGCTACACAGATAGTGGATGCACTGGTAGTAATCTTCCAAGAATCCTTAGATTCTGGAAAGGTCTCAGAGGATTGGAAAACTGTCAATGTAACACCCTTATTCAAAAAGGAAGAGAAACAAAAACAGGTAACGATAGGCCAGTTAGCTTAACATCTGTTATTGGGAAAATGTTAGAGTCTATTATAAAGGATGTACGCATTTAGAATTACATAATATAATCAAGCAGACTCAGCATGGCTTCATGAAAGGGAAATCACACCTGACAAATTTATTAGAATTATTTGAGGACGTAACTAGCAACATAGATAAAGGGGAACCAACAGATGTAATATATTTGGATTTCCAAAAGACGTTTGATAAGGTACTGCGCGTAAGGCTACTTAATAAGATAGCAGCACTTGGTGTTGGGTGTGGTATATTAGCATGGATAGAGGATTGGCTAACTAATGGAAGACAGAGTTGGGATAAGGGGGGCATTTTTAGGATGGCAACCTGTAACTAGTGGAGTGCCACAGGGATCAGTGCTGGGACCTCAATTATTTACAATATATATTAATGACTAAGAAGAGGGAAGTGAATGTACTATCGCCAAATTTGTGGATGATACAAACATAGGTGGGAAGAGAAGTGGTGAGGATGACACATGGGGCTGAATTTTCCATTCGTTGGGCAGGCAGGCCTGACCCAATTGCGGGTGGGCGCGGCGCCGATTGCCGCCAGCGATCGGGGCCGCATCGCCATTTTACATGGGCGGGCCAATTAAGGCCCACCCAGCGTGATGTCTGCCGGGAAGCGCTATGCGCTCCCTGTGTGGGCGGGGGGGGATTCCCTAAAATCAAGAGTGCGCTCTTTTGCGCATGCGCACGAAAGAGCGCACTCATCTCCCTGAGGCTAAGTGCAGCCTCAGGGAGATTGCTTCGGCTTTTAAAAATATTAAAAATAGAGAAAAGAAAAACCCCTTACATGTCCCCTCATGTGACAATGTCACATGAGTTGGGACATGTTCATAATTTCCATAACAATTTTATTACAATTTTTAATTGTAATAAATATTCATACATGAAACCCCATCACGCCGGTGGATGAGGTTTCATGTTTTTTCTAGTTGCCGCCAGGGCTCCTGGCCGACCCGCCAACTTTAAGGTTGGATGGGCAGGTCCTTTAATTGCTTAATTGATCCTGTAAATGGCTTCAAGTGGCCATTGACAGGTCGGCGGGCCCGCAGATGATTTTGCTGCGCCCCCGCCCTTCTTCCTGAAAATTTAAATGGGGCGGGATGACGTCAGGGGCTCCGCCCGGTGTCATCCTGCATCATTTTACCGCTTGCCGACTGTAAAATCCTGCCCATGGAGTCTACAGAAGGATACAGACAGGTTAAGTGAATGGGCAAAAAAGTGACAGATGGAATATAATGTGGGAAATGTGAGGTAATGCACTTTTGCAGGAAGAATAGAGGAGCAGAATATTATTTAAATGGAGAAAGACTGCAGAAGGCTGCAGCACAGAGGGATTTGGGAGTCCTTGTGCATGAATCACAAAAAGCTAACATACAAGTTCAACAGGTAATAGGGAAGGCAAATCGAATGTTGGTCTTTATTTCAAAGGAAATGGAGTATAAAAATAGGGAAGTCTTGCTAAAACTATACAAGGCATTAGTTAGACCACACCTGGAATACTGTGAACAATTTCGGTTCCCTTATCTAAGGAAAGATATGTTGGCATTGGAGGCTGTCCAGAGAAGGTTCACTATGTTGATTCCGGGTATGGAGGGATTTTCTTATGAGAGGTCAAGTAGGTTGGGCCTGTACTCATTGGAGTTTAAAAGAATGAGAGGCGACTTTATTGAAACATATAAGATTCATAGGGGGGCTTGACAGGTTAGATGCTGAGAGGTTGTTTCCCCTTGTGGGAGAGCCTAGGAGCAGAGGGCATAATCTTAGAGTAAAGGGTCACCTAACTGAAACAGAGATGAGGAAGAATTTCTTCTCTCAGAGGGTAGTTAATCTGTGGAATTCTTTACCGCAGAGGGCTTTAGAAGCTGGGTCGTTAAGTATATTCAAGGCGGGGATAGACAGATTTTTAATCAGTATGGGAATCAAAGATTATGGGGAAAAGGCAGGAAAGTAGAATTGAGGATAATCAGATCAACCGTGATCTCATTGAATGGCGGAGCAGACTCGATAGGCTGAGTGGCCTACTTCTGCTCCTGTATCTTATGGTCTAACTGTGCAGGATACAGTAACCAAGGACACAACTGGAAGCCATTTTGTCATTTCTTTTTTCACTATCAACTCAAATATTGCACAATTAATGGACTCATGTTTTATAAAGGACGGTATCTTTTGAAAAAATATTTATTCATGTTGTTGCTTTATCACCCTCTACATTTAGTTTACAGTTCAAAAAATTCTTCTATTCTTTTATCTTATTCCAGACACTAAGAAACTAGGCTGTAGGCCCTTAAACTGCCACATTACATACTTAACACAAAACCGCAGTCATTGGTTAGCTAGCCAAAAGTTATTTCATACTTATTTTAAAAAGTATTAAATTATTCCTCTATCTTAACAGTACTGCCGCCTTCACAGATAATTAAGCTTTTCTATACAAATACAAAATAATTAAAAACTTTGCATTAACTATAATTAATTGAATTCAACCTGCATGGGGAAATTTGTGCCGTGGGGAACACCAGCTATTGCTCAATGGTTGGAATGGATCTGAACAGCCTGAGCTTTTAACCTATCAATAGCTTTATTTTAGTTTCTATATTTGCGAGAAACACTCATGTCACTTTGCATTTAAGAATATTAAAAGCAACTGTAACCCATAAATGTGTTCAACTCACCGTGGCTTCATTGAGACCTCCAGGTACAGATTTACTCCTGAGGCTAATGGAATCTTCATTCCCCGACGTGCAGGATCCACTCAGGTCCAACTCAGATCTACTGTGATCTGTACCAAAGAAATAGTAATATTATGTGGCAAGACAATGGGTTATAAGTCACCTTATACAAAGAAAATGTATTGAAAGTCTACATCACCATCACCTTGACTGGCTAGAGTATGCTTTAGGCTAGAAGGTGAAATCACCATGCTGATGTTGCCTGTTTCATGGCTTTGCCCTCCCATTGAATATAACATCACAGCAAACATCCAAGTAAAGTTCTTGCACCAGGTGGCATTCACATTTAACAGAGCGTCATGTTGAGGAGAATTTATGAGCTAAGACATATATCATGGAGTATTGATAACTGGGAGTGCATTGTTGTTAACCACTTGCTTTCTGAGCAAGCAAAATTATATTCCCATGTGTGTGGTTCTCAGGGTGCCCATGCTTTATGAGCTCTCTCTTCTGTGCACGTGCCAAGAAATTGTGCAGGAGAACTGCATTATTATGTTTTATACAATGAGTTATCTAGAGCAGAAAAGCTGGTTAAGGATTTGTTAAGTGGGCATGTTCTGAACAGGGTGAATTAATATTCAGGTGTACGTCAGGCCTTTAATCTGTCTTGGACAGAAGGTATTTAACTGTGCTTGACTAGACCGAAGTATATTGCTTGAGAGAATAGACTTCCAAAGCAAGACACACTCTTTTCCTGTGGAGCCTATGATTTGCCACCACCCTACCAAGAAAAGGTTGCATTTCTTTTAATTGCTTTGCCCACATCTCCTGAGAAATTGGGGGGTAATTTTCTGAATTTGCATAATCAGTGGGGGACTCAGCCATTGGCAAACTGGAAAACTGGGGTGCACTGTTTACAATTTTCTATTCATTAATGGATACGTATTTCTAGTGTGTGAGGTTCTCTGCCAGTAACATAAACTAGGAAGTCAGCTCCTCCATGTCACCTGGGTCCTAGTTCTGCTGGTGATGGAGGGTACAGTTTCGGTGGTTTTTTATTTATTCAGTCATGGGATGTGGGCATTGCAGGTTAGGCCAGGTCTCCATTTATGATCACTATGTTTTCCATGTGAGGGGTGAACCGAGGATCATTGCTTAGGGTAGTCCTCATTGGAACTGTTTGGGGGGAATTTTACGGCTTCTCCCACCAGCGGGGTTTTCCAGTCCTGCCAAAGTCAATGGACTTTTGAATGGCTTGCCGCATTTTATGGCCGAGCCCCCGCCGTGACAAGGCTGTAAAATTCCGCCCCATGTTTTAAGAACTGTATCAGCTATCCTATTACTTGCCCTTCGATTAGCAGTAATGTGACTTTTCTAGGGTGAAATGGAAATATTTACTCACACAAACTTGTCCTAGTTTAATATCTGCTAGAATATGGTCGTTGTGTATGGGGAACACTAAAACCATAGATGTAGTTAGCCTAGTGACTATCATCAGTTTCATGAAACCATTTAATACATGCATCACTGCAGTTTGTCCTTTCCTCTCATGCTTTTTTCTGCAGGAGGTGAGACATTTTACTCAAATGAAATGACCCACAACTCCCATCTTAAAACTCAGCCAAGGATTGATAAGTTAATGAAACAGCTTGGGAATTGAACCTATAGCTTCAGCAGTGCAATAACGAGTTGTTAACCGCTGCATTTTTAAGAAAAGCATTGAGACATACACACACCTGATGAAATGGAATATTTGGAAATTGCTATTGTAGGCATATTGTGTTTTCGTCTGGCCAGATCCTCAGGCACACTGTTACTCACTGGTAGAGTGTGAATACTTTCTGAAGATTCTGCCTATCAATCAAAAGAACATGTCAATCAATTCAAATAAGTTTTGTTGAAAGAAACTTAATGCACCTTACTATATTTTTTATAATTCCCTTTTATAAATCAACATGCCAGTCTTGAAGAATCGGAAATGCTATTTGCCGATCTCAAAAGATACTTTCAACGCGTAGGGAGGTGCATGGAACACAACCTCAGAACAAGTGAGGGCTCAATTCCCATGACAATTCCCAGTGCCAAGCTTAGCATTGGCTTCCAGTATTGAGGAAAAGTTTTAATAATTAAATCAAAACAGCACACAGGGGCATTTATCTCTTTGTTGTTCCTTTTTGACAATCAAAATTCAGAGTTCCGCCAGCAATGGAACCGGAAATTCCTGCCCAGTCAGTGGACTTTTGGCTGCTCTCCAAAACTTTCCGGTCTCGCTGGCTGGACTGGAAAATCCCGGCCGTTGTTGAGCAATACCAACATAGATCTCAAGGGTGCTGCTTATACCATTAAATAGCAGATGTTGAATGAAAACAGTTTTGGGTTTGGTTGTGATAACCTTCACAATTTCATAGTTTTTAGGCACAATCAAGGCTCACATAAAGGCAATTTGCATTTATATGGCCTCTGTCATGATGTCGGGGCATTCAAAAGCACATTACAACCTAATGAAAGTTCTTTTTAAAAGTATAGTCACTGTTGTAGAAAATGTAACAGACAATTTGCACGCAAGGGATGGGATTTTCCTGCCCCACCCGCTGTTGGAATTGTCTGGTCCTGCCGATAGTCAATGGACTTTTGGCTGGGCCGCCGACTCTCCCACGATGGGTCTTGCCATAATGGGGCCGGAAAATCCTAGTCTAGGTCTCACAGAAAGCAATATATTTAGCAGATAATCTAGAATAGTGATGTCGATTGAGGTATAAATATTGGTCAGGACATGGGGCAATTATCCCAAATTGTCTTCAAAATAATGCCAGGAGATCTTTACATTCACCTGAGAGGATAGACAGGGCCTTTGTTCAACACCGCATGCTAAAGGTAGCACCTTGATAGTGCAGCACTCTGTTCCTACGATACTGGAGCATTAGGCTGAATTTTTTGCTCAAGTCTACTTGCGCCCACAAGCTCTTGACTTGGAGGTGAGAGTGCTACCAACAGATGCCAAATAATGACATGTTGATACTGGCCAGTGTGTGAGGTAGCAGAGGGGGCCTCTTGGCCATGGTGTCATTACCAGGTAGGGAGTTGCAGTTTCTAGGGAAAAAGAGGGAGGAAAATTCATCAATTTGATCAATTTCATTGAAAACATTATTCACACTTTGTGGAATAAATATTTTCATTTTTATTCTTTTGGAATTCACATGGGATAGGAAAGAGAAAATATTATGATCAAAAGAATGTCAGAGCAAGGAATGGCCATTCAATTTGCCCTTTTCATTCATGTCCGATTTTAGGACTTGACCTGAAGTTCTTTTATTTTTTCTACCCGTTTTCATGATAATTCTATTCCCTATGAAGTCAGCAAATAAATCAGCTTTGAATCCTCCAGATCAATCAGGAGTTAATTCGCTAGGTGGCACACTATTCCATGTTAATAAGTCTAAGAAGACAGAAGTCATTTCTCAAAGAGCAAGGAAAGTTTCTGGTACAGTATATTTTCTTCAAACCCTATAAACTTTCTGATTGGTCCAGCAAGAACTAGGTTGAGGCAACAGTGTATTTACAACTCATCTGCCGAACGCATGATTTAACTGATTCTAATCAGAGCGCTGGATTTTACATCTACCTATGGGCAAGGATAAAATATAATATCCACAGATATGACGTAGAGCTTATGAAAATTCTAACGAGGAATTATTCTGATGTTCAACACGGCTTAATTTAATTTCTGATTACATTCTCAAGGTAATGTCAGATTTTGAGCAAAGCTGTCTAACTTACCTCCTTGTCATAATCTGACACAATGCTCCGTTTGCTGGTCGCTGCTGAGATCTGTAGCACTGGGGTTGATGATCTGCTGTGGTTAACAAACAGTAATGAGGACCTGCGATTATCAGCAATTGTGTGAAGCGCAGCGCAATGCACTGCAAATGAATTACTCCTGTAGTAGCTTGACAAAACTACTAAATCCAGACTTTCTAATGTGTGGATGGATTTTCATGATCAGAGTGCACATTTTCTATCCCTTAAGACCTTAGGGAGGATACGTGGGATTTTGACACATGTCCCACTGGTCGGTGAGACTCTGCACCAGCAGCAATAGTTAAAGAAAAATAGCTGTCAATTACACTGCCAAAACATTTAGAGTGCAACTGCTTTTCAAGGAGCTCTGTGCAACAGGTACTGCAAGCCTGGATAGTCCCTGGCTAAAACTGAAACTGCAGCTCAAATTGCTGTGTTAAATTACCCTCATGTCAACATTTTATGCATGTTACAATATCTATACCATTTAAGTGCAGATGACAGAGGCCAGTCTGGGAATCGAGTTCATCCTTCCATAGAAACTCAAGGTCCAGTCATCACAGAATCCAACTCATTCTTTAAGAGACCCAGAGCTTGTGCCCATCCAGAAGACCATTCCCAGTATTAGTCATTCTATGTGAAGAAGTGCTTCCTGGAATTAGTCCTGAACATAACCTGCCATTTCCCAGTTTTATCACTTGTTCTGAAGTGGTGGTTTAACTTGGTATTCAGGGTTAGCATTTTCTATTCCACTGTAGTATCTTATTTACTTCTATAAGGTACCTCATTACACTCCTTCAGGTTGAAGAAAGCAAATTTTTCAAACTTTTTCTCATAACTCAATTCTCTGACACTACAGCTCAGTCATTTTACATGAGTTACTGGCAAAACAGTGGAGACATTGGGATTCAGTCTTTTTGCATGGTTTGGATGTTTTCCTGGTGCTTTGGCGATTAAAACTGAATGCAGTACTCAACAGACAACCTGACCAGAGCATGATACTGCTTCAGTAGTCCAGGCTCAGACTATAAAGGTTTATTCAATGGACCTGCACTTGCAGCAAGTCAGAGAAACAGTGCAGTGAGGTAATCTGTCTCTAACCTGCACTTCCATCTAGGGAGTCTATGTGATCGAGTCAAGGACAATTCAGCTTTCCCAAGGCTCTACTGATTCAGCCTAGAGCTCAACGTTGTTTTATGAACTGTTGTTTTGCAATGACAGAACACGAGTCTATTTTCACTTCCTTAACTCTTGCAGCCTCGCTCAAACTAGCTTAGCGACATTTGTTAACTAAGTTTGCCCCACATTTTTTCTTCCAATATGCAAGACCTCTTAATTATATGCATTGAATTTCCTCAACAATGGTTCAACCCACTTGCAAATATTGTCTAGGTTCCTTTGTAACTGAATGGCTGCTTCAAATTCTACCACCCTACTCTTGCTTAGGGTAGTATGAAAATTTGGCTAATTTACATTGGGCCATAAGTTACTGGAGTAGGACACCTCAAGATTCTGAAGGGGCTTGAAAGGGTAGAGAGGTTGTTTTCCCTGGCTAGGGAATCTAGAACACAGGGGCACAGTCTCAGGATAAGGGGATTGATCATTTAAGATTGAGATGAGGAAAAATTTCTTCATAGGAACATAGGAAATAGGAGGAGTAGGCCATTCAACCCCTTGAACTTGCTCCGCCATTCAACTAGATCATGGCTGATCTTCTACCTCAACGGCATTTTCTCACACGATCCCCATTTCCCTTGATACCTTTAATATCTAGAAATCTATTGATCTCTGTCTTGAACATAATCAATGACTGAGCCCCCACAGCCCTTTGGGGCAGAGAAGTCCAAAGATTCATCACCTTCTGATTGAAGAAATTCCTCCTCATCTCAGTCCTAAAGGCCTACCTCTTATTTATTCAAAGCATAAATCTTTGGAATTCTCTTCCCCAAAGGGTTGTGGATGAAACAAGGGTTGAGATAGAGGGACTTTTGGTCTCTCAGGGAATCTAGGGAATGTGGGGAGCAGGCGGGAAAGTGGAACTGGGGCCAAGTATCAGCCATTATTGTACTGAAAGGGTCCTTACATTGTGAAATACCAGTCCAACTATCTGCAGTGGTTTTAATTCGTATTTACTGCACAAATCCAATAATTTATTGAAATTTATGGAGATTTTGAAATTAAGGTAATTTATGTGGATAAGAAATAGTAAGGGCTGTAGAAGCAATTCCTGGAGCATTTCACTTAGTATAATTCTCAAACCCAACATCTTTCAGCCCATTTCATCTCCAACTTTTAGCTAAAATATCTTTGGCTACATTAGTCACTCTACTTCACAAGTAATTAATTGGTTGTAAAATATTTTGAAATGTCGTGAAGAGATGCAATTTAAATGCAAATCGTTTTTTCTTCTTGTCAGTTTGTATAGCAGTCTTTCTTTTTGAATTATATCAGACTTCCAGAGTTTAGCTATGACATCTTTGAGTTTTCCAGCATCCTTTTGGGATATCATTTATTCAATAAAGTCAAGATCTATCCCTTCAGATTGCCACTTACAACATTTTTGAGGTAATCCTCAACTTTGTTCCCAATGGTCAATTCTATTACTTTTCTAGTTGCTAATGTAAAACTAATGGGCTTTAGTTACCTGGGTTTGTTTTATCATCTTCCTTGAAAATAGGTATCATATTAACATGTTTTTAATTCAATGGGACATGTTCTGTAATCTTTTACACCCCATGATAATGGTTTGCACTTTGTAGACATCAGGCAGAATCATCCCAGATTTGCACTAAGTGTGGTAGCTGGTGCATAAAACGTCGTTTTACCCGCCCGCAATGGCGGCTTCTCACGCTGTAATGTCCCAAACCCGCTGTATTAATTATGCATTCCTGGGACATTTTCATGGTGGGCAGGCTCTGATTCGCCCGCCACGCCATCACCTAGCTGCTTCATCACATCAGGTGCCACATTTAAAGTACAGCCACGCGCACACCTCTCAGCCCAGGGCTGCTGCAAATAAGACATGGCCCTGAAAGGCAAGATGACTGCAGTTCCCAGGTTTAGTGACGCATCCCTCGAGCACCTTTTGGACACTGTGGAGGCCCGCCCTGATGTCCTGCAGCCCAGCTGTGGCCGCAGGAGTGACAGCAACATTACCAGTCTGGCTTGGTAGGCGATGGCAGTGGTGATCAGTGCCAATGCTGCACTGAAGAGGTTGGCTTTCCAATGTAGATAGAGTGTGAATGATCTCATCTGTGCTGCCAGGGTAAGTCAACCATCTCATCGCTCTAAACTCACACATTCAAGCCCATCACACGTTCACTGGCATCTCACTCACTGCCAGCTCAAGGGATATATTCACTTACTCTTTCACACACACCCTTACATCTCCATCTGGCCTTATTTTCTCTGGAGACTGCCTCCTCAGCCCTCACCATCTTGAGGCCACTTGCACAGATCAACTTGTGCCCCCACACACACCCTGGGATACTCAATACAGCCCTCAGGCTGCAGCCTCTCCCCTTGCCTGAGGCCGCTTTTTTCCCTTCCTCAAACAAGCCCTAGCCCTGCAGCCGTACAAAGCTACCCCTGCCTTATGGCTGGTCTGGTAGGTAGAGACCTGTCCGTGAGCCCCACAAAACATTCTGTGGTGCTGTCTGCAAAGCCTGATGCTGATGACTGCGAGTGCTGCCCAAAGCAAGATAGGCAAACAAACCTCGAGGTCCTGAGCGAAGTGCAGCTCGCCAAGTGCACGTCACTTATGTGCAGTTGTGAAACATGCTGGTGTGGGGGGATGACATGTCTGGCGGGCTAGCCTTATAATGATATGCAGATGTATTACAATGTGGTTCCCGGCATCCGATGATGAAAAGCTCAAGCTCAACAAGTTTGAACTGTACCTTTAACTTTACCTACACATGCTAGAGAAATGACTGAGGGCAGACATTTAGCAGAATCATCCAGTCTCTTTGGCATCAGTTGTCATTGTGCGTGAAGGGGGAACAAGATGCGAGAAAGCCAAAAATCAGTTTCACGCCATCGTGATACCGTGGTTGGCAGTTCCACCCATCAATGGTGGTCACGTCTGCTGCCGCCGCACATCAGGAACCTAATTTCAATATTTTAGCATCTCATTATAAGCCCTACTCGCCGGAATCATGCCCCCACATCAAATTTACCACCTATGTTGGCGTGACTTCAGAACTGCGTGCTTCTCGACTGCCTTAAAAGGTGTGCACCTGGCGACCTGAGCTTTGAGGGGAATTCTGACTGAGTGCACACAACCTTGTGCTGTGCTCATGAGCATCGCCTGTAGAACACCAAGGAAGAGGCGCCGCGCATTCACAGGGGACACAGTCAAGTCGCTTTTTCAGGCTCACTTTCAGTGTGGTGCCAGGACAAGGGCTCTAGTGAGGGTCATGCTGAGAAGGGTGGGGGCTGGTGGTGTGGGGGCCAAGGCAGCACAGGCTGAAGTAAGTAATCAAGCACATGCTGGGGGGAGTGAGGGGAGGGGGCGTGGTGGTGACGGAATCGGCCACATAATTGGAAAAGCTTGTCAAAAGTGAGCATTCTTCCGCAGCTGAGACCGTTCAGCAGCAGCTCCATTGACACGCTTAGAGTCAGGCCTCTGAAGCTTTTCTGCCCACTCAAGCAACGCAAAAACATAAATCTGCCACCAAAAGCTCCAGACACTTTCATTCCTCAGGCGCAGACTGCAAATGAATGTGCGCTTTAGGAGGCAGCGGAGCAATTAGCTCACTGGGTAAGTTGTAAAATCGCCTTGTGAAAGATGGTCACAGTGCAGTCACTGGTGGAGGCGCTCACAGCCCCTTGCAATGTCTTTATTGAGGCTCGGACCAGTATCCATCATGATTCAAGCTAACAGTGCAGCCTTGCAGTGTGGGTTAGGAGAATGCCTGAGCCTGAGCTGAGAGCACAGCATGCAGTCCAATGGCTGAAGCTGCCGCCAATCGGTCAAGCAGAATGGGGCTGAGGTGGGTGTGGTTTCGGACAGCCAATGAGCATACGACACATTGGCCATTCAAGTGGTGACCAGCACTCTCTTGCATGTGTGAAGGGGCCTGCACACTTAATCATGACAGGTACTCAGTACACCCATGTTAACCCATGAGTCTCTCCCTTTGACCCTGCAGGATAATTATAGGCCGGTTAGTCTGACTTCTGTGGTGAGCAAATTATTAGAATCAATTCTGAGAGACAGGATAAACTCACTTAGAAAGGAACATTACTCACTTAGAAAGGAACAGATTAATCAGGGATAGTCAGCATGGTTTTGTTAGGGAAAGATCGTATCTTACTAATTTAATCAAATTTTTTGAGGAAGTAACAAAGAGGATTGATGAGGGTAGTGTAGTGGATGTTGTCTATATGGACTTTAGTAGCATTTACAAGGTCCCACATGGCAGACTGGTCAGAAAGTAAAAGCCCATGGGATACTGGGGAATGTTGGATTCAAAACTGGCTCAGTGACAGGAGACAAAGGGTTGTGGTTGATGGATGTTTTTGCAATGGAAAACGGTTTCCAGTGGAATTCCACAGGGCTCAGTGTTGGGTCCCTTGCTGTTTGATGTATATATTAATGATTTGGACTTAAATGTGGGTGGCATGATTGGTAAATTTGCAGATGACACAAAACTTGGCTGTTTAGTTGATAGTGAAAAGGATAGCCTGTTGTCTCCAGGGTTATATCAATGGTTTGGTTAAGTGGGCAGAAAAATGGCAGATGGAATTCAATCCAGAAAAGTGTGAGGTAATGCAATTGAGTAGGGCAAACAAAGCAAGGGAATACGCAATAAATGGAGGGATATTGCGAGGGGTAAAGAAAGTGAGAGACCTTGGTGTGCATGTCCACAAGTCCCTGAAAGTGGCAGGAGAGGTGGATAAGGGCCCATTCAAAACGGTTGGATGTGTATGAGGTGAAATAACCAACGTTGGACACATTACAGAAAGGATATAATTGCTCTGGAGAGACTACAGAGGAGATTTACAAGAATGTTGCTGGGGCTTCAAAATTGCAGCTATGAGGAAAGATTGGATAGGCTGGGGTTGTTTTCCTTGGAACTGAGGAGGCTGAGGGGTGACCTGATTGAGATGTCCAAGATTATGAGGGGCCCAAGATTATGAGGGGCCTAGATAGAATAGACAGGGATGCACTGTTTCCCCCAGTAGAAAGGTCAATTACCAGGGGGCACAGGCTTAAAGTGATTGGTAGAAGGATTAGAGGGGACATGAAGATTTCTTCACTGGTGGGTGTTTGGAATTCATTGCCTGGTTTGGTGGTGGAGGAAGAAACCCTCAACTCATTTAAAAGGCACTTGGATCTTCACCTAAAGTGCAGTAACTTGCAAGGTTATGGACCAGGTGCTGGATTAAAATGGGCAACTAGTCTTTTTTTATTTTGTCTTTATCAGCTGGTACAGACATGATGGCCTGAATGGCCTCTTTCTGTGCTGTAACTTTACTATGGTTCTATGGTTGGATCAGACAGTGCGATGTGTTCACCAGATTGTGTCCCGAAGCTACTCTAGAACTAGGTCCCACCGAGGTGTTTGTCTCTGCGCTGGTGGAGGGTGTGTGAGCACTGTGATGGGTCTTCAATGAGGGCATCATCAGATTCTTCTTCCGAGGTGTCTTCGGAGCTTGAGTCGAGGACCCGGCTGGTGGATCCCTCGGCTGCTTCCCAGAAGTGCCTGTGAAAGCAAGGAGAGATAATTAGTGCATGGCAGGGACTGCGGAACAGGGAACTCACTCACAGCGTGGTTGTCTGATGGATGTTGCACTGCTGGATTCTCACTTGGTTGAGCACCATTGACCTCATCATCAGCACAAGAACGGTCCAGATCATCACCAGCCAGTTGGATGATTCTATTTTCAAAGCCTGTGAGGACCTTGATCTTGGGCATTCCTCCACCAGTCTGAGATCTCTCCCTTTTGTTGTGTGCCAGCTTGTCCTGCATGAAGGCAGATGGAGAGAATGTAAGCAAGGCACCTGTCAGGCCTGATGAGATGGATGCCTCGCATGTGTGGGTGGTGAGTGATGGTGCCATTAACGGGATGAGGACATGATCTGCAGGGCAGATGAAAGTGTGTGAGAGACAGTGGCCTTCACCCAGAGCAGGGGTAAAGGGCTTCACGGTGGGCCTCCACTGCGCCCAGTAGGTGCCTGAGGGAGATGTCGCTAAACTTGGGGGCAACATGTTTCCTCCCTTTGGCAGCCATGGCGTTCCAGCAACTTTCAATCCCTTAGAGAGCACTAGCTCTGTACAGGGCCGCATTTTAAATATGCTGCCTGGATTATTGAAGGCCTGAGGTGACGGTGGGGCTGGCAAATCAGAGGCTGCCCCACCAGTAAACTGGAGTGCTTCCCAGGAATGCATTATTAATGAGGCAGGATGCACTGGGATGGGACGATATGGTATGGAAACCAGCCAGTCGACTTTTATCATGCACGCTACCGCACTTAGTGCAAATCTGGGACAATTCCGCCCATTTTGTTTAAATAACAAAAGGTACAAATCTGGTTAAAATAATCATAAGTTGCCTTAGTTGTCAACAAAATGAAACGTAGAAGACAATGAGCTGGAGCAATCAGATAAGATAACTTTACACAAAGAAATAGAATCAAAAATACGTGATATTCAAAGTGGAACAGGCACAATGGTGTGCATCTCAGTGCTCATTATAATAGATTTTAGAAAGATCCAGGTAGGTTGACCTCTTGAAGCAAAGTAAAGAATGCCAGCAGAACACAATCTCCATGTCATTACCATTTGTAAGCACCGAGTTAAATCAAATACCGGCCTAATCTCCTAGGGGGACATGTTTATGTTTTAAAATATGTGATCCTTTACCTGCCAGACCGTGCTGTGGAATGTATACTTTCCATTTCAAAGTCTGAACCTGCATAGCTAATGCTTCTTCCATCCTCAGACTTGGTGTCTAATCCCTGACCATTCCGTACCTTCAGATTGGACTTGCCTTGCTTTCTGTCACAGAATAGATAAGAGCATTGTTAATTTTTGCATAATTTACAATGGTGAGAGGGTCGGGGGAAGTAGAGAATGTCACAGGTTTTCTGTTTATTCTTTTGGTATGCTTGTAATGCCATTTCATCCATATTTTGTATTTGGACGAAGTTTAATTTAATAGAAATTTGAATATTGCTGAGAAGAGACACATTTTCTGAAGCTTTCCATCTTTCCCTCATCAGGACAAATCACAGAATCTTTACAGTGCAGAAGGGAGGCCATTTGGTCCATCTTTGAAAGAGCATTCTACTTAGTCCCACTCCCCTGCCTTATCCCCGTAGCCTTGCACATTCTCTCTTTTCAGGTAGCAATCCAATTCCCTTTTGAATACCTCAATCAAACCTGCCTCCACCGCCCTTTCAGGAAGTTCGTTCCAGACTCCAACCACCCTCTGGGTGAAATCTTTTTTTCCTCACATCACTCCTTTTGCCAATTATTTTGAACCTGTGCCCTCTAGTTCTTGATGCTCCCTTGAGTGAGAACATTTCTCACTATTTACCCTATCCAGATCCCTCAGGATTTTGAATACCTCTATCAAGTCTCTTTCCGCCTTCTTTTCTCCAAGGAAGAGTCCCAACTTCTCCAAGCTATCCTCATAGGTACAGTTCTTTATCCTCGGAATCATTCTTGTGAACCTCCTCTGTACTCTCTCCAATGCATTCACATCCTTCCTCAAGTATGGCATTTACCTTTACAAGAAAATGATGAGCATGTCCCAGTTCCACAGGAACTTGTTTTATTGTTAAATTTCTTAGATTCCTCGCTGGTATGTGTTCGACAGATCAGAGACTGGACAAGTCGGGACCCATCCCTATCGCAAGCTACATGGTTGATCACAAGAGCCTGTATCTGATGAAATGAAACCGTACGTCAACAGAAGACATGAAATAACCAGCCAGGATGGCATCTTATTGTGGGGAGCACGAATGATAGTTCCTCCAAAGGGAAGGAAGCCACTTTTAATTGAACTACGCAGTGCCCATCCAGGAATTTCCTGAATGAAGACCCATAGCACGCAGCTATCTGGCCTGGGATGGATGGCAAAATAGAGAGTTTAGTGAAGCACTGTGTGCAATGTCAGCAACTGCAGAAGTTGCCAGTGACTGCTCCATTACACCCATGGGAGTGGCCAGGTAGACCCTAGGGGCGGTTACGCACTGGCTACGTTGGACCTTCCCTGGGAATAATGTTTCTGCTCATTGTCAATGCCCATTCAAAACGGTTGGACGTATATGAGGTGAAGTCACCAACATTGGCCGCTACAATTGAGCAACTATGTCAGTGTTTTGCCATTCACGGATTACCAGAAGTTGTTGTGTCTGATAACGGCACAGCATTTATGAGTGCTGAGTTTGAATGGTTCATCAGCCTCAACGGTATCACTCATGTGAAAACTGCACCGTACCACCCTTCCCCTAATGGACTGGCCAAAAGGGCAGTTCAAATGTTTAAGACAGGCATGAAAAAACTAATTGGTGATTCCTGGCAACCAAGCTAGCACGCTTTCTTTTTCATTACAGGGCTACCCCTCACAAAACAACAGGTGTCACACCTGCGGAGTTATTGTTGAAACGCCGTCTCAGGACGAGATTGAGCCAAATTAATGCCGAATTTAAACGGGAAGGTGGAAAGGAGTCAGAGAAGCCAGAAAACTAGACACGACTGGTATAGTCATGAGAGGAAGAGAGCTGGTATATGTGAAGAACTTCGGGGAAGGGCCAAAGTGGTTACCAGGTGAAATAAGTGCGGTGACTAGACCACTATTTTACCACATGGAGGTGGAAGGCTAGATCATTCGTAAACATGTGGACCATTTAAGGAAGAGAGAGACAAATCATCAAGATATGGTTCCACCAGTGATCATGACTGTGTCTGCGTTTCCTGTTGAGAATACTCAACCCAGGACATGTCTGATGTTCCTGTAAGAGTTGAAGATGCAGAACTGCAAGTGCCCACTGAATCACCTGATGCTCAGGCAATTCCGGAAAAGGAGGTTCCTGACAAAGAATCTGAAGTTGTGGAGCTGCGACGTTCCACATGTACCAGGAAACCACCTGAAAGACTGAACTTGTAAATTCCTTACCCAGTGTAAATATTATGTTGTCTTGAAAAATATGTACTTGTAAATGTAATATGTATAGCCGAATTAAAGGGGGAAGAATGGAGTAATTATGGTTTTATTTAGTGTGTAACGTACCTTTAAGAATAATACTTGTTAGGAGAGATCACATGATCTGTAGTAACCAATAGGAGAGCAGTGCAGGCTCCCTCAGCAGTCAGTGTAAAAATGGAGTTGGAGTTGAAAGCACATGTGCAGTTGCTGCTGAGTATGTTGTACATAAACTTAATGTTACTACCCAAGAAGTGTCTTCAAATCATCATCTATCACTAATTCTCAATTCAACTCAGCCACCCGACAACAGGATTATTCCTTGTCCTTTTCCATGACCAACCTAAACCTTATGATACAATGGTAGCTGTCCCTTAAATGCTCTCCTACCGATATTTGATCCACTTGGCCAACTCATTCCCCCAAAGCAAGTCCAACAGTGCCTGCTCTCTCGTTGGGCCAGAAACATACTGCTGCAGAACACATTCCAGGAACTCGTGCTGTTCTGGTCTCCTTACACTATTCCTATCCCATTACAATTACTCTATAATTCTTGCATCTCTCTGTAATTTCTTTGCAAATTTGTTTCTCTACATCCCTTCCACTAGTTGGCGGTCTATATACTACACCGATCAATGTTATTGCAGCTTTTTCATTCCTTACCTCTAGCCAGAGAGCTTCCGTCCTTGACCTCTCTGGAACATCCTCTCTCTCCAGCACTGTAATGCCATCTTTAATCAATACTGCCACTTCCCCCACTTTTCTTCCTTTCCTGTCTCTCCTAAACACCTTGTACCCAGGAATATTCAACGTCCAGTCCTGTCCTTCTTTGATCCATTTGTCAACCTGTGCCTGGAGTTCACCAATCTGATTAACCACACTCCGTGCATTCACATACATGCACATTAAGCCTGATTTAGGCTTTTTTACTTTCCCCCTTACTTGACCCCATCTAATGACTTATTATTGCCTTCTCTAACTCTATCAAATTCTGCAAGTATTCTATTAACCTTGATACTACTCTGGTATATTCTCCTTATTAGTTAAAACTTCTCTACTTCCCACTGCCAGTTTTTCTCTTCTCCACTCTGAATTTCCTATCAGGTTCCCACCCCCCTGCCAAACTAGTTTAAACCCTCCCCAGGAGCACCAGCAAACCTCCCCGTGAGGACATTAGTCCCAATCCTATTAAGGTGTAACTCATCCTTCTTGTACAGGTCTCACCTACCCCAGAACTGGTCCCAATGCCTCAGAAATCTAATGCAAGAATGCCAAATTTCAAATGACCACAACAGGAGAAAAGGGTGCTGATTGGTTAGCAAAGCCATTCTGATTGACCAAGGTGTTACCACGGAGAAAGCAATGGAGCACTATTAGCTCCCCAAGCTCCCTGGTAAAGGTGCAAGGCTTGAACTTATCCCTTTGTTTGCAGAGAATGGATTCCTGCTTATGAATGTATGTCACTTCTAACAAGCGTAAATGAGCCACGTTATGAGCTTGAGTGATTATCTTAAATAGTTTGTTAGTGTATCAGTTAGTGCACTCAGGATTGTTCAGCAAGTGCTGCCCAATCACAGAATCACTGCTAACAGTAGACATTTTGTTTTGGGTTTTGCAAATGCGGGTTGGTTGAGTATGGTCTGTACTCTGCCTATTACGAACAACCAAAGGAACATGCATGGTGTTTGATGTGGTCAGCCAATCCTTGGGATGTATGGCCTACATACCTGGCATCACATTGGCACTGAAATTCATACAAAATGTTGCTCAATTGTGTGGTAAGCAGAACATCTTCTTGGACTGACGGCAATCTCCTGTTGGTGGAAAATACCACTCACGTAGCCATTGCATAGTAGCAGCGTGAAACGGCTTCTGAACCTGTTGTTCAATTTTTTTGAGATACTTTGGCTTTACAGAGTAATTTGAGCTAGACCAGTGAAGGTAGGCTTGCGGGAGACAGTACTAAAAAACCCATTAGGGGATTTCTCTACTAGAATGTTGGGGAAAGGGAGCTTGTTAGACTGCTCTACCTTCACTAGTCAATATACATGTTAGAATTCGTATAGTTCCACGCATTTTAAGGCTGACCTGATCAGAAGTCTAGTAAATAGAGCCCTGGCCATTTGCTCACCCTGCAATCTTGATGTAGAAAAAAAGTGCATCAAAATTATCCTGCATAATGGCTATCCTGACCAGACCATTGCTTGCTGTGTATCACACAAACTCCCAAATGGGCAAAAGGCCCTCACTTTCGGACTTAAACAGTACCTGGTCTACCTCAAAGTACCCTTGAAAGGAAACACGTTCACAAGCCGTTTCATGCTGCTATTACGCAGTGGCTATGCGAGTGGTATTTTTCACTAATAGGATGCTGAGGTCAGTCCAAAAAGACCTGCCTACCACACAATTGAGCAACATTGAGTATGAATTATCTGCAGGTGCAATGCCAGATACGTAGGCCATATGTCCCAACAATTGGTTGATCAAATCAAACAGCATGTCCATAATAGGCAGAGTACAGACCATACTCAACCAGCCCATGCTGGCAAGAGCCTGTCTACAATTAGATGCAATTCTGCAATTGGGAAGCACATGCTCAACAATCCTGCATGGGTGAATAGCCACATTAACAACTAATTTATGATAGCCAGTCGAGCTCATAATGTGGCTCATTTATGCCTGCTAAAAGCAACAAACATTCATTTGCAGGGACCGGTTCTCTGAAAACAAAAGGAATATGTTCAAGCTTTGTGCCTTTTTTGAATTACCCAGGAACTTGCGGAGCCTATAGTTCCTCGTTGCTTTCTCCATTGCAATGCCTCGGCCAATCAGAGTTGACTTGCCAACCCCTATTTTCCTGTGGTATAAATTGCTGTGGCCATTTGAAATTTGGCATTCTTGCATTTGTTCTGATGAATGCAAGATGAAAAACTTAGGCAACGTGTCTCTCTCTTCAGCAATATTCAAGTTCTGGACTACAATGTGACCATTTAATAGGCATTCAAACTCTTTACCTTTCATTCAAAACCCAACTCCATATTCTGATCAGATTTCTTATCGAAGTAAATTTTTTACTGCACATACCAGGGGATCTGTCTCCACACTTTGTACCTTATTTAACAGAAAAAAAACCTTGTTTTTATATAAAGTCTCAAAGTGCTTTACAGCCAATTAAGTACTTTCGAATTTTAGTCACTGTTGTAATGTAGGAAATGCAGCATCCAATTTGTGTGGAGAAAACTCCGACAAACAGCAATATGATAATGATCAGATAATCTGTTTGTGTGATGTTGATTGAGGGATAAATATTGGCCAGGCCACCGGGGATAGTCCCCTGCTCTTCTTTGAAATGGCACCATAGGATATTTTGTGTCCACCTGAGAGTGCACATGGGTGGGTGGGTGGGTGCTCGGGTTAACATCTCATCTGAAAGATGGCCCCTCTGACAGTACTGCTCTCCCTCCATACTGCACTGGGATTTTTGTGCTCAAGTTCGGGAGTGGGACCTGATTCTGTAACCTTATAGCTTAGAGGCAAGATTTCTACCAACTGAGCCATGGCCGACCTGGCATATGACATGAAATAGACAGAAGTCACACACAAAGTCCCAACTGGCCCATAAATGGACAAACACAAGTTAATTCAAACAAACTATTAACTGGAGAAATTTTGTGATGACATTATTGTTAACCAAGCAGCTAACAACATAGGTAGACTCAAACAGGGACAACTATCAAAATAAGCTTAATGCATGATCATAGAGTGTAACTAAAGACATATTAGTTAAAGTATATTTGTCTTCATGAAAATATGGTTAGTAAGCCTTTTCATTTTCATTCTCATAGTGAAGAGAATATCCATTTAACCTGGTCACCAAGACTATTTTATTCTGTCCCAACACTTATGCATTCATATATAGCCATTATCTGTCATAGACATGTTTGGATATCATATAGTCCACTTGCTGCCATATTCATTATACTCTGAATTAAGTAGAAAGTACTAATACCTGTTCAATGTATTTTACACATAAGATCAAGTAGGATAAGAGCAAGCAACTGGGTAATGCTTTTAATTCTGTGATCGGGATTCTCAATAAGTTTCTCAATAATCAAAAGCAATTTGATTAAAAGTACAATGCAATTATAAATCTCTTACTGAGTGACAAATCCAGTTGCTTGAATGAAGATAAATTCACTGGGACAATATCCAAGCAAGGGATTTAATGCGGGAAATGCAACAGATCCTTAAGGTTCTACTCTTACTTACTTGAACCGTCTGAGTGCATCTGGGACCATCTTCTTCTCATTTTTGGTTAATGTGGGGGTCTTTGAAGCTTCTTGTGTATTTTTCTGATTTGTTTTCCTCTTTGGTTGATTGGTCTCGCCTCCTGATAGGAGTGAAAAAGACAAATTACATTCTTGTTGCACTGAAAATAAAAGCATAACATTGATTTAGTTTTGTGTCCAGTAAGTGCCATAATCTTTGCAATGAAATAAATCATATACTTGGATCAAACAAGGTAGTCCAGATTTTTAAAAAATGACTTCCATTGCATTTTTGATGCACACATGGATAAAAATGTTAATTTGTAAGGGGAGATGTTGCACCTCAGCACTCCGAACAAATACATGAAGAGCACTTTAGGAAATGGTGTACTTTGGTGTCTACCATGCCTAAGATTTTTCCCTCACTTTATATTGAAATGTAGGGCAGAAGCGTCCGATCCTGTTGGCATTGGGTGTCATGGCCGGCCAGGGGTGGGGACAATATAGCGAGAAGGCCAAAAATTGGTTTCACATTGTCATTAAATCAGTTTGTGATCGTCCGCACAAGCTGTCAATAGCAGGCTGTGTTTGAAGCTGCCGCACATTGGGAACCTAATTCCAACACTTTAGCATCTCATTATAAGCCCTGCTCACCAGAATCATCCCCAGATGTCAAATTTACCACCCACGTCAGTGTGACTTCAAAACAGCATGCTTCATGGCTGCCCTTAAAAGGTATGCACCTGGTGACCTGTGGCAGGATTTTTAGTTTGGCGGGCGCCCATGATCGGCGGGCCCGGGAGCGGCCAGGGAACGGGCCCCCAACTGCGATTGACCCCCAACCGCGATTTCACGCTGGCCGGCCAATTAACAGCCAGCCAGTGTGAAAGGCGCGCTGGAAGGCTCAGCGCTGCTGAGATGGGGGTGGGTGGAGGGCGAGCACTGAAGTCAGTGCGGGTGCAGGGAAGCACTCACAGAGAGCTCCCTGAAGGCAGAGAGCTGCCATGGGGAGATGAAGAATTTCGATGCCAAAAATAAAGATTGTAAACATCGGGAAAAATGCCCACGCATCAGAATCAGTCACTGGAACATATACCAGATGAAAATTCTGTGCAAACATTTTTATTTAAAATTAATATCAGAAACCTCATCCCACCCTTGGATGAGGTTTCCTCGAAAAGGCAAAGGCTGCCTGGCTGATTTGCCCGCCTGCCAATCACAACGTTGGACGGGCAGCAAAAAATCATGGTTGTTTAATGCGTTAATGGCCTTAATAGGCTTCATAATTGTCAGCGGGCGTGCTACCGACTCTCACGCGTGGCCACCGACCGAAATATTGTGTGTGTGCGATGATGTCAAGATACTTGTCTGTTGTCACCTTGTGCCTTTTCATGTTCGAGTGTGTCGGATTTGCGACCACACGCCAAGTGAAAAATTCTGCCCCTGAACTTCAAGGGGAACTTGGAGGTGAGTGCACACAAACTTGCGTAGTGCTCACGAGCATTGTCTGTAGGACATCAAGGGAGAGGCATTCGTCGGGGACACAGGCAAGTCGCTTTTTCCTGGCTGGCATTCAGTGCATTGTCGGCACAAGGACTCCATTGTGGGTCAGGCCGGCAAGAGTGTTGGGGGGCAAGGGAGCACAGACTAAAGGAAGTACACAAGCACATGCCAGGGTGGGGGGTTGGGGGTGTGTGAGGGAAGCAGGGAAGTGAGCATTCTTCTGCAGCTGAGACCGTTCAGCTGCAGCTCCATTGCCACGCTTGGAGTCGGGCTTCTGAAGCTTTTCTGCTCACTCAAGTAATGCAAAAGCATGATGCCACCAAATGCTCTAGAACATTTCACCCCTTGTGTGCAGACTGCAAATTAATATGCGTTTCCTTGGGCACAGACTGCAAATTAATGTGCATTTTAGGGAGCAGCAGAGCAATTGGCCGACTGGACAAGTTGCTGAATCCCCTTGCAAAAGGTGGCACAGTCAATGGTGGAGATTTGTTTTAGTTTATGGGATGTGCACATCACTGGCCAGCATTTATTGCCCATCCCACATTTAAGAGTAAACCACATTGCTGTGCAGTCTGGAGTCACATGTATGCCAGACCAGGTAAGGACAATCAGCAACAGTTTCACAGTCATCATCAGACTTTTAATCCCAAGATTTTTATTAAATTCAAATTGCGCCATCTGCCACAGTGGGATTCAAACCCAGGTCCCCAGAGCATTACCCTGGGTCTCTGGAATATAAGTCCAGTGGCAATACCACTATGCCACTGGCTCTCCTTACAGTCCTTTGCAATGTCTTTATTAAGGTTTGGAACAGTATCTATCATGGTTCAAGCAAACAGTGCAGCCTTGCAGTGCAGGTTAGGAGAATGCCTGCAACAGAGCTGAGAGCAGGACATGCAGTCCAGTGCCCGAAGCTGCCGCCATTCGGTCAAGTGGAGTGTGGCGGAGGTGGGTGGGGCTTTGGCCAGCCAGTGAGCACACTACACACTGACCTTCAAAGCGGCAGCCAGCACTCTACTGCATTTGTGAAGGGGCCTTCAGATCTAACCAAGAGATGTTCTGAGGACACCGATGCTAACCCACGTGTCTCTCTCTCTTTGATCCTGCAGGAGAAGAACATAAGGATCTTGGATCACGGGATTAGAATAGATAGGTGCTTCATGGCTGGCGCGGACATGATGGGCTGAAGGGCCTGTTTCTGTGCTGTATAACTCTATGACTATGACTCGATAAGCCTGGTGATTTAGTGGTATGCCTCATGGCTTACAGAGAGCAGAGAAGAATAAGAAGAAGAAGAAGAGTGTGTTAGAGGCACCTGGTATGGCAATGGGAGGAGCACCTCCTTCAAGATGAAGGGGTGAGAGGGCCTGCTGCTCACGCAGCTGAAGATCCACAGCGAGCCATCGCACATAGGTGCCTCACTAGATCCACAGATGGTGCTTGTCATTCCTGCAGATGATTGAAAACCAGTGTCGCTGAAGACTGCACATGTCTAGGGAACTGGTCAGTCACATCTACCACCTGCTGCAGGATTTGGTGCCACGGGCACATGGAGGGCATCCATTGCCAATGGCTGTGACAGTGACTGCGGCGCTTAATTTTAATGCCAGTGACTCCTTCCAGGGCTCAACAGATGACCTATGCCGGATCTCACAAGCCTCCACACACAAGTGTATCCAGGGGGTCACAGACGCCATCTTTGTGAAGGCGCAGAACTTTGTGCATTTCGCCCGGGATCAGGAAAGCCAGGAAGCAAGTGCGCTGAGATATATACAGATCTCAGATTTTACACAGGTGCGGGGTGCCATCGACTGCACTGACGTGGCACTTCGACCTCCATGACAACAAGCAGTAAACCACATCAACTGCAAGGGCTTCCGCTCGCTGAATGTTCAGCTGGTGTGCGACCAGCACAAATGCATCCTACAGGTCTGCGCATGATTCCCAGGGAGTGTCCATGACTCCTACATCCTTAGCAGGTCTCAGATCCCTGACATGTTCCAGGGTCCAGAGAGGCTGCAGGGTTGGCTCCTCAGGGACAAGGGCAACCCACAGAAGAGGTGGCTCAAGATGCCCGTGTGGTGGCCTCAGACAGCACTGATCGACGTTATAATCAGGCTCATGCCACCACCCGCACCTTGGTGTAGCAAATGATAGGCATTTTGGAGGACTTCAAAGGGGATGATGATGATGAGGTCCTCGAAGGTGAGGATGCCGGCAATGAGGCCATCTCACTGGCCAGAAGAAGCAGACCCACTCGGGAGGCCCTCATAGCCACAGAATTCATGGAGCATGGGGACAAGATACAATGAGGACAGCCCTGACATCCTCATCTGACATTCACCTGTAAATGTTTGACTCTTGTATGGCTCATGGCAGTGCACATACCCTGACAACATGCAGTGAGACACTCCATAGATCTTCACATTGCCTCTGTGAACGTCTGATTCCTGTCTGGCTGAGGGCAGCTCGTTTGCGCTCTGTGATTAGGGTCATATCATGGAGACACAACCATGAAACTTTAAATACACCTGATCCTTTGTTATCTTTCAGCATCTGACCCCTTCAGGAACACAGTGTCACTGGTCACAGATGCTGAAGAGATGGGAGCCAGCCCCACCTCAAAGGTGCTGAGAGTACACAGAGAGAATGATGGATTCTGTGACACCTGCCCACGACATTCTGGCAGCAATGATAAGCACCATCGAGGTGCAGGCATCAATAATGTGTCCAGTGAGTGTGAGGCCGGACCATCACTTTGCTCTGAAGGTTACACACTGCACAGGGAGAGGCCCTGGACTGAGACACCTGCCTTTATCTTGTGCAGGAACCAAGGTTTCACATCTGAGTGACACAAACACTGCTGATCATAACAAGGAGCCACAGGCAAGGAGACATTCTTGGGAGTTTATTTACAATAGTGAACATTATATACAAGTGATTAACACCCGTGCCCAGGCTGTGCAACTACATCTTCTTAACCTTCCTAACCCTGCCGCTACATCTTGATGCTCCCCAAACATCCACAGTGGAGGTGGAGGCAGCTGCTGACTGTGTCGTGCTGTCTGTGATGACCTTGACAGGCGTCCTCTGGAGGGCTCCGAGCTGCTTTCGGGGTCCTATTGTGTGGCAGTGGCACCTTCCTTGGCCTGTGGAGCTGGAGCTGCTGGGGTCACAGGAAGAGGGGATTCGGATGGGCTGGAAACTCCTGGAGTCACCTGGATGGATGGCCCCGGGGTGTGCACCTGCTGATCCTCCTACCTATGGGCACCTGAGGGCTGCTGGCTGACTTATTGAGGAAAACAGGAAGCTGGAGTGAGATCGAGCTGCCCCGCACCCCTCTCACGTTGACATTGTTGGAGGTCAACTATGGCATCAGTGATGGAGTTTAATCGCCCAGCAGTGCCGGACCGGTGTGCTGGACCAAGGTCTCCATGGCGGCCACCATCCTACCAGTTGGCATGCCGGCACTATCACCTCAGCCTGAAGGCTGACGGACTCCACCATCGTGCCTTCCGATCTGAGGGGTGCAGTGGACATCCCTTCCTGATGTTCCCGAGCTCTCCTTTGCAGGTCCAGCAATTGAGGTATGACTGTGTCTAGATGTTCCTCATCCGACTTGAACTTAGCAGATTTCTGACCTTCAGCAGTCCCCTGAGTGCCGGAAACCTGGGAAGTCCCTGCCGCCACCTACTGTGGATCAGACAATATGATGTGCTCACCAGATTGTGACCCCAAGTCCACTCGAGAACTAAGTCCCACCAAGATGCATGTCTCTGCGCTGGCAGAGGGTGTTGGTCTTCAATTACGGTGTCATCAGATTCTTCTTCCAAGGTCTCTTCGGGGCTTGAGTCGAGGACATGGCTTGTGGATCCCTCGGCTGCTTCCCAGAAGTGCCTGTGAAAGCAAGGAGAGATAATTAGTGCATGGCAGGGACTGCGGAACAGGGGAACTCACTCACAGCGTGGTTGTCTGATGGATGTTGCACTGCTGGATCCTCACTTGGGTGAGCACTGCTGAACTCCTGCCAGGACATGAACAGTCCAGATCGTCGCCGGCCAGTTGGATGGCTCGATTTTCAAAGTCTGTGAGGATCTTGATGTCGAGCATTCCTCCACCAATCTGCAACCCCTCCCTTTTGTTGTGTGCCAGCTGGTTATGCATGAATAGAGAGGGAGGGAGTGTAAGTAGATGAGAAGGAGGCCTGGCATGTGTGTGGTGAGCGGTGCCATGAACAGGATGAGGACACGATCAACAGGTAGATGAAGGTGTGTGTGAGAGAGTGAATGGTGATGTCCCTTGAACTGGGAGCGAGTGAGATCCCTGTGGATGTGTGATGGGTTTGAGAGTGTGTGAGTTGAGAGTAATGAGAAGAGTGACTTACCCTGGCGGAAGGGAGATTATCATTCATCCTCTTTTGCAAGGCTTTACTGCTGACCATCACTGCTGCTGCCTTCCATACTGGATTGGTGACCTTGTTTGCTGGTCTTCACCCAGACTGGAGGTACAGGACTTCATGGTGGACCGCCACTGCCTTCAGTAGATGCCCGAGGGAGGCATCGCTAAATTTGGGGGTAGCACGTTCCCTTCCTTTGACAGCCATAACTTTTGATCCCTTGGAGGTGCTAGTTCTGTGCAGGAGCCCTTTAAATATGGCGTCTGGATTGTTGAAGGCCTGAGGTGATTGTGGGGCGAGCGAATCAGAGGCTGCTCCATCAGAGATCCAGCGTGTCTCCCATGAATGCATTATTAATGAGGCGCTGGGAATGGGGCAATTACGGTGCAAAAACCCGCCATTGCGGTGGCTGGTAAAATGACTTTTTCACGCCCACTACCACACTTAGTGCACATCTGGGACAATTCCACCCGTAGAATGCGATAATTCCAGGAGACAGCTACTCAAGCACTTCTAACTCTATCAATGCCCCTAAGACACATACAAAATGCTGCTCAGTTGGTGAAATACAGTTGCTTTGGCTCCAGTGTAACACAGGATAACACAATGTCTATAATGGTCTATAATGTACAACATGATTGTGCATCTCAAGGTTTCTTCCCTAAGTATGCGAGAGATTGTTCAAATTTGTAGGTCTTACAAATTTAAGGTCATCCCTGGTTATTTTCTTGGGTTAGCATTTCTGTGCCCTTGCTCTTGTTTTCATTTGTCAACTTGAGGTCAGTTTTATACATTACTAGGAAACCAAACACATTATTGCATGATCACATTGATTTAAATCTGCCACCTGCACTATCCCCTTGACATCTACTCCTGATGATGCTGTTTAATTAGGCTATTGACTCAATTTGCATAAAGGGTCTGTAATTGCTGAAGATTGTTGAGGAAATGCATTAACAAATGTTAATGGGGCAGATGTGGCAGTTAACAGCGAATGAACAGTGGAGCACAGCTGTTTATTACATCTCCCTATAAGCTTTGATGAAGTTTGGAACATACTATAAATTAGAGAGCCTAAAACCAAAGCACCTGCTACATGGGATCTTCAACTTGTTTGAGTAGGGAAAACAAAGGCTGGAATTCAATTCCGCTTTTGGAAGTGGGCTAGGAATCGGGAGGGAAGGTCGGTGGTGCCCATTGCCTTACCAACTTCTCCTGATTAAGTTAGGGATGGGGAAAGTTGAGGACAACCTTCCTATCCAGAGGCCAGCTGAGGCCCTTAAATGACAAATTCATGGCCAATTAAGGGCCTTATCCTGCATCACTGGTATTCCACCAGTATGCCATATGGGGAGACCACCTAGTATAAGCTGGTGGCCTCGCTGCAGGCTAAGGAGGGGGGAGGGCCCTCCTGACTGGGCACCTTATGGCTCACGAGGGCCCCCGGTGGCATGGGGCTCTCTAGCTGAAAGACCTCCTCTTTGCCCTCCACAACAGCCACTCCCTCTCACTGGCACCTGTCTCACTGGCCCCAGTGAACCCCACAAGCTTTGCTCAATTCCAGTGTTTCCTCCATGGTGTCTGGTAGGGGCCTACTGCAGTACCAGCAATGGCCACCGCTCCTGGTGGCACTGTTGGAACTGAAGAGCTGCCAGCCCTCCAATTGGCCAGAAGCTCTTGAAGGGGGGGGACCTCTACCCTTAAACGCACAGGAACCCCGGCAGCAAGTAATTAACAGCCTGTTTGCTACTGAATTCAGTTGGTGTTTCCGAAAATGGCCATGGTAGGGTTGCCCCTGACTTTCCGGCTGTTGGACAGTGCCACTGCCATGGCCATTAAATTCATTTCAATGTGTGCATCTTCTTAACCACATCAGATTAAAACATCAGTAACAAGCAGTGCAGAGCTTGAAACAGGAAATGTCAGTCAGAATACTGACATGTACAAAATCATGTATAAAAAGTGAAACAAAGAAAGGGAAAGATTGTATTAAGACAAAGATAAAAGACAGAAAGTTTTAAATAGTTACGTTTCTAAAGTTCCAACAATAATTAAAATCTGAAAGAATGAAACTCCACACATATAGAAGTTAATTTTCAGAAAGACAAAGGTTATTTGACAGTATTTAAGGCTTACCATTAAGAACCTTAAAAGGGTACTTATACTGGAATTAGCAAGGACTAAATTTCTCTGGTAAGTTTAGTCGGTATCTATGAAGTACAAGAAAAGACATGTCCAATGTTCCCTACCTATAGGTTTTCTGACGATGGATTGCTTGATGATTTCGCATCCCATTCCTGATGCAGGTTCAAATCGCTTTGATCTCTCTTCAAAAAACCACTCACCAGTGACAACCCTCAGCTGCCTGTTTAAAGAAAGAACAATGTAACAGCAGCTTCTGCACACAAGAAGTAATTCTTAAAAACTGCTAATTTTACATTTTAAAACCTCTTTTGTATTTGACCTTTTGTATTGATCACAATTGACATTAACTAAATCTGGCAAATAATTAAGAAACCCCTCATTTACGGATTCATATTTTACTTGATGCATATTTCGAGCATTGTTGTTTACAATACAGAGCAATTTTAAAACAGTTAGAGATTTAATTCAGAAAGATACAATGACATCCAATTTTGTGCTACTATTTTTATGATTACTTTCTTTTTTAGGGACAGTGCTTATTTTCCATCTCTAAAGAAAACTCTCCCTAAAAACAGCATATTTAAAGATATACATGGGGAAATTATATTCTTGAAAAAAAAGTATTATGGATTAGAAGGCTGATAAAGTATGTTTCCAAGAGCAATAGTTTATAGGATTTCTGTAAAAAAAATCTGGAATCCAGCTCTCCCTAATTCTTGAGAAACACTTGTATTCAGAGGTTATCATTATTAAAGATGCTGTAATGGAGAGCTTCAATCTCACCCAGTGGGCAGTAATGCATTAGTCATTCTTAATCATATTTGTGATCAACCATTTCCTACTCAGTTGTCATCTGTAGCATTTTAGAACAGAGGTAAAATGCTGGTTTTAGGACCCCAATTTCAATGTAGGCCTTGTACAATCTGCTTGAGATCACAAAATACCGCAAGCAATCTTTTGTCTTAATGTTTGTGAGCTATCCTTCTTCATTTTTATTGTCTTACCTCATTCGAAACCCACTGCCCACTTACACAAAAGGTGCCTAAATTAAGAAAGTATCAACATAGAGATTGTTTTTATGCAGATGAGGTCTGTGGATCATGTACCTTATTCCCTGTGCTTTACATCCCTTTTTTCCATATTAAGTTCATTAACTAAATTTAATTTATCTGAAATAATATCTGACAGAATGTCCTGTATATTGGGCAAGATCACAGAATTATTACAACAAAAATTACGATGGGAACCTGAATCCATTTTTTAGGTTGCCACTCTCTCACGAAGGGTCAAAGGAATCCTAAAGTTAATCCTTTCAAACCTTTTCCAACAAATAAATGGCATGGACTAAACAATATTACTAAGGGAAAGAAAGCAGTAATCTGTGTGCCCAAGTACAAATTTCCTCTCCGCATTCATTTAAAGAAAACCTTCAAACTTTACTAAATGGCTCCCAATTAAGAGGTATCACCCCAACTTTTCTTTGACGCCTATGGGGTCCTGGCTCAGAGGCCTCAGCTAAGGGTAATGAAGTGTTCAATAGGAAACCCACTTGTTATTCCAAGAAGGAGCTCAGCATCTCTGTGCCCAGCCCCATTAGAGCAAGAAGTTGCTTATCAGCTCATGTGCACCCCAGTGCCTGGGAACAGCAACCCAGCCTTCTCTGTTGGGATAGGGATTTGATGGATCAGAAGATGCCCAAATGTTCTTCATGCCCAGAGCCCACAGAATTCTTAATTTTGCTCTGGATGGGTCTTTTGTATAACATCTCATCAGAAAGTGGGTATCTCTGATAATGTACCATATGCTCAGTGCCACTCTAGAGTGTTCCTAGAGTAATGCAAAAACTTACAATCTCCTCACCTAGAGGTGACAGTACCATAACAATTGAACCAAGCTGACACCATCTCCTTCTTCCTACCTCTGCTGTTTCTTCTTCACCCCTCAATCTCTTTTTCTCTCTGACCTGCTCTTCTCTTACCCTTCTGCCTCCTTCCCTTCTCCTTTATTTGCTTTCTTGCTCCATATTTTTGTCCTTATCTGATCAGCAAACTTCAGTCTTTGCATTTTCAGAATGCCTTTTCAGTAACGCAGCACACTTTAGAAACGGATTCCCTTACTGTCCCTCTTGACAGCGGTTAGGAACTGCAATGTGACAATTCCACACTAAGTTTCTGCAAGTTTGTATTTTGAAGACAGAGAAACTTAGTGACTGTGCATCTCCCTACTTCAGCACAGTCTTTTTTATATAAACACACACCATATTGATTATTTTCTTATATGGATTTGATTGGAATAATTTTCAGTTTCTAGCAGAGTGGAAAACTCAGCTGCTGTAGAATCCTCCTTACTTTCATTCCATTGATTTCAATTATGCCATTAGGTACAAGTGTTAAAAGGAGATACCCGCAGAAGCCCAGGCTAGTAGGTAGAAAGTGTGGGAACCAGAACACTTTAAATAGTAGATCCATGGCAACCTAGCCTAGCAATGAAATCCCCAAAACGAAACCCCAAAATCAGCTCGTGAGGAGTAATGGATCGGGAAGAAATTAAATGAAGTATTCAATTTATTATACACTTTAAAAAAAATTTAACTATTATTAAATAGTTAAATATTCAGGATAATTAATAGCAAATATTAAACCTGATTTAAAAAGAGTGGGCAGCAATATTAACTCAAGGGAAAATCTTAAAGAGTGATGACATGGCAAACATGGAAAAGAAGTTTGGAGGCTGAGTAAACAGGAAGTCATTTTCTTTTTTTTTTAAAAGAAAAGCTTTCTACCTAATTTTAATTCAGATTATCAAAAAACAAGTAAACAAAATAGTCTAGAATTGGCAGGGCAGGCTATGTGTCTGGGCTGTATTATGCAAGGGTTTGTGTACAGTGAGATTTTCCTGGGTTCCCACAACTGCAAGAAATGTCTCTGCTTTAAGTCACTCGGCTCAGAGTCATTGAGGTGAAGTGGGAGTTAGAGACACTCCAAAACATAAGACATGGAGATAAATTTCTGGATAGCTTTATTCAAAGCCCAGAAGCACAGCTACATGAAAGTACAGATTCAAAGTGTTATTATTAGGGAGCCAGGAAGGCCGATCTTGGGACAGGTTGAGAGGTCTTGAAGACACTGGTTCTGTCCAGCAGGTAGAGTGTACTTGCTACCTGTGATGATAAGGAGAAAGATAGTGAGGAGAACAGCCACAATGCAGATCAAAGCACCAAGGCTCAGAAGGTAGACAGAGATTAAAAAAAGGATCAATCACGCAGTATACTTACCACCTAATAGTGGAAGTAAAGGAAGAAATATGTATACAAATTAGGGAAATTAGTAAAAAACAGAATGATCATCAGGGGGCTTTCAACCACTCCAAAATTAAGTAGTCAGAAGAGGAAGGTAACGGGTGTAAGGGAATGAAGTTCCTACAATATGTACAGGACTCCGTTCTAACTCAGTATGTGAGAAGTCCAACAAGGGACAATTGACTAGTTGGTCTGTTAATGGATAATTAACCAGAGCAGATAAAAGAAGTATAAAGTAGTGAAATGACCATAATACAATATGGTTTAGGATAATAAATAAGGACATAAATATGGCGAAGGACAGGGTAATGGATTGGGGAAAAGCTGATTCTGGAGGAGCGGAGACTAGAATTGGAAAAGTAACTATTTGCTTAAACAATGATGTAGAACAGTAAGGGGAAACATTTAGAATAGCGTTCAATAGAACCCGAAAAATATATTCTGCTACAAAAGAAGAACAAACTAAGCACCAAAGAGACACTATGGACGAAATAAAACAAAGGAAAATTTGACCGTAAGGAAAGGGATAGACATTAAGTACATGAACAGCTAGGCAGAACATAAGAGGGGCATGGACAAAGTGAATAGGGAGCAGCTGTTCCCCTTAGTTGAAGGGTCAGTCACAAGGGGACATAAGTTCAAGGTGAGGGGCAGGAGGTTTAGGGGGGATGTGAGGAAAAACTTTTTTTACCCAGAGGGTGGTGACGGTCTGGAATGCACTGCCTGGGAGGGTGGTGGAGGCGGGTTGCCTCACATCCTTTAAAAAGTACCTGGATGAGCACTTGGCACGTCATAGCATTCAAGGATATGGGCCAAATGCTGGTAAATGGGATTAGGTAGGTAGGTCAGGTGTTTCTCACGTGTCGGTGCAGACTCGATGGGCCGAAGGGCCTCTTCTGCACTGTGATTCTGATTCTGTGATAACAAGGGAGAACACAAAGACACCAGGAGAGAAGTTTAAATAAAAACTATTTGTAAGGCAAAGAGGAACTAAGAGTTTCAATTATCAAGGAACCTAAAAAACCGTAAAATATTTTGCAGAGGCATATATAAAAATGAGGAAAATTGGGATGGAAATAGGGCCACTAAACGATGGTCAGGATAAAATCACAGGCAGTGATAGCAAAATGGCCAAAATATTATATCATTATTTTTTCTTCAGTATTTACCAGGGCGAGAGGTAAAGTGGACATAACATCAGAAGATGATATCACTGCATTTAAAATGAACAAAAAAATGGAGAAAGATTAAATAAACTAAATCACACACAGAATAAGTGAGATTGCACTGGACAGGTTGCACCTGCACATTTTAATAGGAAAGACATTGCAGTGGCATTATTATTATTTAATATCTTGCTAGAAAAAGGTGCAGTGCCTTGGACAGATGGTGAACAAATGTTATACCTATATTTAAGAAGCGAGATGCAACATGTCAAGGGAACTAGAAATCACCAGACAGCTTAACATCAGTTGTAGGAAAAATAATGGAATCCCCACTAAAGAAAAAGTATAAAAACATCTCCAAACCAAAAATATAATTATAAATAGTCAAAAAAGACATGTTGAAGCTTTTTGTCTTGCACTCACCAGGACACTTTGCAAGAACAACAATATAAGGGGATAACAATTTATATTGTTTGTGAAGAGAGTGCTGATTGGTTGGCAAGTGGACTCTGATTGGTAGAGGCATTGCCAGGGAGAATGCACCAGTGATGATGACTGACAGTTAATTGCCAAGCATTGTTTGAAATTTAAACCAGGCAGCTTAACCCTGATTGGTTAAGGCAATGCCCTGAGGAATGAGTCAGCGAATGGCTGTCACTTATTTTGTTTATCTGAAAGAGGCACAATGTGTGTACATGTTCTTTCTGTCTGCAGAGAACAGGGCCCTGTGTACTAATATATGTAGCTTCCAGTACACGCAAATGCACCAAACTGCGAGCCCGACTGACAATCTTAAACTGGTTGTCAGCGGAATTCTTAGCACACTGAGGATTATTTAGCAAATGTTGTCCCATCACGGAATTACATCTAATGTTGGATACTGTGTTTTGAGTTTTGCAAGCACGGTCTGGTTGCGTATGGTCTGTACTTTGCCCATTGCCAACAGCGGCTGGGACATGCTGTTTAATATGATCGCCAGTCTTTGGGACATACGGCCTACATACCTAGCATCATGCTGGCACTGAAATTCATCTATCACATTGCTCATTTGTGTGATAGGCAGAACGTCTTTTTGGCTTGATGGCAGCATCCTGTTAGTGGCGAATACCACTCGTGTTGCTACTACATAGTAGCAGCGTGAAACAGCTAGCTTATCTGTTGCTCAAATTTTTGCAATACCTTGCCCTCATCTGAGGTAGACAGGGTACTTTTCAGGGCCAGAAGCAACAGCATTAGGCCTGTTCATGAATTTGTCAGATATACAGCGCAAAATGATCTGATCAGGGTAGCCATTATCCTGCAGGATGCCTTTGATGTGCCCTATTTCGGCATCAAGCTTGCATGGCGAGCAAATGGCTCAGGTCCTATTTACAAGATTGCCGATAAGACCAATCTTATAGTTTGTGGAACTGTAAAAATCCCAACGCATATATTGACCAGTAAATGTAGGCTTGCGGTAGACCGTGATCGAGAAGACCCTAGCAGATTTCTTGACTAATATTTCAAAGAAGGGGAGTTCGTTTGACTGCTCCATTTCAAAGATGAATTTGAACGCAGGATAGAGCACACTAAGATGTAATGAAATTGTTACATGCAGCTGCAGATCTAAATATAGCGAACATATCATCCACATATTAGAAATGTACAAGGGATAGGAGGTTAGGTGTCAATCTATCGAAGGCATGTTTTTCATGGAACCCAACAAAGATGTTTGCGAGACCCAGGCCTAGAGGGGGTCCCATGGCAACACTATCTATTTGGGCATACATGGTGTCATTAAAACTGAACTCAATTGCACGAGTTGCCACATTCATAAATTTATTGAATACTGATTCATGCAATAATGTCGGACCTAGATCGCCAAGATATAGTGCTGCAGTGCATACAGTATAAATTGATGTTTTACCCTTGTATTGATATTTTTGCGAAGTGTCCTGGCAAGTGCAAGATGAAAAGCTTCGACATGTCTTATTTTCAGCGATATTCAAGGTCTGTACTACCAAATGACTATTTATAAATAGCCAGCATGAATTTCAAAAAGGAAAGTCTTGCTTGGCCACCCTCATCGAATCCTTTGAATAATTAAGAAATCTTACTAAAATGATATAGGGCGTTGGCGAGAACACAGAGTGCTGTGCACAGTGTTGATCTCCTTATCTACAGAAGAATGTTCTAGTCTTGGAGGAAGTGCAGCAAAGGTTTATTAGACTGACATATGGGCTTGGGGGGATTATCCGATGAAGAGAAATTCAGTAGACTGAGACTGTGTATCATGAATGATGGTAGACAATTAAACAACTGTTGGGAAGAGGAGGTTCCTCGGACATCTCCATCCTGAATGATAACAGAGCCCAGCACAAGTGCAAAAGACAAGGATGAAGCCCCTGCAATCATCTTCAGCCAGAAGCACCAATTGATCCACCCTGGCCTCCTCCTGAGGTCCTCAGTGTCACAGTTGCCAGTCTTCAGCATATTTGATTCATTTTACATGGTATCAGGCACTGAATACAGCAAATGGATCCCAATAACATGTACCTGTAGTGTTGAAGACTTGTGCTCCAGAACTAGCTGCGCCCCAGTCAAGCTGTTCCAGTGCAGCTACAACACAATGTGGAAAATTGACCTGGTATGTCCTGTCCAGAAAATGCAGGACAAGACAAATCCAATCTGGCCTATTACCACCCCTCTCAATCAGAAACAGGTGATGGAAGGTGGTGTTGACAGTGAAATCAAGCAGAACTTACTCAACAAAAACGTGCTTAATGATGCTCAGTTTGTGTGGACAAAACAGCTGGATTCCAGAAGTGTGGTGCGAGTGACTGACCTTGACATTAAGGTAGCGTTTGAATCAAAACAGCATTGAGGAGCACTAGTAAAATTGAAGTCAATGGAAATTAGGAGGAAAACTATCCACTGGCTGGAGTCATACCTAGCACAAAAGAAGATGGTTGTGATTGTTGGAAACCAGTCAACTCAGCCCAGGACATCACTGCAGGAGTTCCTTAGGCCAGTGCCCTAGGCTTAAGCATCTTCAGCTTCTTCATCAATGACCTTCCCTCCATCATAAGATCAGAAGTGGAATGTTCTCTAATGATTACAATGTTCAATCCCAGTCATTACTCTTCAGATACTGAAGCAGTCCATGGTGATATGGAGCAAGGCCTGGTCAACAATCAGGCTTGGGCTGTAAGTGGCAAGGAACATTCATACCACAGAAGTGTCAGGCAATCTCCTTCTTCTTCTTTTGTATGACTGGGTATTGAGTAACAAGTATAATTTTACATCAAGGTGGTCAAGCCAGGATTTTACGTCAACAGTGGCAACGTGTATCGCTGTAATACCTCTTTCGTATTTATGAGTTAGGCATTAAGTCGTTATGTGTTCCGTGGTCTGTTCTGGATGATCATAGTCACATGCAGAAGAGTTTTTAATTTTCCATTTGTGCATCAGGTATTCGCATCTGTCATGGTTTGTACGGATGTGGTTTAGGGATGTCCATGAGCTACGTGGGAGTTCAAAACCAGGGACTTTCTGTGTGCGGTCTTTCTTCATGACTTAGTGTGGGGACCATTCATTTTTCCAAGTTTCTTCAGGATTGAAATCACATTGCCTGAGGCTGTGTGCATGGGTCCAAAAGGGCTTATGTGACTTCAAGCGGACGTGAGGAACGTTGGTGAGATCCTGGTGGATGGCGAGGCATTTTATTTTCCTCGATTTGCTGAACTTCACAGAGGGTCGCTGCATCATGGCAGATTGGTGGGGTGGGCAATGTGTGCCAGAATGGGTTGCCAGGGTGTTGGGGTCGATTTGAGGGTTCCAGTGATGCATCTCATTGCAGTGTTCAGTTGAACATCAACCAGCCGAGTGTGGCTACTTCTAGTCCACACCAGTGCAGAGTACTCAGCTACAGAGTACACAAGGGTCATTGCTGAAGTCTGTAGTACTGGTGCAGAGGCTCCCCAGCTGATGTTTGCCAGTTTCTGGATCAAGTTCACTTTTGACTTTGTCTTGGTGGCCACCTTCACCAGGTGGTTGTGGAAGGTTAGCGTGTGATCCAGTTTCACTCCGAGGTAAGTCGGACTGCGGTCATGTTGTACAAGGTTGTCACAGAAGGTCACAGTCAAGGATGCATTAGGCATTCCTGTTATTAAGATGAAATGAGGTGACTGTTGTTTTGTGATGGTTTGGTTTGAGCCTCCATTTCTGGAAATACTCAGACATGATGTTGAGGTCCCAGTTCAAAGTGAACTCGATGTCGACAAAGGTGGCTGCTTGTGCTGCTAGGGCAAGATCATCTGCATAAGCAAATTTGCGCAACTTTGTTGGCCGCATGTTGCTCATGCAGACGTTTAAAGCGCCGGTGCCAGTACTGATCCTTGTGCAGTTCACTGTTGAGGGATCGAGGTGAGCTGACTTTGTCGCCAAGATGGACATGTAGCCATCCATTGCTCAGCATTGCCCAAGGAAGGCATAGTGTTTTGGGGCAGGGGATTTCAGCATCAGGACTTTAATCCAGACTGTATAATAGGCAGATGACAGGTCTACAAGGGCTGCACTGGTCTTGAGTTTCCTCTGGAAACTAGCTTCAACCTGTGTTGTGTGGGCAAGAGCTTGGTTGCAGCAACTATGTTCAGGCCGGACGCCCAGTTGTTCTCAACTGCGGCTTGGGAGGCAGTGGCCACAGCGGTGAGCGCCAATGCCATGTAGAAGAGGTCAGCCATCTAGTGCAGAAAGAGGATGAATGATCTCATCTGCTCCGCCAGGGTAAGCCAACTAGCTCATCAATCATAACTCACACACTCACAAGCTCATTGGACATTCGCAGGACAACACTCCACAGGAACCTCTCACACTGCCAGCTCAAGGGACATCACCACTTGCTTTCTCACACACACCTTCACATCTTCAGCTGGGCTCATATCCTTTTTAGCTTACGTCCTCATCCTGTGGATGGCTCCACTCACCACCCACACAGGGCAGGCATCCTTGTCTTCTGCTTTGGCTTGCATCCTGCTCATACTCTTTCCATCTGTCTTTATGCAGGACAAGCTCACCCACAATATTAAGCTGGCCGGAGAGGACTGGGACCATTCATGTGGCGACGGAGAGGTCGGCGGTGCACACCCAAGTGAGGATCCTACACCAGCTGATCCCTCAGACAATGATTTGAGGGGCATAGATAGGGTGGATAGGAAGGCACTTTTCCCATTAGTAGAGAGGTCAATAACCAGGGGACTTAAATTTAAGGTAAGAGGTAGAAGGCGAAGAGAAGACATTTTTTCGCCCAGAAGGTGCTGGGAGTCTGGAACTCTGCCTGAAAGGAAAGTTGAATCAGAAGCTTTCGTAACATTTAAGAAGTATTTAGATATTCGCTTGCGTTGCCATAGCCTCCAGGGCTATGGGCTAAGTGCTGAAAAATGGGATTAGTGTAGTCAGATCTTTGTTGACTGGTGTGGACACAATGGGCTGAATAGCCTCCTTCTGTGCTGTAAGCATCTATGAATCTATGATTTTGAGAGTCCATTGTCCTGTTTTGGAGTTGCCTGCCATGCACTAATTTTCTCTACTCTCTTTCATAGGCACCTCTGGAGAGTGCCTCGGGGAGACCATGAGCCAGCCCCTCATCTCAAGTCCTGAGGACGGAGTGTTGGATGTCAATGTGATGGAGATGGTGACCTTGGATGAGGATGCTGAACAAAGTCGTGGAGAAGACCTGGCACGGCGCTCACCCACACTCTCCACCAGTGCAGAGACACATACCTCGATGGGACCTAGTTCTAGAGCAGGCTTGGGGTCACAAGCTGGTGAGCACAGCACATAATCTGGTCCACAGCAGGCAGAAGCAGGAATATCCAAGGTAGCCAGCACTGCTGGAGGCCTGGATTCTGCTGAGTCCGAGTCAGGTGATAAGCCTCCGGACTCAGTCCTAACTTAGTTAGTGGAGCTGGGGTGACATTGAGGGGAATGTCAGGAAGGGCTGTCAACTGTATTTCACAGAGTGCAACGTACGATGGGGTAGTCCATCCAGATTCAGTCTGATGTTATAGCGCCAGCATTCCAGCGCACAGGGGTTAACACTGGTAGGATGGTGGCCGTCATGGAGACCTTGGCCCAGGACAAAGCGCCTGTGCTGTTGCAGGAGTTGCACTCCATCATTGTAGGCATTGGCGGCATCCAGCAGTGGCTACACAAGAGGGGGCCAGGGCACCTTGATCTCACTCCAGCTTCCCCTTCTCCTCAAGGATCAGCCAGGGGCCCTCAGGCACCCATAAGTATGAGGACCAGCAGCTGGTCACCCCGAGGCCATCCATCCAGGTGACTCTGGGAGTGTTCAGCCAATCCCAATCCCTTCTTCCTGTGACTCCATCGCCTCTAGCTCCACAGGCCAAGGAGGGTGCACTTACCCCACAGCAGGAAACCCAAAAGCAGGCCAATGCCCTCTAGGTCTCAGCCCTCCAGAGGATGCTCACCAAATTTGTCACAGACAACAGGGCGTAGCAGTCATCAGGGTGCCTCCACTTCTGCTGTGGATGTCAGGGATGCACCAATACGTAACGGTAGGTGTAGGAAGACCAAGAAATATTAGGAGCACAATGGTGGCAAGCTGTTCACCATATGTATATACTTCTCACTATTGTAAATAAAATGGCACCCATTTCACATCTCCACTTGTGTATGCCTCCTCTTTACCCTGAGCTGTGTTGTGGTCAATCAGGTGTAACACCATGGTCCCTCCCTCCACTTATCGCAAATGTCGCTACCATGTGCCCCTGTTCAATGTTGTGTGCATCCATCTCACTACAGTGTGTTGTGGTGTGTGTTGTCAGAAATGAGCTGTGTTCTCAGCTCATTTCTGACATCAGTGATGACTCACCCTCATTCTAGATTGTGCTTGTGGAAGGCAACTCGTTCAAATGCCTTGCTGGTTCTCATCATGTTCATTCTTGGCTGTGTAAGATTGAGACTGAGGTGTTCAGTCAACTCATCTGCATCCTTGAAAGGTGAAGGAAAGGTGAAGGTGTAGTGTAGAAGAATAGATGTCGAAAGGCCTGGAAAAGGGGAATAGTTCCTGGAACTCCATGTACTCTCTGTCATCCGGCAAGGCTTTCAATCTATGAGCCCATATTCAGAGTTTGTGCGTCCTCCCTTCTGCCTTGCACATTGCTGACTCTCCAAGTGTACATCTGCAAAGTGCACCAGTAAGTGTCAGCACCTTCCCATTTCAATGTGCGGAGATCTGCTCATCGTAGCCACATTACTGTCCTGGCACTGTTTCTCACAATGTAGTTACCTGTATTGTGCCCCCAAGGCTCTCGCACAATGTAAGGATGCAGTCCTAGGCCATATATTCTGCTTAGCATCCTTCACCTAAACACTCAAGGTCAGCGATGATGAATCCAAATGGTAAAGTGTTGCAGGCAATGGAGACATTAAGCATGCTCTCAATGCGCATATGTTAGCTTGATGGGATGACAATGTTGAAGGCAGCAATGGGCTAGGAGTGAGGATGTAAGGAATTTGATGTGTGCTCTTTATTATCACTGAAGAGTCACCTTGACGGCTCCATGGTATGTTTGCATTTTCGAGTTCGCAAGGACGAAGGCTGGATATTAGGGGAGATTATTTGTATTAGAGAGGAGGCATTTTGATGTATGGCAGGCAAGTGTGTGAACATGGTCATCCTGTGCTCCAGCTCCTTTGAAAGGTTCGGCTAAATGCAGGCCCACATCTCTGACAGTGTCGGATGTCAGTGTGATAGAGATGGTGACAGAGGACTGAGTGACCTCAAAATAGATTAACACCTGAGGAACATCCTCAGCTGCCTTGGTACAAGTGTTGCCTATCAGTATCACCATCGAGGTTACACAGAATGTGTTATCTGTTGCTGGAGATGGATTTCCTTGAGGAGCTTTGTCTGACTGAAAGCATACAGCTGTGAGTATTGTAGAACATCTCCTGTTTCCTGTAGGCTACCATAGCAACTGGGATCCTGGAGATATGCTTGAAGAGGCAGCACCTTCTGACGTCTGATGCCAGGACTCCCTCCTCCAGTTAGCACCACATCTCAGCGAGGACACATACTCCCGAGGCTTCATTGTCCTTCAAAAGCACTCACTTTCAGATTGAAGTGGATGGTTGAAATGAGAGGAATGGCAACACTGGCGTTCATGTTGGCTCATGATGGAGGGCACTTGTCCAACAGGAAACTCAGTACTACTCATCATCCTCCTCATGGAATCTGGCGGCTATGAGGGTCTCATTTTGCATGCCTGTCTTGTCTGGCCGGTACTATGGCCTTTTCCCCTGCAACCACGTCTTCCTTGACCTCATCATCCTCATCCCTTTCGATGTCCTCCTCATTGAAAGATACATGCAGCTCCTCTATGTCAACATCTGGCAAGTCCTCCCACCTTTGCAGCGCCAGGTTGTGCAGCGCACAGCAGACGGTACTGATCTGACAGACCTTCTGGGAAATGTACTGGAGTGCTTCACCAGATCTGTTGAGGCATCAGAATTGTATCTTCAAGATGCCAATGCTCTGCTCTACCAATGTTCGGGTAGCATTATGGGCATTATTGTATCTTCTCTCAGCTGGATTTTGTGGCAGCCGCACGAGGGTCATCAGCCACATCCTTTGTTGGTACCCTTTGTCACCAATGAGCCAACCCTGCATTGTGTGTGGTCCCTCGAAGATGTCCGGGATCTGCGATTTGCTCAAGATATAGGGGTTGTGGCAGCTTCCCGATTATCATGCACAAACCTGCATGATTTGTTTCTTGTGGTCGCAGACCAGCTGCACATCGAGTGAGTGGAACCCTTTCCTGTTGATATCTTGGAATGCTTGTTGTCAGGGAGCTTTTATAGCCACATGAATGCTTTTGATAACACCCTGCACCCAAGGGAATTTGGAAATTGCGGCAAAGTCCAGTGCTCTGGCATCTTAGCTTGCTTGATCTCTAGTGAAGTGCATTGGAAAAAAGGGCGTCTGTTACCTCCTGTATACATGTGTGTAGAAGCTTGAGAGATGCCGCAGAGGTCCCCACTGGAGTCCTGGAAAGAGCCGCTCGCGTAGAACTTAGGCGCGGCGATAACTTTCTTAGCCACTGTATGTCCTCCGAGTCCCTACTGCGTCAACTCCTGCAGAACGTGGCAGGTGTGAGCCACCAGATCTCTGGACATGCGGAAGCATCGGCAACAATGTCTCTCACTCATCTGCATCTCTCCTCATTTGGTAATACAGAGTTCAGTTGGGTGCCCCTTTAACTGCTCCCCTAGTGCAGTGTAGCACTCCTCCAAAGGCTCTGAGAGCCCTCCCTACCAGAATTATTTCTCATCTTTATTTTCAACTGCATCACCACTTCAAGTTTCAAGATGGTGGTGCTGAGGTTTTACTACAAGGTCAACTTAGACCCTCCCTGTGTGACTGTGGAAATCCCTCCCATCATCCTGGAGGAGCATAATATTCAGGGTTCCCTCCCTCCAATAATTCTCAGTCCTCCCCCTGTAATCCTTAATCCCATTGTGATGATGGATATCCCTGAATTATTTGAGGTGAATGTGCCTATGTCCCATGTGGACCTTACCCCTTCCCATCTTGAGGCCTATTGCACAGCAACATATGGAGCGTTTCCCATGGGACCTTTAACACTACCTTTTCCCCGTCCAAAGGCTGCAGATGCCTCCCCTGTGAGTGCACTATCTGTGGCCCAGTATTATGTCAGAGATCCCCCAGACTGATGCTCATGATGCTACAACCACGCCCTGCACATGACTGACACTGGACTGACATGCCCTCCCCCTTCCTGGACTGGGACAAGGACAGTCTTTGCAAGCTCAGCAATGTAAACTGTAGCATTTCTTCACTCCGCAATCCTCCCTTTCTGGCCCCAGCTTGCTTATGTCCTTCTGTAGGAGACTCTCTCCCCATTGCGGCCCAGAAGACACTTCCCCCTGCACCTGCCCCCGTCATGTTTCTCAGTGCAACCTTCCCCAGCCTCCCTCGCTAGTCGAGCCCTTGCCCTATAGCCCCTCCCCTTGCCTCTGTCTTGTCTCCTCACCCCACCCGCAGTCGAGCCCTTGCCCTGCAGCACATTACAACCCACCCCCGCCTTACTGCTAGTCTGGTATGTACAGCCTTGCCTCTGAAATCCCCGAGGGCGATACGGTGTTGCCTGTGAAGCCGGCGTGGAGTCCAAGGTGCGGTGAGCACTATGCGGTGCAAGGTAGGCAAACAAACTTCGAAGTCACGAGTTAAATGCAGGTCACCAGGTGCAGGTTGTTTATATATGTGATTGCAAAACCTAGCGGTTTAATTAGATGCTGGCGTGGCCTATTGATCCAGCGTTGGGTGGGTGGGGGGAATGTGATTCCTGCGAGCTGTCTTGGTAACAAGCATTCATAATATTCAAATCTATTTAAATGGCGTTCCCAACATGGCGTGGTGGGAAACGTGCACCATCATTGAGAGCAGATGATGGCAACGTGTTTTTACGGCAGCAGGAAACTGATTTTTCCGCTCCGGCCTGCCATGACGGCTGCCGCGGGAGTGAGTGGAAAACGCTGCCCTCAGTCTCCTTCTAAGCTGCTGAAAACCAGGGCTTGGCTGTGCCCAATTAGTGACCAGTACAAGCCTATTCATTTTGGCTTCAATGAAATTGGGGCATAGTAATGAAATTATAGTGATAAAGCAGAGCTGAGAAAATTCAGCTTAATATCACCTTGACTCAGGATAAATTATATTCGGATTTCATAAAAGCCATTTTTAATGTTCAGCATCTCCATGAATATTTGCAACTAATTATTTGTTCATGACCTGTGTTGTAATGATGGAACATGTGCAGTAATGCTGCAGGCAAACATACATTGTGTTAATGGCACATGATGATATCAAGATGAAATAAAGATGCTCCTTGGTGGTTTTTTCCCTGACAGATACAAAATAAACTCATCAAAAAATGATGGTGCCTTTTTATAGCATCTTTGAGAAGCTTTAGCAGTTCTGTAATTAATTACTAGATAAAGTACATAGAGGAGAGTGTCTTGTTTATAATTATACATAGAAGGGAAAGCACATTACACTTTCATAATGTGGGTGCTGACAATAGGTAAACCGACCAGAGCAGTGTAATTGTGATTACTTGTAGCTGTGATTAACCGCATGGCGCAAAGGGTCCTGATTACTAAATGTTTGGATTACAGAGTTATTTTGATCGTTGGTTAATATTTGCTTAAAGATTAAATACATACGCAATTTTAGCACACACAGTGCACTTCCAGGTCCCATCGTTGACCATAATTCGACATTCTCTACACACACGGTCATTGCATGCCTGGCACAGGTCCCCTCTCAGGAAGATTAGGCCAAATGTCTTCTGGCATCGTTTACAGGCTCTATCACTGATTTGCTGCTTTCTTTGATTTACCTCAGAACCACGGATTTTGATGAGCTCATTCTTTAATCTCCTGTAATAAACCAGAATGTTCTCTCAGTAACTTTCAAAATGGCAAAACTAAACCATGAATTTATAAAGAGTCATTACTGACAACACGCTGCTGCTTAGAAGATACCCAATTTTACCATTTTCTGATTGATGTCATTTTAGTACCAGCTCTAACACTAGATGGTGTTCAGATAAGGTTAATTGGATAAACTAGGCTTGGGTGGTTTCAAGGATGATCAGTTTCTAATACATCACTGGACAACAGAAGAGAGCGGCACACTTCAGTTTGATAAGTACATGTCAATTGAAGTATTGTTAGGAAAAAGTATTACTGTACATCTAAAACTGTACTGAGGCCTAAAACATTAATCTTACTATTGATTTTGCATTTAACTTGAGAATTTAGAATTTGTTATAAATAGTCTATAACAGAAAAAAATATACATTTATAAACAGAAAAATGTTGTTGACTTTGTGGTTAAACACACATGCAATTGTATCAACCTATGCAGGCCAGTAAAATTTCATGTTTGATCTTTATCCATGTTGGCTTGGGTAATCTTAACTGGGAAAGCACTGACGCTAATTACTGAACGCCCCAGTGCCCTCAGACTGAGTAAAGGGAAATCAGTTCCTAGTCACTATGCATTCACTCTGTTGGAAAGCGCATGTATGTTGAGGGGGTATCAGGCTTACCTATGATGCCCTATTGTCAAATATTGTATTGCATTCTGTGTTAATGCTCATATACGATGATTGATCATTTGCACAAGGTACTGAAGGGCTGCATGTGCCCATTACATCATAAAGCAGCATGATTCGGCGCAAAAAGGAAGAGACGAATGAGAGTTTGACTGTGATGCCAAAGGTGAAAAGAGCAATAAAGGGTTATCAGGAAAAGAGAGAGTGTAATAGTGGATATAAGCTCAAAAAGGCTCACGTTATTGAGGGCTAAAGCAGTCATCTTACTGTGGACTTTGCATGTTAGAAATGCAACAAGGTTGAAATTGAGAGATGAACACTGGTAAACTTTATTGCTTTGGGGTAATGTAAAGTTGCCAGTTCTTTGATTTCAAGATATATAAAATGAATAAATAACCTGGAGAAATAAAGCAACAATAAAATAAGTTTAGGGGGAGTAATCCAGAGACCCAGGGTAATGCTCTGGGGACCTGGGTTCAAGTCCCACCACGGCAGATGGTGAAATTTGAACTAAAAAAATATATGGAATTAAAAGTCTGATGATGACCATGAAACCATTGTCAATTGACGTAAAAGCCCAAATGGTTTACTAACGCCCGTTAGGGAATGAAATCTGGTGTCCTTACCTGGTCTGGCATACCTGTGACTCCAGACCGACAGCAATGTTGTTGACTCTTAAATGCCCTCTGAAATGGCTGAGCAAACCAGTTATTTGCGTCAAACTGCTACAAAGTCTGAAAGAATGAAACTGGATTGACTACCTGGCATTGACTTAGGCCCCAACAGCACTGTGGGCTGCAGCAGTTCAAGAAGGAAGCTCACCAACACCTTCTCAAAAGGTATTTAGGGATGGGCAATAAATGCTGGCCTAGCCAGTGACGCTCATATCCCATGAATGAATAAAAGAAAATTTTATGGAAAAAAATTGGTACATGTCCCTTTTGAACAATCTAATTGCCTAACAGTAATCAAATGAGCATGCCGTTTGTATTGTCTTCTAGGCATGTAATTATAAATATGTGACCAATTGTTTTTTTAAACATTTGACTGACACTGGCGGGAACCAATACTGGTAAAAGGCTGACTAAGTGAAGCAAAAATTTGGCATATTTCACTTTATACACAATTGCTCGTTAGACGGTTTCATTCCCATCATTGCTTACTTTTTTTAAAATGCTGTGGTTGATATCCATAAACAACATGACTAAAATAGCACAGTTGTCATTGACCCATGGTAACTGCTAATCATAGGTTGCTGGTAACCATGTGACTGATAAAGCAATGACATCAAAAGGTGGCAACGATGATGTGGATGTCTCAAGATATAAAAAAAATTACCTCAAAAATGTCAAACTAGCGTTATTTATAAATTTTGACTGGACAGGAGAGTTTAATATTTTCTTCCCATTCATTATAAAGTAAATGGTTATACAATAAATATGAATAAGCAATGTAACAGCAGGAAGCATAGTACAATAAATATTTGAAAATCTGTATGAGCAGTATGTTGACAGATCAATGAGAAATACACAATTTATACGTTTGTGGCAAATAGCTCATAGCCAAGCTCAGGATGGTAGTTCTGATCACTGTTTCAGAATACACATCCTCTCTACCAGTATGAGTTTGTTCTGCAGCCTTGAGTCAGATTGCTATTTAATGTTGGTGTAGTGAATTGTGACCAGTCGTGCTAAAATTATTTCACGTAGAAGGATCCTTTCAGTTTGTAGAAGAGATTTTAATCTTATCAGCCTGGGGCAGAAGGCAAAACTCAGCTTTATCTTAGGAATGCACAAGTGTTTAAAGAAGGATATGTTAATCGACAAAAATGTAAGTTAGGCACACTGGAAAATTTCCACCCTTGCAGCAAAACATTGGTCCAGATCTTGTGCTCTCTGGATTTTTGGAGACAGGACATACAACCCAAGATATGTGTGGGACCCATATGAACATATGAATTAGGAGCAGGAATAGACCACATGGCCCCTCGAGCCTGCTCTGCCATTCAATAAGTTCTTGACTGATCTGAATGTAACCTCAACCCCACATTCCTGCCTACTGCCGATAACCTTTTACCCCCTTGTTAATCAAGAATCTATCTAGCTCTGCCTTAAAAATATTCAAAGGCTCTGCTTCCACCGCCTTTTGAGGAAGAGAGTTCCGAAGACTCACAACCCTCTTAGAGAATAGGTTTCTCCTCATGGAAGTCCCGATATGCTGCACTCTGTGGGAATTGCCTGGGAAGTTTGAACTTTCGATGGGCAATTCCCTGCTCCCCGGGACCCTCTGCGCATGTCTCTGAGTCGGAGACTTCAGACAGTTCCATGGTAGTTACCTGGATAGTTACCCAGGAAACGTTAGACAGAAAAATCCTAGTCTAACGCCTGGGTAACGATACAGCTAACCACCCAATCGCTCATGCTGACCGCCGCCCCCTCGATTCCCCCACACCCCGACCTAATCTAATTAACCCTCGACCCACCCACTACTTCATCCACCTTCCATACTGCCCACCTACCAGCCTACCCAACTGCTATCCCACCCACCCATTCACCCATTCACTAACAATTATCCATTCATTAAAATTCACACTGGACATTTAAACTTGCCATAGGCAGCTAGTGCTGTAAAAAGAGGGCATGTTTTGTCTTCCCTCCGATGCTACAGCGCTGTGATGGGGTTCTCCAAGGGACACTGAGCTCTGCATTTTTAGAGAAGCAGGGCTTCGAAAAACCCAGCCAAGAAATGCGGAGCAGCATCCAGGCGTGGAAAAGTTTGAGCGGAGTGGCAATCCAATTGCTGCTCTGTGGAAGACCTGGGCCATTATTAGTTGTCACTTTAAAGAACAATGGCTAGTAGAGCTGCATGATTATCTCTTAGAGACTAGTATGCAATATCATATCTGAAACTCTTTGAGGTCTAATTTTCTTACTGCTGCAAAACCATTGATATTCTGGTGGTGTGTAGCAATGGCTCACCAGAACAGACAGGATTGAGGACTGAAATAAACTTGTCATCAAGTCCATCAGAATAAGTCAAGCAGGCTGTGGATGCCAATCAGCACTGTGCCTCTCGCACCCTTACAAGATGGTGAAAATGGTGGAAGTAGTTGTTGGGGGACCTGGGATGGTGGAGGGCAGGATGGTGAGGACAGACCTGTATCAGCCTATAGTTGTTTTACACAAACCTTTCGACTCCTGAAAACGCTAAAAATTTTCCACTTATTTGAGCCTTTTTTGAGCGTCCTCCAGTGGTCTCTTTAAGTCCCAGGAGTGCCGAGAGAGTTTGTGCATTGCAAACTCCGAGGGTGGAAAAAGAATTTAGGGTTCAGGATCTGAAATGAGCACAGGGATCTAATTTCCAGCAGTCTCCAGAGCTGGCTTAAAAAAGGCCCCTGCCAAGTTATCAGTGGCCTAAACTCCCATGCAGATCAAGCCCTCTGCACTGGGAAATTAGCTTTTGTTGTGTGACAATGTTAAACTTGTACAGTTATAAAATTGAAACTAGTCTAAGAAATAAAGCAGGTAGTTGAACATCAAAAGATATCTGACTGGAATTTTCTTTCTGCCAACACAACATGGACCCTTAACCTGGTTTCCACAGGCATGGTCAAAATGGTATTGTTCTGATAGAAATGTCAACATACGAACAAGGAGCAGGAGTAGGTCCCTCGAGCCTGCTCCGCCATTTAATAAGATCATGGCTGATCTAATAGTCAAGCATCTCATTGTACAGTTTGTGAAATAACAACCATCAATAAAAACACTCTATTTAACAAACAATGTATCTAACATATGACTTCTTGCTGCAAAATCTGCAAGTGTGGCATTTTTGAATCTCTTGTACTAGCTCCTTGGTCAATGTAAATAAGACAATAGCTATACAATCAATCATTCTTGTCTGTATATGCTGCTTTCTGTTATAATCTCTGCAATAAGGTAATGTTGAACTTTCATATTAGTTACCTAGACATTTTTAAATTACTGATATGATGTAAGATTCAATTTAAAAATGCATAACAACTGGAAATAACAATTAAACAACTATAAAAAGGTTCAAATATTTATCTGCTAACAAACTACTGTTTTCATGACCACTGGCTGCTCCCAAAATACATGAGTCACAAAGTAAGTGACTAATAGGTGAATCATTAACTGCAGGGTACAATTCATTTAATCTGCAGTCCCACTGTACAGACAAAACAAACACTCATTTCCTGGGGATCCAGTGAAGCTGCAAAGCCAAATCACTCTTCCCTTTACTTGTTTGCATTCATCATTTTGGCCATTTTACAGAGAACAGTGATCAGATAAAAAACAACAAACACTTAAAGCTCCATTAAGTAGATCCATTAAGTAGCTTCATGAGATCTAACCAAAAAGAAAATACCCTAATTTGTAGCTTTCTTTTGGCACATCTCAAACATTTTGCATCCCAAAGTTTTTCCTTAAAAAAATAAAAATGATTTGCTTTTCTCCTTGCAGATTCCAAACCACAAAGATATCACTCCAATATGGCATCTTGCTGGCTGCTAAAAGACAGGATTTAGTATTATTTTGCTTCCACCCAAGATATATTTCTTCCTTTCTGTGCAGCAGTTCATCTCCGATCTCACTGAGAAGCAACTAAACTTACCTGGGACAGATAGTGCCATTGTGAGGTATGTCTGGGACTGAATCTGAGAAACTCAGGCTGCTAAGCAAGCACAATGAGTTACATGGTCAGGGTTAGCAACAAGAAGGAGGTGGTTAGCAACAAGGAAGAAGAAAAGAACATTTTGGGAAGAGAAATTAACATAACGAGGTATGACTGTACTAACTGAACCAGGCAGAATTATATAGGGCGGGATTTTCCAGTCCCACTAGCAGCGGACATCGTCACGGGTGGGATGGGAAAATTTGGAGAGCAGCAAAAAGTCAATTGGCGGGACCAGAAAATCCCAGCCATAGACTTTACAGCACAGAAATAGGCCATTTGGCTCAATTGGTCTATGCTAGTGTTTATGCCCCTCACAAGCCTCCTCTCACCATACTTCATCTAATGCTATCAGCATAATCTTCTCATTTTTTGCTCATTCTTGCACTTATCTAGCTTCCATTATCTTTCCTAAAGCTGATGTTAAGCGTATAGGTCTGTGGATCGCTGGGCTTGTTCTATTTCCCTTTTCATATATAGGAATCACATTAGCTGTCTGAAGTCCTCCGGCATTATTCCATATACATCCAATAGGGTCTGTATTGTCTCTTGTATAATGTTTCCATATGCAGGCATTCAATCCTTGTCGAGCAGGAATTTTATCCTAAATTTGATTAGATTATCACTTATTTCAGTTATTCCTTCTGCACCTGGTTCTGTGTTACAGATTATTGTCTCCAGTTTGATCTTATTTTGGATATTGTGTACTTTGCTGAACAGGCAAACCATTTGTCCTCAATAGTTGTTTCTTTCACTTCATTTTTAACAGTGCTTTTATAATTTTACAACAGTATTTCCTCCCTGACTGTTTGTGTTATCCTTGTTCCTTACCTTGTTTGACCTTTACTCTTCATATGTCATGGCCTGTAACTTCCGTGCTCCCCAGTGTCAGATTTGGGGGCTACCCCAAAGATGCAGTGAGGAATCCCTCTAGCAATTGGCCATAAGTCCACACTTCCTCTGGACAATTACGCTGCACTAGGAATCATCCGAAAATGCGATTTAAATCGCAAACTTTGATGGTTCCTCCGAGTTTATACCAATAGTTACCCAGAAAATGTTAGAAGAATTAAAACCTCTTCTAACTTCCAGGTAACTATTGTAAAGGCACAGACTGACCCCACAGGCCTCCCCCCATTACCGCCACCCCCAGCATCCAACAACTGTACCTCACCCACTCCACCGACCTTGGACCCTGACCGCGACGCCCCCTCCAACCTCAGATCCCCTTCTCTGGCCTCTGAAGCTCCCCGGCCTTTGGCCCCGCCCCTGTCCTCTAGAAGCCCCCCCCAGCAGAGCTCAGGACCCCACCCATGACCTCCGGACCCCCAACCTTTGGACTCCCCTGACCTCCGGACCACCCCCAAGTGACCTGCAGAATCCTCTCCAACCTCCGAATCCATCCGACCTCCAGACCCCTCCATGGCCTCACCCGAGCTCCAGTTCCCTCTGACCTGACCTACGGAACACCCCTCGACCCAAGCTCTGGAACACCCCCCACCTGACCCCCGGACACCCCCTGTCCCAACATGACCCCCAACCTCTGGCCCTCTCCGTCCCCCAGCTTCCGGACGTGCCCCCCCCCCACCCCCCCCCAACCGCCACCTGACCCCTGGACCACCCGACCCCTGGCCCCCCCCCCCACCCACCCACCCAACCCCCCAGACCCCACCTCCCACCCTATTTATGGATCCGCCCTGAGCTCCAGACCCCTCACCCCACCCTACCTCCAATCCCCCTGAGCTCCAGACCCCACCTGACCTACAGACCATGCCCCCCAATCTCAGACCCTCGGTCCCCCACCACCCGCACCCCCCCCCATCCTCGGGACAACCACCCCCACGGCCCTTCCTGACCTCGGGCACCCACCACCCTCCTGGCCTCGCGCCCCCCCCCCCCCCGCCCTTGGGGCACCCCACCCCACAACCTTGGGGCACCTCCTACCCCCAAATCGCTTACCTTAGGCACTTACTTTCCCCTGGCCTGTCAATTTCCCTGGCCCTTTAAAGTTACCTGCTTTACGGCAGCAAGTGCTGTAAAAAAGGGGTCGTGACCTCCTTGAATTCACTGGTTCTAGACTTTGCTGGGGCCTGCGAGAATTCTTTTGATGCAGGCCCCAAGCAGCTCCGGTGAATGGAAATGGCAACGCAATTTTCAGCGCCAGGTAAGTGTGCGTTTATTTCTTTTCATTTCTGCGGGTCAGCACTTTCAGACGTTAGTTGGAAATTATGGCCCAATGTTATTTACACCAGATCCCTTCTGCCTACTTCTTCCTATAGGAAGTCCATGCTTAATGCTATTAATTGGTTCCTAGAAAATGCAACGTTAAGCGAAACGATAGTATGCGAAACCACCTCTCAAGATTGGCTGCTTCCCACATCACCCGAGATCTGAGACCCTGCTTTCACAGGCTCAATATGGGAGTTGTGCAGGAATGTCCAGGCGTATGGGAATGTTCAAACACAACAGCAGCAACACAATGCGACTGAAAGGGTTCTTAATGGAGAACCATGTTAAAGCAAAACGATATGTGGGATGACACTAAGCAAGGATTTCCTATAATTTGAAGTCCTATTTATCATTTCCATTGGTTCGGTTGGGAGGGGGCAGTCGGGGGGGGTACAGTTCATCCCATCAGTACAGCTCCTCCTGACTCTGTACTGATGTCGGTGTCCCATAATGGGAACTCCTGCTTCCCACACCAGTCTTTCAGTCCCAACTTCCTGATCTGCCTATTCCTATGCCAATTTGCACGTAGCTCTGGTTGTAGTCCTGAAATTGTCACCCATGAATCGGTGATTTTAAATAACATCAGATAAAGCAGGGGCAGTGTGTTTATTAATACCAATACCACAAGCCCTGTTTCACATGTTTTTATGGTTGAGTTGGTAACTACTATGTTTCCTTTGAGAAGAACATGTGTTCCAATGAGACTGGTCTGGCTATAAACATGATTTTTATAAGAAAATGAAAATGAGACAAAGATTCACCACGATGTTACATTTTTTCTTTTCACAAACCTTGGAATAGACTATAAAATTTAGATGGGCTGAACCCAGCATCATGTTGACATCATGCTGCCCTTTGATTTTTTTTTTAATATACATTTGTTCCTGGGACGTAAGTGTCACCGACAAGGCCAGCATTTATTGTCCATCCCTAATTTCTCTCGAGAAGTTGATGGTGAGCTGCCTTCTTGAACCACGGCAGTCCATGTGGTGTAGGTACACTACAATGCTGTTAGATAGGGAGTTTCGGAATTTGACTCAGCGACAGTGAAGGCATGGTGATATAGTTCCAAGTCACGATGGTGTGTGGCTTGGAGGGGAACTTGCAGGTGGTGGTGTTACCATGCATCTGCTGCTCTTGCCCTTTGAGGTGGTAGAGGTTGCGGGTTTGGAAGGTGCTGTCAAAGGAGCCTTGGCGAGTAGTTGCAGTGCATCTTGTAGATAGTACACACTGCTGCCACAGTGCAATGATGGTGGAGGGAGTGGACGCTTAAGTTGGTGGATGGGGTGCTGGTCAAATAAACTATTTTGTCTTGGATGGTGTCAAGCTTCTTCAGTGTTGTTGGAGCTGCACTCACCTAGGCAAGTGGAGAGTATTCTATCACACTCCTGACTTGAGCTTTGTAGATGGTGGACAGACTTTGGGAAGTCAGGAGGTGAGTAACTCCCCTCAGAATTCCCAGTCTCTGATCTTCTCTTGTAGCCAGAATGTTTATATGGCTGGTACAGTTCAGTTTCTGGTCAATAGTAACCCCGAGGATGTAGATAGTGGGGGATTCAGTGAAGGTAAAGGGTAGATGGTTAGATTCTCTCTTATTGAAGATGGTCATTGCCTAGCACTCATGTGATACTAATGTTATGCCACTTATCAGCCCAAGCCTGAAAGTTGTTCAGGTTTGGCTGCATGCAGGCATGGACTAGTACAGTATCTGAGGAGTCGTGAATGGTAAACTGCAATCTCAGCAAACATCCCCACTTCTGACCTTATGATGGAGGGGAGGTCACTGATGAAGCAGCTGAAGGTGGTTGGGCCTAGGTCACTACCCTGAAGAACTCCTGCAGTGACATCCTGGGGCTGAGATGATTGGTTCCAACAACCACAATCATCTTTCTTTATGCGAGGTATGACTCCAACCAGTGGAGATTTTTCTCCCTGGTTCTCACTGACTGCAATTTTGCTAGGGCTCCTTGATGCCACACTTGGTCAGATGCTGTCTTGATGTCAAGGACAGTCACTCTCATCTCACCTCTGGAGGTCAAGTCTTTCGTCTATGTTTAGCCAAGGCTGTAATAAGGTCAGAAGCTAAGTGGCCTTATCAGAACCCAAGCGTAGCATTGGTGAGCAGGTTTCTGCTGAGCTAGTGCCATTTGAAAGCACTGCCGATGACACCTCTATCACTGAGAGTAGACTGATGGGGCAGTGATAGGTTGGGTTGGATTTGTCCTTTTTTGTGTACAGGACATACCTGGGCAATTTTCCACATTGTCAGATAGATGCCAGTATTATAGCTGTACTGGAACACCTTGGCTAGGGGCGTAGCTAATTTTGGGGCACAAGTTTTCAATACTACAGCCAGGGTACGCTCAGGGCCCATGGCCTTTGCTCTATCCAATACTTTCAGCCTTTTCTTGATATCACATGGAAGACTGGCATCTGTGATGATTGGAACCTCAGGAACAGGCAGAGATGGATCATCCACTTGGTACTTCCTGCTGAAGATGGTTGCAAATGCTTCAGCTTTGCCTATAGCACTGATGTTCTGGGTTCCCCCAATATTGATGATGGGGATGTTTGGAGTCTCATCCTCTGGTTAGTTGTTTAATTGTGCACCACCACTGAAGCCTGGATGTGACAAGACTGCAAAGTTGATTGTGGAATTGCTTAGCTCTGTCCATCTTTGTCTAATGGTAGAACAGGAGCTGCAAATATACTGTGATTGAATTTAGAACACAGTGAAATAGGATCTGACCCTATATAAAATGGTATAGAAGATTTGGCCTAAACAACTAAAAATTTTGTTTATTTTTAAATTTAACAGCAATATCCTAATGGCAGGACTGGACATATTGATCAGCTCTGCTTTATAGGAAATACAGGATGTGAACTAGCTGCCTGTTATACTTTTCAAGGGTAAAAATGTTTGTTCATTTCCCTTTAGTTAATTTATTTTTCAGACACAGAATTGTAGACAAGACACTAAGTATCATATTTTACTTGATCACGAAAGACATTTACTTCATAGCCTGCAGCACCTGTGATTCTCTCATTCGTCAGGCCAAAATCAATGTCTTTTTATTTTCATTGATGATGCTTCATTTTTTTAAAAATAGTTCTCAATCTGTAGATTGCAGTAATGCTCTAGCATTGTCTGGAAAGAAGACAAAACATGTTGCTAGGAAAAAAATTAGAACATTCACAAATGGTATTTGTGTATTATCATTGGCAAAAAATTGGGTCCCTTTATAGAGCCTTGTATTATGACAATATAATAAGTCCCAGAGTGGATGATGGTCGATAAATAAGCGCAATGAATCATCATGTTGCCATGCAATGGAATTAACATCAACATCCACAGAATAGTTGATCCTATTCCGACCAGATAATTGTCTTTTCAGGCTCATAAGTAACAATATTATGAGAAAACATCAATAAATTTTCAGGTTATTGAGCAAGGCCTTTTATAGAATGCATCAGGGCTGAAAGACTTAAGGCACAACTTTTCCAACATCTTTCATTATATTGGAAAAAATATATTCCCTTATTTATAATCCTTTTACTATTCCACAATGTTGCACAATCACAGGACACTGTTGTACATTTAAAGGCAGTAAACAGACAGCAATGCATCAATAAGGGTAACTTTTGGAAATTAAATGCTGTAATTTTTTTTAGAAAAGTACTGCTTTTTTTAAAATGAGGAAACAATCCTATCCCATCAGCTCTTTCCTACAAGTTAAAAGATTACCACTCCAAGGGAATACACAGTGCTGTATGTAGTTTTGAGATATATATAAGCACAGCTCTCTTCAACTCAACTGTGATCTGAGTGGGCAGTCTAACTATGGCTACCTTTACAAGTCAGTCCTGAAGGTACACACATATTATATTACACGGTGCTGTAATCTACCATCAATTAGAACATTTGATGATCCAAGAGACAGAGAAATTCAGGAACCCCAGGAGGAACCAGCAGTGCAGCACTAAGTTCCAAATGGGTGTGGACCTCTTCCAAGTGCTGCAGTCATTCAACATATGCAACTTATAACAATGAATTAAAAGGCCATGATGATGGAGCATACAAAGATCACAAGACAAGTCGTAGCTTACCATCAAATACGAGAAAAACCCTGGGAGAAATTGGGTGCAATCTATTTCTGGCAGATGGAAGAAAATCTCATGTTCTGTCTATAATCACATTATGACATTTAAAATGTTTGACACATTGATGTATCCATAGGTCTTGAAATGCATAGTTGGCTTGAAGTAAAAACCATCATCTCTTAAAAAGAATTCCTCTTACTAAGTGGAAACGATAAATCAGAAACCACAAATGCACTCAAATTCACAATAGGGGAACATTTAGCTCCTGAACTGTCAGCTGTCAGGTCACATGGATCTGATGCCTGGGAGGGGCTGCAAGAAGTTTGACCATTTTAATGGCCAGTCCTCATTAACATAGATGTAGCAAATTGCTGCTCAAAGTAGATGTTCAGAAGCATTTTGCTTGGTTCTGGCCAATATATAACTAACAGCCTCAAAGTTGCCTGCCCAGCACTCAGGCAAGTCACGGGGGAATAGTTCAGGAGGGTTATAAAACTAATACAGCACATTGAAAAACTACACAAAAATACTAATTTCACCTTTATGCCTGCCCCCTCCCCTTTATGCCTTCACCAAATCAAGTGACAACCCCATCAGAATCAGGCCCCAGCCTTTTGTTCCCTTCATGTTTAACCCCTGATTACCCACCAGGTCCAAGTTATTTCCACAGCTTATTAAAGGACTTCCCAGGTAGTCCATCCCCACTTAGCACAAGGAAATAAAAGGAAGCTAAGTTATGAAGACAGGTTGGATAGACTTGGGTTGTTTTCACTGGAGAAAAGAAGACTGAGGGGTGACCTGATCGAGGTGTACAAGATTATGAAGGGCATGGACAGGGTGGATAGGGAGCAGCTGTTCCCCTTAGTTGAAGGGTTAGTCACGAAGGGACACAAGTTCAAGGTGAGGGGCAGGAGGTTTAGGGGGGATGTGAGGAAAAACTTTTTTACCCAGAGGGTGGTGATGGTCTGGAATGCTCTGCCTGGGAGGGTGGTGGAGGCGGGTTGTTTCACATCCTTTAAAAAGTACCTGGATGAGCAATTGGCACGTCATAACATTCAAGGCTATGGGCCGAGTGCTGGTAAATGGGATTAGGTAGGTAGGTCAGGTGTTTCTCACGTGTTGGTGCAGACTCGATGGGCCGAAGGGCCTCTTCTGCACTGCGAGATTCTGTGAAGCAAGTAGGGGGGGTTGACTGGAAACTTGATCAAAGATATGGGTTTGGGAAGGTTGTTGAGAGTGATGAAGGGAGTGGATGATTGGAGAGAGTTAGGCAGGAGTTTGCAGAGCATAACAACAATGCAGTTCTCTCAACAATGATAACATGAAGGACTGCAGAAGAGAAATGTATAAAAGTAAATCAGTGGAACTAGGTGTTGTAGGGTGTTGGATACCATTCAGTAGGTGTTAATGAAGTGTTTGTAGTTTTAAGTATGTCAACTGTATATATTTATTAACTACCAGAACTATGCACAAGTGTACATTAAAGGGTTCAAGCTGAGAGCTGTCTCCATGCTTGCTTGTGCACATGGCTCTGTCCAACTCTAGACTGACCCCTAGGTGGGAGTCTTGTGTTCTCTTATATCAGTGTGTGGGCATATTATACTCAGTTCCACGTTAACCCTATATGTGCCAAACCCTTATAGTACACCTCCCTCAAGTCTTTATCCAATGTATATCAAGTTATTCTATTTTACCCCATGTATTTACATTGATTTCCCCATTTCCCTCCTTCAAGCCTCTGAGTTCATAGGTTCAGGCTGTCTGAAGGTCTTATAACCCTTCCATATCTCGCTCGCACTACTGTTGGACGAGTGATAGGTTCTGTCATTGCAGGTAAACTCTGTTGATTTGTAGGTTGTTCAGGCATCTGGATATTTTTTCATCCTCTTTTTCCATTCCTTGGTATTGAACTGCTCTTTGTTGAATCGGCGGTTATGGTAATAGGTAGTTGTTGATTTATCCTGTTTTTTCTGAGGTGGACGAATATTGTGCTCATCGCCATAGCATTTTTCCCTCTTCTTTCATCATGTGACTTGCCACGATGCATATAGAAGTTCATGTTTCAACAATGGAACCTTCATTCCCACTTGTTTCACAATTTTAGCCATATTTTTTATTACTTTCTTCTTTTCCAGTTGTTTTTCGAGCTTATGGGCAAAACTTTTACCTCAGCGGGCGGAGGTGCACCCAGCCTGTTTGAGCGTGAAATGACATGCGTTGACGCGAGTGTCACAACGTCAATGTGCAGTTGCATGATATTTCGGTTGGCGGGTGCGCGCGGGAATCGGCAGCGCGCCCACCGAAAATTATAAGGCCTGTTAAGGCCATTAAAGCTTTAATTAACTTACATTTTTCACTGCCTGTCCAACCTTACGGTTGGCAAGCAGGTGAAAAGGCCAAGCGGCTGTTGCACTTTTTAGGAAACCTCATCCACAGGCAGGAATAGGTTTCCTAAAGCAACGAAAATTAAAATTAAAATTTTAAAATTTGATTAATAACATGTCCCTGCTCATGTGACAGTCACATGAGGGGACATGTTTTATAACATTTTATGAACCTTTATTTCTATTTCTGAAAACTCTTCATCTCCCTGAGGCAGCTCTGTGCCTTAGGGAGATTTGCAAGTGTGCACTCGCACGCATGCACGAAGTTTGTGCTCGCACTCCCCCCACCGCCCGCACAGGCTGCGCTGAGCGCTGCCATGGGCATTTCATGCTGGGCAGGCCTTAATTTGCCTGTCAGCATGAGATCGTGGTCTGGCCCCAACCGCCCCTACTGAGCCTGCCCGACAAGGCCTAAATTCTGCCCTATGGATCTTTTCATTCAGCTGAGCACAACTCTGGGTAAGTCGAGTTGTTTTTGTTTCAGTTATCTTCAGAACTCTTGTACAAATTTAGCAACTTTGCCTGGGCATTCAGTTCTTTTCAGAAACTTTCTCCCACGGTCACTGACTGCTCCCTAGACTCTTTCAATTCATTTATTAGATCTTCAATATATTCCGTAGAATTCACCGTTTCTGCTTTTAAAGTCTGGATTTGTTCTTCCATACTGTGTATCACATCCTTCATGTTGTTCAAATAGGACTGAAGTTCAAGAAGTTAATCAGTTTTAGTTTTAAATTCTGCTTTCAAGCAACTGTTCTGATTCATCAGCAATTCCTTCTCCTATTCCCTGCATTTTGCATGAAGCTAAATAGAGACCTCTGATGCTTGAAATTCAACAAGTTTTAATTGAAGATCCATCTTTGTTGAATTTGTTTCTACAAGTTCATCATTTAAGCATTTCAAGTCCTCTTTCAAGTATGCTGCTTCCTGTGAGTGACATTCCAGTGTTCTCATTAGTTTTCATTTTTCCTTATCAAATGCATCTTTCGTAAATGAAAGTTGACACTCTACATTGATCAGTTTTTCCTTGGCAGGGTATAATTCCTCTGTGCTATTGTTCAAGCTCGTATTCTGTAATTGTGCTTCTGCGAATTGTTTTTGAGACTCCTCATGCTCTTTTGTGAGAGCCTCTACTTTCTCTTGCTATTCTAGGTTCTTGATTTTCATGGCAATGATGACAATGACAACTTGCACTTAATGTCTCTACCCTCTTTTCCATTGTCCGTCACTAAATTGTATTAATAAAGCCAGCATGACTCTAATATTGGCTTCTCTTTGCATCCTTGCACAATGATCTCTAGAGTCATGCAAGAATCTATGCTTGCCCTCCTCTTCCTCATCTACATGCATTTCTTGAAGTCATCAGGGACAGACATGGTAGGCAAAGTTGAATGTCATCAGAAAAGGTATAGTAATGATATTCAACATTATCTTTCTTTGACCACACAATCATTTATATGCTATCAGACTTCTTGTCTGACATCAAGTCATGATGAGTCATAATGACATTCAACTACTTATCAAAACAACAAAGCCATCGGAAAACTGTTCCACATTTCCTTCTTTTTATAGCTCTTGCCCTGCTGCCAATGCTCTTTATATAATCATGAGCCATCCCCATCCAAAAAAATTACAGGCCATCATATTCATAATCATGAATCTTGAATGTTTTTGAAAATTGCCTGCTGGTCTACTTCTCAAACTTGTTCCCAGGAAGACTAAAATAACAAGCTTCACAATTTATGTACTGTAATAGCTTAAGGTCTCATGCAATGTGCCTGATTCAAAGGACAGCTACTAGACCAAATATGTCTTATATTTGTAACAAGTCTTTCAGCATGTGCTTTTTCACCCCATTCTTTTTTGTACACACAGTGCTATGCCTGTTATTATCATATGACTATCTACTGGGTTCAAATGGAAAATCCATCAATTTAGCTAGTGGATTATCCTTTGTCTTGCTACTTTCCTTGCTTTTATCTTTCAATTTTTAGCTACATTAGTGGAACTTCCTCTATTTTCTTTCCTTGTTGGTGGCATTGCAGTGTTGTAGCAAACATCAGAACATGGCAGAAAGACATGATAAAGGACCAAGTTGGATAAATTGAAATAGATAAATTATTTGCATATATATCCAGATATATCACATTGAAATTAGAACATCAACATTTCTGAAGTTTCATTTTATATCTAATTATGTAACAGATATGGCCAAAGCACAGCCCGCAAGTTGCTTTGACACTTAAAGTGCAGCTCACCGGAAAATATTGGCTGAACACATTTGTGCATCTCAATTTAATATGAACTGTGTTAAAAAACCCAAATTTACCTGCTCATTGGGAACTGAGGTCAGGAACTCCAAATCCCAACAGTCTTTGGACTTTCCGCACATGATCAGGCTGGGAAAGGGCTACACATGCTCACTTTGGAAACTTTACGTTCTTCAGGCCTTGGACAGGCCCTCTATACCTGCTCGTGGGAAAAAAAAATAAGGGCACGAAAACCTGGGTCAAGTGAGCGGGTGTGGAGCACCATAGTTAGGAACTGTCCTGGGGAAAGGGACAAGGGAGGGGGACAGGAACAGGTCCCAAGAAGTGTCCCAGTGCCAGGGGTAAGTGACAAGGGATGGGAATGAGTCCCCGTTGAGATAAGAAAAGGAGAAACAGTTCCCAAATACAAAAAGCACTGTGGGGAGCAGGCTTTTAGTGAAGTGGACTTGGGAGAAGCCCTGAGAATTGAAGACGGCTAAGGAGGAGCCCTGAAGATCCAAGGAAGCAGCCAAAGCTCGGTGACTCCGTGATGCGGGCTATTGGGGCAAAGGTACCCCTTTGGAGCAGTAGTGTTCTGCTTGGCACGGCTAAAGAACTGAAATTGTGCTTGTAATTTGATGTTTTAGTGTACTTGGGAATCTAGGGAAAGAAATCTCAGAAGGCAAGATTGAAGCCCTGTGAGGTGGGCCATTGTTGAAGCCATCCGAGTTGGAGCGACATTTGGAGAAAATTCCAAGGCGAGATCTTCAAAGGTGAAGATTCGAAACCCTCGTGATACAGTCAGGATGCAAGTTGTGTTTATAGCTCATAAACATAAGTTCCATTTAAGTAGCTTTAGATTAAGTGTTGACTCTGTAAAAACTTCATGGATTAAAATATTATTGTTAAATTGTAAGAAACGGTAGTATGAAGAAGCCAGAATGGGAGGAAGATCTTGCATTCACCTTTAAAGGTGGGAAACATATGTGCCTCATCTGCAATGAATCACTCACTCACTAGAAAGCCAGCAACTTGAAACGCTGTTTGGTAGCTTTGAAATGAATCTCACAAAAAAAATCATGAGTATCCTCCTAAATCAGAATTACAGAAAACCAAGTTAACTGTTTTAAAATCATCCCCAAATAACCAGCAGACACTATTTTCAATGTTCAGTAAGAAAGTTGACTTAATGACCGAAGCTAGTTTTGTTATGCCATGGAATATTGCTTGTGCTAAACGCCCATACTCTGATGGAGAATTTGTAAAGAAGAATATTCCTGAAGTTGTTGCAATTTTAGATCCAAATAACAAAACTCTAGCAGCTAATAACACAAATTCCAATTTCACACCAACAGTATAGAGAGGTGTATTGCTCAGATCAGTACTGATATCGCAAGCAAGATAGAAAACGATCTGAAGAATTCTCTAGCTTTCAGCTTAGCTCTTGATGAATCCACAACTGGTGATAATTGTTTGTTATTTTTCCTCAGGTGTAATTGTGAAAAATGAAATGTTGGGCTTAGTGGCGCTAAAAGAAACAACTCATGGTGTTCACATAAAAATGCACCTGATGGAGCGTTGACAAATGCCAATGTACTACTGGATAAACTAGTCAGTGTTGCAATGGCTGAAGAACCTGCAATGATGGGGAAAAATGTAGGCCTAATTGTACCGTTGAAAAGTGATCGCTAATTTCCTCAGTTTCGCCCTATTCATTGCATCATGGCTCCTGAAATCTGCCCACGGTGGATACTCGGTCAGTTGGCATGGAGGGTGTAAGGGCAAAAGGTGGTGGATAGGGCCATGGTTTGGCATCAGTTGGCAATGTTTGCATGGGGGCTATAAGTAGCATGGGGTGGGTAGAGGGACACAGGTTGGCATAAGGGTATGAGGGTACCGGGGGTGGGTGGGACATGAAGTGGCATGGAGGGGCATGGGGAGTGCATGGGTTGGGGGGGGGGGGGGGGGGTACAGTTGAGAGGTGAGGGCTAGAAGGCTCCTTTTGTTTTATTCTTTTTCTTATAATTGCTGGAGCACCGATGCCAGCCTTTCACACAGTCCGCTTACACACCCAGCAGTTCCTGTTGCTGCGTCCAAACTCTTTCCAGGGGCAGCAGGCCCGACTCCTGTTAACACTCCCCCCTGGCCAAGGGGGTGAGCCCTGGCTGCTTGGACTGAGTGCATGCGGCTCGAGGGCCATGTTTCGCATGTGCCCTGCAAGTTGTTCCTCAGGTGGGGTTGGCCAGGTTGCATGGCGCTGCAGGAAGAGAGTGGACTAATCAAGGCCCCTCTGTCCTTTCAGAAGGCATCCCATATCAATATAGAGATGGCGAACTGGCGGAGGACCCCCGCACCTTTTCATCCTCTCCAGGTATGAGCAGGAGGCCTTGGAGCTCGAGAGGTGCCATGCACCTTGGTCAACTGGCTGTGGAGAGGCTGGGATGTCAGACAAAGGTAAGAGCTCAGTGCACAGAGGCGAGAGTTTCAGATGGTGCAAACATTCTAGTGTAGTTTCATCATTGATGGGAGCCTCCAGAATGGATTCTCCATTGATCATTGAAAGATGATGGCACCATGATGCAGATCTCTGCTGTCTCACCAGGGTGCCTGGCATGCAAAGTGACAGTGTGATGACTTTAACTAATGACATGTCCCTCTTCTCCCTCAGATCTGCCACCAATCAGCCAATCTCTGGACCTCCAGGAGCTACCCCTGACACCAGAGGACCACCAGGCTCCAGAAGCACCTGCATCACAACCACTCTCTGAAGCAGGCACCAGCACAGATATGGGCACCTTGGTGGGCATTAGATCAGCAGCTAATATCTCGATGCACATTGGTGAGGGTACTTCACACTTGCTTGAGGTGCAGGTGGGGGCAGAGAGCGCCCAGGGCGCTGGCAGTTGGAGGCTTGCTGGAGACCAGGATGATGCTCAGTCAAAGGCTGATGATAGGCTTCTGGAGTCGTCCATTAGGTGGCAAATGCTGGATGTCCAGTGGGATGTGCGGGAGGATGTGGCAGAGATCCATGAAGGTCTGTGTGTCATGGTATCTGTTGTGGAGGAGTCCATGAGGAGTGAGAGCACTGCATTGACCCTCATGGCCGAGCACACTGCCTCATCCATGGAGTGAGTGGCGACTATCATTGAGAGGCAACTCCAAGAACAGAATCAGGGATTCCTGGGGTTGCGCTCGGACCTGCAAGCCCTCACACAGGCACTGAGCTCAGGTGGTCAGTCTCTGTGTGTGAGATGGATGAGGCATCCGGTATCCCATCTAACTGCCCATCCATCAATGGTGAGGAGGGAGGTCCACAGCGACCTCATGTTGGATCATGAGCTGCTTGTTGTCTCTGCGGGCTCCTCTCAGGACGCTCTGGATGAGGGCAGCAGCTCCTCCACCCCTCTGCCAGTGGCCTTGGCATCTGATGAGGCTGCGGTGACTGGGGAGATACCAGCCGTGGCACTGGCTGCTCCCTCCTAGGCGAGGCCAGCACAGGCTACACTAGCCAGAGGACAAACATCAAGGTCCTCAAGGCCAACAGGGCACCAGAATCAGCAGTCTGTCTCCAATGCTGGTACCAGCGAGGGGGGGAGCACCTAGACGTAGCACCCATAAACGTAAGTTCAAAGCACCATGAGTACAAGAGGTAAAAGCAAAAGCAGAGCTGGACAGCTCTGAAGAAGTCATACGGACTCGAAACATTAACTTTGTTTTTTTTTCTCCCCACAGATTCTGTTAGACTTGCTGAGTTTTTCCAGCATTTTCTGTTTTTGATAAGCTCAAGAGGGACTGGTCACGGGTGATCTTTTGTTCTCCCATTTTTTTTCCTCTTTTTAATGATATGACCATCAACATCTGACATTGTTCTGTTCATAATCAGTGAGTGCCAAAATTAAACTCCATTTGCTTTTGTATTATTGGCCTGAGTATGCTTCATTTGTTTTGTAGGTGCAGGGTAGGCCTGTGTGTAGTGCTGGACATGGGTGGCTCGAAACTTTATTGCACAGGCACTGAGTGTATCTTGAGGGAAAGGGAAGGGATCATTTCTGAGATCCAGGATGATGGCAGTAGCCCTGGCATTAAGTGGTAACGCTTATTTGGCAGCCTAGCTGAAGGAGCATTGGATCAAGGTGTCTCTGCCTCCCTGGAGGTTCCTGAGGTCAGGTTCCACGCCCTCAGTGTTCTCCTCATCATGCTCCGCTTCTGACTCACTACTGGACTCATCATCTGTGGCCTGTGTAGCTGCGTCAAGATCCTCTTCCTCCCTTGCCAGTGCCAGATTGTGGAGAGCGCAACATGCAACCACGATCAGTGACACCTGCTCTGGGGGGTATTGTAGAGCTCCCCCTGAATGGTCTAGGCATCGAGAGTGCATCTTGAGAAGACCTATGGTTCTCTCTCTCTATCACCACCCTTGTGGAGGCATGACTCCTAATATAAAGCTGTTCTGCCTCTGTTCTTGGCTGGCAGAGCGGCGGCGTAAGCCACCTTTTCAAAGGATAGCCTTTGTCACCCAGCAGCTATCCATCCAGTCGGGCTGGAGCACTGAAGAGCCTCGGCACCTGGAAGTGTCTCAGGATGTACGCGTCATGGGAGCTGCCAGGTACCTTGCACAGACGTGCAGAATTCGCATCCTGTGATCGCACACTATCTGCACGTTCATGGAGTGGAATCTCTTCTTGTTAACGAAGGCTGACCTGCGGATGCCTTGATTGCCACATGTGTGCAGTTGATTGCACCCTGGTCACAGGGGAGCCCAGCAATCGCTGCAAAGCCTCTGGCTGGCCTCGTCCATAGGAAATGAAGGAAAGTCAGTACTCACCTGAACAGAGCTTCTGTCACCAGCTTGACACAACTATGGACAGCTGATTGGGAGACTCCATACAGATCCCCCATTGACCCCTGGAAAGAGCCGGAGGCATAGAAGTTGAGGGCTACTGTGACCTTCAGAGCCACTGGCATGGGGTGTCCGCCCACACAGTCAGAGGTGATCTCAGGCCCAATCATCTGATAAATGGAGGTCACGGTCTCCCTTGAGAGGCGGAGCCTCCTTCGGCATTGCACCTCGGACATATTGAGGTAGCTGCATCACTGCCTGTAAACCCTGGCAGCAGGATAGTGGCGTTGTCTGCCCACAACGCCTTGTACTATCTGCTGGCCCTGCGCCCCTTATGCCTGCGCCTTTCCTCCCACACGTCCCTCCCCTGGAAGCTGCATTGGGACACCTAGCCTCCTCTCCCGTCTACCCCTCTGTTCCTCCAGAGGAGATGCCACCAGGGTAAGGGAAGGCTGTTTGATTCCTGGAAGGGTCCACACAGTCTGAATCCTCAGGGGGCCTTGGAGACACCAACGAGTCCTGAAATGAAGCCGTGGAAATGAGATGAAGCTACCAAGTACCGATAAGCCACCAGCCGCAAACTATCTCCAAAATTCCTCACTACTCACACTGGCAAAGCTGCTGACCTTATTTATCCTACCCATGGATGAGATTTTGCAAATTGTGGGCTGCCTGCCTCCCCATTTTTCCCGTGCGATGAGCACAAAATTGCATGGGCAGCGTTAAATAGGCTTCAATTGGGTTCCTAAGGGCCTTAACTGGCCTCTTAATGAATGGCAGGCGTGACTCTGACTCCTGCGTGTGCCCACCCCACCGAGTGAACTATCGCACGAGTGCACGATGACATCAGGCGCTCGCCCGACGTTATCGCTCGTCATTTTACACTTGTTCAGGTCGGGGGCGTGCCCGCCCGATGAGTGAAAAATTCTGCCCTTTTTCACAACCCTTTCTCCAAGTTGGTAAATCCCACTGCCCCATTTCCTCCTGGATCTACCTGCAATGACTAGATTTGGAAAAATCAACTTGTCTTGCTCTGTAGCTAGTTAGTAAATTTTATGCTGTTAATTGTAAACTACAGTTTAAGAAATTGGAGGCACTCCTATTTGCAACCAATACTATAAGCGAAACACAAGACTTCAGATTACACATTATTTGACATCATGTCTGCAATTAAACTGTGTTCTTCAAATCGTTATCAAGCCAATATTTGCTGATTCATAGAATGTCTTTCCTTAGTAATGAATAATGCAAAGTTTATCAATTATTGACTAAGTGGAATCCCTTACAGTGCAAAACCCTCCATATTTGTTTAATATGGCTGGAACGAATAAACTGTAACATTCCTAGTAATGCTTGGCACAAATACATAAGTGTGGATTTTAACCACTGAGGTTTCACTGATCAGAGCAACCACAGCAGATGCTTCTGTGTCCTATCTAAGCAGTAGGATGCCAGTTAGCATATATTAATAAGGTGACCAGGCAAATCAGGTTTATACCTAACCAACTCTGTTAAAATCACTGCAGGGTTGATGTTGGTGCAGGAAGATTTTTGCAATGTTAACTCCCTTTCTGTTCAGTTGGAGGGAATTAAAATTCCTGTCAAGACACACCTTAGTCATTTGACTGTAGTCCAAAAATTATTGGCAATATTAACATATGAATCATTGCTTTGTTATTTTAACAAAATTATTAATCTGTTTAAATGCTTACACTAATAACAACATCATTAATTTTTGGACTTAAAAGATTGAAGGAGGCAGAATAATCTTGTGTAATTCACTGTCAATGCCACATTGGAATATTCCAAACTCTTCCTGGTACTTTATTTTCACCATGATCATTTCTAAATCTTTTCCAATGTTTCTCTAAGGAAGATTTTAAGATAGAGAATATTAGCCCAGATTTTGCAGTAGGATTAATGGTGAAGCTATCAGTGTTCATCATTATTATGGAGCAAGTTGGACAGCAACTCCTGGCATTTGCACTTGTGCAGTTTGCCATAGAAATTGGGAAGCTGCTATCCAATTTGCCCTGCTCCAGAAGCTTCTCACTAACAGTACCATGCTGAGAGATTTGGCATTGAAGTACATGAGGGCATGAGGTTGCAGTACTTATCCACTAAATACCATCAAACACACCAGAAAAAGTTAGGGTTTGTAATTCAGTGCAAGTGAATTTTAAATGGCATAAGTCTTAATTACTGCCAAACAACCCTGTCTAGCAGAGAAAAAAAATATGTTTATACATGTAGAGACTCATTTCTTCAGATTTTTAAATCTTTTTTAAAAAACGTTTTTATTTCTATCTCTTCTCTCTTAATCCCATCTTTCTTTCCGTCTCTTTCACTTTCTGTATATGATTTTACAGTGAATTAAATATTCTAACTTACACTTGCTGGTTAGAACACTGCGTACTTCAGTAAGGGTTCTTCAATCTGATTGGTTCAAGAGACACACTGTTACTTGCCATGTTCACACAGGTCCCAAATCCTGAGTAGAGAATGCTGTACTCTATCAGATTCCCGATGACAAAAGCTCTGGGCAGCTGAAAGTATAATTAACTGACTGCAAAATACAGGCCTAATAGGCCTTGCGCAGTTTTAAATTGGAGAAAAAAAGATTATTTAGAAGAGTTAAGATCAAGGATATTACATTGCTGAGAGACAATCATATAAATCTCAGTGCTGCAGTTTATTTGTTTCCAACTGCAAGCACAGAATTAGGGAACGCGGGGCTTAAAGGTAAAAAGGCTGAATTGAGGCTGGAGAAAAGATAAAACTATAGCAGATATTTGCAAAGGAGTCCAGCAAAAGAAGTTGAGGTAGAATTGCTTAACTCCTTCTAAAAGGAACTAGAAAAAGCACTCAATGGGATTGGAGGTTCATTAGGATAGGTGATTGCTGTCCCACTGATGCAAAGAGAGGGGAATGTTGTTTGTGAAGGACAGAAGTGAGGACTGAGTAATTAAAAGGTGAATCGATGCATATTCTGGTATTTTGCTCGACTGCCTTTAGGGATCAGGTTGTATTCAAAAAGATGGAGTCCATGATGGTGCAGATTGCATATAACCTATGGAAGCAAAAGGCATATTAAAGCTTAATGTTTAAAGCATGATGAAGGCAGCCTCTTACCTGTATAAGTTTTTACATTAGTTGCTCTATTTATTGTTGTAATTATCATACTTTATAATTTAGCCTAATTTCTATATTCATCATATTAATACATATGGGTCATCTAATAGAATTGCAACCGCATTAAAGCTGAAAATGACAAGCGTAAAATGATCTCCAACTATCCAGCCATACCATAACAAAGCTGTTGTGTCACACGTAATACCAACACCCTTGTTCTGTCCTTCTATGTTCCAAATTTAATAATTTTGGTTAACTGCTGTCAGAGTTGCCACAGTGATGCAAACATGTTAGAATATTAACTATTGCATTGTCATACCAGTGACTTGGTTAAAAAAGGCATATTAACCTTGCTTTTGTAAACGTATTTACCAGGAACTTGAACTTGATCTGTAGCTTTTAGACATCTTCACAATGCAATGCCACTTGGATAGATTGAAAGAAAGGGGGAGAGAGAGAGAGAGGAAATAGGTCTACCAATTAAGATACAGATTTATTGATACAATAGGTGTATAGATTGAAATATTAATTATACAAAATGGTAATACTGTAAGGGCAGAAATTTCTCCCCCTGTTGCAGGGGTTGTGTGGGGGTGGGCGGGAGCGAGTGCGAACCTGATTAGCGTCCCCGATCGGGTGCGCGCCACCATTTTACATGGGCAGGCCAATTAAGGCCCGCCCAGCATGATGCACACTTGGAAGTGCTGTGCGCTCCCTGTGCGGGTGGGGGTATTCCCTGAGTTGGGGCCTGTGCTCTTACGCGCATGCGTGCAAAGGAGCGCAGAAATCTCTGAGGCATGGAGGTGCCTCAGGGAGATTAGTTTAAGTTTTGAAAAATGTAATAAAGGTAAAAAATAAAAATTTTAAGGACACGTCCCCTCATGTGAAACTGTCACATGAGCTGGGACATATCCATTAATTTTTTCAAAAAATTTTATGTAATTAATAAACCCTTCATCCTGTGGATGAGGTTTCATGAAAAATACAAAGGCCGTCTGGCTTTAATTACTTTGTTGATGGGCTTAATAGGCCTTTGAAAGTTCGGCGGCCGAACTGAAAATCTAAATGATGCGCGGTGACATCGGGACGCCCGCCCAACGTCACCGCGCATCATTCTACGTGTCAGCGAGCAGGCCCCGCTCCCGCTCGCAAACAGAAAAATTCTTCCCTAAAATATTATAGTAAACAAATGCTCAATATTAGAGTAAGAGCATGTTAAAATAATGATGTATTTTACACAAATCCTCTGGACAAGTGGTGCTGAACACAGTAATCTTGAAAATGTCACAATACCAATAAGCAAAGTACTAAACAATGTTATCTTATGAACTACAATAAGGCTAAAAAGAAAGCAAATAGCTTCAGCCTATCTAGAAGTTGGAGTGGCTATGGGACAGAAAACTATTCTGGTTTGTCTTGATTGAGTTTGACTAACACCCTACAGCACAATGTGAATGTAATCTCTGACTCAAATTCTTTTACTCCCTCACCAATTTTCTGCTCCTTTACTCTCTCCTTTCTGGAGAGCATTGATTCAGTGCGATTTGGTTCCTTCAGAACATCTAGCACAAGTGTCTGTCCATCGTATGCTAGAAAGTGATTGTTAAAAGGTTAGACAACCATGGTGGGAATCACAGACTAGCTGATCTCGTTCTCTTTTAACATACACATGGAACATACTTTTGAGTAGGGCTCAATGCATAGCAAAAAAGGAGCTGGAATCCTGGCTGATTTTCCACTCATTAGTCCAGAAGAACTAAGGCAGTTAGTACCTCAATTTATGCTGTGGTCAAGATCAGCTAACCATACAAACAAGGAATCAACATGCAACTTTCTGGTCTGTATGGCTTAGTAGGTGAACTCATCAGTAGGCAATTGGAGAAGTCTTTTATTTTTCCTATTTATGACTCAGAGCTCAGTCTCACTCTACCTGTTCGACATAAAGACATAGGGCTGGATTTTAGAGGGCACCGTGATTCTCACCAGGCCTCCAACTAAAAAGTCGGTCAGGAAACTGCCCACGAGAAAGCTGACTATCGTGCAGCCATTTTATGCTTTGCGGGACAGTAACTGGCTCAGGGCGAGACTTCTGCCCCATCAGGAGAGGAAGTCCCGCTTTAGAGAGCTGCTGGCCAATCCGATTGGATGGCAGCTCTGTGGTCCCAGTAGCATCAGTTTCGAGTGGTGGCTAGGATTATAGTCCCTGGAGGTTATGGAGACCAGATTGAAGGTAAGTCCAGGTATAAGCGAGGCCTGCTGGCAGGCCCCAGCGGGTAGTTGGGGACCGGGTTTGAGAGGCTGGAGGTGGAGGGTTAAAGGTGGAGTATGACCTTGGGTGAGTGCCTCCGATGAGCCCAGGGGGTCCCCAAAGGAGGTTCCCCCTGTCCTTTCCTGACACCAGCCCACCCAGTAAAAGTTGCCTGGCTACCTGCTTGATGCGGGCCTCCCCTGCATGGGTAAAATAGTGGCGAGGGCAGAATGAGGCATTTAAGTGACCATTAACTGGCCACGAAGAGCTTCAATACATCCGAGGGTGGGGCAGGTCGCCCAACGTCTCCACCATCCTCCTGTACAATGGGAGACTGGTCATGGGTGGGCAGGAAGGAGGCGGGCAGGCTAGGCGCTGCATTTTGCGAGTCCTCACTCCATTCCCCACCTGTGAAGGTGAGAGTGACTGCCCTTCACATCAAGGCTGCATTTGACGGAGTGTGGCATTAAGGAGCCATAGCAAAACTGAAGTCAATGGGAATCAGGGGGAAAATTCTCCACTGGTTAGAGTCATACCTAGCACAAAGGAAGATGGTTATGATTGTTGGAGGTCAGTCGTCTCAGCTCTAGGACATCAATGCAGGACTTTGTCAGGGTAGTGTCCTCAGCCCAACCATCTTCAGCTGCTCCGTCAATGACCTTCCTTCCATCATAAGGTCAGAAGTGGGGATGTTCGCTAACGATTGCACAATGTTCAGCACCATTTGTGATTCCTCAGATACTGAAGCAGTCCATGTCCAAATGCAGCATGACCTGGATAATATCCAGACTTGGGCTGACAAGTGGCAAGTAACATTCGCGCCACACAAGTGCCAGGTAATGACCATCTCCAACAAGAGAGAATCTAATCATCACCCCTTGACATTCAATGGCATAATCATCTCTGAAATCACCCCCACCCCACTATCAACATCCTGGGGGTTACCATTGACCAGAAACTGAACTGGACTAGCCATATAAATACTGTGGCTACTACAGCAGGTCAGAGACTAGGAATCCTGTGGCGAGTAACTCACCTCCTAACTCCCCAAAGTCTGTCCACCATCTATAAAGCACGAGTCAGGAGTGTGATAGAATAAACCCTGCTTGCCTGGATGAGTGCAGCTCCCACAACACTCAAGAAGCTTGACACCATCCAGGACAAAGCAGCTCGCTTGATTGGAACCACATCCACAAACATGCACTCCCTCCACCACTGACGCACAGTAGCAGCAGTGTGTATGAGCTACGAGATGCACTGCAGGAATTCATCAAGGCTCCTTAGACAGCGCCTTCCAAACTCATGACCACTACCATCTAGAAGGACAAAGGCCACAGATAGATGGGAACAACACCACCTGAAAGTTCCCCTCCAAGTCAGTCACCATACTGACTTAGAAGGAATGGCAATATATTTCCCTGTTGCTGGGTCAAAATCCTGGAACTCCATTCCTAACAGCACTGTGGGTGTACCTACACCACATGGACTGCAGCTGTTCAAGAAGGCAGCTCACCACCACCTTTTCAAGGACAACTAGGGATGGGCAATAAATGCTGGCTAAGCCAGCGAAGCTCACATCCCATGAAAGAAAAAAAAACACACTGGCAAGTGAGTGTAAAATCCAGCCCAAGCACATTCTCAAAGGGCAGCATTTTCCCCGCCATTGGGGGGGGAAGTGCGGGAGCAGGCGGCCTTCCGATCAGCGCCCCCGGTCGGAGGGGCGCCACCATTTTACGTGGGCGAGCCAATTAAGGCCCGCCCAGCGTGACGTCCACCAGGAAGTGCTGTGCGCTCCCTGTGCGGTCGGCAAGGGGGATTCCCTCAGCTGGGAGTGCACTCTTTCGCACATGCACGCAAAAGAGCGCACAGACCTCCCTGAGGCAAAGTGCTGCCTCAGGGAGATCAGCACAGACTGAAAACTTCAAATAAACGTGATAAAATGTCACATGAGTTGGGACATATCCATAGCTTTTATTGAAACATTTCATAAAAATTTAAATACCCTCCTGAAACCTCATCCCACCTGTGGATAAGGTTTCATGTTTTTTCCGAAGCCTGCCAGGGATCCCGGCCTGCCCACCAACCTTAAGGTTGGACGGGCAGGTCCATCAATCATTTTAATTAGTTTTTTTAATGGCCTTCTTCGGCTGCGCACCTGCCGAATTGCAAATCTAAGTGACGCGGGGTGATGTCGGAACGCATGCCCGACGTATCCCCACATCATTTTACGTGTAGGCGAGCGGGCCCCGCCCCCGCTTGCCGACCGGAAGATGCTGCCCAAAATGTAGGAAATTTTGGCAATTATGTGCAGATGACATAAAACTTGCAAGTATTGTGAACTGTGAAACCAATAGTGATTGACTTCAAAAGGTCACAGGCAAGCTGGTGGAAAGGGCGGACAAGTGGCAGGTGAAATTTAAAGCAAAGAAGTTAGAATTGATTGATTTTGGTAGGTAGAATGAGGAGAAGCATTACAAAATAAATGGTACAATTCTAAAAGGAGTGCAGAAGCAGAGGACATTGGGGTATATGTGTGCATATTGTTGAAGACGGCAGTACAGGTTGAGAAAGTGGTTAACCAGGCTTTATAAATAGGGGCATACAGTTCAAATGCAAGGAAGTTATGATAAACCTTTACAAAACATTGGTTCGTACTCAACTGGAGTGTTGAGTCCAGTTCTCGGCATCACACTTCAAGAAGGGTGCGAGGGCATTAGAGGGATTGCAGAAAACATTCACGCGAATGGCAGACTTCAGTTACATAAACAGAATGGAGAAACTGGGGTTATTCTCCTGGGAGAAAAGAAGATTAAGAAGAGATTTGAAAGAGGTGTTTAAAATGACGTGTGGTCTGGACAGAATAGATAGGGAGAAACTTTTCTTGTTGGTGGAACGACAGAATCCAAGGACATTGATTTAAGGTGTTTTACAAAAGAACAAGAGGGGACATGAGGAAAACTTTTTTTATGCAGCGCTTGTTTTGGCATTTGGAAAGCTTTGCCCGAGAGTGTGGCGGAGTCGGAGTCAATTGTAACTTTCATAAAGGAATTGTGGAATCAGTACTTGGAGTTCATTATTAATCATGTTTTGAAATCATGCAAATGGCCTATCAAAGAGGGTCCTGGCTCATTTATGTCATCTATCACATGCTGCACAATTGGCTGCAAATCCCACAGCCTTGCAGGCCCCTGATGGCCATGGAGAGCTTAATATAGACATTAACCTTTGAGAAGGGCATCAAAAAGAGTTGATGCAGGTACGGACTGCAGACTGACTGATGTTGCATATAATCACCAGATGCTGGAAAAAATTGAAAGGAGTTATTTTTACTGCCACAGGCAGTGCAGTGCCACTTGTGGTAGTGGGCTACAAATTCTGTCACAACAGGCTGCACAGGTAATGCATTTGGGGAGGGCAAACAAAGCAAGGGGATGCTCAATAAATGGGCGGATATTGCGAGGGATTGAGGAAGTGAGAGACTTTGGAAAGCATGTCCACAGGTCCCTGGAGGTGGCAGGACAGGTGGGAAGGTGGTAAAGAAAGCATATGGAATGCTTTCTTTTATTAGACGAGGTAATGAATACAAAAGCAGGGATATAATGCTGGAACTGTATAAAATGCTGGTTAGGCCACAGCTGGAAGTTTGTGTACAGTTCTAGTCTCCACATTACAGGAGGGAATTAATTGCCCTGGAGAAAGTACAGAGGAGATTTACAAGAAAGATTGGATGGGCTAGGGTTGTTTTCCTTAGAACAGCAGAGGCTGAGGGGTGACCAAATTGAGGTGTACAAAATTATTGAGGGGCCTAGATAGGGTAGGAAGGAAAGACTTGTTTCTCCTAGCTAAGGGGTCACTTACCAGGGGCCATGGATTTAAGGTGATTAGTAGACGGATCAGAGGGGACATGAGGAAAAGCTTATTCACCCAGAAGGTAGTGGGGATCTGGAATTCACTACCTGAATTGGTGGTTGTGGCTGAAATGCTCAACTCATTTAAAAGCTACTTGGATCTGCACCTGAAGTGGTCTAACCTGCAAGGCTCCGGGCCAGGTGCAGGAAAGTGGGATTAAAATGAACGGCTGGTTTCCTTTTTCTCTTTTTTGGCCGGTGCAGATGTGATGGGCTGAATGGCCTCTTTCTGCGTTGTAGCTTTTTTACGGCTCTATGAGTCTCTCTTTTTCTCTCAACAACCTCCTTGCACATCGAGCGATGGTAGCACAATATTAATGTTACTGAGCTAGTAATCCAGAGGCCCAGACTAAACTTCCAGAGACATAAATTCAAATCCCACTATGGTGAATGGTAATGGTGGAATTTAAATTCAATTAATAAATCTGGAATAAAATGCTATCCTCATTATTGGTGATAAGGGAAACAATGGATTGTCATTAAAAAACCCATCTGGTTCACTAACACCCTATTATGGAGGAAATCTGCCATCCTTACCTGGTCTGGTCTACATGTGACTACCGACCTACAGCAATGTGTTCGACTCATAACTGCCCTCTGAAATGGCCCAACAAGCTACTCAGAGGGCAATTAGGGCTGGGCAATAAATAATGGCCTTGCCAGTGACACTTGCATTCCAAGAGCAAATAAAAAAGCTTTGCTCCACAGTAAAGTGGTAGCATGTCTGTACACCTGTTAATAAGATGTTGTATATCTGTAAATAAGATATTTTTGCCCCTCATGGATCTTAGGAGGGCTAAGCAGGGTGGAAATTGTTAAATTATCAGGAGTTCCGCCCGACATCACCGCGCGTCATTTCACGCATCGGCGAGTGGGCCCTGCCCCCTGCTCGCCGACGGGAAAATCCTGCCCTTTGATCTTCAATCAAAGAGCAAATCAAATGGTGAAATAAGTTACTACAGAACTCCACTGAAAGTGACTGTACAAGTTTGATCAGGAGGTAGCTAAATAGATTTTTGGAAATGAAGAGGGATCAAGAAACAATCAGACGGTGGGGAGGAAGAGTTGATCTACATGGAAAAGAACAGGTTTATTGGACGTATGCTGTTTATAAAACTATTTCTCAGGAAGAGTAAAGAGGGCAAAATTCTTAAAATTATAAGAAAACACTTCTGTTTTTCCTCCATGCTTAATGATTCATTACTAAAATCACAGGAATGTATGGCTATGAAACATCCAATGCAATCTCATTACTGGGTCACTTCTGAAGAAAGGAGGCATTTTCCCAATTTCATTAACAGAGTTCTTATGCAGGAGAGGGGAAAAAGAAAGCTGAAACTGAGATGAAATTGACAAGACCTGAATATTAAATTCTTTTCAAGATAAAATTGGTTAAAAATCTGCTTCTAATCTGTGGAAACTGGATTTAATAGTGTAAACACTGGTAGCTGTATTGTGTATGGGGAGATCGGTTCACACCAATTGTATCTGAAAGCCCAGGGTTACATACCTGACAATGGCTGAGGGTACCTCTCTCCACAGGCTCTCGGTCAGCACAGAGACAGGGGTGGAGATGAACCATCTACTCTACGGGACAACTAGCCAGGGTCACCCCCAACTGTTTTGTTTCCACCTCTTCCCAGACTATGACAGGGTTCCATCTGTCCTCGTAGTTAAGTTTTGCTGCCCACAAAGATATCAAGCTAGCACCATTCCCACCTCACATACAAATTGAGGCCCAATACTCTTCTCTTAAGCCAAATTAATGACTGCAGCTATGCTCAGAAACAGAAAGCAAATAGAACAAGGCCTTTGCAGATATAGGAGTGATTAAACGAATCAGGAGCATTCACGCTGTTACGATCCCTGTAGAGACTGATGACTCTTAAAAAAGATACTTGAATCCCCAGTGGCCAATGAAAAGGAAATTTACAATAAGATTACAAGTTTTAAGGCTTTTATTATATGGAACAAATTCAAAGCAACATTAACTAAACATTACTTAGTAGACAACTAATACTCTAAACTACAGAAAAGATATCTCTTATTCATGCAACCGATAACTCCATGCCACATACATATACTTTACAGCACACTCTCCACAGAACACAGTCTTTTCAGGCAACAGTCTAAAGTCACTTCCAGCTTTGAACGGGTTCATTTGTCTCCATTTTGCTGAGTCCTAACATCCTGTGACTGTTTAAGATCCTTTCCCTCAATCTCCTGATAATTCCTTAACTGACTTGCCTTCGCCCGGCCTTTCCAGGGCGAGTATTCCAACATCTGTAAATGGTTGCAGGTTCCTTCTCTTCGACCAGTGGGCAAGCTATCCTCAGCATTCTGCCTGGAAGCCACCAGAAAAACAGCTTTTTCCATCTGCAGACTGCAGTGGTTGCTGTTCTTTCTCACTGTCTCTCTCGATCTCTCTCTGTTCCTATTCAAAGTCGAAGTCTGTAATAATAAGAACATCTGCTTCTGCCTTTATTTTTAGGTGTTAAACCTGGCACATTTCAATAACATCTGACCTGGGCTCATGATCCCCATGGTAACCAAGCCACAGAGGCTTGCAGTTGGGCAGAACTCAGATCACATGACTTTATTCATTATTCCATTTTACCTTAAATTAACGAGACGGTCCAAAATAATAATCATCTTATAAAACCTCACATTCGTAATAACACTACACTCCTGCCAGGATCTCCAATACAATTGGTATTGCTACACATTGCATAATTTTGTCAAGGTCATGGTGGAAAACCCACCAAGAGGCAAGCTCAGATCAAGACGCTGACAATGACTCCAAAGATGTCACTTGCAGTCTGGCAAACGGAGGGCTAGATTGGCAAGCGGAGGGCTAGATGGGCTGGCAGGAATATTCCTGTGCTGGACTTGCCCTCAGAATGCCTGTTGACGTGCAGGCCTGATTGCATCAGTGTGTCCTCCACTTTATCCAACTTCAGCATTTTGGGGGGATAAGAGAGCCTGTTGTATATGTCAAGTCAAGATGACCTTAACTGCATTAAGGTTTTATGAGGGACACCCCCACTGTGGTTAGAATTTGTACCACTTGGTGCTCCACTGCAGATGCCTATGGAGTTGCTGCATGGCAATGGTTCGCTCAGAGATAGCTGCACTCCTCCAATTGTGGTCTCTTTTCTATCTCTGAGTTTCATCGCTCCACCACTAGCAGCTATGCCATGAGCTGTCTGGGCATTAGGTTCTGGAATTCCCTCCCTAGGTCTCTTGGCTTCTCTCTCCTTCCTCATGGTGCTTCTTAAAACCTATCTATCTATCTACTATACAAATACAAGTCATTGTTATTCTCTGTGCATCCTGCACATCTATGCAAAAGAAGTCTGGATTTCTTCACATTAGTTACTAGACCTAGCAGGGCCTAAAATTACTCCAAAGGTAATTGCAGGCACGAAGGATTTTTTTTTCACATTCAGATGTCACGAGATCTGAACTAATTGGTCCTGCAGCCAAAGGAGTATGTAAACTAATAATTTGGCCAGCAGATTCCTGTTCATTAAATTCCATCACCACTTGTTCCTCAGTCATGCTCAGTGGTTCATCTGGTCCTGCATCATAAAACTCATTACCGAAATCTCTCTCTCATTTAATCATAAGTTAACTGAAAAGAGAAGAAAGCCATAATTAAGATAAGACACAGAGTCTCACTATATATTAAATTGGATCATGAAAAATTGGGTATAGAGACCAATTTTAATCACTAGAAAATTTTAAGCATTGTAAATTGGGTAAAATTCTTCAATCTGAATTGAACTGGCAGCGGCAGAGGCAAAATGCATCAGATATGCAGTGACCAAGAGGCAGATATACGGTATCATGTTGTGATGACACATAAATATTAAATGAATAGTAACTCTCAATTAGCAAGAAATTTCAGATCTTTTAAAAAGGTTTCAATGTTACAGCTTAAGCTGAGATGCTTTGCTTCTAAAAAAGCATAGCTGACCCAAACAAAGAGGAAATACTAGTTAATGGGGTGAATGAAAAACCATAGAGACAAAAATAAACTAGTCCAAGCTATCTATTCATACAAGTAAACAGCTAAAGAGCATTGTTACTCTTTCTGGGTTGCTTTTTTGCTTTTTCTTTGAAGAAATGTCAAAAAGAATAAAAATTATTTTTCACTTTTAAGGGAGCACAGTTAGAGAATACCATTTTAATGAATGCATATGGTTATGTTATAATGCTGTATGCTACAAACTAATTGAATACAAAAATAAGAAACAAAAGAAATAGGAGCAGGAGTAGGCCATTTGGCCCTTTGGTATGATCTTGGCTGATCTTCGGGTAATGCTGGGGTACAGCATTACCTTCCCATATTATCCCCATAAACCTTAATCCCCTTAGTATCCAAAAATCTATAGACTTTTAAATGTTTATTTTAATAATCAAACAAGAGTGAAAGAGATAGTGCACCAATGATCTACCTGATAAAGAAGGTGAGATCCAAGTTCTGCTCTCATCTGTTTATTTGACTGAAAACTAGCTTTTGTTTTGCAGTTTTAATTAATTTTTCATGAATGTAACATTCTGTTTGTATGTACATTTGAACAGTTTCTGAAATATACAAAAAGGAACTGTAACTTTTAATTGGAGATAACATTAGATATTTTGATCTTCACAAACTAAATTTGTTTCAGATACCTTCACTATTAGTGTGACGTCAAACTTTGAATTTTTCTCAGAACACGGCTGCTCCACAGACTGAGCCCCTTAGCTCTCTTAAACTGGTCCACTGCTCTCTGTGTCTTTTTAAACTCAAAATTAAGGTGGCTACTTATGTGAACAGCACCTCCTCCCTCAAGGCACCAAATTTCCTCACTCATCAAATTCCCAAGCTCACACTCTGTGACTAGCTTCATTCAGTGCTTGCTTACTTCCAACAACCATATGGAACTTTCCATCAAGGATCACTGCTTTTCCTTTGTGCTAGGTGAAGAGATTCCGCTCTAATTCCCAATGACTTCAATTTTACTTGGTCTTCTTGATGCTACACTCAGTCAAATGCTGTCTTGATATCAAGGGCAGTCACTCTCTCCTCACCGCTGGAACGCAGCAATTTTATCCATGTTTGGACCAAAGCTGTAATGAGGTCTGGAGCCAAGTGGTCTTGGTGGGATCCAAACAGAGTATCAATGAGCAAGTTATCCAAGCAGTACCACTTGATTGTACTGTCAACAACAACTTCTATAACTTTGCTGTTAGAAATTAGAAATATGCCTAATGTGTATTATGTATCATATACATATAGATCACACACACAAACACACACACAAAATGAGCTTGATATGGAGAGGGAATTGCTTAAGTTCATGCTTAAGTTTCATTTCTTTAGAAACAAAGCTAGTGAGATGTTTATTTTTAGGTAAGGACAGTTAGCCCAGGAAAAGGGCCAGAACTGGGCAGATGCATGAATGAATAACCAAGTTATAAAGCAGTGATACGGTTGCCTTTTAAACTTGCTTAATAAAGATGCTTGCTCAAGTGCCTAAGTTAATCAATGTAGAAGTTACTTTAGTGGACAGAGTGATTCATCCTATGGTTCAATAGTCCGATAAGGAATTAGAAATTAGGCTGGATGTCTGATGTTATGAATAACTCTAGGCATAAACAACTAATAACTGGAAATACGAACAAAGAGGTTCCTGAATGAGTAAGCCTGGAAGGTCAGAGATAGTATGTCATAAGGGATATTGAAACTAGCCATGGGGACCAGGACAGGATGAAATTAGGGAAACAGTTCCTGGCATAATGCAAGAAAATAATTGGCTAAGAACCTAATTGGTTAAGAACAGAAACTATGGGCAGAATTTTGCCCTCAGTTGGTGGGTGGGCCCCACCAGCTCGGTGGTGGGCGGGCAGCCGAACTCCACCGCCAAAATGGGGCCCGCCGCCATTTTGAGTGGGCGGGCCAATTAAGGCCCGCTGAGCGGCCTGCCCGACAGGAAGCGCTATGCGCTTCCTGTGCGGGGGGTGGAGGGAATTCCCCATCTGTCAAAGTGCGCTCTTTCACGCATGCGCGCGAAAGAGCGCACTGATCTCTGACACTAAGTGCTGTCTCAAGGAGATTACTGACAGTCTAAAAAAACTTTAAAAATAGAAAAATTAAAATATTATTAACATGTCCCCCTCATGTGCCAATGTCACACGAGATGGGACATGTTAATAAATATCACAAATTTTATTAAAGCTTTTAAAAACGGACATGAAACCTCATCCCGCCAGTGGATGAGGTTTCATGTATTATCAGAAGCCCGCTGGGGCTCCTGGCCTGTCCGCCAGCCTTAAGGTCGGACGGGCAGAGTCTTTAAATATCTTAATTACTCTGTCAATGGCCTCAATTGGGTTCCTCCCGATGTCATCCCGCGTCATTTTCCCGTCAGTGAGTGGGCCCCGCCCCCAAATCGCCAACAGGAAAATTCTGGCCTATGTCTAATAGCTATAGGGAACCCTAAGTGATGAAAGATAACTTAAGTCTAAGCTTTTACTCCATAGTTTAAACAAGAAACTCAACATATTATCTTGTATCAAGGGGAACCTTTTATAGGACAATGAGCTCTGGTCAATATGAACCCTAGGTACAGACTCAAAAAAGCGTACAAAGTTAAGGTTTGAAAGGACTCCACTGTAGCAGATTGTGGAAGGGAAAGGATCCATGTTGACATGGTCTAACAGTCTTGGGCACTTTAAAAAGTCGTGAAAAGGTAAAACACCAAAGAGACAGAGAGAGTGGAAAAGAAGAGAAGAGGTGTTCACACAGACCAGCCACACACAGTCCGACTTGGACTTGCATGGGCTACTTGTCATGGTTGATATGCAGTGAAAACATACAATGTGTAATAAATATCTTTAACTCTGATAAAACTCAATATATCCACACATTGGTTGCAGTCAATCCCGATTGATAACAATATTGCTAATGATTGAGAGAGTAGATTGGAGGGGCAGTAATTGACCAGCTGAGTTTGTCCTTTTTCTGGACAGGACATGGCTGGGCAATTTTCCACTTTGTCAGGTAGATGTCATGTTATAGCTGTACTGAAACTGCTTAGCCACAGATCCCTGGCTCAAGTGATAGGGATTTATGGGTGGGGGGGGGCAGTGTGTGGGGGAAAGTCATACTGTCTAAACAAAAACCATAGTGCCAATCCATGAATCAACCAGGTTCCTGGTCTACTCAGGCTGTACATTGACTTTGTCCAATAGAATGGATGCTAGAATTGGTCCTGAGTCACCATTAGTAGTCTATCATTTGTCCTCCTCTACTTTCTCATCTACATGCTGAACCTCTCTGACGTCACTTATAGTCATGGAATCAGCCTGTACAGGCATGTTCCCTAGTTCTTAACCCCTTCGCCACCTCTTTTGGCCTCAAGCATCTGCATGCTCTCAGATTGCCTGTCCAATATCAGGTCATGGATAAGTCACAACTCCAGTTTAAAGTTGGAAAAACCAAGCCATTAATTTCAGCTCCTGGGTTGTAGCGCTGGAGAAAGTTTCAGAGATAGGGAAAGCAAGGCTTTGAAGGGATTTGAACACAAAGATAAAAAAATTACATTTAAGGCATTGGAAGCCATGTGGGACACTAAAGGTCAGGAGTGATGGATAGCAAAATAGGATACTGGTTTTGAGTTAGACTGAGATGAAATTCATTGGATAATTGAGGATGGGATGCTCGTTAAGAGAGCATGGAAATAAATTGAGCCTGGGAGATGACAAAGGTATGAATTTGGATTTCCAGAGAAGATTAACTAATGTAGGGGTGGCGGTTTTAAATGTTACAGTAGTAGATATCCAATAGTGGTGTCAGTAGGCTTTATGATAGAAAGGATATGGAATTAGAGCTTGGCTTGGTATCATGTAGGATGCTAAGGTTGTAAATGGTCCGGTTTATCCTGAAACAGTGTCCTGGGAGGTGAATGGAGTCAGTGGCTAAAAATGATAGCTTTGGTCTTCCCAATATTTATTTGGAAAAAATTGCGATTCACCCAAGACTGGGTGTTGGATAAGAAGTCTGACAGGCATAGGCAGTGAGGGTGTTAACAGAGATGGGAGAGGTACAATTGAGTGTCATCAGTATACATGAAGAAGCTAACTACATGCTGCAGGTGATGTTGAAAAGCAGCAGCATATAGATGGGGGAAAGGAGGGGATCAAGGATGAATCCTGTGGCAATCCCAAGGTGATGATGTGAGGGTGAGGGATGCTCTGGCTGTGCTCAGATGGGTACCAATGGAACCAAGGGAGATAGTTCCAAAAAAACTGAAGAGGGGTTTTGGAAGCACTCATATGGCCGACAGTGTCCAAGCTGTGAAGATTGAGAGGGAGGAGTAGCAATAATGCACCATGCTCGCAGTCACAGATAATGTTGTTTGTGACTTTGGTTAGATCTGTTTTGATGCTGTAAGGGGATTTCAAACAAGGGAGTTTTGGAGAAGGTGGACATGGGATTTGGAAAGTAATAACATATTCAAGGCCTTGAGAGGAAAGTGGAGTTGGAAATGGAGCCATAATTTGCAAGGACAGGGGTTGCCAAAAGAGATATTGCCTGAGAAGAAGGAGCCATTTCCAATGCCAGAGAGAGAAATTAGGTGGTCATTCATGGCAATGGAGGTGAATCTCATGGACAAGATGAACTTGTAGAGGGGGCATAAAAGGATGTGGATTATTGAAGAGAAACTAGAAAGTTTGGGGTTTAGGAGATAGTAAAGGTTTTTCTGGGGAAAAAGGCAACTGAGTGAGACTTAGATTTCAATAGCTGAGAAGTTGCAGCAAATGGAGAATCAAAAGTTAGGTGGTGTGAAATTACATGTGACTTGGGCTCAGAATCTTCTCCAGGGGCAGGTTAAAAGGGAGTGTTTTTGGGAGGGGCACAAAGGTGGAGAAGTATACAAGGAAGGTGTTAGAGATGATTTCACCATGATCTGAGCAACATACATAGTGAAGCTACAAGAGTTGATGAGGTGCTAGTAAAGGTTGTCCAATGGAATCAGAGGGTCAAGAAGGAGCAAAGAATTGACCATGAGTGAGGAAGTGCATGATGGCCTCAGCTGTTAGCATACCAGTAGATCCAGTGTAAATGAAAACCAAGAAACAAAAGCAAGACAGACTAGGGAGCTGAGGAGGATAAAGCACCCATTGATGAGAACAGTGCAGAACAATGTAAGGCAGCTACACAGAGAAATTACTGTAGGGCAGCGCAGAGCATACAAGATCAGGAGCAGCAGGAAAATGAGGAGCTAGTCCATGGAGTCCAGCGAATGTCAATGGAGGAGTTCTGAAAGATGAGTGAAGCAGAGCAGAATGAGCAGCCATGAAAAGTAAGCAGAAAGTGGCAAAGCAGAGATCATTCAGCAGCATGGGAAACTGCAGGAACAGATCAAGAGCTGGTCTAGTGTGGAGTGAAATGTCTCAGGGGAGAAGCAGAAATGGAGCTCCCAGAAGCAGTTCAGCAGAGGATACAGTTGCTGGGCTAAGTCAGATCTGTTTAGATGCTATTTCTCTGGAGTTTCTGCTGATTACTTGAAGTCATGGCAGAAGATCAGGTGCAACCACAAGGAAATTCTACTCCTGGAGTCTAAATGTCACTTAACACAAACCTTTTGCAATAATTCTTTTGCAGCAACATGTTAAAATTTTATTACATCAGCATGGAGATTTAATTTGGGTGGCTAACAGCATCACCAGGTCATGGGTGCGAGCAATTTTACCTTTGACAAATACAGAATAATATTCAAAGAATAAGAAATCTGCTGTAATATCTAAATATAAACAACTGACCTTTCAATTTATAAGTTAATTTATAAGAAAAAGATTTAAAACATAGGGGTGGATGGCTAGTTTGTTCCTCATTGTCTGAAAATAGTTCAAGTTGTCTTAGGTGAATTGGTGAGGGCACTTCTGAAAACCTTTTAACCTCATTCCCAAATCCCATTTATCACCATCCTTGTTTTCCAGATCAAAACTGAAAAATTAAAAAATATTCAAGAGGATGGTGAAGTTGAAAAACAGGAGAAATATTTATTTCCATAGAAGCTGAGATAAGGAATCAAGAGGATGGTAGGGTACATGCTTGGCATTGAGAGGAGGAGGAAGACCTCATTTTCTTCTGTGTACATCTGATACTTAATCATACTCGTCAGGTTTTACTGTGAGAGAAGGATAATCACCCACATATGTGCCACATACCTCAACCAAGGACTGATCTTTCAAACAATAAATCCTATTTGCAGACAAATTTGAATCTTAATAAAAGAGATCTGCTGAAGGTAATGGCCTAGATCTTGCGATCCCAATAGCTGTGAATGCTGAGACATTTGCCACTATTGAGGGCCGTAACAGAACCACAACGACTGGGAAGCCGACCTAATGCTGGAAACCGGATGTTGAAGTTTGCAATAAAAATCTCTAGGGGAAGACCACACTGATGGTCCCGCTGACCTGACAACATGTAAACTTGGGCTGATTGGTCATTAATTACACCGTTATTTATACAAATTTATTTAGGGCTGCTTCCACCTGGTCGCCCCTGCCCTGGCAACATCCAGCACCAGCCCCCACATCTGCACACCTCCATCCCCCCCACCAGCTCTGCTCACTGCCCCCTCACCCACAGCTCTGCTCATAATGCCCTCACCACACTGCTCATAAGCTGGGGGGTGCGGGGGAGTGTGGCCAGGGATGACAGTCGGGGTAGAGGAGAGCCAGGGTGTAGATGGGTGAGCAGAGCCGGGAGTGCTGTGGAGGGAGCTAGAATTAAAAGTTGAATGAAGGAAATATTTAAAGTGCTTAAAAACACTAAACGGTCATTGAGCTGAAGGCAGATCTCAAGGGGTATGTGTTCAGCTCATGACATCAAAGAGGGCGTGGCTTTGCTGGAATTGTGTCTCACCACTAGGCCTCACTACTCACCATGACGGTGGATCCATGCTGCAGCCAGGAGAGCAAGTTCCCTCTGTGGCCATGAGGAAAGTAAGTATGCAATTTATGCAATCTGCACCGTATGCCTGCAAAAAGACTGCAAAATCCTGGCCAATATTTTTCCAATAACTGTCTCGGCCACCACAAATGTCAAAGAAGTAACTACATTGTAGATTGCGATTGACTGATTTAATTAGATATTCCCCATGAAGTTTAAGACTCATTGCAGGAAGTATAGAAAAAGTACCTGTCTGGACTTGTCTCCCACAAATTATATTGTGAGGCTGTAACTGTGCAAGGACAAGGATCTCATCACTATTATAACAAAAGGGACCAGTGAGGGACCGCCTGCATTTGTGATTTCCATTTGAAATTCAAGTAGAAATACCACAATGTCATCACTTATTGAATTGCCTGAAATGGTTCATCGGCAGGCATTAAAGGGGGTATACAAAACAAAATTAGCTGGAAAAACTCAGCAGGTCTGACAGCATCTGCAGAGGGGAATACTTCAAGTCAACGCTTCAAGTCCATATGACTCTTCATCAGAAGGTGGTATATGCTTGCCTTGAAAGCAGTTCAAAGAAGGATCATTAGGCTGGTTCCTGGATTGAGTGGTTTATCTTATGAGGAAAGGTTGAACAAGGTGCACCTATATGCATTGGAGTTTAGAAGAATGAGAGGTGACCTTATTTAAACATAAGATTCTGAGGGAGCTTGACACAACAGGTGTTAAGAGGATGTTGCCCCTCATGGGGGAATCTAGAACGAGAGGGGGTCACAGTTTCAAAATAAAGTGCCTCCCATTTAAGTCAGAGATGAGGAGAAATTACTTCTCAGAGGGTGGCTAGTGTTTGGACTTCTCTTCCCCAGAGAGCAGTGGAAGCTTGGTCATTAAATATATTCAGGGTTGATTGCAATGGAGTCAAGAGTTATGGTGGGGGAGAGGTGGGAGGTAGTCAGGAAAGTGGAGTTGAAGCCACAATCAATGAGCCATGATCTTATTGAATGGTGGAGAAGGCTCAAGACGCCAGATGGCCTACTCTTGCTCCTTTTTCTTATGTTCTTATTTAAGCATCTTTCATCACAGGTCAACAAGGAAGACTGCATATTTTATAAGTGTTAAAATCTCCTTAATCTGCAAACCTTTTTGGAAAAAGCTTAGGATATTTGAGAAAGAAAAGATTAACCAATCCATAATAAACCTTTCTCAATGTTCTTGGCTTGCACAGTAGCCAGAAGATTAGATGGCAAGATAAAAGAAGCAGGGCAGCAACTCTAGAGTGGAGTTTTGCAAGGAAGTGAAAAGGGAAGAACTGTTTGATTTAAGCATATATAAAAATAAAAGTGTACTAGCCACAAAAAGCTGTGCTCCTATCTAAATTCTTTGTCCACCCATCTGGAAAGGTAGCACACTGACTGAAGATAATCTAATTTATTCATTACACACCGCAATTATGAACTTCTTTCTTGCAATCCACATCAGCTCATTACAGCAACAATGACACCAGCACCTGTAACCTTCCTTAAACCAGAGGTGGAATGATGCTACATCATTTCTTTAAACAGTTTCAAATAAAAATACGAATAACCATTCAAAATCTGTGCTCTAAATTATCAATCCTATAGGTACTGCGTCGATATAGAACTGTGTGTCTTGTATTTTATTGAAGAGGAAAGTAATGATACAATTACTGGTAAATGTTCAAATAAAATACTAAGCTAATTTTAAAGATTACACTTGGTTATTTCACACACAGCACATAAGGTCAAGGGAAGCAACTTTGGCTATACCAAATATAATAGAAACTGTAGTCATTGGAGTAGATACCAAGAGGAACGGGCTTAGCCTATGTGCACTTTAGCATGTTTGTAGCATATTGTGAGGCAATAGTATTTGACAGCAGTTTCCAGGCAACTGCTTACTGCCAGTGCTATTAGAGCAGACTTGTCCTTGTAGGTGTTACTCATTCATTAATCATGTACACTTCTATCATTTCCAGTTATGGGATCGATCAAAAAAAATGAAATGTGTCAAGTGCTTTAGATTCACTCCTCCAAAATTAAGAGAAATCACATCGCAATGAGTGAGGTAGGCAACAAGTGTCATTTGTCGTGATAATAGCCTGGATTTTCATCCTCGGGGTGGCTAGGGGGAGTTGGGAAAATTCCTAGCTCAGCCCGCCCGCCTCAGAAGAAAGTGCCCGCTGAAGCGGGATCTTCATTGCTAGGGGCCAGGTGCGAGCTGGAGTCGGGAAGAACTGCGGAGGTAGCCACAGGGGCTGCAGGGTGTGGAAGTGGGCTGTTTAAGAGGCCCACCTCAGTGCCATGGGATTTTGTCCCAGTTAAAATAAAAACACAAAGACCCTCCATCCCTCACCCCTCCTTCGCCCTCCAAACACTCCCCATACCCCATCCATGTCACCTCATGGCTCCATCCACCCACTCAGGCCTGCCTGGCATTGGCCCCCCCCCACCCATTATGTCCCCTCATGTCCCCTAAGGCAGGCTCTGCCCCTATCCACCTCCATGTCCCCTCATGCCCCCATGCCAGGCTTTGACCTTCCACCCATCCCCATGACTTTTTCATAGGAGAGATTTATCAATGGAGTACAATTTTTCAAAACTTCTTTTTACACATCCCACTTTACACTGTGATGTTCATTGACCCACTGTATACTTTCGAGAATTAATGAGCATGGAAGTGCCAGAGCTTGGCATAGGGGGCATGAGGGACATAATGGATGGGTGGAAAGGCACAGCCTGGCATAGGGGGCATGAGGGGCCTGAGGGGGTGGATGGGGCCGTAATTTGGCATAGGGGGCATGAGGGGGATCTTTTGGACTTACCTTTTAAAAAGGTCCTCTCATGCACACTAGGGTTCAGGACTTCTCTGAGGGGCCGTGAACTATGACTCTTCAAAAAACTGGCCTGACTTCATGAAAATTAAGGAGAGGTAGGACATGCCTATCCCCACAACCAGTGCCAAGTCAGGATGTGAACTTCTGACAGGAAGCAGCCCGCACCCTTTAAAAGGCACACCCGAAAATCTCACAACCCAGGAATGGGGTTAGGAATCCTGCAGTCGGGACCCACCTGCCATTTTAAAGGGCTGTCATGTCTTTTCACTTGGTGAAAATTTAGGTCATTAACTTTTCCAACAAAAGCAGACAACATTAGGTTTTATCCATTATGTACACTTCCATAACAATACCAGCTTATTTGCTCAAGGGACTTTAACCTATTCTGCTGCTTTTCTCATCTATTTACAGCTTCATTACAAGGCTCTTCTCCTATCATGCTACACACAACCGCTAATCAAAGCTGGGTGAATTAACTTAACTCTCAAATCTCCTGATTTTGTATTAACCACTAAAAGATGCGTAAAAGTGGACTGAATTACTTTGCTCTGCGACTTTATCTGTGGGAATGTACTCATCCAGAATTCACCATGTGCAGAAAACTGTACAAGCATGAGGCCTACCAGCCTTCTGCTCATTTTCCTTTCTCATTTATGAAAGCAATAAAAAGTGAACTAGCCACAAAAATGTTTTGCGTTACTATGTGTTTACTTGGTTGAGGTGCAAATTGAATTTATTGTATTGTCTGTTAATGCTCCTGCTAATTTGTAAAGTAGACAATTATTTCCTCAACATATCACCCACCTTATTCTTTTCTCTTCAACTTTTCTCAACTGTTCATCACGGTGTAAAACTTCCAAAATCATATCCTTTTCATTGTCTAATAAGAATGTCAAGTTGACAATCTCAGTAGTTTTGGACATGCTTCTGCAGTGGTAATCTTTGGAACAGTCTCCTTGGATTTAGTGGTGCTGGTAACGAAGTTTAGTCAAGGAGAAAATTACTGGGTGAAAATTCAGGAGTCAATAAAGTGAGGGTAACAAATGTGAACAGAAATGGTTCAAAGTTGAAATCTTCCCAACGAACATGATTAAGTGTGCTCTCTTCAGAAATAATTCTTCTCGGAATGACACTGTTAATACTTTTTCAGGATGTGTAAATCAACTGTATTCCTTTGAAGCAATTTTTCAACAATTGCTTGTTAAGCCTACATAAGCAAACTCAATATCTTCCAGTTCCCATAACATCGATCCCAGCATCAATCCCAGTGGGCGTCATGACGTTAGCTGCATCTGAAAAATGTACACATTTACTTCTTGGAAGCTCCAGGCACCTTGTTGCTAAAAAGGAAAAACAAAAACAAAAGTTAAGCCAATAAAACATATTCTTACAGTTCATTAATATGCTAGCTAATTTGGTAAAAATTGAGCCTAGTATGTCCTTAATAGGGACAAAAAAGTTATTAAATGAAAATGAATCAGCTGTTGTTAACAGCTAATCAATTAGTATCCTGTCCTGGAAGTGTTGACTAGTCACAATCATCTTCAGTTGCTTCATCAATGATCTTCCCTCTATCATAAAGGTCAGAAGTGGAGATGTTCGCTGATGATTGCACAATGTTCAGCACCACTCAGCTACTGAAGCAGTCCATGTCCAAATGCAGCAAGACCTGGACAATATCCAGTCTTGGGCTGACAAGTGGCAAGTAACATTCACGCCACACAAGTGCCAGGCAATGACCATCTCCAACAAGAGAGGACCCAAACATTGCCTCTTGACATTCAATGGCATTACCATCGTTGAATCCTCCACTATCAACATCCTGGGGGTTACCATTGACCAGAAACTGAGCTGGACTAGCCATATAAATACTGTGGCTCCAAGAGTAGGTCAGAGGCTAGGAATCCTGCGGAGAGTAACTCACCTCCTAACTCCCCAAAGCCTGTCCACCATCTACAAGGCACAAGTCAGGAGTGTGATAGAATACTCCCCACTTGCCTGGATGAGTCCCACAACACCCAAGAAGCTCAACACCATCAAGGATAAAGCAGCCCGCTTGATTGGCACCCCATCCACAAACATTCACTCCCTCTACCGCCGATGCATAGTGGCAGCAGTGTGTACTATCTACAAGATGCACTGCAGTAACTCACCAAGGTGCCATAGACAGCACCATCCAAACCCATGGCCACTACCATTAGAAGGACAAGGGCAGCATACACATTAGGAACACCACTACCTGCAAGTTCCCCTCCGAGCCATATACCATCCAGACTTGGAAATATATCGCTGTTCCTTCATTGTCACTGTGTTAAAATCCTGGAACTTCCTCCCTAACAGCACTGTGGGTGTACCTACACCACATGCTCTGCAGCGGTTTAAGAGGCGGCTCACCACCACCTTCTCGAGGGCACTTAAGGATGGGCAATAAATGCTGGCCTAGCTAGCGACGCCCACATCCCATGAATGATTTTAAAAAATGTTTTATGTTATTAATTTAACAAGGTGACTGAAATGTTAATATTTTGCCACATTGTCTGAGTAGCTAATTATGATTTTACACAACAGCTTAGCAATGTAGTATTGGCTCACTCCAAAACTGCCTTCTTATTTACCCTGGTTAGCAAACCAGTTTAAAGTGAAAATATTTACTTTCATATGTCTAATGGTTTATAAACAGAAATCCATACTTAAACTGGGTGACTCAGTGAATTAATCACTGGTCTGTACAAATCCATCTCAAACCGAGGGGATGAAAGTTTCTTGCATTTATTGGCTATAAGTGTCATATGTGAAATGCAACTCAATCCCACTTCTGGGTGCATGACCCTAAGTTGGCACTAATGCCACTTAGAGAGACCAGAGGATAGCTGGTGTGGGAAAAACGGGAAGAATGTCACAAAGTTCTCTAGGGAGTGCTCTTCTGAGATTACAGCTGAGACAAGTTATTGGAATACAGCAGAGGGAGACTTATTCTACATCTGGTTGTGCTATATAAGGCTTGGGAGTCGAGTGCTTAATTTTGGTACTAGGAAGAAGCAAGTCGGAGTTGTTGGGGTGGGTAGAGCGGGTGGAAAGTGCTGGGGAGAAGCATGTTTTTGCTCTCTCTTGAATATTAAACAATGTCAATAGAAAGTGTATCATATTAATTGGAAGTGTGTGTCTGGTGCTGTAGTAAAACTCTGTCAAATGAATGGTGCACGTAGCTCCTTTCCTACGACTAAGCAGAATATGAAGTTTTGAATCTTGTCCAGATTAAGGTAAAAGGCTATTGGGAAGAGATGATGTATTTCAACAGGGGTGGAGAAGAGAAACGGTCGAATGAGCCCACTTCACTGTTGTACACCCAAGAGGGATTTAAAAGTACCATGGAAAAAAGTTACCATTCTATAGTTTGATTGAGGAGGGGTTTAGCGAGCTAGTTTAAAAAAAAACTGATTAGGAATTTTATTTTTCCAATGAAAGCAAGTTAAAAAAAAAATCAGTAGAATTCTATTGCTAACCAGAGTACATCACTGTGAACATTAAAATCAAGCTTCAAATGCAAAATAACATTTTCATGCCATATTGCTTTAGGTTCATCAACTCAATTGTTGGGTCCCTGCTTTCTGCACTGTTGAATGACAAAGCTCATCACACAAGCAACCAAGACGAGCCTGCCTCTGAAGAAGAGTCGTATGGACTCAAAACGTTAACTATGTCTTTCGCTTCACAGATGCTGTCAGGCCTGCTGAGTTTTTCCAGCATTTTTTGTTTTTCTTTCAGATTTCCAGCATCCTCAGTATTTTTCCTTTATCACTCAACCCCTGCCCCCTGAACATTAACACTACAGCAGCTTGGGATACAAGCAGTTGGGGAAATTGGTTACTGAACAGAGGCATTTTAGGCGGGCGGGCCAGTTAAGGCCCGCTGAACATATTTGCCAACTCCCGTGGATAGCGGGAGCGTGTGGGCAGCGGCGGGCGTGTACAGACCACCAGGTCCAATGGCGACCCGGCAGCCGGTTTAAACGAAGGCCTGGCAGCCTCCTGTAGGCTTCTCACAATGGCCAGTTCCAGGCCGCAGAAGAGGGGTTTGGGTGAGCAGGCCAGGCTGCAGGGTAGGCCAGTGGGCGACCAAAGCGCCCCTCGTTTTTCTGATGATTGCCTTGCTGCCCTCTGAGGAGGTGGCAGCACGGCGGGAGGTGTTAGTCCCCCAGGATGGGAGGAGGCCCCCCCCCTACATGACCAAACGTGCCTGGGAGGAAGTGGCGGAGGTGGTGAGCTCCATGGTGGGGGGAGCAGGCCTAGCACCAGTAGGCCGCGATGTGGCGCGGCGTGTCTGGATCCAATGTCGCAAGCGTTTCAATGATTTGTTGCGCTCTGGCACAGTGAGTACCATGTTGGAATTGGGCATTTAACCCAGAAAGTAGCCTTACCCTCTGCGGCCCCCTCCGCCCCAAGCCTTACTGTCATGACTGCATTGAATCATTTAGGGCATTTTCCCTTTGCTGGTTGGCCAAGCAGATAGTGCCCATGCTGAGGTCAGCCTGAGTGGGTCATGAGGAGATGAGTTCTCCCCCACGCCATGTGTTGTTCTTAGTCCCACATGACTAGTTTGGGGGCAACCTGGAGGAGCTGCAGCTAGGCGCATACTCAGAACTCCAGGAAATGTCCTAGTCAGGGTGATGAGATGGTGGAAGGGGAGCCTCAAGGTGTTGTGGCAACAAACGATCTGCTGTCCTCTACACTGACACCAGTAGACTGCATGTGGTTGCGCCTTCTTGCTATGGGAGCAAAAACTATGTGGTCCCTAATGTGATGTAGGCAGCATGTGTCCATGGTGGGGAGAGCAGGCCTAGCATCTTTGTCTGAGTGATCAGCAGCAGCGGGTAGAGGAGGCACTGGAGGCCTGATATGCCCCACTCTGGTTGGGGTGTACCGTGCACGAGCAGGGTCCATGTGCAATTTGCTCTAATGAATGGCCTTCTCTCTTTTTCAGGAGAAGAATGCACATAACGCGGCCGAGTGTGTGAGAACTGGAGGCGGCCAGGCACAGCTCTCCATATTAAGTCGCTTCAAGCAGGAGGCCCTTGAACTGGAGAGGCGCCATGCACCCAGGTCTACTGCCGTTGGTGAGGCTGGGGTGCCACGGTCAGGCATTTAAGGCCAACAGTGAGGTTTGCATTGTCCTCCCAACGGCCGTAGCACTGATGATTGTTAAATTAGTTATTGTTGCAACATTGCTGGGCAATTGGTTTTGGAAGGTTGAGCACATAATGAGCCAGGGGGACAGGCATGAAGTTTGTCAGTGTGTGCACACTAACTGATCCACTGTCCATGTTCTTCCTTTCAGCATCATCGGAGCACAGCCGGGAGGAGCAGGAGCAGATGCCCCCTCTCACACCTGAGGGGCCTGAAGTCTCACCAGCGTCACACCATTTCTGCAAGGCAGGCACCAGTGCAGATACTAGCACCTTGGTGGGAATTCGAACATTGGCTAGTGTCCCGGGGCACAGTGGTGAGGGCATTTCACAGTCGCTGGAGGAGCTGGCAGAGACAGAGAGTGCCCATGGCGCCAGCAGTTGGAGGACTGCAGGAGACCAGGCACATGTTCAGTCGGTGCCTGATGAAGTGCCTTTGGAGTCGCCTGCGATGCAGCAGGTGCAGGAAATGTGGCCGGGTGTGCGGGAGCGTCTGGGTGAGATACATATGGTTATGCTTGGCTTGGTCTCCGTGGTGGAGGATTCTACTCAGACGATCGCCGAAGCAATGAGCCACATGTCCGAGTGCCATGTGTCCTCCATGGAAAGAGTGGCGACTCTCGTGGAGAGCCTCCTACAGCAGATCCATCAGGGCTTCCTGGGGATGCGCTCGGACCAGCAAGCCCTCACATCGGCAGTGACCTTAGCTGGTCGCTGCCAGTGTGGGAGATGGTGTGGGCATCAAGCTTCCCAGCTCATTGCACATCCATCCACAGTGAGCAGGGAGGTCCGAGGCGACCTCACGTTGGCGCAGCAGCTGCCTGTCATCTCTGCGGGCTCCTCTCAGGGCACTCCGGATGAGGGCACCAGCTCCTCCACCCTTCTCCCAGTGACCGTATCATCCAGTGAGGCTGCGACGACTGGGGAGATGCCAGCTGTGGAACTGGCTGCTCACTCCCAGGCGGGGCCAGCGCAGGCTCCACAGGCCAGAGGACGGCTGCCAAGGTCATCAAGGCCAAGAGGACAGCAGAGTCAGCAGGCTGGCTCAGGTGCTACTCCAAGCAATGGGGCAGCACCAAGACGTAGCGCCCGTAAACGAAAGCATAAGGCACATTAGGCACACCATGGGTTTCTCACTGGTGCTTTTCTGTTGGCCCGAGATTAGGTCCTTATGGTTTATTCTGGATTGTTTACACTATTGTTTAATAATTGTGAGAACTTCTGATTCACACATTAAATGCCAGATGTGTGGCCGAGGCTGAGGGTGGCTCGTTTCTTCTGCATGTGTATGTTTAAGTGTCATGAGTGTTTATTTGGAGATTCATCTTTATGTGCAAGGCCCTTAGTTACTGCTGATGACCTGCACTTTGCACTTAGATGTCGAGGATCGAGGTGCCAACCCAGGCATGTTCTGGTGATCCATCTGTGCTGTGCTAGCTGAAGGTTTGTTGGATTAAAGCATCCCAGGTGTCCCTGCCTCCCTGGAGTATGCCTGGGACAGTGTCTGCCCCCTCAGCATTTCCCTGTGCGTGCTCATCCTCGGACTCACTGCTGGCCTCATCATGTGCAGCCACAGTCACTGTGTTGATGTCTTCATTGTCCACTGCGTCCCCCCTTTCCAGCGCAAGATTGTGGAGAGCGCAGCATGCTACCACTATCACCAAGGCACGATCTGGGGGGTACTGGAGTGCGCCCCCTGAGCAGACCAGGCATCGGTAGCGCATTTTGAGAAGACTGATGGCTCTCTCCACCACAGCCCTTGTGGAGGCGTGGCACCTATTGTAGCGCTGCTCAGCTTCCGTTCTTGGACAGCGGAGATGCGTCATGACCACCTTTTGCAGGGATAGCCCTTGTCACCCAGCAGCCAACCATCTAGCCAGGCCGGAGCACTGGAGAGCCCTGGCACCTGGGAGTGTCTGAGGATGTAGGCATAATGGGAGCTGCCTGGGTACCTTGTACAGACTTGTAGAGTCAGCATCCTGTGATCACACACTATCTGCACGTTCATGGAGTGGAAGCCCTTCCTGTTGACAAAGGCACCGGGCTCACCTGCTGGCGCCTTGATGGCCACATGTGTGCAGTCTATTGCACCCCGGACGCGGAGGAAGCCATCAATGGCCGCGAAGCCTCTGGCTCGCTGTGTCTGGCTTGCCTGGTCCCAGCGTTAGTGGATGAAGGTCAATGCATGCCTGAACAGAGCGTTTGTGAACTGTTTGACACAAGTGTGGACAGCTGATTGGGAGACAACGCAAAGATCACCCACCGAGCCCTGGAAGGAGCCAGAGGCATAGAAGTTGAGGGCAGCTGTGACCTTTAGAGCCATTGGCCTGGGGTGTCCACCCACACCGTTAGGGGAGATCTCAGTCCCAATCATCTAACAGATATAGTTCACTGTCTCCCTTGACAGTCGGAGCCTCCTTCGGCACTGCACCTCGGATATAACTGCTTCGCCGCCTGTATACCCTGGCAGCAGGATAGTGGCGTCTTCTGTGGCCCCTTCCACCTTGAATAACCTCTTGGTCCTGCGCCCCTTGTGCCTGTGCCTATACTCCCAAAGGTGGCTCCCCTGGAGGCTGAATGTGCACTCCTAGCCTGCTGTTCCTTCCAGCCCTCCCTTCCTCCTCAGAGGACCTGCCTCCAGTGGATAGATCAGATCCAATACCCAGGCTAAGGGAAGGTTTCTTGAAAGCTACAGGCCCAAAAAAGATTCATCACTGCAGTGTGCTGACCTGAAGGATAAGAGTCCAGAAAAAGCTGCTGGGATGCGTTCTGAAGTACTGCAGATCATACATGAAAGTTTAAAAAACTTTCTCCAATAAAAACTTCGCAGACCAGATTCACGACCCCACTGAGCCCTCTTATCCCGCCCATGGACGAGGTTTATACAAATGTGTCCTACCCGCTTGCCCGTTGCACCCATGTGCCAACCTGAAGATTGCACGGGCGCTGAAAAATTGGCGTCAATTGAAGACTAAAGGGCTTTAAGTGGCCCGTTAATTAATGGCAGGCACGCGTCAGACTTCATCGCGCGCCCACCCAGCAAAATATTGTGATGGCGCGTGGTGACATCGGGACACTCGCCTGACGTCACCACGCGTCATTTTACGCATGGACGTGCGGGGCCCACACGTCAAACGAAAAATTCTGCCCATAGTTCAAAGTTAGGATGGTGTGGGGCTTGGAGGGGAGCTTGCAAATGGTGGTGTTCCCATACCTCTGCTGCCTCTGTCCTTCAACGTGGTACATGTCACGGGTTTGGAAGCTGCTGTCGAAGTAGCCTTGGTGAGTTGCTGCAGTGCATCTTGTAGATGGTAAGCACTGTTGCCACTGTGCGTCAGTGAGAGAGGAAGTGAATGATGAAGGTGGTGGATGGGGTGCCAATCAAGCAGGCTGCTTTGTCCTGGATGGTGTTGAGCTTCTTGAGTGTTGTTGGAGGTGCACTCATCCAGGCAAACGGGGAGCATTCCATCAGACTCTTGACTTCTGCTTTGTAGATGGTGGGCAGCTTTTGGGGATATCGGAGGTGAATTACACCTTGCAGAATTCCAACCTCTGACCTGCTTTTGAAGCCAGGGTCTGGGCCAGCATATAGCTGGCCCAGCTCATTTTCAGGTCAGTGGTAACTCCCAGCATGTTGATAGTGGGGAATTGAGTGATGGCAATGCCATTGAACATCAAGGGGAAATGGTTAGATTCTATCTTGTTGGAGATGGTCATTGCCAAGCACTTGTGTGGCATAAGTTTTACTTGCCACATATCAGCCCAAGCCTGAATGTTGTCCAGGTCTTGCTGCATATAGACACAGACAGCTTTAGTATCTGGGGAGTCATGAATGGTACTGAACATTGTACAATCACCTGCAAACATCCCCATTTCTGACCTTATGATAGAGGGAAAGTCAATGAAGAAGCAGCTGAAGATAGTTGGGCCTAGGACACTACCCTGAGGAACTCCAGCAGCAATGTCCTGGAGCTGAGATGACTGACCTCCAACAACCACAACCATCTTCCTTTGTGCTTGGTATGATTCCAACCAAAGGAAGATAGTCCATGTGTTTGAAATAGAATAGGCTGATGATTTTCATCCCACCAAGTAATTACTAGATTCACTTATGAAGAAATTGAAGAAATATATGTTAAAGATACAAAATGGTAAATATTTGTCTTTGTTGCCCGTTTAAAAATCTAGTGGAGCAGACCACCTGCTCATTAATGAATGTGCCTGATGTTTCCAAACTGCATAGTTAGATGTAGGCTTGTACAAGCACAACCCTAAATATAAGACACTCAGAGTGCTTATAAGAGTGACTATCTAGTATTGCTATACTAGAGAGAATGTAATAATAGGATAAACCATCTTCAGCTTTGTTTAAAGTTGGGAGAGCGTTTTGCATTGGAACAGTGCTTCCCAATTTTTACCATTAGCATTAAGGACTAACCTTGTAGCCCTTACTTGTTCCTACCTTTTTAGGTTCTTATAAATACTGTAATGCCTCATACATTGATGTAGCCTAGGATTCCATAACTACCAATCTAGTGATGAGGAACCTGATAATATTTTAATCCAAATCTTTTATGATTTCCTGCATACCACCTGAATCTTTCTTTCCCCTCATTCCAGGACCTATAGTGTGGTGAATAATGTGTCCACTGGTGCCCTCTTATCGTAAGTCAATGAAGGCAGTGTTGGCAATTTCTTCTCATCCCCAAGCCCTTCATGTGCTGCCTCCATTTATATGCAGCATTCCTCTGAGAACAGAGTTGCAAGGATCAAAGAGGAATGACAAAAGTGTGCCACCCACACGCCCAGGACACTAGCCAATCTAGATGAATGACCATCAATGAGGAACCTTTTGCCGGCATACTTGGTGCTTGTTAGTTGCTAGTTAGCGGCTCACAGTGACATTTTGAAATAGCAATATTAAGAGGAACTTAACCCATTTATATAGCACCTCATGTCCTAGGATATCCGCATGGTTCCACAAACAACGTAGAGTTGAATGACCAAGTAATCAGCTTTTTGATACTGATGATTGTGAAGAGAGAAATGTTGGCCATAAGGAATGGAAGACCATGAAGTTACCAGTGCACTTAGAAAGCAAAGTTGGCAAAGTATATTCTCTGACATGGTGAGCCATGCAAACAGACAGTCAAAGAAATCAATGTGCTTTGAGAGACAACTTATTAAGGTATCATCATTTGTTCGTTTGCTTATTTTGGCAGTCCTGTGCAGGCCGATAAGTTTCTTCCTTGTCTACCCTCAGGTTTAGGCCACAGGTGAGACTGCACCTCCACACTCTGCCATCTCCATCAATAATGAACAGGCACTGCACTTTATTGCCTCCTCCTCCAAACAGAGCCGCCCTTCACTGCTAGATCTCCTCAGCATTCACACTACAAGTAGTCCTGTCTCTTTCTTTCAAAAGCATTGCAGCAAAATTTGCTGCCATCAGATATCCTGTCCTCTAGGCACTATGTGTTAGAAATGTGGAAAAATATTGAATTAAGCCGAACTTGCATTATAGTGCTAGGTTAACTACCTTGTCCCATAGAACGCCTGTTGCATTTTTGGTCCTAATGTGTCACTGTAGTCTAATTTTCATGCAGAGGGTGTCCAAGACAGGCACTAATAGCTGTACTATCATTCCACAATAGAAAACAATGCTGACACTGATATATACAGAGGAACATAGCCTGTGGGTAATACATTGTATGATCTGTCTACGCGCTATACAACAGGTGCAACCTAGTATATTAGCTAGGTTAAGTGAACTTAATACCAGCTGCATTTTAAGATGATCATCAAAAATAAAATATCCGATGAAACAGAGAAGTAAGCATTAACAGTCAGGATTAATGAAATAAAGCTGTATTTTGACACTGATGTCTCCAGACTAGACATTCTGATGTTAGTGGTTTTAAATGTTGCACATCAATAAAATTTACATCACTAGGATTATCTGTAAATTGTCCGCTATATTCTACATTCATCAGTTATACAAAACAGCTGTAGATGGAATAAGCTTTCCAGTTGCCCAATTTAATGTTCTAATGTCCTCCCACTTCTAGCTGTGAAAAAAAGTGTTTTGTTCTTTACAAAAGTAACTGGATGCATGACTCATTGTCATCCACCTCCACCTGCTGCTAACTACGTACAAAATAGGTGCACCTTATTTGCTTTTCATGACACATGATTTGAGCGTGAGAATTGAGTCTAACAGAGAGCAGTTAAATCCTCCTGGGTTTATGATAAGGCAAGTGATGATTTTATCCATACTAAGTATGTTTTGTACCATCTGTTATCAACCATGATGTTTGTGCTTCAATATCCAAAACAGACTATGTAGATACCATTTCCCCATATTTTTGTATGATTTCCCTGAAACAGCTTAAAACAGCACTATCCTCCATGCACGTTCACCTGTGAGCATCCAGATTTTTTAAATCCAAGGTATGACAATAATATTTGTCATTCAGTATTCGCTTCAATTCTGTCTCTCTATTGTAAATCCAATATTGCTTCTCTATGGTCAATTCCTATACATTTTTTAAAAAATTGCTGAATTTCTTTCCAATCAGTTCTCCTTCTTTCTATAGTTTTCACTTATCTCTGTTTCTCACTTTTTGTTATCTCTCATTTTTCTAGCTGCCTTTAATTTTGTCCTCTTACTCCTTTAATTTATTATTTGTTTCACATTTTCTGCTGTTTCTCTGACATTTGTGACCCCACTCTTTGTCATCTAATTCTCATTGCCCTGCTACTCTAGATCATAAGACAGTTGTGAAAAACTGACCATCGAAATTATTTGAAAAAACAAACACCTAGGCCTAGAAATTGGGCCATGCAGTAGCCATATTCCAAGTGCTACTTGACTTTCAAAGTTCCCAAAAAGGCATGAAGAAACACACAAATATTTCCAACTTACCCGTATTGGATAAGAACAAACCAGAGGAATCCTTTACCCATTTCTGAAGCAGGCATTAGCCTATTACATATGAAAATGCAAAAAAAAAGCTAGGTAGAATACATAAACAGGCCATTTGGCCTAACTGGTCTGTGCCAGTGTTTATGCTTCTTCACACCAGCCTTCTCTGACCCTACTTTATTTAACTCAGTCTGCATATCCTTCTATTCCTCTCCCTTCAAAGGCATGGTATTTGTCTCAGGAAACCCATGTGATAGCAGGTTCCACATTCTAACTGCTCTCTGGGTGAGGAGGTTTCTCCTAAATTCCTTATTGCTTTTAATAGTGGCTATTCTATATTTATGGCCCCTAGTTTTAGACCAGGGGATCTGCCTTATGACTCATGACTCTTCCACCATGCTGCCACACTGCAGTTCAATATCTGCAGCTGAAATATTTGGCAGTTCTCCTTTCCAACAACCAAGCCAAAGACGCTAAATTATGATAGGCTTAATTAAAAAATGCTTGATTAAATCAAATAAAAATGTAAATATTTGTGTCCAGCTAACTTGTTCAGTATAAGTGCACAAAGCCAAACCATTGTGTGGTGGTTATCATATTTGCACAGCAAACAAATTCTGTGAAATTTGTTACTCACTCCAGGAACTGCATGAATGTGCATTAAAATTGGTTTGATAAGCTTAGAACAATTAAATTGTACTTATACCAACTCATGAACTGACAACAGTATTACATTTCCAATTAAAGTAATTCTGACTAGATGGCAAAGCACCAACAGCCTTTGGGAATGCAACAAATGGGGACAGTTTGGAGGGAAACCCCTGGTTCAGTTTTCTGAGCAGAAGGGAGTTGTTTTAATTGAATGTATAATGAATTGCACAAAATGTTAACAATCAATTTAAGTGTACCACATTTAGTGGATAAAATCTCCAATACTTACAAAGATATATTTTAAGTTAAAGTGCCCTAGTTTTCCCCTTCTTTATCCTCCTCTGCTTTACTGAGGGCAGTTACTCTTCCTGAGGTAGGAGATTCAGAGGTGTTGGCAATTCTTCTGACCTCAAGGTAGCCATTGAGGGACATCAAAGCACAGCTTAATTTTGTACCCATTTTTCAGCAGAGGGGCACAGATAGCGGTTGTGAATAGGAACTCTCCATCTTTTCAATCCTAGCACAGTGTGCTCATGTCAGTTGTAGCACCAAACTGCCACCTTAGCTGAAATGAACTAGCTCAGCAGAGGCTGAGGATTGAACCAAGAATGTTCCCAGCATGTATGACTCTGTACTATGCTGGCTCGCCCATTGGCTGGTGTATTTAGGGAAACAAAGCTGAATAGCTGACCACTATGGAAATTTTAAGGCCCCAGGAAAGTTATGTATTGCTTTCATTGTGATAATGTCATGCCCACATTGACATAATTACGCAGTGATGTGGCACAAGTGGAGTCATTGCTTCTTATATTTACAACAGGTGATCAAGTGCCTTCCTCAGAACTTTATACGTGCTAAGCCACAACTGCACCTTAAAATTATCTGCATATACTGCATATAACCTGTAACAATGCAGGTAGACTTACAAAGCTGGCCTCAGGATCTGTTCGGTAATTGACAGGGATCAATAACATAAGCCTAACCATAATTGGTTAATTGAGGCCTGAATGCTATATAGATCTTGTTGTATAGTGGCCCTGTACAAAAAAAAACAAAGCTAATCAGTGCCTATTCAGGAATAAATAATTAAGATATATTGTATAATAAAGCCATTGTGACCTAATCCAGGAACAATAACCCAGGATATGTACATAATGAAACCAAATGACAAAGGTGTGCACCAGAAAAGAACAGCTCATCACTCTGGAATTTGGTGCAACACAGCAAAGTTTTAAAAGAGGGATTGGCACCAGTTGAACTAAATTCAGGAAGATGAGTAACTTGACATATTCTCATGAAGTTCCACCAGACAGGAATAAGCTGGAACTCAAGTCATCGGATGTATAATTTCAAGTGTAACGAGGAACACTTACTGAACTTTTCTCTTCTTAATATCAAAAGGACCGCTATATTGAGATTAAAATGTATTCGTATTAGGCCTGTGCCAAAAGATTAGGCCCAATGTCCTTACAGGTCAAATCTGCATTAGTGGATCAATTTTGCAGTGTATTGAAAATTGCATTGTGCATTTTGTCCACTAAAGGCTATCCTATACATATGGACCAGCAGAGGGAGTCCAGAGGAAAAGGAAAAGGATGCATGTTTCAACAGCATGAACAATTCTGGTTCTGAATGCATCTGGCTGAATATATTACTGTTTCTTCCCAAGAACTTCACAAATCTAGTGTAGCCCAAGCCTTTGTATATAGCCTATATGGACACTGGATTGGTGCAGGTCAGATTGGAACTAAGAATGGCGACCTGCTCTTCCAATACAAGGACATCGGGCAACCAGCTGAATTCTTGCAAGTCTTGTAAAATAATATTACATAAGGAAAACAATAGTTTAGGCCTGGACAGAGATTGCAGACAGAGACAGACAGTCAGTCCACCAGCATCATTCCACAGATACGGCTGCAATGCCAGAGGTTGTTCAATATCCTTTTAAAAGCAGCAAGGGGGAATACATTTCTCTGCACCTCTCAATAGTACTTCACAACATTCCTTTCACCTTATTCTCAACAATTCCCTCCATTCCATCACATCCTTCAGCTTCCTATCACAAGGGCACAATGCAATACCTCTCTCTCACTATACCATTTTCTTCTCACATACCACCAGTTTCACAACTGACTCCTCCCATGATTCCTTCCTTACCATGCACACACTTTCCTTTATATTCACCACATCCCTATCCTATCTTGCCACATCTCCACCTCTTGACACATCCATTGCACGCATAAGCTCGCCATATATCCATTTACCTTTACAACATTGACTTGCTAACTTTTGATCTTTTAATAAGAGCAAACAATCTCCATAATGCAAAGGAGAGGAACAAAGTCAAGGGAGGAATTCCAGGATCAATTCCTCATCAAAGCATAACAATACTTCCTAGAGATTAGTGGCCCAGACAGAACCATGAACACTGGAAAAAGAGGCTGGCAGCATTCCAGAGAAGTATTTCTGCATATTCCTTGTAACCCTTAATTCACCCCTGCAAAAAATGCTGCTAACTTCAGTTTCAAAGCTGTATTCTCAGAACTATCACCTGTTAGTGTCCATTCTTTATCTGCTACCCTAATTCAGTCCACTTCTCTCTTTCCTTTATGTCTTTAGCATCAGCAAGACCTTATCCAGAAACTTCAAGGGAAGAACATTCTCCTGAGGATGTACAATGCCCAATTCCTTCTACGAATTAGCCAAAGAATATAATCTTGCTTTAGATCTGCAAAGTTAGTCTACAAATGGATTTTAGTGTCACAGCTGAGGGTATGAGGAGTCCTCTTCTAGCTTCTGTGGTGTCATCCCACATGGCATCTACCATTGAGAGCGTGCAGCCAGACCCACACAGCACGAGCCTTTGCTCACATATTTTGAAGCTTTGATGGAAGTTTGAGCAGCTGCAGTGCAGGCTCTGGGTTCCACCTTAGACAGAATGGTGAACTGAATAAATAGGGGCTTTGAAGGAGTCACTCACCATTTTCAGTATAGATCAGTGGCAGTGAAGAGCTCCAGCAAGTGATATCTGTTGGCCTCTCTCAGGATGTCCGCACCTCTGCTCACTCTCCATTCTTTTGAACCAATATTTGCCATTTTACTAGCAAGTTGGCTGGACTGGAGTGCCCAGGCAACAGCCAAGGTCCAGCAGTTTGGAACACCCAGAACTGAATTGGTATAAGCATCTGAAAGATCCCTGTGTGAGCAACATCAAGCTTCCACCAGCTTTGTTCAGATCACTAGGAGTGCACCTGGTAGGTGTATAAGAGTCAGAAAAGCTACTTTTAAGAAAAGCATTGTGAATTAAGCACTTGTCAAGATGCATATTACATTATTCACCTTTATTACATTCACATTTTAATGTGATTCCATTGCTGTTCGAGTACACATTTTCAGTAGTTCATAGATACAGAAGCTGTCTGAATGAGTAAAATGTTCTTCATTTCAGGAGTGAGAGAGCAACGAAGGATACAACACTATTAAGCAGACAAGGCTCTGTGCATTTCAGGGGAGGGGAATGAGCAGATCATAGCATTGCAGAGAAATGACTGGTCCCTCAAATCACTTTCTTCTGCTGCTCCCTCATCTCCCTCATCCAAGGATGACTGCTCTGCCTCCTCCTAATGCAGTTCTCGCTGTATGAGGGGGTTGAAATATGCAGCACACAACTGCTATGTGTGACTCTTCATAGGGCAAATTGAGCCCGAGCCTGACCCTCTGATTCAGTCTCCCTCTACTGTGCTCAATAATAATCCCAATGTTCCAATGGCAGAGATGATAACTGTGTCGCTTGGGAGTGAACAGGATACAGAAGGCTCTCATGAACCATGACTTGTGGCAGCATCCATTGTTCCCCAGCAGTCAAGTGGCCACATTTCTGTTAGGCTCAAATACTGGCAGGTCAGTAGATGGTCTCAGGATAAATACATTGTGACAACTGCCTGGGTGCTTTGCACAAGCTTGCATGATCCTGTTTCTGTGAGCAGCCACTAGCTGCACAGTTCTATTTATGAATATTGCTGACGCCTTGATAGCAACACATGTGCAGTCAGTGACAACTTTAATCCGTTGCTGAGGACAATGGGGAAGTTGGTGCATGGTTCGCCCTGATGAGCAGATGCATTAATAGAGTTGTGTACTGAAGATTAGTTGGTGGCTGCCAGGGCCACAGAAGAATCCTGAGCTGGGCAGACTCGATACCTCCCTGCTTATTGGTGACCAATTTCACCAAAGGGTCGTTCAGCAAGCATAGACCTCTAATTTTCAAAGTTTGTGCAGATTTATAGTAAATTGGCAAAAAAAATTAATTTGCAACAGAATGCCCACCCCTGCAGTTAAGTAAAGTCAAATATTAGGAGACATTAAAAATGCCGTTTGATGCTGAATTGGGCTATAATAAAACAAATAATGTTTTCATGTCCTTAACTTTCTTGTTTCTTATGAGGATCATTTGCTTAAGGGTACTGGATAAGTTAAATTTTAATTTTCTTAGAAGGGAATCTTGCGTTGTAACCAATGTCTGGGGTCTGTGATTCAGTCACTTTTTTTTGTGAAAATCATGGGCTGAATTTTCCGCTCCCACCAGTGGGTGGAATCGTGGTGGGCGGGGGCGCTAAATTTAGGATGATGGGAAAATTCAGTTTTCCACAAGTGGGAAATTAGTTTTGAATTTTGTTCTCCTGACTTTCATGGCAGGTTAAAGGCTTTCCTGTTGAGCTATACTGGGAACCTCATTTGCCTCTCATGAATTCTCATTAAAAGCCTTACTTACTGGAATCATGTTCCCCTTCCAAATTAAGTGCCCCACCAGTGGATAATTAGAATTGTCTGTCTCACAACTGTACATGTATGGTGTGCACTGGCGAGCTTCACTTCATCAATGGCTCCGAGGTCTGTAGATGCTGCTTTCGCCTACCTTCAAGATGGTTGCAATTCATGTGCAGGGAATTCATGGTGGGGAATGTCTGGGGATGGTGGGGGGGGGAGGGTGGGGTTGGTGGTGTCTGGGGAAGTGGTGAGGGGTGGGGGCGTCCAAGGAAGGTTGAGAGAATGTGTTAGAGGGTAGGGTTGGTGGAGGTGGTGGTGGGGTCTTAGGGGGCAAACTCAGGGTAGTGGTAATAGGAGGGAACAGTGACAGTTGAGGAAGTGGAATGTGGTAGGCTGACAGGTTCAGGGTGTGAGTCTGGCAGGTGAAGGTATCATCGGGTGGCTCATGGAGGAGGCTAAGAAAGGTGGCATGGATAATGGGAGGGGAGCAAGGTCAGGATGGGCATGGGGACTGAGGGGAAGAAAGGCATGTGCAGGTGGATGGTGACAGGATCCAGGGTAATGGGGATGCTCAAGGGTGATAGAAGGGAAAGTAAAGGTGACAAGGTCAATGGTAATCGGGGTTGTGGGGGGTTGGGGGGGAGGAGTTGTTGGGTGTCAGGGGAGTGTAAAATGTGGTGGAGCAAGTCAGGAAAGCAACGCGCACCATATTTCCAGTAGCAGCAAGGCAGTACACTCAATGTAAAACTGTGATACCTCTGAATCATGGGTCTCATAACATTGAGATCCCAGCAAGATGTGGAGCTGTTGTGGATTATGGGATAAAGGGATTATGTGGTTAAACCTTCTATGTTGCCAAGGCAATGGTCTCTCTATAGATTTGAGGGTGGTGGAAAAGTGTCTGTGTGAGGCTTCCTGCACATGGCTCTCAAACTGATCAAACAGCATTGTCTCCATATGTATTCATGTATGAATGGGGAGGAGCAACCATCTCTTGTCCTTCAGGATATCCTTTACCTGATGGGGGTGCCATGTCTAGATGGAGGCCAGGTGAAGGGTTAGCACTTGCCTACTGGCTTTCAGATGGAAGGAAATGTGTAAAAGACACTCACACTAAATTCATAATTTCAAATCTTTCACATTCTCTGATGCATCAATGATGTAGGCTGCAGGCAACCCTACCTTGGTAACATCTCTTATCCAGATGAGGAGAAGGAGGGCCTGTCACCAGTTGGCACAGGGCCATGAGGAGCAAGTGCATGAGCAACAAGAGGCAGCAGGACCTCTACAAGGTCAACAGGCTGGCGAACCTGGACCACTGTAATAGCGAACAGTGCCCTGACCATGGATGTATTCTTGTCTAGAGATGAGCAAAATGCAATCATCCTCGTATGTCCAGGGATATGGTTGCTCACATCTGCGAGCTTCCTCCGGAATAGTAATGCGGAGATCCTGGCCTGCAATGCGTGAATGTGTGTCCGGGTGCCCTTTAAAAAATGGCGCCAGGACCTTCGACCCCCATGACATAATGGCAGGGTGGGTGACTTCCTGCGCACTCCAAAATTTGCCGAGCAGGTCGTACATGAATAATTAGTGAGCTGAAAAGTAGAAGATTGCGCATATTCACCCACCCCACTGCCCAGCAGGAACCACGCCGACTTTCCCGCCCGCCACAGCACTTAGTCTCCGGAACAGAAAATTCCGCCCTACATGTCAGTGACTTTGTTTACCTGTTAAATGCTTGTTTTAGAATACAGATCACAAAAAGGTGTAAGAAAAAGAACTTAACAAGAGAGAACTAAACAACCCAACGTTTATCTTTTACCTGGCCTAAAGTGATAATTTACATTATGATGGTCTTACAAGCATAAATTTCTGAAATTTCCTAGCCTATATCCCAGTCCTCACACCGCTGACAATTACTATCAATTCATTCCCTGCCCTCAGATGTAATGTTCAATTTAAGTGTATCCCACAATGCTTTGCCACAGCCCAGCTGAGTGCAGACAGAATTGGATAAACATGTTTTTGGAGTTGATGATTGTTTCTGTAGCTTGGGGTCATTAACAAAGCTGCAAATGCCCCAGAGACTATGTGCACAATAACATGGTACTCGTCATTCTCCTTAAAAATTATTGCAAGATCTGCACCCTGGGAGTTTGTCAGCTAACAGAAAGGGATCCAAAGGAGGCAACATGCCAAACCATTAAGGTTCAAAACATTTAGAACTGTTGATTAATTTGGTTAAGCTGGAATGAGCTGCTTACATGCCGACCTAGGAAATTAGCAAAAGCTGGCTTCAAAAAATCTGACAGTCCCAGAAAAATTTGAGACATAAACTGCCTTGTGATAGCCCCAGAGGCTCTAAGGCTGAGGACCTACTATCCCAACATATGCAAGCATCAGGGCCTCAGAAGGCTCAGGCTCTGATGGCAGCTTGATACTGACATCTGTATCCTCATGGTGCCAGGCTGCCTTCCCAAAGGACCAGTGGACATGCACTTCCAGCAGCCAACAAAGTGCCTGATACTGGAGGCATGCTGCCTCACCCCAACCAAGTGTTTCTGCCTCTTAATGAGCTGTTTGTTCTCTCCTCCTACAAGGAGAGGAAGCAGGAACCTATATCAGTGATAGCAATGAGTTGTGCAGGGCAGTGAAGGCAGCCATTCATGGAGGGTGACTGTGAGTCATGGGAGTGAGAGGGAAAAGTTATGGGAGAGAGTTGGCTGATTGGACGGGGTTGAGAGGTGACTGCACGAAGAAGAATGAGTGGAGCTGCAAGGTGTGTTTACCCAAAGTGTGCTATGGAGGAAAATGCTGTGCAAGTCAGCTTGTGGGGCTTGACATCTAAAAGCGTTATGCCACTCCTCTGTCATGTTGTTCCAAGGCCCTAGATCCTACAAGGTCTCCAAGTTGGAGGGGACACACTGCTGCTCACTTCCTTAGCCACTTTCATCCATGTCTTCTTGGTTGGAAAGGTTGTCCTCATCTTTTCACTCTTGGGAGAACTCGCCTCACTGCTGTCCCTCTGCTGGGCTTCCAGGTAAGAGTGGGAGACCTGGGGGCCAGGCTTTCCAGGTCTTCTCACCATTAACGCAGCATTAAATAGCTTTCTGCGATGAACCTGAAGTAATGGAAAGTTTTAGCAGGTCCGGCTAGATATGGTAATAATGGCTAAACGAGTTGTGCAGCCGATACATTCAAGTCAAGCCTGTATTCACTGGACTTGAAAGTGGAGGGCATACTGGGGAAATGACCAGTCCAGGTTTGCGAGGGACAACGGTAAATTTGAGATGTGGAATTGGTTGAGAGGAAAGAAAAGAATCGACAGCTGTGGAAATATCACTGTTCGTAAGATTCCTCGATGGGCCCTTCGCAGAAAGCCAAGAGAGGGAGAGGATAGCCGTGGACTTACAGTTGTTTATGCAGCAGTGGGAGAAATTAACTTGTAAGTGATCGGTTCAGACAAAGCTAACTTCTGGTAAAACCCACAAAAGGCTGACAGACGGGTTGACTGTCCGCTTAAAACTCAGAACATTGGCATGTATGAAAGTGCAAGCAGACACTTGCCATCTTAATGTTTACAAGACGACATATATGATACCATTACAGGAAGAACCATCAAAAATACCACTTAACATTTTAATATTTTTGTATATATTTTAATATTTATTAGGTGTAATTGGGCTGTGGGCCTGCAGTTCCACACAAGAGCTTCCTAAGACTTCTCATGGTGAACCCAACCAGTCCAATATGGATAAAACCCTAGGCTTTCTCACACTTTGCACTAAAACACTCCCAGAAGATCTCCTTACTGGACCACTGTTTATCAGGAGTCTTTGAAAAATGCTTAAATTCAAAGAAATCATGTGCTCACTGAAGGTTAAACTAGGAGAAATTATTCGCATTGTGATTTCCACTTCCATACTATTGCCAACAGACCTTAACATTTCCCATATATATACAAAACAATAAGTGGGGTAGCTTACAAGAAAAGGAAACAAGTGGACATCAATGGAGGGAACCACCAATCCATGTAATATTATTGCAAACCTCTGCACAATTTCCCAAGCACAGTGAATACTGGACAGCTGCCAAGGTCATCCCACCCACCAACATACGTCACCTGTCATAAATATAGATCAATAGCATATTGTAATGTAAATTCAGTATAGAATGACTGCAACACGCTAACTGCTGAGAATTTGCAAAACAAAAAGGATATTCAGGAGATAAGAATTGAAATTAACATTTAGATAAAAACATTTGTTTTGCAACTTCACAAGATACATTTATTTGTCTTCAATTGCAGGTAACATCTGTTCGATTACAACTTTGTGAAATGGTGCATTTCAGTTTTATGAAAGTGGAATCTGTTTGGGAGGTTGGCTGCTAAAGTGATATCTGGCTAACAGAACCTTGGTAGTCACCAAATACCATGTTATGTAATGTCTCATTTCCAAATAATGCGAAGCATATTCTCTGATAGATCCTATACCCTATATAACATTTGAAAATAAGACAGACAACTGAAGTAATTGTGTGCTATTGTGTCACAGTAGTAATTTTTGATATCCATTTAAAACCATAATTATTAAAAGGGTGCAATCTTCAAATAAATGTAACAAATTTTTAATTATATAGGTATATATAATATATACACATACATACATATTAGATCATGTGATATTGTAATGAAACTGATATGTTGCCGCTTTAGCTATTCCCCCTTTGACACAGCCAGGTCTCTTTTTAAGTACTGCTTTCGCTGCAGGGCAAAAATATTGTTCAACTGGTTTTCAGATGTAGTAACCTGCTTGATCTTTGCATTCTATTTACTATTCAATTAAAATCTGTACAGTGGCAAATCAATTAAAATCTGTATAGTGACAAATCAATTTAAATCTGTACAGCGACAGGGACAAAATAAAAGACTTGGAAGGACACAATCTGGAGTTACAGAGAGAATGAAATTTAACTAATCTTGCATGTAGTTTCTGGCAGTATGTCTCATGCAATGTTCAAAGATGCCCCACCTAATATACCCCACCCAACACATTCTAGCTAATAGCTTTGTGGGTGCATAATAATAAACACATTAATGAGGGTGTGTCGATGGTGTCTGACATCGTTTCCATTAAATCTGGCCAACCTAAGATGACACAGGATGAGACAATGCATGATAAGAAACTCCCTTATTTATAATGCAAGCTGCCACAGCATAACTATAAATGTAAACAAGTGGGTCTGATCTGTTACTTGATCAGAAGTAACAACTTCATATGGCAAATAAGATCAGGGAGAAGTGGGTTCTGGTTCTGGGGCACTGGCATCAGTACTGGGGAAAATGGGGGCTGTACCGTTGGGACAGTCTACACCTGAGATCAGTGTTCTAGTGAGCTGCATAATTAGTGAAGTAGAGATGGCTTTAAACTCAACAAGGGAAGCGATGGATCAAGCTTGGGTAGATGTAGCAAATCAAGGGGTAGACTCAAGGGGGAGAGCAAAATAGTAATATGGGAAATGAGGGTCAGAGAATGGCAGGAAGGGACAGAAAGAAAAAAAAAACTCAAGAATACACCAACAGTCAAGACTAGATGTTACAAAGATAACAAAAAGACAAAACTAAAGGCTCTGTATCTGAATGTGTGTAGCATTGATAACAAAGTAAATGAATTTTTAGTGCACATTGAAGTAAATAAATATGATCTGATAGTCATTGTGGAGACGTGGCTACAGGATAACAAGGATTGGGTCCTGAATATCGAGGGGTATGTGACATTAAAAAAGAATAGGAAACTAGGTGGATGGGTAGCACAGTTAATCAAGGATGGCATTTGTGCAATTGTTAGAGATGACCTTGGTTCAGGAAATCAGGTTGTAGAATCGGTTTGGGAAGAGATGAGAAATAGTAGGGGAAAGAAGTCACTAGTGGGAGTGGTCTACAGGCTCCCCAACAGTAACCATAATTTAAGACGAAGTATACAAGAAGAACTATTGGGTCCTTGTGATAAAGGGAAGGCAATAATCATGAGCGACCACAATATGTTGAATTTTACATCTAGTTTGAAAGGGAGAAGAGTGGGTCTAAGACTAGTATTTTAAACTTAAATAAGGGCAACTATGTGGGCATGAAAGCTGAGCTAGCTGAAGTGTACTGGGATACTAGGCTAGGGGATAGATCAATAAAGGAGTAGTGGCAGACATTTCGAGGGATATTTCAGAATACTCAGAATAAGTATATTCATACTATATAGAAAAATTGTCAGGAGAGGACCCACTATCTGTTGTCAACTAAAGAAGCTAAGGAAAGCATCAAATTTAAGGAAAAAGCATATAACTGTGCAAAAATGAGTGGGTCAGATGATCGGTCAGGATATAAAGAATGGCAGAGAATGACTAAAAGGTTAATCAGGAGAAAGAAATTAAATTATGAGAAGAAGCTAAATGTAAAAATGGATAGCAAAGTATTTAAAAAGGAAAGAAGTAAAGTGAATGTTGGTCTTCTGGGGAGTGACAATGGGGAATTAATAGTAGATAATAAGGAAATGGCAGATGAAATGAACAGATAATTTGCTCTGTCTTCACTATAGAAGATAAAAAAAATTCCAGTAATAGCTGTAAATCAGGAGGTGGAAGGGAGAGAGAGAACTTGGTGAAATTACAGTTACTAGAGAAGCGGTATTGGGCAAAGTGATGGAGCTGCGGGCTGACAAGTCTCTGGGTCCTGATGGACTTCATCCTAGGTTGTTAAAAGGGTGGCTAAAGAGGTAGTAGATGCATTGGTGTTAATTTTCCAAAATTCGCTAGATTCTGGAAAGGTTCCATCAGACTGGAAAGTAGCAAATATAACCCCTCTATTCAAGAAGGCAGGGAGGAAGAAAACAGGAAAACTATATGCCAGTTAGCTTGATGTCTGTCGTGGGAAAGTTGTTTGATTTGATCATGAAGGAGGTTATAGCTGGTCACTTAAAAAAACTCAAGGTAATTGGGAAGAGTCAGTGTGGTTTTGTGGAAGGGAAATCATGTTTAGCCAATTTACAGGAGTTCTTTGAAGGAGTAATATGTGCTGTGGATAAAGGGAAGCCTGTAGACATACTGTACTTGGATTTCCAGAAGGCATTTGATAAAGTACCAGATCAAAGGTTATTGCAGAAAATAAAAGCTCATGGCGTAGGAGGTAATATATTAGCATCGATAGAAGATTGGCTGGCTGGCAGAAAACAGAGTATTGTCATGAAAATATAATAATTCTCATAATATTGTTATTTATTGTAAAAGTGGGTTAGTAGTAGGGTTTGGATTTGCTTCTCTGTGTATGTGCATGTGTGGGGGATTTAATTGAATTGGAGACAGCTGATCTGGAGGATGAGTTATCAACAAGAAGCTAGTTTGAAATGCTAAGTACATAAACATAGCTGAATTTTTAGAATATGAGGCATAAAGAACATTTGCATTTTTAGATAAATTAGTTTGAATTTCAAAGGATGGTAGGATGTTACACCTAGCCAGAAGAAGCTAAGCCAAATTAATGTGTTTATTTTTCCCAAAGGTTACTGGTAAAATTAGTACTATGAAAGATTTATATTATGAGAAAAGTAAAGTTGCAAAGACATATTGGAACAATGGAATTTGCATTAAAAAGGGAGAAACACGCATAAAGGAGATGAGGCTATGTGTAAGAGAAGAAGGCATTCTAAGATCTAACAAGTGTGAAAAGCCTTCAGCATCAAATTGCTGTTTACAGGAACTGAAGCTGAGAAAACTCATTTGGGTAGAAAGATGATACAAAGACGGGTAGAAAGTAAGTTGTGAAGAGGGCATAAGGAGGTTGCAGATGGATACAGATAGGTTGAGTGAGCGGGAAACAATCTGGCAGATGGAGTATAATGTGGGAAAATGTGAAGTTGTTCACTTCTGCAGGAAGAACAAAATAGCAGAGTATTACTTAAACGGAGAACAGCTGCAGAATTATGAGGTGCAGAGGGAACTAGGCGTTCCAGTGCACGAGTCACAACAAGTTAACATACAGGTACAGCAAGTGATTAAGGTGGCTGGTAGAATGCTATCCTTACTACAAAAAGAGTTGAACATGAAAGTAAGGATGTTATGCTTCAGTTATACATATATTTGTAAGACCACATCTCAAATATTGTGTGCAGTTTTGGTCTCCTTACTTAAGGAAGGATGTAAGTGTGTTGGAGGCGGTTCAGAGGTGGTTTACTAGACCGATACCTGATATGAGCGGGTTGTCTTATGAGGAAGGTCTAGACAGACTGGGCTTGTTTCCACTGGAGTTTAGAAGAGTGAGGGGTGACTTGATTGAAGTATATAAGATCCTGAATGACAAGGTGGATGTGGGAAGGATGTTTCCTTTTGGTGGGTGAGTCCAGAACAAGGGGGCACTGTTTTAAAATTAGGGGTCACCCTTTTAGGACAGAGATGAGGAGATTTTTTTCTCTCAGAGGGTTGTGCGACTTTGGAACTCTCTGCCTCAGAAGGCAGTGGAGGAGGGGTCATTGAATATTTTTCAGGTGGAGGTAGATTGATTCCCTAGCCTAAGAAGAATCTAAAGTTATCGGGGGTAGATGGAAATATGGAATTTGAAACACAAACAAATTAGCCATGATCTTATTGGCTGGTGGAGCAGGCTTGAGGGGCCGAATGGCTTACTTCTGTTCCTATCTCGTATGTTCATACAACAAAATTCAGTACAAGTAGTCACTCTGGTCACTGATGTTTTTGTTGTTGTTGCAGGTGAGTCTGATACACAAGAGAAGTTCAGAGAGGGCATGAAGAAGAGAGAACATAAGACATGGGGCTGAATTTTACGTTGATTGGGCAGGTGTGTGCCCGACCCGATGGGGCGTGGAATCGCGCGAGATGATGTCGGGTGAATATCCCGACATCATCGCTCACTCGCGCGATATTTCGCTTGGCGGGCGCACGCAAAAGTCGGAAGTGCGCCTGCTGACAATTAAGAGGACAATTAGCCCATTAACGACACAAATGTCTGCTATTTTTTTATCACCCTTCCTACCTTATGGTTGGCGGATGGGTGAATTGGCCAGGCGGCCTTTACATTTTTCATGAAACCTCATCCAGGGCAGGGTGAGGCTTCCGTTATGAAATAAAATAAAAATAAAAAGCGATAGGAAGCATTTTTATCATCTATATTTTCAGGTGCCTGATTGTGATGCTCAGGCACTTTTTTCTGCTTTTTAAAGCCTAATTGGAACATTTTCGGGTTTGCTTTGGAGGAGCTTTCTCTCAGCGCTCGCCCGTGCCCACCTTGATATCATTGCCCAGCCTCCTCCGTTAATTGGCTAGCCAGTTCGAAATTGCAGTCGGTACCCGATCGTGGTTGGCGGTCCGTTTCCTGGCCGATCCCGGGTCCGCAGAGCCAAAAATTCAGGCCATGAATTCAGGGTCAAGACAAGGGAGAATCTTGGGGGAGGTTTGGCTTTCTGGGCCAGGAGGAGGGTGGCATTTGTTTGGGGTGTTTTGTTATGTTAAAGGTGCTAGTAAAACATATGTTATTGCTATTGATTGTGTGGCGGCAGTTGCAATTAAGCAGGCGGTCTCAATGATATTCATAAGAAAGTCCATGAGCACCTCACAGATGTTATTGAAGGAATAGGCGGTGGGGACACGAAGGAAGGGTGTAGGGAGTCAGCTGGCAATGGAAAGAAGCCTAAGGTTATCTTGTTTAGAAGGGAGTTGGGGGAATTGGGTGGTGAGAGATGGCCTTGCTTGGGGTTGAGCCAATGGATGCAGAAAGTCTACGTAAACTGACAAGGTTGTAAGGTTGACCGTGAATATGGTTATGAGAGATGAGAGTTAGACAGAGTCAGAGATTAAGAGGTGGGGGGGAGCATGAGTGGGGAAAAGAGAAATCAGAAGGAAGGCTAGGTGAGTTGAAATGGGTATTGAAGCCACTAAGGATGAACAGTCGCTCAATGCAGAGGCTGAGGCAGGATAGCAGGAGAGTAAATGAAAGAGAAACTCAGATGCGAATTTGGGCAGAGAAAGGTAAAGATCCATGATTTTAAAAGAACAGTCATAGAATAAGGTGAGATGCTTGTAGGAGAAACTGCCATAGTAGAGGGAGACACCAAGCTGTAATTTGGTGATATGCAACCCACTATTATGGTGTTAGTCTGGGCTTGACACATAATGGAAGGCAAGTAGGTCATTTAATTAATGGCAAGGCATTGCCACCCATTAGCTAAGTTTCCATCAAAGCCAGGGTGCTATTGTAATCATATACTATTACAATTAGTCATATGGGTATTGTACTTTGGAATTAATGCTCTCCCCTGTGCACTGAAGCAATTTTCACCCAATAAACTGCAGCTGTATTATCAAATAAGAATGATCAGCAATTCATCACTGTACATGAAGTAAGGACTTCCAATGACCTTACAAAGTAGTAACACAAGTTTTCACAACGTACTAGTTCTGGCATCAACATTTTCAGCAACTTCTCTCCCTGGTACCTCCTACCATCCATTCAACTATAACAATACTCCAATTTTGTTATTAAAAGAGCAAATCTCTGGCTCAATATTGCCATTGAGATCAACCAATATTTTACTAAATATCTTGTTATCTGTGTGCACTTCTTGTCAACTTTACCATTATAAATTCCTATGTGCACATTCGCAATGACAATATGAACCTGTCACACAATAATTAGAATCTCCCTTCAATAAAGATAATGTAGTACCACCACGGTGGGGGAATACCATTACAGCATGACAAGATTACTTAGTCAATTTACATAGGAATTTTTATGGTACAAATGTTCAAAAAAAGTCCAGAATGCAGGACTTCAAAACAGGGATGGAATTATGTCTGCATTATGTATTCATCATCAAAAAATATACACCGGTCAAGCTTTTGCCTCCCCCATCCACCACTCCCCTTGGTCGCTTCACTCCTATTCAGTTTCATGTTTCAGACATGACAAACATTAAGACAGAGAATGGGTGCAGGAAGATGACACATATAATTCTGTGGAATTGTAGCCTTTCAGAAGCCATTGTTTTCATTTATTTCAAAGCAATTTTTTTTGTATCACCAAAAAACAAAAAAAAGTTTTGTTTCAAGCAAGACACAAAAATACCTTATTCAAATTATTTGCAGAACCACTTTCTAACAGTCTTTAAGAGGGTTAATCAAAAAGTGTTGGGCTTTTACAATAATAGAACAGTTACAGCACAGGAGGATGCCATACAACAGCTTAGAGTGGTATATATTTAAATATATTAAATAACGGAGTAAAAGCTATGGAAAAGCAATATTTTGTAGCAGAAACCACTGTACAATGTAGAGTGACAACTGTACATGATGTACATAAGCACAAGGGACGAAATTGGTCTTCAGAAAATGGCTGATAACTTCAGTGGAAGTGACAATTAGACAGCGTATAAAAAGGGGCTTCCAATTCACGACCACTGAAGATCACTTTGAGCCCACAGTGCCCAGGACAACTTCTCCCTACTGGTGGCGAATGCATTTTTCATAATATCACTGAATTCTTCTGGTTAGAGAGAGAGAGAAAGACGCCTTAAAAATGCAAAAGGAAAAGCAAAAAAGATTTTTATTTTATTTTTGTTTTTCACATTCTAAATCCCAAATATTTCATAGGCAAATGAATTACTTTTTGAGCACTATTGCAATGGGAGGAAATGCAGCAGCTTGATGCACACACCAAGGTTTCACAAACTGTAGTGAAGCAAAATACCAGGTATTCTGATTTTGGTGGTGATGGTTTAGGGTTAAGTATCAGTTAAGGCTCCAGAAGAAGAGTTCCCTTCAAACAGTATTTCTGTTCAAGATAGAGCAGATCTCATTTAATGATCCAAAAGATCTGACATTGCAACTCTCTCATTCTGCACTGCATCTTTAAACTAGTTAATGTACTACTTACTGTTCTAGATTGAGATCTGATCCCATGATGCTATGACTCAAAAGCAAGAATGCACTACCACTATACCAAATAGACACTGTTGCTGACAACCCCAGCTGGATTTGTAGACCAACCTGCTGGCACAAGCAACGATATCACCTTTCAACCAGATTCTAAATCAGTTGTTGAATTCTGAAATATCTGTAGTATTTGCAAAAAACTTGAAGCTTACAAACGTTTAGGTTTGTGTTTCAGCTGTTATAAATTAGGCAATCTTAGAATGAACATTATCACAGGTATTTACAGATGGCACAAAAGGTGGTAACAAAACTGCACCTGCTATTGGACAAATTGGCATAAGAGTTCTACATTACAAATCAATGACATAATTAATAAACAGCACTGTGCTAAGTTTCAAACTGACACTCATCTTAGCATTGTGACCGGCGCAGTGAAAGGATTCCCATTGCTTCGCAGAAGCTTGACATTTCTTTTATAAATATCTTAAGATGTTGAACCATCTTCACAAGGATAACTTCAGTGGTTTAATATGTGCTTCAAAAATCAGATTTTATTGCAAGTCAAATAAAATGAAGCGGTGGCCAATGGCAGCGACCCTTTCCCCAACCCAACAGATAAAAGAATAATTTTGCACAGTAAAGCAGAACATTTACTTTGAGAAGGGGCATGGGGTAGGGAGATATTGGATGCAATGTATGCCAACACCTCTCTCCACCTACATACATTCTAAACCTATTTAAGATTTGACCTACCTATCGAAGAAGTTTGACTTTGGACAGCCTCCCTTGAATCTGTTGCAGGGTGATCAACTCTCGCAGAGAGAGTTAAGGGACAGCCTGCCATGGGGATCCATACGAGTTGGGGTGAGAGGGGGCAGGTTGCTGCCTGAGCTGTGAGGAGGGTGCGGGGGGGTGGGTGGAATTGCCTGAGCTGTGAGAGCACGCAAATGGGAGAAGGAGGATGGCAGTTAAGGATAGTATCAAATTAAAAGAAAAGACATACAATGTGGCAAAGATTAGTGGTAAGCCAGAGGATTGGGAAGGTTTTAAAAGCCAACAAAACATGATCAAAAATTAAATACAGAGGAGAAAATAAAATTTTGGCGGGATTTTCCACACCCACCCTCGTCGCAATCTTCCGGTCCTGCCGCAAGTCAATGGACTTTTGGCTTGAGGCACTGCCTCACCTGTGGTGGGTCCTGCATGCGACAAGGCAGGAAAATCCTGGCCCTTGAGGGTAAACTAGCAAGTAGTATAAAAACAGACAGTAAGAGCTTCTTTAAATATATAAAGTATATAAAAAGGAAGAGAGAGACCAAAGTGAACAGAGTAAGGCTGGGGAAATAATAATGGGGAACCAGGAAATGGCAGAGGATCTGAATAAATACTTTGCTTCAGTCTTCACGGTAGAAGACACTAATAGCATTCCAATTCTAAATAATCAAGGGGCAAAAGAGGGGGAGGAAATAAATACAATAACTATCACTAGAGAAAAAGTACTAGGGAAACTAATGGGGCTAAAGGCCAATAAGTCCCCTGGACCTGAGGGGTTGCCTCTGAGGATATTAAAGGATGTAACTACACAGATAGTGGATGCACTGGAAGTAATCTTCCAAGAATCCTTAGATTCTGGATAAGTTCCAGAGGATTGGAAAACTGCCAATGTAATGCCCTTATTCAAAAAGTGGAGGGGGGGCGGGGAAGACAAAAAACAGGTAACTATAGGCCAGTTAGCTTAACATCTGTCATTGGGAAAATGTTGGAGTCTATCATAAAGGATGTAATAGCAAAGCATTTAGGATTACATAATCTAATCAAGCAGAGTCAGCATGGCTTCATGAAGGGGAAATCATGCCTGACAAATTTATTAGAATTCTTTAAGGAGGTAACTAGCAGGATAGATAAAGGCGGGTGGCTCAGTAGATGTAATATATTTGGGTTTCCAAATGGTGTTCGGTAGGGTACCGCAGGTAAGGCTACTTAAGATAAGAGCCCATGGTGTTAGGGGTAGAATATTAGCATGGATGGAGGATTGGCTAACTAATAGAAGACAGAAAGTTGGGATAACGGGGGCATTTTCGGGATGGCAACCTGTAACTAGTGGAGTGCCACAGGGATCAGTGTTGGGGCTTCAATTATTTACAATATATATTAATGGCTTAGATGAGGGAAGTGAATGTACTATCGCCAAGTTTGCAGATGATATGAAAATAGGTGGGAAGGCAAGTGGTGAGAATGACACAGAGTCTACAGAGGGATATAGATAGGTTAAGTGAGTGGGCAAAAAAGTGACAGATGGAATATAATGTGGGAAAATGTGAGGTTATGCACTTTGGCAGGAAGAATAGAGGAGCTGAATATTATTTAAATGGAGAAAGACTGCAGAAGGCTGCAGCACAGAGGGGTTTGGGAGTCCTCATGCATGAATCCCAAAAAGCTAACATGCAAGTTCCACAGGTAATAGGGAAGGGAAATAGAATGTTGGCCTTTATTTCAAAGGAAATGGAGTATAAAAATAGTTAGACCATACCTAGAATACAATGAACAGTTTTGGTCCCCTTATCTAAGCAAAGATATACTGGCATTGGGGGCAGAGAAAGTTCACTAGGTTGATTCCTGGTATGGAGTGATTTTCTTATGAGGAGAGGTTGAGTAGGTTGAGCCTGTACTCATTGGAGTTTAGAAGAATGAGAGGCGACCTTATTGAAACATATAAGGTTCTTAGGGGGCTTGACAGGGTAGATGCCGAGAGGTTGTTTCTCCTTGTGGGAGAGTCTAGGACCAGGGGGCATAATCTCAGAGTAAGGGGTCACCCACTTAAAACAGAGGTGAGGAGGAATTTCTCCTCTCAGATGCTAGAGAATTTGTGGAATTCTTTACTGCAGAGGGTGCAGAAGCTGGGTCGTTAAGTATACTCAAGGCTGAGATAGACAGATTTTTAATCAATAAAGGAATCAAGGGTTATGGGGAAAAGGCAGGAAAGTGGAGTTGAGAATTATCAGATCAGCCATGATCTCATTGAATGTTGGAGCAGACTCGATGGGCTGAATGGCCTACTTCTGCTCCTGTATCTTATGGTCCTAAATGGCCTACTCTTTATTCTGAGACTGTCTCTCCTGGTTCTAGGTCTCAAGCCAGGAGAAGCATCTACCCTCTTGAGCCCTGTAAGAATTCTGTACTCTTCAAAGAGATCACCTCCCATTCCTCTAAACTCTATAGCAGATAGGCTCAGTCTCCACCCTCTCTATCATAGGGCAATCCCACTACCCCAGGAATCAGTCTGGTGAACCTCCGTTACACTTCCTCCATGGCTAGTATATCCTTCCTCAGATAAGGAGACCAAAACTGTACACAATATTCCAGGTGCAGTCTCAACAAGGCTCTACACCATTGCAGAAGGGCTTCTTCACTGCTGTACTCAAATCCACTCGCAGTAAGGGCCAACAGATCACCTATCTTCCTAATTGCTTGCTGCATCTGCATGTTAGCTTTCAGTGACTTATGAACAAGGATACCCAGGTCCCTCCGGACACTTCTCAATCTCTCACCATCTAAGAAATACTCTGCATTTCTGTTTTTCCTACCAAAGTGGATAACTTCATATTTTTCCACATTATATTCCATCTGCCATGGTCTTGCCCACTCACTTAGCCAGTCTAAATACCCTCGAAGCCTCTTTACATCCTCCTCACAACTCATATTCCCACCTAGTTTTGTGTCAACAGCAAACTTGGAAGTATTACATTTGGTCCTCTCATCCAAATCATTGTTATAGATCAGGCTTGTACAACATACAGCCCACGGACCAGGTACAGCCAGTGAAGCCCCTCAGTGTGGCGCCCAGAGCCAGTTTTCAAAATGCCTGCCAAACTAGCTAAGCTTGAATGGAAGATTCTGCATGGAGTTGCTCCTCCAATCACAGATTGTTTCTCTCCCACATTTACTACTGAAGCCTCAGCAGTAAATGTGGGAGAGAAACAATCTGTGATTGGAGGAGCAGTGAACACCAGCGGCAGTCAGTTCGGAGCTTGGAGAAGCCAAGGAGCGGGAAGGCGAGGTCCGGGCAGCTGAGGAGTGGGGCCTAGGGAGCCAAGGGTCGGGAGCTGAGGAGCAGAGAGGTGAGGGCTGGGCAGCAAAGGAACAGGGCCCGGGGAGCGGAGGGCAGGGAGCAGAGGGCCAGGGGGACCGAGGAATGGGGCCCAGGGAGCGAGAGTCCGGATAGAGCTTGAGTCAGCCAGAGCGGGCCCACTGGCATCTAAATAAACGAGTGATTGGACACTGTGTGTGTGTGTGTGTGTGTGTTTGTGTGAGTGGGGGGAGTGGGGGGGAGGAAGAGAGAGAAAGAGCGAGAGAGAGAGAGAGAGAAAAAGAGCGAGAGAGAGGCGTGGGGGGTACGGAGAGAATGTGGAGGAGGATGGAGAGTGTGGTGGGTTAAGAGTTTGTGGGGTGGAGGGGAGGGAGAGAGTGTGGATGGGGAGGGATAGAGTGTGGAGGGGAAGAGGGAGAGAGTGGGGGAGAGCAGCGAGAGTGTGGAGGGAGGGAGAAAATGTGGAGGTGGGAAGAGACTGTGCAGGGGGAGGGAGAAAGTGTGGAGTGGGGTTGGGGGAGAGTGTGGAGGGGGAGAGAGAGAGTGTAGAGTGGGGTGTGGGAGAGGAAGAGAGAGAGAGAGAGAGAGAGGAGGTGGGAGAGATAGAGAGCGGAGTGGGGGGGAGGGGGAGAGTGTGGAGGCAAGGGAGAGAGTGAGAGGAGGATGGAATGTGGAAGGGGAGGGTTGAGTGTGGAGTGGGAGGGAGAGAGTGTGGAGGGGGAGGGACAGTGAGTGAGCATCCTGAGACTGAGAGTGAGCCAGACACACACAAACTCACCCTGTTACACCCTAATACATTACTACAATGCTCATCTTTATTTATTACTCATTGGGTGGAACTTTAGGCTGGCAGAATTTTACGGTCCCGCCGACCTCAATGGGTTTTTGAATTACTTGCCACATTTTATGGTTCTGCTCCACCGTTCAGCAAATTGTTTTGTTTCATACCTCAGCACTTTTTTGAAATTCATGTTTTATGTCGTGCCAAACTTCATTTTTCTGAAATTTGCTCATTGGTCCCTTGAGTGAGAAAAATTTTGAAATGTGGCCCCACACATGAAATGTTTGGACAAGCCTGATATAGATTGTGAATAGCTGGGGCACAAGCACTGATCCTTGCAGTATCCCAGCCTGCCAACCTGAGAATGATTTGTTTATTCCTACTCTCTATTTTCTATCTGTTAACCAGTCCTCAATCCATGCCCCAATCCCAAGTGCTCCAATTTTGGTCACTAACCTCCTGCGTAGGAGCTTATTGAAAGCCTTCTGAAAATCCAAGTACACCATATCTACTGGTTCCCCCTTATCTATTCTGCTTGTTTTATCCTCAAGAAACTCCAACAGCTTTGTCAAACATGGTTTTCCTTTCATTAATCCATGTTGACTCTGCCCAATCCTACCATTATTTTCTAAGTGCCCAGGTATCACATCCTTTATAATAGATTCTAACATTTTCCCTTCTCCTGATTTTTAAAAATTCATTCACGGGATGTGGATTTCACTGGCTGGGCCAGCATTTATTGCCCATCCCTAGTTGCCCTTGAGGAGGTGGTGGTGAGCTGCTTTCTTGAACCACTGCAGTCCATGTGGTGTAGGTAGACCCACAGTGCTGTTAGGAAGGGAGTTCCAGGATTTTGACCCAGCGACAGTGAAGGAGCAGCGCTATATTTCCAAGTCAGGATGGTGAGTCACTTTGGAGGGGAGCCTCCAGATGTTGGTGTTCCCATCTATCTGCTGCCCTTGTCCTTCTAGGTGGTAGTGCTCGTGGGTTTGGAAGGTGCTGTCTAAGGAGCCTTGGTGAATTCCGACAAGGCTAACAGGTTCCCGGTTTTCTCTCTCCCTCCTTTCTTGAACAGTGGGTTTACATTTGCTACCTTCCAATCTGCAAGAACCGTTCCAGAATCTATAGAATTTTGGAAGATGACCATTAACGCATCCACTGTCCGCATCGCCACCTCTTTCAACACACTGGAATGTAGATCATCAGGTCTGGGGTATTTATCAACTTTCAGTCCCATTAATTTCTGCAGTACTATTTTTTCCCTAATACTAATTTCTTCCAATTACTCATTCTCATGAGTCCCTTGGTTCTCTAGTATTTCTGGGACTTTTTTGTATCTTGCTCCATTAAGGCAGACATAAAGCATTTGTTTAGTTTCTCTGCCATTTCCTTATTTTCCATTATAAGTTCTCGTGTGGGCCTGTATTGGCCACATTCGTCTTTGCTAATCTTTTCCTTCATATATACCTATAGAAGCTTTTATACTTCATTTTAATGTTTCTCGCTTTGGACTTCCTATTGTGTTTTCTCATTCTTTATCAATTTTTTGGTCCTCTTTTGCTGATTTCTAAAATGCTCCCAGATCTTCAGGCTCAGCTTTTTCTGACAATTTTATAAACCTCCTCCTTTGATCTAATACAATTTTTAACTTCTCTTTGTTAGCCATGGTTGGACCACCTTTCCTGCTGGGTTTTTGTGCCTCGAGGGAATGTAAATTTGTTGTAAACCATGTATTAATTCTTTCAATGCGAGCCATTGCCTGTCTACCATCATACCTTTTAATATAGTTTCCCAAACTACCACAGCTAATTTGTCCCTCATACTTTCTTGCTTCCTTTGTTTAGAGTCAAGACCCTAGTTTCAGATTGAACTACTTTCAAACTTAATGGGCAGGATTTTCGGATTGTCAGGTGGGTGCAGCGGGCAGGCCTGGGAGCGGCTGGGAAACGGTCCGCTGCCCGCGATTGGCCCCCGACCGTGATTTCACACTGGCTGGCCAATTAACGGCCAGCCAGCATCAAAGATGTGCTGAGAACCTCAGCGCTGCCAGGGCGGGAACAGGGGCAGCACGAGTGCAAAAGTCTGCGCATGAGTTAACAGTGCAAATAAAGATAAATAGGTACGATTTGGTGGCGATTACTGAGACGTGGTTACAGGGAGAACAAGGTTGGGAGTTGAATATCCAAGGGTACTCAGTGTTTCGGAAGGATAGGCAGGAGAGAAAAGGAGGTGGTGTAGCTTTGTTAGTAAAGGAAGGGATCAGTTCTATAGTGAGGAATGATATAGGCAATGGACAGCAAGACATAGAGTCAGTCTGGGTAGAAATAAGAAATAGCAAGGGAAAGGAGTCCCTGGTGGGAGTAACCTACAGGTCCCCAAACAGTAGTTCAGCAGTAGGGCAGAGTATAAACTAGGAAATATTGGGAGCATGTAAGAAAGGCATGGCAATAATCATGGGTGATTTTAATATGCATGTAGACTGGACTAATCAAATTGGCAAGGGTAGCCTCAAGGGAGAGTTCATACAGTGCATTAGAGATTGTTTCTTGGAGCAATGTGTTGTGGAACCAACCAGGGAGCAAGCTATTCTGGATTTGGTTTTGTGTAATGAGATGGGATTAATTAATGATCTCATAGTAAAGGATCCTCTAGGGAAGAGTGATCATAGCATGATAGAATTTCAAGTTCAGTTTGAAAGCGAGAAACTTGATCCCACACTAGTGTTCTGGAGTTAAACAAAGGTAACTACATAGGCATGAGGGCAGATTTGGCCCTAGTGGACTGGGCAGGAAGACTACAAGGTAGGACAGTTGATGAACAGTGGCAGATATTTAAGGAGATATTCAATTCCTCCCAAGTAAACTATATTCCAAAGAGGAAGAAAGATGGTAAGAGGGGGAAAAAGCATCCGTGGCTAAGCAAGGAAGTTAACAATAACTTAAAGGCAAAAACTAAGGCATACCAAATTGCAAAGGTCAGTGGCAGGCCGGAAGACTGGGAAACTTTTAAAGATCAACAAAGGGTTACTGAAAAAATAATAAAAAGGGCAAAGGTAAATTATGAAAGAAAACTAGTGCAAAATGTAAAAACTGATAGCAAAAGCTTGTACAAGTATATAAAAGGAAAGAGAGCTAAAACGAAGGTTGGTCCCTTGGAGGATGAGACTGGGGAGTTAATAGTGCGGAACGCAGAAATGCTTAATCAATATTTTGCCTCAGTTTTCACGGTGGAGGACACTAGTACCACCCCAATAGTAACAGGTAGTGCAGAGGATATAGAGAAGGAGGAACTTAGAACAATCACCATCACTAGAGAAAAAGTACTGAGCAAACTATTGGGATTAGAGGGTGACAAGTCCCCAGGACATGATGGTCTACACCCCAGGATCTTAAAGGAAGTGGCAGTGAAGATAGTGGATGCATTGCCAAAATTCCCTGGATTCTGGAAAGGTTCCAGTGGATTGGAAAAGTGCTAATATAATGCCCTTATTCAAAAAGGAGGGGAGGCAGAAAATAGGAAACTACAGACCAGTTAGTTTAACGTCTGTCGTTGGGAAATTGTTGGAATCCATTATTAAGGAAGTAGTAATAGGGCATTTGGAAAGTCAAAATGCAATCCATCAGAGTCAGCATGGTTTTATGAAGAGTAAATCATATTTGACTAATTTGCTAGAGTTCTTTGAAGATGTGACAAGCAAAGTGGATAATGGGGATCCTGTAGATGTAGTATATCTGGACTTCCAGGAGGCCTTTGATCAGGTGCTGCACAAAAGATTAATACACAAGATAAGATCACCCGGAGTTAGGGGTGATATATTAGCTTGGATAGAGGGTTGACTAACCAACAGAAAGCAGAGAGTCGGGATAAATGGGTCTTTTTCTGGATGGCAAGCTGTAACTAGTGGGGTGCCACAGGGTTCGGTCCTTGGGCCCCAACTATTTACAATTTATATTAATGACTTGGATTCAAGGACAGAAGGTACTATAGCTACATTTGCAGATGACACCAAAATAGGTGGGAAAGTAAGTTGCAATGAAGAAATAAGAGATTTACAAATGGATATGGACAGGTTAGGTGAATGGACCAAAATTTGGCAGATGGAGTTTAACGGGGATAAGTGTGAGGTTATCCATTTTGGTTTGAAGAATAAAAAGGCGACTTATTATTTAAATGGAGAGAAACTTCAGGATGCTTCTGTGCAGAGGAATCTGGGTATCCTCATGCATGAATTGCTGAAAGCTTGTATGCAGGTACAGCAGGTAATAAGGAAGGCAAATGGAATTTTGGCATTTATTGCTAAAGGAATAGAGTATAAAAATAGGGAAGTGCTGTTGCAACTGTACAAGGCATTGGTGAGGCTGCACCTGGAGCACTGTGCACAGTTTTGGTTCCCTTCCTTGACGAAGGATGTAGTTGCATTGGAGGCGGTTCAGAGGAGGTTCACTAGATTGATTCCAGAGATGCAGGGCTTGTCTTATGAGGAGAGATTGAGCAGTTTAGGCCTATACTTGCTAGAGTTTAGAAGGATGAGAGGAGATCTAATTGAGGTATATAAGATGCTAAAGGGGATAGACAAAGTAGGTGTGGAGCGGATGTTTCCCCTTGTGGGATATTCTAGAACGAGAGGCCATTGTTTTAGGCTAAGGGGTGGTAGATTTAATCAGAGATGAGGAGGAATTACTTTTCTCAAAGGGTCATGAATCTGTGGAATTCACTACCTCAGAGTGCAGTGGATGCTGGGACGCTGAATAAATTTAAGGAGGAGATGGACAGATTTTTAATTAGCAACGGGCTGAAGGGTTATGGGGAGAGGGCGGGAAATTGGAGTTGAGGCCGAAATGAGATCAGCCATGATCGTAATGAATGGCGGGGCAGCCTCGAGGGGCTGAATTGCCCAGTCCTGCTCCGAGTTCTTCTGCTCTTATGTGTGAGAGAGCGTGCACTGAAAACTCTCTGAAGGCAGGGAGCTGCCTCAGGGAACTGAACAACTTTAAAATCAAAAATAAAGATTTTTTAAATCTGAAAAAAATGTCCCGACATGGGACTTTTTTACAATAACATCAACAGAATAAAAATTCTTCCCAAAAATTTATATTTATTTTTTATTTAATTGTGGAAACCTCATCCCAACCATGGATAAGGTTTGCTAAAAAATCAAAAGGCCACCTGGCCGATTCGCATGTCTGCCAATCATAAGGTTGGACAGGCAGTGAAAAATGGGTTTAAATTAACTGGTTAAGGGCCTTAATCGGCCTCTTAATTGTTAGCGGGTGTGCTGCCGACTCTGCGTGCACCCGCTGACCGAAATATCGCACGATTGCGCAATGACGTCGGGACACTCGCCAACATCATCGCACACTATTTTATGCCCAATCGGGTCAGGCACACACCTGCCCGTGGAACGCAAAATCCTGCCCAATGTAAAATTATACCATATTGTGGTCACTCTTCTCTAGAGACTCCTTTGCAACAAGATCACTAATTAGCCCTTTCTAATTGCACAATACCAGATCTAAAATAGCTCATTTTCTAGGTGGTTCCTCAATATACTATTCCAGAAATCCATCTTGTGTACACTCCAGGAATTTGTCCTCCACAGTATTAGTGTTAATTAGGTTTACCCAGTCTATATGTAGATTGAAGTCTCCGACGATTGCTGCATTATTCTTGTTACATGCGCCTCTAATTTTCTGATTTATACTGTGCCCTATGTTACCACTACTGTTTGGTAGCCTATAAACAACGCCTACCAATGTTATGCTGCCTCTTGCTGTTTATTAACTCCACCCAAACTGATTCTGTATCTTGATCTTATGATTTAAGATCCTCTCTCACTAACACACTGACCTCATCCTTTATTAACTACTAACCCACTTATTTTCCTTTCTTCCTGTCCTTCCTAAATGTCGAATACCCTTGAACACTTAGCCTTGGTCACCCTGCAGCCACATATCCATAATGGCAATTAGATTATGTCTTTTTTAATTCTATTTGTGCTATCAATTCATCTATCTTGTTCAAATGCTGTGTGCATTCAGATAGAGCGCCTTTAATTCTGTCTTTTTATTATTTTCACAACCTCTAGCCTTATCTTCTGGTGCACTCTTAAGTGTGTATACTCTGTCCCTTCCTGCCTCACTAAGATTTATCAATTCCTTTATTGCTACTTTGCTCTTTTTCCTTGTTCTCTCTCTTTAATTTATCACATCTTCCCTCACTTTATCCCTCACCCCCACTATTTAGTTTAAAGCCCTCTCTACTGCCCAGTTATACGACACGCCAGAACACTGATTACAGCATGGTTCAGGTGAAGATCGTCCCAACAGTACAGCTCCCACTTTCCCCAGTACTGGTGCCAGTCCCAATGAATTGAAACATATTTCTCCCACATCAATCTTTGAGCCACGCATTTAACACACTAATCTTTTTTTTTATCCTACTCCAATTTGCTAGTGGCTCAAGTAATAATTCAGAGATTACTACCTTTGAGGTTCTGCCTTTTAATTTAATATAATACCCTCTAAGCAGAAATTATTTCCTAGTCCTATGTCATTGTACCCAAGTGTACCACAACCACTGGATCCTGCCCTCCCACTGCAAGTGCCTCTCCAGCTGATGCCACAAAAACCCTGACAACAGGCAGGCAACACAGCCTTCTGGACTCTCACTCTTGGCTTCAGAGAGATGTGTCTATCCTAACTATACTCTATTACCACTATATTTCTATTAATTTCCCCCACTTGAATGGCTTTCTGTGCCATGGTGCCATGGTCAGTTTGTTCATCCACCCTGCAGCTCCCACTTTCATCCACACAGGCTGCAAGAACCTTGAACCTGTTGGACAATTGCAAGGACTGAGGCTCCTCCACTTCTACCTTTTTGATCTGTCTCACCTCGCAGTCACATCCTTCTGTCCCTGACCATGGACCAAATCAAATGACCCTATCCTAAGGGGTGTAAGCACCTCCTGGAGCAAAGTGTCTAGGTAAATTCCCCCTGTGACCCCGATGTGTTGCAGTGTCTGCAGCTCAGCCTCCAGCTCAATGACTCTGAGTCAAAGTTCCTCCAGCTGCAGACACTTGCTGCGCCCTGGAACACACAGGTGTCCACGAGTTTCCAGATTCTGCAGCTACAACACATCATCTGCCTTGTCACCTTTAGAATGTTTAATTATTTTACTGATTAAATTTTAATTAATGCCTCCCGTCCTGCCTGTGCTTACATTCTTATTATTTCAATAAATGTTCTACTTACCTTGATTGAAATTTCCTCGTTAAGATAAATAGGAATTACTCACCAGCCAATCTAATAAGTTTTACTACTATTAGTAGACCTTACTACTAATGAAATCTTACAATTACTAAAATTACCCGAGTTTTGAAAGCTAAATGAGAAAAATATTCGTCAACCAATCAACTGCCTGTAATGTCACACTTTGATTTTTCTCAGAATGCAGTCAGTCCATTCTGGAGCCAGAGATTGGACTGGACAGCTATTTTCAGTGCCTGTCTGTCTGTGGGCCCTCCTCTCTCCCACTCTTTTCACTGCTGCTGCCTGTCTCTGGGCCCTCCTCTCTCCCGCTCTTTTCACTGCTGCTGCCTGTCTCTGGGCCCTCTTCTCTCCCACTCTTTTCACTGCTGCTGCCTGTCTCCGGGTCCTCCTCTCTATTGCTCCTTTAAATGGTTTTGTTTTCAATGTTTAATGGTTTAATTAATACATTTGAAGATTGTCAGGTGCTCATAAATTCTATGTCAGGAAAAAAAATCAAACGTGCTTTATCGTCCTCGATTTTAAAATACTTTTGACATTTTCAAGTTTGATGTCTGCAATCTCATGGGCACTCAAGTCTTTTACCTAAACAGGCAGATAGCCTTGTAGTCATTTTTATATAAATCACACACAGGTGTTTAAAAGCTAAATGAAATGATAATTTTATTTCAAACCAAAACACTGCTAGCTGAAGTATAATAATGACACATACTCAAGTGAATATTTCAACTTTATTTCACCCACTTTTTGCTCTCAAATTCCTCCCATTGCTGGACAATCTCTGTAATGGTCTGTGTAAGTGAATATGCATGCAACTACAAATGAATGGGAAGTCCTTTGGCTATCACTAGTAGTAGTTTTGGCCCCATCATCTATCAGCCTCATATTTCACTTTATCTCATGGGGCAACATTTCCCCCCTGTCAGGGAGAATGTGCGAGAGCGGGAGCGGGCACATGCGGGTGGGTTCCCGATTTCCCGAGGCGGGGGGCCACCATTTTATGTGGGCAGGCCAATTAAGGCCCGCCCAGCGTGACGTCCGCTCGTAAGCGCTGTGCGCTCCCAGTGCGGTTGGGGGGGGGGGGGGGAATTCCCTGAGCTGGGAGTGCGCTCTTTCGCGCATGCGTGCAGAAGAGTGCACAGATCTCCCTGAGGCAAAGTGCCGCCTCAGGGAGATTGGTGGAGGTTTCAAAAGTTTTTGGAAGTGTACAAAAAAAATTCCTGACTTGTTTCCTCATGTGACACTGTCACATGAGCTGGGACATGTCAAGTTCTTTCACTTCAACATTTTATAAACATTTTAAATCCCTCATGAAACCTCATCATGCCCGTTGATGAGGTTTTATGATTTTTCTGAAGGCCGCCTGGGCTCTTTGCCTGCCTGCCAACTTTAAGGTTGGACAGGCAGGTCCATTAATTGGCTTAATTACTTTTTTAAAGGCCTTAAGTGGCCGTTGACAGTTCAGCAGGCATGCAGCCAAGTCGGCTGGACGCCTGCCGAACTGAAAATCTAAATGACATGGTGTGACGTCGGGATGCATGCTTGACATCACCCTGCATCATTTTTTGCGTTGGCGAGTGGGTCCCGCCTCCTGCTCACTGACCGGAAGATGCAGCCCATGATTGCATTTTGCCATGACACCTCCTGTGCAGAACCATGGGAGATCAAACAGTAATATATTCAAAATCTGAGCATACTTCCTGTCTAGAAAACCTTACTTTCTCTTGTCAATTATTCCTATTGCAAGTTCCTTTGGGACATCTGTTAATGAAAGCTACCTATGTAAACTTATCACATTGCAATTCTCTTCCCACCAATTGTGGTATCTAGCACCTGAATTATGTGTCTTCTAGCTCTCCACCTGTACTGTAAGAAGGTCATACTCCACCGAACCTGACTTTTCTTTACCAAATTACCATGAGTTTTACTACTTAAGTACAAACAATCATGTAAAATCAAAATATTGCATAAAATAAGGTCAGAGATATAACTTTAAAATAGGATTGAATTACACCTGTGCACCCTGGTCTAATTATCCTCCACTTCCTAACCCGTTTTCTCTGCCTTGGTCTTAACTCCCTATGTGCAAACAGTGGAAGTTTGACAACATAAATTTGTGCATTGCCCACGGTGTTTCTCACGGTAATCAAATGCATTGTTTTAGAAGGACAAGAAAATTATATCATGTAAAATAAAATATACGTGTGGATTCATGTAAGCATAGTTATTCTGCATTCTGAAGTGAATAGTGCATTCACGAAGAGTTCAGCTTGTAGAAAAGAAACAACTTTGTTTAATTGGCAGGTCAATTAAGAATGTGTAAACATTATGCAGTCTATGTTCTTGGATAGAGGGAGCTGAAATGGCTTTGCACCCTTACTGAAAAGAATCAAGTGCAGGGGTTAAAAAGTGTATCCTAATTGATAAATTGTTTAAAAAGTTTGAAGCTTCCTACATCTATACATAGGTGCTGATATTCAGTTGTTCTTAGTTCACTCCAATTGACTTCTCTGTGGCTTTCTGCAGCTCCCAAGCCACATGGGAAGATAGATTCATTTGAGGCGCGGTAGAATAATTGTGCTCAGTAAATTTGCCTAGGTTAGAGTAAACTTGCCTATAGCCTATGTTCAAGTGGCACTAAATCATGACACAGAGTGGTACAGAGATGCACAAATATGCAGATCGCCCCTTGAGTTGCTTATGGCTAGTCAGAGATGTTATAATAAGGAAAGGTAGAAGAAAGTATAATAGGAAAATGTAAGGAAGCAAGCACAACTCTGAGGAAAAGGTGTTCCCCACTTGCAAGAGTTTTAAGATATTACAGATAGCATTTAAACATCCAAAAAATAAACACCATGTCATGAAGAGATATTAATGTCTATAATGTTATTGCAAATTATTTTTAAATTGGAATTGTAGAGTCTGTGTCTATGTATGTGTCTCTGTGTGGCTTAATTGGATTAAAGCCAGCTAGTCTGGGTGCTTTGATGTATAGTAGTTTGAGATGTTAAATGGGTAAACAGTAATTAAGGATAGAAGGTAAAGAATACACTTGCATTTGTTGAATAAACCATTCAAAAGAATGGTGAAATCGTGCACCTAGCTAGGAGACTCCAAGAAATGTTTATTTTTTTCAAGGTTACCAATAAAATAGGTGGAATGAAAGGGTTTATTAGAAGTAAAATTTAAAAACCTAATAATACAATTTTAAATTTACATTCAAAGGGGAAGCTAGGTATAAACAGAAAGGAGCTTGTGTGTGTGTGAGTCAGAGGCATTTAAGATCTAAGCAGCCTTTAAGCCTCCCACTGTGTCTGCAAAGGAACCTCATTTTGAATTCATGAGGTCAAGTGTGTTTTGCCTGGCGTCAGTTTAAAGTCTATGGGTTATTGTTGCCTTGATGAAGATTTACCTGGGAGTGATTAATTTGGGTTTAGTTTAAAAGTTAATATGGTAGTAATTTGTTGACATGTGTATGTGTTTAAATTTGTTATTAAATTAATAAGTGTTTAATTTAGTTTTATACAAAAAACCTCTTGAGGCTTAGTGGTTTTATTTCTGAATTCAGAGTTGCATCTCAAACATACCAATTGAAAATATAGGTTATGACAGTTGTTCAGAGTTTCCCTCTGGGATTTAAACAACTCAGCCTTTACCAACTGCTGTGTCATAACAATTGGGGGCTCTTGGCAGGATAATGTTTGTAATTCTTTGACTGGTTTGGAATTGGTGAATCTTAAGGTTACAAGTACGAGAAGCACTTTGAATTCAGGAGTTGGTGAGGTTTTTGTATAAGTAGTGAGACTGCAAGATGGCTTTGGCAATTGCTAAGATTTGTCAGGGAGTAGAAGATATAACTCTGATTGGGTTACAAAAAAAAAGCAAGAGTTAACAGAGTTGGTGGATAAATTACAATTGGGGTTACCTGCGGGGGCTAGGAAATCAGATATAATTAAAGGTATAGCACAGCATCTACAGTTGGGAGTGCTACCTGACACTAGTGAGTCACAGCTGGAAATAGTGAGACTTTAGTTACAAATGAAAACGCTTGAACTTGAACAAGCAAAGGAACTGAAAAAAACTTGAATTAGAAGCAAAGGATAGAGAAAGGGCATTTAAAAAGGGAGCAAGAAAAAGGCAAGAGAAAGAAAGGAAGTTGGAACTGGAATTTCAGGCAAGAGAGAAAGGTAAAGAAAGAAAGGCAAGGGAAAGAGAGAAAGAAAGAGAAAGAAAATACCTGCTTAAAAGGCTGGGAGTTAAAAAAGAGATCTCAGATAAAACCTTTAACCTAAAATCCAGCAAGGATATGTTTAGATTTGTACAAGCTCTTCCAAAGTTTGAGGAAACAGATATTGAAGCTTTATTTATTTCATTTGTGAAGATAGTTAAACAGATGAAATGGCTACAGGAGTACTGGACATTATTGTTACAGTCTAAGTTGGTGGGTAAAAAAAGGAAGGTGCTGAGGGTACAAATGACATTCGAACGTTGAGGTGTTTTCATTATAATAAAGTGGGGCAAGCGAAGTCAGTATGTTGGAAATTACAGGGAAAATCTGGTGGAATTATTGAGGTGCAGAAAAGTTCTGAAAGTAAAAGTACTGTGGGTTCTGAGGTTCCAGCACAGGAAAAACCAGTGGTTTGTGTACAAGTAAAACAAGGAGAATCAGTGATAGGTAAAAAAGTGGGAATGTGTTTACAGTTTATCCAACATAATTCTGAGCAGCAAGTTGCAGAAATGTTTAAAGATTTTGAGTATGAAGGGAAAGTCTTTCCATGTGTACAAGGTGGAGTTGGTAAAGATGCTAAAATTTTAAGAGACACGGGGGCTAGTCAATCCTTAATGTTGTGGCGCACTGACATTTGTTGTTCAGAGGGCATATTGCAGGAGCAGGTGATAATAGAGATGCTAAACCTATCCCCTTATGGAAGATAAATTTTAAGAGCAAATGGAAAACCAGTGAAGTTATTGTTGGAGTAGTTGAAAAAATGCCCATTGCAGGGGTTCAATTTATTCTGGGTAATGATATAGCTGGATCACAAATGTGGGTGATGCATATGATAGTTGAGCAGCCTGTACAAGTGTTTTCGACAGAGATGTTACAGAAGGAGCATCCTAGATTGTTTCCAGATTGTATGATAATGAGATCACAGGCACACAGGTTGAAACAAGAAAAACAAGAAGGGCAGGCAGTTCAAAGGCAAGAAGGAGGTGTTGAAATCCAATTAGCTGGCACTGTGTTTGACAACATTGTTCAGGAGGAAAGACTACCGTACAATTCAGCTGAAGTGTTTAGCTCAAGGAGTGGAGTTACAGAAAAATGATTTGCAATTAAAACAGTTACATCAGGCAGCTTACTTGGAAACAGAAGCATGTTATTAATTTAAAGGAAATATTTTAATGAGAAAATGGAATCCGGATCATGTCTCAGCAAATGAAAGCTAGAGGGAGGTGCATCAGACTGTTATCCCATTAGGGTATAGAAATGAGATTCTGAGAATTACTCATGAAATTAAATATTGAGTTACTTTCCAAACAAGTGTCAAAATAATTTGGGGCAGAATTTTCTGTTTGGCGTGTGGGTGTGGGCCCCACACGCCGACACGTAAAATGATGCACAGTGAAGTCGGCCATATGGCCCAACGTCACCACGTGTCATTCCGGTCTTTCGTTAGGCGGGCATGCACCAGAGCCGGCTGTGCACCTGTTGAACTGTCAAAGGCCTGTTAAGGCCATTAATAAACTCCAATGGGGGAGGGGAGGACATTTAGGAATTAGAAAGACACAGGAAAATGTACAGAGGTTTTTTTTGGCCAGGATTGCATAGCGATCTAGTCTAATTCTGTAGAACATGTCACACGTGTCAGGTAACAGGGAAACCACAAGCAGTGATTAAGCCAGTGCCTTTAATCCCAATACTAGCATTTGAATAACCTTTCACTAGGGTCATGATTGATTGTATAGGACCCCTCCCTATAAGTGGAAATCAGTACTTACTGACAATAATGGATGTGTTGTCTACCAGGTTTCCAGAAGCGATACCTTTAAGAAACATTACAACAAAGAAGATTGTGGGGGAGTTAATTACATTTTTTTTTTTACAAGATATGGTTTGCCTAAGGAAATACAATCAGATCAGGGTTCAAATTTCATGTCACAGGTTTAAGGAAGTAATGGACAGTTTGGGGATAAAACAATTTAAGTCAACAGCTTACCATCTGGAGTCACAAGGAGCTTTGGAAAGATGACATCAAACTTTAAAAACTATGATAAGAGCATACTGTCAGGATTATCCACAGGATTGGGATAGGGGAATTATATTCTTGTTATTTGCTATTAGAGACGCTCCTGATGCATTGACTGGTTTAGCCCTTTTGAACTAGTTTATAGTCATGAGGTAAGGGGACCACTTAAATTGATTCATGAGAAATTGGTAGATCAAAATTCAGAAACTATTCTCCTGGATTACGTATCAATTTTTAGGGAAAGTTTGATCAGAGCATGTGAGCTGGCTAGGGAACATGTAAAGATGTCACAGCAAGTAATGAAAATGAAAGTAGATAAGAAAGCTATAGCGGCAGTTTTGTTTCTGGAGAGAAAGTACTAGTTCTGTTACCAGTACTAGGTAATTTGTTAAATGCAAGGTTTAGTGGACCTTACAGGGTTGAAAAGAAATTGCATGAAGTAAATTATTTAATAAATACTCCATATAGAAGAAAGAAGCAGAGGGTGTGTCATGTAAATATACTTAAAAAGTACTTTGACATGGAACAGGAACAAAAAGAGGTATTAGTGATGGTGGATGATGAGAAAGAAGTGCAGGACTCTGAAATTGTTTTTCCTCTAATCAAATTGGATGATGAGAGAGTACTTCAACCTCTGCAATGGGCATTTTATCAACTACTCCAACAATAACATCAAAGTCACATTCAATTGACTATGACGCCAAAGAGATCTAGCAAAACTAAGGTCAATAGGGGTCAGCTTTTGGTTGTCAGAGGCCAGTAATCATAGTAACAGGATATTATTGCAGGAGTTCATTTGCCTAACCACCTTCACTTACTAAATGACCTTCTCTTCATTATAAGCTCAGGAGTGGTGACGTTTACTAATAATCCTATGGTTGAGCGCATTCACAACTCTTCTGATACTGAAGCAATCCAATCTATTCTAGACAGAATCTGATAAATTTTCCAGCTTGGATTAGCAAGCAGTAGTTACATTCTTATTTCATAACAGCTAGGTGGTGACCAGCTCCAACAAGGAAAGGGTCAACTATCTCCGCCTGGCCTTCAATAGAGCAACCACCATCGAGTCCCTCATCATTAACAACCTAGGGTCCTCCTTAAATAGAAACTTAATTATACCAACCATACAAACAACTTGGCTGAAAAGATGGATGCTCTGCAAGATTAGCTCACTTTCTGACTGCTCAAAGTCTCTTCACTTTCTCAAGGCAGGGTTGTTGTGGAATATGTAGTACTCACCATGATAGGTGCAGTCACAACACAAGAAGCTGAATACCATCCAGATGAACACAGTTCACTCAATTTGAGCCTTTGCTACTGGGACTAACTAGTACTTGGTGATTCCAGAGGTCATTATTACTTCAATAGCATTTTCCTCCCTGTACCCTCTACCACCAAGAAGAATAAGAGTAGCAGAGTCATAGGAACACTATCAACTCCAAATTCCCTTCCAGGTCACACACCGTCCTGCCCTGAACAATATAGCTGCTGTTTCTTCATCACCTGGTTATGATCCTGGAATTCCTTATATAATGCCACCACAGGAGTACTATCCCCACAAGGACTGTAGTCATTGAAGCAGAAGGAACAGTACCACCTTCTCAGGGCAATTAGGGTAGATAATGAATACAGCCTTGAGCGTAACCCATATCTTGTAAACTAAAAAAAAACCTCCTCTTTGTTTGTCTTTTCCACCTATCACACTTAGAATCAAAGAGTGATACAGGACAGAAGGAGGCTATTTGGCCCACTTTGCCTGTGCCAGCTCTTTGGTGGAGCTATCCAATTAATACCATTCCCCTGCCATTTTCCCTTCAGCCCTGCAATTTTTCCCTTCAATTATTTATCCAAGTCTCTTGCTAATTAGCTAAATTAGTCTATCTAAATCAAAAATGGAGAAATTGGAAATAAAGCAATCAATTTTACATTTAAAACAGATGCTCAGAATAATGCAATCATGTAAAAACATATTTTATATTCCATTGCATTCTCCTGTAAAATGGGAATATCCTTCACTAACATTTGCTTTAAGAATTTATACATTTAACTTGGTTAATGCAACTTAAGCATTGTGGAATCCATTTACTGCATGAGAACCCAAGTTGCCCAGCAACTCCTTTGCTTTGGTAAAAGTTTTGTTTTTATACAGAATTACATAATTGAACACAGATGCAGCGACTGAATGACATAATATTATCCGTCACTGCAGCAATTATTATAGACAACACTGAAGTGTGCCAAATCTATTGCACAACTACAACACAGCAGGAAACACAAATAGTATTGATTTATTCAGATTAGCAACATCCAGGTTTAATATCTCGTCTGTTCTTGGTGACCCCAGGATAGAGAGAGGAGTTTCTGTTATTAGCAAATATACATAGACAACAGGAAAGAATTGATCAGAATCCAGAAAATGCCATGGTTAATTATGTTTGCAGATGACATTGAGCTATATCATCACTGAGTATCTGGAGAACTGGAGAAAAGCACTGAAAGACAGGGGTTATGAAGATCAGTAGGCCAATGACACAATATGTGGACTGTCAGTTTGAGCCTAGGGAAGAGAATTCAAGTGAACATACATAGGTCACAAATTATTATTATAATAACCTCTAAATCTCCTTGACAAACCAATTTAAAGTGAGTTTTCTTAACTTCAGTTCGCTGTAGACAGCAGCGGGTGAATGAGAGCCCGCCTCCCATGGAAACGGTGTGTTTCGCAGGAGTGAATATATAATGAGGTGGGCTTGGGAAGATATAGCGGGTAGGACTCCATTTTACCCACCCGCTACCGCACTGAGGGCTAAATTTTCCCAGAATTGCCATAAACCTATATTTTCCATTTACCACCGACTTAATTATTGCTTGTCCCAATACGAAACATTTACACTTTGTCTCATTTGAAAAGGAGGGCTAATTTGAAGTTGTTTCTATTTTCTCTCTCTAAGGGAAGGTGAATCAATCATTGACTGATCTTCTCCTTTCAACTTCTACTTGGTGTCGCCACAATGCTGCTTGGTCACCCTTCCCCCCCATCTCCTTCTCTCAGTAACCCATTCTTCTTCCAATCCCACCACTGCATCCTTCCTACTGGTCCTAGGTCTTCCTGTTATCTTCCTGGTAGTCCCATCTTCACTACTTCACCACATTTCCTCTCTCTCTGCAAAAAGTGATCATACCATTTCAGTCTCTTCTAGACAATTTTCTTTGATGCTTCCACAATCTTCACTGATTCCCTGACGTTCCTCATCTTTCCTTTCTCATCCCTCCACATATCAATTTCTGCATCCACATCTCATTTCTGTCCAGTCTTTGTTCCTCTCTTCTAGGTGTTGCCCAAGTTTCTGCACTATATAACAAGGCCGGCCTCACCACTGTCTTGCAGATTCTTCCTTTCAGTTTCAGCAGTGCTTTTCTATCATATAATATTCCACTGGACTTCTTTCAATTACTCTAACCGGAGCTAATTCGTTGTATAATTTTCATTTCCATACTTACATTATCTGTCACCACTGACCCCAGTTGCTTGAAGCTACTCACTTTCCTTCAAATCTTCACCCATAAGCTTTACACTTTCACTCAGATTCAGCAGCTTGAGGTTCTGAAGGCTTTTTGCACTTCTTGGATCTTAAAATGCCTGCCTTTACACACAGCTTTTTCTCCTTTATACATATTTTCCCCTTTGAAGGCAAATTCCCATTGTTTCACTATGTCTTTGGACTTTACTTCCGTGGTCATAAAAGTTTATCATAGTACCAATTTTACCAGTAATATTTGGGAAAAATAAACAGTGTTTCTGAACTTCACCTGGCTGGGTGACACATTTCACCCCTCCTTTGAAACCAATCTAGTCTGGTTTATTTAAAAATGCAAATATTCTTCTACACCTTACCTTCTAAACTCCCCCCATGTTTACCTACTTAAAGTTTCAAAGCTAGCTTCTCTTCTTATACATCAAAGCCTTCAGACCGGCTGCCTTTAATTCAATTAAGTCTCACACATGCACAGACAGGCACATAGGACTAAATTTTCCCAGGGTTGCACTAAGTGCGGTAGCGGGCGGGTAAAATGGAGTCCTACCTGCCAATAAAATGGTGGGTTTTCACGCCATATCTTCCCAACCCACCTCATTATATATTCACTCCTGCGAAACATGCCGTTTCCATGGCAGGCGGGCTCTCATTTGCCTGCTCGCCATCACCCTGGCTACCATTTTTAAAAGACAGCCCCCAGCAAAGCGCTCATCGCCACCAGCTCACCACCGCTGCCTGGGAGACATAGCCTGCAAAGGCAAAAAGTCTGCAGCCCCCCCGCTTCAACGACGGGTCTCTTGAGCAACTGCTGGATGCCGTGGAGGCCCCTGGGATGTGCTCTACCCCTGCTCTGGCCACAGGATAGGTAGCAATGTCACCAACCCGGCTTGAGAGGCGGTGGCAGCGGTGGTCAGCGCCAACACCCTTCGGAATAGGACAGCCACCCAGTGCCGCAAAAGGATGGATGATCTCCTCCGTTCCACGAGGGTAGGTCACTCTTTTCATCACTCCCAACTCCCACACTCACAAACCCATCACACACCCACATGGCCCTCACTCTGCTAGTGCAAGGGACATCACCATTCACTCTTTCACACACATTGTCCTCACCCTGTCCATGGGACCACTCATCACCCACACAGGCCAGGCATATTTATCATCTGGCCTGGCAGGTGTCCCGATACACTCTCCGCATCTCTATCCATGCAGGACAAACTGACTCACAACAGAGGGGAAAGGTTACAGACAGGTGGAGGGATGCTGGAATTCAAAGTTCTCACAGAATTTGAAAACAGAGCCATCCAGCTGGCCAGCGATGACCGGGATCACTCCTGTGCTGACAGTGAGGTCGGCGTTGCTCTACCAAGTGAGGAACCAGCAGAGCAACATCAGATAACCATGCCATGAGAGATGTGTCCTCTTTCACAAGCCACTGCTATGCACTAATGATTTCCCCTTGCTTTCGCATACACATCTGGGAAGCAGTAGACGGAGTCCATGACCCTGTGCCTCCAAGCAAGCTCCAAAGAAACCTCCGAGGAGGAATCTGAAGGCACCCTCCCTGAAGTCCCATCACAGCGCTCACCCACACCCTCCACCAGTGCAGAGACACACACCTCGGTGGGACCTAGCTTTAGAGTAGCCCAGGATCACAATCTGGTGAGCACATTGCACTTTCTGAACCACAGCAGGCGGAGGCAGGGACTTCCCAGGTCCCCAGGACTTGGAGCACTGCGGGAGGCTAGAACATTGCTGAGTCCGAGTCAGATGATGAGCCTCTGGACTCGGTCATGGCACAGTTGCTGGAGCTGCAAAGGCAAGCTAGGGAACAACAGGAAGGGATGTCCACTGCACTCCTCAGATTGCAAGGCATGATGGAGGAGTCCGTCCGTCTTCAGGCTGAGGTGATAGCACCAGCATTGCAATGCACCAAGGTCACCACTGGCAGGATGGCGGCCACCATGGAGACCTTGGTCCAGGATGTCACTCCTGCACTGCTGCGCAGGCTTAACTCCAACACTGATGCCATAGTTAGCCTCCAACAGTGTGTACGCAAGAGGGGTGCTGGGCAGCTCGATCTCACTCCAGCTACCCTTTCTGCTCACGGAGTCAGTCAAGGGCCCTCAGGCACCCATGGGGAGGAGGATCAGCAGGTGCAGGCTCTGGGGTCATCCACCCAGGTGATCCTGAGAGCGACCAGCCCATCTTACTCCCCTGTTCCTGTGACTTCCGCAGATCCAGCTTCACAAGCCATGGAGGGTGCCACTGCCATACAGTAGAACCCCGAAAGCAGGCTGGGGCTCTCCAAGTCTCGACCCTCCAGAGGACGCCCGCCAATGTCATCACAGACAGGGCGTCACAGTCAGCAGGCTGCCTCTACCACCGCTGTGGATGTCCAGGGAGCAGCAAGACGTAGTGGCAGGGTTAGGACAGTTAAGGAGAATTAGTTGCATGGCCTTGGGCACAGGTGTTAATCACTTGTACATAATGTTCACTATTGTCAATAAACTCCCAAGAATGTCTCCCTGCCTATGGCTCCTTGTTCTGATGGACAGTGTTCTTGTCACTCAGATGTGAAACCTTTCTGTACAAGACAAAAGACAGGTGTCTCAGTCCAGGGCCTCTTCCCTGTTCTCTGTGCAGCCTTCAGACCACAGTGATGGTCCAGCCTCACACTCCTTGGAAACATCATTGATGCCTGCACCTCGGCAGTGCTGGTCATTGCTGCCAGAATGTAGTGGGCAGGCACCATAGAGTTCTCTCATACTCTGTGCTCTCAGCACCTTTAAAGGTGGGGCTGGCCCCCATCACACCAGCATCTGCGACCAGTGATGCTGTGCACCAGCTCCTGAAGGGCTGAGTTGCTGAAGGCGGACACAGCATCAGATGCACCGAAAGTTTCATGGCTGCGTCTCTGAGATGGCCCTGACCATGGAGTGCAAGTGAGCTGCCCTCAGCCAGACAGGAGTCAGGCATTCTTAGAGGCTATGTGAAGATCTATGGAGTGTCCTCACTGCATGTTGTCATCATCTTCCTGCCATCGAGTGACTATTAATGCCTCCATTGCATCTCCATGGCAGGAGCATTCTCACAGTCATACGTTCACAACTGCGATGTGAAGATCTCTGGGGACACCTCACTGTATGTCATCATCATCCTCCACAAATCTGGCAGCTATGAGGGCCTCCCGAGTGAGCCTGCCTTGTCTAGCCAATGCGAGAGCCTCATCCCCGTCGTCGTCACCATCGAGGACCCCCTCATCCTCATCCCCATTGGCATCCTCCTCATCGGTGGAGACATGCAGCTCCTCCATCTCCTCCTCAGCCAGCTCCTCACCCCGTTGCAGCGCCAGGATGTAAATGGCACTGCAGATGACGATGATGCGTGGTACCCTCTGAGGACTGTATTGCAGGGCTCCACCAGACCGGTCCAGGCACTGGAACCGCATCTTCAGCATCCCAATGGTCTGCTCCACCAGTGAGCTGCTGCATGAGCCTCATTATAGCATCGCTCTGCTGCAGTCTGAGGCCGCCACATGGGTGTCATCAGCCACGGCTTCTGTGGGTAGCCTTTGTCCCCAAAGAGCCATCCCTGCAGCCTCTGTGGACCCTGGAAGACTGCAGGGATCTGTGAGCAACTCAGGATGTAGGCATCGTGCACACTCCCTGGAAACTGTGCGCACACCTGCTGGATGTGCTTCTGGTCGCATACCAGCTGCACGTTCAGTGAGATGAAATCCACTGAGTGTAGCGATGGAGACCTGAGCACCACATGAGCGCAGTCAGTCGCACTCTGCACCTGTGGGAATCCCGAGATCTGGGCGAATCCAATGGCCCTTGCATCCTGGCTGTCCCGGTCCCGGGCGAAATGCACAAAGCCGTGTGCCATGGAGAAGATGGCATCCGTGACCTCATGGATGCATTTGTGGGTGGCGGACTGTGAAATCCCACAGAGGTCACCTGTGGAGCCCTGAAACGGGCTACTGGCATAGAAATTGAGCGCCGTGGTCACTTTCACAGCCACTGGCAGTGGATGCCCTCCATGTCCCCTTGGCGCCAAGTCCTGCAGTAAGTGGCAGATGTGAACCACCAGGTCCCTGGACATCCGCAATCGTTGCCGACACTGGTTCTCAGTCACCTGCAGGAATGGCAGGTGGCGTCTATAAACCCTGGGTGTCATTAGGCGCTGACCAGCCACGGCTCATTCCTGGGCAGTGTGTGCGGGAGCCCCTGCTGCCCCTTCATGAGGAAGCTGCTCCTGCCTTTGCACAGCCAAGTGCCTCAGTCACTCTCTCCTCCATCTTCTACGGTCTCCATAGGCCATCAGGCACACAGCTAGGTCACCAGGATCCATGATCCTGATGTGGTCCTCCTGCAGCATGAAAGAGACAGAGAGACGTGATTAACATGGCTGTACTTAGCACCTTTCCTGGCCCTGTGTGACCGCCCCTTAATGCTTCTCAGAGAGCGCTGGTCACCTCTCGGATGGCCAGAGATGAGTGCGCTGCAAGGCTGCCCTGTCAACCTGCAACATGGGGGACACTGGTCCAAGCCAGGATGCTGAGTTTGCAATGGGCTGCGAGCGCTTCCAGCAGTGACTGCTACATGGCCGCCTTGGTGAGGAGACTGTAGAATGTGTGCAGTCCAACTGCTCCGCGGTCCAATAAAGTGGTGGCGGACTCGAAGTCTGTGCTGGCGGGTGGGGGGGGGGTGGTGGTGTGGGGTAAGGTATGGAGCACTTGGTGGCCCTTTGGTGCCTCTGTGATGCTTGCATGGGCGGGCAGGCTAGGAGCCCGACCCCAATCATATCACTGTGGCTGCGCCTGATCTGTCTCAGTTGCAGTTTATACAGGCGTCCCTAATGCGTGGCCATTTCCCTCGCTTACCCTTCCTCCCACCTCAATTGCCTGTGTGCGGAATGCAGGGCCAGGGCAGTACTTGACCACACCCACTCAGCAGTCGCCTCTGAGGCTGGCCAGCACTTGCCCCCAGATACCCTGCACCTCTCAGCAGTCACCTGTGGAGCTAGGCATCAGTTGCCCCCACCCCCCAATGCCTGTAAACAATGGGTGAGCTGTGGAGAAGCTGCTGCTCACTCACCTCAGTTCCCCCAAAGTGAAGGCCGCCAGGTGCACGTTGCCTATGTGCTGTTGTGAAACACGTTGGTGTGCTTTCGCACCGACATGGAGATGGATGATACCTCGGGGTTCCAAAAGCCTGGCGGGATGGCCTTTTAATTATATGATAATGTATTACAATTAGCCCCCCCGCCGACCGATTGTGGGAAATGCGGCCCACCGTTGGTGGGCTTAGCGGAAGATCGCGACCTGTCTACACACTGTCGTGAAATGGGTTCCACCATATTTTCTGCGCATGCCACCTATCACGCCCGCCACCAGCGGGCTTGGAAAATTCCGCCCATATAGACAGAGATACCACTATTTTACGATAAATTCCAATATCTTCCTGACACAAAAATGGACAAAATTTGTCCACTTGAGGATTTGTTTTAATCACATTGGGAATAAAAGATTCCCAAACACTACTGCAGAATTTTGCCTTTTTCTGGTACACATGGTTCTCCAGACTGAGTTTGAAGCAAATTGAGATTATTAATTTCTAGAAGCAGAAAAAAATCACATTAATGGTTTGTATTTCCAATGACCTGAAGGGCTGTGTAGTAAAAACAATTGTACTTTAAGTAAGTCCACAGGGAGCTTCTCAGCAAGCATGCATCAAACCAACCTTGTTATTCAAACCAAGGCATATCTATTGATTTCAAACCTCCGCTGAATCATCTCCTTCATGGTAAAACTCTACTCACTTTAAAGTGCATTCAATTGTGAAAACAAAAACACAACTGACCTTGTCCTGACCATGGTTCACATTGACAGTAGTATGATTAAAACAGCCAAGCTTTAGTTAGATTTTTGAGTTGGTTACAAGCTCAGACCTAGTTTTTCTTTCTAACAAGAACACCTACCCCACCACATCACTACAGTATAAACACGCTCTCTGGCTACACATTCATGAGGTAGGCCTTTAGCATTGACACAGTATAAGCAGTAATGTACTGTAGCTATAACATATATCTATATATATATATCTAATTGGCTCTTCCATTTCCCACATTGATCTGCTAAAGCTGAATAATTTCAGCCCTTGCTTCTAGTCCTTGTTGCCTTCTCCTAGTGTGTGCTCCACCTAACTCTTCTCTCCTTAAAATCAATGGTGCTTTGTAGCTTTGGCCCTTCAGTATCTCATTCAAGTGCCTATTTTTCAGTGTAATCCTAGGTAATTCAGTGGATTTTATTAGTCAACCCTGCATTCATTCAATATCTACACACATTAACAACAGAATAGTAAGTATGAGTAGAGCCCTGGCTAATTATTTCCACTCCTGGGGAAGTCAGGGAAAACTGTAGCACCTAGCCAGTACATATAGGGCAGTAACTTCTGAGCTCCAGGGCAGTGTAAATGGAGGATACCCCAAAAATGCACTGGGAAAAGCCCTCTCCCGCCACCACTGCTGGAAGTTCCCAGGTAAGGTTTGCACAGCAAGTGCCCACAAGTGCAAACTTCTGATGGGCAAATGCTCTGCACTGGAAACCAGTCAAAAATTCAATTTAAATTGTAAACTTCAGATGGTTCCACCTGTGTTACATCAATAGTTACCTAGAAAAAGTTAGAAACATTAAAACCACTTTTAACTTCTGGGTAACTATTGTACAGACCCATACCACAGGACTCCGCCCCACACCCCTAAACTCCTAGTGGACTTCCCCCATCCTCGAAAACCTACCCCCCCTCCCCCCCCCCCCGACATGGCTCATCCTCCTCCACCACGGAACCCTCCTGCCCTTCAGCAGGACTCCCCTCCCTCCCATGCAACTCCCCCAGCCCATCCCCACCCCGGGTCTTCCCCCTAAACCCGACTACCCCCCCACCTGGGCCCAACCTAACCCGGCTTCCTGCCCAACCCCCAACCCTCCCCCCCCATAACTTTCCAAATCCCCACCCAACAGCTGACCAACCACCTCCACAACTGTCCAAATACTCCCCTGCCAATTGGTGCCCCCCCGCAGACTGCCCGACCCACCCCCCCTCACTTCTGAGTGTTTGGCGCGACGCCCTCGCACCCACCCAGTACCTGACTCTGTCTCTTATTGCCACTTTGTGGAAGTTCAGGCCCGTAATGTTCAATGATTAAATTGTTCTGTGTTTGATTATATGAGCATGATAACTGATCTATGCTCACTGTGTATGATTGGTTAAGCCTTGGTGTTGACTCAGAAGAAAAGTAAACACACAAAAGCTACTGGAAGCTGAGCTCGAATGATGGTGCAGACATTTCAAAGCATTGTATAAAACTCTCTAAATAAAGTTCCTGCACAATTAGAAACTAGTGTCATCTCTGCATTGCTTTGAAGCTAATCAAATATTCAAAAGTACAGCCTTGCTGTTTCCACTAAAGCATCAACAAGGCTTGAGATGGGAAGCTATTGTGTATCATTTTTAAAATGTAAACTCATAAATAAGCACTGTATTTTAAGAACTTATGGATGTCTATGGATTCCTTAATGGCTTAGTGGTTAAATGCATCACTTGGTATGACACAGAGCCAGGTTGTTATGGAAAGTTCCATTAAAATTAGCCAGTGTGTTTGAGCTAGGAATCAGAATGATCAACTAAGGACCCACGCTTAATTATCCATCAATTCCAAGTTGGGAAATATATAGACAAAAGCAAAGAAGCAGGTTTAGTTTTGATGGCCCCTTAAGGTATAATAGCCTGCAGACACTCACAGCCTGCATTCATACATCCAGAATAAGCTCAGGGTAATAGGTAAAGAGGGCACAGCTTCAGGGTTGTGAAGAGTAGATTTAGGGCAGAAAATATTTTCCACGCAGAGATCAACATCTAGAATATATGTCCAGAAAGGTATTTGAGACCAAGCTCATTTAAGAAACATCTAGATGCTGTAATAGTAACATTGGTATTCTAGAAGGATGAGATCAAATGATCTAAAGGCTTCCTTCATCCACCCCTATTTTGTGATGTTCTGTTTTGAATGGCTGTGACTCAGGCAATGGATGGCTACAGAAAGAAGAAATACTTATATTGTGCCTTTCCTATCCACCAGACGTCTCAAAGTGCTTTACTGCCGATGAACTACTTTTAAAGTGAAGTCACTGCTGTAATGTAGAAAACACGGCAGCCAATTTACACACAATTTCCTACAAACAGCAACGTGATCATGACCAGATAAAAGCAAAAAACTGCGGATGCTGGAAATCCAAAACAAAAACAAAAATACCTGGAAAAACTCAGTAGGTCTGGCAGCATCTGCGGAGAGGAGCACAGTTAACGTTTTGAGTCCGAATGACCCTTCAACAGAACTAAATAAAAATAGAAAAGAGGTGAAATATAAGCTGGTTTAAGAAGGCGGGGGGTGTGGGAGGTGGGGAGTAGAGCTGGATAGGAAGGAATCCCTATCCAGCTCTACACCCCCCCACTTAAACCAGCTTATATTTCACCTCTTTTCTATTTTTACTTAGTTCTGTTGAAGGGTCATTTGGACTCGAAACATTAACTGTGCTCCATAACCAGATAATCTGTTTTTTTCTGCAATGTTCATGGAGGTATAAATAGTGGCCAGGACACTGAGGATGACTTCCCTGCTCTTCTTCAAAATAGTGCCATGAAATCTTTTACGTCCACTTGAGAGGGCAGACTTGGCCTTGATTTAACATCTGATCCAGAGGTCAACACCTCCAACCTTGCAGCACTCCTCCCTCAGTACTGCACTGGACTACGAGCCTTGATTTTTGTGCTTAAGTCCTGGGCTGAATCTTTGACCTCACACCATCCCTCCCCAGAGGTTGGGAACAGAGGCCCGGAGGGGGGCGGGGGAAATGGGATGCGTGAGCAAAAATACCAACATCGGCCAGCGTACCAGTTTTGAAATGCCCTTCCCAGCACTGCCAATGTTTTCACCAGGGGGAATCTTTGATCCTACTTGCCTCTCAACTGAGGCCAAATAATATACTGAAAAGATCATTAAGAGCTTGTTAGAGAAGGAGGCTGCAGTTTTGAAGGGGGCACACAGGTTTCAGCAACTGTCTGGTGCTGGGCAGCTGAAAGGAGGTGGGTACAGAGTAGTGGGGCTTGGGCATCAAAACGAGTCATCACCCTTGGTATCACAAGGGCAGAAGGGTGGGAGCAAGGTAGCAAATCACAAAGGCGGCCACCTGCCCTACAGGAAGGCTGGCAACGAAGGCAAGAGATTCAGATTTTAGCCCAGTGGTGATAAAGGGCAACACCTCCCACAGAAAAGGTAGAGTCCTGAGCAACAGAAAGATGCGGGAGAGGGAAGGAAACAATGGAGGTATACCCTAATCACAGTATCAACCATCACAGAGGGAGCTACCTGTGGATGATCAAGACCCAGTGACGCAGGACATGTGACCATCTGTGGCGCAGGAATCTGTGACCTCATTGCTGAAGACCTTGCACCTCTCAACACTGCTTACCATTGCCTGCCAGTAGCTTTCAAAATCACTGTGGCCTTGAACTTCTTCACTTCTGGCTCCTTGCAAGGATCAGCTGTGGACCTTAGCGCCATCTTGCAAATGGCAGCATACCACAGTGTTTCGAGTGGTCACTGATGCCCTCTTTGAGAGCTGGGCAGTATTTTCTACGTCACAAAAGACACAGCCTTGCGTGGACAAAGGGCACTGGGTTTTGCTGGATTACCCCAGGTGACGGGCATCATCTATTATACCTACTTGGCCATCAAGGCACTGAATGACCAAGCAGTGAGATTCATCAACAAGAAGGGCTTCCACTCCCTGAACATCCAACTGGTCCGTAACCACAACAATAGTTTCCTCCAGTTGTGTGCATGTTCCTTGGCACCTTCATCCTCTGTCAGTCCATGCTGCCTTAGATCTTCCCTCCAACCCACAAAGAGCATAAATGGATCCTAGGAGTTAAGGGATATCCGTTGAAGACATGGCTACTCACTACTTTAAGGGAACCCCAGATAGATGCACGCAGGCAATGCCCCCTGCCCAGTAGGACAATCATTGAGCAGGACATTGGGTTTCTGAAGATGCACATAGGCACCTAGATCGTTTGGGTGCTGCCCTCCAACATGCTCCTGAAAGGGTCTCAGTCATTGTGGTGGTCTCTCACTTTTTCCATGAGATGACCCTCTAGAGAGGTGTGGACCTTGAGAAAGTGAGGCCCTGGAAGGAAACAGCTAATCAGGGGAAGAGCAGGAGCAGGTGAAGGGGAGAAGTAGAGGTGGAGGGAGATGATACTGAATCGAGAGGTGCTCCGGCTGGTCAAGCATGGCTTGAGGCGTGAGGGGCTCGGAGGATGCCATGAATGTCAGGAATCTCCTGATCAGAAACACTTCATCTGAGCCCCTCTAATGCAGCTTGAGGGGCATGGCATGGAAGGGAGTCTGAGCTACTTGTGCTAACACCTACATGGAAGATGCAGCCTGCAATATCCAATCACTTATCACCAATGAAGGAAGCACATCTGCTCAGAGGCTTTGCGCTCACTGAGAGGATCCCGTTATCTCTTTCACCACCTCATACCACTTTTCCCATCACAGCAGCAATCAAAGGAGTCCCAGATGTGTGGCTTAAAGTGTCATCATTTATATTACGCAAATCGAGGAAAACAGTAGACAGAGACGGTAAGACCCAGTGACCCGCTTACTGCTCTGAAATGCAGCGGCCTCCTCCTGTAACCCTCTGGGAAGAGGGCCGCCCTTCACTCCCCCAAGTCCTTCAGCAATAGATCCATGTTGGCAGTGATGAAGCAAAGAGCAGGCCTGTCTCGGGTGCCATGCCTTGAGCTCTCCTGTGACATCTCACTTCACATGGGTGCTATGGAAACTTTTGGCACAATTAGATTTCACTCTCAGGACAGCCAACAGCCATCTTTTGTATGAGACCGAGGTCCCATCTGCCTGTTTAGATGGATGTAAAAGATCTCATGGCGCTATTTTGAAGAAGAACGGAAGATTTATCCCCGGAGTCCTAGCCAATGCTTGCCTCTCAATCATCATCACACAAAAAAATTCTGGTCATTCTCTCATTGCTGTTTTGTTTGTAAAATGTTGGAAGAATTAAGATGTTAGTCTATGATACTGACGCAACCAAAACAGAAGCCAGAACAGTGATGACTGCCATGGGGAGTTTAAAATCAGCCCCGAATTCATCTGATCCACCTCCATTTCTGCCTCCAATGGCTCTATGTGGATAGGGAACCTGTCCCATATCAGTTAAGGGCTCACCCTTGCGAAAATCTTAACTTTAATCAGTTTCGCACTGGAGGTGTGTTTCTGAGCAAATTACAAACTTGACTTCCATTTCCCTCCTCCATGGCAAAATTTCTGCCTCTGATGTAGGATTTGAACCCATAACCTTGTATCTCTGAGAAAAGAATGCTACCAATTGAGCTACAGCTGAAACCTACAGGCAGAAAAGGAGTCCTGGTATCCACAAAATCATAAAAGCATGAGTCTTTATCTTCATGAGAAGGAAGGAGATTACATTAGGAACAGAGAATCAAAATATTTTAAAAGTCTTCTCAACTACGTCTGGGAGTATGCACAAGTAGGCTAAATTATTCTGATCATTGCTTCATATTAGGGCATCACTCTTATTTGACACCTACAAATTGCATTTTCCAGCAGGGACCAAAAGAGCAGCAGCCAAAGACAGAAATACTGATTGCCTTGTGACAACCAGCCAGACATGCTGAGCACAGACTGGGGACTTAACCTGTTGCTTTCTTGTCTGTATAGTTTAGAACTACACTGAGCAGTTTACTTACTCACCAAGTCACTGAGGGATAAAAGCAAAAAACTGCGGATGCTGGAAATCCAAAACAAAAATAAAAATACCTGGAAAAACTCAGCAGGTCTGGCAGCATCTGCGGAGAGGAACATAGTTAACGTTTTGAGTCCGTATGATTCTTCAACCGAACTAAGTAAAAATAGAAAAAGTAGAAAAGATTTCTATTTTTCCTTAGTTCTGTTGAAGAGTCATACGGACTCGAAACGTTAACTGTGTTCCTCTCCGCAGATGCTGCCAGACCTGCTGAGTTTTTCCAAGTCATTGAGGGAGCTGTTCACATATCATATTAAATGAAAGCTCCACATACAATAATTCTGATTAGTTACCATTTACAACACATACATACTTACAAATAGGGGATTTGCCAACACTAGTACATTCAAATTTGTTTTAAAAAATCATTTAAAGCACAAAGAAATTTAAATAATTGGCAGTGTTAGAAAATATACAACAATTGAAGAGTCACGGGAAAATTAATTGTATTCAAATGGAAACCCTAAACTGTCCATGAACTCAATTGAAGGAGCACCCATTTTTGTTTGCCTACAATTCTGACCATATCCAGTGTCACATCCCAGTATATTCTGAACTTCAATCTAATTTTTATATTTTAAAACTGACCACAAAGGATACAAAAAGATCCCTGCCCAAAGATCACCTGACTTTTTATAAATTGAAACCAGTCGCCTGTCTGAAGAGAGAAAAAAAAGGAACCTTCCAGACAGATGTTAACTCAATGCCTTTTGCTGAGCCTAATTCAAAAAGGTAATTTCTAATTGAATGGGTCATTCAGATACAAAGACACTGGTTGTTTCAAACTCTCAAGTGTGAAAGCCATCACAGGATGTAACCACCCACATTATTGGAAAAGGACTTTGGACATGAAAAGGGTCACATGATGAGACAGCCATACTTTGTTTTTAAAAACAGCAAGAAACTGTTCTGCAGACAGAGTTCCATCACACAGCCATCTGACAACTGCAAGTCATCTAAGCAGCCAACGTAATAAACAGTAATACCTTGAAAGTAGGAGATGGACTTCACCACCCCACACCCCCCAATCTGCTCCAACTTGGAGCTCACCTGAGAACCAACCTTCTGGAAATACAACTACAAGAAGCCTCACAGCTTACGAAGAATCCTCTGTTTTACAAGACCTTCACTTCAACTAAAGCATCAACTCAACTAAAAAACTACAGGCCTGCCATAAAAGAGACTGAGACAATCATAAATTGTAATTGTATCATCTTTCCTTCATCTGCATCTAATCTTTGTATGTGTGTGATAGTGTGTGAGAGGCGAGTGAGTGAGATGTCACGTTTAAATCCTGGGGCAAGTGTGTGATAATAAATAAACTTTCATTTTTAAACTCACAAAAAGCTTGCTGCTCACAGGAAAACACTCCCCACCCTCGCACCCTTTACATATAAACATATTGATCACGGGAGGTAAAAAAGGAACACATGAATTCTGTCTGTGACACCAGATATTATGACAAATCTTGAATCTGCATACCCTTCCCATCCACACAACCTTTCCTCAAGTTTTTGCCACACTTTTGTGTTGAATTTCTAATATAAATTCCCATGTCTGCATTTATAAATGAAGATTCCTTATGTAGGCTGTACACACTGCAATTCCTTCCTGTGGTAGTGGCTCAGTTTTACATCTATCAGAAACATAGCTTGTATTGCAGAGAAACTCATGTGCTCCAACCAAGTCTACTTTTCTGATTTTTAAATTGCCCAACAGTTATTATCTAACTACAGAAAAATATATTGAAAATATTACAACTGCACACTTCTTTCTGCAACACGACACTCTATTGTCACATTTTTATCACACTTGTTCAATTATAGATTCCAATGTCCACATTGATAATGGAAAATGCCTAAGTAAGTCCATCATGCGGATAGTACAGTTTGGCCACTGAGTTATCACAATTCTCTCAATGCTATTTTTTCCCTCAGTAATTATAATCTCTAATGCTCAAAATAAGGATTTAAACAACATTTTAAATTTGATAAGATTGCATATTTCACAAAAAAACACAATTACTGCTATCTACTGAATTGTTTTTTCTGTTACTTAACACCTTAAGTTTTTACTTGAAGCTTCTCTTGGGAGAAATTCTGCTTCTTTTATACACAGCCTTGGTCGGACATCATTTGAAGAACTGCATTCAGGTCTGGGCACCACACCTTAGGAAGCATATATTGGCCTTGGGGACACAACATGATTCTCCATGATGATACAATCTTAAAATTATGAAGATAGGTTTCACAAACTTGTCATGTTAGAAGGTTGATATTGATGTGTTTATATCTACACTCCCTAATCTCTAAATTTTAGGGAAGCTAAACTCCACCATTGGTAGAGCAATTTAGAACAAGGGGACATAATTAGAGATAACCTATCAAGGAGTGAGATCAGGAAACACTTTTCTATGCAAAGGGCAGCAAAAATTTAAAATGCTCTGCCCCAAAAGGCTATGGATGCTGGGTCAATGAAATTTTCAAAACTGAGATATACAGATTGTTATTAGTTAAGGATATCAATGGGGCATGGCTCAAAGGCAGGTAAATGGATCAACCATAATCCAATTGAATGGTGGCAGAACAGGTTCAAGGAGTTGAATGGTCTAATTCTCTTCCTTTGGTTTGAAGTTGATATTGTTGTACTAAGCCAAGATGTAATGAGTTGAATTTGATTTTCGTACCCTGAGCATGTGCAGTGTGTCTAATCTATCAGGATATATCAGTACCATTCAGCTCTAACAAGGAACATTTTTCTTTTCTTTCGAGCATTTTCTCCTGAAAAGTTTTACAAAATTATTTGCATTAAAGCTAAAGGGTATAAATTTCAAAAATTTTAGAAAGGAAGAAAAGAAAGACTTGCATTATATGGCAACTTTCGTGACCAGTGGATGTCCAAAGCACTTCACAATTCATGAAATACTTTTGGAATGTAGTTACTTATTGTAATGTAAGAAATGCAGCAGCCAAATGACGCACTGCAAGCTCCCACATACAGCAAAGTGACAATGGCCAGATAATCTTTTTTTGATGTTGATTGAGGCAAAATTTATAACATGCTTTATTTTCTAAAAACAAAGGTGTGTGTGTGTGTGAGGGAGAAAAACAGTTCTGATCACACCTGCTGCAGCCTTTGTTTTGTGCTCTATAAATAAGGGAGAGGGTGGTACAAATATTAACAGTTCACACATGCAGCAGTGTGCTGTGCGACCAGAAATCCCCAAAATGAAAACATGTTTTCACAAAACAACAACAGCCCAAATGACACAGTGAGAGCTGAAGCCTCCCTGTTGAGAATGCACCCATGCTGGGAACATCTAATAAGAGAAATAATTTAGCTGTAGGAATCCAAGTTACTATCTGAAGGGTGTAATCTGATGAAAGTCATTATGGCCCCAAATTCATATCAACAGTTAAAACTGATTTTGCAGAAACTATGGGCACTGAACCAAATTAACTGTGGTCCAGAGACACAAATGCAAAATAATTGCCAAGAAGAGACAGCCAGTGTAACCATATAGCAGCAAAGCAATTCCAAGTTCAACTATGCAAACTCTCTTGTCCTATTAACTTTGATTTCTTGTCCTGGAACTAGGGTTCTTTGATTATCATTAGGAGACACTGGAAGTGTTAAATAATTGGGTACAGAATCTAAAAAGGTTGCTGCATATTAAACATAAAGCAAGATTATGGCCATCCTTTTTGGTGTCAGACTCTTACCTCCAATTCTCTCTCCCTGATTACTCAGGTTGCAACCGTAGTATCATTTTCTGATCCTGAAGTGTTCCAAATCCCAATTCCTATCCATTGAAAAGACTTCTTATTTGTGCCAAGCTCACTCTGCCCTTACTCAACCTGGCTGCTGTTGAAAGCTGCTCCAGTGTTCTCCATGACAACTTCCCCAGATCCATCTTAACTGTATCGGGGCCAAGACCTCACACTATATATTTTTTAATAATATATGGATATCCTCATAGCTAATTTCTAAAATTTTAAAACTGAACAATGTAAATGGCTGAAGCTATGTCTGGCTGTGACCCTCAAACAATAAAAGCTATTTGGCAGTATCGCAGAAACTTGAGCCTCGTTATCTCTGAAGAGACGCTAATGACTCCTGTGGGCTGCAGAGACCAAATTCAAAGGGAATTATACAAAGGCCATCTACATTTCATAAGCCAGGCCTGGCCAACGGTTAATCTGCTAGGACAAAGGATCTTGCAACCACCTGTTAAGACTTAATGGTTGGAACATTAACAATCACAGGAACCCAGACAAAAGGGATATACATCCTTTATTAAAGCCAAAGTGGAGAGGTGGGAGTCATGTGACATGACCCCCCTTAGCAGGTGGAACCCTATGGAGCTGCAAAGTGCAAACTCTCCCCACAGACACACACACACACGCACACACACTTGCCAACATCTAGGACTAGGTACAGGCTGTGCCAGCTAGGTGTTGGGAGATGTCCAAATGTGCACAAGGATACTGCTTGAAGTTAATTAATGGATGAATAGAGTACTCACCTCACTGGCAGATGGAAAAACTGGTGGTCACTATTTTGGTGTGTCTCAACAGCAATATTCATTTATATAGCACCTTTAATATAGTAAAATAATCCAAGGAATGTTATCAAACAAAATTTTATTCAAGCCAAACAAGGAGATATTAGGGTAGATATACACTTGGCCAATGAAAGAGGTTTAAAAGGAGCACCTTAGAGGAAAAAAGAGAGGCAGAGAGGTTTAGGGAGGGAATTACAGGGCCGAGACAGCGGAAGGCTTCACATCTTAAAACAGGTGGTGGTGGTGAGTGAATAAAAATTGGGTGGAGTCCAATTGCGGAGGTTGGGCTATTAGCAGGGTACACTGAATCCACCAGCTAAGTGGCAAGGTACTTGCCTCCTAGGTCTAACAGTGCTCGCCTTCCTGTGGCTACCAGGTTTCCTGAGACTCTGTATATAAATTTAAGGAAATTTCAATTGCCAACCCCTCCCTAGCCTGCCCTGCCTCTGTTTAAGCCAGGAGTGGATGGGTTGGAAGGGTGTTGCTGTGGGGGGAGGGTGAGGGTTGCAATCAAGATTTAGATGTTAACATTTTAACTTCCCAACCGGTCCAAACATGACCATTTACTTGGCATTAAAATCACTCCCATATATAAAGCCTACAGCTCAGAAACAGGCCAACTGGCTGGCTTTTATGCTCTACACACGCCTCCTCTTCATCCAACCCTATCCATCTATTCCTGTGCTTATCTAGCTTCTGCCTAGAATGTCATTTATACAATTTGTTTCTTATTATTCCTTGTGGTAAAATGTTCCAGACTTAGTGGAAACATCCTTCTCTACATCTACCCAAGCAAACTATTTCATAATCTCAAAGATCCCCATCATTCATCAGTCTTCTGCTTTCCAGAGAAAAAAGCCTCAGCCTGTTCAATGTTTCCTAATAAGTACATATCCTTTCTATTCTAATAGTATTCTTGTGAATCTTTTTAGCATCTTCTCCAATGCCTCAATGCCATTATTTTATTTGAGACCAGAACTGTTTACAGTACTCCAAGTGTGATCTAACCAAGGTTCCATACAGGTTTAACATACCTTCTCTGCTTTTAAATTTTATCCTTTCAGAAATGAACCAAAGTGCTTGTTTTACTTTTTGTATAGTTTTATAACCTACATCCACTAGTTTTAGTGATTTGTGTATCTGTACCTCTAGATTCCTTTTCTTGCCTACCTCTTTTGACTCCTATTATCCAATCAGTATGTAACTTTCTGATTCTTCCCACAAAAATGCACCACCTCACACCTACCTATATTGAAGTTAATTTTCCAACTGCACACCCATTCTGCAAGTTTACTCATGTTTCCTTGTATTTTGTTCCATTCATCCTCAGTGCTAACTCTGTACACCTCTGCAGTTTGGTGTCCTCCATAAACTTTGCAACTGTAGTATCAACTCTGGAGTGCAAATTGTTAATCTAAATTGTAAACAATATTGGTTCCAGCAACGATCCCTGTGGAATATCACTTCTCACTTTTGCCAACCTAGGTAGCTACCCTTAATACCTACTCTTTATTTTCTGTTTGGTAGCCAGCTTGCTATCCATTTGGTTACTTGTCCCAGCTCTACATGTTCTGATCTTAGCCATGAATCTACTATTAGGTGCATAATTGAAGACTTATTGAAAATTCAAACATATTACATCTACTGCATTGTTTACTCTGTTACTTCTTCAAAGTACTCAGTAAGTTTGGTCAAGCATAAAACTTTCCTTTTTGAAATCCGTGCTGACTACCCTGTTCTATTCTACTCATAGTTGGAAATTCCACAGGGTTTTGTTTCAGGTCTGGCCTACGAAGGTTTGCTCTATACAATAAAAGGAGTCATTGTACATTGCTCATTTTCATTTACTCAAATGATGGAAATAAATATTATAATTATTAACCTGTGTGAAAGTAGTGAGGGTACAATTAGGCAGCCTGAAGATGCATACTTCAGTTTGCACAGTCAAGGTATTGACACAGAACTCTGTACAAAAAAGGGCCATATCACTTATATAAAAATATCAAAGGGCTTGGTTAAAGAATCTGAAGGAACAATTCCAAGACTCTGAAAGGCATTTTCATTTCAGGAAATAAGCAAAATGGAAGTCAAATATCATTTGACTGTATTCATTTTTGCCTCTATGCAAATCAATTTCTTACAATAAGTTAAATTCTCATCCTTGTTTTGAAATCCATTCATGGTCTCATGTCTGTAACTTCCCTGTAGCTGTAACTTCTTTCAGCCCTGCAACCTTCAGATATATTTGTGTTCCTCCAATTCTGGTCAGCTGACTGCCACCAATCTCAATTGTTCCGCCATTGGCAGCCATGCTTCACTGTCAAGGCCCTGGCCTCTGGAATTCCCTCAACCTCTCTTATCCCCTTTAAGATGTTCCTTATAATGTGCTTCAAACTAAGGTTTTGGCCATCTGCATTTATAGCTTCTCATGTGGCTCAGTGTCAAATTTTGTTTGATAATACTTCCGTGAGACACTTGGGATGTTCTACTATGTTATAGGTGCTATATAAATGCAAGTTGATGTAATTTTAGTCTGAATTATTCAGTCTGACTGTGTTTTCAAAGAGATCAGGACATAACTATGCCCATCAGCCTACTTGTGACATTTTTCTGCTGTAAGGGAAAGCAAATAATTTGTCTGGCTTCTGACAATGCAAAACAGTAGCTGGATGACAATAAATTAGTGTGACGTGAGTCTATGGGGTGCTTCAGCTGAAACAAGCTGCAAAGAGGAATTTGACAAATAGAAAATAATTGAAGGCAAAGCAGGTCCAATCATGGCATGGCACAAAGTATTGGTGTACCAATACATTGCCAGTAACACACTCAACTCAGATATTAAGCTATGAAAGTGCCAATTACACACAGAAAATGCTGTGAATTCAGATGAACAAATATCTCTCTTAATGAGGTTTGAATTCTACATTTTCTGAAACCAAGTCATTAAAATGCCATAAAAACATGATTCACTTATAGATACAAGACTGTGATCTGACCTAGTTAGTTCAACCTTAAGCGTTCCCATAGGATTTACAATTCATGAACAGACTCTGGATGGTGCATTTTCATTTTGTATGCTTGATTTAAGTGTCTTCTGCTTTCAATTAAGTATTGATTATTTTTAATTAACCATTTCTATCAGGAAACGTTTTCTGTTCAATTCACAGTAAGAATAAATCCAGTGCTCACTCAATGGTTCATTTGGTAAAGGCACCACACAGTTCACAACAGACCTGTAAGGACTGGGTAAAATTGCAGTGGAACTCGTACTGTGTCTTAAATCACTTATAACAAATTGATAGTTGAGGTGCCAACAATAATCTTTAGCATCATTGTGCTGTTGAAGTAGTTCAAAAATAATTCACTGGGAGAGTGTGACAAGGTACAATACAAATACAAGCTCCTCTGTTGTTAATCTAAAGCAATAATAGAGTGATGGAGTCGCTGAGATGGTGGATCGATAATGATAGAGATGATGGAGGATAAAATGGACATGCACTTTTAGAAGATACTTGATAAAGTTCTGCCAGGCTAGATAAAACAGAGGCACTGGTTTAGAGACAATCTCCTGGCATAAATAGGACATTAGTTGTGAGGTAGGACAGATAGGCCCCCATTTTAAAAGGGAAGCGGGGAGGGTGTGGTGGAATTTGATCGCAAGCAATGAACCTGGCAAGGCCAGGCCTGTACAGGCCCTGCTGATTTTAATGGCAGGGCCTCATTTAAATAAAAGAACGCAAAGTCCCACTCAACACCCAGGATTCACAGTCTAGCCGGTGAATAAGCAGATGGAATTTGCAGCAAGAGGTCACATTCGGGAAAGGTCCCCGATAGTCAGTGCGTGGTCTGTACATGATGGGGGAAGGATGCGTATCCTGCTGCAAGCTGCCTTGTGAGCCCAGGGAAGCATTCCTGGCTCGCAAAGAAATCTAAAAAACAAACTTAAAAAAATGTTACCTTCTGGGAATCTTTCAGCCCAGGTGACTCCTAAAGGATTTGCCTGCCTGATTTATTTTTATTCCTTCTTAGGATGTGAGCATCGCTGGCTGGGCCAGCATTTATTGCCCATCCCAAATTTCCCTGGAGAACTGAATGGCTTGCTAGGCCATCTCAGAGGGCATTTAAGAGTCAACTACCTGTAGGCCAGATGGCATATTTCCTTCCCTAAAGAGCATTAGTGATCCAACAATCAACAGTGGTTTCATGGTCATCATTAGACTTTTAATTACAGGTTTTTTATTGAATTCAAATTTCACCACCTGCAATGGAGCCCAAGTCCCCAGAGCATTACACTGGGCATCTGGAGTACTAGACTAGTGACAATACCACTACACCACCGCCTCCCCTGGTGGGGGAGGTGACATTGCTTCTCACTCAGGCCTCTGCTTGAAATTGCAGATTGGGTCCTAAAGACATAATTGGACCAAATCTGCATATTTCCTTCCTTTGGGTGGCCTGCTCACCTGCTCAAAACAGCAACTTAAGATGGGAACATGATGGAAAAGGTGGATCAGAGAAAAGCTGTTAGATGAAAGCTGCCCAGTTGGTTCCTTCCATGGATTGATGTTGGGGCCCCAGTTTCCAATTTGTAATGATCCCAATTTGAGAATAGGAAAGAGTAGATAAATTTCAATATATCCAGGCTTGCAGATCCTATTAAGGTTGAAGGCATAGCAAACTGTAAGAAGGGGAAAAATGCAGAAGGACATAGATTTAGAACAATGGAAGGTGCAGCTTAATGCGACGTAGAGCACTTTGGATACAGCAACAGCAGATGGAAATACTATCCAAATGGCGGAGAACAAATTGGAGGAGTGGGGAGAGACCAGGTTACATAGCTGGCTGGCAGGTGCAAAAACCAATCAAAGTCTAATGTTGAGTATAGAAAGTATAATCCTAGAAATTACTGTTTTCATATTAGCTTAATATGTTTGTATTATAGTTCTTTGTCCACTATTTTAGTGGTGATGCTAATCAATGTAAAATAAAAGGGCTACTAACACTTGTCTACTAATAATCAGCAAGAATTTGTAGATCATAAAATATTAGAAGTAATCAAACACTATTGTGTCTATATAGTGATGGTCAAATGTCACTTGGGAAAATTGGCTTCTGTTTTGAAGAAAGTCAAGTAATGATTTATCAAATTGATACCTGAGTTGAAAGGTTCTATCCACAATGAAAAAGCTTGGAAAGGAGGTGGTATAGAGTTATCTGATTCAGTGTTTAAAATGTTAGAAAATATAGGATGGGTATGGATGACTCTTTCCTCTAATGGGTGAATTCAGAACAAGGCAATACAAGGTTAAAATTCAAACTAAACTGCTTAAAATAATTTCTTCCCCAAAACAGTTATGATAAAAGTTGAATGGCCTGCTTCAGTAGGCTATAAGGAAATAATCAATTCAAGTGCTTAGAAATAAGATAGGTAACAACAAAAAATTAGTATGTGGGATACTATAGAGAAAGGATAGGAAATCGAGATTTGAAATATAAAGAATGGTCATGCTAACAATAGAGTTGAGCGATCTGAGCAAACCAAATGGTCTACTCTTGTTCCTAATAACTTTGATGGCATTGAAAACCCTTTGTATGTTTGATGATTAGTTTGGATTTATATTATACTTGTACTAAACTCGTGTCCCTGATTACAAAGTTGTCATGATTAATGGCTCTAAATGATATTGGGACCTTGTCAATTCAGATTAAATGATTGGACTTGTAGGTTCAATACATCAATAGCCTGACTTAAAATGAAGGCAAACTGATAGCTGCTGGTAAGCAAGCATTAACTTGCCTAACCCAGTGTTGATGATGACAAACAAGCAAGCTGAACATTCACAATTCTTGCAGGTTAGCAGCATTTTACAATAGAGCGCATGTGTCCATATGGGCCCAATCTATAAATCTTCAAGCCTTTGAAAATTTAGCTACATCAGAAAAATTACACAACCTTCTTATGCTACAACTTGTTGTTTCTTGGGAAGGAAATGAAACTTCTTGCTTAAGCACACAAAGTGACAGTCACTTACTTTGTATACCAACGCAGTGCTGATTTACTAATGCAATATCATCAGTGTTTCTTAGAATGAATCAGAGATGCGGAAATTGGGGATAATTATCTACGTCACAGTGCCTCTTGCACAGCCTGACCCACCCTGCATCCTTCAGTTTATCCATTGTGGCTGCTGAGGAGAATAAGCATGTTGTACCACAACAATGGTCACAAGAAGTTACTGAATACAAAAGCGACAACAACAACAACAACAAGGCAAATAATCATCTTCCTCTCTCCTCACCGTCCAAGGGCCCAAACACTCCTTTCAAGTGAAGCAGCATTTCACTTGCATTTCCCCTAACTTAGTCTACTGCATTCGTTGCTCCCAATGCGGTCTCCTCTACATTGGACAGACCAAACGTAAACTGGGCGACCGCTTTGCAGAACACCTGCGGTCTGTCCGCAAGAAAGACCCAAACCTCCCTGTCGCTTGCCATTTTAACACTCCACCCTGCTCTCTTGCCCACATGTCTGTCCTTGGCTTGCTGCATTGTTCCAGTGAAGCCCAACGCAAACAGGAGGAAAAGCACCTCATCTTCCGACTAGGCACTTTACAGCCTTCCGGGCTGAATATTGAATTCAACAACTTTAGATCTTAAACTCCCCCTCCCCACCCCGTTTCTTCCCCCTCCTTTTTGTTTTTTTTTCAATAATTTATATAGATTCTTCTTTTCCCACCTATTTCCATTATTTTTAAATCTACAACTAATACCTTGTTAGTCTTTCCACCCCACCCCCACTAGAGCTGTACCTTGAGTATCCTGCCATCCATTCCTAATTAGCACTTTTCTTAGATAATATCACCACCTTCAACACCTCTTTGATCCTTTTGTCTGTGACATCTTTTGATTATCTGCTCCTATCACTGCTTGCTTGTCCCCACAACCACCCCACCCTCAACTTCTCTCTCCCCCCACCCCCCACCTTAAACCAGCTTATATTTCACCTCTCTCCTAACTATACTTCAGTTCTGTTGAAGGGTCATGAGGACTCAAAACGTCAGCTCTTTTCTTCTCCACCGATGCTGCCAGACCTGCTGAGTTTTTCCAGGTAATTCTGTTTTTGTTTTGTCCTCAATGTTTAACCCAGTCCAATGTTGCTAGTGAGGGTGCTCACATATTTCTGCTCTTAGTAAATGTTTTTTAACGTTCCAACATCCAACTATTCCACATTTTTCAGAAGTTTATTTATACACACATCCAAGGGCTGAACAACACTTGTAAGACTGCTGGGAATAATTGCCACATCACTGTTGGTTGACCTCACGGTACTGACTGCATTGTTGGCAAGGTGGGGTTTGAACATGTCCCAGGTGAGCAAACTGCTTTCTTTGCATAGTCCTCTGGTCTCAAATTCCACACTTCATTGGTCCATTTCTTGCATCCACCTCAGCCTTTCTCATGAACATGGATTTTTTAAAATTCATTCATGGGATGTGGGCATCACTGGCTAAGCCAGCATTTATTGCCTTTCCCTGATTACCCTTGTTCAGGGGGCATTTAAGAGTCAACCACATTGCTGTGGGTCTGGAGTCACACATAGGTCAGACCAGGTAAGGACAGCAGGTTTCCCCAGGCATTAGTGAACCAAATGGATTTTTACAACAATTTGCAATGGTTTCATGATCATCATCAGATTTTTAATTCCAAATATTTTATTGAATTTACATTTCGCCATCTACCATGGAGGGATTTGAACCCAGGTCCCCAGAGCACTACCCTGGGTCTCTGGAATATTATTCAGTGACAATACCACTATGCCACCACCTCCCAGATGACAACACCCTTCTGAAATTTCTCTTTTGGGAGAGTTTTCTTGAATATCACCGTCAGCTTTAATTCTGTGCCATCCGAGATGCCATCCAAGATGGAACAACTGTGAACTGCATCTTCTTGTGGCCAGCCATCTTCACATGGACAGTTTCTCCACCAATCTTGGTCACGGTCTGGTATGCTGGTAAGCTGAAGTTCATCCGTGTTTCATCCATATTTCCAATGTGGGCTAACTGATACGCATTCTTCTCTTGACATTGGATGATAAAACAGTGGAATTTGATGATTTTATCGTTGAGTTCAGGTGGCAGGCGCTGTGAAATTTTAATTTTCTGACGGGGTACTAAATTGTGCCTTTTCATGAATCTTGAGCACCACCCGGCACTGGCCTCGAATTCTGGAATACCAACTTTCTTCACTTCTCTGAGAGCCTAGAGCCAGATCGCTCCACAAATCTTAATATGACCATTTTCTCGATGCTTGTTAATCCATTCTGACACTTTTTTCAGGCGAAGACACTGACTCGGTCTTCCTCTGCTAGCACATTTACTCTTCGGCATTTTATCTAGTTCACTGAATATCTTTCTCTGGTCTCTAATTATGTTCTTGGAAACATTAACCTCCCTTGCTACGGTACAATTATTAGTTTTCTCAGTGAATATTACAACCTTCATTTTAAATTGAGCTGCGTACTTGTTATTTTCACCTCGAAAACATTATAATAAATCATGTGATACACATTAGTCTTGTCGATTGGCTGGGAGATTGCCACTAGAATTGGTGGAGGGAGGGAAACCTAAAGATTCCCACACATACCTTCAAATTAATGAACTGTAGTAATCACTGGTTAAGTAATTAATAATCATAATGCTGTTTGATTCCTGAAAAACTAGGGTCAGCTTTTACACAAGGTATATAAAAAGTTCCTTTTTAGACCAAAAGTCATGGGGTTGAGTTTTACATACAATAATTATTGAGGTATGCAGTCTTTTCTGATTTCCGTATACCTATACCTGAAAGTTGGATGCAACAGATCTGAAAAACTAGGCTTGAACATCAACAGGATTTTTGATTGTGAGAAGTATTACAGCTAAAGCCAATCTTGGCTTCATCCAAATGTTTATACATGTTGACCTCTGGCAACAGTCACTTAATAATGATCAGGAATGGGAAGCATTGTTGATTTTTCCCTCTCCAGTCCACAAGCACTGAAACCAATTGTGCTGGCTCCACCATCAACTTGATTGATATAAACTAAATCAGCATGGACTAGGAATTGGAGCTGGGCATTTCTGATCTGTGTGTCTCTATATCATATCAAGCGGTGCATTTCCCAACTGAAATGTTGTGAGAGGTCCATAACAATCTAATAAAGAAACAGCATGACTGGAGAAATGTCCACTAATATAGATGCCAAAAGAGGAATTGGGTAATCTTTCCACAGCATTTTAGTTATGCTGCAGCAGACAGACACAGTCCTGGCACTATTCATTGATACATAAAAAGCAGAAAGTTGGAAAAGGATCCCTTTTAGAAGTTGGGAAAGGACCAAACCATACTCTTCCAGTTCTCAAACTAGCTAACTTAACCGTGACCAGGGACATTCATGGTCTGTTATGGTATACCCGAAAGCACATATAGCCCGAGCCAGTGGAGCTGTAAGGGACAGCAAAATAACTATGAATCCATGTTTCTCTTCCATTTCCTTACATACATTTCAAAAGCACATTTCAAAAGCACATTCTTCTAACTGGATTTTCTACTGCACTCCTAGTACACACCTGGAGATGACGAGATTTCACTATCATTACAGACATGTGATTTCCTGTATGCGCTTTCAGAAATATATCAGATCAATTAGGTGAGTAACCAAGAAGTGATGAACAGGATAATTACATGTCAAGTATTGAAGCAGCACTATGAATATAATGAAGATTCTGTAAAAGAAGTGCAGAGGTGGTAAGTAACTGAAAAAATGCTTTTATTCTAGAATTATATACAACATGGTGTACATGAGGAAACACAAAACTATTTTTATAACTTACTGAGCCCAGCGCAGTCTTGGCACATAGCAAGATAATATTTGCACAAAAATATTCTAATTATTTTTGCTGTACAGCCTATAAATTGATGACACCATAAAACAGATGTATTCCAGTAGCATTGGCTGCATGCCTGAGTCATTATAAGCTGGCAGCACCAATTTCACATATCCCCTGCAACCACATGAACAGTCCATTTTCCTCATCCTTTTGACCTGGTGGTGTAAAAGCTGGTCCCTCATTATCACAAAATTATACTGCAAGTAGCGCAATCACAAACCTGAATACCCACTCATGACTTTACTGCAAAGTGCCTTGCAAATGATTTAGACAGCAGAAGCATTGCGTGAGCACATCAACTGCCTGTTTGATGATATTCCTACTGGCAGTATGGCTCTCTTGGCAAGCTAGATTTGTGGCTGTGCCTGGCTTCCTGACAATTAAGTTATAAGCCACTTTCAAAGAGGATAACCTTTGTTGCCCACTAGCAGGCATGTGACCTGATGGCATGTTTGGAATAAAGGTACCTGGATGTTGAAGGGATGAAATCCCTATTTGTCGAGAAAGATGCCAGGATGGTGATGGGGGGCATGCTAGACAATGTGGCTGTGGATTAGGGCAGTTTGGAACCCTACATGGGGAAACAGCCAAAGCAGATAAAAGCTTAGATTTCTCTTGCAGTACTTCTGTTTTGCACCCTGGACACCTACATGTTATAATCAGGACAGCCAGTGGTGAAGGATAGCACTGGAGCCAATCATTGCAGAGTGAAACAGTACAAGCATACACCTCCTAACTCAACAAACCAGTTTAATAAGTGTCTCTTTACGTGTGTTCAAGCGAAAGCCCTATTAATGCCATACCACCCGCACATGATTAAATACAATTATTATGCAATTAACATATGGGGGAGCTTAATATAATGACGGGCGGTATTTTCTGCATGGAATGAATGTGCACCTGCTGCCTGCCACATTGGTTTAGCCCATCCAGTGTCTCAACTACTCCCTCCTTCACTACGATTTTGACAGCATCTTCTTCCTTGGTAAAGGCAGATGCAAAGTACTCATTTAGTACCTCAGACACATACTCTGCTTCCATCTGTAAATCCCCTTTTTGGTCCCTCATTGGCCTTTCACTATTTATATACCCATAGAAGAGCAACATTGAAACACAATCAAATTTGGTTTCCTGAGAAAGCTAAAAATGCTCAAACAGGTTCAGAAGCACTTCTAGAAAAAAAGGCACTTTGATGTTTTGGGTGTAACTCTGACCAAGAGCTATATGTGAAAAATTGGTCTATCTTTTCTCTAAAACTTTGACTGATTACCTCATGTACTGTATTAGAAGAATTTCTTTGGTGTAGAAGTAATTTGGTGTCAGGTTTCCAACTTCCGCATGCCTTTTAAAAACATTTTTATTCCATTTCCTGTGGTTTCTTCAAGAACAATTTATTACTACTTCAAGTAGTTTTGGCAGCTGACCTTTCAGAACAAAAGAGATTACAAAACTGGTCCAACAGTCGCAGCCCTGACACTCTAATGAATCGTAAGAATTTAGGATTGCATCGACCGCCTCTGAATCATAGCAAGTCAATGGATTTATGGGCACGGTGGTTCTAGCTGGACAAGTGGCCAGTAAGTTTATTAGTGTACTGTGCTGGGAATAGCATAGTTTTAACCAGTTTAATTTATAATATTACAATACAGAAATCGATCATGTGCTCCAATTAGCAGCAAAGGTGGGAAAGAATCAGTCTGGCTGGTTCTGGCTGGTTCAGAGTGGCTGCGTGTGTGTGTGTCTGCGCGCGAGAGAGTGAGTGAATGTCTGTGAGTGAGACTCTCGAATGTGTAAGAGTGTGTGTGTGTGTGTGTGTGTGTGAGTGAGGCTGCGTGCATGAATGCGTGTGTGTGTGTGTATGCATGTGAGAGAGTGTGTGTGTGTGAGAGAGAGAGTATGTGCATGTGCGTGAGTGTGCGTGAGTGAGACTGCATGCATGAGTGAATGAGTGCGAGTGAGAGTGTGAGCGTGTGTGTGCGTGTGAGTGAGAGTGAATGTGTGTGTGAGAGTGAGACTGCGTGCATGAGTGAATTAGTGCGTGTGAGAGTGCGTGAGTGAGAGTGCGTGAGTGAAAGTGTGAGTGTGTGTGTGAGAGAGAGTGTGTGTGTGTTTGAGTGAGAGTGTGAATGCATGTGTGCGAGTGAGAGAGTGTGTGCATGAGTGTGTACGTGAGAGAGTGTGTGCGTGTGTGAGAGTGAGACTGCATGCATGAGTGAATGAGTGCGTGTGAGTCCGTGTGTGAGATGGATGGGGCACCCAGTATCCCAGCTAGGTGCCTGTCCATCAATGACTATGTGAGTTCAAATATTAACTTACATTTGCTTTTGTGTTATTGGCTAGAGTATGCTTCATTTGTTTTGTAGGTGCAGGGTAGGCCAGTATGCAATGCTGGTCGTGGACGGCTTCAAACTTTATTGCACAGGCAATGAATATATCTTGGGTGCCAAGGAAAGGGTCATTTCTCCAACCCACGATGGAGGCGGCAGCCCTGGTATGAGATGGAAGCAGATCTTTGGCAGCCTAGTTGAAGGAGCATTGTTGGATTAAGGCATCCCTGGTGTCCCTGCCTCCCTGGAGGCTACCGAGGTCTGGGTCCACAGCCTCAGCATTCTCATGACTGTGCTCCTCTTCTGACTCATTACTGGACTCATCATCTTTGGCCGTGCAGCTGCGCCAAGATCCTTTCCCTCCAGTGGGTACTCGCTTGCCAGTGCCAGATTGTGGAGAGCGCAGTATGCAACCACTATCAGTGACACCTGCTCTGGGAGGTATTGCAGTGTGCCCCCTGAACGGTCCAGGCATCGGACGCGCATCTTGAGAAAACCTATGGTTCTCTCCACCACCGCCCTTGTGGAGGCATGGCTCATATTGTACCGCTGCTCTGCCTCTGTTCTTGTGTGGCAGAGAGGTGTCATGAGCCACCTTTTCAAGAGATAGCCTTTGCCAGCAGCCATCCATCCAGTCAGGCTGCAGCACTGAAAAGCCTCGGCACCTGGGAGTGTCTGAAGATATACGCGTCATGGGAGCTGCCTGGGTACCTTGCACAGACTTGCAGAATCTGCAACCTGTGATCACACACTATCTGCACGTTCATGGGGCAGAAGCCCTTCATGATCACATTGCCCATCAACTAAAACATTTTGCACTTCCGGGGTCCATATCCCTCTATTCCCATCCTATTCATGTGTTTGTGAAGCTGCCTCTTGAACACCACTTTCATACCTGCTTCCACCACCTCCTCTGGCAGCGAATTCCAAACACAAATTTGTGACAATTACAATAAGTGACATAGCTGGAAATGTACACCATCCAATAGTCTGTAGTAATACAGTTAAATTTAAGTTTCTGGCCACACAAAAGCAGTTGCCACATGCATAATAATGTTTACAAGATGGCAAATGGCTTTTAAAATTGAATTTCATAGCATATTCACACTTCAACAGTATAGGGATGGATACGCTTAAATTAATGGCTTCATTTAACTGTCCTTGCCAGTAATTGATTGCATTGAAAAAAAAGTAATAGACATCTACAACATCAGCAATAGATAAATAATTGTCTTAACTTTTGGCTAGCCCTAAGAAATTTATCAGATTGAAGAGTGTTAAGATTCTATTAGCATACTTGGTTTTGTCATTCACTTTGGAATACTCATTGATAAGGCTGGTGTAGTTAGTTACTAGTTAGTCAGAGTCACTTACCTGCATACATTGAAAAGGCCCTGACGATGCAGAAGAACTCCCTCGGTGCAGGAATCCTTGCAGGCAGCAGCAAAGAGAATCGGCGCAGAAGCTATGTCCCCTTTTTACAGCTCCAGCTGCCACAAGGTAAGTTGAAATGTCCAGTGTGAATGTCAGTGAATGGTTGAGTTGGTGAGTGAATGAATGAGTGAATGGGTAGGGTGGGTAGGTGGGTCAGGTAAGTGGGTGTGGGTAGGGTGACAGGTGGGTGGGGTTGGGAGGGATTGCATGCTTTGTCCATTTCCCCATGAAAGTTGCAATGGCAGGGGGGGGGGGGGGGGGGGAAAGAGAGAGAGAGAGAGAGAGAGAGAGAGAGAGAGAGCCTACAAGAAGTACCATTTATTTTTACATTTCTAAGTAGTCTCCTGCCTATTTTGGATACACATTTAAAGGCATGCCTCAAAGTTGATTCAGGTAGGCAAATGGGTGCACAAGATCCCTCTCAAGCTTTCAGGTGGGAAATAGGAGGTTACACAATACTGGCCAACATTCATCCACCCAGAAGAGAGTTTAATTGAACAATTATTTATTTTGTTTGTAGGATTGTGGTTTTTTTTTTCGTAAATTGGCACGACGTTTATCTGTGCAGAGATTTAACTTCAAAAATATATTGATCATGAAGCACTTTGAATGCAAGTTCTTTGATATAGTCACAAAATATACCTGTTGGTACTTAGAGTTCATTGAAAATACCTAGGAGGAGGAACATCTATTTCTTGTAAAGGATCAGTGTGTTTTACTGTAAAGCTTTATTGTATAGATTATATTGTGCTCATATGTTTAGTGCTTGAACTGCATTTTAATCTAAATTAGATACAACGTATTTAAGTTGTCTCCAGCATTCCCACAGTTGCCTTCGAGGGAAGTCTGGATCTAATCACAAGTCCTCCAACTTTCTTCTAAATTCTCGCACTTTATATAGCAACTTCTTAAGCAATTGTTGTATTTCTTAGCACAATGAATAATCAATGACATTCCCTAACAAATCCAACTGATATTTCAATCATATTATCAGGATGTTAGTGGATTTTTACAGTTACAATTTTTAATTGCAAATATTGCTCAGGGATAATGTCATTACTGTGAGAGTCTAATGAATGATACAAATGAAGCCAGTCAACACTCTTAGTTCCTTCCACACCAATGGGAAACCTAATTTTCCATGGTCATTTGAAGACTGTTGTGTTTTGGAAAACAAATAAAAACTCAAAATGCTGGAATTCATACAAAATAATGTCAGAGATTATGGTAGGTCAGACAGCTAACTAAAAAGTTAGCATTTTGATATAACCTTCTGATGTACCTATTCCTTTTTAAACTGTCAATCTAACCATACCCATCACAGCCCTCGATTCTAATAAAATGCCCGTTTATCTTTCAGTTTGTAGTTCTGAAGAAGGGTCCTACCCAAAGCATTAATTTATTTTCCTATACAGATGCTGAATAACTTGCTGTGTATTTCTATTATTTTCCAGTTTTTTTGTTTCAGTGGCCTGAATTTTTCAGGCGGTGGGTGGGCTCAGTGGGAGTGAGCGGGGGAGGTCGCGGAGCCGATTGCCATCCTCGATCGGCTCCACGCCACCATTTTATGCGGGCAGGCCAATTAAGGCCCACCCAGCGTCAGATGCAAGCCGTAGCGCTTAGCGCTACCTCTGCGGGCAGTGGGAGGAGGGAGTCAGGGCCAGCGCTCTTTCACGCATTCGCGCGAAAGAGCGCTTCAATCTCCCCGAGGCACGGAGCTGCCTCAGGGAGATTGAAGGACTATTGTAATTATTAAACCAATGGATGTAAAATTCAATTAAACACGTCCCCTCATGTGACTGTGTCACATGAGATGGGACATGTTATGATTTTGCGGAAAAAATATTTACTTATTTGATAAAAGTTTTAGGAAACCTCATCCTGCTCGTGGATGAGGTTTTCTAAAAAACACGAAGGCCGCTTGGCATTTTTGCCTGCCCGCCAACTTTAAGGTTGGACGGGCAGCATTAACAAATATATCAATTACTCCCTTAATGTCCTTAATAGGCCGTTTACATATCGGTGGGCGCGCAGCCAACTCCAGCGCAGAACGAAATACCGTGGAACTACGCGATAACGTTCGGATGCACACCCGACCTCATCGCATGTCATTTTACATGTCGGCGTGTCTGGCCCGTCCCCACACGCCGACTGAAAAACCCTGCCCAGGATCTTTTGAAATATAAGAATAAGACAGATTCTCAAAAGAGAAAAAACTAGCTGCAACATTTCCTAAAATACGATGTTTCATAAGCCACATACAGTGCTACATTTATTTGAACATTATTTCTAGTTTGATCTTCATTGTGACAAATCTGTAACACTGCAGAGCGCAGAATTAATTTGTACTTTTACTACATGGTCACCTGCATAAGAAAAGACACACCCATGGCATAACTGGAATTCCTCTCTCCTCAGCGACCCAGCAACTAACTTTAAATGTACAAAAATGAACAGCAGCCTATGCCAGCTCATTTAGAGAATAATGTGAAAGAACTTGCATTTATAAAGCGCCTTTTACAACCTTAGAATGCTCAAAAGCACTTTACAACTAATTAAGTGATTTTTGACATGGAATTTAGATAACATTAGGTTAATTTAGGCAACAGATTTGCAAAAACAAGGCAACATAAACTGTAATAGCCATACAATTTGTTTTAATGATATTGGTCGAGAGATAAATATTGGCCAGGACACACAGGAAAACACCCCTGCTTGTCTTTGAATATTGTCATTGAATCTGAGGAGAACACAGTTCTGGGCTAACAACATTTCCACCAGCAAAAGAATCAGAGAGACATGTACTGATGAACAATTGCAACAGATTGCAAAATGAATTATATTATGATTTTAAAATTTGCCCCTTCATCTTCCCTAGTGCTAGTATAATTATTGTTCCGTGCTGTTTACAGTTTATGTTGAAACTAAATGTTAACGTGTTTAAAAATGATGGTATGAATTCATTGAAACTTAGCAAAATGGAATAAATCAAACTTCAACTGAAAATTCATTAAAAACCCATCGAACAGATGGAGCAAAATTGCACAAGTGGATATTCTATAGTCAAATTCACGCAAAATACAATTTACACTCTTGTTCTAGAAAGCGAGACTGAGGAGTTAAAGTACAAACAGTATATGAAATATAATGAATAAACAATCAAACAAATGTCAGGGATGAGGAAGACTCAGTGAAAGTAAGGCCCAGAGCTTCCTTGCGAGGCCCAGAGAAGCACTCCTGTGCCTCCAGGCCCTCAAGGAAACCTAAAATAATGCCCATTTCCTGGGCACCTGGTCCAGAATCTAGCTCTATTTAATTTTTTTAAAATTTATTCATGGGATGTGGGCTTCGCTGGTTAGGCCAACATTTATTGCCCATCCCTAATTGACCTTGAGAAGGTGGTGCTGAGCTGCCTTCTTGAACCACTGCAGTCCACGTGGTGTAGGTACACCCACAGTGCTCTTAGGGAGGGAGTTCCAGGATTTTGACCCAGCGACAGTGAAGGAACGGCGATATATTTCCAAGTCAGGATGGTGAGTGACTTGGAGCGGAACTTCCAGGTGGTGGTGTTCCCATCTATCTGCTGCCCTTGTCCTTCTAGATGGTAGTGGTCGGGGGTTTGGAAGGTGCTGTCGAAGGAGCCTTGGTGAATTCCAACTTGTAGATGGTACACACTGCTGCTACTGTGCGTTGGTGGTGGAGGGAATGAATGTTTGTGAAAATGGTGCCAATCAAGCGGGCTGCTTTCTCCTGGATGGTGTCAAGCTTCTTGAGTGTTGTGGGAGCTGCACTCATCCAGGCAAGTGGGGAGTTTTCCATCACACTCCTGGCTTGTGCCTTGTAGGTGGTGGACAGGCTTTGGGGAGTCAGGCGGAGAGTTACTCATTGCATGATTCCTAACCTCTGACCTGTTCTTGTGGCCACAGTATTAATATGGCTAGTCCAGTTCAGTTTCTGGTCAACGGTAACCCCCCAGGATGTTGATAGTGGGGTGATTCAGTGATGGTAATGCCAATGAACATCAAGGGGCGATGGTTGGATTCCCTCTTATGGGAGATGGTCATTGCCTGACACTTGTGTGGCGCGAATGTTACTTGCCATTTGTCATCTCAAGCCTGGATGTTGTCCAGGTCATGCTGCATTTGGACATGGGCTGCTTCAGTATCTGAGGTGTTGCGAATGGTGCTGAACATTGTGCAATCATCAGCAAACATCCCCACTTCTGACTTTATGATGGAAGGAAGGTAATTGACGAAGCAGCTGAAGACGGTTGGGCCGAGGACACTACCCTGAGGAACTCCAGCGGTGATGTCCTGGAGCTGAGATGACTGACCTCCAACAACGACAACTATCTTCCTTTCTGTTAGGTATGACTCCAACCAGTGGAGAGTTTTCCCCCCAATACCCAGTGACTCCAGTTTTGCTAGGCCTCCTTAATGCCACACTTGGTCAAATGTGGCCTTGATGTCAAGGGCAGTCATTCTCACCTCACCTCGGGACCTCAGCTCTTTTGTCCATGTTTGAACCAAGGCTGTAATGAGGTCAGGAGCTGAGTGGCCCTGGCGGAACCCAAACTGGGCATCAGTAATCAGGTTATTGCTAAGCAAGTGCCGCTTGATAGCACTGTTGATGATCCCTTTCATTACTTTACTGATAATCGAGAGTAAGGTTGGTAATTGGCTGAGTTGGATTTGTCCTGCTTTTTGTGTACAGGACATACCTGGGCAATTTTCCACATAGCCGGGTAAATGCCAGTGTTGTCGCTGTACTGGAACCGCTTGGCTAGGCAAGTTCTGGAGCACAAGTCTTCAGTACTATTGCTGGAATATTGTCAGGGCCCATAGCCTTTGCAGAATCCAGTGCCTTCAGCCATTTCTTGACATCATGTGGAGTGAATTGAATTGGCTGAAGACTGGCATCTGTGATGCTGGGGACCTCTGGAGGAGGCCAAGATGGATCACCCACTCGGCACTTCTGGCTGAAGATTGTAGCAAATGCTTCAGCCTTACATTTTGCACTGCTGTGCTGGGCTCCTCCATCATTGAGGATAGGGATAATTGTGGAACCTTCTCCTCCAGTGAGTTGTTTAATTGTCCACCACCATTCACGACTGGATGTGGCAGGACTACAGAGCTTCGACCTAATTCATTTGTTGTGGATCACTTAGCTCTGTCTATCACTTGCTGCTTAGGCTGTTTGGCACGCAAGTAGTCCTGTGTTGTAGCTTTACCAGGTTGACACCTCATTTTTAGGTATGCCTGGTGCTGCTCCTGGCATGCACTCCTGCACTCTTCATTGAACCAGGGTTAATCCCCTGGCTTCATCATTGAACCAGGGTTAATCCCCTGGCTTGATGGTAATGGCAAAGTGGGGGATGTGCCGGGCCATGAGGTTCCCAGTGCCTAGGTCGAAGCCAGGTGGTCCATCCAGTTTCATTTCTTTTTTGTGACTTTGTAGCGGGCAGAGGGCACTTAAGAGTCAACCACATTACTGTGGTTACCTGTGGAGTCACAGGTAAGTACGGCAGATGTCCTTCCCTAAAGGGCATTAGTGAACCAGATGGGTTTTTACAACAATCAACAATGGTTTTATGGTCATCATTAGACTTTTAATTCCAGATTTTTATTGTATTCAAATTCCACCATCTGCCATGACGGGATTCGAACCCAGGTCCCCAGAGCATTACCCTCTAGATTACTAGTCCAGTGACAATGCCACCATCATCGCCTCCCAATCTGTTTTTCTGGTATGCATCATGGAGGAATCCAACACATCATCGTCCCCCATGCTCAGGTCGAAATTGCAGATCAGATCCTGATGATATTAATGGGCCCAATCTGCATATTCAAAGTAGGACCTTGTTTCCTTCCTGGAAATATAGGGCAGAATTTTCCCCCCATTGGGGGGTAAGTTTAGGAGCGGGTGCGCGGAGGCGCACCTCCGATTGGCGCCCCCAATCAGGGCGTGCCGCCATTTTACGTGGGGGCTGCCCACTGAGAACAACATCCTGCCCTTTCATCTGACCCTTGCCCTGTGACTAATTGAACATTTTACTGAGCACCGCATTGAGCATCACACTGAGCATCACATCCTTGGCCAGCACCTACGCCTTTCTTCCGGGATCGCATGATGATCCCTGGCAAAGATCCAAGCATATTACCAGCATCAGCTAATGCTTCCCAGTAGTGCTGACAGTAATGAAGAGCTGCCGGCCTCTGATTGGCCGGCAGCCCTTGTCGGGGTGGGGGTGCGGTATTTACGCCTAGTGGGGTAAGTCCTACAATTTAATGTCCCCTGTGGTGTTGGGAGATCACACAGCAAGGCGCCTGCTGCCAATTATGGGCTTAATTCCCTCGGAGCTCCTGGAGATCAAGTTGGCGGGTGTGCCACCAGCTTTGGCAGGCCCTGTCGCCCCCATAAATTCCACCATTATTTTAACTGATCCTTCCCCCTCCTCCCCCACCTTCTGCCAAGCAGGGGCATTTAAAATCGTGGACTATAAATCAGTTTCATCCATGTGATTTGGAAGGGAGGTGTACTGTGTGCAGTTCTAGTTGCCACATTATAGGAAGGAAGTGATTGCACTGGAGGGGGTGCAGAGGAGATTCACCTTGATGTTGCCTGGGATGAAACATTTAAGTTATGAAGAGAGGTTGGATAGACTTGGGTTGTTTTCGTTGGAGCAGAGAAGACTGAGGGGCGACCTGATCGAGATGTACAAGATTATGAGGGGCATGGACAGGGTGGATAGGGAGCAACTGTTCCCCTTCGTTGAAGGGTCAGTCACAAGGGGGCATAAGTTCAAGGTGAGGGGCAGGAGGTTTAGGGGGGGATGTGAGGAAATACTTTTTTACCCAGAGGGTGGTGACGGTCTGGAATGCGCTGCCTGGGAGGGTGGTGGAGGCGGGTTGCCTCACATCCTTTAAAAAGTACCTGGATGAGCACTTAGTACGTCATAACATTCAAGGTTATGGGCCAAGTGCTGGTAAATGGGATTAGGCAGGTAGGTGAGGTGTTTCTCACGTGTCGGTGCAGACTCGATGGGCCGAAGGGCCTCTTTTGCACTGTGAGATTCTGATTCTGTACGTGAAATGCAACAAGTGCCAATTAGCTGTCCTTTAAATTAGATCAAATGTTCGGAGCTTATTTACATAGCAAGATTCTTTAATTATATAACAGATAACAAACACCTGAGAGAGACTGTTTATAAACAGTAGCATAATCAAAGTAGTATGACATAAGAACCAATGTAATGAAAATTTGACTGTGGCATGTAATCACTATTTAATATATTACAATGTTCAACTGTTGCTGGTTCTATCTTTTGTGGCAATTTTATTCTTTTATTTATGACCGTAATAATTAAGTTCAAATGTTAGCAAGTAAATGCTAACATTTACTTGCTAACATATACAAGAGCCACAAGAGAAGTAACAATGTATATTATTTCTAGGAAGTAAATTTACCAATGAAAATTGCGACGTTGTTGGTGACTGTGGGGGGTATCATATTCAATTAATCCACCAATTTCAACATCGCCAGTTAATGATGTATGCAAGCTAACATATATCAGCTGAAACAAAATGCAAGTATTTAGCATGCTGACATTTACATTTACTAATTAGTGCACTGGTGTGACAGCTTACAGAAAAGAAGTTTAACCCTTTAAAAAAGGTTTAAACTAACAAACTTTGTGTCAAGTGAGCCAAGGCTTGGTAATGATGCCATCATGGTGAGATAGTCTAGCCATATTCAATATTAAGGGAAATGTGGCACTTAGGCTCTGAATGAACAGGGCAAGAAACTTCATCTCCTTAACCAAGCTGTTATTTTCACAACCTTTCAATCCGCAAGGGCTGAGAGGGAAGTGTAAATTAGAGAGGATGAATTCAATACCAAATCAGGTACAGAAAGAGAAACAGAAAGGGAAAGAAAGATCAGTATATTGCACTGAGAAAAGATTCACCTTGTGCTCAACTGCAGGCAGCCATCATTGAACAACTTTATTTATACATCAACAGGAGGGCAACATAAAATGCTTGGCTATTACAATATACTACGCTCCCTCCCCAATTGAAAAATACACCTTAACATTAGATGTATTTAATTAAATACAAATAAATGCATGAAATGTAAAGTGGTACACGCACATCATTTCCCAGAATACAATATGACCAAACCAACATCAACAATACCTGAAATTTAACAGGCTAGATTGCAAATCTGTTGTTACTGTAATCACAACCAAACATATATGACTGATACTACCAGAGCAATTTACATGTAAAAAAAATTGTTTTTTCATAACAAAAACATCATTTGACAAGAAATAATGAAAAGAACAATTTTCTTCTTCCTTTCTACTTACTTTCAATTAACCTATCTGGCATCTTTCTCTTGCTGTCCTGGTATTTTCCTCTGTTTCCATTAGCTTGACTCTATTCTCTCAACATTTCTGACCGTGTCAAACCTGAACTTTGACGTTGATTACCAACTCCATTTAATGGTTGGGACTGTGGCATTTATTAAAACAAAATCAATGACTCACTCTGCTCTACCAGTGGATTATGTGACACTGGCAAACTTTCAGTTCCTTTGTGACTTTCACTTGGGACTGTAGGTTTATTATGTTTGCCCTTTGTCAGATTTGCTCTTTCTACATGCCACTGATGGAATATATCTCCGATCTTCACTAGATATGTGAATGCATGTATCTCTTTGCACTACCTCCAATCACATATTTCTCCTTATCACCTTGGTGGATTTTTACCATGACCTTCTGACCAGCGCTGAACTCTCCAAGTTTCATAAAAACAAAAAGCTAAAAGCTACTGCGCATGCTGGAAATCCAAAACAAAACAAAAACAGAATTACCTGGAAAAACTCAGCAAGTCTGGCAGCATCGGCGGAGAAGAAATCAGTCAACGTTTCGAGCCCTCATGGCCCTTCAGCAGAACTGAAGCATAGTTTCAACAAGGGAGAAATATAAATTGGTTTAAGGTGGGTGGGGGGGAAGAGACACATTGAGGGTGTGGTGTGAGCAGATAATCAAAAGATGTCAGAGACAAAAGGGTCAAAGAGGTGTTGAAGGTGGTGGTCTTTGTCTGAGAAAAGTGCTAATTAAGAATGCAAGACAGGATATTCAAAGTACAGCTCTAGTGGGGGTGGGGTGGAAAGACTAAAGGTTTTAGTTTTAGATTTAAAAATAATGGAAATAGGTGGGGAAAGAAGAATCTATATAAATTATTGAAAAAAAAGGCGGGTGGGGGGGGAAAAGAAACGGGGTGGGGATGGGGGGAGGGGGGTTTAAGATATAAAGTTGTTGAATTCAATATTCAGCCCAGAAGGCTGTAAAGTGCCTAGTCGGAAGATGAGGTGCTGTTCCTCCAGTTTGCGCTGGGCTTCACTGGAACAATGCAGCAAGCCAAGGACAGACATGTGAGCAAGAGAACAGGGTGGAGTGTTAAAATGGCAAGCGACAGGGAGGTTTGGGTCTTTCTTGCGGACAGACCGCAGGTGTTCCGCAAAACGGTCGCCCAGTTTGCGTTTGGTCTCTCCAATGTAGAGGAGACCGCATTGGGAGCAACGAATGCAGTAGACTAAGTTAGGGGAAATGCAAGTGAAATGCTGCTTCACTTGAAAGGAGTGTTTGGGCCCTTGGACGGTGAGGAGAGAGGAAGTGAAGGGGCAGGTGTTGCATCTTCTGCGTGGGCATGGGGAGGTGCCATAAGTGGGGGTTGAGGAGTAGGGGGTGATGGAGGAGTGGACCAGGGTGTCCCGGAGGGAACGATCCCTACGGAATGCCGTCAAGGGGGGTGAAGGGAAGATGTGTTTGGTGGTGGCATCATGCTGGAGTTGGCGGAAATGGCGGAGGATGATCCTTTGAATGCGGAGGCTGGTGGGGTGATAAGTGAGGACAAGGGGGACCCTATCATGTTTCTGGGAAGGAGGAGAAGGCGTGAGGGAGGATGCGCGGGATATGGGCCGGACACGGTTGAGGGCCCTGTCAACGACCGTGGATGGAAAACCTCGGTTAAGGAAGAAGGAGGACATGTCAGAGGAGCTGTTTTTGAAGGTAGCGTCATCAAGTTTCATGTCTTACATATCATAACTCATCTTTACTTTGTCTTGTTTTTCTCTTACTTTGCTATTGATGTCAGACTTAAGCAAGTTAAACCTTGTCCTAGCTTAAATACTAATTTATAAGTGAGCAACCTGTTGTAGTCTGTGGGTTTATTCTGTGAAACAGGAAATTGTCCAGCCTGTGTCAATGAGAAACATGGAAATTACTGCCGAGCTTGCCATCTAGCAAATACTTTTGCAAAGACTTATTCACAATCTGCATTACTTCTTTCTGCTGCATCATTTGATACTGGGTGGTACAGTGGTAATTAGAATGTATTTGATTCCATTCTTACTCAGAAATATTTCAAACTCTTCTGACATATGCTGTGGACCATTATCTGACACCAACGCCTCTGGCAATCCAAATTGTGAACACGCTTCTCAAAATCTCTACAGTTTTGACACTTGCGGTGTTTGGCATAGACTCAACATTTATCCACTTACTATAGCTAACGAGCAAAACAAAATACTCTTTCCCTTCCTCATTCCCACAGTTTTCTTGGGTTTGACCATGGAATGAAAGGAACCTTAGTTGAATCATTTCTCATTTCTCTTCAATATATCTATCTACCTTTGGATACCAAAAATGGCTTCTTGCTACTGCTTTCATTTAATCTATCTCTGTTACTCTTGATGAAGTTCCTGTAACAATCTCTTTCTAAACCTTAGCAAAATAATGACTGTCAAACTCCATAGCAGACAGCTTTGATCTACACTCAGTTCATTTCAACATGTGAAATATTCCTGCAATTTCCCATTATCACACTTTAGGCCAGCTATCCATGACATAATTGAACATTTTACTGAGCATCACCTCCTTGGGCGTTTCCTCAATAATTTCTCTGGCAAGCACTGGCATGTCATTTGAGTATGTAAAGTAATACACAGGTAGCACAGTGGTTAGAAATGAATCACTTCATGGGAAATCTTGGAAGAGCATCTAGATTAGCACGATCTGCTGACTTATGATATTTAATACCATACAGATGACTAGTTTTATCATTTGGTCCTCCTTGCTCAAAGTTTACTCTGTGCTCTTTTAGCACTTCCTCAATGTCAGGCATACTCTTACTGATCCCTACTGTAAATAATTTGGCATAGTTTAATCGTATTTTCTTAAGTCAATTCCTTTCCATTAGGGAAACTTTGCTCCCTTCTACTGCTTCCATTGGCAAATAATAATTCATTCATCATCATATTCCACTCTAACACTAGCTTCACCTAAGACTGGGACGCTGTGATTGTAACAACTAGTCAGTTTCACAGAAGGGAATGTGACTTAGGGATTTCTTGTACTCTCCTTCAGAGATAACAGGCACTGCTGCAGTTGTATCAATGATGAAAGTAAATTGTGAATCTCTGACTTTCATTTTGACTGGAATTTTATCAGCCTTTTTAATTTTAATTTCTTATGCACGGTTTTTCTTACTCTCTGACAGAGGACAACTCTTGATCTTCTTGTTTGATAACATCAACTTCTGTTTTCATATCTATCATATGTGTACTGGGGGACTTCCAGACACCTAAAATAGATTTAGGTCTACCATGACCCAGTGCTTTACCAAGACCTGGAGCATTACTGTTTCCACTACTCCTGCCTGCCGTCTGAATATGACTGACTTTCCCACAGGCATAGCACTTTGATAGGAAATGGGGGCATTTAAATGATTGGCTGCTACTGTGGCAACAGTAAGATCTAAATTTCCAACTAGGAATCTGTGAACTTGGCTGCTGTGGCCTGGATTTTATTGAAATCCAGTGGACCTCCCTTACCAACTCTGGAAAAGAACTCCCTTGGAATTTGCAACTTTCTCTTTCTGCCATTTCTATGGCCGTGGTGTCATCGCAGGCTTCCTTCCAGGTCAGCTTACTGCCTTTGATAAAAAAAACCTTGGCCTGGATTTTATTGTTCTTTAGACTTCCTAAAACATGTTTCTATGATTAATTACTAACTTCGCGCCAAATCCACACTGACGAGAGAGTTTCTTTAATCTGTAGCAGTCTCCCTTGGCAACTGCTTCCTTTCACGGAATGCAACTCTCAGTGCAATCTCATTCTTAGTCATGTCCTAATGAGTCCAGACGCTCATTAATTTCAGAATCATCCATAATACCGGGGTCTTGCAGGCAACAATGTTTAGACACCACCTCAAAAGCATTTGGCTTCAACATGATGAGGAAAACAATTACTTTATCTTCATCTCCCATTTTATTCGTTTTTAGCCAAATGTGTAACCTTCATTCATAATTACACAGTCCTCTTTGTTGGGATTGAATTCTCCCCTTGCCCCCAAAAATGCTTTCAGTGTCATTTTTTACAAATTATGTATCATGCTGACTTACTATGTACCTGAATACGATGTGCACACACCGAGCAATCTTTCAAATTGCTCAAACTTCCTCAAAATCAACTTTAGGAGCTCCAAAACGTTAACTAGATTCATGCTGGTTGCTGAAGTCAAAAGTAAGACACAGCAGCTTTCTTTGCTGGAGAGAGATTATTGGCTTAATTCACAATCAACACTACTCCCTCCACCAGTGTCCCAGCTATCCCCATTTACACTATTTTGACAAAACTAAATAAACTAAATTAACAAATCAAAGGACATATTCCCATTTATAGGTGTACAAATACTCATCACCTGTTTAACAATGTAATTGTTATTAAACCTTAACAATGTAATAAATAAGACATTTAACAGATGCCCCTCTTTTCTTTTAAATTAAAACTTTTGAAAATCCAAAAACAATATTTCAAACCAATTGAAAATAAATAAATTAAATGGATTTTTTCAATTTCTATGTCTCATGTTATATTAAACCAACTATTAATAGATCTCATATTTCCACTTCTTTAAACATTTTATTTTCTTCTTGGCCATATACAAATAACTACAAAGCAATCAAAGAAAATATCCATATCCTCATTAAAACACAAGGCGTCCCTCTTCCAGTGCATCTAATAATTTCTTGGAGCAAGCACCTCTCTTCATAAAAAAAGTCTGACAACTGGTGAATTGCAACCACCCATTTTATTTTGGAAATCTCTTTTCTTTCCAACATATCCTTTGTGCTAGCAAGGTCAATCCTCAACCTATTTTCAGTGACACCCTTTGTTGAATGAACATTGTCCCAAGGAGAACAGTTATCCACATAGAATTTCACGGGCAAACTTTTCTCAGATTACCCCTTGTATAGTTTCCTTCAGTATATTAGATAAGTCTCTATTGCTTCCACTAACGCCAGTGTTTCAGCAGCTAAGGTGCTTTCAACTACCCTTTTCATTTTCTTCGCTTCCCAGGCTAATGGACAACATTTATTATCTTTTCCTACCAAGAATATGATAAACCCTGCTGTACTAGAATATCCATTTGGAAGATTGGCATATGATACATCACTAAAAATGACTAACCTCATATCTTCTATTTCACCCAAAGCTGGAAACTTGAGCATGCATTTCTCTGAATTTAATTTCTTTAATGTTTTATTTGTTCTCATAACTTCCACAACTGTAGCATGTTTCATCGTTGCACTCAGTTCCAACACGTCACAGCTAGCATCAGGTTTAGTCTGAATACAAATCCTTGGATGCAGGATCCTCTTTTTGTGAGGACCTGACATGATTTATTGGGATGCGATTGACACCTTCTAAATAAGACTGTTGATTCAAGGTCACTCCCAGCTTATTCTGCTTAATGTCTAACCAAATACATTTAAAGGCCCCTGAAGCCTGACTCCCAACCTTAAATTCCTTCTTTATTTTTTCTATCACCCTTTGCTCAAATTCTGTAGAACCTCCCCACAGAAAATCATCGATATGCATTATAAAGATGCCTGCTAGTTGCTCCTTGTGATACCAATAGAACATTGCTGGGTCTGCCTTTAGCTGAATAAAACCCATTTTCAACAGGATGGACCTAACCGAGAAATACCATAGCCTTGACGCGTCACTCAACCCATAAACACACTTGTTCAATTTCTAATTTCCCTTCTATATCGCCAGTTTCTTTAGGTGGTTTCAAAAATGCAGCTTTTATGTCAATCAATTTACATTCACAGGAATATGTTGTTAAAAGAGCCAAGAAAATCTTCAAGCTCACTTTTCCTGCAGGAGGCGAGTCCACCCTGAAAGTCTTTCCTCGAAAGCCTGAGCTACTAGTCTAGCTTTAACCTTATATATGCCATCAAGAAGTACCTTTTCTGTGCATATCCACCAGTGTGATAAGGCTGGCTATCCCTTGCCTGGTATTTCAGTGTTGAAACTAAATTTTTTCCAACTCTCTTTGTTTGGCATCGTTTATCAACTTATCTTCTAATTTGTCTGTAACCACGAAAACTTTTCAATCATAAGGGTTTCTACTTCTAGTGGCATTCCTAGCCTGTTCTATGGTCCTTGCTCTGTCAAACTATGACATCTACTCACTCTCCTATCTCTTTCTGGACTACTGCTACGTGATCTCTCCTACAATCAGAGCCCCTTTACAAGTCTGTGATCTTTTCCCAGGGCCGTGACCACTTCCCAGTCCACTTTCAGAACTCACACTGCGTTTTCTGGCCTTCCACATCTTTACCTCATTTTGCCAATCCATGGCCAGAATATTTTCCTCATCGGGCAGGCCTTTCCACTCTTTCTGCCCATCTCTTTTGTAAATACCATGTGCCCTGGATTAAATTTATTTCTGATGGCCTTTGTCTCTGCATGCAGGGCATTCAAATGCTCAGAAAACGTTGAACTAATCATAGTCCCTTCCAAGGCCAGGGAATGTTCTCTCATCGCTGAAGGTATTTTTGCATTTCTCCCATTAACTAATTCAAAGGGACTGTAGCCCCCAACCATTTGAAGTGAGTTCTTTGCATGGACTGCCCAGGACAAGACAGACGTCAGCTTACAGCTCGGTTGCTCAGCTAAGATTTTGTGAAGCATCTCATTAATTACTGCGTGATTTCTTTCACAAACCCCGTTACTAAAGGGACTTTCCGCTGCTGTGTTCATCACTATTATGCTCATATCTTCACACATCCTTTCAAATTCATCGCTGGCAGACTCCTTCCTCCATTGTCAGTTAGAAATTTAGCTGGTGTTCCCAGTCCAGTTCCTATCCATTATCTTGTCCACAATTATCTGTTTACCTTGACTATATATTACTGTTGACAAATTGAATCTAGTTGCCATTGAAGATGCAGAAAATTTGGATATATTTTAAAGTGCTAGCCAGGACCAGCAGCTAAGGCACCAAAGCATACACAGACAGTCGCAGCCTTACATGAATGCTATAAACTTGTACAAAGGGCTCAGCTGTAAATTTGCAATTGGGAAATGGGAGACACATGGGTGGGGACACGGGATAACTCAATCAAGAAATGGGGAAGGCCATTTCGCACAGTCTGATAGCCATCTTCAAAAAAGACAATGCCCAGTCTCTGCACTGCAATTACTGTACAGGAACACAATTATCAGCCCACCAGGGGGTCATTGTGCTGCGGCCTTTGTCTAACGAATACCATTAAGTTGTAACTGATAATAAAAGACATATAAACTCTGCTCATTTGAACCTCGGCGGAGAAGCACCTGGATTGCCCAGCGTTTGCTCCCCGCCTGTGTAATAAAGGAACCACATCTGGTCTCCGAAACTTTGTACCAGAGTATTCCTCGGACCTTTCAATTGGCGCTGCAAGCAAAGTACAAAGGACGCGGGACACCGACAGGGAACCGGGACGAGTCACAGTGTGAGTACATTTTTATTCATACTAAATCTGACTCCGTCTGGACCCAGGAAGTGTCAGGCGCCCCGTGTATCCGAAACCTAGGCTCCAGGCAATAGTTCAAGGGGTGGTAAGGGTGGGGTAGAAACACTTGTATTATAGATTGTTATAATTACATCCGGTATTAGTCGCAAGTAACGAGTTCGGTCAGAAAGGACCCAGGTAAGAACCGTACCGCTGGCGACAACTATACCCCGACCGTCTTACCCAGAGATGGCCAGTAGTGCCAAACTTGAGTAGGGACCAGAGGGATCCCTGACACAGCATTTAGCTGACAAAATAAGAAATTGATAGGCAAAATGATAAAGAACAATTGGAACTCATTTGACTCACCCACTGATCAGAGAAAATGGTGGGATAATCTAAAAAAAAGACAAAGATGATAAAGCATGGATCCTAATGTTAAGACAACATGTAGAGTTAAGCAAGAAAGTAAACAGAATGTTGGCCAACAAATCCCAACATGAAGAGCTAGTACAGCCAAAAAATCTCATGTCAGTTTCGCCAGCTTTAACACAACTACCAGCAGCTCCACAATACGCAGATAATGTAGATTGGCTGGTGGAACAGACAGCAGGATATGAGGAACAACGGGAAGCAGGTTGGGAATCACCACCCCCATATCCTGTGGCCCCAATTAAGATAGAATATGTGCCCCTGGTGCCCGGACAACCAGGCAGACCAGGCACAGCAGCAAGCCGATTTCCGAGCCGAAATAGCACAAGTCTTAGGGCAAACCCCAGTTAATTGGAATATAGTGACTGGAGTAAAACAAGAAAAGGGCGAGGGTGCCCATGAATATGGCAATCGGAAGTTTGAGGCATATTGTAACTACGGGGGTGTAGGTGCTGCACTGAACCGAGACAATGTACAGTTTATGCAATTGTACAAGGATGGCCTTAGCCTGGCCCACCAGGCAATCCTAAACACCGGGCTAGTAGACAAGAACACATATGATGAACTAGAAAGATGGGCCACCGGGGTAGATAACCACATAGGGAAAACTAAGATAAAGGTGTGGGCAGTGGAGGTTACAGACCCCACTAAACTCAAGGTGTGCTTTAATTTTAAAAACCCAAACATAAAATACTTACAGTTTTAGATGTAGCCAATAGATTTTGGTCGATACCACTGGACCAGGAATCCCAAGATAAATTCGCTTTCACAGTGGGAGGGAGACAGTAAACATGGGCGAGGCTCCCACAGGGATTCCACAACAGCCCGAACATCTTCCATCGGGTCATGAGTGAGAAGCTGAGTCAGTGCGACGTAGAGTCTTACAACAGTACAATCTTATAATATGTAGATGATATCCTAATAGCGTCAGAATCAGAAAGGGGCCACATCGGAGCCCTCTTGGTAGTCTTAAGGACACTGAAAAATGCTGGATTTAAGATAAGCCCCAAAAAGGCGCAAGTAGGGCAAACACTGGTTAGGTACTTAGGGCACGAGATCAGTCAGGGAAACAAGATTCTACCACAGGACAGGAAAATGGCCCCGAATTGTAGACAATACACCCTGTTGAAACTGTATCACGAATCAGACCATATCGGAAGGGGCAGTATGCTCAGTAGACTGCTTCAGAACTGGTGGTGGACTGGCATTGGCAGGGATATAGCCAAGTAGCGTCAGAGATGCATCATTTGCACCGATCAAAGTAAGGCTATCACACCAGCCGCGCAACAAGGGCCCATGGGAAAACCTACAGATAGATTTTACGGGACCCCTTCCCAACAGCAGGGGAAAGAAATACTGCCTGGTCATAATCGACCAGTTCACTAGATGGGTGGAGGCTTTCCCTACCAGGGACTGCAGTGCCACCACGGTCCCAAAGATCCTCACTTTTGAAGTAGTACCAAGGTGGGGAATCCCTTTACAGATGGATTCGGATCAAGGAACACATTTTACGGGCAGTGTTATAAAAAGGACGTGTGAGCTGCTCGGGGTAAAACAGAAATTTCATGTACCTTATCATCCACAAAGCTCAGGAATGTTAGAATGTATGAACCACGCATTAAAAGACGCTATTGGAAAGGCAATCACAGCTTATTGATGCGACTGAGGGCTACCCCCAACAGGACAATTGGGTTAACCCTTTTATTAGTTAATGACCAGGAGGGCATAGCCACCGGAAGCGGGGATATGGGACCCATCAGAGACAAAATTAAAAACTATATTAAGCAATTGGATGGACAGTTAAAGGAATTACAACAGGAAGTGAAGGACCAACAGGCTATCAGGGATTTGGCAGAGAGGACAAAAGGGGGACCCCCATTACCACCGGCTGAGGTCGGAGACATGGTGTTTGTTCAAATCACCCCTAGCCAACCAGGTTTTGCCCCTAAATGGACTGGACCGTATGAAATTATTTTGTCCAGCGATTCATGTGCCTGCGTCGATATGAAGGGAAAAGGTAGGTGGAAACACTGGTCACAACTGAAAAGGTATGATGTAAGTAAGAAAGACTGAATTACTGGGCAGTGGGGGGAAAACGGGCAATGAGCAGTCCATACTGTGTTAGCCAAGTGGTTTAGGATTAATTCCCGATCTGGAGGACTGGCCATCCGAAAGACAAAGGGGGAATCCTCAACTACAGGGAGGGTCACCATGGGCTGTGCACAAGGAGGGGTGAAAAGGAGAAAGCTGCCTCTTATATACGACCTAACCCTTGGTGATCACAGTATGCTTCATTACAGAAATAATAATAACCGGGTAACCTCCACGCCAAGATGAAAAAAAGCTGGGTGTCGATAATCATTACCAGGGCCCTGGCTATCGCAGCCACCGGCATACAGACCGTAAACTATGAAGCAGCGGCCGGTATGGCCTTATACTACAAGAATGTCAGCGATGGATATTGTGAGAGAGGAGGTGTGAATGTCACAACGGAAAGGTCAAGGCTCTTCAAGGGTGGCACCGGGCTTATGCAACTATCCGTTGGAATGAGCGATGGAGAGAGCCTAGGGCAGAACTCGCATGTGGGAATGGAACTCTGATGGAAAAATGAGGGCCCAGTATGCTTCCAGATCAGTGATGGTTCGGACGGACCCTGGACATGTGCGCAGGGGGCACAGGTCCAGATACAATGTGTGAGAGATTTTTCGCAATTTACCTTCACACCCCGGGACAACAACAACTGGGGTCACTGTCCCAGGGAGGAGGACCTGGGAATGACAGATCCTGGCATTGGATCTTGAGGACCAAACATGCAGAGTTGACTACAACGGCGGACCCCGGACCGACACCACCCCGCTATCACAGGACACAATGACATCACAGAGACTATCTTGCCCAGACATGACCCCGGGGCCACAGAATGGACTGTTACTGTACATAGACGGTGAACTATTGTATGATAATGTTAAACATGAAATTGTACTGGTAATTGTGAACCTGGCAGGTATACAACTGCCTGAGTATTGTGGTAACCAAGCGCCCCTACAAAAACTGTACAAATTACTGAGTAAGGCTGTGATTAATCAGGCGGCCGACGCCACAGGCGCCACTAGATTCAGGGGACATGCTGCTTTCCACTGCCAGAAGAGAAGGTTAGTTAACAATGTACTGCAGAGGTGAACACAGGGACTTCCCTGGTAAACTCTCTCGACATTCAAGGAATCAACTCCGAGGTCACGAATCTTAAAGGGGTCATGAGGCAGCTGCTCATAAGAACAGCGAGGGACAGAGAAACGGCAGCGGCCCTAGGGGGGCAAGAGTGTGGCATCTCTATTGGAAAGCGTACACATTATAGAGACCCATGCTAAAACCACCAACCAATTAATAGAAAGGGAGGAACGACAAGAGGACAGCAGCCAAAAAAGCCAGTTGTGCCACGCTTATGGCCAGTGGATGATTGGGCAATTAAGACACAATCTGGCCCAGATCCAAAGGGGGGAGGTACCGGGCTGGATCAACAGTACCCGGTTGCAGGGGATGGCCAAGAACCCAGGCGTCATTGACGCCTGTACATTGAAAGGAGTGACCAGGATGTATCCGGTGATTCAGAAGTGCTCCATAAACCAAATGAATGTGATAGGCATGGTATTAGCAATCCCCTCAGTCACAGCAGACATGGGCCCGCACCCTCAGTACCAACATTGGGTTAATCCGAGACAATGACTTCCTCTGGTACTACCCCATAGACATGCATGCCATACACAAGAACAAGGGCATACAAGGGGTATCACTGAGCGGGTGCAAGAGGAAAGGCAGCCTCACGATTTGCCCCCATCCAGTCAGAACTGGAGGAGCTGGACAAATGTGGGTACAACCGAACAGAGGGTTGCAAGTTAGAAATTACCCACAGAGAAAACCATCATACCCACTCAGGATACAAGGGAAAGGGGGAATACTGTGTGACAACTACTGAGCAGTCATACATGTACGGGAGCTTACACTGCAACATCACCACCCCCAACTTCTGCTTTAAACCCCGGCTCCCAGTTACTATCGGACACACGCAAATGGTGTACATCCAACAAAGTCAACACCACCGACACACTCCATGATACCCTGGAACAGTATGAGGAACCTAAGCAGGCCCCAATTCCCCACCTTCCCACCTTCCCAAAAGCCTGACAAAGATTAAAGGTGATTTACGAAAGGTGATGAAACAGTATTACGTGTTACAGGCGGTGTTTAAAAGGCTAATCAATGATACGGAAGAGCAATTGAGAGATCCGACATGGTGGGAGCAAGTGTGGAACTGGGGGCTGAATGTGGATATACCCCTGGGTAAGAATAATCTGCCATATACTCGTCGCTGTGCAGCTAGTGTTAACATTGGCGTGGGGAATTGCAGCATGTCACACCTGTAAGAAAAAAGCCTTTAGACATAGGGTAAAAATAATATTAAAAGAACAACAACGGCTGCTGGGACAGGACACAATATTAATGTAGTAGGGTCCCAGTCTCCCGTCTTGGTGGCCGTGCACCACCAGAAAGACAGGAGTCTCGGACATTAGGAAGATCATCGGACGCAGATTAATTGGCTAGCTTAACCTAACGGTTATGCACTCAAAAGGGGGGACTGAAGATGCAGGAAATTTGGATTTATTTTAAAGTGCTAGCCAGGACCAGCAGCTAAGGCACCAAAGCATACACAAATAGTTGCAGCCTTACGTGAAATCTATAAACTTGTACAAAGGGCTCAGCTGTAAATTTGCAATTGGGAAATGGGAGACACAGGATAACTCAATCAAGAAATGGGAAGGCCATTTCGCACCGTCTGATAGCCATCTTCAAAAAGGACAATACTTAGTCTCTGCACTGCAATTACTGTACAGGAACACAATTATCAGCCCACCAGCTGGGGGGGTCATTGTGCTGTGGCCTTTGTCTAACTAATACTGTTAAGTTGTAACTGATAAAGATATATAAACTGTGCTCATTTAATCCTCGGTGGAGAAGCACCTGGATTGCCCAGCGTTTGCTCCCCGCATGCGTAATAAAGGGACCACTTGAATATTGCATCTGGACTCCGAGTGTTGAAATTTTGTACCAGAGTATTCCTCGGACCTTTCACCATGTCCACAAAGAGCAAGAGAAAAACGTTTTTATTCTTATCCCACACCTTCAAGTCCATTGCTACAACTTTATTAAAGTCCCTTATTACTGGGAGACTCATTATGGGCCGTGATGGTTAATCTTCTACATATATTGCATTTCTCGCTGGTCTCTTCGATAAGTTTAGTGTATTCATCATCCATTAGCCCTGCATCCTCGAGTAGAATTTTTAACCTATGACAAGATGGAAGGGCAAATTGCTGCTGTAGTTTTAAAACTATTTGCCTTTTTTCCTTTAAACTCCTACTCCCTGATGTCATCAACACTTCTTTAACATTGTGATCCAAAATGTTTGGTCTTGTTAAGGGGGTACACTAATGTCCCAATTGCGCAAACTCTAAATCGACAGATTTCCTAAAAAGAATTGCCTTATCTTGTTCCATATCTAGTCTTTTTCAGAGGTGGCTTACTCAATAGTAAGGGTATTTGACTGGATAGTACGTCTGTGTTGATAAAATGATTTACTCCGGCTATGTTACACAGAATCACCATTCTGTTTAGTGACTTTAATGTGTTATTGTCCCCTAACCTGAAGTAAGTAGAACTTTCATATTCCTTAATCTCACTTCGGTCTTTACTATTTAGAGGATCCAGGTAGCACTCTGACCAATTCACTCCACAGTGTGGATGTACACCCACTATCTATTTCAGCACAATTGAATGAATCCGGCAAATGAACACCCAAAACTGGGTAAACCGTCTGGTGACCAGTACAATTCCTTCTAACTGATCAGTATCATCATCTGCCCCTTCCAATTCTTCCTTGTCATGTATCATTTCAAATACCCTGTTCTTTCGTTTTGGACAGTTCACCACATTATAATATTTCAAGTCACATCTGAAACACCTGTTGACAATTCCTTGGTTATTCCTGGGGTTCATTCTCCTACCATAGTTACCCAATTCCTGTCGTCTGTTAGAGCTGCCAGAATGGTCTCCATCCTCATTCCTTTGTTTGTGGTTCTTCTTTCGTATTGATGCTTGTACCCCATATCTAAGTGGTTTTGAAATGCTGTCAGCATCGAATCCTCCATGTTTTTTGTTATCGCCGAATGTTCCATTGGTGCTATGAAAGTGGCTGGAAATAAATGATTCCCCTGAAATTTTTCTAAAGCTTCAGACATCTGTTCCAAAAGTATATCTCTTTCTGAGAATCAACTCCGGTCAAGGCCAGGAGCCTATCCATGTTCGATACTTCAACACAATGCAACAATTCAAAGGCAAGCACTGAATCAGGAATCTCCAAAGAGAATTTATGGAATCTTGTATATGACCCTTTAAATTCCATGATATATTCTTCTATGGAATAACCATCCATCCTTCTAAATTTATCAAAGTCTGACCATGCCTCATATGCTTTTAACAGGTTATCTTTCTCATAAATTTTGTCCATAAATTTTAAGACATTATCCAAACCTTCCTCAATGTCCAAATGAAGAGCCTCTAGTTTTGAAGGTACTTTGCACCTGACCCTGCTTCTGGTGGGAAGCAAAGGTGCTAAGGCCTCACCTTGCTTTTTCTTTGATAAGGACGTAACCCGTGTCCATATATCCACTTAATTCTTCAGTTCGTCATAAGGTTCAGCTTTACAGAACAATGGTGGAAAATCATCCCTGCCTGAAAAGGAATCTTAGTTTCCAATCTTCACCATTAGGTCAACCATCCTCTGCTTCCAATGTTAAATGGATCCATGTCGGTTGGTGAAGTTAAAATTAAGACACAGCAGTTTTCTTTGCTGGAGAGTTTATTGACTTAGTTCACAGGCAACACTACTTCCCCCCACCCCTAACCCCCAACACCCCCCAAAATGTTTCCCAGCTATCCCCATTAATAGGTGTACAAATACCCTTAACCTGCTTAACCATGTAATTGCCATTAAACCATAACAATGTAATTAGTAAAACATTGACACAAAAATGTGTCATAATCCTTAATTTTTCAAATGAAACATTAACCACTCTGTTATTTTGCGCAGCAAATTATAGGGCAATGAAGGAAGCAGTAAATTCAGTGAAGTATTCTGCCATGAGTCAGAAGCACCCTTGTGTCAGAATCAGTAGGTAATGAGTTCAAACCCCATTCCAGAGCAGGGTAATCCTCCTAGTGTCTCTCAACCAATGTCATTCAAACAGATTGTTTAACCATTTATCTCATTTCTGGTTGTGAAACCCTACTGTATGCAAACTAGCTGCTGTTTTCATCTACATTACAACAGTAACACATTTCAAAAGTACAATGTTGGCTGTTATATACTTTGTCATTCTAAGGAGGTGAAAGGTACTACATAATTGGAAGTATTTTCTTCTGTTTACCAAGAGAATTACTGTCAACTCAATGTTCCTATGTGGCTTTCTTTTCCCTGACATGGACTATCATATCTTGAACTAATCTGTGATATTGCTATTAAACAGAGCCACTATCTCTATTTTCAAAGATGACAGGAAAGAACTTGACCTTTAAAATGGAACAAATTCCCCCATGTAACACTATATTAAAAATTTTAAAGGAAAAATTGATTTTTGCCACATTTTGACTGTCAGTAAACATTGGGATTTGTCTCATTAATATCAGCAAACATGGAGATTTCGTTAATGAAGGAACAGCTTAGTTGGTAAATAGATGGATTAATTCAGCATCAGATAGATAAACCTAACATTATGTTTACCATTACAATAATTATATACCAAAAAATGAATGTCAAGATAAAAGTATATAGCATGCAAGTAAATTGCATCTGTCATCAGGTTTGCATTTGCACAAATAATGTTAATATGATCACAACATACAAAAGCTAAGTACTGTGGATGCTGGAAATCTGAAACTAAAACAGAAAATGCTGGAAACACTCAATAGCCAGGCAGCATTCATGGAGATAGAAACAAATTCAACACCTCAGGTCGATGACCTTTCATCAGAACATGATCATATCATCGTTGATGTAAAACCTCAAGGCCCAAATTGTTACACTGCACCACCCAGTTAATTTTGACCTATCCCTTTTCTCTCAGGTGCTAACTGATATGCTGTCTGCCTCATTGGAACAGTAGATGATCATAAATCCGTTCCACCATTTTTGATCCATATCCCTTGATAATCTGGACCCAGATTATTTTACCACATATCAATTGAACAGCACCACACACATTTGGGGGTGCAGTTCCAGATTTCCACTACCCTTTGTGTTAAAAAAAGTGCTTTCTAATTTCACTCATTCCTGCTCAAATATTAAGATTATTCACCTCTGTCTTCTCTCCCCAGTTTCTGTTTTCAAATAGATATGTTTCATCCCACTGGGCTATTTTTCTCATTAAAACCAGCATGAAAGTGCAAACAGTAGGGGTTGTTCAGCAATCCTGGATTCCCAGTAAGGAAGGTGCATTCCTAGTGATTGCACGTGTGAAATGGGTCGATGGCATTATAGTCTTGATTCACCAATCCATACAGCCTGCAAGTGTGGCTCCCTAATGGGCGCACAAGATAATGGAATTGCCTTTGCATTAGATTTTAGGTGTGTTAATGATATAAATTGAAAATTAAACTGTTTGTGTCAGAAAAACAACAATTGCTGCAGCTGGACCATAGCATACTCTACCAATTGGAGAAATCCATAGGGAACACCAGCAATGAAGCTTCACGCTCCATTTTTACTCCATGTAAAATTCTCTCAAGAACTTAAAACTCTCTCCTTTGTATGCAGAAGCCCAAATGCAGAGATAGCCACCATCTGCTAAGAAAATTTCTACCTGCTCACTGTAAACAGTGTTCCATCATTGCATTCTCAGTAACTACGAGAATGAATGCCCCGAGACATATGTACCTGATACATCACTACAACCACATCCTGGTGTAGATTGTTATGGCATTAATCTTTTTTTAAAAATAGCTTTCTAGAGTAATCAGATCTATAGCACATTCTTAGAGCTAGCTCAATGTAATCTTACATTGTTTAGTATAACATCTTACTTATAAAGAACACTATTGCCATTTTGTTAATGCGTCAGCTGTGGTTCAGTGGCTAGCACTCTTGCCTCTGAATCAGAAGATAGTAGATTCAAGTCCTATTCCAGGAGTTGAACACAAAAATCAAGGCTGACACTCTGGTGCAGTACTGAGAGAGCGCTGCACTGTTGGAGGTGCTGTCTTTTAATGAGATGTTAAATTGAGGCCCCATCTGCCTGCTCGGATGGATGTAAAAGATCCCATGATGAAGAGGAACGGGGGAGTTATCCCTGATGCCCTGGCCAATATTTAACCCTCAATCAACAATACAAAGACAGATTACCTGGACATTATCACATTGTTGAATGTGGGATCTTACTGTGTACCATGTTTCCTACATTACTGCAGTGACAACACTTCTAAAGTACTTCATTGGCTGCAAAGCGTTTTAGGATGCCTGATGTCCAGTGGTCGGGAAGGGCGTGGCATAAATGTAAATCCTTTTTTGGTGTTGCATGTAACAGAGGGGATTAAATATTTTTAAAAACTGCAAACTCCGGATATCTGAAATAAAAATGCTGAAAATATATATATCCCATGCTTAAAGCGTATTCTACTAAAACGTTTTTGTTTTAGCGCAGCTTGTAAATTAGGGAACTTACCTGAACAGTATTTCTGGCCATGACCTCCATTTTAGTTTTGGCACAGTTGCATGCTCAGTCTGTTTCTTAAAACACTGTTCCCACTGCCTTGCTCGCCACCTCTCCCGACCCCCTTACTCTCTCCCTCTCACCACCTCTCCCAAACCCAAACTCCCTCCCCTTCGCCACCTCTCCCGAACCCTAACTCCCTCCAGCTCACCACCTCTGCCGAGCCCTAATTCCCTCCCCCTCGCCACCTATCCCAAACCCTAACTCCCTCCCCCTTGCCACCTCTCCCAAACCCTAACTTCCTCCCGCTTGCCACCTCTCCCGAACCCTAACTCCCTCCCCCTTGCCACCTCTCCCGAACCCTAACTCCCTCCCCCTCGCCACCTCCCCAGAACCCTAACTCCCTCCACCTCGCCACCTCCAGCAAACCCTAACTCCCTCCCGCTTGCCACCTCTCCCAAACCCTAACTCCCTCCCCCTCGCCACCTCTCCTGAACCCTAACTCCCTCCTGCTCACCACCTCTCCTGAACCCTAACTCCCTCCTGCTCACCACCTCTCCTGAACCCTAACTCCCTCCTGCTCACCACCTCTCCTGAACCCTAACTCCCTCCCCCTCGCCACCTCTCCCGAACCCCAACTCCCTCCCCCTCGCCACCTCTCCTGAACCCCAACTCCCTCCCCCTCGCCACCTCTCCTGAACCCTAACTCCCTCCCCATCGCCACCTCACCCAACCCCCTTACTCTGTCCCACTCACCACCTCTCCCAACCACCTCACTCCCTCCTGTTCACTGCTTCCTGCTCGCCGTTCCCTGCTCACTGCCCCATCCCGACCCCATCACTCCCTCCCACTTGCCAGTTCCTGCTCATGACCCTATCCCAACCCCCTCATTGCCTCCTGCTCACTGCACCTTTCTTAAGCCCTCACTTTTAGTGCGGACTCAGGGACGAGGCAGTGAGATTGGGGGGGGGGGGGGGGGGGGGGGGCAGTGAGGGGTCGGGAGAGGGGCAAGCAGGAAGCAGCGAATGGGAGGCAGCGAAGGGGCTGGGAGAGGTATTGAGCAGGAGGGAGTGAGGGGGTCGGGTTAGGAGCAGCAAGTGGGAAGCGACAAACGGGAGGCAGGAAGCTGAGGCTGGCAGGTAAGTAGGAAGACAATTTTTGGGTTAGTTAGTTTCAAGGCAGCCAGTAGGTTTTTAATCTAAAAATTACATGTTAAGAACATAACCCTCTGGTATGCTTCTGAATGGGAAAGTGATTTTTTTTCGTTTAGTAATGTTTTCATTTAGCACAGTTTTTCAGGAACACATTTGGAGTGCTAATCCAGGGAAAACTGCATGTACATTGTCAGTCCATCAAGGTCTGGAAAAGGAAAGGACCATTGGGATGTTCTCACCAAGGGTCTGCGCCCAAAACCATCAACCTACCTGACTTGTTCTTTTTACAAGTGTTATGAAGCTTTCTGTATATTTCCAACTTTTTTTTATTGTTTTTCTTCCCTGGATACATTAGTTTAACCATGTAACCTTAAAACTCAATTCACTGCGGATAGAATTTTTAAGGAAAATAACATTGAAGCAGATTCGCAGCCGATTCATCTGTGCTGTTTATACAGGCAGGAGAAAATCCGAAACAACAGTAAAAAAAAACTACAGCAGGAAAACTCACTGAGAAGCGGCAATGGGAGCGGCGTAACACCAGTGGTAAACGTCAAAGCTCCCTCACCGCTGTCAGACGGTAAGGGTTCTGGCTCAGTTCCTTCGGCGACTTCTGAATTTTGTTCTGTGATTTATTTAGCAATATCGGTTGTTAACAAGCAATTAAGTAAACAAATAGCCACGTTCAGACAGACGGGAAAGCCTAAGAGGACTCAATGGATCGGGCAATGACCAAGTGTTACAGGATGCTACTGCACCTCCCCGTCTTTCTCCACTAGACGGACTCACCAGCTGCCCAGGAAACGCTGCTGCAATGTATACAAAATTCAGGCAACATCCTAACACCAACTCACGTTTTTCTTCACAACAGCCCTGACCAGAGACTATACTTCCAAAATAAAAAGGAATCATGTATACCGCCAGAGTATCTAACAGATCTAGATCCGTACACGTTTTACTATGGTCCAAAATCCAGCTATTCCGAATTTCTCAACCTCCAGCTCAACGTAGAAGGTTTACCACGTAATCCTGCCACTACTGTCACTCGTATCAATGTTGTCTGTGATGGCAAGGAAACAGAGATCATCATGGTGCCTCTGCTTTCTCTCACACTTAGTTCCACACCCTGAATGAACTGGGTCGATCTAATACGTGTTGTGCAAGAACTGATTACACTACTCTATGTATGCATCAGTTCCTGCCCAGTTTCCATGTAGATAGATAGATGGCTTACCTGCTAACGCAGTGCATGTAGCGAGGCACGGCGACTGGATCTAGTCCTCTGGTTTTGCTCTGATGGCAGTGACGGAGATCTCGGGGGGTTAAATTGAAACAGCTGCCGATTGCTTTTATTCCTCTTCCGTATTCCTGCTTTCACACTGGTCTGAACACTAACCTCCCGAGTGCGGGAGATCTCAACCTTAAAAGGGGCGGGTCTTCACAACCACGGGGAAGCTAGGACTTGCAGGAAATGAGCAATCCTACTGGCATTGGGCGAAATATTCAAAACTTTAGTCTCATGTTTTGGTTGAGAAAGATGTGTTGTTTCTTGAATTTGATCAAATATTAACCAGCTTCTCATACGAACAGAATTTGATGTAATTGGCACGAGCTACAAATCGCACAAACCTGCCAGGACTAAAATAAGAGATTATACTTTCCCCCAGAATCTCGTCGATGGAAGTATCTTAATTGGTTTTCGTAATTATTCTAATACGCTGATCATTTGCATTGTTACAATAATTTCAAGGTGTTCCTTTACATCAAGTTTCCAGTGATCGTTCACGAATCAGTATTTAAATCCAGTTCTAATATATGGCCGAAATTTTACATGTTACAGCATCTAAACTGGAGCAGTGCACAGTGATTGATCCGCTTTCAAAATAACTCATAATTAATTTTCCAATGGCAGACACTTTGATGGGAAACTCACAACCATTTTAATCCTCAAAATGCAATCGTCACAACTTTCAATTTAATTGGCAAAACATTTTGGGGGTTTCGGGCACAACCCAACTATTGCAATTGACATTGAAAAATACACAGAGGGACAATAAAAAAGTAAATGGTGAGCAAAAGCTTGGTCAGACTTGGGTTTTAAGGGGGGAGGAGGCTGAAAGGTTTAGTGACGGAATTCCAGAATGTACAGGATGCACAAGAAGTAAGAGTCAGTTATAGCGATAGGGAGAGGCATAAATGTCAATGCGAATTGTAAATTGGAACTGTCGTTGGAAATGGGAGCTAATGTTTGTAAACAAGGACGGGGGTGATGGGGTGTGGAACAAAATATGGGATTCAGAGTTTTGGGTGAGCTGAAGTAAGTTGGGGAATTGGGTGGGGAAGGATGCAAGGAAGAGTTGGCCTCATCTGAGATAGACACCAGGAGAGTAGAGAGTCAGGGTTGAAGAGCTGGTTGGGTAGGAGTGTTGAGGGATGAATATGGGTAGGAGAATGCATGTGAAGAGAGGACAGGAAGGCAGTCAAATCAGAAAGGATGCCACAAGGAATTGGGGTGGGGGACTAAAATCACTAAGGATGAGGTCTTGCTTTGCAGACATTGAGGGAGGAAGGGAATCTTAACAAAAAAACATTTTTACTATCACCAGTGTACAGGTAATATTTGCACCCTGTTTGTTAGTAAACAATGGGCCAGAACTTCTGAGGAGTTGCAATCACAGTCGGATTGTTGCTCCGCTCCTTTTAACTTACACTAGAATGCAGCTGCACATTTCACACCTGGCCTTTCGATTCAGGCTGGGTGAAAAAAGTAGTCAGTCAGGGGGTCAGTCGGTGGGAGAGGGGGGTAGTCCAGGGGGTTGGGAGGTTAGTTGGCATGGTAGGGAAATATTTGGGGGTTGGGTGGGTAGTCAGGGGTTGGGAGGGTAATTAGGGTTTGGGGGGATAGAGATTGGAAGGGTAGTTGGCGAATGGGGGTAGTCAGGGATGGGGAAGAAGTTGGGGATTCAGGAGGGTAGTCAGGGATTGGGGTAGTTGAGGGGTGGGGGAGAGTGGTTGGGGGATCTTTTTTTAAATTAATTCATGGGATGTGGACTTCGCTGGCCAGGCCAGCATTTATTGCCCATTCCTAGTTGCCCTTGAAAAGGTGGTGGTGAGCTGCCTTCTTGAACTCCTGCAGTCCATGTGGTGTAGGTACACCCACAGTGCTGTTGGAAGGGAGTTCCAGGATTTTGACCCAGCAACAGTGAAGGAACGGTGATATATTTCCAAGTCAGGATGGTGAGCGATTTGGAGGGGGACTTCCAGGTGGTGGTGTTCCCATCTATCTGCTGCCTTTGTCCTTCTAGACAGTAGTGGTCGTGGGCTTAGAAGATGCTGTTGAAAGAGCCTTGGGGAATTCTTGCAGTACATCTTGTAGATGGTACACACTGCTGCTACTGTGCATCAATGGTGGATGGAGTGAATGTTTGTGGACGTGGTGCCAATCAATTGGGAGGGTAGTTGGAAGGGTAGGGGATAGTTGGGGCGAGGTTGGGTGGGTAGTCGGGAGGTAGGCTTTAGTTGGGGGTGGGAAGATAGTCAGAGGTGGGGTGGTCAGGGGGCCAGGGGAATAGTCAGGGCATCGAGAGAGTAGTTGGTGGGTGGGGGGTGGAGGATGGCCGGGGTGAGGGGGTGCGATGCCGGGAGAGTAGTCAAGGGGTTGGGAGGGTAGGCCGGAGGTCGGGGGGGGCGTTCAGGAGGGTAGTTGAGGGGTTCGGGGTAGTCAGCGGATGGGGGTAGTAGTTGGGGGTCGGGAGGGTAGTCAGTGGGTCGGGGTAGTCGGGGACTCCAGTGGGGAGTGGAGGGAGGTCAGTACTATAGTTGCCCAGGAGTTAGAAGTGGTTTTAATTCGTCTAACTTTTCTTTGCTAACTATTCTGCTAAGACAGTTGAACCATCTGCAGTCTCCAATCTAAATTGGAGTTTCGGATGCTTCCTTGTACAGAGTAGTTGCCTATTGGATGTTTGAACTTCCTGGGCAATTGCCATGCAATCCTTACATGGGGACTTCTGGGGAATACCCCAGTGCATCTTCTGGGGTGCTTCCTGGGTATCCACTCCTCTCCCCCCGCTCCCCCCCCCCCCCGCCTCCCCACACACACACACACACACAAATGTCAGGAGTTATGAGCCATTATTTCAAAAACTAATGGATGGATTTCAATGAAACTTGTTTCACAGATAGGGTATGGCCCAAGGAAGAATTGATTAGTTTTTGGCAAAGATCCAGACTTGCATCGCGGGACTTTTTAAATGATCCGTTAACATTGGAAGATAGGATTAATTGAATTTTTTCTTAGAATGTTGTGGGTTGTTCTATTTACAATACTGTTGATTGCTTTTGGAATGTTCTGGATTATCTCAGCTGCTGTGGTGGAATTTGTCACAGTTGTCAAAATGTGAGCAGAGTTTTCAAAGCAGGTTGTTGTATTTGGATTGGCCTGAAGCTTCCTCAGTGAGATGGGAACTCTTAATAAAAAGATTTCTTCTTTCAGCTTTGTAGTTGTGGAGCATCAACTAAACAGGGAAACACCTTAGAGAAGCACTGCGGAATTGTAATAGTGGTGAAGGTATGTGCTCTACTGGGTTCCCTCTTCACTTGTTGGAAAATGGAACAGTTCTCACATTTTCTTAGCCAGTACAAGCATCAGGTTTGCTCTATTGGCACCTCGCATTAACGATGGTTCTTTCTTCCTGATGACTGGGTGGAAATGAGATGCTAGCGTTGACTGTGGGTTCACAGTCCTGAGCCCTATCATCGCCTTGCCTGCTCTCCCACAGTGAGGACATTGGTTGTCGGCTGGTAGTGATGGTGGTGGATTATTGGTTCAAGCAGCTGCTCCCTCATTCTGTCTCCCTTGCCATTTTGTCAGTGGCTGCACTTGCTGATTGGAAGAGCTTGACATAATTTATGATGATCGATCACCATTCTGGCATCATGTCCCGTCCATCTCAGTTGATTTGACTATCATAGCCTCTATATTTGGCGTAGCTGTGTTTTGGAGAACATGCATGTTTGTTCTTTTATCCTACAACTTGATTCAGAAGATCCTTCTAAGACAGTGTTGATGAAGCTGTTCTTGGGCCTTGGTATGGTGCCTATTAGTTGCTTCAGCATCGTAAAGAAACATGGGGAGAACTACTGCCCAACAGACTGTGAGGTTAGTGTCAGGTCTGATTTCACGATCTCAAAAACTCGAGCTTGTCATTTACCATAGGCTGAGCTAGCATATTGGATTTGTTGGTGTACCTCTTCAGCAATGTCAGCTTTTTGGGATAGATTGCTTCCAAGATATGGGAAGTGAGGGGCATTTTCCAACACTTTGCCATGAATCTCAATTGAAGGTGAAGGATTGATACATTTGGTGTGGGTCGGTACAGGACTTTGGACTCCCTGGTGTTCAGGGAAAGCCCCATGCTCTCATTGGCTTTGGTGAATACGTCAACTATCTGTTGCAGTTCCTCTTCAGAGGGAGCACTAACTTGTGCATTTGTTGTAGTTCTATTACAGAAGTAGTTGTTCTCTTGGTTTTAGCCTTCAGCCTGTTGAGGTTAAAAAGTTTACCATCAGTGCGATAAGTTATCACCACACCTGGGGATAAGCCTGTTAGTAGTAAGTTTTGCTGCAAGAAAGATTGGGAATAGTGTTGGTGCAATGACACACCCCTATTTGATGTCTATTTTGACAGCAAATGGGTCTGTGGTGGAGCCATTGCATAGTACTGTTGTTAGCATAATGTCATTTAGGAGACAGACAATGTCTGTGAACTTAGCTAGGCATCTATATCACTGTAGTACCATCCAACGGGCAGTTCAATTTACAGAGACAAAGACTTTTATGAGATCAAAGAAAGCCATGTACAAAGGGATGTACTGCTCTCTGAACACTCCCTGAAGTTGGTGTGCTGTGAAGATGATGGCTGTTTCTTTGGTGGGTCAGAAGTCACAGTAGGACTCTGGAAGGACCTCCTCTGAAACTGGCACGAGATGATTGAGAAGTAACTTAGCTAGAATTTTGCCAAGAGTTGAGAGCAATGCTATGCCCCTGTAGTTGATATCGTTCAATTTGTCTCCTTTCTTGAAGATTGTGATCATATGGCAACTATAAGGTCATTTGTAATTTCATCATTTTGCCAAAGCTTCACAAATAAGGTATGTACCTGAGAGATCAGTATGTCTCCTTCATGTTTCAGTGCTTCCACAGGGATATTGGGAGGTAGAGGAGAGCTGTGTGACTGAACAAAAACAATAAGCTCTCTCAATAAAGAAATTCCAATCTTCACCTTTAAGCCAATAATTCTCTGCTACCAATGTTTAAAAAATCCAAGCCGGTTGATGAAGTCAAAACCACGACACAGAGCTTTTCTTTATTGAGAGAGCTTATTGCTATTTTTCAGTCACACAGCTCTCCTCTACCTCCCAGTGCCCCAGCTATCCCCTATTTATATACACTTCAAATATTTAATTAAACAATGTCCTTCACCTGTGTATCCTAACAATAAAACTAACATACCATTAACACTGTGTCTGTTGAGGAGGCTGGGCTGGGTTGAGGTATTATGGGTTCCGAGCCGCTGTACATTCCCTAGATATTTGCTAGGCAATAATCTAATGCACAACGATGAGATAACTGCTAAAAACAAGATGAAATACAGTAAAGATTTTGGTCCTGACAATATCCCTGTGGAAGCACTGAAATTACAAATGACCTTATAGTTGCCACGTGATCACACTCTTCAAGAAAGGAGACAAATTGAACTGTATCAACTACAGGGACATAGCATTGCTCTCAACTCTTGGCAAAATCCTAGCTAAGTTACTTCTCAATCATCTCATGCCAGTTGTGGAGAAGATCCTTCCAAAAAAATTTCTGGGTAAACATTCACATCCAGCCACTTTCATGGCACCAAGGAGACCTTCAGCGGCAACACAGAAGATGGAGGATTCGGTGCTGGGCAGCATTTCGAGACCATTTAGATATGGACACAAGCATCAATATTAAAGAAGAACCACAAAGAAAAGAAATGCGGATAGAGAACCTTCTAGTAGCACTAACAGACAACAGGAGTTGGGTAACTATGGCAAGAGAATGAACCCCAAAAATAACTGAGGAATAGTCAGATGTGACTTGAAATATCATTATATGGTGAATTGTATGAAACCAAATAAAAAAGTTTTTGGAAAGACACATGACCAGGAAGGATCAGAAGGGGAGGATGATGATACTGATCGGTTAGAAGGAATTATACTGGTCACGATAAGCTTTAGTCCGATTATGGGTGTTCTAGTTGCAGACTTAATCAGTTGTGCTCTGTTAGACAGTGGTGCACATCCACAGTATGTGGAGTGGATTGGTTAAAGTGTTATCTGGATTCTCTAAATAGTAAAGACCGAAGTAAGGTTAAGGAATACGAAAGTTCTACTTACTCCATGTTCGGGAATGATAACACATTAAAGTCACTAAAAAGAGTGGTGATTCTATGTAAAATAGCTGGGTTAAACCATTTTATCAGCACAGATGTAGTTTTCAGTGAAATACCCTTACTGTTGAGTCAGCTGCCTATGAAAATTGCTCAAATGAAATTAGATATGGAACATGATAAGGCAATTGTTTTCGGGAAATCCGTAGATTTATAGTTTATACAATCGGTAGATTTTTGTATCACCTTAACAAGACCTAACATTTTGGATCACAATGTTAAAGAAGTGTTGATGACATCAGGGGGGTAGAAGGTTAAAGGGGAAAAAACAAATTGTTTTAAAACTACATCAGCAGTTTGCCCATTCGTCTTGTCATAGGTTAAAAATCCTACTAAAGGATGCAGGGGTAAGGGATGATAAATATATTAAACTTATAGAATAGATGAATGAGAAATGCAATATATGTAAAAAAAACATAGGAGGACACAATCGCGGCTCATAATGAATCTCCCATTAGCAAGAGACTTTAATTAAATTATAGCAATGGACTTGAAGGTATGGGATAAGGACAATAACATTTTTCTCTTACATTCCATGGATAAGGCAACTGGATTCCGTCTGTAAACAGTAATATATAGTAAAGAACAAAAGGTAATTATGGACAAGATAATGGAAAAATGGATAGGAACTGGACTGGGAGCACCAGCAAAATTCCAAACTGACAATGTTGAGGGATGGAGCGGGGTGGTGTGGAATTTGCCAGCGATGAATTTGAAAGTATGTGTGAAAATATGAACATTGTAGTAATGAACACAGCAGTGAGAAGTCCCTTTAGTAATGGGGTTTGTGAAAGAAATTACACAGTAATTGGTGAGATGCTTCACAAAATCTTAGCTGACCAAACAAGCTGTAAGCTGATATCTGCCCAGGCGTGGGCAGTCCATGTGAACAATTCCCTCAATTAATTTGTGGGAGAAATCCAAAAAATCCCTTTGGTGATATGGGATCATCCGCCAGCTTTGGAAGGAATTATGATTAGTTCAATTTTTCTGAGCACCTGCCTTGCATGCAGGGAGAAGGGCATTTATCAAGGCTGAGGTTTCAGAGAAAATTCGGCAAGCCTTATGGCACCGCACAAGGCCATCAGAAATAAATTTTAATCCAGGGGACATGGTACATTACAAAACAGAAGGGCAGAAAGAGTGGAAAGGCCCGGGTAAGGCTATAGGCATTGGTGGAAATACAGTAGTTTTACAACATGGCAATCAAACTGTTAATGGACATTCATCAAAGCTAACTGACACTGATTATACATTTACAGAATCTGAACAGGTAATAGAAAGCGAAGAAGTAACATACACTTCACATACATGTATGATGGTCAATTATAAGAAGCAGATTATGGCAGATAATGGGCTGACTGAATATAAACAAAGTAATACTGGAGAAATTTATCCCAAAGAACAACCAGTGGAATTTGGCATTCGAGTAACATATATGTTAGTGGGGCAAGTGAATGGGGGTGGGGGGAGGTTTGCCATTATAGGGAGAGCAGGAAAAGCCACCGGCTGAATATACAAGATGAGTGCTAGAAAGTTGGATTGACAAAACGAGGTAAAGACGTGGAAGGCCAGAAAGCGCAGTGTGAGTTCTGAAAGTGGACCAGGAAGTGATCACAGCCCTAGGAAAAGATCACGGACTTGTGAAAGGGACTCTGATTGTAGGAGGGTGAGATCATGTATAGTGGTCCAGAATGAGAGAGGAGGGCGAGTAGAGATTGTAGTTTGACAAGAACAAGGACCACAGAACAGGCTAGGAATGCCATTAAAAATAAAAGCCCTTATGATCGAGAAGTTTTAGTGGCTACTAACAAATTAGAAGATGAGTTGATAAAGGATGTCAAACAAAAAGAGTTGAAAAGTTGGAAAGAATTTGGTGGAGTTTCGATTACTGTCTGGATTATAGGAAATGCCTCTCTCCCCAAACTCCCCTGAGGGTGATTTGTTGGTTTCCCATCTTCACCTTGGAATATGGCCTTTTAAGCAGTTTTCTCTGTCTCAGTTCAAATTGCAAAATGTCCAGTCAGTTAAAAGTTGGAAAATATTTTCAAAAATAAAGGGGCATAACCTCATAACATATCCTACACCAATTTGCTCATGGCTCGGGTAGTAATCCAGAGATTATTACCTTTGAGTTTATGCTTTTTAATTTAGTCCCTAGCTGCTCATAATCCCTTAGCAGAATCTTTTTCCTAGTTCTACCTGTGTCATTGGTACTTACGTGGACCACGACTACTGGAACCTCCCTCTCCTACTGCAAGTTCCCCTCCAGCCTAGAACAGATGCGCCAAACCCTGGCACTGGACAGGCAACAAAGCCTGCATAGAACTGTGTCTATCATCCTGATTATACTGTCTGCAACAACCACTATATTCCTATTAACTTCTGCTGCTTGAATGGCTTCCTGTATCATGGTGCCATGGTCAGTTTGCTCATCCACCCTCCAGCCACTGCTTTCATTCATACAAGATGCCAAAACCTCAAACCTGTTGGACAATTGCAAAGACTGAGGCTCCACCACTTCTACCTTCTGGGTCCCTATACCTGCTTCACTTGCAGTCAAACCTGCCTGTCCCTGACCACAGACCAAATCAGAAGACACTATCCTAAGGGATGTAGCTGCCTCCTGGTCCAAAGCATCCAGGTAACTTTCCCCCCCACCGATGCATCGCAATGCCTGCAGCTCATCCTTCAGCTCAATGTCTCTGAGCCGAAGCTCCTCAAGCCACAGACATTTATTACAGAGCGTTTGCCCTGGATCACACCGGCGTGCAGGAAATCCCACATTCTGCAGTGGCAACACATCATCTGCCCTGCCAACTTTATTATGTGTTAGTTAATTTATTTTTCTTAATTAGTTTATAATTAAACGCTGCTATTCCCAATAATCTTTACTACTGCTAGTAAACCTTACTACAACTAATAAAGTCTTACAATTACTAATAAATTACATGAGTTTTGAAGATAATTGAGCAAAATATTCACCAACCAATCACTTATCTGTTTTCTTGTGATGTCACACATTGACTTCTCTCGAACAAAGCTGCTTCGCTCTGGAGCCACAGACTGGATAGCTCCTCTAGATGCTGCTGACCGCCACTGGGTCCTCTTTTCGTCCGCTCCTCTAGATGCTGCTGACCGCCACTGGGTCCTCTTTTTGTCCGCTCCTCTAGATGCCGCTGACTGCCACTAGGTCCTCTTTTTGTCCGCTCCTCTAGATGCCGCTGACCGCCACTGGGTCCTCTTTTTGTCCGCTCCTCTAGGTGCTGCTGCCACTGGGTCCTCTTTTTGTCCGCTCCTCTAGGTGCTGCTGCCACTGGGTCCTCTTTTTTCCTGCTCGTCTAGGTGCTGCTGACTGCCTCTGGGTCATAGAAACATAGAAACCGGTGTAGGTGTAGGCCATTTGGCTCTTCGAGCCTGCTCCGCCATTCATTATGACCATGGCTGATCCTCTATCTCAACGCCATATTCCCGCATTCTCTCCATACCCTTTTATGCCCTAATATCTAAACATTTATCAATTTCTTTCTTGAATATACTCAGTGACCCTGCCTCCACAGCCTTCTGTGGTAGAGAATTCCACAGGTTGACCACCCTCTGAGTGAAGACATTTTTCTTCATCTCAGTCCTAAATAGCCTGCCCTGTATTCTGAGATTGTGGCCCCTGGTTCTAGTCTTCCCAACCAGGGGAAACACTTGCCCTGCATCTAGGCTAGCCCTGTTAGGATTTTATACGTTTCAATTAGATCCCTTCTTATTCTTCTAGTGAATACAGGCGCGGTCAAAATAATCTCTCCTCATACGGCAGTCCTGCCGTCCCCGGTATCAGCCTAGTGAACATTCGCTGCACTCCCTCTATGGCAAGTATCCTTTCTTAGATAAGGAGACCAAAACTGCACGCAATACTCCAGGTGCGGTCTCACCAAGGCCCTGTATAACTACAATAAGGCATCCATGCTTCCGAAATCAAATCCTCTTGCAACGAATGCTAACATACCATTTGCCTTCCTAATTGCTTGCTGCACCTGCCTGTTTACTTTTATTGACTGGTGTACAAGGTCACCCAGATCCCACTCCCTTTGTACATCCACACTTCCCAATATATCACCATTTAAATAATACTCTGCCTTTCTGTTTTATACACCGAAGCCTATAACTTCACATTTATCCACGTTATACAGCATCTGCCATGTGTTTGCCCATACACACAATTTGTCTAAATCGCCCTGAAGCCTCCTTGCATCCTCCTCACAATTCACAACCCCACCCAGTTTTGTGTCATCAGCAAACTTGGAAATGTTGCATTTGGTTCCCTCATTCAAGTCATATCGTGAATAGCTGAGGCCCAAGCACAGATCCCTGCGGTATACCACACACCGGGTCCTTTTGCCCGGTCTGCTAGTTTATTTTATTGGAACTAAGTACTATGATGAAACACGCTACAGTCAAGGATGTCTTAAGGGCAAATAAAACATTGAAAAATTAAACATGGGGAAATGTATACTCAAGTTTCTAGCCTTGGGGAACCTGTAGGATATTGTCATAATGACAGAAAACTGACTGGGTGAGAGCTACCTACAACTTCAACAGCTAACCACAGACATGTAGAACTGTTTAAAGAAGACCTTTTTTTTAAATACAAGAAAAGACACTGACCAAAGATGGATACCAGCAGTCACTTGATGTCTAGTATTGTGTGACTCTTTTCTGTAAAGTTCCTATATGGATTGCACTATAGACCTTTTCTGAGATGTTGCATGGAATTTCACACCCAGGGAGTGTCAAGGTCCATGTCAAACAGGGACTCTTGAAAGGAAGGCATTAAAGATGGACTTCTAATCCATTGTAATTCTGCCATGACGATGGGAGCTGCTACCCAGCCAATTACACCCCATCAGGCACTGAAAATCCCCTGTGGAGGACAAAATTAACCAATACCTGGCTTCTACAATCTCAACAAAACAGTTCTGAGATGAAAGATCAAAACAACCAAGTGATTACTTGGTCTACAACAATGACTGCGAGAGAGGTTAACAAATACCTCCCTGGGAATATGCAAACATGGAGTTTAAGAACTGTTTTTTTTAAGCCAGAGACAGAGAAATCACCGAAGTCACCTGGAAACGAACCACTGAAAGAAAAGCAGCAAGGACTCTCTCCCTCTCAAGCTAAGAGTGTCTCCAGCCAAGTGCAGTACCTGAACTTCAACTCAACTCCAGGATTTTAAAGGAAACCACCTGATCTCAAACGGCCACAATGTTCAACAAACTACGCCTCATAGACAAGCAATGTTCAACAAACTACGCCTCATAGACTTTAACTTTCTTACTTCTGATATCTGTGTGTATATCGTTGTGTCTTTTTTCTCTTGGGTTTAGTAACTAATGAACTTGCCCTTTCTTTGACTCAATAAAATCTGGTTTGATTGGCTCCTTGTTAACAAATAAGTACATTTGTACTGGAAAAGGCATTTGTACAGGGAAAATAATTTTTAAAACCTTTGTTATGACCAAACAAGGGGTCTGAAAAAAAGGGGAGCTAATTTACTGCTCCTCAATCAATCGTAACAACATGAAATTAGTAATTTTTAGAGGCTCTTCTCATGCTAATTTTCCAGGTTGATATTTAAATAGAGCTGGTTTTATCATATTCTTTCTGGGTTAAAATGGAAAATGTTGTCCCTTGGCTCGGGAAAGTTAGAAAATAAAAAGGTTGGTTAAAAGTACTTTAGCTGCAGAAACACTGGCTCCTGTAGAAGAAATAAATGTAGGGTTTTACTTGTCAAATGTTTGAGGGGACATTCTATACAATGGGTGTCCCGAAAATGGTTTGTCCATTGAATATTACATGGATAATCATTAACTGTGGGATATTGCACATTCAATAACAAGTGTGACTGAAGAAAGGTTAAGGATTGACATTGCTAATGTAAAGGAGATGCTAGAAAGTAAAGAAATCTCCAAGATCAAATGAGTTGGTGCAAGTCATTAATTGTTCACTTGCTTTACAAAAAGGAATGTTTCCACAAAGAGATTGGGAGTCCTAAAAGAGGGACATCTTGTATAATGATGTGATGTACAGAATATGGAAAATCATTTTTTCTCTTTGATTTGTTTTGAAATATTGTTTGCATTTATAAAGTTTTGATTTAAAGAAGAGGGGAATCGGTTACTATTATGTTAATTATATTATTGCTGTTAAGAATATACAGGTGGAGGGCATTGATTGATTAAGTACCTTGAACACTTGTGCCATTGGTGTTTTTAGATGGTCTGTCTGGTTCTATCCTATTTCCACTTTTCTGTAGTGACCCACTGAGTGGAGATAAGGCAAATTAGACATTATGATGCATTAAAGTGTCAATGTTGAGCTTCAATAGTGAGATAATCCTGCTAATTTATAAATTGCTGGCGTGCTGTACTTGGAATGTTGTGTGTTGTTTTGGTTGCCGCTGTATAATTAGGATCTTGCAACAATGGAAAGGGTATTGAAAAAAGCAACCAGAATTACGCGAAGGATGGAAGAATTGGATTATAAGGACCAGTTACGTAGGCTGGGCATGTTGTCACCAGAGAGGTGGTGTAATTGCTGATTTTAAAATTCTATAGGAAATAGATAATGCAGATCATTACAAGCTGTCCCTTTTTTGCCCAGAACAGGGGATCCAGATGACACAGCCTGTGCTTCAAGGCGGTGGGTGGGGGAGGAGGGGGGGTGGTGGTGGTGGGGGGTGGGGGGGTGGTTAAATTTAAAACTAATTTGCAGAATCATTAGGCAGAATTTAGTCCTCGATGGGCGAGTGGGCCCCACCGGCTCGGCGGTGGGTGGGCAGCTGAACTCCGCCGCTGAAACAGACCCCACCGCCATTTTAAGTGGGCAGGCCAATTAAGGCCCACCCAGTGGCCTGCCCGATGTAGCGCTTCCTGTGCGGGGCGGGGGGAGGGATTCCCCAACTGTCAAAGTGCGCTCTTTCACGCATGCGCACGAAAGAGCGCACTGCTCCCTGAGACTAAGTGCTGTCTCAGGGAGATCGCTGAAAGGTTTGTAAACTTAAAAAATAGAAAAATAAAAAAATTATTAACATGTCCACCTCATGTGACAATGTCACATGAGTTGGGACATGTTAATAGATATCACATAAACTTTATTAAAGATTTTTTAAACAGACATGAAACCTCATCCCGCCAGTGGTTGAGGTTTCATGTATTATCGGAAGCCCGCTGGGGCTCCTGGCCTGCCCACCAGCCTTAATGTTGGACGGGCAGGGCCTTTAATTACCTTAATTATCCTGTCAATGACCTCAATTGACCAATGACAGGTCGGCGGGCGGACGGCTGATTTCGCTATCCACCCGCCTTCCTGAATATTTAAATGGGGCGGGATGATGTTGGGGGTTCCTCCCGACTTCATCCCACATCATTTTCCCGTCGGCGTGCGGGCCCTGCCCCCAAATCGCCGACGGGAAAATTCTGGCCATTATTTCAGTTTGCAAGCGGTAAACCTATGGAATAGGCTACCCAGGGAAGTAGAAAAATTATTATGATCCCCGAAGAGACGATAACTTTTAAAAAGAGATGAATTCCCCAGGCACCAATGGAAATAACCAAAGGACAAGATTTCATATTTGAAGACCTTCGCTATAATAAACTAAAATCGACACAGGCTAAACATTGGGCTTAACTAATACACCAAACTAAATAGGTACTTCCCCATTAATCAGCACAACTAAAATATCATTTATGACAGATTTTTATTTTACCCATCACTTGCAACAGATATGTAGCCTTAAAGATTAAGTTCCAAGCTCCTCCCAGCTTTTCAGCAGGCCCCCTTCTCCCTGCCACACCAGGTAAAGTCTTCCAGTGTCCTTTGTTGCTGACACAAAGGCAGTCTTTTTCTCTGCTCTTTTCAGCAGCAGCTGTTTCTGTCTCTCTGTCTCTGTGTTCCAGGCGTGAAACCTGCCATGGTTTTCAATAGGTTTCCGTTACAGATCATAGGGGCCTGAATCCAGGCAGAGTTAGTATCACCATCCCCTCTATCCAGGATAGCCTGCTTTCTCCTTAAATGAATTTTAAAAACATAACCGTCTTGTAAAGTCTTGCATTTGTAACAATATTGATTCATTCAAATGCAAATTAGATTTCTTTCAGGAAATAGTATTTTGGGATATACATATAAGAAATCTTAGACATGAAATATGGCAAGGGTAATACATTTGAGAGAAACAAGTGACCTTGAACCTATGGGCAGAATTTTCAGGTCGGCAAGCGGGGATGGGGCCCGCTCCCCAATGCGTAAAATGATGCGCGATGACGTCAGGCATGCGTCCCGACATCATCGCGATATTTCGTTCGTGCCCGCCGAAATGCCAACGGCCAATAAGAAACCAGTTAAAGCAGTTAAGAATGCTGCCAGCCCAACCTTAAGGTTGGCGACAGGCGAAGAGCCCAGGCGGCCTTCACGTTTTTCATGGAACCTCATCCACGGGCAGGATGAAGTTTCATGAAGTGTTTAAAAATTGAATAAAATTAAAAAAAAAAATTCATTGACATGTCCCCGCTCATGTGAGACTGTCTCATGAGGGGACATGTTTTAAAAAATTTTTCATTTCTTTATTTACATGCTTAAAACTTAAATTAAGCACCTCTGTGTCTCAGGGAGATTTCAGTGGACTCGACTCAGGGAATCCCTCCACCGCCCGCACAGCTCAGTGCTTCCGGGCTCGTGTCACGGTGGGCAGGCCTTTATTGGCCCACCCATGTAAAATGGTGGCGCGGACCCGATCGGGGCGCCGATCAAGTTCGCACCCACCCCCGCACAACTCCCCCACCGCCTCCCCCTCCTCCCCCCAAATGGGGAGGTAAAATTCTCCCCTATGGTTCCCAAAGATTTTCACCACTGGCAAGTTTTCCTTCTTATGTGCCTGAGTCTGTTATTGACCAGTTGGGATCAACTTTGACTTTGTGTACAATGGATGATAGCAAATTGGCAGTCCATTTGATGTGTCTCCCAATTTTTATTTGTATTGAAATCAAATGTCTTCCAATTCACTTTCACTCTTTTAACACTATTGAATTGAGTTAATCTACATCATCTGATTGAAACAGGATGTCATGACCAGTCATTAACCCCATTCAAGCATGTGACCAGCAGAATGTTAGAAAGTGAACAAAATGGACCTTGATCTGTTTTTCATCTCGAAAGTCCTATGACTGTCATCTGGAACAAAAGGTTATGTAACTGCATTGCATCCATCAACATAATTTAAAATTTTAAACAATGTACAAACTGGTGATTATTTTTTATGAGTGGGCAGGGTGGCACAATGCACTGATATTACAGCTTCCCATGTCACAGACTGAAACGATGTAACTTCACATGTACATTTCCCAAATGCCTACTTCCTGCTTTTTCCCATGTCAGCATTGAAACATAGGCGTTACACACTTCAAACAGAGGGAGAAAAATGAAGCTGTGGAGACATTTTATTTTGCTCAGCTCATTAAAAATAGCCTGATGTCAGCAGTCAAGTGGTTAATAGGGATTTCTATGATTGTGGTTGCTTGTAGAAATGTAGGCTGCAGTTCCCCGTTGGAGGGGAGTATATCAATTTCTGGTATGTTTAGGCGTAATGAAGTTTGCTCAAAGTAATTATATTTGTGTCCCTCTGGTGGTTTGGGTAGAAATCATAATTGTACAACATTTTTCATCATCTGTGGCCTTTGCAGTGATGTTTCACAGAATGACAGAATTTTTACAGCACAGAAGGAGGCCATTTGGTCCATTGTGTCTGCACTGGCTCCCTGAATGAGCAATTCACCGAATGCCATTCCCCTGCCTTCTCCCCGTAACTCCGCACATTCTTGCTTTTCAGATAACAGTCTAATTCCCTTTTGAATGCTTTCATTGAACCTGCCTCCACCAAACTCTCAGGCAGTGCCAGACCTTAACCATTTGCTGTGTGAAAAAGTTTTTCCTCATGTTGCTTTTGCTTTTTTAAAATTACTTTAAATCTGTGCCCTCTCATTCTCGATCCTTTCATGAATGGGAACAGTTTCTCCCTAACTACTCATTCCAGACCCCTCATGATTTTGAATACTTCTATCAAATCTCCTCTCAGCCTTCTCTTCTCCAAGGAAAACAGTCCCAACTTCTCCAAACTATCTTCATAACTGAAGTTCCTCATCCCTGGAACCATTCTCGTGAATCTTTTCTGCCCTTGCTTCCAATTTTGGTATTATCTGCAAATTTTGAAATGTGGTCAGTGTATGCATTTAACCATTTACTGTCACAACTTTAACAACAAGAAGGTAATGTAAAATATCCTATTCTTATGTACATATATATGGAATTAGGATTTGGTTTAATCTCACGATTTTTCACTTTTTTTTACTGTGTGTGATGAGAACCCTCTAAAGGTACAATTTGTAGAGAAAGACAAGAATGAAACAGGTGATATTGCTTATTTTTCTTTGATTATTGCTTAAGTCAACAAGTGCGTCAAGACTCAAACTCAATAAAGATTATGTGCAATCAAGAATTTGGTGCCAAGTTCAAGAACTGTATGGTAAGGATGAGTTGTTTCTGCATCAAATTTATAAATACTTGCAATTGTTTTCAAATTTTTCCAGATCTCAGTGGTATGGATTACCCATGGTGACCCAATGAGTTCATTCAGTGAGATGCTGAGCCATAGGGGCAGGAAGGTCTGGGGCTTAGTCCTTCCCTAGGCTGAGTTAGCCTGTACTAAAGGAATGCTAGCGAACATATCTCAGCGTCTCTAGGTCAGGGAGGGTAAAATCAGCAAGGATTCCACGTGCTGATAGTAATCCAGCTTTCCATGTTGGAAATGTGAATGTGTAAACATCAGGTGAGGGTCCCCCAGGCTCCTCAGCATTTGAATACCTAACTCAGTTGTCTTCACTATTTTTCAAGCAAGGGCCATTTTAGCAAAAAACCTGCAGTGTGAGAGCCACATCGACTACTAAATTATCATTGCTTACTACTCCAGTAACTCACTTGGGCCAGAAAAATACATGACACCAACGGATGAATACTCTGTTGGCTCTATGGTGGTTGCTATGGTAATACAACTGTCACCATACAACGCACATACTTTGATATACTTATTGGTGCACGTTGTACCATGTGGTCAATGTGACATGTAAAGAAGGCTGACTTTTGATGGGCTCAGTTATCATTTTTTAATGTTAAAAATAAAATAAATAGGAATATAATGCTGAACTAGGCTCTGGCTCACTGCGACCCTCTGAGGATAAAGCGGTTACTGAAAATGGATGGATGGAGTGGGGGAGCCGCACTTGGTGTAGATGGGAGCCGACACTGGCTTGAGGGCGTTGCAGTGAAGAACAGTGACCTAACTAGCATTCACAGTCAAGGTTCACACAAGAGTAATGGCCCGGCACAGATGCTTGATGACAGGATAACAATAACTTGTGCTTATATAGCTTCTTGAACACAGTAAAACATCCCAAGGCACTTCACAGGAATCTTACAAACAAAATTTGACACTGAGCCACATAAGGAAATATTAGGGTAGATAACCACAAGCTTAGTCAAATAGGTAGGCTTTCAGGAATGTTTTAAAGAGGAAAGAGAGGTACAGAGGTGGAGAGGTTTGAGGAGGGAATTCCAGAGCTTAGGGTCCAGGCAACTGATGGCATGGCCTCCAATGATGCAGCAATTAAAATCCAGGATGCTAAAGAGGCTGGAATTGGAGGAATGCAGATGTCTCAGAGGACAGTAGGGCAGAGGGAGGTTACAGCGATGGGAGTCATGATGCCATGGAGAGATTTGAAAAACAAGGTTGAGAATTTTAAAATCAAGATATTGTTTGATCAGAGGCCAATGTAGGTCAGTGAGAACAGGGCTCATAGGTGAATGGGACTTGAAAAATGTGGGAACAGTGGTCTTGTCAAAAAAACTGATTGTGTGTAAATGTGTCACAGAGTTTAACAGCGGATTCTGAAAAAACCGTAATGAACAAATATTGCCATAGATTAACTGATTATTACTAAAATATTGTTCACATTTAGTGATGAATCACATACTACGCATAAAGTTGTTGTGAAAATTTGATGAGATTGAAATATTCCATAAATGTGGCATGCAGTGGTGTCATCTGCTGATCCAGCTTCCTTTAAGAATAGGAGGGTGTGCACGCGCTATTCAACGGCCAAAATGAAATATGTTCACCTTTGTCTGCTGGAGTATGTTGGTGCAGAGCACCTCCCACCCATGTCTCTGTTTGTTCTCCTTTGTGCTTCTAAACATGTCACATAGACTGATTTCTAATTGGAAAACTTACTGCTGCCAGTAATGGTTCTGAGGTGAAAAAGAACAATTGATGCATAGGCTTATGAGAACCTAACTGCCAGAATTGAGAATTGATTGAAACACCTACCTCAACGTTACTAGGTCTTCTAAATTAACATCTCTATATTCGCCACTCTCTAGTAACCCTGGAGACTGTGCTCACCTGGAGAATATTGGAAAATGGTGTAAAAGCCATATTTGGCCTTATCTTAATATGTTAATGAAGCTACCACCCATGGAACAGGTTTAAGGGACTGAATGGCCTACTCCTGTTCCTATGTTTCAGATGGGTGCTTCCTACCCTACGTTTTTTGTAAGGATTCCATTCAAAGGGAACTTTCAAAAGTCCCTGTATGAAGAGGATATTTTCAACTCTAGGGAGTAAATTGCTAGTTAGCAGGGATTATGAGGAGCTCTGGGTTCCCACAGTCTTCTGGAAATTATTTTAGGGAGTCAGAAACAAATTCAGTAAATTATCTGCTGGAAATGAGCATGTGATGTACAGTGGGCAGAGATCCAGCAGTCTGAACTTCTGCTGAGTTGAATAATGGGAGCACATAAATTTAAATTTACATTGCATCTGATGAACAAATCCAGGCTCCTCCATTATTAGAGTCTGAGCTGCAATCTTACAGATCCATCTATGAGTTTAGAACATCTTCATTTTTTTGTACATGATGATCAATATGAGACCAGTATGCTATTAAAATGCCAATAAGTAGTTATGGGTTCCCATTGAAACAAGGAAAATATCCAGAAGGTTGACCTGGAAAAAAGTTAAAACTACAAATGATTCTTAAATTTTCACCACAGTACAACATGCACTCAATATTGTTGTTTTGCAACCTGTAACAAATGGCTTAGTTTTACATTCTTAAATACAGCCACTGAACAATATGATGTTTGGGTCACCAGGTCCAGGATACACTCTAAAATAGTGTCTAATTTAATTTGAGTTGAAGGGTGATAACAGGGTATTCACTGGAGGCTTGAATCTGCCAGGAAGATGAATAGCGGCAAGCAGTGTCACATCCATCCATGTGTACAAGGACAAATGATAAATAACATGTAATGCAGAACCTTGGCCCAAGATCATGCAATGATAGGTTCTGAGACAAATTTGATTGATGAACATTTGTTTGAAATTCTTCATGCAGGATGTTTTGTAAAAAATAAATATTTCTGTTTTCATTTCAATCAAATCTGTAGTTTGAAGATCTTTAGATCTTTAGATAGAAAGCGGTACGTTTTTACTGTGGAAATAAACACCAGCCCAGTTCGTTTCATTGAAATGTTGCATAAAGCAGTCAGATTATATGGATTAAGATGCTGTAACATGTCAACCACAAAGTGTAATTATCAAGTTCTCCAGCAATATAGACATTGTGAAAGAAATGGAGTTAGCATTTCCCGATTGTGTGCTTTTTATTTTGTGATGATTAAAATGTATTTTAAATGGAATTATATTGATGTCAATTTCAGTTTGATCATTAGGCCCATTAAATACACCCCATCCAAACCAGGTATAACCAAGTTAACAACTGACCCAACCTCCATAAATGTTATCATCAAGAAGAAGCAAAAACAGGGAAAACAAACTGCAGTCAATTCAGAAAAAACAACTCTGACTCCCCAAAATAATCCCAAGATACTGTGGGCCCCAGAAGAGCACGAGAAATTTCAAGGTCGAGATTTTTCTCAAATCCAAAACTGATTGTCAGGAAAAGTCCAACTGGTCCAGCTAGGCTGCCCCACACACCACGATGGCCGGAGCATCATGAATAGACAACCTCAGCTGCCATGTAATCTCTTGAGTGAGGAAAGGAACAGGAATGATAAGAGAAAGACGCTGAAATATTGTTTTCTGACCTCCCCCCACCCCCGAACAGGTGTACAAAACCAATCCAAGAGATCACGGGAACTAAGTGTTTACCTATAAACACACTTAATTTATATGATGCGATTTCTTTCCCAATGAAGAACTGGTCCATCAAGTCCATGGCAATGTATTCCAGAGACTCGCTACTCTCTGGGAAAAGAAGAACCACCTCACTTCCAGTTTATGCCTGCTGTCTGCATAGTTTAAACTCATGATCCCTGGTCCTCCCCATTTTGTTAATCTCTCAATAAGCTTGCCATCTAGCCGTGTATTTATTTCATACAGTCTCCTCCTCCAGGTACCAGGCCCTAAGAGGGCACTGGCAACCATGGACTTCCATTGGATTGGTCCATGATTGTGCTTGGCAAAGTACCGCAGTATGGCTGACCTTCTCCCACTCTTGCTGCCCGCCATCAGGCATATTGGAAGGATTTACAGGCTGATATTATGAACAGACTTTCCTCCATCAGGTTCTGAAGTGGGACTTGAACCCAGATTAGGGACTGTAGCATTGTGCCACAAGACCTTTTCACAGAAGCTAATAGGCTAGGATCCTTGAGCCTATCTAAGTAAAATGACAATCCTTTTGGTAGCTCTCCTCTGGACTTATTCCAAGGACACAAACACTATCACCTAAATTTGAGTGTCGCATGATAAATGATAAAATGTTATTTAGCTTCAACTACTTCATTGTGTAAAATTAACTCTAATATTTTCTGATTTGTTTCAGCTCAATTTTTACTCGAAGTTTCCATTATTACAAACCTTTTGCCAGTAAGACCTTTGAATCGAAACCTCTTCGGTCGTCCGCCAGGCGGCGAGAGTGTATCCTCCGGGCAGCCAGGTGGCGAGGGTGGGTCCTCCCGGCCGCCAGGTGACGCGGTGTGCGGACCTCCGGACTGCCAGATGGCGGGATGTGCGGACCTCCGGCCCGCCAGGTGGCGCGGTGAGCGGACCTCCCGTTGAGGTCCTGGGACCTCCCGGCCGCCAGGTGGCGCGGCGTGCGGGACCTCCTGGCCGCCAGGTGGCGCGGTGAGCGGACCTCCCGGTGACCGGACTTCCAGGCCGCAAGGTGGCGCGGTGAGTGGACCTCTCGTTGAGGTCCTGGGACCTCCAGGCCGCCAGGTGGCGCGGCGTGCGGGACCTCCTGGCCGCCAGGTGGCGCTGTGGGTGGACCCCCCGGGCCGTCTTGCGTCAGCTGTCTGTCCTGTGGATCCACGTCAGGTGGTAGTCAGAGCAAAGAGGTGGCGGCTCGGGGAAGGGAGCGCCAGCCTGGAGGATGGAGGAGTATCAGGCCAGCGAGGAGGTGAGCAGGGCGGGGGCAAAAGATACGGGGAACTGGACTCGGACAGTTGGCCGATTGGATGACACTTCATTGCGGCCGCGCTGTCTGAGACATGCCAGAAGCTGAGAGCGGCCCCATCAGGGCGGCGGCTGAGAGACGATCATCAGCATCGACAGAGTTTCGACCGCTCCTCTGTCCTCCCCACCCCAATTCACCCCTCCAATACCTACACCCCCATTACCCCCCCCTCCTCCAATACCCCCTCCAATACACCCCACCCCAATACCTGCTTCAGTGCCCCCACCCAATACCCTCTCCAATACCTCCACCCCCTTACCTACACCCCCATTACCCCCCTCCAATACCCCGCTCCAATACACTCCAATACCCCCCACCCCAATACCCGCTTCAGTGCCCCCACCCAATGCCATCTCCAATAACTCCACCCCCAATACCCCTACCCCAATACCTGCCTCCACCCCCACTCCAATGCCTCCACTCCAATACCCCGCTCCAATACACTCCAATACCCCCCACCCCAATACCCTCTCCAATAACTCCACCCCCAACACCCCGCTCCAAAACACTCCAATACCCCCCACCCCAATACCTGCTTCAGTGCCCCCACCCAATACCCTCTCCAATAACTCTACCCCCAACACCCCTCTCCAATACACCTCCAATACCTCCCACCCCAATACCTGCTTCAGTGCCCCCACCCAATGCCATCTCCAATAACTCCACCCCCAATACCCCTACCCCAATACCTGCCTCCACCCCCACTCCAATGCCTCCACTCCAATGCCCCCTCCAATACCTCCACCCCAATACCCCACTCCAATACACCCCCAATACCCCTACCCCAATACCTGCCTCCACCCCCACTCCAATACCCCCTCCAATGCCTCCACCCCCACCCCAACACCCCTCCAATGCCTCTACCCCCACCCCAATACCCCGTCCAGTACCAGCCAACCCCAATGCTCTTCTCCAGTATCCCCACCCCAATGCCCCTCTCCAATACCCCCATCCAACCCTCCTTTCCAATACCCCTACCCCAATACCCCCAGCACCTAATATTCCCAACCCAATAGACCCCAACCCTGATACTCCCCACCAGCCTAATACCCTTCCCAACCCCCAATACCCTCCATGTCCCGGTTCCTTCCATAATGTTCCAGTAAACCTCTCCCCGACATCTCCCTCACTCAACTTTTTTTCTTGCTTTTTTCCTCCCCTACTTGTATTCTGTATTTTTAAAATACTCTTATTACATCACATGTAATCTGTTTTAGATAATCTAGGTTGCTAGCAATGTGTAAATTTTCTGATGTCAGATATATTGCTGAATTGTGTTGCTTGTTTGCAGGTTGCCTTCAATGCAGATGAAGCCAGTAATATTGTCAAAGAGGTAAGTATGGAAGGTTGTGTTTGCTGCATATTTGCAATTGGCTGCATTAAAATAGGTGAATTTAAAAAAATTATTTGGTAACTAATGTTCTGGTGCTGAGGCTAATGTGCATCTACCCTTCTGAATATGAGATCTCTGTTTGTAAATAATGGTCTATTTGACAGAGAACCTGTATTCAGATGAACATTTTATCTTGTTGAATAAGTTAAGTGTAACTAGTCTTTTAAAGTCTATCCCTAATCTCATTGTGCATCTGAGGGATGAGCATTTTGGGTTCAGCACAATTAACAGAGTTCCCCAACTTGCATAGAAGAAAATGTGTTTTTTGGGTACCTGAGCATCTATTGCTATTTAACTGGCATTGAAGCATTATATTTAGAATACTACCACAAATTAAACCACACCAGCACAAGATGGAATGGGCTCAAATCATTAAAAGGAAAATTTAGCATTTGTTTAATAGGTTTTTGATCATTGTCTCTGGAGAACATACAGATTGGATTTCTGGGTATGTTAACGAAGATAAAAACTCTAGAATCATTATAAGGAATAGTTGGATGCTCTAATGGGGACGAGGGTGATGATCTGTGAACTGTACTGTCTTCGTAGATGGGTAATGCAATACTTCCTTAATGGCTTTTCTTATTGTATCCATCTTGTGATACTGTACAGTTGTTTTCCTTCCTTTCTCCTTGAAATGTAATCTTTATCCAAGTGGAAAGCCATTCTGTTGTGTTTATTTTATGTTAAATGATCTAACATTTACAAGTATACTTAAAGCAAATTAGCAGAAATCTTTAAACCATAAATGAGCAGTTAATTTCAGTGGTTTATTTTCAGTGCGTTGACAGTATTATCGGAGGGATTGACTATAATCACAGCAAGATCAATCAGTGGACTGCTGCTGTAGTTGAACAATCCCTGATGCATTTGGTTAAAATGGGAAAACCATTTAAATACATTGGTGAGTATTTTTTAATAAAGTAAAAGACTACTTCATGAAGGCATATATTATTATTAAGCTGGTGAGATTTGTAGACTTTATCCTCCACTTCAAGATCATGTAGTACAGATTCAGAAAATGCGGGATAAGTATGTCTTAGTACAGTGTGAGACCGATCCTAAAATTCTGGAGAGATGTGTACCATTATCTCTTTCTTGCCAAGTATTCCTAGTTTGACTTTCACAATTTAAAACAATGTATGATTGGGAAAGTTTCTGCAAGAACAATTTGAGATATGAACATTAAATAACGTATCCTTCATCCTTGTGCACACAAAAGGTTTGACACTTGATCTTTTATCGGGTAAGTAGAGATTCAGTGGAATGCACTGAGGTGCATTCATTCAGGGTGCTTCTATCATGTTGTTGTGGAATCACTGTTAATTTATCTATGTTCTTGAGCAATATACTTGATTTTTTTAGAAGGTGGAATTTGTAGCTAATGAGATAAATGAAAGGAAGACTGTATTTGACATTGAACTTAATATAGTTTTCTAAAGGATTGTTTTAAGAAAGGCTCATAAAATTGAGAGCTTCTCCTGGTCTTCAATGGTTCAAATAAACTTCCTACAGTTTTATTTTTAAGTGCTCTAATGCTTATCCAGTGTAGGAAGATGATTTTCAGACTTCTCTTTTTTTTGTGATTTACTTTGGAGTGATAGTTGGACATTCAGTTCAGAGCTTAACTTTGCCCGGGCAACAAATAATGGCCTGGGTTTTCTGATCCTCATGCCAACTGTCACCCATTCGGTGGTTACTGTCTACGTTGCAATCAGAAATGTCTTGTAAGAATAAAGCGCTCTTCTATAAATTACCTGCACATTGCTGTATATTTCCATATTTCTGAAAAAAGAGAGGTGTCTCTTTTTTCAGCAATACTCTAGTTCTGTACTACCAAACGACTATCCTTTCATATGTTGGGGTTGCTTTGAAGGAAATGGATGCATGAAAAGGACAGTTCCTTCAATAAGTGGGAGGATTGAAAAATAAAGTTACTAATTTATAAATGAATAAACATTTTGACCATAGGAATACCTTGATATTGCGGAATATCTTATAATGTTTGAGGCTTCCCTGGAATGTCTTTGATCGTATGCTGATGGATATAGGATACATATTCTATGAACCCTGGTTTTAGAGATTAATTCCAAATGCTTCCACAGTAACAATTTGATTTAAAAATGCACCTGAGCTAAATTAGATACAGTAGTGTAGTGGTTAAGTTACTAACTAATAATCCAGAGACGGCTCGTTCAAATTCCACCATGGTGGTTTGAGAATTTGAATTCAGTTCAACAAAACTGGAGATGGAAAGCTGGAACAGTAAAATTGACCATGAAGCTATTGTATTATTGTTAAAACCCAATTATTTCACTAACCTCCTTTAGGGAAGGATACCTACTGTCCTTACCCGATCTTACCTATATGTGACTCCAGTCTTAAACCAACATGGTTGACTCCACTGGTGACCTAGCAAGCCACTCAGTATCAAACCAATGCCAATGGTTCAGTAAGCAGATCCACAACCACATTTGCAGGGCAACCAAGGATGGGCAATAAATACATAGATGTCAATGTGCTTACTCAATTACACTAATATAACACAATAAATAATTCACCACACTATCCAAGCTGTGGCGATCAGTGTCTATTGTGGTGATTGAACAATGTACTGGCTTTTCGACAAAAGCAAATGTTCCCAACTTTGCATGTTTGTCACTCAGAAAAATATTCTCACAGCGGAATTATGCCACTGAAATGACAATGTATTGCTGCTTCTAGTGACCTGTGCAATAATGCAGAAAAGTGGAGCTGGTCTTCACACAGCGAGTTCATGTTACTGGGACAGCAGCACCGATGGTAAGTTTTCTGTCTTAACATTTAATGTTCATTGCAAAAATGCCTAATGCTAGAGGATGCAAGAGAAATTGGTGCCTTAGTCAGAGTTAACACATGCATTTCATAGAAATGTTTATCATTTCCATCAGATAATAGATGATTTCTAATTGCTGAAAATTGCTTTGAGTACTAAATTATGATATTGTGCTCAATTGATGGCTGAACATATTTAATTGAGATTGTTTGATGGAAACTGGTGGCTGTCAGAGCAACCTTGTGGCATTTTACCCTGGTGTGAAACTCAGTTTTTCTGTTTGTCTTCAGAGGTGAAAATGTAATGCAACTTTGATAAGAGTCTACAACAATTACCATGCCTAAGTGGATGTGCGTGATTGATTAGACACAATAACCAGTGTATGTTCCTAGCAGATCATCACTAAGAAATGAACAGCCTTTTTATCCTTCTCCAACTTAACTGACTATCGCATTTTGAAAGCAAGAGTTTAGCATGTATCTTTTCCATGCATCAGCTCAAAAAATTGAAGTTGCTTCACTTGAGATATAATCCGTGGTAGAGTAAGCTGTATTGTTTTGTAACTCTGCATTATTCTGAATAGATTAATACATCCTTTTCACTTTGCAGGAAGCTGCACCGTGAGATGGGAAAACAGGACCATGTATTGCGTCATCAGCGTGTTTGCCGTCAGCATTATGCTGTGATGTACAGGAGCTCTAGTGTGCAAAGCCATTCCTAAGCACCAACTCTTAACTGTGTATATAAGAGAGATTTTAGGAATAGCATGCATTGTTTGTGGATAAGGCATAATAGCATACATTTGAGCAAGAGTTACAAAGCTGTAATCCATCCTTAAAAGGCAATATCTTGCTTAATTCATGCTGCTGTTAATGGACTCCTGCCTTACTTTTAAACACCTGATTGAGTGTCACCAGAACTGACTATTGTTTCCTCTTTCACCGCGTTGTAACTAAGCTGTGGATTTCAGTATCCATGGTAGAGATTTTATCAACAGAAATATCACTAATTTTTTTAATTCTTTGCCATTTTGAAGATTGGATTACATTGTTGTGTTATATTCATATATTCCAATAGAGAACTGACAAGGTCAGTTCAAATAGCTCATTGTATTGCTTTGCTGTTTAGCCAGCTGACTGTCAACTCTTCATTGCAGTACATATTTGACTGAATCAGACAATCCGTTTCCTAGATTATTGTAAAACTACAGTGAAATGAGAAAGTAATGCAGAATTCACATTTCTTTATTTTATCTGGGACTTAGAAGCTTATTTTCCAAATCATGTATTTCTGATTTGAAAGAGAGCTTTCAGAAGAAAAACCTATTGGATAAAATGATCCATTTCTGTTTTGAAATTGGAGAGATTATCGCATTAAATCTATAAATTTTATAAATTGCTGACATTTTTTAGTTTATGGTGCTTGACAAAATACAATATTTGCAGTGTAGTAGATTCAAAGTTCTGAATGTTTTGAGTATGTTGACAATTTGAAACTTGTAGCTAGAATTGATTAGGTATCTAAAAATATGCTGTTGAGGTAAAACACACTGTCTGAATCACTGAATTGCACCAGTATATGAATTGGGCTATTATAACTGCTGCTTGGTGTGAAAGTTGCACCTTTGATGCTTTAACCTCTTAATATACTGATTGACTTACTTGGATGTTGAGAGCACTGCATTGAAGTGTTGGCTTGAAAGCAGGATATTGCCTTTTGACATTACTGTAATGAGTTGAAAATGCTTCCCACTACCCAGTACATTTGTATATAAAATACTTTCTTGAAGCTATTAGGAGATGAGCTGTTTTATGTAATCCATGATGATGTATCTTCAAGCAAGTTTCAGGACTTGTATGCTATGAAGCAGGTGTCGGAGTTTTCACTTAAGATGAAAGATAAAAGCCTCATTTTGATCACTATATGTTAAGTTCAGTAATTTCTTGCACTAAATAGTAAAATAAATTATTCTTTGATACAGAGAGAGATGAAGCTTTTTTTAAATTCATTTAAATGCATTCAAACTATAATTCTGTTTTAAAACTGGGTGCTGAAATTCTTTTGATGTTTTAAAAAAACTGAAAGGGCTTGTCTTTACCCAATACCTGCAAGAATGGAATTCAGTAAAATTATATTAAATAGATTAAGGAACACAACTATAAGAAGTCCATTTGGATGAGGGAAGAAGCAAAGCTTTATATTCAAAATTGGACCATTTTTTGCAACTAATTTTGTTAACATATGAATTATTTGAAAGGAGATGTGTATATGTGGGAAGTTATTTTGGGGCTGAAAATATTAAATCAAAAATTATTATTTTAATTCTGTTTTCACTTTAATGGTTGATGCGTGTAGACAGAATTTTAGTGAGGAATTATGTCAGGGAAAACTGGCTAAAAATGAGGCTGATGATCAGTTCTTGTACTTATGTTTATTTAGATTTGCTATAACTGATCTAAAGTTGATAGCTATGAGCAGTCACATACAAATACATAAAAGGTAGTTTCCATACTGACCTGATAGGAAGGAAAGACTAGCATTTATAAAGCACCTTTCATGGCTTCAGGCTATCCCAAAGCCCTTTACAGCCAACGAAGTACTTTTTGAAGTGTCATCACAGTTGAAATGTAGGAAACGGAGCAGCCAACTCGTTCACATCAAGATCCCACACACAGAAGTTTAATAATAATCAACTAATCTCTTTTTAGTAATGTTGATTGAAAATAAATATTGGACAGAACTCTGGGGATAACTGTTTTGCTCTTCAAAATAGTCCCATGGGATCACCACTTCTGAGGGAAGACGAGACCTCACTTTAACGTCACATCCAAAAGACAGCATCTCAGGCAGTGCAGCACTCCCTCAGTACTGAAATGTCAGCTTAGATTTTTGTGTTTAAGTCTCTGGAGTAGGCCTTGAAACCACAATTAAGACTGCTACCAACTGTGAGCCATGGCTGACTGGGATTTATACGGTGTGGTTGTTTTTGTTTGGAGCTCAACCACTGTTGTAAGCTAAAGGTTAGAAATTACTTTAAACCAGTTACTTCCGCCATTAAAGTAACAGAAATAGGAATTGTGAAAGAACGGCAATTTTGGTTCTTAAGTCCAGATAAGTGAAGTGATTTATTGTAGAATCAATAAAACTGCACATATTTACTTCAACCTGTAATGTCCGTGAATCCATAAATTCTTCTCAGCTATGCAAAGCTTTTATTTGGGTATTCTTTTAACCCACCAGAAGCCTTTACAACCTCTTGCTCTCAATCACTGGCAGAAACATGTGGCTAGTAGCACAGCCTGGTACTCTGCAGCAGTTACAACATAAGTATAAAGGCCTTTAAGTAATACGTTGGTGAAACACTTCTAGGACTAAAATAAAATGTAAAGTCAATTTCAAGTATATTAGATTGTAATTAAGTGTCGACTTTCACGAGGCAAAGCAAAATCTAGAAAATTACTTCTCAATGCGATTCAGTAAAGAATATTTCCTTGATTATCCATCGACACTTGCCTGTAGATATGTCTGAACCACATTGACATCAGTTGATTATTTTCCTTTTTCTGCACCTGTTTATTTATTGAACTATACAGTATAAATTTAAGATTTGTATCTATGTATTCTCATTTATTTCGTTTTGTGTAGATATGATAATTGAACATGTATTCCTCTTCCAGTCACATGAATTAGCACAGACTTCAACAGCTTGTTGATAGCTGCTCTTCGGCATGGTGTGTGCTTTAAATGAACTCAGATATTTACCTTAGCTATTTGGGAATTCCTATTTCAAAAATGTTTACAAAATCTCTAGCAGTGACCTTACAAAAGTACACCATAACTATGTCTATGTTGTATGGCCAAATTGAAATATCCCTGAGAACATTAAAAACCTCGATTTTTCATGAAAAAAAGTACTGAAGTGGATATGCCTGACTTGTTGTAATCCACCTGCTGATGTACAGTTTCTGCAACACACATTGTTCATGGCCTCTCACTCATTCTTAGTGACACTCCGGGCTCTTTCTCTGCCCCATTCCCATTTGAATTTTTTTTATGTAAAGCTGCTGAGGGTAGTGATACTGAATGATAATGGTATTAAGGAATAATTGTCAGGAATAGGTTAAAAGCTATTACCTAATCTCAGGCTTCATGGTATTCTTTGAAACATAAAAGTCATGCTACTCCTAGCTAGAAGTTACTGCCATAGTTTTTTCTTTAATTAAAGACCACAATTGTTCAATAACATTTATTTTTTAAGCAAGTGACTTTATAATCAGAAATCTTTGTATTCCATTCTAAAAAGTAATCTTTACGAAAGGGAGTCATTTACCTGCATGCCAAAATGGTAGGCTTATTCTGTTGTTGAATGATTAGGTAGCAACATCTTGCTCGTATTTTTGATTGATAACTAAGAAGCATTTCTTGTTGCTAGCAAATTGTTGATTTTGTTCTCCATATAAAGGCTTTTCAGGGATATGCACCTGTGGATAGTGTCTAACTTGCTGCAGTCCTTTGCTTGTGCTGACATAAACATGCAAGAGCAGTTTGACAACTAGTTCCTCCAATATTTCCTTTCCTCACCCATTAGGTGGCATTGATGGAGGGTCTGATGCTTTCTGACAGAGCAGAGGATAGGACCTTGATAAACAAAAGTACAAGTGGTTCAATCAGCATCCCTCCATTTCTTGATTCTGCCTATTGGTGTTCTTACCAGTTGTATCACCCACTGACAGAAAGTGCTACTGTTATATTTTACCCTTATAAGTAGACTATTTCTGAAATTAAGGTCTTGTTGTAGTTGTTACAGCAAACTTTTATATTTTGGCTATCCATGATTTTCCTACTTTTGACATTTTAATGCAATTTTAAAAATTATGCCATCATGCTCCATGTAATCTAATTCTGCTGATACAGTTTCTTTTAGAGCAAAGGGATACTACTGTGAGGTTCAAAGACTTGGCTTTATGCCCCTCATATTGCATATCTTGATAGCCTTTGCTGTACCAAGTTTGGACTATAAAGGACTTGTACTCTTTCATAAGTATGGCCATAAGTCTGAGTTGTGATCATTTTTATTAGCAGTCTAGTTCACTCTACAAGACAAATTTTGACCCATCAATGAGGGGAACCTTTGTCTTTACCTGCAATTAGATAATTGGTTTACCTAATTTTCATATTTTACTTGGATGTTTATTTTCCCGAATACTGAAAATGTGGCCAGATTAAATTTTCAGTAATTTTTGGCACTTTTCAAAAAACAGTTCCTCTCATACTTTTGATGTAATAGTTACCTTATTGTCATAGAAAAGAAATACAAGAGACACCTATATAGTGATAAAATGTGGGTTACTCCTGTGGGGGAGGGGGGGTGGTTGTCAGGGGTGCACCTAGTGCTCAGTTAACAATATACCATATTATCATACATACCTGCTGTGCCACTGAATAGCATGACACAGCTGCCCAATGTCATAAAACAGTGTTGTCTTTCTCAATTCATAACAAACCAATGATGACCAGCCTGAAGCTCATCTTGGATGTTAAGAACTGATCTTGTTTGCAGGACAGTGCTGTGAGATGGAAGATATGATTAGAGTAAGACTTTCAACTGTAAGTTGTAGTTTGAATGTGTCCTGTGCCGAAATGGGGGATATGCAGGGATGTAATGAAAGTTATTTTGTCACAAGTGAGTGATAAATGTGAGACTGGTTAACAGGCAACATTCTGTGTCTGTTTTCTTACATCATCAACCTGGTATGTGAAACTCTTGGGTAATTTGCACTACCAGGTTCCTTACAGTATAGTAACCTTCCCTGTATGTGTGCTTGAGTCCTACAGGTATTGAGCATTCACCCTGCCTGTCACTTACCCCTCCTCAGCTTCATGAGATGCTATCTTGTGCCCTCCTTGCTAATAACTCATTTTCAGACTTTGAATTTGTTACCTAGATGGTTAGTTTGACTATTAATGCTTATAATGTTTTTCCTCCATAAGACCATAAGATGTAGAAGCAGAAGTAGGCCATTTGGTCTGTCGAGTCTGTTCTGCCAATCAATGAGATCTTGGCTGATCTGATAATCCTCAACTCCATATTCCTGCCTTTTCCCCATAACCCTTGATTCCCTTACTGATTAAAAATCTGTCTATCTCAGCCTTGAATATACTTAACGACCCAGCTTCCACAGCCCTGTGCGGTAAAGAATTCCACAGATTGACTACTCTCTGAGAGAAGAAATTCCTCCTCATCCCTATTTTAAATGGGCGACTCCTTGCTCTGAGATTGTGCCCTCCGGTCCCAGACTCTCCCACAAGGGGAAACAATCAGCATCTACCCTGTCAAGCCCCCTAAGAATCTTTTATGTTTCAATAAGGTCGCCTCTCATTCTTTTAAATTCCGATGAGTACAGGCCCAATATACTCAACCCCTCATAAGAAAATCCCTCCACACATAAGAAAATCCCTCCACACCTGGGATCAACCTAGTGAACCTTCTCCAGACTGCCTCCAATGCCAGTATATCTTTCCTTAGATAAGGGGACCAAAATTGTTCACAGTATTCTAGGTGCAGCCTAACTAGTGCCTTGCATAGTTTTAGCAAGACTTCCCCATTTTTATATTCCATTTCCTTTGAAATAAAGGCCAACATTCCATTTGCCTTCCCTATTACCTGCTGAACTTGTACGTTAGCTTTTTGAGATTCATGCATGAGGACCCACAAATCCCTCTGCCCTCTGTGCTGCAGCTTTCTTCCGTCTTTCTCCATTTAAATAATATTCAGCTCCTCTACCTGCCGAATCCATGACCTCTCACTTTCCTACATTATATTCCATCTGCCACATTTTTGCTCACCCACTTAACCTGTCTATATTTCTCTGTAGACTCTTGGTGTCATCCTTAACACTTGCCTTCCCACCTATTGTGTCATCCGCAAACTTGGCGATAGCACATTCATTTTCCTCATCCAAGTCATTAATATATGTTGTAAATAATTGTGACCGCAGCACTGATCCCTGTGGCACTGCACTAGTTACAAGTTGCCATCCTGAAAATGCCTTGCGTATCCTGATTCTCTGTCGTCTATTAGTTAACCAGACCTCTATCCATGCTAATATACTACCCCCAACACCATGGACTCTTATTAAGTAGTCTTATGTGTGGTACCTTATTAAACTCCTTTTGGAAATCCAAATATATTACATCTACTGGTTCCCCTTTATCTATCCTGCTTGTTACCTGCTCAAAGAATTCTAATAAATTTGTCAGGCATGATTTCCCCTCCATGAAGCCATGCTGACTCTGCTTGATTAGGTTATGTATTTCTAAATGCCCTGCTATTACATCCTTTATAATAGGCTCCAACGTTTTCCCAATGACATATTAAGCTAACTGGCCTGACTTTTGTCTCCCTCCCTCTTTGAAAACATTACCAATCCTCTGGGACTTTTCCAGAATCTAAGGATCCTTGGAAGATTACTACCAGTGCATCCACTATCTCTGCAGCTATTTCCTTTTATATCCTAGGATGCAACCCATCAGGTCCAGATGATTTATCAGCCTTTAGCCCCATTAGTTTCCCTAGTACTTTTTCTCTAGTGGTAGTTATTGTGTTTATTTCCTGCCCCCTTTTGCCCCATAATTATTTAGTATTTTTGGTATGCTATTCGTGTTTTCTACCGTGAAGACTGAGGCAAAGTATTTATTCAACTCTTCTGCCATTTCCTGGTTTCCCATTATTATTTCCCCAGCCTCATTCTCTAAGGGGCCTATATTGACTGTGGCCTCTCTTTTCCTTTTTATATATTTAAAGAACCCCTCTTACTGTCCATTTTTATATTACTTGCTAGTTTACCCTCAAAGTTTATTTTCTCCCTCTTCATTTTTTTTTGGTCGTCATCTGTTCGTTTTTAAAACTTTCCCAATCCTCTGCCTTCCCACTAATCTTTGCTACATTGTATGCTTTTTCTTTCACTTTGATACTGTCCTTAACTTACTTGGTTAACCATGGTTGGTTTATCCCCCTCCTACAATCCTCCTTCATCACTGGCATATCTCTTTGTTGTGAGTCGTGAACTATTTTCTTAAACGTCTGCTATTGTTCACCAACCGTCTTTCCTGCTAAATGCCTTTCCCAGTCCACTCCAGTCAACTCTGCCCTCATTTTTTTGCAATTACCCTTATTTAAGTTTAGCACAGATGTTTCCAAACTAAGTTTCTCACTTTCGAACTGAGTGCTAAATTCCACCATGTTATGGTCACTGTTTCCCAGGGGATCTTTTACTCTGAGATCATTTATTAAACCTGCCTCGTTACACATTACCGGATCCAAAATAGCCTGATCCCTGGTTGGATCCACAACATATTATTCAAGGAAACTGTCCCAAATACAAACTATGAATTCTTGCTCGTGGCTACCTCTGCCAATTTGATTTTCCCAATCTACATGGAAATTAAAGTCACCCATGATTAATAAACTCTTCCAGTGCTTTGTAAGGTGCTTATGTCTCAAACATAAAAAATTCTATTTGAAGAATTACTTAAATATATTGTGTAAACATTACGTATGCACTTCGTATGCACATTTTGAGTAAAAAATACGAGATACGAGAAAGGGTACCCCCACCAGGGGGCAGTCTGGTAGAGAGCATCTTAATATTCTGATATCTTTAGCATTGACATCCTGCACCGTCGGAAAATTATGACCTCATGGGGGAGCTGTAATCCAAAATAATCAAATTTATCAAATGATCTGCCAAAAAGAAATTACCAATAAGATTTCACTTTTTGCAACTTTTACTTTAACCCAAATTCAAATCTACCTAAATTAAACATGGGGCAAAATGTTTTATTCGGCATGTGGGGTTGGGGTCGGGCCCGACATGCCGACACCTAAAATGACGCGTGGTGATGTCGGGCATGTGTCCTGACGTCATCGTGCAGTCCTGCGATATTTCGTTTGGCGGGCGCACGCCAAAGTTAGCTGTGCGCCTGCCAAAATGTAAACAGCTTTTTAGGACCATTAGCAAAGCAATTATTGTGTTAACGCTGCCCATCCAACCTTAAGATTGGCAGGCAGGTGGAAAGCCCAAGCAGCCTTCGTGTTTTTCAGGAAACCTCATCCACGTGTGGGATGAAGTTTCCCAAAGCTTATTAAATAAAAAATTTTTCATTAATATAAAATTAATAGGGGAGTTAATAGTGGGGTACGCAGAAATGGCAGTGACGCTTAATCAATATTTTGCCTCAGTTTTCACAGTGGAGGACACTTGTACCACCCCAATAGTAATATGTAGTGCAGAGGATATAGAGGAGGAACTTAGAATAATCACCATCACTAGAGAAAAAGTACTGAGTAAACTATTGGGATTAAAGGGTGACAAGTCCCCAGGACCTGACGGCCTACATCCCAGGGTCTTTAAAGGAAGTGGCAGTGGAGATAGTGGATGCATTGGCTATAATATTCCAAAATTCCCTGGATTCTGGAAAGGTTCCAGTGGATTGGAAAAATGCTAATATAATGCCCTTACTCAAAAAGTGGGGGAGACAGAAAATAGGAAACTACAGACCAGTTAGTTTAACGTCTGTCGTTGGGAAATTGTTGGAATCCATTATTAAGGAAGTAGTAATAGGGCATTTGGAAAGTCAAAATGCAATCCATCAGAGTCAGCATGGTTTTATGAAGAGTAAATCATGTTTGACTAATTTGTTAGTGTTCTTTGAAGATGTGACAAGCAAAGTAGATAATGGGGATCCTGTAGATGTAGCATATCTGGACTTCCAAAAGGCCTTTGATAAGGTGCCGCACAAAAGACTAATACACAAGATAAGATCACACGGAGTTAGGGGTAATATATTAGCTTGGATAGAGGATTGGCTAACCAACAGAAAGCAGGGAGTCAGGATAAATGTCTTTTTCTGGATGGCAAGCTTTAACTAGTGGGGTGCCAAGGGTTCGGTCCTTGGGCCCCAACTATTTACAATCTATATTAATGACTTGGATTCAGGGATAGAAGGTGCTATAGCTAAATTTGCAGATGACATCAAAATAGGTGGGAAAGTAAGTTGCAATGCAGAAATAAATTTACAAATGGTTACAGACAGGTTAGGTGAATGGGCCAAAATATGGCAGATGGAGTTTAACATGGATAAGTGTGAGGTTATCCATTTTGGTTGGAAGAATAAAAAGGCGACATTATTTAAATGGAGAGAAACTTCAGAATGCTTCAGTGCAGAGGGATCTGGGTGTCCTCGTGCATGAATTGCTGAAAGCTAGTACGCAGGTACATCAGGTAATAAGGAAGGCAAATTGAATTTTGGCTTTTATTGCTAAAGGAATAGAGTATTAAAATAGGGAAGTGTTGTTGCAACTGTACAAGCATTGGTGAGACTGCACCTGGAGTACTGTGCACAGTTTTGGTTCCCTTACTTGAGGAAGGATGTAGTTGCATTGGAGGCGGTTCAGAGGAGGTTCACTAGATTGATTCCAGAGATGCGGGGCTTGTCTTATGAGGAGAGATTGAGCAGTTTAGGCCTATACTCGCTAGAGTTTAGAAGGATGAGCGGAAATCTAACTGAGGTATATAAGATGCTAAAGGGGATAGACAAAGTAGCCGTGGAGCGGATGTTTCCCCTTCTGGGGCATTCTAGAACGAGAGGCCATAGTTTTAGTTTAAGGGGTAGTAGATTTAAATCAGAGATGAGGAGGAATTACTTTTCTCAAAGGGTCGTGAATCTGTGGAATTCAGTACCTCAGAGTGCAGTGGATGCCGGGACGCTAAATACATTTAAGGAGGAAATATACATTTTTAATTAGTAATGGGTAGAAAGGTTATGGGGAGAGGGCGGGAAATTGGAGTTGAGGCCGAAATGAGATCAGCCATGATCGTAATGAATGGCAGGACAGGCTCGAGGGGCTGAATTGCCCACTCCTGCTCCTAGTTCTTATGTAATGTCCCAACTCATGGACACAGTCACATGAGGGGATATGTTTAAATAAATTTTTAAACCTTTTATTTAATAATTTTAATATCGATTCAATCTCTCTGAGGCAGCTCCGTGCCTCACGGAGATTGAAGTGCTCTTTCGCGTGCATGTGCAAAAGAGCACTGGCCCCGACTCTCCCTCTTCCTCTCACCCGCACAGGTACTGGTCGTGTCTTATGCTGGACGGGCCTTAATTGACCTACCCGTGTAAAATGGCGCTGGAGCTGATCCCGCCAAGCCCACCCGCCATATGAAAAATTCTGCCCATGAATTAACAGGCAAAGGATACTTCAAATGAAGAGGTAAATTTCACTTCAAATAGTTGATACAAAAAAGATATGTCTTAAGCATTCACATCACTCCCCTCACAAATGTGGCACTTCATAGCTACACAGTTCCATTATATGCTGTTCTTCATTTACACAGGGTAGGTCAGGAGTCCTTTTTGACAACAGCTTTCACCATTGAGTTTCACGGGTACAATTATCAGCAAGGCACAATTCTGTGAACCCTCTCTCCTTCAAGTCATGACAGTTCTGATGGTGTAACTTTCAAGAGTTCCTTTTCAACTGACTATTAAAACCCCAGTTCATGGTTTGGCTACTTATGGGGAAACATCCAGTTCTTCAGTGTCTCTGGGCTAGTCGCACATCTTTCCAAGTTTTAGACCTTTTTAGCCAGCTCCCTCTAAGACCACCTGTCTCCTTTTTTGCCAAACAGAAAAACTGACCTCTTCCTGAAACAAAAACAGAAAATGCCTAAGAAACTCTGTTTCTCTCTCCACAGATGCTGCCAGACCTGCTGAGTTTTTCCAGCATTTTCTGTTTTTGTTTCAGATTTCAAGCATCCGCAGTATTTTGCTTTTATTTTGACCTCTTCCTGAGAATGTTTTGCTGCTTTTCCTCTCAAAAAGTCTCGTGTTCCTCTTTCTGTCTCTGTCTCTTTATGTTTGCATCGGTGTGATCATCTTCACCCACCAGCTCCTCTGCTTGCAGCTCTCATTTGTTCGTTACAGCATTCGCCTCTGTGCCTGCCTTCTCTGTATCTGGCCACATAGCTTTTTCATCTTAACTTCCTTCCTGTGGGTACTACTTCCAGGTTGAAGTTCACCAAGCCACACCAATCAATATTTCTTCTTATCCAAGAAAATTACAATTGACTCCTTTATAATTGATGCAAGCTCTTAAAAGTCCTTTTCACTTATTCATAAAAACAACTATAGGTTCCACAGTCCAAGACCTTTTAAAGAAATCACAGATTTTCCTTACTGTACTGCTTCTAGGTCAAGGGTCCTCACAAAATTAAGTTGCATTTATTAGAGCTGCCATTGGATTTCTTGGAAACAAGCTCCTGAATAGAAAATAAACACAGGAGGGAACATAACTAGTGGTAGCTCGGTGCTCCTGCAACTTGAGATCAGAATGAAAACAGTGACTGATAACATAATACAAGAAATAGGAGCAGGAGTAGGCCACTCAACCCCTCGAGCTAACTCGAGGCACTCAACCCCTCGAGCTAACTCGAGGCACTCAACCCCTCGAGCTAACTCGAGGCCACTCAACCCCTCGAGCTAACTCGAGGCACTCAACCCCTCGAGCTAACTCGAGGCACTCAACCCCTCGAGCTAACTCGAGGCCACTCAACCCCTCGAGCTAACTCGAGGCACTCAACCCCTCGAGCTAACTCGAGGCCACTCAACCCCTCGAGCTAACTCGAGGCACTCAACCCCTCGAGCTAACTCGAGGCCACTCAACCCCTCGAGTTAACTTGAGGCCACTCAACCCCTCGAGCTAACTCGAGGCCACTCAACCCCTCGAGTTAACTTGAGGCCACTCAACCCCTCGAGCTAACTCGAGGCCACTCAACCCCTTGAGCTAACTCGAGGCCACTCAACCCCTCGAGCTAACTCGAGGCCACTCAACCCCTCGAGTTAACTTGAGGCCACTCAACCCCTCGAGCTAACTCGAGGCCACTCAACCCCTCGAGCTAACTCGAGGCCACTCAACCCCTTGAGCTAACTCGAGGCCACTCAACCCCTCGAGCTAACTCGAGGCCACTCAACCCCTCGAGCTAACTCGAGGCCACTCAACCCCTTGAGTCAACTTAATAAGACCATAACTCCACTTTCCTACCTGTCTTTATAATTCTTGACTCCCTTGTAGATTAAAGATTTGTCTAATTCTGCCTTGAATATATTCAATGACCCAGCTTCCACTGCTCTCTGGGGTAGAGAATTTCAAAGAGATTAATGACCCTATGAGAGAAAAGAATCCTCCTCATCTCCAGTTTAAATGGGAAACCCCTTTTAAACTGTGTTCCCTAGCTCTAGATTCCCCCATGAAGGGAAACATTTTATCAGCATCTATCCTATCATGCCCCCTCCATCTTGAGTTTTAATATGATCTCCTCTCATTCTTTTAAATTTCAATGATTATAAGCCCAACTTGCTTAACCTTTCATCATAAGACAACCCCCCCATTCCAGGAATCAACCTAGTGAACCTTCCCTGAACTCCTTCCCTAAATGAGACCAAAACTAGACGCAGTACTCCAGGTGTGGCCTCACCAATGCCCTGTACAATTATAACAAGATTTCCCTACTTTTCTATTCCATCCACCTTGCAATAAAGACCAATATTTCATTTGCCTTCATCATTACTTGCTGTACCTGCATGCTACCCTTTTGTAAGGGCATCCAGACCCCTCTGTGCTGCAGCATTCTGCAGCCTCTCTCCATTTAAATAATATCCTACTTTCTATTCCTGCCAAAGTGGGCAACCTCACATTTCCCCACATTATACTCCATCTGCCAATTTTTTTGCCCACTCACTTAACTTAGCTATATCCCTTTGCAGGCTCTTTGTGACCTCCTCACAACTTGCTTTCCTACCTATCTTTGTATCATCAGCAAGTGTTGTTAGAATACGCTTGTTGGTGTCATCCAAGCCGTTAATATGGATTGTAAATAGTTGATGCCCCAGCACTGATCCCTGTGGGACCCCTCTAGTCACAGTTTGTCAACCCAAAAATGATCCATGTGTCCTGACTCTGTTTCCCGTTCGTCAAACCTCTATCCATGCTAATATATCACCCCCAACACCACAAGCTTCTATCTTGTGTAGTAAACTAATCTGGCACCTTATCAAATAACTTTTGGAAATCCAAATACTTTACATCTACTGGTTCCTTTTTTTCCATGCTTGTTACATCCTCAAAATTCTAATACATTTTTCTGACATGATTTCTCTGAGCTCCCCTTGGGACACACCTGCTCCCTTGACCTCAATCCCACTAATTTGCTGATACACCACACCCCCGGCCCACATCCCAACTTCCCTTCCTGGCCCCTATATTAACTGAAATTGTTAACAGCTCTCTTTCTTCAGGCCTTCATCTTTACCCTGCACAAAAAGCCAACCCTTGACCCCCTCCATCTTTGTAAACTACCACTCCCATCTCCGTTTCCCTTAAAGTTCTTGAAAATGCTGCTGCCTTCCAAATCCATGCCGTCCAATCCCTCCAATCAGGTTTCCACCCCATCACACTGCAACTCTTATCAAAGACACAAATTACCCCATATATGACAGTGACAAAGGTAAATTATCTCTCCTCACCCTTGCCCTGTCTGTAGCTTCTGACATGGTTAACCACACTGTCCTTCAACACACCTCCACCGTCTAGCTGTGTGAGGCTTATCCTTAGCTAGTTCCATTCTTATGTATCCGGTCATAGCCAGAGAGTCACCATCAATGACTTCTCTTCTTGCTGCCTCCAGGGATCTGTCCTTGCCCCCCTTCTATTTCTCACCCAAAGGCTGCCCCTTGGTGACATCATCTGAGACCAGTTTTCACAAGTATACTGATGCAATCCAGCTCTACCTCACAACAACCTACACTATATCTAAATTATCCACCTGCTTGTTCCACATCCAGTACTGGATAAGCAAAAATTTCCTCCAACTAAATATTGGAAAGACCAAAGCCATTGTCTTCAGTCCACATCACAAACTCCATTTGCTAGCCACTAGCTCCATTGCCTTTTAGCTGGCAATGTCTGAGGCTGAACCAGACAATTAACAACCTTAGTGCCTTATGGACCTGAGGTAAGCTTATGACCCCATAACCAAATCATCACTAAGACCATCAGCTTCCAGCCTGGAAGTTTACCCCCAATTTTAATTAGTGTATTTGCATTGTAACATATTTTATGTTTTCTTACTGTGATTATATAAACTGCAGAAAATAAACCAGTTGCTCAACAGGAATGCACTAAACAATGCTTTTTTAGCTCACATATACATTATATCTGGTATTTATTGTTGCCTTTTTATATACTTTATTGTATATCTCCGCTTCCTAACAGCACAAACCATTTCTGTTTAAATTTACTATAGTTTGATAACATAATTCATTGTTTCTTTTGCTAATAGTGGAGCATGCTTATAAAACTGACGATGTTTACAGCATAATTGCAACAAAACTAACAAAGCCTTGATCAAAATTACAGCCTTAGATTCATTCAAAGGCACACACTATTAATTTAAGACAATTAAGCCCAGAGAGGGATTTCATTACATTCACGGGTGATGAATTCCAATTTAACGCTACTGAATAATAGCAAATGGATATGTGAATTCTTCTAATAAAACTGATGCATGCTGGTACAGTAAGTTTTCAATTTTTTAACATGCTATTTCACCGTGATATTCCTAAGCCTTGCAATCTCTTCCCATTCTCCAACAGTTGGTGTTTGACTAAAGATGTGTTATGCTGCCACTTGATGCCATTTTTGAATGTGGCCCCAATGATGCAAGTGAACATGGTCTGAAATATTCCTTTCAGTTAAAGTCAAATAAAAATGCTGTAAATGCACAACAACTGGAAATGCAATAGTAGCTGATCAGAGATTCACATTTGAGCACCTGGTATGTTTCAGCTTGAGAAGCCTTTCAAGCGACTGACCAAAACAATGAGCAAACTAAAAGGAACGGGCAATTATTAGAATATGCCAATTACTGTTAGAAAGGGGGGAAGTGCAATTACAAATAACAGAGGAAAAACAACAATGGCTTGATGAGCCGGATAAAAGATGAAGAAAAACTACAAACAAAGAAACAACTTCTAAGTGTGGGATGACTGGAAGAGAAGCGGCAGTAAATTAACAACAACAGCTCGTATTTATATGGTGCCTTTAACGTAGTAAAGCATCTCAGGGGGCTTCACAGAAGTTTTATCAAACAAAATTTGACAATTCTCTACATAAGGAGATAATAAGGGAGATAACCAAAAGCTTGATCAGAGGTAGATTTTTAAGGAGTTGCTTAAAGGGTGGAAAATTGTCTTCCCATTCTCCATTAATAATATGGTGCTGCCAGTTCATATGACAATTTAAAATTGAAATAAATTAAACTGCTAGAAATCTGAACTGAAACTGGAAAATGCTGGAAATGTACATTAATTCAGTCAGTGTGCAAAACAGACGGACTTTGAAAAAATTATTTCACAGGATGTGGGCGTTGCTGGCCAGCATTTATTGCCCATCTCTAATAGTACTTGAGAAGGTGGTGATGAGCATCCTTCTTGAACCACAGCTGGCCATTTGTTGCTGGTGCACCCACAGTGCTGTTAGGGAGGGAGTTCCAGGATGTTGACCCAGCAACAGTGAACGATCGGTGACGTTTCCAAGTCACGGTGGTGTGTGGCTTGGAGAGGAACTTGCAGCTGATGGGGTTCCCATGTGTCTGCTGCCCTTGTCCTTCTAGGTGGCAGAGGTCATGGGTTTGGAAAGTGCTATTGAAGAAGCCTTGGTGAGTTGTTGCAGTGTATTTATAGATGATATACACTGCTGCCACTGTGCGTTGGTGGAGGAGGGAGTGAGTGGTGAAGATGGTGCATGGGGTGCCAATCAAGCGGGTATTAGATTAGTTAATGTTTCAGATAGGAGGCTCCATCCAAAGTTGCACAATCTAGCTGAGGAAGCTGTTTTAAAGGATTGAGAAAACAAAAAGAGAGTTAAATTGCAGAAGATCATGGGCACAGACTGGGAGATTAGCATGCAGCTGAGAGGTGTGCAGTTGCTGCAAATGAAGCAGCATAAGACTTTATAGGGAATAAATATAAAGCAGAATTTAAGCCTGTCATGTAAGCATTAAGCTTCTATGTTCTTGACCTAACATATTTACACGATCTGTTCTTATGCTGCTATAGATTGCAAATGGTTCACTTTGCTGAAATAATTTAATTATTTATCATTTAAGTTAATTATCTGTTTGATTCAGCCAGATGAAGTAATTATTCACAGATTCTATTCCTACAAACAGCTAAAATCTAGGGTGGAATCATCCCAGATTTGCACTAGGTGTGGTAGCGGGCAGGTAAAACATTGTTCTGGATGCCGTGGAGGCCTGCCGTGATGTCCTCTACCCACGCTCAGGCTGCAGGATGGGCAGCGACATGACCAACCAGGCTTGGGAGGTGTTGGCAGTGGTGGTCAGTGCCAATGATGCACAGAAGAGGTTGGCCATCCAATGCAGATAGAGGATAAATGATCTCATCCATGCAGCCAAGATATGACAATCACCTCATCACTCTAAACTTTCACACTCAAACCCATCACATATTCACTGGCATCTCACTCAATGCCAGCTCAAGAGACATCACCACCCATTCTCACACATATACCCTCGCATGTCCATTTGGCCTCAACGCCTCTGGAGATTGCTTCCTCAGCCCTCACCATCTTGAGGCCACTTGCACAGATCAGCATGTACCCCCCACACACCCTTGGCTACCCTCCATCTCCAGTACAGTCCTTGCCCTCCAGCCTCTTCCCTTGCCTGAGACCGCTTCTCTCCCCCTTTGCCAAGCAAGCCCTAGCCCTGTAGCCTGGTAGGTAGAGACCTGTCCGTGAGCCTCCCTAAAAGTGATATGGCGCTGTCTGTGAAGCCTGGTGCTGATGACTGTGAGTGCTGGCCGAAGCAACATAAGCAAACAAACCTTGAAATCCCTACTAAAGTGCAGCCTGCCAGGTGCACATAGCTTATGTGCTGTTGTGAAACACGTTGGTGTGTTTTCCCGCTGATGTGGGGGGAAGGGAAATGTGCCCAGTGGGCAGGCTTAATAATAATATGCAGATATATTACAATGAAGTTCATGATGGCGGAGAGCGTGGCCCGCCATTGGCAGGCTGAGCAGATGATCGCGAACTGGTTTCACACTGTCGTGTGTCTGCTCATGCCACCAAACACTCCTGACACCAGCGGGCATGGAAAATCCCGGCTCTAGTTTGGGAAAATTTACCTGGAAGTGGTTAAGTATGTGGCAACATCTGTAGCACAAAAAAGGAAACTGGCTTTACCAAAATCCAAAACAAAGTTTCATTTCCTAAAATGAGTTTTGTTTTCATGTTAACTGAAGCAAAAGTCATATTTGTCAACCTCCTCGCTAGCAGAAATGAGTCAAATCTTATTGATAGTTGTTTCATACGACAATTCTTTTTGACCTTGTCTATATGATTTCTTTTTGGGTGTGCAGAACATCCAAGGGGCAACATTGGCAGCCTGTTTTACAGCACAGCAATTTTCTTTTCCATTAATTTCAATTTCATCCCTCCCAGTAATTTTTTATATCCTGAATAAAGGTCTGGCAATTCACAAATACAAAAGACAGCGTGAGCTGTTGGGGTGGGATTGTTTAGTCATGGGCCTGTTACACGCTGATAAGGTATTTATTTAATTTCTGGGTACAATATGAGGTGTTGAACTCTTTGCAACAGATTGAATAGTTCCAAGGGTCCTATTGATGGATTATTACAAATTACTTGTTGAGCGGTACAATGATGTTTTGTAATAACTTATAATTTCCTTTAATGTACATATTTGACTCACTCAAGAGTTTAAGGACTGATTTCTAGATTTTTAAATCTTCATTTTTACTGCCTACTAAATCTGATAAAAGAATCTCCTGCACTTTTTTCTAAAGTAGGATCAGGCCAAAACTGCATATTTCATCACTATTTTTATTCGCATACAGATAAAGAAATGCATCTGAAAGCCTTCAAGAATTAAAGGCATCTATGAAAATACTTGGGAGACAAAGTCTGTTTATGGTCCTAGGCCCTTTTAATATTGGACAGTTTCTCTTTTGTCTATCTGTGGATCCCATTGACCTGCTTGGGCAGTTATCCCAGCCCTTTGACCTGGAAGCTAACATTTACTGACATTTCTATTTTGCTGCACATTCTGTCTCCATTTTACCTGCTCTGTTGACTCTACTTTCAGAACCAAAGCTTATGAAGTGTCTTCTTTTTCCCTCTGATTGTTGACATGGCCTTTTTGGCTTCTGCTATCATCGCTTTCCTTATTAACAGAGCACCCGTTAGCCTCCCTTTCAACTTCACCTGCTCTGGCATTCACCAGGTCAACTTCACTATTTCCATATTTACATGATCCCACCACCAAGCATGTCTTTCCTTCTCCACTCACTGGAGGAACTGCTGCCCCTGTGATATCCTTGCTCATTTTACTGCCACCTGAAATTTCAGCAGCTCTTCCCTGGCACATTCCTGTGTAACCACAGCAGATGGGCATATCACCTCTTGCCATATGATTGCAGCTCAAATCTCTTAATATTGGCATGACCAATTTACTGAACACATTCTAGTAACTCACCATGTTAGCTCACCCTTCCATTCCCGCACAGTCAGCCCTTGGCTTCCCACACTCTTCAAACTTAATCAAAGCTTCAGGAACGGTATTTGATCTTACCCCTGAGTACACTGTATGATTATTAACTTAAGTTGGGTATATAACGCAGTTTTATTTTATGAGATGATTATGGGGATGTGCAATGGGTCTGTCAGCCTTCGAAGGGAGGGGAGGCAGGTTTTCCATTCAGGTGTAGAAAATGCTTCAGAACACAGTGCTAACTGATGCTTCTAAGCCAGTGATGTTGGCATTTCTTTTTAAGGGCTAGCAGAACCATTGTGTTTCCAACATTTTTGGTTTCCTTTTGAATCTCATGCCTCTTTTTGTGAAATGGCTCTTCACCACTGTAACTATTTATATTGTTTTGTTAAAATGTATTTTTATTGTCTTATTAGATATGTTTTCATTACATTGTCAGTGCTACACTATGAGAGATGCTGTCTTTCGCATGAGATGTTAAATCAAGGTCCTATCCACCTGCTTGAATAGATGTAAATGATTCCATGGCACTATTTCAAAGAAGACCAGGGGAGTTATCCCTGGTGCCCTGGCCAATATCTATTTCTCATCAAACAGATTATCTGTTTGATTATTGCTGGTCATTATCACATTGCTGTTTGTGGAAGCTTGCTGTGCACAAAATGGCAACAGTGACTATGCATCAAAAATACTTCATTAGCTGTAAAGTGCTTCAAGATATCTGATAGTTTGAAAAATGCTATATAAATGCAAGTCTTTCTTCTTGCCTAATAGGTGGCTCCTACATTTTCATTAAACACTTTTGAAAGTTTCTCACCCTCACTTCTCTGTGATTATAATGTCTGTTAGCTTCCCTTATTCCCCTTTCTTCCTCTTTTTTTCCTTCCTCTCTAGAAAGGGACTCAGTTATTTTTTCAGTGGAAGCGTTTACACACCAAGGTCAATCCATCACGAACATCCACCTAGCACCAAGACATGACAAGGCCCAAAAGTCCAAGGGGAAGAGATTAATGTTTCAGCCCTAAAGCAGCTCAAATGATGAGAGGAATTCCACGGGGAGTTCACGACCAATCTGAAAAATCTCCACACATCCAGCTGTGTAGATACTGGTCTCATTACTGTGGACCTTGTAGAGAATATGCATCCACCTCAGCCTGTTCCCATCCCTCTTCCTGCGACTTACCTGAGAGCTGGTGCCACCAAACCAGACAGCTCGGGCAAGTTGACTGTAGAGGTGTGATCAGCAGCATCAGCTCTCATGCTGCTGAGGGCCACTTTCCATCGCTCCTCAAGCCTCTTGGTTTGGGCATGATGCTGAGTCTGAAAGCAGGCACAGGCTGGTGTCTTTCGCATGCTGAAGGTATCTCAAAGTGCTTTGCAGTCAATTAGTCGCAGTCAAATTCTATTTGAGTTTGGTCATTCTTACGTAACAAATATCACAGCCAGCTATGTTTCAATGCTGTTAGTTGATGGATAAATATCAGCCAGAAGACCTCCCCTGCAATTCACATAGTGCCATGCACTTGCACAGATAGGTAAGTCAAGGTCTGGGTTTAAAACCTCTTCCAAAAGGCAAGACTTGTGACAATGCAGCACTCCCCCAGTAACACACTGAAGTCCCAGCAGACATGATGTGCTCAAGCCCTGGGCCTTGAATCTATGACATTCTGACAACCTGCTGCCATGCTGAGTCAAGCTGGCAATTTTCTGCCAAACCATTGCTGAAACAAACTTCCAATATGTTATTTTAGAACTAAATAGTTGCCTGAAATAGAATATGTATTAAAGCCTGTGCAGTTAGCAGAAGAATAAGATTAGACTAGTAGCTCATATGGAATAATCCTTCTTGCAGTCTTGCTAGCCCAAATGGCCCATTCCTCTGCTATTCTATGATTCTTTAGCATTAAGATCTCTTTTGAGCTGTGTAAAGGCTTGACATTATCAGCCACCTTATGGCTTCTGTCGTTCATTTTCATATATGTTGACTCTGCTACATGCAAAGTGTCTCACTGTAGCTGCTTTTATCTTGGACTAAGATACATTCTTATTTTAATTATTCTTCACACATTGGTTTTATCTTCAGGCTGCAGCCTGAAAATAAACTTGTTGTGATTTGCTAAGATCAGCAGCCAGAGAAACCTGCGACAAAACTTCAATGATATCGACATTGGATATTTATGGAACACCAAATAATGCAGTCAAACTCTGTCAGGTCAACCCCTCCAGAAATTATACCTTCTGGGTTTTTTTGGGGGTGGTGTCGGGGTGGAGCTAGTTTCTTGTAGACCACATAGACATCTTGGCGCAATGAGTTTAGAGGAACAATATTTCAGAGTTGTATGTTGTTGAGCCTATTCCTTGAAAATAATACTGAAACTGAAGCCAGCTTTTTTTTATTCATTCATTCATGGGATGTGGGATTTGCTGGCTGGGCCAGCATTTATTGCCCACCTCTAATTGCCTTTGAGAAGGTGGTGGTGAGCTGCCTTCTTGAACCGCTGCAGTCCATGTGGTGTAGGTACACCCACAGTGCTGTTAGGAAGGGAATTCCAGGATTTTGACCCAGCGACAGATGAAGGAACGGCGATATATTTCCAAATCAGGATGGTGAGTGACTTGGAGGGGAGCTTCCAGGTGGTGGTGTTCCCATCTATCTGCTGCCTTTGTCCTTCTAGATGGTAGTGGTTGTGGATTTGGGAGGTGCTGTATACTGAGTCAAGCTGACCTTATAAGTTGCCTTATAAGAAAGTTGACAAATATGTTGAAATGTGTATCAATGTGAACTACTGCATGACAACTTCATTACATTTCATTTGCAATTTATGTAGGGAAGCCTTTCCATCAGTTGACATTTTCTTTGTGCAATGTACAAAACATCAGTCACTCATGAATGTATTGTTTTGGTATAGTATGTATCACTTTAATACTAACAATTAGTAAAATCTACAAACTCTTTTTTTTTAAAAAGAAGAGGAATAAGCACTTTTGCAACTCTGTCAAGCTGTCTATTTCGGTTGGGTGTTACTGAAAAGTAAAAGCAAGTCATATTGCTTTACAGGAAATTGAAAATTATGTTGAAATGTGCATCGTTTTGAACCCACAGCGTGACAAATTACTAAAATAGATAAAATTGTGTAAGGAAGCCTTTGGACTCAATTAATATTTCTACTTTATATATTGTGTGAAATATCAGTCCCTTGTGAATGTACTGTGTATGAATGTTGAGCTTTCTAAAAAAAATAAGAATGTTATGCTTAGTATTTCACTGTGAACAATTTGTAAAATCTACAATTTTTCAAAAAAGAGGAACAAGTACTTAGGCAGTTCTGTCAAGCCTGTCTATTTCTTTTGTGTGTTGCTAAGAATATTAGCCTTGTGCCACTCAACTCTGTTTCTCCATAGCAGCTGTGCAGAAGAAGACACAACTGACTCTGTCATGCATATCAGTACACCTTGGCTAAAAATGCACAGAGGTTGGTTGGAAGAAGTGCTGGCAAAATCATATTCAAACAAGATTTTCTTTAGAGCAGGAAATATATTCTATTAAATCCCCTGATGGGACTGAGGAGTGTTCATCTAACCTGGGAGTGTGAGATGTTGACACTGTGTGTGTGATAGAAAGTTAAATTATGTTCTATTATGATTTTGCAACTATTTAAGATCTAACATAACAAAAAAATCAGGCCACACTCTGTCAGTTTAGAATCCAAGAAACCAACTGAGGCCAATCAGCTAGACTTGATATAGTTTATGGGATTCAGGATATTTTATCATATCTGCAAAAGCATCTTTGAAACATCCAAAGAGCATTGAACACATGTAAATTTAGTTGCAGTCATTAAGAAACCTACATACTTGTGCAACTTGTACATTACCAATGATCTGCAATCTTTGTGCTGCACAATGCTCCCTGAAAACCCTCTTTCACTACAAGTCTCTGTTAATTTTCTATTCATTTGGGATTAATTGTTTAATGACTTTTTTCTATTGGCAAACAGTTTTCTGAAATATTTCCCATGTGTTGGTTCCTAGATTTTCATTGCTGAAGACACAACCTTGTTGATTCACTTTTTTTTTAATCACTGATTTTTTTTTCCCCTTCCTTTCATAAAGCTGTTTGGCTCTTTGCTGGGGTGCAGTTTTCTGGTGGTAGGCACCCCCTGATACCTTGCTCAAGTAGCCTAGGTAGTGAGAACTATGTGAATAACACATTTCTGGATGTGGTCACCCCATAGCTTATGAGAGTGCAGGTAGAGAGGGAATGGATGACTTCCAGACAGCCAAGGAAGGAAAGGAGGTAGTACAGGAGCCCCCCACCCCTGAATGCCTCTTCTTCTTCAACCAGTATTCAGTGCCAGAGGCAAAACCATTGGACCATGAATGGCTCAGTTGTACACGGTGGTAAAAGGATGTAAGGGATTCTGTAGATCGTGGAACAGATAGGCGTTTCTGTGGACACAGATGTGAATCCAGGATAGTATGTTGTCTCCTTGGTGCCAGGGTCAAGGTTGTCACTCAGCGGCAGCAGAGCACCCTGAGTGGGGGAGGGTGAATAGCCTGAGATTTGATCCACATTGCTACCAATGACATAGGGAGAAAGAGGGATGAGGTCTTGCAGGCAGATTTTAGGGAGCGAGGAAAAAGACGAGCAAGCAGGGCCTCAAAGGTAGTAATTTCTGAATTATTGCAGTTCCTTGCACTAGTGTGGATTAACAAAAAAAAAGCCAGCATGGATTTGTTAAAGGTAAATTGTATTTAATTAACTTGATTCATTTTTTTGATGAGGTAAGAGAGAGGGTAATGAGGATAAAGTGGTTGATATCGTGTTACTTGGGCTTCCAAAAGGTGTCGCATATTAGTCTTGTCAGCAGAATTGATGTCCAGGGACAGCGGCAGCATGGATACAAAATTGGTTGAGTGGCAGAGTACAGAGAACAGTGGTGAACAGTTGTTTTTCAGACTGGAGGAGTTCCCCAGGGGTCGGCACTAGAATCACTGCTTTTGTTGATTTATATTAATGATCTATAGTAATAATACACACGAGACATGGGTGTGCAGAGCACAATTTCAAAGTTTGCAGATGATAGAAAACCTGGAAGTATTATGAACTGTGAGGAGGATGATTTTAGACATCAAGAGGATGTAGTGGTGGAACGGGCTGTCATGTGGCAAATGAAATTTACTGCAGAGTAGTGTGAAGTGATACAATTTGGAAGAATGAGGAGAGGCAACATAAAATGAAGGGTACAATTCTAAAGGGGGTTCAGGAACAGGGGGACCTGGGGTGCATATGTGCACAAATTGTTGAACGTGGCAGGGCAGATTGAGGAAATGGTTAAAATGGTGTGTCATATCCTGTGCTTTATTAACAGAGGTACAGAACACAAAAGCGAGGAATTTATGATGAACCTATATAAATACTGGTTCTGCCTCAACTGCAGTATTGTGTCCAATTCTGGGCAGTGCACTTTAGAAAGGATGTGAAGGCTTTACAGATGATGTAGAAAAGATTTCTGAGAATGGTTCCCAGGATGACAGTCTTCACTCCCAAGAATAGATTGGAGAAGTTGGAATTGTTCTCATTTGACATGAAAAGTTTGAGGAGATTTGATAGAGGCATTCAAAATAATCAAGGGTCAAGACAGTATAGTTAGGAAGAAACTGTTACCATTGACAGAAGGATTGGGAACCATAGGACACTGATTTAAGCTGACTGGTAAAAGAAGTAATGGTGACATGAGAAAAAAACTATTTCATGTAGTGAGCAGTTGGGGGCCGGAGTGCAATGCCTGAAATATGGTGGAAGCAAATTTAACTGTGACTTTCAAAAGGGAATTGGATCGACTCAATTGCATAATTGAGTTCCTCAGGGTAGTGCCCTTGGCCCAACCATCTTCAGCTGCTTCATCAATGACCTTTCTTCCATCATAAGGTCAGAAGTGTGGATGTTCACTGATGATTGCACAATGTTCAGCACCGTTCGTGACTCCTCAGATACTGAAACAGTCCATGTCCAAATGCAGCAAGACCCGGACAATATTCAGGCTTGGGCTGACAAGTGGCAAGTAAAATTTGTGCCACACAAGTGTCAGGCAATGACCATCTCCAACAAGAGAGAATCTAATCATCGCCCCCTTGATGTTCAATGGCATTACCATCACTGAATCCCCCACTATCAACATCCTGGGGGTACCATTGACCAGAAACTGAACTGGACTAGCCATATAAATACTGTGGCCACAGGGGCAGGTCAGAGGCTAGGAATCGTGCAACGAGTAATCCACCTCCTGACTCCCCAAAGCCTGTTCACCATCTACAAGGCACAAGTCAGGAGTGTGATGGGATACTCCCCACTTGCCTGGATGAGTGCAGCTCCCACAACACTCAAGAAGCTTGACACCATCCAGGACAAAGCAGCCCGCTTGATTGGCACCACATCCACAGACATTCACTCCCTCCACCACTGACACATAGTATCAGCAGTGTGTGCCATCTACACGGTGCATTGCAGGAATTCACCAAGGCTCCTTAGACAGCACCTTCCAAACACACGACCACCACCATCTAGAAGGACAAGGGCAGCAGATACATGGGAACACCACCACCTGGAAGTTCCCCTCCAAGTCACTCACCATCCTGACTCGGAAATATATAAATATATTGCCATTCCTTCACTGTCGCTGGGTCAAAACCCTGGAACTCCCTCCCTAACAGCACTGTGGGTGTACCTACACCACATGGACTTGAGTGGTTCAAGGCGGCAGTTCACCACCACCTTCTCAAAGGCAATTAGGGATGGGCAATAAATGCTGGCCCAGCCAGCGAAGCCCAATCCCATGAATGAATTTTAAAAAAATAACCACTTGAAGAGAAAAATATTGCTGGGTTACAGGGAAAGGGTAGGGGAGTGGGTTTAGCAGTGTTGCTCTTGTGGTGAGCAGGCACAGTCATAATGGACTGAATGACCTCCTTCTGTGCTGTTCCATGATTCTAGTCAAACTACTGTCCAAGACAAAGACACCCACCTGCAACTGAACAGTTTGGGAATCATTGTATTTTAAAAAATTCATTCAAGGGATGTGGGCTTCGCTGGCTTAGCTAGCATTTATTGCCCATCCCTAGTTACCCTTGAGAAGGTGATGGTGAGGTGCCTTCTTGAACCGCTGTAGTACCTGTGGTGTAGGTACACTCAGTGCTGTTAGGGAGGGAATTCCAGGATTTTGACCCAGCGACAGTGAAGGAATGGTGTTGCACTTTAGAAAGGATGCGAAGGCTTTCCAACTGCTACTGGAAGCCCATCCCCAGAGATGAGAGAGAAGTCCAGGAAGGAAAGCGTCAAAAAATGGATTACATAAAGGCATGGGTGGAGTGAAAATTCAACGCAAAATTAAATACATTTCCGAGAGAAGAAAAAGAGTAGAAAACAGCATAAACACAGTCAATGGAAGAAGAGGACCAGGAGGAAGCCTGCATGGAATTGGACATAGGTTGTTTAACATATCCTACACATAGACAAGCGTAGATAGGGCTCATATGGGTTCACATTGTGATCCTTTTTAGTTGGAGAGAGTAATAAATTATCTGTCTCACAGGCCAGAATTTTCTGTTTGCCGGCTGGGCGGGCGGCCGATTGCCGCTGGAAAAACGGTCCGCACCGCCATTTTCCACGGGCAGGCCAATTAAGGCCCACCCAGCGGGTAAGCGACTCCCGTGGAGAACGGGAAAATAGTCGGGGGGGCGGGCGGCCTCAGACTGCCAGTTCCAATGGGGAACTGGCAGCCTGTTTAAAGAGTGGCCAAGCAGCCTGCTTGAGGCAGTGCACCATGGTCACTCATGGAGAGAGGGAGGGAGGTCTGAGTAGACAGCAGCATGAGCAGGAGGAGGGGGGCAGGCTGCAGGAGAGGCCAGCAGGAGGCCACTGTGCCCCCCGGTTTTCAGGTGCATGCCTTGCTGTCCTCCTGCAAGAGGTGGCCATCCATTGGCACCTTCTGTATCCTGAGGATGGGAGGAGGAGGGCCCCCCCTTGTCACCAGCTAGATGTGGGAGGAGGTCGGTAACGCTGTCAGTGCCCATGATGATGTGCGGCGCACTGGCACCCAGTGCAGGAAAAGATGCAATGATTTGCTGCGCTCTGGACGGGTGAGTACCATGTCTGCCTTGGCCATTTGACCCAGAAGGCAGCCTTAGCCTTTGAGCCCCCCCACCATGTCTTGCTGTCGTTACTTCATTGGGCATCTGGCGCACGCTGGGTGGGCAAATGGGTATTGACCATACTTACATCAGCCTTAGTGGTTGAGGAGAAGAAGGGTTCTCCCCGCAGCATATGTTGGTGTTTGTGGCATTTGAGTAGTCTGGGGGCAACCTGCAGGGGAGGCCGCACAACATATACTCAGAACTCCAACACATGTCATATTGATGGTAATGAGATGGTGCAAGGGGTACCTCAAGGTGTTTTGGGCAAGTGCCATCTGCTAGCATTGGCGCCGCACCTAGTTGTGCCTCCTTGCCATGGGTGCCAAGACCCGTGTGATATTCAAAGTGATGGACGCCGAATGTGTCCAAGGTGGCCGTTGGGGGAGGGGGTTGGGACCAGCTGTACTATCTTCTGGGGACTGATGACCAGTAGTGTGGACAGGAGCCGCTGGAGGCCTCAGATGGGCCACTGTGGCTGGGGTGCGGCGTGCGCTTGCAGAGTACATGAGCGACCTGCCCCAATAAACCCTCTTCTCTGTTTTGCAGGCAAAAAGTCACCACAATGCAAGGGAGCGCCAGAGGACTGGAGGTGGGCGCGCCCTCCTCCAGCACCTCACAACCTTTGAAGAGCTGGTCATGGAGCTGGGGAGGAGGCAGGAGGCCAGGGCGGCCAGGGGCAGCGAGGCTGGGGTACAGCGGCCAGGTATTTGAGGTCCACAGTCCCATCCACCCTGTCTCCCCACCATCCAAACTACTGATGGTTGCTGCAATTGTTAATGCTGAAACACTGCTCATTCACAGACTGAGACATTCTGACGTGTGGGTCATACAGGAGGGACCCTCGTCCCCTTGAGGATTCGCGTCTCCACCACCTTCCAAAGTCACCTTATCCCATTTGTGACCACAATCACCATGGTCTCACATGCCATTGGATTGCTGCTGCACACCCAAAGACTTATTCCATTTTCGGGGGTTTGGGACCTCCTGCATCCTTTCAGTCAGTGCGCCCCACATTACTTTGTCCAAAAGGTCCTCAGCACCTCAGCTGTGAACCTCATGGCACTCAACTTAGATGAACGCCACCACGTTACTCATCCCTGTGCCAAGGGGAAATGTTGCCTTCTGCCCACCCGGTCTATGCCCCTCCTAACGGAATGAAGGCCAATAATGTGACCTCTCAATCTCCTGTGATCGACGGCAAATGTCGCAAGTGTTTGCGATGTTTCCTCAGCACCGCAACTATCCAGGCCACAATGCATCCAGGTCAGGTACCTCTACTCTCCCCACTCCAATGGCACATAACATGCCATGTGGCATTCCTGAGGCCATCTGACCAGTCTGTCTGCATGTGCGTTTAATGGTTGGGGCTTGTCTTGACTCTTTTCCACCTCACCAATGTTCTTCTCCTTAGGGTCTTGAAGGGTGAGCGGCTTATGAGCTGGGGGGAAAGGGATGAAAGGTTGAACTGAATGTACGCTAACTGATGCACTATCCTTGTTGTTAATTTCAGCATCACCACCAGAGCGACCCACACGTCCTCAATGCAGCCCCCCCTCCACACCTGAGGGCCAACATGTGCAACTTGCGGCACATCATTTCAGCCAGCCAGGCACCAGCGCAGACACATACACCTCGGTGGGGACTTTACCATCAGCTAATGTCCCGGGTCACAGTGGAGAGGGCACATCACAATCGCTGGAGGAGATGGTAGGGGCAGAGAGTGCTGATGGTGCCAGCAGCTGGAGGGCTGCAGGGGGCAATGCACATGCTGAGTCCGGCACTGATGACGTGCCTCTGGAGTTGTCCCCATTGCAGCAGCTGCAGGACAGGCGGCAGGAAGTGCGTTTGCATCTGGCAGGGTTGCATGAGGGAATGCTTCACTTGCTCTCTGCGATGGAGGAGTCCAGGCAGAGTGCACGTGAAGGTTTGACCCTCAGGGCAGAGATTCAGGCTTCCTTCAATGAAAGATTGGCGACTCTCATAGAGAAGGGGTTCAATTGAATGGAACATTTTATGATTGGGATACGCTCTGACCTGTAGACCCTCAAAGCAGTACTGGCCACGGGTGGTCATTCCCAATGTGGGAGATGTTGTGGGCACCAAGCGTCAGCACTCGGTGCCCATGCATCTACGGTGAGCAGGGAGGTCGAAAGAGGCCTCACGTCTGTGCAGCAGCTGCCTGTCGTCGCTGCGAGCTCCTCTCGGGGCGCTCCGGATAAGGGCAACAGTTCCACCGTCCCTCTGCCAGTCGATGTTTCTTCAGTTGAGGCTGCGACAACTGTGGAGGTGGCAGTTCTGGAACTGGCCACTCCCTCCTAGGCGGGGCCATCACAGGCTCCACGGGCCAGAGGACGCCCGCCATGGTCATTGAGGCCAATAGGGTAGCAGAGTCAGCAGGCTGTCTCACAAGCCACTCCGAGCGATGGGGGGGCACCTAGATGTAGCACCTGAAAACGTAAGCATAAGGCACGTTAGGCACTCAACGGGTATGTCACTGGTGATTTTGTGTTGGCCTTAGAATAGGGACCCATATTTTTCTTATCGCAAAAAAGTGCTGTGTGGTTTTCTTTTGTACATAGTAAAGTCCACTTTTGTTACCATGGTTGAGGGTGTTTCGTTTGTGGTGCATTTTTCTTTTTCACATATTTATCATGAGTGTTTGAGTGGACATTGATGTTTCTGTACTAAGCCCTTAGTTGCAGCTGATGAGGTGGATGATGTAGCACCTAAGTGCCACGTGTGGAAGTGCCAGGCAATGCTGGTCCTGCTGATCCAGGTGTGTGGAGCTAGCTGAAGGTTCGTTGGATTAAATTGTCCCGGGTGTCCCTGCCTCCTTGGTGTAGTAGTGGGTCGGCGTGCTGCCCCTCATCATCGCCCTGTGCTTCCTCATCCTCTGAGCCACTGCTGGATTCATCATGTGCAGCCTCATCCAGGGCATCAAGGTCTTCATCGTCAACTGCATCCCCCCTTTCCAGCACAAGATTGTGCAGAGCGCAGCATGCTACCACTATCACAGAGACGGGATCCGGGGGGTACTGGAGTGCGCCCCCTGAGAGGTCCAGGCAACGGAAGTGCATCTTGAGAAGACCGATGGGTCTCTCCATCACAGCCCTTGTGGTTTCGTGGCTCCTATTGTACCGCTGCTCAGCTTCTGTTCTTGGATGGTGGAGAGGCGTCATGAGCCACCTTCGGAGGGGATAGCTCTTGTCACCCAGCAGCCAACCATCAAGCCGGGCTGGAGCACTGAAGAACCCCGGCACCTGGGAGTGTCTGAGGATGTAGGTGTCGTGGGAGCTGCCTGGGTACCTTGCACAAAATTGCAGAATCTGCATCCTTTGATCACACACTATCTGCACGTTCATGGAATGGAAGCCCTTCCTGTTGACAAAGGCACTGGGCTCACCTGCTGGTGCCTTGACGACCACACGTGTACAGTCTATTGTACCCTGGACGTGGGGGAAGCCAGTAATGGCTGCAAAGCCTCTGGCTCGCTGTGTCTGACTTGCCTGGTCACAGCGGAAGTGGATGAAGGTGGATATCCGTCTGAACAGAGCGTCTGTAACCTGCTTGACACAAGTGTGGACAGCTGATTGGGAGACACCGCAAAGATCACCCACCGAGCCCTAGAAGGAGCCAGAGGCATAGAAGTGGAGGGCAACTGTGAGCCTCAGAGCTGCTGGCATGGGGTGTCCACCCACACAGTTAGGGGAGATCATCTGACAGATATAGTTGACTGTCTCCGTTGAGAGTCGGAGCCTCCTTCAGCACTGCACCTCAGTCATATTGAGGTAGCTGCTTCTCCACCTGTATACCCTGGCAGCAGGATACTGGCGTCTTCTGCGGCCCCTTCCACCTTGGACAACCTTTTGGCCCTGTGCCCCTTGTGCCTGCACATGTACTCCCAAAGGTGGCTCCCCTGGAGGCTGATTGTCCAGTCCTGGCCTCCTCCTTATTCTATCCCTCCCTTCCTCCTCAGAGTAGCTGCCTCCAGTGAAGATGTCAGAACCCATACCCCCAGGCTAAATGGAGGCCTTTGGAAAGCTACAGGCCCGATAAAGATTATTGTCTGCAGACTGGTTTCAAAATACACAAAAAGCTCTTGGAAATGGATGTGAACTGCTAACAATCACACAGGCAACTTTTAAACACGTTCAGCAATTAAAACTTTGTGGAAAACATGAACAACCCCTCTGAGTCCACATATCCCACCAGTGCATGACTTTTATAAAAAAAATCTCCTATCCGCCTGCCTGTTGGGCCCATGCTCCGACCTGAAGTTCGCACGGGCCCCTCAAAATCCAGGACCATTGGCAAGTTAAGGGCCTTAACGAGGCCTTCGATTAATGGCGGGCGAACACCCTGCTGCTGAGCGCGCCCGCCGACCGAAATAGCGCAATGCCGCGTGCTGACGTTGGCACACTCGCGCGACATTTTAAGCGCTCCGCCACACGCACATCAGCCGGAAAATTCTGCCCACAGTATCTGTGTAAGAAGCCATAGACAATCATTTTCATCTTCTGATCTTGGCCACCAAAATAAAAAAATATATATAATAATTTTTGAACTTTTTTATTTAAGTACTCATTAAATCCTATTCATTGACACTACATAGAGAAGTATTGCGTTTTATTCAATAAAATAGATGCTTATTTTAAAATCTGAGACTTTCATTACTCAAAGGATTAAACAATATACAAATTACTTTTGTTTTATGAGAACTAGACGTTTGCAGCTTTGTTCTGTGATACAAATTCAACATCCAATGTCAACAATTTGTAAGGATCTATTTTACAGCAGTTGGTAAAGCAGTTTGTCTATATGTCAAAAGCTTTGTGCATTCTTCGGTTAGTCTGTTCAGTTTAAATTTGAACGACTGCCTTGAGACTTTTTGATTCCTGATTACCTCGGATGTGGCAAAAAGCAGATTTCACTTGATGCTTCATTAACTTGAGTTGGTCATTGAGCCTCTCCTTTTCCCAAGTGTCAAAGATCCATAAACTTCTACAGACATTGAAAGCCCATGAATAACCATAACATATTGGAAACCCGCAAATTAAAATCGCATTGAAAATTCACTTCTCTGCAAATATTTCACAAGCAGTGGGGTCAAAGGTATCAGACGTGAGTTTGGACTCATTTGGTACGCGCTGGCAAGTATTAAATTTGTAATCAGCTGTTTTCACAGAATAAGGGTTATTGTCCCAATGCTTTTGGGGACAGACCGATACCCAGAGACAGGCACTTAGCAACAAGAAGGCTGGATATGAGCCATTTAAGAAAATAATGGAAAAATGAATGACAATACTAGCTAATATAGATGCACGGTGATTATATCATGCCTTTTTGTGAGTGTGCTTTATCACAAAAAACTACAAGTGATGTGGAATCAGAAGAAAAGGCGATAGCAATAGAATTAGAAGTTTTCCTTGTTAAATATAAAATGCACTCCTCTCAGATCAGCAGATGAGTGGGCGATGCTCATCTTGTTTAAGGTTTTAGCCAGAGCCTCTGGCCCACAGAGGAAGACTCCCACGTTAGTGCTGTAAAATAAAAGATACCACTTTCAATAATGCCACCTTACTTTTTAAAAACAAACTCTCTTCTATTTTCCCATTTAGATTGCTACTCCTGTTTACTATTTAGCTGGGAGGGTAACATTCAGGGAACACGCTTAACAGCATCATCGCAGTGGCCAACAAGCCAAGTGTTTCTGCAGAGCACTGGCTCGTCCTGTCCTGCACTGAAAACGTGGTAGCCATTTTGTGCTGACCGTGTTCCACAAACGGCCGTGAGATGAATGCCCATTGGTCATGATTGGGAGAAAAAATGTTGGACAGAACACTGGGGGAAACTTCTCACTTCTGTTCAAATCTTTAACATCCAATATAGGCAGATTGACTTCATTTAAGCTTTTCATCTGAGGAAAAGCATATATAGAACAATTCAATAGACCATCATTCCTATACCAAATGTCAATAGTGCCTTTAGTCTTTTATTACAGTCAAATTCTTAAAGCTTAAAGTCTTGTTGTATAATACTTTCAGCTATTAACATTTGTTTAAAGTTTCTTTTTTAAAGTTATCAGTCTCTACAGTGATCGTAACAATAGTTCTAAAGAGTGTGCAGGGACAGAGGGTCCTGGGGGTGCATGTGCATCGATCTGGAAGGTGCCAAGACATATTGAGAGAATGATTAGCAAAGCATATGGGATTTTCGGCTTCATAAATAGGGGCGTTGAGAACAAAAGCAGGGAAGTTATGCTGATCTTTATTAAAGCACTAGTTAGGCCCTAACTGGAGTATTGTGTCCAGTTATGGTTACCACACAAGGAAGGACCTGAGGGTCCTTGAAAGGGTGTAGAAAAAGTTTACCCAAATGGTTTCAGGTTGGGGGATTTTAGTTACGAGGTTAGGTTGGAAAAGCTGGAGTTTTCCTCCTTGGAGCAAAGGAGATTGATATTATAGGAAGCGATTTTATAGAAGTACAAGCTACAGGCAATATTTTAGCATAAATGAGGCTGTTGCAATATCAGCAATGCTCTGAATGTACAGTAATGCATGGCTAGAATCTGAAATAATGCTATTAAATCTTATGACAATACAGTTGAGTATCAGTCTTTTTTTTATAACTTGCAAACAAATGGAGATTAAATTTACTTTAAAGGGAAAGCGTTGTTTAAGCACTCATTGGCTTTATTTAATTTTGTCACTTTTCAGCTTACATTCCTTATAGGGTAAAATGAAAGTTGCGTTTTTCTTCCCTCCCTGCTGCCTAGCAACTATATCACAGAACAGTAAGTTATTTAGAGATTGATGTTCAACCATGAAGAGGAATACTGAAATGCTTTAAGTGGAGAGTATGATAATGTAAGGTCACGTATTAATAAAGTCTAGTAACCAAAGTAACAATAAAGATGTAACTGGATCATTAATACAATTTTCATAATGTTGTTTTCTTTTAGAATTTTAATAGAAGTTTTGTAAAAAGAAAACTAAAGTAAGCCAGCACTTCAGGTGCAGTTGCTCTGTTCATAGACCTACCTTGGATGTTTGGTTGCAATGCTTTTGAACTCGTTCTCCCAGTTTGGTCTCCCATATAAAGTCTTTTGTTTGAGTCCTGTGATGACGTCCGTTTGGGCTTCATGGTGCATGGCAAAGTGAGTGGCCTAACAGGGGTGAAAATAGGATTTAACATCTGCATTACTGTCCACCACTGAGTGGAGGAGCAACTGTCTGTTCCAAAAATATACAAATGGCTAGGACTAATTCACCAGGACACCGCAGTATAAAGAAAATGGATAGAGAGAATAGGGTAAAAAGATGCTATTGGTGATATAATCAAGCAAGTGCTTAAAATGTAATATCAATTCCTCTTTAATTTGATTAAACTAGTGGAGAAAGAAATCTGATACAAATCATGTTACCAATTTGTGTGCTAATTTCATGAACAATAATTTCTATCCTATTGTCTAATGGAATTGGATAATACTTCAAGGCTGACACATGAGCAGAGCTGCTGACAATGGTTACCACAGAAAACAGTTTCTGGTGAAGGGTCATGCCTGAAATCGGTAGCCAATCTTTCTTCTTTCAAATGCTGATCCACCTGTAGTGTATTTTCAACATTTCCAAAATTATACAATAAAATAAATTTTAATTCTTAAGATCTTGCTGTGTTTTGCTCGTGATAAGCAATGAACATGAAATTTTATAAGGACAGAAGCACAACGTCATCTACACTTCAATATGGTACTCTATGTATAACCTGGCATGTCCCTTTAAGGTGACAAAATCTAAAAGTTGTGTACAATACTGAGGTTAAGGTCTAGAGAAATCAGCAGAAAATGACAGGCTTTCCTTTTCTCATTTCATTTAACAGATGCAGGACATTTTATGAGGGGCAGGGAAACAACTAGAAGTCACGGTCCATTTTGAAACCAATGGTATAGGTAGGAAAAGGCTTGAAGTCTGGCAGGCACCATCTCAGGATCTAGGAAAAAGATTAAAGAACAGGACATCAAGGGTGGTGAGTTCTGGATTACTTCAGGTTTCCACATGCTAGTGAGTACAGAAACTGGGTGTTAGTGCAAGTGAATATGTGGCTGGAAAAATAGTGCGGGAGGGGGTAGGCTTCAGGTATCTCAGGCATTGGGACCAATTCTGGGGCAGGAAGAATCTACACAAGCCAAACAGATTAGTCCCAGACCTTTTGAGGTTCAATGTTCTCACTGGGAGGTTAACTAGTGCTTTCGGAGGGGGTTGAAATTAATTTGGCAGTAGGTAGGGAACAAAGATATAGCAGCACAAAGGCGAAACAAGATGCATAGAAAACTAAGAGGGACAAACAGCAATAAAGAGTAGTGTGGAAAGAGCAGGAATTTGAAGGGACAAAAAGCAACGCAGACTAGTGTGGTGTTGGAATGCATGTTGTTAATGCGAGGAGTTTTACAAATAAACTTGATGAACTGCAGACACAAGTTAAGAACATAAATAGAAGGAGTAGACCATACGAGCTTACTCCACCATTCAATACAACCATGGCTGATTTTCCATCTAAACTCACCCTTCCTGCCCTCTCCCCATATCCCTTGATTCCCTGAGAGAGCAAAAATCTGCCTATCTCAACTTTAAATAAAATGCAGCATCCACAACCCTCTGGGGTAGACAATTCCAAAGATTCACAACCCTCAGAAGAAATTTCTCCTCATCTCAGTTCTAAATCATTGACCAACTGTGCTCTATATTCTAGGTTCCCCAGCCAGGGGAAATGACCTCTGTGTCAACCCTGTCAAGCCCTTTGAGCATCTTGTAGATTTCAATGAAATCGTCTCATCCTTCTAAATTGCCATATGGGGCTATGATAAAATGGTTATAACAGAGGCCTGGCTTAAAAGTGGGCAGGGCTGGGAACCAAACATTTCTAGCTACAATATATTCAGAAGGGATAGGAAAGAAAAAGTATGGCAGGGATTGGGGGTTTGGTGGCAGTATTGATCAAGGAATAATATTACAGTTCTACAGAGATACGATATACCAGAGGCTTCAAGGACAGAATCAATTTATTTAGAGTTAAAGAACAGAAAAGGGGTTATAGTTGCATGGATCATTCGGGTACAGAATAAACTAGGCAGAATGCAGAGCGTGCAGAGGGAAATTAAAAAAGAAATTAAGAAGGATAAATAGACAGGATGAAAAAATGTCAGAAGCTAACATAAAAGAGAACCCAAAAATTCTTTAGCAACATTTAAAAAGTAAAATGATAGTTAAAGTAATGCAGGGCTGAATTGGGACAAAGAAGAAAATCCCTTTGTGGAGGCTGAGGGCAAGTCTGAGGTACTAATTGAATACTTTGCATCTGTCTTCACAAAAGAAGAGGTTGAAGTTATTGCTGCAGTAGAGGAGGAGGAAATAGAGATATTGGATAACATAAATCGGATGGCCAAAAGGTGTTGAAAAGTCTGGTGTCACCCAAAGTAAATAAATTGCTTGATCCAGATGGAATACATCCTAGGTTGCTGAGGGAAGTTAAGGTGGAGATAGCAAAAACCCTGCCCACAATCCTTCGACCCTCCTTGGATGTGGGGCTAGTGCTAGAGGAGTGGAGGATTGAAAATGTCACACCCTTGTTTAAATTGGAAAGAGGGATAAACCTTGTATCTACAGATCAATCAGTCTAATGTAATTGGTGGAAAAACTATGAGGGAAGCATGGATTAATAAAGACAGCCAGCACAGGTTTGTGAAAAGCAAATTGTGTCTGACTAACCTGACTGGTTTCTGTGATAAATTATCAGGGATGATTGATGAAGATACTGCAGCAGATTAATATATGGGCTTTTAAAAGGCATGTGATAAAGTACCAATATTCAGACCTATTTGTAAAAGAGATGCACATGTAAAGGGACAGTGGTAACTTGAGTTTTTAATTGACTAAGGGATAGAGCAAGAGAGTAGTGCAGATCAGATATTTTTCTGAACAGAGAGAAGTATGCACTGGATACTCCCAGCTATCAGTATTGGGACCATTTCCTTTCTAGTTGTATATAATTGACCTGGTCTTGGGTGGAGGAAACTTTAGCGAGAACATTTTCAAAGTTTGTGGATGATATAAAACATAGCAACGTAATAAATAGAGGAGGATAGTAAAATTTCAGGGGGATGTGGACAGAGAGGTGAAAAGAAAAATCACATGGTAGGTGCAATTCAATACTGATATGTCTGAAGTGATGTACTTTAAGAGAAACAAGATGGAAAGGCAGCATAATCTAAATGGTACCACTTTGCAGTGGGATGCAAAAGCAGAGGGACCTGGGGATGCAAGTTCATAAAAGCTTGAAGATGGCAGGGCAGGTTGACAAGGCATTTAAGAAAGTGCTTTGGACACTTGACATCGCAAATAGGTATATTGAATACAAAAACAAGGAAGTTACGCTAAACCTTTATAAATCATTGTTTAGGCCTCAGATGAGGTATTATGTACTGCTTTGGGCATCACTGTAGGGGAAGGATGTCAAGACCTTAAAGAGGATAGAGAGGAGGTTTGCCAGGACAATACCAGGAGAGATGGCATTCCATAGGAATTTTCAAAAGACAATTGGACATGAAGAGGACTAGTTGGGAGGGTTCTGGAGGAATTAAATTGGACAGATCTTTCAAAAAATCGGCACACAAATTATTGGTTAAATGGCTGCCTTCTGTGTTGTAAGATTCTATGGCCAGGATTTCCCGTTCGGCGAGTGGGGGCTGGGGCCCGCTCACTGACGCGGGATGATGTCGGGTGAAACCCCTGACGTCACCGCGCCCCATTTCAATTTTCAGGTCGGCAGGGGCTCAGCAGAATCAGCTGTGTAGCCCGCTGACCTGTCAATGGCCTATTGAGGCCAGTGACAAAGCCATTAACGTAATTAGTGGACCTTCCCGTCCAACCTTAAGGTTGGCGGGCAGGCTGGGAGCCCTGGCGGGCATTGGAAAAAGCAGGAAAGCTCATCCATGGGCAGGATGAGGTTTCATGTAGGTTTATAAATTTTTAATAAAAGTGAAACTTAAAGTGATGGACATGTCCCAATTCATGTGACAGTGTCACATGAGGGGACATGTCAGGGAACTTTTTTTTTCTGCTTTTAACACTTTTTAATGTGTAGCTGATCTCCCTGAGGCAACACTTAGCCCCAGGGAGATGAGTGCGGCTCAGGGAATCCCCCCCACCACCCTGCCCACATAAGGAGTGCATAGCACTTCCTTGCGGATGTCACGCTGGGCGGGCCTTAATTAGCCCGCCCACGTAAAATGGCGGCCTGCCCCCAATTGGGGGCGCCGATTGGAGGTGCGCTTCCACGCGCCCACTCCTGAACTTACCCTCCGACAGGGGGAAATTCTGCCCTATGATTCATAATGTTTTTATTATGTGATGTGACCAGACATTCTCCATGTGACAGTTTCTCAAAGTCATATGTATTGATATATATATGAAAATTTATCTGTGGTTTAAAATTTATTCGATTTCAGCAACAAAAAGCCCTTGAGGCTGGCTGACTGGTTTACTGGAAATTTTCAATTCTGTAATATTTGGGGAAGTTTGAAATTGCTAGGCGTAAGAACTTTTCTTAGTGAAGATCAGAGCTAAATTTACCCACATGGTCAGAATATATGAGTCAATTTGTTAAGTTTATCCACACAGCTTTAGCGATGTAAGATTACTAACATAACAGCTGATTTTGACATGGAAAGTATGTTGTTACATACTAAGTAAACAGTTAGCCAAACTCTTAAGTCCTTTGTTCCTACTTTTGCTTTTCTATATTCTTACTGAACATAACCTTTGTAATAATGCATTAACCACCAAAATATGTACAATGCATTAACAAATACACTGATGGCACATGCCTTATTAATGTTAATGATCTCTAATATGAAATTAAGCAAAATCCTCTGTGAACCCAAATGACTTTCAAATATTATGATTTGTTTATTTCACAGAAATACCATGATACTAAAGTAAGCATTAGTGTCATTCCACTACGCAGGGGTGCAGTGTCTTGGCTGGGGTGGGGTGTCTAGAGCCAGGCAACACAGTTTCCAAACAAGGGGGCGGGCCATTTAAGACTGAGATGAGGAGGAATTTCTGCAATCAGAGGGTGTGAATCATTGGAATTCTCTGCCCTAGAGGGCTGTGGAGGCTCAGTCATAGAGTATCCTCAAGATTGAGATTGATTGATTTCTACATATTAAAAAGATCAAGGGATACGGGGATAGTGCAGGAAAATGGTGTTAAAGTAGAAGATCAGCCATTAACTCATTGAATGGTGGAGCAGGCTCGAAGGGCTGAATGGCCTACTCGTCCTATTTCTTATGCTCTTATGTGTCTTCATAGACTAATGGACTCAACAAATTACTTTCCGCAATAAAAAATGCATTGATCAATTGAAAGATATTTATAGATTAATATGGTGAATTGCACAAATATTTAATTAGTGATACTATGTCAGCGGCTGAATTATTTGATATATGATAAGTTATGCCTGGATGGGGATCATTAGCAGGAATCCTAGTTGTACTTTCCTTTGCATAGCTCTGGAATGCACAGGCTAGTTGTAATGAATCCACTGCCGCCCTGGTTGATATGGGCTAATTTAGCACAGATTGAAGATCAGACCTAGGATCTTCCCCCTCTGTGCAGCTAGCACCAGGAAGCCCAATGAATCACTTAAGGTCTCTCTTGGCAAGATAAATATTCTAACCAGTTTGGTCATTACAGGACAAAGGAAGAGATGAACAAGAATCCAGATGCTTTTTTTGGGTCATCTTTCCTTGATAAAGCTTTGTAGATGAGTTTGATATAAATAATAAATAATTACCTGATTTTCATCCCATCCAGTGAGATAAATGTTGTAGCTCAGGAAATCAGAATTGCCTCTTTCAAGCATTTGTGACTCAAGTGACTGGAGGAGGTCAGCAAACCATTCAAAGGCACTGGTTTCTCGGCATAGCCAATAGAAGTAGATCTAAGAAAGAAACCAAGACCCAGAATGTTTTATCATTGTGTAATTTTTTTTTACCTTTCACAAATTTATCAGTATCATTTTTCTCCAACTCCTTTCATCATTTCAGCTACCCCTTCGCCCTATTTGTCCTAGAGCACTAACCATCATTTTCAACTTATTAAAGAAGACCAATGATGTAGATTTCTACATCACAGAACTGTTAAATGTCTAAAAAAAGGCAAGAGACTCCCGTTATCTTACCCAGAATGCATGTGCTTTCCTTAGTAGCTTAGACTATGCCCACAATGATCAGGAGAAACATTAAGTCTTCAAGTATTCTGGGTTTAACTGAACTGAACATTTCCTGGTACTACTTTGCACTTATTTTATGGTGATTTTATTTATTTAAAACTGAGTGTTTTTTACAAAACAAAAAGCAAAATCAGAGTATATTGCGGAAAACGGAGACATTTTGCCAAAGCTTTTCATCTTGCACTTGTCAGGACAACAGCAAGAATACTAAAATCCAAACAATCACACATACTACAGGAAAAAGGTGGTGCTGTTTGGTTGGCAAGTCGACTCTGATTGGCTGAGGTGTTGTCATGGTGAAAGCAAAGGAAACTATAAGCTCCCCATGCTTTCGGGTAATCCAAAAAAGGTGCATGGCTTGAACGTATTCCTTTTGTTTGCAGAGAATGGGTCCCTGCATACAAATGTATGTTACTTCTAGCAAGCATAAATGATCCATGATATGAGCTCGACTGATTATCTTAAATTGGTTGTTAGTGTAGCTATTAGCACACTCAGGATTGTTCAGCAAGTGCTACCTAATAACAGAATCATGTCTGACAGTATATGTTTGTTTTGGGTTTTGCAAATGTGGGCTGGCTGAGTAGTCTGGACTCTGCCTATGACGAACAGCCTTGCACATTTCTGGAATTACCTGGGAGCTTGGGGAGCCTATAGTTCCTCATTGCTTTCTCCATGGCAATGCCTTGGCCAATCAAAGTCGAGTTGCCAACCAATCAACACCCGTTTTCTCCTGTGGTATAAGTTGTGATCATTTGAAATTTGGTATTCTTGCATTAGTCCTGATGAGTGCAAAATAAAAAGCTTTGGCAACATGTCTCTCTCTTCAACTATATTCAAGTTCTGTACTACCAGGAAAGTAGGAGTACTTCTGGTAGCCATGTAGCTATTTATTAACAAGCATAAAATGACGTATCTGTGCAGGAAGGATTGCCATATGAGACCTGACAAGCTAAACAAGGGTTTTCAGTGTAAGGTAAGGACGAAAATTAATTTAATTTTTGGGATGTACAATTGTGGTGGTGAAAAATGATCATCAATGTTTTTCAGAATCTAGCAATAGATTTAAAAGTATCAGGAGAGACAGTGGGAACAGGCTCATGGACAGGGGACAGCAGCAATAATGGATTTTTTATTTATTAGTATGATCTTGCAGCATTAACTACGAATATATCTTAAGCGACACAAGAAACTAATTAAAATTTATCTAAAGAAACCAATGAAGAGACAGTGACTTGCAGCTTTGAATACGCTGGTGGGAGCTGTAAAATTCACTCCCAGGGAATGTTTGGTCACAAATAGAACTGAGTAGGGCTGATTTTGAATGCCTTTCCTTGCTGTAATGGCCTCAAAATTGAGTTATTAGCCTTACCACCTAAATAACACCAGTGGCATGATTGGACCCATCTTAAAAAAGGCCTATCACCCTATGACATCAGGACCCCATAATATATATGGGACTTCAGTTTCCAATTTTAGGTAGTAATTGGTCAGTGTGTGGGCAATGGAAGAGCAGATGCCTTCTAAGAGTAGGCGTTCAATTATTTTTGTAGGCCTCTGAGGAACAGGAGCTTCCCTTAACCTGCCAATATTGTCTGTTTTTATGCCTGTTTGGTTCCCTGAGGCTCACTTAAAAATAAAAATAAAATAGACAGGCCAGTTTCTGCCTGTCCAAATTCAATAAACCAGTCTGAAATATTCTACCTGCTTCATTTCTGGCTCTCCAGGCTTGGAAATTTTGCTGCTGATTTCCTTCCTTGATCTCCATCTGGATGGTAGTCGGGCAGAAGGTACCCTGTCATGACCTTAACCCTCCTCTCTTCCTGAATTAGATTATTTCTCCAGAGGCAGATACCCAAGGTTAGACGTCTCTACCCTTTCTTACACTGCTGTATGTCTTTTTTTGTTTTTTTTATTCATCCACGGGATGTGGGCTTCACTGGCTGGGCCAGCATTTATTGCCCATCCCTAGTTGCCCTTGAGAAGGTGGTGGTGAGCCGCCTTCTTGTTTGGGGATTAAATGTTTGGGGATTAAAAGCGTGCCAAGTGCTTAGCAGAGAAACATTGTCTCTTTAATGACAGCAATTAATTTTCATTCATCTTTACTACTTTTATTCTAACCAGGCTGTCAGGTCACAGGTTTATCACTCCTGTCAGGAACCCAGGCACAATTGAAGAGCTGCCCTACAATGAGAGCCATGCAGCTACCAGAAACATGATCAACAAAACAAATTATGTGCTCAAGAAATCTATGACTCCCTGGACCATTCAAAAGGAGCTTTGCAGTACAGCCATGAATGGGTATCTGACTTGTGGTCATTTGCTATTTGATGTTAACTTTCCAATAATGAGGTATCAATCCTTACCATGCCTGGGCAACAATGCATACAAGAAGAGGGGGATGCAGTGGAGAAAGAGTAGCATTGACCACCAGTGCCCCTGATTACCTGAATCTCTTAAAGACGTTAACCATTCCTCCCATCCTGTCTAACACTATACACTGTCTGTCCCACAACCCTTATAAAACTGTCCTTGCCGCTACCATCCAATTGTCTTTCTCAGTCTGGCCCTATGGGTCTTGCCCTTATTTCACTGTGAATATCAATACCAGCTCCAGAAAAAAGAAATTTAATCCAAAAACTCAATTCCATCTTTGTCTAAATATTTGTCTAAATAAATAGGAATTATTATTAATCAACTTTGTGCAACCTCTTAGTTCCTGTCTGCAGTGCTTGTTTGCCTATCCTCGTGCTCCTATTATTTCCTCAGTCGCTACAGGAGGTGAAAAGCTGCTGAGCTTCTGCTGAGAACATTTCAGGTAGTTGTGGTGGGTAACTATGAGCAGCTGTCTGCCCATGTTTTGGGTTGATCAAATTTCTTGGCCCCACAATTCTAGAGGAACTTAAGATTCTTGCTGCATTCTTTTACATCAGTTGTATTTCACACTGCCTTCAGACTTATTTTTATTTTAATTTACAAACCTTTGAATCTAAAGCAAATATCAATTATACCCTGCTAATCAATGCATGCAAGCAAAATAAATCTCCCTCAGTACATGCGCTCATTGTGTGATTACCTTTTTCAGTTTGAGATCAGGATCAGAGTGAGTGTACCTGTACCAGACCGATTTGAGGATGGATGCAAAGGGAGTAACTCCAATCCCTGCCCCAACAAGGACGGCAGTTTCATAGAGAAAGACATCCTCACTGGCTGTGCCAAAAGGACCATCAACTGCAATTCTGAAACAAAAAGGTCATGTTTAAAAAATGACCCTGCTAGTAATTGTAATCTCTTCAACGTATCTCAGGTTTCAGCAGGGTCTCTCAAAGAAACAGAACACATTGGTGCTGAGAAGGTCTTGATGGTCAGTGTCTCTGTTAAAGCTGTGGAAAGAGGGATTTCAGAAAAATGTATTAGTCAATGTATTCTGCAGCATAATTTCAGGGTCACTATGTCAGGACTTCAGAGATTTAATTGTGAATTTGAATGCCTGGTGGGAAAGCTGGAGGGAGCTGCCAAACCTCCCTCCTGGGAATCTCTGCGGAGGGACAGACAGTTATAAAAGCCTGGGGCAGAATTTTCAGGTTGGCAGGTGGGCCCGGGATCGGCCAGCAAACAGGCCACTGCTTGTGATCGGCTTCCGACTGTGGTTTCATGCTGGTGGGCCAATTAAGGCCTGCCCAGCGTGAATCGCGGTTCCCCAATGGCTGGCAAGGGTCGGGTGGAGCCGAGGGCCTGGTGGCCCCTGGGTCCAATGGTGACCCGGTGGCCAATTTAAAAACGGCTCAGGCAGCCCCTTGAAGGCTGCCACGGAAAAACATCTCTTTGGTCTCTCATTACCTAACGTGATGGAGTTGAGTGCGGCTGGAGACTCCAGGTGGGAGGGCAGATCAGGTGGGCGCTTGGCCCACCCACTGTTTTTTGGATGAGTGCCTCGCGGTCTTCCTGAAGGAGGAGGAGGCTGCCAGAGGGACACACTTGTCCCCAGAGATGGGAGGAGAAGGCCACCGCACCTCACAAAGAGGGCATGGGAGGAGGTTGCAGCGCAAGTTAGCAGCCATGACGTGGTGCGGCGCACATAGGTGCAACGCCAGAAGAGGTTCAATGACCTGCTGTGCTCAGGAAGGGTGAGTACCCCATGTTGGCATGAGTCAGTGTGCACAAGTGTTAAGGTGTGGCTGTCCCCCTGTGCACCTCAGGGGCACTAGAGTCTGAGTGCCAACTGTGAATGACACCAGAGCTGACAAAATGGGTGAGCCCTGACTGCTTGGATTGAGTGCCTTGCAACTCGAGGGTTGAGACTTGGGTGTGCCCTGTGAGGTGGTCTTCAGCTGGGGTCAGCCAGGCTGCAATGGCGCTGCAGGCAGAGAGTGGACTAATCAGTGCTCCTCTGTCATTTCAGGAAAGGACGAGCCATAACCAATCAGAGAGGTCACGGACAGGCGGAGGCCCGCCCAACCTGCTGCTGCTGACCAGGTTCAAGCAGGATGCCCTTGAGCTGGAGAGTTGGCTTGCTCCATACAACCAGACATGGAGAGGCGGGGGTGCCAGATGAAGGTAAGAGCGCAGTGCACAGTGGTGAGAGTTTTGGTTGGCGCAACCATTCTAGTGTAGTCTCTTCATTGATAGGAGCCTCAAACCTGGAGTCCCCATTGATCATTGAAACACGATGGCACCATGATGAAGATCTCCATTGTCTCACCAGGGTACCTGGCTTGCACAGTGACAGAGTGATGACTTTCACTAATGACATGTCCTCGTTCTCCCTTAGATTCGCCAGCACGCACTCATTCTCTGAACCCCGAAGGGCCACCCCTGACGCCAGAGGACCACCAGGCTTCATTTGCAGCTGCGTCACACCCACTCTCTGAAACAGGCACCAGCGCAGATACCAGCACCTCGGCGGGCATTAGATCAGCGGCTAGAATGTCGGGGCACATCGGTGAGGGCACTTCACAGTCACTTGAGGTGCAAGTGGAGGCACTGCTGGGGATCAGGATGATGCTCAGTTGAAGGCTGATGATGAGCCTCTTGAGTCGTCCATTAGGCAGTGCATGCTGGATGTCCAGCGAGATGTGCGGGAGGATCTGGTGGAAATCCAAGAGGGTCTTCGTGCCATGGAGGACTGTTGTGGAGAAGTCTATGTGGAGCATCAGCACTGCGTTGACCCTCATGGCCGAGTGCACTGCCTCCTCCATTGAAGGAGTGGCGACTCACAGAGAGGCTGCTCCAGGGACAGAATCAGGGGTTCCTGGGGTTGTGCTCGGACCTGCAAGCCCGCACACAGGCACTGACCTCATGTGGTCAGTGTCAGTGTGGGAGATGGATGAGGCACTCAGTATCCCAGCTAGGTGCCCATCCATCAGTGGTGAGCAGAGAGGTCCAGAGCAACCTCACGTTGGCGCATGAGCTGCTTGTCATCTCTGCGGGCTCCTCTCAGGGCGCTCTGGATGATGGCAGCAGCTCCTCCGCCCCACTGCCAGTGACTGTGGCATCTGATGAGGCTGTGGTGACTGGGGAGATGCCAGCCGTGCCACTGGCCGCTCCCTCCCAGGCGGGACCAGTACAGGCTCCACTGGCCAGAGGACGACCACCAAGGTCATCAAGGCCAACAAAAAAGCAGGGTCAGCAGGCTGTCTCCGATGCCGCTGCCAGCGAGGGGGTGGGGAGGGGGAGCGACGAGACGTAGCACTCGCAAACGTAAGTTTAAGGCACCACAAGCACAAGAGGGACTGTTCACGGGTGATCTTCTGTTCAGTTATGTTTGGTTTAAGTGTCTACTGGTGTGGACATCAACACAAATAATGGTCCTAACAATGTGATTTCAATGTGTCAATAACATTAAATTTGCTTTTGTTATGATGGCCTGAGTATGCTTCATCTTTTATTTTTGGTGCAGGGTATGCCAGCATGTAATGGGTGGCTCTAAACTTTATTACACAGGCACTGAGTGGACTTTGGGTTCACACGACGAGATCATTTCTGTGATCTTGGATGGAGGTGGCAGCCTTGGCATGAGTTGGAGTGGTTCTTTGGCAGCCTGGCTGAAGGAGTGTTGGGTCAAGGCATTCCGGGTGTCCCTGCCTCCCTGGAGGTTACAGAAGTCTGCCTCCACGCCCTCAGCATTCTCCTCACCATGCTCCTCTTCCGACTCATTACTGGATACATCCTATGTGGCCTGTGGAGCTGCATCAACATCCTCTTCCTTCAGTGGGTCCCCCCTTGCCAGTGCCAGATTGTGGAGAGCGCAGCATGTAACCACTATCAGTAACACTCACTCGGGGGGGTATTGTAGTACTCCCCATGAACAGTCCACACATCTTCAGAAGACCTATGGTTCTCTCTATTACCGCCTTTGTGGAGGCATGACTCCTATTATAACGCTGCTCAGCCTCTGTTCTTGGGTGATGGAGAGGCATCATAAGCCACCTTTTCAATGGATAGCCTTTGTTACCCAGAAGCCATCCATCCAGTCAGACTGGAGCAAGGATGAGCCTCGGCACCTGGAAGTGTTTCAGGATGTACGCCTCATGCGAGCTGCCTGAGTACCTTGCACAGACTTGTAGAATCTGCATCCTGTGATCACACACTATCTGCACGTTCATGGAGTGGAAGCCCCTCCTGTTGACGAAGGCACCGGGCTCACCTGCTGGCGCCTTGATGTGAGCAGTCGATTGCATCCTCGACGCGGGGGAACCCAGCAATCATTGCAAAGCCTCTGGCTCACTCAGCCTGGCTGGCCTCGTCCATATGGAAATGAATGAAAGTCAATACCCGCCTGAACAGAGCTTCTGTCACCAGCTTGACACAACTGCTGATTGGGGGACTCCACACAGATTCCCCACTGACCCCTGGAAAGAGCCAGATGCACAGAAGCTGAAGACCACTGTGACCTTCAGAGCCACTGGTATGGGGTGTCCACCTGCACAGTCAGAGCTGATCTCAGGCCCAATCATCTGACAAATGGAGGTCACTGTCTCCCTGGAGAAGCGGAGCCTCCTTCGGCAATGCAGCTCGGACATATTGAAGTAGCTGCATCGCCACCTGTAAACCCTGGCAGCAGGGTAGTGGCATCTTCTGTGGCCCCTAACACCTTGGAGTACCTGCTGATCCTGCGCTCTTTGTGCTTTGGCCTCTCCTCCCTCAGGTCGCTCCCCTGGAAGCTGCATTGGGACACCTGGCCTCCTCTCCTTTCTGCCCCTCTCTTCCTCCTCAGATGAGGTGCTACCAGCAGAGACCATAATCTCCATTGCCAGGGTCAAAGAAGGCTGTCTGATATCTGGAAAGGTCCACATGGTCTGACACCTCTGGGGGCCTTGGAGACACCAATGAGTTCTGAAATGAAGTCTGGTAATGCTAAGAATGAAGCCCCGAACAGAGATGAAGCTGCCAAGTACCAATAAGCAACCAGCAGCAAACTATCTCCAAAACTCCTCACTACTCACACTGGCAATGCTGCTGACACTTTTTATCCTGCCCATGGATGAGTTTTGCAAATTGTCGGCTGCCCGCCTGCCTATTTTGCCTGTGTGGCGAGTGCAAAATCGCACGGGCAATGTAAAATACAGCTTAATTGCCTTTTTAATGGCCTTAATTGGCCTTGTAATTGGCGGGCACAGCTCCAACTCCCGTGTGCACCCACCGACTGAAATATCGCGTGAGTGCACGATGACGTCGGGACGTTCGCTCGACATCATCACGCACTATTTTATGCTCGAGCAGGTTGGGCACATGCCTGCCCGCTCAGTGAAAAATTCTGCCCCGGTCTCATTAACATCCCCCTACCCAGCCTTAATTCCCCCCGTCCCTCCAAAAGAGGTGTAAATGAACAGCTGGCTAGCTTGCCAATAGGAGAAGATTGAATAACCCAGGGACCACCCGTCAGCACTCTAGTAAGTCAGAAGGGTGGGTGGAGTGGGGGAGGGGGATCTGCAAGGTTCTGAGTAGGAATGCTCAGAGGGAAGGAGTGCCCGGAGGTCCATACTTTCCTTCTGAGGTCCAGGAGAAAAAGATTGTCTTTTTTACTTACCTTTTGGAGCCTCTACTGGATGTCAGGAGTGTACCTCTGGTCAAACTAGCTGCTCAGCCCATTAGGCCATTAAAATTGCTTCAGGGCTCGTTGAGCAATAGGATCTTGATTAGTATACATTAATGAGGCTGTGGTCTAGTTCAGTGTTAAATTGGGTCGATATTGGAGTAGGGAAAAAGACTGCTCAATTTTAAAACCCGTTGCCTGGTTTCCACTGGGTGTAGTGAATTAAACTCCCTCATTGAGCATCAGAATGAATTAAGTATAACCTAGAACTAACCAAATTAGATGCCAAAGGAATGATTCTGTAATCCAGTGTTCTAGGTTAACATTCTCATGAAGAAGGCAACTTGGGAAATCACAAGTATTTGGCTTGTGATTCCCAGAGATCCACACCCTGTTAGCACAGCTTCCTACTGGACTGGCAATTTGAGGAAATAACTCCTCAAATATTTATTGAAATTTGTACAGTAATTTAATTTCTAAAATATCATACTGACTAGCAGAAATAATATTAATTGGAATACTGTGGGTTGCTAGTTTCCTTACCTGGGAAGTTTCCATGCTTCTTGGAATTCTTTTTGATCTCCGCCACATACTTTGAACAAACTATCTGTCCAGTCTCCCATTCTTCTCACATGGATGCTGAAGTGGTCTTCCTCTGGAGAGGAGGTCAATGTGAAAGGGTGCCACTCCAGCCTCGAAACCTTTGAACATTGGACAAAAACATACTGGCCAACCTCCATCTTAAAACCTCGCTTCTTCATCTGCAGTTCCAACACTTTAGAGGGATGGGTAACAACCTGTGGATAGAGACATATTGCAGCAACTGTTTGTCTAAACAACAATGAATTGTACAACTAAACACAACAGCAAGCAATTTTTGGTCAATTTTAAGTCTTTTAAAGTCCTTGCGCAATATAAATTTAACAGTAGAGAATTTGGTCAGCTGTCTCTGCTGTGTTCCTTCCTTCCACTAGCCCACCTGGCCAAACTTCCTCCAAAGTTCTCCACTGCCTTGGCTCTGGATTTGCATCTTTCTTTAGTTTCCCTCCTATCTTCCCTCATGCCCTCTTTGAGCTTATCTTGTCCATGAGACCCACCTCCTGCTCCCTTGGTGTTATTACCCCTAAAATCCTGACCACCCAACTTCCCCTCCTGGTTCCCATGTTGTCTGATATTATTAATGGTTCTCTCTTTTCAGGTGTTGTCCCCCTCTGCTTTAATTCTGCTATCATCAGTCGCGTTCTCAAAAAATCAACCCCTAACCCAACCTGTCTTTACAAACTACTGTCTCAACTCCAACCTCCCTTTCTTCTCCAAAGACCTTGAACATGTTCTTGCCTCCAAAATCCAGCCCAGCTTTCTCAGAACTCCATATTTGAATCCCCCAATCAAGTTTCTGTCCCTGTGTCAGTACTAAAACTGCTCTTACCAGATTCACAAATAACATCCTATGTTTCTGTGAGAAGAGTAAGCTTTCCCTCCTTGTCCTTCTTGACCTGCCTGTAGCCTTTGATACAGTTGACCACACCATCCCCCTTGAACATCTCTCCTCTGTCATCCAGCTGAGTGGGACTACTCAACCTGGTTCCATTCTCATCTATCTAATGGTAGCCAGGGAATCATTTGCAATTCTCTCTCTTTCTGCTTCCGCACCATTATCTCTGATATCCACAAGGATCTATCCTTGGCCCCCTCCTATTTCTCATCTACACGCTGCCCCTTGGCAACATCACCCAAAAGTGCAGTATTAATTTTCCCCATCTGACTCCGAGGTGAGTTTCCAACCTAATTTTCCTGACATCACCACAAATGCTTATTTCCACTTTTGTAATGTGGCCCAGCTTCACCCCTGTCTTAGCTCATCTGCTGTTGAAGCCCTCATTCATTCCTTCATTGCCTCCAGACTTGATAATTCCAATGCATTCCTGGCTGGCCTCCCATATTCTATCTTCTGTACTTGATGTCCCAAAACTCTGCTGCCCATTCCCCTATCACACTTCCTGCTCACTGACCTACATTGACTCCCAGTCAAGCAATGTCTTGATTTTAAAACTCTCGTTCTTGTTTTCAAATCCCTCCATATTGCCCCTCCCTATCTCTGTAATCTCTTTGAGCCCCACAACCCTCCGAGATATCTGAGCTCCTCTAATTCTGGCCTCTTGAACATCACCAATTTTAATTGTTTCACCATTTGTGGCCATACCTTCAAATGCCTAGGCCCTAATCTCAGGAAAACCCTCCTGCAACACTCTGCCTCTTTACCTCACTTTCCTCCTTTAAGAAACTCCTTAAATCTACCTCTTTGAGCAAGCTTTTATTCACCTGACCTAATATGACACCGAGCCACATGAGGCAATATTTTGTTTTTAATGCTCCTGTGATGTGCCTTGAGATGTTTTATATTAAATGTAAGTTGTTGTTGTTGCTTCAAAATGAATAAGAAAATAAATTGGATTTACATATTGTGCTGTTGAGTGTTTATTAGTTGGAGTTTTTGAGTCTATTTTAAAAAAAATACATTTTCTGTTCTTTTTCTTTCTCTATCGTCAAGTAATGTAGCTTCCAAAATCGCAACAGAGGCTGGGCAACTGCTTCCATTCTAAAACTTACTGCAAAAAGATGCAAGGGATGTGCCAAAAGCAATTCTCCCTTTGTTTTCCCCTTGGCAATTTCTGTAGGGAAAATTTTACTTGGCGCCTCTTCAGAACGTCATGGCTTAGCTCATGTCTTTAATGTGTGGAGAATTGTCAGCCGATAACACAGATTTTAAAATTTTATGATACAATGCACTGCTTTGCGCACAATTTTCCTGGTACGTTTTCTAACTTTCAATCTAGTTCTGGAGATTAAAAACAAGGGTGCTACCTCAAAACATTTTCATATTTTTCCATCTCTTCACATTTCAAGGACCGGCTATCGAGTGGAAATGCTGCACACTTTCTAACGAGCCTCCATTGAATATATACCTACCTTTGTGATGACAACTTTCTGGTGTGATCGCCAAAATCGGACGAATCTCTCGCAGACGTACAAGACCATCGGACCCACCACCCATTCCCAAGTCTATAAAAAGGATCAGTTTGTTTAGGCAGAAAAGTGTGAAAAGTTTAATGTCTCAAAGAAATATTGTCATTAAAAAAGTGAACCAGACATACGTACCTTTGGTGGATTCCCTGAAAAAACAGGCTCAGGACACTCTGTGATATTCCCCCATTCCTTATAATAATCCTTGCAATAGGTGGCATTATGCTGCTTCAGGCTGTTATCTGTTTGACCACGAACAATTTGCCTGAGGGTTTGAAGCAAAAGACACATTCTTTGTGAGAAAGTTTTAAAGAGGCTTTGGACTTGTTTTTTTAAATTAAGTGAAATACCATTGAGCCCTGTCTTCTATTTTTAGGACACTTTCCTACAGGTCTGCCTGGCATATGGCAGTTGCGAGTGAATAAGGGAGTGGATCAGTTTGTGTGTGCACTTTGGGGTTATCTATAAAGGTCGGAATCATCCCAGATTTGCACTAAGTGCAGTAGCAGACGGGTGCCGGCCGCAATGGTGAGTTTTCACGCCCTGAACCCATAGCATTACATATGCATTCCCAGGGAACAGCCGTTGCCATGGTGGGTGGGCTCTCATTTGCCCGCCATGCCATCACCTCGCCACTACATCACGTCAGGCACCAGGTTTAAAGTACAGCTGCGCTCAGTGCTTCCAGCCCAGGACTTCAGCAAAGAAGACATGGCCCCAAAAGGCAAGAAGACTGCAGCTCTTGGATGCCGTGGGGGCCCGCTGTGATGTCCTCTACTCCCGTTCATATGTTCACTGGCATCTCACTCACTGCCAGCTCAACATCACGCATATACCCTCACATTTCCATCTGGCCTCATCTCCTCTAGAGGCTTCCTCCTCAGTCCTCACCATCTTGAGGCCGCTTGCCCAGATCCTGGGATGCCCTCCTTCTTCTGTACAGTTCGGTCTTGCAGCCTCTTCCCTTGCCTGAGGCCACTTGTCCCCCTTTCCCAAGCAAGACCTTGCCCTGCAGCCATTGAAAAGCCACCCACATCTGGCTGATCTGGTAGTTGGAGACCTACCAGTGAACTCCCCTAAAAGTGATGTGGTGCTGCCTGCGAAGCCTGGTGCTGATGACTGCGAGTGCTGACTGAAGCAAGGAAGGAAATCAAACATTGAAGTCCCGAAGTGCAGCCCGCCAAGTGCACACCTTATATATGCTGTTGTGAAACTCTCGGCGTGTTTTCCCGCCGATGTGGGTGGACAATCCAGTGGTGGGGGATGAATCCAGTGGACTGGCCTTATAATGATATGCTGATGTATAACAATGAGGCTCCTGTTGTCCGATGGCGGGGAACGTGGCCCACCATTGACGAGCTGAGTGGACGATCGCAAACTGGTTTCACGGCGTCGTGAAACCGATTTTTGGCCTTCTTGCCATATTGTCCATTCACACCACCGAACATGCCCGATGCCAGCGGGCACAGGAAATCCCGGCCAAAATCCTGGAAAGAGCTGCAGCCACATTTAACTCCTATTATTTGTTTATTTGTTGAGGGCTGGTAAGGGACATTTCACATTCTTCAGTGAAGGTTTTTTTCCCTTTTAAATGTAACAAATACACTAATGAAATTTGTAATTTCGGGTTAGTTGTCAGCTCAGAAGACTATGGGTTCAAGTCCCACTTCGGGCGTTAGGCACATAATCTAAACTGACATTTCAATGCTTCAGAATGCTGCATTGCCACATGGAATGGAGCCAATTTTCTCCATGAATTTAGCTAAACTTGGAGCAAATTGATGGTTGTGTCTTTACAAATCCTCTGATTTGCAGCAGCCCCACAACATGTACTACCCAGTTTGTATGTATAATCTTAAAATGCTCAGCAATGTCTTGCAAAATGACGTGACAAGGTAATGGCATCATTTGCCATTTGCCTGCCATTCAAATTCCCTCTCTTGTTTCAAGGCAAACAATTCTCCCTGCCATTCAATAGGCCCCAGGAAATACATCTTGTGCAAGCAGGGTGGAGATACAAGTTTGCACTTCTACTTCCTCTCCCGACCATGTGTGAAGTATAGGGAATGAGGGAGAGGGAAACTTATCCTGCTGCCTTATCTGTTAAACTGAAGCCCATTCTGCTTAGCCAGGTGGATGTTAAAGATCCTGTGGCATTTTTTGAAGAGCAGGTAATTTCTCCTGTGTGCTCACTAACATATGTCTGTCAACCAACATGACCAAAACAGTTTAATTAGTCATTCAACTCTGTTTTTGTGCAGAAATGTATAGCTGCAGCTCCACAAGACTGTGACCTATCGATGACGGTGGGCATGATTCAGCATTCATTATTTTTTAACATATCACATGGAGCTGTGCAAGTTGCCAATGATAGAATCACTGGATACTTGTTGCCAAGAACATGTTTAACATTTACTAGATGTGTTGCTGTTCCAGTTGTGTCATCTGAAAAGCATTTACTGAAATTAAGAAACATGGCATCTCAGTTGTTGTGAAATACAATTTCCGTGTACAATACATACCCAACTCCATGGATCACAAGCCCGGCAAAAAAGATCACAAAAAGGTGGTGAGTGTACCAGAAGACTTCAAAGTATGACCTCCTGATTATTTCTGTTGACGATGTTATCATCAATATCAGAGCCAGAGTGATGGCAACCCCACTCAGCCCAGCCAAGGTTGTGAATGCCACTTTCGTGGGATTCTAGAAAGAAAAGACAATAAATGTATAAACAGCATCTTGACTGATCATTGAAATGAAAAAGTAAAATTAGATGTTTCAGAAAGTGTCAGCACAAAAAATTAAAACACTAAAGGTGACTATGCCCACCAGTGGCAGGATTGGAAAATCCTGGCCTATGGGTGAGAAATTACGCTTGGTCCCGTCGATTTTTGTTGTTATGAGAGCTGTAAGGGTTCCAAAATGGCACCCATGGTCTGTGTATACATTCCTGATATGAAGGGTGCCAAATGCCATCTTGGTAAAGATGTTAGCACTTGGTGAACATCCGCTGGAAGTATGCAGTGCAGGGAGATCCTGATGTCAGTCAGTGTGCGACGCTGATTTGATGCCAGCAATGTCATTTTGGAGCTCCACACTCTCTCTTAAGATTGCAAACATTAAGCAACAGGAAGGAAACCCCCACTGAATTCTATTTAAAGGGACCATTAAAGACTTACAGGTTAGTTACTGGTTGATAGTTAGCTGATGCTACAAGTCTACAAGTGATTGGTGCTTTCTATAATTGGTTGGAATTTCAAATATCTACAGGGAGAAGTATGCCAGGTGCTGAAGTAATTTTTGTTACCTCAAGGCTTCTGCACAAATCAATTGAATCCCAACAAGGGTACACTAGTAACCCTCCCTTTTGGAATAAAACATAACAGGGAGAAAACGCAGAGATCAGGCTGAACAGGACAAGCTGCTAGAAGAGGAAGGAGCAGGAAGGGTAGAAGAGAGGCCACATTCATCCAGGGCATTCAAGGAGCAATTCTTCGACCTGCAATGACCAATGTTTGAGACGACTGTACTTCAGTAAGGAAGTCGTCACTGAAATTTATCAACTGCCACATATATCTCCAATCAGAGATTCGGGACACTGTCAGTGGCTTGATAGCAACATTGGCCATGAAGCTTTATGCAGCTGTTTCCTTCCAGGCTGACACTGGAGACATTAGCAGCGTCGTGAAGTTTGCTAACCACTATTGCATAAGGGAGGTCACTGAGGTTCTCTATTCAAGGACAGATAACTTCATTTCATTCCGTCTTGCTAGAGACAAGCAGACAGAATGAGCACAAGGATTCGCAAGGTTTGCAGGCCTCCCCTTGGAATGGCAAGAGGATGAAGACGGGGAAGAGGGAGGGTGAGGAAGGGAAGCTGCAACCTAAACAGCCCCTTTCTGCCCGGGCTCTATTTTAGAACTAATTCAAGTACAATGCCAGTAAACACAATCCCAATTCTCCATTCATCAACAGTGCCACCAATGGCCTTAAAATGAGATAACCTCTGAAAATAGGAATTGAGATATGAGATTAGCCAGTACCCATTACTTCTGATGCAAGAAGCATACGAGCTTTGTGTTGCCTGTTCATTTTTAAATGATTATAGTATGTAGCCAGTGCAAACTTTTGAGCGCATGTAGACCTGAGCAGTGGGGTTAAAATTGTGAGAGGTTAGTAACACTTGAAGCTAACCTGCACCTTTGGCAGCAGTAGGTCCTGAAAGCCACTGTAAAACTGATCTTGTTGTGGGAAGCACATGAGAATGTGAAGGGTTCTCAAAATTCCCACATTTTTCATATCATCAACAAGGATATGACTTTTGGACTTTTACCTGAAACCAGACAACGAGAGGAGACAGAATACGCATTCTTCCCTTTAAAACAATCAACCCAGAGAAAGACTTCACCTTACACGAAACTAAAGCCTATCAAAATCTTGCATAAATAATCGCTACTAACTACTAAGGCAGGAAGACAACAATCAATGCAACCCATCAATACTCCATATATACAATAGCTTTCAGTTCAAGACTAGTTATGGGGGCAGGAAGACAATGATAAACATCATGCGAGCCCATTAAAAACAACATGACAACAATCACCTGAAGAAGCCCAAATCAAACAAAGAACTAACCTTGATTTGGTTTCTGATAAGAAATTTGAAAAAAACAGAATAACTGGGCCAGGAGTGACAAGGGGGAAGGGACACAGAAGGGTGAGCAGAGTTTAAGCAGGGATCTGAGCCAAGTGGAGGAAGGAGATCTGGAGGTTTGCAGGCCCACAGGCAACATCATGGTGAGGGGCACGGGGTGGCAGGTTCAACCGAAGACAACAAGGCCGCAACCGCAGCCCTCCACGAAGATTGACCACCCACAACCGCGCCCTCCACCCAACTGAAGAACCTTTGCAGATTCCACATACCAGGACCACGTGGGGACGGCAGGTCCCAGAGGACACAAAGAGTATACCCCAAAACTGCAACCGGCTTACCTGCCTGGATTTCGAACTGACAAGGAACCCTGGTTGGTGAGCATGATCCCTGACCTCTCCTAGTTCAATTTAGTTAGGTTTTGGGGGTGGGGCAAGGGTAAGGGGATTAGTAGTGTGATTTTCCCTCATTATGCCGTGTGTTCCCCATTCTTAACTAAGTGTACTTTGTAAGATAAAAGCAAAAAACAGCGGTTGCTGGAAATCCAAAACAAAAATAAAAATACCTGGAAAAACTCAGCAGGTCTGGCAGCATCTGCGGAGAGATGACAGAACTGTTGAAGAGTCATATGGACTCGAAACGTTAACTGTGTTCCTCTCCGCAGATGCTGCCAGACCTGCTGAGTTTTTCCAGGTATTTTTATTTTTGTTTTTTACTTTGTAAGTCTGTATAATCTCAGTGTAATCCGAATGTTATAAGTTCATTTGTGATTTCAATAAACACAATCTTTTTTCTTGCACCGAAACCAGTTGTCTGCTGCACTTTGTCACAACTCCCAAATAAGTCCAAGATCTAGAAGCCTGGGAGTGGGAGCGATTCGAACCGCTCAGAAGTCAGAGGTGAAGCTGACACACACCACCAGCCCCTACAAATGACACAATATGGTAGAGAGCAGACTTCAAGATTTTCTCATACTGTACTGGAAGCATTTGAGCAGGAGGTGGAGAGAAGGAGAGATGTTCTCGATCCTTCGGGGGACAGGAGTCTTACCAAAGAAACTTTGTGAAGACAGTAGGCCGTGGTGGTCAATGCCAGCAGCCTCGTCCCAAAGAGCTGTTGCTGTGACACAAGGAATTCAGGGCCTCATTTGAGTAGTCAACATCAGTGAATGTATCTTCAAATGCCTTATCCCACCAACTGGCCCATTCACCTCACACACAGCTTAATGTATCACACCTCCATCATTCCTCTAGTACCAATCCCTATCAATCACAACACATAGCTAACATTCATAACTGGCAAATGGAATTTTGGCCTGTATTGCTAGGGGGTTGGTGTTTAAAAATAGTGAAGTCTTTTTACAACTGTACAGGGTGTTGGTGAGGCTGCACCTGGAGTACTGAGTACAGTTTTGGTCCCCGTATTTAAGAAAGGCTACACTGGCATTGGAGGCAGTTCAAAAGAGATTCACTAGGCTGATTCCTGGATTGAAGGGGTTGACTTATCAAGAACGGCTAAACAGGTTAGGCTTTTATTCATTAGAGTTTAGATGAATGAGGGGTGATCTTATCAAAACATACAAGATTCTGAGGGGGCTTGACAGGGTAAATGTTGAGAAGATGTTTCCACTAGTGGGGGAATCTCGAACTAGGGGACATAGTTACAGATTAAGGGGACACTCATTTAAAACTGAGATGCGAAGGAATTTCTTCTTTGAGGGTAGTGAATGTCTGGAATTCTTTACCTCAGAGAGTTGCGGAGTCTAGATCACTGAAAGTATTTAAAGAGGAGGTAGATAGATTTTTGAAATATTGGGGAGTTGAGGGCTATGAGGAGCTGGCATGAAAGAAGAGTTGAGGCCTGGGGCAGAGCAGCCATGATCGTATTGAATGGTGGGGCAGGCTTGAGGGGCTGGGTGGCCTACTCCTGCTCCTACTTCTTATGTTCTTCTGTTCTGATCTGACAGGCACTGTCAGCTGGCTGGATTAATACTAATGCAGCCCAATTTATGGGCCAGCCCCAGGCCTCTTGGTTCAGACACATGTTGAAACTTCATCACCACATTCAGGCTGGAAGCTGGGTGCTGACGAGTTTTATCCCTTTCTTTCAAACAACTGTAAGAGTCCTAAACAAGGTGAATGTTGGTCAATCTACCAAGTGCATTTTGACACAAAATGGCACCAAAGTCTGAATCAGACTCTGCAATGGATGTTGCCCTCTGAGAGTTGCACCCACAAGAGAGCTTGTGGTAAACTGTGCAGCACACTCACAACTTCCCATTAGAAAGACTATTGTCTGGAGATGATAAAAACAGTAGTTTGTGGAAAAATGGAAATTCTACCACTCTTTTATATAATATCTGCTGAAATGAGAACATTGCCTTTAAAGGTTAGCAACTATTACAGCATCTAACAATGTCTGCAATTTGTCCACTATGTGTAGTGAATTTTCAGTAACCTCATTAGACATTGATAGAAAATTAAAGCTTACCGTCTTGGTGGTTCTAATTGGATTCAGATAATCTCCATTTCCCACTTTAGACAAAGCAGTGTTAAGTTGTCCACTTTCGCCCAGCTGGCAGTCCATAAATCGCTCAACGTTGAATAAGTGTGCAACGATGTGAATGACTGTGAAGGAAATGATGCAAATCTGTCATAACCTTGTAAAAATACTGCAATATGTAGGTGAAAACCAAGACTAGCGGGATTAATTTATTGTCCAAAGCGATTGTGCATTGTTTAGATAATAATGAGCAATATATGGCCAATGGAGTCAGCTCAAACCATGGTTCTCAATCCATTAGTATAAGTTTTTATATGCAAGTCTGATACATAGTCAGTATTGGCACAGTCTGATTCTTTGCTGTCCAGGGAAAATTGCACTAATGATTTTTAAAAATAGCACTTACAGTTATAAAATAGCACCAAGACCGAAGCAATGTTATAATCAAGTACTCAGAACTATTCTTAACCTTAAACTTGAACTTGTAACATTTGAAAAGAGTTATCATCTTCCATTTTTCAATTACATCACTTCTTTTAGATTGCTGCTTTGTGGAACTGAAGAAATACTGAGCAGAGAACAATGATGTCAAACAAAAGTTAAATACTGTGGATACTGGAAATCTGAAATGGAAACAGAAAATGGTGGAAACACTTAGCACGTCTGGCAGTACCTGTGGAAAGGGAACAGAAATAATGGCCCCATTATTCACAGAGTTGGGAGTGTGCAGGTGAGGCCAAAAGCAGCTGAAGAACCTACAAGGCAATAAGGGACATGAAGGTCCTGATGAATCTAACAGCAGAACCTCATTAACATTTTAGCTTCATTTCCTGCCTGGCAGGTGGCCAAATGAACAACCTGAAGGAACATCAGCTGCAGTCTGGGACCCTAGGGGACAATCTCCAGAAATTGTAATGTCGCTAAAGCCCGCAATCGGGAGGGGGGAGAGTTGGGCAGACTGGGAGGAAGTCAGTAATTGGGAGGACTGGGGTGAAGGAAGACTGGTGGTTGGAGCTAAGTGAGGCTGAAGGTGTTCTTGAGGGGCCTGGCTACAAGGAGTGCTGAAAAAGTGTGCTGGTGCATTAACATGCTGTATTTCTCTCCCCACCCCCCACCCCCCCTCCCTCTGCTCTCCCTCTCCTCCTCGCTTGCATCCCCTCTTTCCCCCACTCTCTCTGTCTCCTCCCCATCCCCCACTCTCCCGAGTGCAATGCTTTACTACAAAGCACAGATATAGATCACAGTGTCGCCTCAAAGATGAGATTCTTCCCCTGAAATGTGATGCCCTGAGCTGGATGCGTGAATCTAAAATGCATTCTGTAAAACTGAATTTGATTTTCCTATGTTTTGCTCTCTACAGATTCAGGAGATCAAGAGACAGGTAGCTGCGTGAGAGTCACGGGTGCTGGGGGTTATCAACACTGCTATCGACTATAGACAGCAGCGGTGATGATATCCCTTGGCATGATTCTGATGAGAGTGATATGGGCACTTGTGGGCGCAGATACAACCAGGGTAAATGTTCTCTAGATATCTAGGTACTGTGACCTGCCCCTGATTTTACTTACAGCTGTAATTGTTGGGTAGAATCAAGATCCTGGAGTGGCTCTGGAATTCTGTCCGTGGCCAGAGAACGAATTCTTTATTTCTTATGTAACATTTAATTTCATTGTCTTTTACCAGTAAGTTTGAAACTTACAGCTACAGTCAGTGCCCTTCAGTTTCTTTACTAGTTTTGAACAATATTGCACACATCATCATGCTTATATAAGGCCTTAGTTAATGGTGGGTTTGCTAATTACCTTTCATTAGTTGGGCTCAGCTGGGTTAAGCAAACAGGTTACAGTCGGGAAAAGCCGACCAATGATGACCGTTTCCAACTGGCAACAGCCAACCAGGCAGCAACCAGCGCCGGCTGTTTCCAGCTGAGAAAAGCCAACTGCTGGAGACTGGGATCAACTGTTTTCAACTGGTCCCAATTCATGTTTGGTGATTGAAGAATCCTGCTTTGGACACCATGAAGTAGGCTTTGTAGTCTTTATTATATTAACAGCAAGTCTTTATTAACAACTTGAAACTGTGTACATATGTATAGTATTGAGTACATGTATGGAGCTGACTCCAGTCTAGGTCTTTACCCTTCTCTGTCCATCTCTAGACTGACCCTGGCTTTGGGTCATGTGTCTTCTTACATCACTGTGTAGGCAGTACTGTACTCAGTCCCACATTAACCCTTTATGTACCAGGTTTTATTACTACAATGACTATTTCACCCGTTCTGGTTGCACTGTTTTTTCACCTTTTGTTTATTATGTGGAACCCCAACTCTCTCTCACTGCCGGGTTTCTCACCTCTTGGGAACCCCGTGCAGTAACAATTAATTTTAAACTGTAGGGGCCAATTTAAATATGTCAATATGCTGTAAAAAAGGACCATGGCCCTGTGCACTGAGAGTTGGGATCGTGTTCCCTGAATCTAACTTTTTTATACTGTCCATCCCCCCACCCACTTTCTCCTGCCCATCTTGAGGTGGTTAATATCAAGGCTAATATTTCAGGTTGATGAGCTTTCATCAGAACTGAAGTCACAGCATCTTCTCCTTTCAAAGTTGCACTGATGCCTACTTGTCCACTTTTGTTTTGCAGCTGAGTGATTGAATTATTAGCTTTAATAATAAGGTCAATTCTTCAGCGTGGCACATAGGGACACCTTCTGATTTCAGGATTAAATATGATAATTGTCCCTCCAAAATTCATTCAGAAATTAGGATAAAACACCATTAAACCTGGAAACAGCTATGATGTCATTTTACAATCATGTGTTTGGTACGACCAGCATTGCATCTATGCTTCAGCATCGATGCAGAGTGTACTTACAGGCACCTGCATTACTTACTCAAGGCTGAGTTAATTTCCATAGAGTAGGCCTTGAAGTCCTTTTATTATTTTGTTGTAAAGAATTTGATTAGTTCCTTCCAAAATGGTTTAATTGATTAAACCCAAAGCTTTCTGATTATGATCATTCTGTTTTACTTCTGATCCAAAAAGGTTACATGTTGCAGCTGACTTCACCTGATTTCTTGACTTGAATTCAGGAAGAAATAAAATCCCAAGATCAGAAGACTTATGTGTAAAACAAACTACAATGGTGTAAGAGAGCTGTCTATAATTTACCTGTATGCAGAGCAATCATATAAGCTACCAGCTTGTGGAAAGTGATGTTCCTGTCCAATTGTCTTCTGCAGCACTTTGAATTAAAACAGATGTTACAAAACAGTCTGACAGGTGGCTGTTTAAACTGTGCTGCTGATATCAGCATCACCCAGAACAATGTTCAAGCTCAAATAAATAGCACCAAAAGTTGTGTCTCAGTTTTTCCGGTGATCCTTGTTGACTGTCCTGTTATGTTGTTGATAATTGTTTGTGTCTCTCTCTGAATGTAATGGGAATGAGGTCTGACAAAATTATCAAGCAGTGCTCATTTACAATCTTTGCAGTGAAGATTTAGTCACATCAAGAACACAGCGTAAACCAAGCAACAAAGCAGAGATCCTGTACCTCTATTGTATTTTATGCCAGTAGCCAAAACAATTACTTTGGTTTTGTGTGAACGTAAAGCACCAGGCTTTTATTACATTCACGCTTGTCCGCAGAGTTTCTGCAGGCTTTTGCCCTGGAATTTGTGTAACTAGAGAGCCATCTTAACAAGGTGCCCTCTACAGGGGGTCTGTTAATTATCATGGATTAAAAATAGACTTATACTTGAAAGAACAAACCCTAACTTTTTCTGATGAGTTTATTGCATGTGTATGTAGGTCAAGCAACTTCATGCCATTCCATATATTTCAATACTAAATCTCTTGCTGAGATACTGGTACAGTGCAGCTTGTAGAGGAACAGGGCAGCTTGGTGAGCAACATCCTGATTAATTGTGTTTAACTGCACCGATGTGTTAACCAAAGCTCCTGTCTGATTTCTGCTTCAATACTGACCTTAAACTCATTGTTATTTCTGCCACAATATCCAGGCACATTCAGTAACTGGTATGTGATATGATGAGGAGCCTGCAGGTCTGATGTTAACCTCCTCACTCTGCACCAACACTTTGAGCAGGGGTTTAAAATGGCAGTCAGGTGGTATCCCCTGTCTTTCTCCAGTATTCCTGCCACCGCAATTATAACCCTTTTTAAAATTCTTCTACAGGATGTGGGCTTTGCTGGCTAGGGCAGCATTTGTTGCCTATCCCTAATTGCCCTTGAGAAGGTGGTGGTTGATGCTTTATGGGTTTCTTTGATGTATCACGGAGAGGTCTTGAGACTTGTATGTTTAAACATGAACCGCTTCTTGGTAGTCTTGAACTATATACAGCTCCCAGTTATTATCATGCATGATGCTGCTGCCATGCAGGTAGGCTGCTTCTAAAGTATTCTCTCAGTCTATTACCATGTGACTCTGTGCATAATACTGTGGGCGGTGCTATTCTGCAGCCCCACATTAACCCTTGATCTGCTGAGCACCTTCACATTACAATGACATGCAGGCACACACATCATACAACAGTGGTGAGCAGCCTTCTTGAACTGCTACTGTCCATTTGGTGTAGGTACACCAACAGCGCTGTTAAGAAGGGAACTCTAGGTTTTTGACCCATCAACTGTGAAGGATCAGCGATATATTTCCAAATCAAGCTGGCATGTTGTTTGGAGGGGAGCTTGAAGGTGGTGGTGCTCCCATGCCTCTGCTGCCCTTGTCCTTCTAGGTGCTGTTGAGGAGCCTTGGTGAATTGCTTGGGTTAAGCAGTGGTCTGCTGGTAGCAAATCAGCAAAGATTTTTGTTTTTAAGTGGAATATGGAATTCAACCTATACCATTCTATTTACTAAAAGAAGCCTGTCCCATTATTTCTACTCTTTCATCTTTTTAATGTCCAAATAAACAGATATCTAGAGGCAAAATACCTTCATAATTGAAAGTATCTTGTATAAACATGCTTCTAGCTCTCCCAACAAGTTAGTGAATAAAAGGCACACAATTTGAAATGTTACAGCACAGAAACAAGCTACCTCAGTAAGTCTGCATTGGTGTTCCCTCTGGTCTAATCCCCCTCTTCTGTTCACTCCCAATACCCTTTAATAGATATACATAAAAACTAGGAGCAGGAGTAGGCCATTCGGCCCTTCGAGCCTGCTCCGCCATTCAATATGATCATGGCTGATCCACTATCTCAACGCCATATTTCCGCTTTCTCTCCATATCCCTTGATGCCCCTAATATCCAAAAATGTATCAATTTCCTTTTTGAATATACTCAATGATTCGGCCTCCACACCTTTTGTGGTAGAGAATTCCGCAGGTTGACCAACCTCTGAGTGAAAAAATCTTTCCTTATCTCGGTCCTAAATGGCCTGCCCCATATCCTGAGACTGTGGCCCCTGGTTCTAGATTCCCCAACCAGGGGAAACATCCTCCCTGCATCCAGTCTGTCTAGCCCTGTTAGAATTTTATATGTTTCAATCAAATCCCCTCTCATTCTTCTAAATTCTAGTGAATACAGGCCCAGTCGAACCAATCTCTCCTCATACGACAGTCCTGCCATCCCCAGTATCAGCCAAGTGCATTCCCTCTATTCATCTATTCATCTTTTTCAAACAACTACCTAATTTCTTATTAAAACAACTTCAGTTTCTAACTTCAAATTTTAACCTCCCCTATAACCCGCCCTTTAAAAGTCTGATAACTTGAGTGAGATACTGGAAGAGACAGGGAATCATTCTTCAAGATCAGTCAGTGCCTTCAATGGATGAGAAAAGAGGAGATAAAATATTCCCGTCCTGAACTATAATAGTTGGCCACTGACTTTCAAATAACGAATAGATGCCTAGGAACACCACCACCTGGAAGCTCCCCTCCAAGCCACACACCATCCTGACATGGAACTATATCGCCGTTTCTTCACTGTCGCTGGGTCAAAATCCTGGAACTTCCTCCCTAATAACACTGTGGGTGTACCTACACCACATGGACTGCAGCAGTTCAAGAAGGCAACTCACCACCACCTTCTCAAGGGCAGTTCAGGATGGGCAATAAATGCTGGCCCGGCCAGCGAAGCCCACATCCCACATAATGAATAAAAAAAATTTCAAATATTAGGGCTAGAAATAATCCACATCAGCAGCATAGCAGTGCAACTTTGTGGTATCCTTATGTGTTGTGCCTTGACAGGTAATGCAGAATTTTAACTGTGACTTCCAGGTTTCAGCTGAATGATATACCAAGCACTGAAACTGAGAACCAGGCGGAAAATCCTGCAGAGCTTCTTTCAGCCTATTCCCACTGGCTACAGCCAAAGTAACATTGGGAGGAGCCAGGGAAGCCCTGCCCACTTTCTCAACTGAGATGGGTTGCAAGTAACATAAAGATGGTGGGGGTGGTTTAAAATATTATTAAAAAGAGGTAAATATCTACACATTTTTATACAATCATACGGATTTCTTTTAACGCTTACCCCACATGATCCTCTCATGAATGACAACAGATTTCGGCACACTGGCAGAAGGATCAACATGCAGTTAAAGTTCAGACATGCTGCAGGTGCTCTAGCCCATGCCAGAGCAGACTACATAAACAAAAAGAAACAAATATGAGCAATCCTGCTTGTGCAGGAAACAAACTGCCATCTTAAATAGTGGTGTCTAAAGGCATGCAAACTCACTCCAACAAGCTCTCGTGTGTAATAAAACTTTTCTCCATCCTCATAGATGAAAAAGTAGTGCTGAAAGAGAAATGCATTTATTCCAAGCCACACCAGCTGCAAAACAAAAGAGAAATGAACACAGTAAGGAATCATGTCACATAAGGCTGAGGAAAATATTATTTTCTAGCCCTTTTGTGGCTTAACTTCAATTTTTCTATTTCCATTGCAGTCTTCTTCTCTATTTTGTTGATATTATGGGCTTTGGCCCTCTGGAAGCTTCACATTCAGCATCTTATATCAACCATTCTGCTCCCTGCATCGTACAGATTTTTATCTATACCAACAGAGCGTTAAACATCATCTTGATGGTGCACAGAACAGAAACTTAGGCAGGGAGGATCATACATCCATAACAAATCTTGTTCAGTTTTCCCTGTTTAAATGAATGGAGGAAAAAGCACCTGGGCTGTGTTATACTCTTGTGAAATCCTCCTCAGAACACGCGGTCCTGGCAATAATACCTACCCAGGCGGTACAGAGAAAGTTTTCCCCATTATGTGGGAATTCTAGCTCACTCCACCCTCTCCAACTCTAATTGATTGCTTCCCTGAATCTTGGAACTGTGGGTTTTATCACTTCCCTCCCACCTCTCCAACAGTCTTCTCTGCTTCATGTAATTTTCAGGCTTGGCCTTACCATGCTTGATTTACCTGGTCTTATCTCCTCTTCTTTTTAGCTGTGATGTGTCCTGATGTTTTATCCTAGATTTCCTAATTTAATAAAAAGAATTGAAGCACCTTAAACTGTTGGACTAAAAACTGTTAGTTGATGAGAAAAATGCAATATTCATTGAAGGGCTTTTCTAATTCAACACAACAAAAGATCTATGGTGCTGAGCACCAGGTACCAGCACCAAAGATAAAAGTAACAGGATGTGGAGTAAGTGAAGGTGAAAAAAGAAACTTGTAAAAAATTAGAATGCCCTTAATTTCCCTTGTCATGTGCAGGGTTAAGGTGAGTGATATTGTATCCAGAATTTAAAACTGTGAACAGTTTATTTTTTCTTAATCACCCAGAAAATGTAGAGCAAAACACAAGAGCACCCCAAGGTAATAACTATTGAAAATGACCAGATGAAATATTAGAAATCTGACTGGTTCTTATCAAAATGATTCCTGGGTTGAAATGTAAGCAATATTTCTTAACTGCAGCTTAGTAAGGCCTTCTTGGATTTTGGCATTCTAAGGGCAATTTTAGGAACACAGGAGTAGGTCATTCAGCCCCACAAGCCTCTTCTGCCATTCAGTGAGATCTTGGCTGATATGCACCTGACTCCATCTTGGTTCCATAACCCTTTGTGCTTCTGCCTAACAAAAATCTTTACATTTCAATTTTGAAATTTTCAATTTACCTCACCTCAAGTGTTTCAGCTTTCCACCATCCTTTCTGGACATCATTCCTGAAAGGCCTAACTCAAATATTCCTCTTTTTCTGCACTCCCTTCAAGAGGAAATAGTTTCTCTCAATTGGCAAGAAAACAAGAATATTTTCTTTCTGTTAATAACTCTATCATATTTCTTATGTACTGGAAGACAGGCTGTTGGGGGTTTGTAAATATGGTAATTGGAATAACAGCCAGAGTGACTGCAAGAGTTTAAAACCAACAGTAAGAAGTGGTTTTGGTTAATGAACCAAGAGTAAATCAAATTTTTAAATAAAACAATAACAAAAATAATTTTGAATTGAGTTGTTTCAGTTCAAAGGGGGATGTATGCAGGTTGTAAAAAAGGTGCAAGTAAATAAGGTAAAATAGGGTAAGTGTAGTAATTATGGTTTTATTTAGTGTGTAATGTACCTTTAAGAATAATACTTGTTAAGCAAGATCACATGATCTGTAGTAACCAATAGGAAAGTAGTGCAGGCTACCTCAGCAGTCAGTGTAGAGATGGAGTTGGAGTTGAAAGCATACATGTAGTTGCTGCTGATTATATTGTAAATAAACTTAATGTTTCCACACAAGCAGTGTCTGCAGATCAATTCTATCATTAATAGTACAACTCGGCCATCCTACAACAAACTGGTGATGAGGATAAAACAGGGTTGAACAGAAGAAATCAAGTTAGAAAGAAATCAGCACTGTACCTCGCCCAGTGATTGTAAGTAGCAAGCTCCGTTAGAATTGAAGATGTTATCCTCTCTCAAAATGCCACAATTTGGGAGAATTGATCCTTTTGAACCAGCCACAGACGAATGGTCTCAACACATTGAATGCCTTACATTCCTTTTACAAGCAAACAACATTAAGGAGAAAGGGAAGAGGCGAGTGATCCTCATGAGTACTAGTGGGAGCAAAACCTACAATCTAATTCAAAGAAGTTTGATGAATTGGTGGACCTTGTGAAGGGTCACTTTCAACCCAAGCCCTTGGTCACGATGCAGAGGTTTAGGTTTAATTTGTAAAATAGAGACCCAGGTGAGACAATTGCATGCTACGTGGAAAATTTGAAGCAGCTAACAGAACATTGTGAGTTTGGTATGACTCTGAACGACATGCCCAGAGATCGTGGTGTGAAAGAGGACACTATTCAGAAAAGATTATTGTCTGAAGTGAATCTGGATTTCAAGAAGTCGCTAGAGATAGCGCTGGCCATGGAAAGTGCAGTAAGAGATTCAAAAGCAATACAGGGTGTGCAAAATGTGCCGTCCTCCACATCGGAAACCTCAGTCAAAAGAGATACAAAAAAGCGAGACTCCACCGAGAAGCGGGAAACATCCCCGGCTAGCCGAAGAATAAAGAAAGCTAACTTCGCAGCAAAATTGAAGAATAATTTTAGTAGAGGTGGAAACAACTAGTCTTTTAGCGATTGGTAGTTTAAAACATCGAATGCTACTATTGTCACAGAAATAAATATATGATGAGGCAATGCAAGGAAAGATTCAAGCAGGCTTGTAAACAAAAGAAAAAGCCCAATGAAATCTACAATGTAGAAAAGCCTGAAACAACAAATTTAGACGTAGACTTTAATCTGAAAGTTGGAAAGACAGAACCAATACTTGTCACAGCGAAAGTAAATGGCAAACCTATTAGAATGGAAATGGACATGGGAGCTTCCACTACAGTAATTGGGGAACATACCTTCAGATATTTGAATAATGCTGAACATCAGTTGAGCTTGGAACGAACAGCTGCCAAGCTAAAGACGTATACAGGTGAAGACATTAAAGTAAAAGCCATAAGCAGAGTAACTGTCCATTATGGAAGCCAATCAGCAAAGCTACCAGTGTTGGTATCGAGAGGCAGAGGACCAAGACTTCTAGGGTGAAATTGGCTAAGGGAAAACAATTTTGATTGGCTACTGAGATTCCAAAAGGAAGCTGGAAGCGTTCCTGTTTTGAAAAAGGAGTGTGTAAGGACTCAACAACCTGAAGAAATGCAGGCTGTCTTAAGCCAAAACCTGGAAGAACAGCAGAAGAAATTCGAAGAGACCCTGCTTGATGACAGAGTTCGAGACGCGGTGAGCAACCTTCGAAGGAAAAAAGAAAACATGTTGAAAGACCTTCACACACGACAAGATTCCCTCAGGTTAAAGTTTATACCTCCTGGAAAGCATGACAAACAGAAAGATTTCAACACCTCTCTGAGCAAACTGAAGAATGAGTTGGCAGAGAATGCACAACGATGTTCAATTTTCCAGGAGGCAGTAAACAAATACAAAAAAGAGATGGAAGAGCTGAAGAGCTAAATAAAGCCAAAGAGGCTTTGGAAGCAAAAGTCACAGAATTTTCCAAGAAGCAGACAGATAATGAAGTGTTGGGAGACTCAGTCACTGAGCTCAGACAACTTCAGCTTGCATCTGAGAGAAGACTGGCCAATAGTGAAGTCAAAAAGAAGGCCGAGATTAAAGTCTGTGCTAGAAAGAAGAAGGCAGATTGAAAGAAGATACAGAAATACTAACAGGGCTTTAACTCTGGCAGCGTACGAATACAAAGTTGTACATAGGCCTGGCAATCAAACCTCAAACACCGATGCCCTTAGTTGCTTGCCTTTACAAGAAAATATTGAGCACGTTCCAGTTCCACAGGAACTTGTTTTACTGTTAAATTTCTTAGATTCCTCACCGGTACGTGCTCGACAGATCAGAGACTGGACAAGTTGGGACCCAGTCCTATCTCAGGTATGAGAACACGTGCTGCATGGTTGGTCACAGGAGCCCATATCTGATGAAATGAAACCGTATTTCAATAGAAGACATGAAATAACCAGCCAAGATGACATCTTATTGTGGGAAGCACGAGTGAAGGTTCCTCCAAAGGGAAGGGAGCCACTTTTAATTGAACTACTCAGTGCCCATCTGGGAATTTCCAAAATGTAGGCCATAGCACGCAGCTAGCTATGATGGCCTGGGATGGATGGTGAAATGGGGATTTTAGTAAAGCACTGTGGGCAATGTCAGCAACTGTAAAAGTTGCCAGTGACTGCTCCATTACACCATGGGAGTGGCCAGGTAGACCCTGGGTGCGGTTACACATTGACTACATTGGACCATTCCTGGGAGCACTGTTTCTGCTCATTGTCGATGCCCATTCAAAATGGTTGGATGTATATGAGGTGAAGTCACCAACGTCAGGGGCTACAATTGAGAAACCACATCAGAGTTTTGCCATTCACGGACTACCAGAAATAGCCGTTTCCAATAATGGCACGGCATTTACAAGAGCTGAGATTCAACGATTTATTAGCCTCAACGGTATCACTCATGCAAAAACTGCACCATACCACTCTTCCTCAAACAGACTGGCTGAAAGGGTGGTTCAAACGTTCAAGGCAGGTATGAAAAAGTTAATTGGCGATTCCTTGGCAACCAAGCTAGCACACTTTCTTTTTCATTACAGGACTACCCCTCATACAATAACAGGTGTCACACTTGCAGAGTTATTGTTGAAATGCCGTCTCAGGACGAGATTGAGCTTAATAATGCCAAATTTAGAGGGGAAGGTGGAAAGGAGTCAGGGAAGCCAGAAAACTAGACATGACTAGTATAGTCACGAGAGGAAATTTACCATGGGATAGATGGTATATGTGAAGAACTTCGGGGAAGGACCAAAGTGATTACCGGGTGAAATAAGTGAGGTGACTGGACCTCTATATTACTATGTGGAGGAGGAAGGCTGGGTCATCCATAAACATGTGGACCATTTAAGGAACAGAGAGACAAATCACCAAGGTTTGGTTCCACCAATGACCATGACTGGGTCGCTGTTTCCTATTGAAGTTACTCAACCCAAGACTGATATTCCTGTAAGAGTTGAGGATACAGAACTGCAAGTGCCCACTGAAGCAACTGATGTTCAGGCAATTCCGGAAAAGGAGGTTCCTGACAAAGAATCTGAAGTTGTGGAGCTGCGACATTCCACATGTACCAGGAAACCATCTGAAAGACTGAACTTGTAAATTCCTTACCCAGTGTAAATATTGTGTTGTCTTGAAAAATATGTACTTGTAAATATAATATGTATAGCTGAGTTAAAGGGGGAGGAATCTAGTAATTATGGTTTTATTTAATGTATAATGTACCTTTAAGAATAATACTTGTTAGGCAAAATCATATGATCTGTAGTAACCAATAGGAGAGTAGGGCAGGCTATCTCAGCAGTCAGTGTAGTGACAGAGTTGGAGTTGAAAGCATATGCATAGTTGCTGCTGAGTATATTGTAAATAAACTTAAATGTTTCCACCCAAGAAGTGTCTGCAGATCAACTCTATCATTAATAGTACAACTCGGCTACCTTACAACAGTAGGTTTACTTTTTTTAAAACCTAAGAGCTAAAGTAAAGAAGCGTCTGATCAATTCTGGGAAGAAAGCATTTCTGGCTGAGACAATAGAGAGATCAAAGGGAAGGAATGCATTTAAGGAAATAAAGAAATACTGAAGCCTAGGTGAGGTTGGCTATTTAGATCTTCCAGAAGACACCAGATAGCTGTTCAAAACTCCCAAAAGACCTTGTGAACAAGGCCAGACCGGGAGAACCAGGTGTTGTCAGCCTCAGAGGACACCCCCAGGGAAAAAGGCATTGTGTGTTAAAAATTACTGGAATTCTAGAGATTTTGAAATCTATAAGGATAGTTGCTGAACAGAAAAGGGGAAGGTTAGCTCTGTGGGTAGTTAAATTAAGATCTTGTGGAACTGTTTTAAAGTACTATTTACTGTGTGAAGCCATTCTTATCTTGAGGTGTAATTGTATTTTTTTGCTGTATTCTTTTAATAAATGTTTACTACAAAGTCATCACAAGTAGTCAAGACATCATTTCCTGATTTCAGAACCTCTCCTCATACTATACAAATTGTTTCAAATTTCCCTTTTGGGATTTGGGCAGCTCGGCATTTACCATGCCATAACAAAATCTACCCTATCAACTCCTTTGATCCCCTTAAGCAGCTCAATTAGATCATCCCTTAACCTTCTAAACTCAAAATAATACATTGCTGTCTATGCATCTTGTCCTCATATTTAACCTTTTCAGAAGATATTCAGAACTATAGGCAGCTTCCTCACACAAAGACATGTTTCCCACCAACCTTGACCTTATGTACAAACTAGCAAGGATAGCAAGTCTATATGTGAATAATATATCCTTTTATCACTGGAATAGGATTGATACCATCATACACTCCTGATCTTTCTAACTAATTGGATATCCCATGTTAACAAATCATATAGTTCAGACTGAAAGGTATGAATGAAGTTTACTTAGAAGTAAGATCAATGTAAGCAAGATCAAAAACAATAGGTTCCCCCAAATTGCAATACTTTTTCATTATCTTTGGACTGCCCATCCATGATGAGTAGTATGAAGTGGGATTGAACTAGATCAGTCGTAATAAAAATAACTGAATAGCAAGGCAGGAAAAAACATTGAAGGTTGCTAGCCTGGATTATATGCCACCCTTCACTTTTACTGTCAAGAAAGTGTATAGATAGGAAAGGTAAACATTCAAACCTAATGTTTAAGATAGCTATGGAAAGGACAAGGAGAGATGTGAGTTACATTGCTTAATTGGAGGAGGGCCAATTTCAGTGGAGTGAGAACAGACCTGGCCCAGGTAAACTAGAATAGAGGATTAGCAGGGAAAGCTGTAATGGAACAATAGGATCCCTTTAAAGAGGAGATGGCTTGGGTTCATTCGAAGTTCATTCCCACAAGGGTGAAAGGTAGTGCAAGCAAAGCCAGAGCTATATGATGAACGACATAGTGTGTCTGAAGCAGAAAAAGGGTACATATGACAGATGTCAGGTTACTAATACAAAGTAAGAACCAAGATGAATATGGAAAGTTAGAGAGGAAGTGAGAAAGAAAATAATAGTGGCAAAGAGAGAGAATAAGATGAGTCGGTGAATGAGGAGATAGTTGAGGAATTGGATGCATTAAAATTGATAAAGAAAAGATTTAAGAAAGACTGGCTGTACATAAAATTGACAAGTTACCAGGACCAAATGGGATCCATCCAAAGATATTGAGGGAAGTAAGGGAGGAAATTATGGCGGCAACCACATCAGTCAGTTTAACCTCAGTGGTCAGAAAACTTCCAGAAACAATAATCCAGAACAAAATTAATAGTTACATGGGTAAGCGTGGATTGATAGAGGAGAGCCAGCATGGACTTATTAAAGGCAAATCATGTTTAACTAACTCGATTGAGGTTTTTGATTAGGTAACAGAGCAGGTTGATGATGGCCTTCTGAATGATGTAGTTTATATGGATATTCAATACGTGTTTGATAAAGTACCACATGTTGGCTTGCCAGTAAAGTTGTAGCCTATGGAGTAAAAGGGACAATGGCAGCATGGATATGAAGTTGGTTGAGTGAAATGAAACAGAGCAGTGGTGAATAGTTGTTTTCATACTGGGGGAGGGTATACAATGGGGTTCCTTAGGAGACAATACTAGAATCCCTGCTTTTCTTGATATAAATTAATGACCTTGACTTGGGTGTACAAGCCACAATTTCAAAATTTGCAGATGACGCAAAACTTGGAAATATCGTGAACTGTGTACTGTATCGTAATAGATTTCCAGAAGACATAGGCAGGTTGGTGGAATTGGCAGACAAGTGACAAATGAAATTCAATGCAGAGAAGCGTGAAGTGATACATTTCAGCAGGAAGGACAAGGAGACCATAGGCCTCTGATTCTTTCCACCAATGGGAACTGTTTTGCTCTAGCTACTCTGTCTAGACAACTCATCATTGATATAAGGTGAAAAGCAAAAGAAAGAATGGCGACATGAACAGTGGAGTTTTCTGCGCCCGTTGGCGCCTGGCATTCTTGGCGGTGTGAGTGGGAAGGCCAAAAACAAGGAGAGGCAATATGAACTAACGGGTACAATTCTGAAGGTGGTGTAGGAATAGAGACACCTGGAAGTAAGTATATGCAAATTGTTGAAGGTGGCAGAGCAGGTTGAGAAAGTGGTTAAAAAGGCATATGGCATCTTGCGGCTTTATAAACAGAGGCATATAGTACAAAAACAAGGAAGTTATGACCTCTAGGGTGGTTCGGCCTCATCTGGAATACTTCGTACAATTCTGGGCATCACACTTTAGGAAGGACGTCAAGGCTTTACCAAGGGAGCAGTAAAGATTTACAAGAATGGTCCCAGGGCTGTGGGACTTGTTATGTGGATAGATTGGAGATGCTGGGTTTGTCGTCCTTACAGAAGAGAATGCTCAGAGGAGATTTGATAAAGGTGTTGAAAATGTTGAGTTGTCTAGACAGAGTAGCTAGAGCAAAGCAGTTCCCATTGGTGGAAAGAATCAGAGGACACTGATATAAGGTGAAAAGCAAAAGAAAGAATGGCGACATGAACAGTGGAGTTTTCTGCGCCCGCTGGCGCCTGGCATTCTTGGCGGTGTAAGTGGGAAGGCCAAAAATCAGTTTCACAATGTTGTGAAACCAGTTTGCAATTGTCCGCTCTAACCATCAATGGCGGGCCGCGTTTCCTGCTGTTGGACATTGGGAACTTCATTGTAATACATCTGCATACCATTATAAGCCCTGCCTGCCGGAATCACCCAGCACGCTGGGTCATCTGAGCACGTTGGTGTGATTGCACGCTGTATAACTGTACATAAGTGACGTGCCCTAGTGAGCTACACTTCGCTCAGGACTTTGAGGTTTGTTTAACTACCTTGCTTCTGGCAGCAGACAGCACCACATCACTTTTATGGGTCTCTGGGGCCAGTCTCTACTTACCAGACCAGCGATAAGGCTTGGGTGGCTTTTCAACGTCTGCAGGGCTGGGTCTTGCTTGGGGAAAGGGGAAAAGTGGCCTCAGGCAAAGGAAGAGGCTGTAGGATGAGAGCTGTACTGGGGAAGGAGGGTATCCCAGGGTATGTGTGGGGGGCACATGTTGATCTGTGCAAGTGGCCTCAAGATGGTGAGGGCTGAGGAGACAGTTTCCAGAGGAGACTAGATGGAGATGTGAGAATATGTGTGTGAGAGAGTGAGTGATGATGTCCCTTCAGCTGGCAGTGAGCGGGATGTCAGTGAATGTGTGATGGGCTTGAGTGTATGAGTTTAGAGCGATGACATGGTTGCCGTACCCTGGCTGCAAGGATGTGATCATTAATCCTCTATCTGCATTGAATGGCCAACCTCTTCTGTGCAACATTGGCACTGGTCACCACTGTCATCACCTACCAAGACAGAGTGGTAATATTGCTGCCCCACCTGCGAGTGGAGCGGGGGGCAGAGGACATCACGTTAGGCCTCCATGACATCCAAAAGGCATGAGAGATGGGTCACTAAACCTGGGGGCTGCAGTCTGTTTTTGCCTTTCGGGGCAATGTCTTATTTGCAGCAGTCCTGGGCTGGAAGCACTGAGAGATGTGCACGTGGCCGTACTTTAAATGTGGCACCTGACATGATGCAGCGGTGAGGTGATGGCGTGGCGGCTGAATTGGAGCCCGCCCGCCATCAAAATGGCGTTTTTCCTGGAATGCATGATCAATGAGGCAGGAGTGGGACGATACAGCATGAAAAGCTGCCATTGCGGCCAGCGGGTGCAATGTTCTTTTTCCTGCCCGCTACCACACAATGCAAACTGGGACGATTCCACCCAAAGGGGAACATTTTTTACACACTGTGTCTCCTGCAACACAAGATGGCCGTGCAAGATGGCACCCATCTGCGCTTGTGCACTTGTCTTCACATGTGCAGGAAAATATTGACGTAATTGGATGGACCGTGTTGGCGGCAAACGCAGCCTGATTTAAAATGTTGGAAAGTAAAACCACAAATTTCTGTGGTTATTGTTAACAAACTCTGTATGTTACAGATTGTGTAAGAGAAAACAATGGATTTTATTTGACTTTATATGAAAAAAACGAGGCGATGAAGAGAATAGCAAAATGTTTCAGGTATTGATGATTGAGCTGCCAGGGTTTGTACAAACGGGTACTGGACCCCTTATTTGGCGTCCCAAAATTTGGAAGGACTTGAAAATCAGCTACATTTGAAGCAGGTGCCCTGGGTAGGAACTTGAATAAATCCCATTTATTCTTTATTTTTCATACTTTATTTTATGTATTATAAGTACATGCTAGGCCTCAGACCTAAAATCTGTAAAATCCCCAAATCCGGCACACATCTGGTCCTGCGCTTCTTAGATACAGGGTTTGGTACCTGTAAAAGAACTGAAAATATGCCATAGAAAAAGGTAAAGCTAAAGGAAATTACCTAGGCGAAAATGAGTATTGTATTTTGTTCTGAATAAAATAGCACCTTCTGTTTCCAAAATCTACTCTCTCGGATTGTTAATTTAATTTTGTTCTTCAATTTCAGTTCTCATCAGGATTGCTGCAAGTTTGAATTTTGCTTAAAAAAAGCTAGAAACAAAATGGAGAGGATGAGCATCACACTGAGGCTGGGGAAATGAGCAGGGTTCTAATCGCCTTTGCTTGCAATGACATCACGGAGTGAAGTGGTACAACTGCTCATGCACTGTGTTGGTAAAAAACGCAGCCTTTTTTACACACCAAGTGTGCCTGACCTGGAATGCCCTACCTGAGAGTGTTCTGGTGGCAGATTCAATCATGGCGCTCAAAAGGGAATTGGATAACCACCCGGAGAGAATGAAAATATTCCTGGGCTATCGGGAAAGGGCGGGGGTGGGACTAGCTGAGTTGCTTTTGCCAGTCGGCCATGAATGTGACCGGCTGAATGGCCTTCTTCAGTACTGCAACCTTTTGATGTTACTATTCTAACCTGTCAGAATGGATTTCAAAGACACAATGATGTCAGCAGCATTTTGTGTCAATAAGCAGCGCAGAGCATCCTGCGTTACTCAGGAAATACAAATGCTGACATAACAGGGGTAATTTTAACACCCAAGCACAGGTGGGTTTGGGCCAGGTGAGATGCTAAAATGTAAAAATCTCAAGCCTGAACCCAACCCACTTTGAATCTGCCCACCTATGGTTTTAATGGAGGTGAAATGAGGAGGGATTCCAACCCACGAGGCTTTCAGGAGGCAGGGCGCTCACATAAATATTTTAATGAGCCTTCAAGTCCAGGCTCCTCTTACATTCTGTAACTCTTGGATCAGGAAATCTAGCTACTCCTGGGCTGTGGCCTTTTCTGGAGCATTTCCTGTGCAACAGGGAACTGAGACTGACAATCAGGTTGACTTCCAAACCAGATATAAAAAAATTCCTGTCTATGGAGTTAAAACACCAATCAGGCCTCCTCCAGTTGGCTTGGAAATTTTGGTCCAGTAAATTTTGGGATGAATGAGTTCCCCTCCATGCAAAACACAATTTCCATAATCTGATTTATCACCAGATCAAACAATATAACAATGCCTACATTTTTGGCTTTCAGTATTTAATGCTAGTCATTTCAATATAGGGGAGAATTTTAATATGGAGGAACACATTGGATTGGGAAGAATGTAGGGAGAAGGTAGGTGTTTTTTATGGCATTGCTTGTAGGCCAGGAGAAGCAGGAATGTTACCCCTGACTCCTCCCCATCAGATACCCTGCTCATATAAAGTCCACTGAGTTCTGGGAATGGGCACCACCCCATCAGGATTGGACCCTCTTCTCCCCAATTGGAGGGCCACCTCCCACCCTGGTACAGACCCTTCCAGGATTCGACATCCCCATGGTTGAACCTTCCTTTCACCCCACCCAGGGTCATGGTTCAGACCTACCCAGTCCTGCGATCCAGCCTGCTGTGGAATCTTCCCTGCCTGACTGGAAGTCAAGCCTGTCAGTGAGGGTGCTGTCTGGTGCTGTGGAGTTCTTCACACCATGCCAGGAGACATGGATTTCCAGGTTTCCTGTCTGAAACTCCAACCCTGGCTTACCAAACCTGCCCAGTAAATATCCACCCAGTAAATATCCACCACAATTTTGAACCAAACTGAATCATAGGCCTGTCACAAAGCATTCGATTAAAACCCAAACTCAACTGATTTAGATGGATAAATGATGGAAAATTGGACACTTCTACAATGTTCACTGAAACTGAGCCAAGGAACTTTAATATAAATCATGGGAGAAATTCTCAGAGGGTCTGCATTCATGGGTTAGGCCTAGAACGTAAAAACAGTAAAAACTGGGAAATAAGAATACTGATCCGAACTGGTTTTGTATACCTTAAAATGGAACACCAGTAAAAACTGGGAAATAAGACTAGTGGTCCAAACTATGTTTTCCGATATGCATGCAGTACAAAAATTATTGGAAAATTACAGCTGCTTCTTGGAAATTTTGCCACTTCTGGCCTATTTGCAACAATAGATGGATGTATCAAAGTGCCCTTTCAACAGGGCATGCATCAGAACAGCTGTTCACATGAAAAGCACAAAGGTTACAACATAAATAATATGTATAAGGCAGGCATGCTGACAGAATATTAAGTGAATCTACATTTTCTACATTTTGATTTGTGGCTAGCAACCAGAACCACCCTGATACAACCTGTTACACAACAAATATGGCTAGAATCAAATATTAAAAGTGAAGGCTGCAGATGATAATTGGTAAGTGTTAAAATTAACCATAGCCACCAAAAACTGTGATTTTGTCTTCCTCTTAAGAATACCAATAGCTACTGTGCCATCACTGGGATGATGGTACAGAAATAGAGCTGGTTTGGCTACGAGACATCTCTTTTTATTCCAGAGTGGCATGGAATAGAGGTATCATTGTGGGATGCCTGGATTCCCACTCTCTGGTTAAGAAAACAGTTATGACCAGGATTGGCTCAGATGGGTGTCTTCAGGTGTTATTGAAGAGGCTTGTTGTTGCTTCTTATTTTGTGCCTGCAAATGCAACATATTGCAAAGGAGAGGGGTGGGGGTTGAATGCTGAACACAACCCTAACACTAAATGTAAAAGGCTAACAGCATTTTGCAAAATGTCTTAAAGAAGCAAATCAATTTTTATTCAAAAAGTTAGAAGTGAAGACCTATCTTGATATTACCAGCCTTTCACTTATGATTGATGGTAATTCAACAGCAGCTCAAGAATCAATAGCACCAGATTTTTCTGGAGACAGTTGACCCCTTATTTGCGCCAAGAACTAATAGAGAAAATCTGGGTACATAGCCCTCTGACATCCATTGCCACTGCATTTACATTTCTGTGCCCTCTTCAGGCACAGTCAGGTACAAACACCAGAAATACCATAGAGGGATTTTGAGTGCAAATCAGAAGGGGTTAGTACTCATTTTTGGCCGCTTTGGGAGCAGGGCAGAAGGAAATCAACCTTTATATAGCACATACTGGTACAAAATGATCAAAGTTCAATACAAACGGTCATGCAAATGTTCATTTCTGAAGTTATGACCAGAATAAAAATAATATAAGTTCCTTATTTCACTTCCTAAATTACACCAATCTGGATGAAATTTATTTGCCATGTCTGCTTGTGCTATTAATAGCAATTTGTACAATTCATTTTAATATACCTCAAATCTATTGACTTCACATTATAATATTTATTGAATGAAGCTCTCCAGACTCCTCTGTGGGATGATAGATGTGCTAATCAAAAATTAGGACAACTTTTTAAATAATAATCTCTCAACTCTTAAAAAAAATCATTCTGGGATGTGGGCATCAATGGCAAGGCTATCACTTATTGCCCATCCCTCATTGCCCTGAGAGGGTGGAGCTGGGTTACCTTCTCATCCTGCTGCAGCACAAGTCTTTCTATTTTTTACAGCAATTTTCATACAACTGGATGCCTTACTAAGCCACTTTGGATGGTTGCTAAGGGTTAATCATATTCGATTGGGACTGGAATCACATGTGGATGAGACTGTGCAAGGATGGCAAGGTTCCTTCCCTAGAAGGACTTTAATGAACCAGTTGTATCTTTACTGGCATCTGGTAGCTTCAGGATCATTTTTAAAATGTTTTTTTTATCCAGATTTGTTTTAACTGAATTCAAACTCTGAAAATACCATGGTGGGATTGAACTCGCACTCCATGCATTTATTAGTCCTGACTTTAGAATTTTGGATTACTAGTCCAGTAACATAATGACTATGCTACTTTATTAAACATCCAATTAACAATAAACACTCAAACTAACTAATTCAACACCTACAGATGTATGGTTCCCTTGCTAACTTGTATATGTGCAGCAATACCTTCATTAAAATACACGTTCTGTTTGCTCATGACATAACAAATCTACTGCTTGTTATTTGACTAGTTTTACCAACAACACATTGAAATCCATGGCAAAGCAAAGACTTCTAAGAGGAATATTTGAATCTAAATATTTAATATTCATTATTTAGTTAAAGCACCATCAGAAAGGAAATCGCATTTCCAAATCTGAACAATTCTATGAGCGATTTGTTTGATCACACAGAGAAATTCTAACAAATCACACAGAGAAATTCTAACAAATCACACAGAGAAATTCTAACAAATCACACAGAGAAATTCTAACAAATCACACAGAGAAATTCTAACAAATCACGCAGAGAAATTCTAACAAATCACACAGAGAAATTCTAACAAATCACACAGAGAAATTCTAACAAATCACGCAGGGAAATTCAAACAAATCACACAGAGAAATTCTAACAAATCACGCAGGGAAATTCTAAGTGTTTTGATTTATAGTTTATTTTCTGCAGAACAAACAATTGAAAGCATAAGCACCTCAGTTCACTGAAATAGCAGCCACAAAATAACAAGATATAAATTTAGCCTACCACAGTTGGCCTTAAAAAAATGAGAACAATTAAAAAAAAATGTTACTTTTCAATTTTTTTTACAGGAACACTGAAAGAAGAATGGAGCAAGAGGTAAAAATGTGGAACATTTCCTCATTACTTTTTACTTTTGGAGTACTTACAATCACAAAGATGGAAACTCCCTCATTCACCAGCCAGTTTCCCATGCTTGAAGCAACGAAGAACTCATTAGCCCACAGATGTGAATTTAACCAAACTTACAAGGAAGTGAGAATTTTGTCTGTGAGTTGCACAACATCCTTCTTCTCAATTGGACAAGAAATGAAATGAATAAAATGGATTACATGGCTTAATTATGGGTACTAAAAATTAAACATTATTGTTTCTGATGTCTCATTAAGTGAATTCTTTCTTGCTCTTTGCAGCACAGACAGGCTTACAATTGGTTATTGCTAGATATTTTTGTAAGCAGCAGGAGAGAGACTAACCGCCTGCCCTTCCCCCCACCCCTTTCAATGGCATTACCATCACTGAATACCCCACCATCAACATTCTCGGGATCACTATTGACCAGAAACATAACCAGACCGGTCATATAAATACTGTGGCTACAAGAGCAGGTCAGAGGCTGGGAATTCTGTAGTGAGTAACTCACCTCCCGACTCCCCAAAGCCTGTCTACCTTATATAAGTTACAAGTCAAGCGTGTGATGAAATACTCTCCACTTGCCTGGAGGAGTGCAGCTCCAACAACACTCTAGAAGCCCGAAACCAAGCTTTTCCACCTTTTCACTCGGGAGGCCACATGTGCAATTTTTCTTCCTCAAGGGGCTGATGAGCAAATTTCAGAAAGATAAGGTGTGGCACAACAATAAAACGAATTCCAGAAAAAAAGTTGAGGTATAAATAAAAGAAACAATTACTGAGCAAAAGTAAAGCGATGTCATAACAATAAATTGTTAAGCTACAAAAAGAGCAATTAATAAAAATGACCAGAGTGTGAGAGGGTCAGTGTGTGTGTGTCTGGCTGACTCCCAGTCTCAGTGTGCTTACTCGCTCACTGTCACAGACAGTGAGAGGGTGTGTGTGCATATGTATTGGAGTGTGGTGGTGAGAGTGAGTGAGAAACCTGAGACTGGGAATAAAGCAGGCACTCACTCACTCTCACACTCACACAGCACACAGACACACACACTCTCGATCATTCTCTCACTCCCACACACACTCACTTACTCACTCTCACACTCACATGCACTCACAAACACTCACTCTCACCCACACACACAGACACACACACTCACTTACTCTCTCACTCACACAAACACACAGACACACACACTCTCGATCATTCTCTCACTTACTCACACACACACACACACTCACTCTCTTACTCAAACACAGACACACACACTCACTCACTCTCTCACTCACACAAACACACAGACACACACACTGTCAATCACTCTCTCACTCACACAAACACACTCAATCTCTCACTCAAACACAGACACACACACTCACACACAAAAACACACACACACGCACTCTTACTCACTCTCTCACTCCCACACACACTCACTCTCACTCAAACACACAGACATGCACACACTCACTCAGTCTCGCACTTCCACACATACACAAACACACTCACCCTCCTGCTCACACACACAAATATTCCCCCCCCAAACACACTCTCTCACACATACACTCCCACACACTCAATCTCACTCCCACACACACTTTCTCACACACACGTTCACAAACACTCACTTTCACCCACACACACACCACACACACAAACCACACACCACACACCACACACCACACACACACCACACACCACACACACACCACACACCACACACACACTCTCTCTCACACATACACTGCTACACATGCACTCACAAACACTCACTCTCACCCACACACACATGCACACACTCACTCCCTTGCTTCCACACACATATTCTCACTCACATATACACGCACACACATTCACTCACTCACTCACTCACTTACTCACATTCTCACACACACACTCTCACACATACACTCCCACACACTCAATTTCACTCTCACACACACTCAATCCCTCGCTCACACACACACACACACATTCTATTCACGTATACAGACACACATACACATTCTACTCAAGTACACACACGTTCTATTCACGTATACACACACATACACATTCACACACTCACTCACTCTCTCACACACACTCCCACACACACACACTCATACACACACAAGCTCAATCTCAGTCCCACACACACTCACTCTCACTCCTGCACACACAGACACACACACTCACTCTCTCAGTCCAACACAGATCCACACATGCACACATGCACACACACACTCACTCCCAGACACACACACTCACACGCATACACACTCTCACACACACACACTCTCACACATACACTCATAAACACACTCTCTCACTCATACGCACACACACACATAATCTCACTTCCACCCACACACACACGTACTCACTCTCACTCTTATACACACTCACACACACACTCTGTCACACACACACCCACGCACTCAATCTTACTCCCACGCACACACACTCTCACTCCAACACACACATTCACTTCCACTCTCTCTCACACACACATAAAGCACCCAGACGCACACACGTGCACACTCATTCCCTCACTCCCAGACACACACACGCGCACAGTCTCTCTCACACACACACACACACTCACAAACACTCGATCTCTCACTCACACACGCACACACTCACTACCTTGTTCCCACACACAGACGCACACATACACACACACACACACAAACACACACAGTCTCAAACATTAACTCACACACACACATGCACACACTCACTCCGTCACTCATACACACCCAGATACAGACATGTGCACACTCATTCCCTCACTGCCAGACACGCATGCACACACACTCTCTCACACACACTCACAAACACTCACTCTCTCATTCACACACAGACACACTCACTACCTCGTTCACACACACACATGCACACTCTCACTCACATAGGCACACACATACTCCCACACACACACTCACAAACATTCACTCCCTCACACACACACACACACACACACGCACACACTCATTCCCTCACACACACACCACACACTCACACTCTCATTCCCACACACATACACTCACAAACATTCATTCCCTCACTCACACATGCACACTCACTTTCTCACTCACACACACACACTCACTTCCTCATTTCCATACACACTCTCGTTCACACACACATGCACACTCATTCTCTCACTCCCAGACACACATGCACACACACTCTCTCTCACACACACTCACAAATGCTCACTCAATCACACATGCACACACTCTCACACACAAACTCCCACACACACGGTCACAAACATTCACTTCCTCACTCTCTCACACCCACACACACACACACCGCACACACACCACACACACACACACACCCCACACACACCCCCCCACACGCACACACCACACACACACACACACCACACACCACACACACACACACGCACACACACTCTCTCACACATACACTCCCACACACACTCACAAACACTCACTCTCACCCCACACACACATGCACACATGCACTCTCTCACTGACAAACACACACACATGCTCACTCACTCCTTCGCTCCCACACACAAATTCTCACTCACACATACATGCACACACACGCACAATCACTCACTCACTCACGCACTCACACACACTCTCACACTCTCTCACACATACATTCCCACACACTCAATTTCACTCCCACACACACTCACTCTCTCTCACACACACCCACTTCCTTGCTCCGACTCACACACACTCTCATTCACACACGCTCTCTCACTCTCCCACACACACACTCCCACACACACACTCATACACACACTCTCAATCTCAGTCCCACACACACTTACTCTCATTCCTACACACACACAGACACAGACACTCACTCTTTCAGTCCAACTCAGATCCACACGCACACACGCATACATGCACACACACACACATACAAACACATATACACACACACACTCACTCCCAGACACACACACACTCTCACACACACACTCCCACACACACACTCACAAATACACTCTCTCACTCATACACACACACACACACACACAATCTCACTTACACACACACACACACTCAATCTCACTTCTATACACACTCTCACAAACACGCTCTCTGTCATATACACACTCCCACGCACTCAATCTCATTCACACACACACATGCTCACTCTCACACCAACACACACATTCACTCCCACTCTCTCTCTCTCACACACACAGATACACACACACATACATACACGTGCATACTCATTCCCTCACTCCCAGACACACATACATGCACACTCTCACACACACACTCACAAACACTCGCTCTCTCACTTACACACGCACACACTTACTACCTCGTTCCCACGCACAGATGCACACATGCACACACACACAAACACAGACACACACTCTCAAACATTAACTCACACACACACATGTGTGCACACACTCACTCACACACACAGATACAGACATGTGCACACTCATTCCCTCACTGCCAGACATACACGCACACACACTCTCTCACACACACACTCACAAACACTCACTCACACACGCACACACTCACTACCTCGTTCACACATGTACCCTGTCACTCACGTAGACACACACATACTCACAAACATTCACTCCCTCACTCACACACATGCACACACTCATTCCCTCACACACACACTCTCATTCCCACACACACACACTCACAAACATTCACTCCCTCACTCACACACACTCACACATTCACTCCCTTACTCACACATACACACATGCACACACTCACTTTCTCACTCCTACACACACACACCCACTACCTCATTCCCACACACACTCTCATTCACACACACATGTGCACACTCATTCTCTCACTCCCAGACACACATGCACACACACACTCTCACACACATGCTCACTCAATCACACACACTCTCACACACAAACTCTCACACACACGCTCACAAACATTCACTTCCTCACTCTCTCACACCCACACACACCCACACACATGCATCACACACACAACACACACCACATACACACACACACACACGTCACACACACTCCACACACACACCATACACACATACACACACACACACACCACACACACATACACACACACACACACACACGCACAGACACACACACATGACAGAATCATCCCATGTTTGCATTAAATGAGGTAGCGGGTGATTAAAATGATGTTTTACTCGCCGACCTCGATGGCGGGCTTGCACGTCATACCATCCCAAACCTGCCACATTATTGATGCAATCCCGGGAAACACACCATTTCCATGTCGAGCGGGCTCTCATTCGCCCGTTCACCATCACCCTGTTGCTGCATCACGCCGGGCGCCATATTGAAAGTCCAGCTGCAAACACACATCTCAGTGCTTCCAGACCACCGCTGCTGCATGGAAGACATGGCCCTGAAACTGAAGAAGACTCCAGCCCCCAGGTTCAGCGACGTGTCTCTCAAGTGCCTTTTGCCAAGGCAAACCTCCCTAGGGAGGCGGTGGCAGCGATGGTCGGTGCCAACGCCCTTCAAAAGAGAACAGCCACCCAGTGCCGCAAGGGGGTGAATGGTCTCCTCTGTTCCACCAGGGTAAGTCACTCTTCTCATCACTCTCAACTCACACACTCACAAACCCATCACACACCCACAGGACCCTCACTCACTGCCAGTTCAAGGGACATCACCATTCACTCTCTCACACTCACCGTCATTGCCCTCATCCCGTCCATGGGACCACTCAACACCCACACAGGCCAGGCACATTTATCAACTGGCCTGGCAGGCGTCCTGATACCATCTCTCCATCTGTGCTCATGAAAGACAAGCTGGCACACAACGACAGGGAGAGGTCACAGACCGGTGACGGAATGCCCGAAATCAAGGCCCTCACAGACTTAGAAAGCCGACCCATCCAGCTGGCCGGCAAGGATCCCGACTGGTCCTGTGCTGACGGTGAGGTCGGTGTTGCTCTACCAAGTGAGGACCCAGCAGTGCAACATCCATCAGACAACCATACTGTGAGTGACATGTCCTCTATCACAAGCCACTGCCATGCACTAATTATCTCCCCTTGCTTTCACAGGCACATCTGGGAAACAGCCGACAGAGTCCACGACCCAGAACCGCCAATCAAGCCCTGAAAAAACCTCTGAAGAGGAATCTGAAGGCACCCTCCCTGAAGTCCCGTCACAGCGCTCACCCACACCCTCCACCAGCGCAGAGACACACACCTTGGTAGGACCTAGCTTTAGAGTAGCCTCGGGATCACAATCTGGTGAGCGTATCGCACTGTCTGATCCACTGCAGGTGGAAGCAGGGACTTCCCAGGTCCCCAGCACTCGGAGGACTGCTGGAGGCCAGAATGTTGCTGAGTCCGAGTCAGATGATGAGCCTCTGGACTCGGCCGTGTCACAGTTGCTGGAGCTGCAAAGGCAAGTTCGGGAACATCAGGAAGGGATGTCCACTGCACTCCTCAGATTGCAAGGCACGATGGAGGAGTCTGCCACTCACTCTGAAGAGATAGCAGCGGCATGACAACGCCTTCGAGGTCAACATTGGCAGGATGGCAGCTGCCATGGAGACCTTGGTCCAGGATCCTGCACTGCTGCACGGGCTCAACTCCATCGCTGATGTCATAATTGGCCTTGAACAGTGTGTACGCGAGAGGGGTGCCGGGCAGCTCAATCTCACTCCAGCTATACCTGCTTCTCAAGGAGTCAGCCTGGGGCCCCCAGACACCCATAGGGAGGAGGATCAGCAAGTGCACACTCCAGGCCCATCCATCCAGGTGGCTCTGAGACTGTCCATCCTGCTCCCTTATTCCTGTGACCTCAGCAGCTCCAGCTCCACAGGCTGAGGAGGGTGCCACTATCACACAGCAGGACCCTGAAAGCAGGCCAGGGCCCTCCAAGCCTCGGCCCTCCAGAGGATGCCCACCCAAGGTCATCACAGACAGGGCGTTACAGTCAGAAGGATGTCTCCAACTTCACTGTGGATGTCTGGGGAGCACAAAGATGTAGTGGCAGGGTTAGGAAAGTTAAGGAGAATTAGTTGCACAGCCTGGGCACGGGTGTTGATCACTTATATATACTGTTCACTATTGTCGATAAACTCCCAAGAATGTCTCCCTGCCTATGGCTCCTTGTTCTGATGAGCAGAGTTCGTGTCACTCAAATGTGAAACCTTTCTGCACAAGATAAAGGCAAGTGTCCCAGTCCAGGGCCTCTTCCCTGTGCTTTGTGCAGCCTTCAGACCGAAGTGATGATCCGGCCTCACACTTCTTGGGCACATCACTGATGCCTGCACCTTGGTGGTTCTTGACAGAATGTAGTGGGCAGGTGCCACAGGGTGTTCTCATTGTCTGTGTGCTCTCAGCACCTTTAAGATGGGGCTGGCCCCTATCTCTTTAGCATCTGTGACCACTGATTTTGTGCTCCAACTCCTGAAGGGCTCAGGTGCTGAAGGTGGACAAGTGATCAGGAGCTTCTAAAGTTTCATGGCTGTATTTCTATGATATGACCATGATCACAGAGTGCAAGTGAGCTTCCCTCAGCCAGACAGGAGTCAGACATGCTCAGAGGCTATGTGAAGACCTATGGGGTGTCCTCACTATATGACATCATTATCCTCCTGCAATTGAGTGACTATTAGGGCCTCCACTGCGTTCCCATGACAGGAGCATTCTCACAGAGGGTATTCGCGCTGCCATAAGTCAGACTGGAATCAAACATTCACAAATGCGATCTGAGGATCTATGGTGTCTCCTCACTGTATGTCATCATCATCCTCCACAAATCTAGCAGCTATGAGGGCCTCCTGAGCGTGCCTGCCTTGTCTAGCCAGTGTGAGGGCCTCATCTTCGTCATCATCGCCTCCGAGGACCTCCTCGCCCTCATCCCCATTGGCGTCCTCCTCGTCGGAGGGGATGTGCAGCTCCTCCTTCTCCTCCTCAGCCAGTTCCTCACCCTATTGCAACGCCAGTTTGTAAATGGCGCAGTAGCCGACGACAATGCGTGACACCCTCTGTGGACTGTATTGCAGGGTTCCACCAGACCGGACCAGGCACCCCAACCTCATCTTCAGCATCCTGATGGTCTGCTCCACCAATCTGCAAGCTACAGCATGATCCTCATTATACCATCGCTCTGCTGCAGTCTGAGGCCACCACATGGGTGTCATCAGCACGGCCTCTGTGGGTAGTCCTTGTCCCCAAGGAGCCATCCCTGCAGCTCTTGCTCCAGGGATCTGTGACCAACTGAGGATGTAGGCATCATGCACACTCCCTGGAAACTGTGCGCACACCTACAGGATGTGATTCTGGTGGTCGCATACCAGATGCTCATTCAGCGAACGGAAGCCCTTGAAGTTGACATAGTTGACCGTGTGTTGCAATGGAGATCTGAGCGCCACATGAGTGCAGTCACTCACACCATGCACCTGTGGGAAACCTGAGATCTGGGCAAATGCTCTTGCATCCTGGCTGTCCTGGTCGCAGGCGAAATGCACAAAGTTGTGTATCCTCGCAAAGATGGCATCTGTGACCTCATGGATGCATTTATGGGTGGAGACTTGTGATATCCCGCAGAGGTCACCTGTGGAGCCCTGAAAGGAGCCACTGGCGTAAAAATTGAGCACCGCGGTCACTTTCACAGTCACTAGCAGTGGATGCCCTCCATGTCCATGTGGCGCCAAATCCTGCAGCAGCTGGCAGATGTGAGCGACCAGTTCCCTCGACATGCGCAGTTTTGGCGACACTGGTTCTTGGTCATCTGCAGGAATGACATGCGGCATCTATAGACCCTGGGTGTCGCTGTGGCTCTTGGGCAACATGTGCAGGAGCCCAGCTGCCCCTTCTTCCTGAGGTTTCTGCTCCTGCCTCTGTGCAGCCAGGAACCTCAGTCACTCTCTCCTCCATCTTCTTCGCATTCTGTAGGCCATCAGGCATATAGTTAGTTCGCTAGGCTCCATGATTGTGATGTACTCCTCCTGCGGGATGAAAGAGAGAGACACGTGTTTCGCTTGGGTGTACTAAGAACCTGCCCTGGTTAAGTGTGACAGCCCCTTAATGCTTCCCGGAGAGTGCTGGCCACCACTTTGATGGCCAGAGATCACTGTGCTGCATGGCTGTCCTGTTAGCTTGAACTATGGGAGAGACTGGTCCAAGCAGGGATGCTGACATTGCAAGGGGCAGTGAACGCCTCCAGCAGTGACTGCTACATGGCCAGCTTTAGCGAGGAGATTGTACAACGTGTGCAATCGTTCAACTGCTCTGCAGTCCACTAAAGTGCTCATGAATTTGCCATCTGTGCCTGGAGGGGATGGAGGAGGTGGGGGGAAGGGGGGTGGGGGGGAGGGTGGATAGTGCGGGGGAGCTCTGGAGCACTTGGTAGCACTTTGATGCCTCTGAGTTACTTGAGTGGGCAGATAAGCTGGGAGACCGACCCCAATCATATCAATGTGGCTGCGCCTGAACTGCCTCAGTTGCAGAGGAATGGTCACTTTATACAGGCTCCCGAATGTGTGGCCACTTCCCTTGTCCACCCTACCCCCCACCCCGGATGCTTATGCGCTATATTGAACGGCAGGGCTGCCCTTGTCCCCCTGCTGCCATGAGTCGCCTCAATGGCAGGGTTGCCCTTAATCCTGACCCCCCCCAACGCTCCTGAAGCTTGAAGTCCAACAGGAGACCCGGGCCAGCGCTGCACAATGTTACTGTGCACTCACCTCCGAGTTTCCCTCAAAGTGCAGGCTGTCAAGTGCATGTCGTTTATTTGCTGTTGTGAAACACATCGGTGTGCTTTCCCACCGACACGGACAGACAATCCAACGGGAGTGACAATTCCAGTGAGCTGGCCTGATAATGATATGCTGATGTATTACAATGAGGTTTCTGATGTCTGACGGCGGGAAACGTGGCCTGCTGTCGGCGGGCTGAGAGGACAATCGCAAACTGGTTTCACACCGTCATTCAACCGATCGGACCATATTGCCTACTCACGTCACTGATTATGCTTGGCGCCAGCGGGCAGGGATAATTCCACCCTCAATCTCACTCCTACACACATTCTCTCACACACTCCCACACACACTCCCACACATTCAGTCTCACTCACACACACACACTCTCACTCCAACACACACACACACACACACTCAATTTCACTCCCACAGGCACACTCACTCTCACAATCCCACACACACACCCACATACTCCCTCTTTCACTCCCACGCACACTCTCACTCACCCAATCCCACATACTCAGCATGACACCGTCTCCTCCCCAGGCCCACCAAAATTTCACCTTCCACAAGCTCCAACCCCACTGTGCTTTATCTGTATTGGCTCCCTGGCTCCAGCCCTGCTGCATCCCTTGGGGCTGGCAGCTCTCAGCACACTCACTGCCACTGGTGTTCACTGCTCCTGCAATCAGAGAGTTTCTCTCCCCCTTTTGCTGCTTGAGGCTCACTACTGAGCTCTCCCCACTCCCCACTCTGACACTCTCCCCACCTCCCCACTCTGACACTCTCCCCACTCCCCACTCTGACACTCTCCCCACCTCCCCACTCTGACACTCTCCCCCCTCCCCACTCTGACACTCTCCCCACCTCCCCACTCTGACACTCTCCCCACTCCCCACTCTGACACTCTCCCCACCTCCCCACTCTGACACTCTCCCCCCTCCCCACTCTGACACTCTCCCCACCTCCCCATTCTGACACTCTCCCCCCTCCCCACTCTGACACTCTCCCCCCTCCCCACTCTGACACTCTCCCCACCTCCCCATTCTGACACTCTCCCCCCTCCCCACTCTGACACTCTCCCCCCCTCCCCATTCTGACAGCTCTCTCCACTCCCCACCCAGACAGCTCTCCCCACTCCCCACTCTGACACTCTCCCCCCTACCCACTCTGACACTCTCCCCCCTACCCCGCTTTTTGCCACCTGCTGTAATATCTCCTCATGTGGCTCAGTGTCCAATCTTACTTTATTATGTTCCTATCAAACGCCGTGATACATTTCAGTACATTAGCACATTAGCTGGTATGAGCAAGAGAGCAATTTGTAAAGTATAGAAAGAGGAAATCATTCACACTCAGTAGATTTGTTAAAGTGAAAATAAACTGCTGTGCACTCATGCTTAAAGACTCAAGTGGATGGATGGCTGTTTAGATTTGTTTCCGTTTCTTCAGCTATGGTGCCAATAAAAAGAGAATTGTTCTGGCCTTCAGTTCTGTGTTCGTTGTATCTGTAAACTATAAATTTCCACATCAGCATACTGGACAAAATTAATTTGAAATCATAATGTTAATAATAACTTCACCTACTCTCATTGCAACAACAGCAACTTTATACTTGCAAACAGAAACAACAAAAATAGGATGCAAATTAAAATGAGAAGATTTATCGCAAGTCAATTTCCCTTGGCCATACAGGTATAATTACAGAAGCCTGCTGTAACTGCAATATCCATATCATTGCACTGCAGTCCTGAAGCACAGCAAAGAATAGGATTAATATTAACATCTGAATAAACAGTATGGAATTCAATTAAAATTTTACAAAGATTCAGTAACATTAGCATATTAATGTGCTGTCATCTCACCCAGATTAAGTGACCAAATGGTATACACCATACAAAAGCAAACAATGGGGGTAATTTTGACATTGTGCTGTAGGATAAAATGCAGAACAGTTCACATTTCAAATGGCCTTCAGTTCTCTACTACCCATTTTATACTTTGCACCAAATTAAAATTACTCCATGGCCTTAAAAGAGTCAACAAATTAGAAGGGAAATATAAAGGAAAAACTGGCAGAAAACAGGTGAGAACTGGGAATATTAAAAGGAGTAAATCCAAGGGTTATCCCATAGTTTAAATGGAAAAGATCCTGCTTGACAATCATCTTTGAATTCTTTGAGGCAGTGAAAAACCCAAGTCAATTGTAATCAACCCTACAATGATATGTACTAAACTTTCAAATGGTATTTGCACACGAAAGATTGCTCATTTTATTTGAACTGTGGGGATTCATGGCAACACTTAGGTATGGATGAGAGCTGGCTGGAGGGTAGATAAAACAGGCACTGGTTAGTGGGGTGATGCCAAGGTGGGGAGTGGAAGTACTCAGGATGCCCCAGTACTCAGTGTTTCTATTTTACATCCGTGACTTAGGGGGGAATTTTAGCACACAAAAATGGGTGGGTGGGGGCAGATGGGAGGAGAAAATGTAAAAATCTGAACCCTGACCCTAAATCGTCTCCAACCTTTCCACTTCCGGACTTAAAGGAAATGAGACAAGAGGCGGGCAGCTAATCCGCTCCCAGGATGTGAGTTGACAATTCAAATATTTTACTGAGACTGGCAGCCTTAAACTTTTTTCTATTCATTCATGGGATGTGGGCTTCACTGGCTGGGTCAGCATTTATTGCTCATCCCTAACTGCCCTTTAGAAGGTGATAGTGAGCTGCCTTCTTGAACTGCTGCAGTCCATGTGGTGTAGGTACATCCATAGTGCTGCTAGGAAGGGAGTTCCAGGATTTTGACCAAGCGACAGCGAAGGAACAGTGATATATTTCCAAGTCAGGATGGTGAGTGACTTGTAGGGGAACTTCCAGGCAGTGGTGTTCCCATCTATCTGCTGCCTTGTCCTTGTGACCTGCTTTACAGCTTTTACAATGGGTGATCAGTTTTTACAGGCCTTAACTGGGATACCTGGCAGCTGCAATGGGGTGAGGACAACTCCAGAGAGAAGGAAATGCCTTTGCAGCATGGTTTGTGAGCCAGGAGGAGCAAGAGTGTCTCACTGCAGCCTCCAAAGCTTCCTTACCCCACCCCATCAGACTCACCCCATACAAAGGGTCAGGCATCAGACTGTTCCCCTCTGGGATTGGACACTATCATCCACCACTTTGCCACCACAAGATCAGGGATCAGGCCAATCTGCTCCTATGGCTAACTTTGAAATACTCCATGCCCAACTGGAAGCTAAGTCTGTCAATCAAACTGACTTTTAGTCAGGGAAACCTATCAGGAACATAAGTTGCACACTATGGAGTTAAACTCCACAACATGTGGGAAACCTGGACTTTCAAATGTCTGTAACTTTCCTCCCACCACCCGCCCACATAATTCTCCTGTTAATATCCAAGCCTCAGGTTCTGAAATTCAGGCCAAGCAATGACTGATTAAATTTAATGTAGTCAAGTGCAAAATAATGGAAGAAAAATTGGCACCATGCACACTTCATAAATGTTGTTGAAATAGAAAAGGTGAAGTTAGAAACAATAGGAATGCTAATTTGGGGAAAATTAATAGTCATTTGGACAAATATGTGTTAATTAAGGAAAGCCAGCATGGATTTGTTATGGGAAAATTGTGTTTAACTAACTTGCTGGAGTTTTATGAAGGGGTAACAGAGAGGGTTGATAAGGGCAATGCTGTTGATGTGGTGTACATGGACTTCCAAAAGGCATTTGATACTGTGCTGCACAACAGGCTTGTGAGCAAAGTTGTAGCTCATGGAATAAAAGGGACATTAGCAACATGGATATGAAATTGGCTGAGTGACAGGAAACAGAAAGTAATGGTTAATGGGTGCTTTTCAGAATGGAGGAAGGTTAGTGGTGGGATGCTCCAGGGGTCAGTGTTAGGACCCTTGCTCTTCCTGGTATACATTAATGGCATAGACCTTGGTGTACAGGGCACAATTTCAAAATTTGCAGATGATACAAAACTTGGAAGCATTGTCAACTGTGAGGAGGATAGTGTAGAACTTCAAAAGGACATAGTTGAGTTGGTGGAATGAGTGGACAGGTAACAGATGAATTTCAATATGGAGAAATGTTTTGGTAGGAGGAACATGGAGAGATAATATAAAATAAAGGTGACAATTCTAAAGGAGATGCAGGAGCAGAGGAACTCTGGTGTATATGTGCATAAATCATTAAAGGTGGCAGGACAGGTTGAGAACATGGTTAAAAAAGCATACAGTATTGTAGGCCTTATTAATAGGCACATAGAGTACAAGAGCAAGGAGGTTATTTCGAACTGTATAAGTCACTAGCTCGGCATCAGCTGGAGTATTGCTACATTGGAGTAGTCCTAGGTGCCGCACTTTAGGAAAGGTGCATTAGAGAGGGTGCAGGAAAGATTCACGCGAAAAACTCCAAGGATGAGGGACTTAGGTTATGAAGATAGATTGGAGAACTTGGGACTATTTGCCTTGGAGAAGAGAAGATAAGAGGAGATTTGATAGAGGCATTCAAAATCATCAGGGGTCTGAACAGAGTAGTTAGGGAGAAAGTGTTTCCACTCATGAAAGAATTGAGAATGAGGGGGCACAGATTTGAAGTAATTGGAAAAAAAAGCAAAAGCAACATGAGGAAAAACTTTTTCATGCAGCGAGTAGTTAAGGTCTGGAATGCACTGCCTAAGAATGTGGTGGAGGCAGGTTCAACCGAGGCATTCAAGAAGGAATTAGATAGTTAACTGAAAAAGAAGAATGTGCAGGGTTACAGGGAGAAGGCAGGGGGAATGGCACTGGGTGAATTTCTCATTCAGAGTGCTGGTGCAGATATGATGGATCAAATAGCCTCCTTCTGCACTGTAACAATTCTGTGGTTCTGATTCTGTGAAGTTGAAATGCATCTAGGAGTCTGAGCAGAATCTACATGTTCAACTAATGAAGTGCAGGAATCACCAAAACGTGCTCAAAACAGTAGAAAACAAGAAAGTGGACATCGTTATTAAAGTACACAGTGAATTCACTTCTTGAGCACTGTGGCATTCAAATACCAGAAGCAGTACAGAGGAGAGCCAAAAGGCTGATTCCTTTACTCAAACACCTGAGCAAGACAAGGTGTTATCAAATCAAAAAAGTAAAAGGTTACTTTACGACTGATTTTTCTTCATTCTTTTATGACATGCAGGTATCAAGGCTAGCATTTATTTCCCAACTCTAATTGTCCTTGAGAAGGTGGTGCTGAGCTACCTTCTTGGACCACCCCAGTCTATCTGGTGAAGGTGTCCTCAGGAAGCTAGTACCAGGCTTTTGACCCTGCAACAGCGAAGGAATGAAATAGTTCCAAGTCTGGATTGTGAGTGGCTTGGAAGGGAACTTGCAGGTAGTATTGTTCACTGGTGACTGCTGCCCTTGTCCTTCTAGGTGGCAGAGTTTGATGGTTTGGGAGGTGTTGTTGAGGAAGCCTTGGCGAGCTACTGCAGCTGCCACTGTGTGCCAGTGGTGGAGGGAGTGAATGGTTAAGGTGGTGGATGGGGTGTCGATCAGTAGGCTGTTTTGCTCTGTATGGTGTCAAGCTTCTTGAGTGTTGTTGAAGCTGCACTCATCCAGACAAGTAGAGAGTATTCCATCACACTCCTGACTTGTGCCTTGCAGACAGTGGAAAGGTGTTACAGAGTCAGAAGGTAAACTAATTGCCTCAGAATTTCTAGCTTCTGAACTGCCCTTGTAGCCACAGTATTCATGTGGCTGGTCCAGTTAAGTTTCTGGCCAATTGAGCCTCCCAAGATATTGATAGTGGGGGATTCAGCAATAATAATGCAATTGAATGTCAAAGGGAGTGGTTAGATTCTCTTTTGTTGGAGATAGTCATTGGTGGCATTTGTGTGGCTTGAATGTCACGTCAATTATCATTCCAAGTTGGTGGAGGCTGCACTTGAATAAATGCCTCCTTCCAGTGCTCACCACCACTGTCAAACTTGTCCACCAGCCAATTAGGGTCGAACTCCAGTAAAATCGGGACTGGTGGCTGCTTTCCCCTTGGAGTGGGGTCAGGACGCAGAAATGGTACCGCATCAAGGTGCCAAACATTCTGCCCCATTAAGAGGCCACTAAAAAGCTTCTGGATAGGAAAAGAAAATTGAATATGAGAGCAAACTAGCCCGAAATATAAGGATAGATTGCGAGCTTTTATAAGTATAGATAAAGGGGGAGAGTAGCTAAAGTAAATATTGGTCCCTTAGAGGCTGAGACAGGAGACATTATCATGGGGAATGAGGAAATGGTGGAGAAGTTGAATAAATATTTTGTGTCTACCTTCACAGTAAAAGATAGAAATTACATAGGAATACAGATATAGAGGGTAACCAAGGGGCTAATAAGAGTGTGGAACTTAAAGTAATTAGTAGCAACAGAGGAAAATATTGAAGAAATTTAAGGGACCAAAAGCTGGCAAATGCCCAGGATCTGATGGCCTACATCCTAGAGTTCAAAAGAGGTAGCTGCAGAGATAGTGGATGCATTGGTTATGATTTTCCAAAGTTCCCTAGATTTTATGATAATCCCAGCAGACTGGAGGTTAGCAAATGTAACATTGATATTCAAGAAAGGAGGGATAAAGAAAACTGAGAACTACAGGCCAGTTGACCTTACATCAGTTGTCAGGAAAGTGCTAGAATCTATTATTACGGAAGTCTTAACACTACGCTTAGAAAATTATAGTATGATCAGACAAAGTCAACGTGGTTTAATGAAAGGGAATCATGTATGACAACCCTTTTAGAGTCTTTTGAGGGTGTAACTATAGTGTAAATAAATGGGAGCCAGAAATGTAGTATTCTTGGATTTCCAACATGCATTTGATAAAGTGCCACACAAAAAGTTAATCCACAAGATAAAGACTCATGGGGTTGTCAGCACTATATTTTCATGGATAGAGGATTGGTCAATGGGCAAGAGTAGGGATAAATGGGATATTTTCAAGTTGGCATGCTGTAACCAGTGGAGCTTTGCAAGGATCAATGCACAGGCCTCAGCTATTTACAATCTATATTAATGACTTAGAGGAAGAGAAAAAGAGCAATGTGTCTAAGTTTGATGATGATGCAAAGCTAGGTAGGAATGTAAACTGTGAGGGGAACACAAAGAAGCTGTAAAGAAATTTAGACAGGTTAGGTGAGTGGGCAACAAGATGGCAGATAGAGTGTAACGTGGGGAAGTGTGAGGTTGTTCGCTTTGGTAGTAAGAATCAAAAAGTAGATTTCTAAAAAATTTGTGTATCTTCTAAATATTGATATTCAAAAAGACTTAGACTTGGATGTACTGATACAAGGGATGCAGGAAGTTCAATTAGGAGGACAAATGGCATGTTGGCCTTTATTACAAGGGGACTGGAGTACAAGAACAAGGAAGCATTGCTAAAATTGTATAGGGCTTTGGTGAGACCACATCTGGAGTACTGTGTGCAGTTTTGTTCTTCATATCTAAGGATATAATTGCATCGGAGGCAGTGCAGCAAAAGTTCATTAGTTTGGTTCCTTGGATGAGGGGCTTGTCCTATGATGAGGGTCTGAATAAATTGGGACTATATTCTCTGGAGTTTAGAAGAACGGATGTGATCTCATGGAAAAATACAAGGTTCTGAAGGGGCTTGAAAACTAAGACACTGAAAGTAGTTTCCCTGGTCTGGGGAATCTAGAACATGGGAAAACAACCTCAAGGCGTTGATCATTTAGGATTGAGATAAGGAGGAATTTCTTCCCACAGGGCGTTGTGAATCCTCAGAAGTACCCCAGAGGGTTGTAGATGCTCCATTTTTGAATATATTTAAGGCTGAGATAGACAGAGTTTTGGTCTATCAGGGAATTAAAGGATAAAGGGAATGGGCAGGAAAGTGGAGTTGAGGCAAAAGACCAGCCAGATTGTATCGAATGCTGGAACAGGCTTGAGGGGTCTATTCCTGCTCCTATCTCTTTTGTTATGCTGCTACTGAGCCAATCTTGGTGATGGACATTGAAGCGACCACCCAGAGTAAATTCAGCGCCCTGAGTGCCTCGCCCATGTGCTGTTCAACATAGAGAAGTACTGACTCATCTACTAAGGGAGGGCAGTGGCTGGTCATGTACAGGAGGTTTTTTTGCCAGTGTTTCCCCTAATGCCATGAGACTTCATGGGCCCAGAGTAATTGTTGAGGGATGGTGAGGGAGGAGTCTGGAACTTCTGTAAGGTATTATTTGTTAAGTATGACCATAACAGGCTGTTGTTTGTCTGGTCTATGGCTGGAATTCTCCACTCCCGTTGGCGGCGGGTGTCATGGTGGACGTGAGTGGACAATATGGCAAGAAGGCCAAAAATCGGTTTTACACTGTTGTGAAACAAGTTTGTGATCGTCCGCTCCGCCCATCAATGGCAGGCTGCCTTTTCCACCGTCCAACTGCCCAACTAGGAATCTAATTTCAATGCATTTTCATCTCATCATCTTGCCTGCCCACGGGAATCATCCACCCACGCTGGATCATCTGGGCACGTTGGCATGATTGCTCGCCAATGTGTTTCACAGCTGAACATAAGCGACATGCACCTGGTGAGCTGCACTTCACTCGGGACTTGTTTGTTTGTCTACCTTGCTTCAGGCAGCACTCATGGTCACCAGTGCCAAGCTCACAGATAGCACCACATCACTTTTAGTGGGGCTCACGAGCAAGTCTCTACTTAACAGGCCAGCTGTAAGGCGAGGGTTCTTCTCAGCGGCTGCAGGGCTAGGGCTTGCTTGGGGAAGTGGGAGAAGTGGCTTCGGGCAAGGGAAGAGGCTGCAGGACAAGGGCTGAACTGGGGAAGGAGGGTAACCCAGGGTGTGTGTGGGGGACACGTGTTGATCTGTGAAAGTGGCCTCAAAATGGTGAGGACTGAGGAAGAAGTCTCCAGTGAAGATGAGGCCAGATGGAGATGTGAGGGTGTGTGTGAGAGAGTGAGTGGTGGTGTCCCTTGAGCTGGCAGTGAGTGAGATGGCAGTGAATGTCTGACTGATTTGTGAGTGTGCGAGTTTAGAATGATGAGATGGTTGCCTTATCCTGGCAGCACAGATAAGATCATTCACTCTCTTTCTGCAATGGATGGCCAGCCTCTTCTGTGCAGTGTTGGCAATGACCACCTCTGAAACTACCTCCCAAGCTAGAGTGGTAACACTGATGGGCCTCCTGCAGCCAAAGCGGGGTAGAGGACATCATGGTGGCTTTCCACTGCGTCCAGCAGGCGCCCCAGAGAGGTGTCACTAAATTTGGGGGCTGCTGTCTTCTTTGCTTTCAGGGCCATCTGTCGCCTGGAACAGTCCTGGTCTGAAGACATGAAGTAGGCTGCGTTCTGGTGCGCTTTAAATATGGCACCCAGTGCGAGGGAGCGCTAAGGTCACAGTGTGGCGGGCAGATTTGAGTCTGCGCGCCAGCGAGCTGGCGTGTTCCCCGTGAATGCATAATTAATGAGGCGCAACGTGTTGGGAATAGGACAATACGGCACGAAAAGCTGCCATTTCGGCTGGTGGGTAAAATGTTCTTTTTGCAATCCTGGGACAACTCCACCCTATGGGACAGCTCTCCCCACTTTGGCACAATTTCCCCAATGTTAGTGAGGAGGACTTTGCAGAGTGTGTCTTTGTCATGGCCGAATCCAATAACTAGGTTAGTTCCATGTGGTCAGTCTGGTTTTATTCTTATTTTACTTTGTTGTAGCAGTTTGATAAAACTGAGTATCTTGCTAGGACATTTCAAATGATGTTGCTGGGTCTGGAGTCACCCAATGGACAAACTTGGTAAGGGTGGCAGGTTTCCTCCTCTGAACAATCAAATTATTTGCAACAATCAAGTCATTACATGGTCAATACTGACACTAGTTTTGCAATTCCAGTTTATTTAATTAACTGACTTTAAATTCAGAGATAAAAACAAAAAACTACTGCGGATGCTGGAAATCCAAAACAAAAACAGAATTACCTGGAAAAACTCAGCAGATCTGGCAGCATCGGCGGAGAAGAAAAGAGTCGACGCCCTTGCTGCTGTGGTGGGATTTGAACGTCTGTCTTTGGACCATTAACCCAGGCCTCTGGATTACTAGTCCACTGACATTACCACACACTTCAAGAAGGCCATCGTCACACAGATTGATCAGCGCTTGGAACATAATTCTTGACAAAGGCATTTTGGTAAACACTCTAGAATAATTCAAGAAACAGTTAGATGTTTCAATGAAGGTAGTATGAAATTGTTCTGGATAGATGTAGTGAGATGGGATGAATGGCCTTCCTTGTAGGTATTTTGCGATGTTTGCAGGAGTTCTGCCCTACTTTCTGCAACATGAAATTGTTAAAATATACTAAAACCCGAAAGAAAGGATTTTAATGTTTTAGCATGTTTGAGTGAGTGTCGAGTGCCACCATGTGGAAGGGTAGTGATTTACACCTGCCATTCTCTGTGATCTGGGCCAGGATTTTCTGCTTGGTGTGCAGGGGTGGGCCCAGCACGCCGACGCATAAAATGACGCGCGGTGACATCGGGCGTGCATCCCATCCTCACCACGCGTCATTCTGACCTTTTGTTCGGCGGGCGCGCACTGGAGTCGGTTGTGCACCCGCCGAACTGTCAAAAGGCCTGTTAAGGTCATTAATAAACTGATCAACCTAATTGTCAGGGCTGTCCGTCCAGCCTTAAGGTTGGCGGGCAGGTGAAGAGCCCAGGCGGGTTTCATTAAGTTTTAATTGAATAACTTAAAATCTTTTAAACATTTCATAAACATGTCCCAGGTCATGTGACACTGTCACATGACCGGACATGTGTAAATGATTTTTAACATTCTTTATTTTAAACTTTAAACCCGAACTTAATCTCCCTGAGGCAGCTCCGTGCTCTGGGGGTTTCCTATGGTTTGTAGAACGTCTCAGCTCTACAACTTCAGATGTTCTGTTAGGAACTTCATTTTCTGGAATTGTCTGAACATCAGGTTCTTCAGCGGGTACCTGCAAATCTGTTTCCTCAACTCTTGCAAGTACATCCGACACATCAGACACATCTGTACTAGGTTGAGTTCTCTCAACAGGAAACGTTGACCTGGTTGTGAACATTGGTAGAATCATTTCTTGGGGTTTGTTTCTCTCTTCCTTAAATGATCCACATGTCTCCGTATGACTTGGCCTTCCTCCTTCATGTGGTAAGTTAGAGCTCCAGTAACTGCACTTATTTCACTCGGTAACCACTTTGGTCCTTCTCCAAAGTCCTTCACATATACCGTCTCTCCCTCGGTAAATTTCCTATCATGACTATGCCAATCATGTCTAATTTTCTGGCTTCCATGTCTCCTTTCCACCTTCCCCCCTACATTCGGCATTATTAAACACAATCTCGTCCTAGATGGCGTTTCATCAATAATTCCGTAGGCGTGACACCTCTTGTTGTGTGAGGGGTGGTCCTGTAATTAAAAAGAAAGCGTGCTAGCTTGGTTGCTATGGAATCTCCAGTTAACATTTTCATGCCTGTCTTGAATGTTTGAACCTCCCTTTTGGCCAGTCCGTTTGAGGAAGGGTGGTACGGTGAAGGTTTTACATGACTGATACCATTGAGGTTGATAATCCATTGAAACTCAGCACTCGTAAATGCCGTGCTGTTATCTGAAACGACTATTTTTGGTAGCCCATTAATTGCAAAACTTTGACGTAGCTTCTCAATTGAGGCAGAAAATGTTGGTGACTTCACCTCATATATGTCCATCCATTTTGAATGGGCATTTACGATGAGCAGAAACATTGTTCCCATGAAAGGTCCCACATAGCCAATGTGTAATCGTACCCATGGCCTTCCTGGCCACTCCCAAGGGTGTAACAGAGCTGTTGAAGGTAACTTTTGCAATTGCTGACATTGCACACAACTCTTCACTAAGCTCTCTATTTCTCCAACCATTCCAGGCCACCTTAGATATCTGTGTGCTATGGTCTTCATTCGGTAAATTCCTGGATGTGCACTATATAGTTCAATTAACAATGGCTTTCGTCCCTTTGGATGAACTATCACTCGTGCTGCCCACAATAAGATACCATCCTGGCTGGTTATTTCATGGTCCTCTGTTGAAGCACGGTTTCATTTCATCAGATACATGCTCTTGTGACCAACCATGAAGCATTTGTTCTCGTACTTGAGATAGGACTGGGTCCCAACTTGTCCAGTCTCTTATCTATCTAGCATATACCAGCGAGGAATATAAGAAATTTAACAATAGCACAAGTTCTCATGGAACTGGGACATCTTCATCATTTTCTTGTAAAGCCAAATGACTAAGTTTGGTGTTTGTGATTTGATTTCCAGGCCTATGTACAAAAGTATACTCGTATGCTGCTAGAATCAAGGCCTTATTTGCATTTCTGTGTCTTCTTTTGATGGGCCTTCTTTTTTTAGCACTGACTTTAATCTCAGCCTTCTTTTCAGCTTCCATATTGGCCAGACTAATCTCAGGTGCAAGCTCGACTTGAGTGAACTCAGTGGTTGAGTCTCCCAAAATTTCAACATCTGTCTGCTTCTTAGAAAATTCTGTGACTTTCGCTTCCAAAGCCTCTTAAGCTTAATTTAGCTGATTCTTCAGCTCTTCCATCTCTGTTTTGTATTTGTTTGCTGCCTCCTGGAAAATTAAGCATTGCTGTGTCTTCTCTGCCAACTCATCCTTCACTTTATTCAGAGAAGTGCTGAATTGTTTCTGTTTCTTTTCGTACTTTTCCAGTGGTGCGAGCTTAAACCTGAGGGAATCTTGTAGTCTGTGAAGGTCTTTCAGCAGGTTTTCATTTTCCCTTCAAAGGTTGCTCACCTCATCTCGAACTCTGTCATTAAGCATGGTCTCTTTCAGTTCCTTTTGCTGTTCTACCATGTTTTGAGTTAAGATAGCCTACTTCTCTTCAGGTTGTTGTCTCCTTACACACTCCTTTTCCAAAACAGGAATGTTTTCAGCTTGCTTTTGGAATCTCAGTGGCCAATCAAGGATGATTTCCCTCAGCCAGTTTTGGCCTAGAAGGCTTGGTGCTCTGCCTCTCCAGACCAACACTGGCAGCTTTGCTGATTGGCTTCTGTAATGGACAGTAACTCTGCTTATGTCTTTGGCTTGGATGTCTTCACCCATGTATCAGTTTCTTCCAAATTTGATTGATGTTCCCCATAATTCAGATATTTGAAGGTCTGTTCACCAATTACTGCAGTGGAAGCTCCTGAGTCCACTTCCATTCTAACAGGTCTGCCATTTACTTTCACTGTCCTGTCTTTCCAGCCTTCAAATTAAATAATGAATAAATATCTTAATTTGTTGCTTCAGGCTCTTTTACACTACTGTAAATCTCATGGGGTTTTCTCTTTTGTTTGAAAGTCTGTCTGATTCTTTCCTTGCACTGTCTCATAATGGGCGGGATTTTCCACACCCACCTGCCGCTGGGATCTTCGGTCCTGCCATAAGTCAATGGACTCCTAGCTGTGGCGCTGCCTTGCCCGCGGCAGGCTCCGCCCATGAAGGGGCCAGAAAATCCTAGCCTATGCGTTCATTTCGATGACAATAAAAACATTTGATTTTTTTCAAACTGCTAATTGTTACTAGACTGCTTGTTTCCACCTGTGTTGCAATTATTCGTTGTTTTTGTTGCTAAGCCATTTCTTTTTATTTTTCTGCTAGCGATGGCTGCTTCCCACTTCTCGGCAGAGTCCTGCATTTTAGCACCCTTTTTGGTCGGGGGTTCCTGCCCAGCGTGGAGGATGGCGCCATTTTGTGCTCCTGTATGGCTTCCGAATCCCTCCCTGCACTTTCCATGGCTAGTGCTATCTCTAGCGCCCTCTTAAAATCCAAATTTGTTTCAGACAGTAATCTCTTCTGAACCGTGTCCTCATTCACACCGCACACTAAACGGTCTCTGATCATATCGTTTAAAGATGTACCAATCTCACGATATTCTGTTAACTGTTTCAAACTTGCCACATAACAAGTAGCTGCCTCCCCTGGGGCAACCTTGAATTAAACTTGAAATGTTGCATCGTTACTGAGGGCTTTGGCTCGTAATGACCCTCCACGAGGTCCACCAATTCATCAAAATTTTTTGAATCTGGGGCACTGGGTGCCATCAAACTTTGAATTAAGCCGTAGGTTTTATTTCCTCATGGAGATAAGAGGATCGTCCACCTCTTCTCTTCCTCCGAAATGTCATTTGCTTGGAAATAGAACGCGAGGCATTTGATATAATGAGACCAATCATCTACGGCTGGATTGAAAGGATCAAAGCTTCCGAATTGTGGCATTCTGTGAGAGGATTACTTCGACAATTTGGAAAGTCTACCTACAATCACTGTGCGAGGTACAGCCCGATTTTGTTTCTCTTGATTTCTTTCGTTAAGTGATTTTACTCTTGATGCTAGCTCGTTGTATCTTCCTTCTATGCTCGCGTTTTTCTTGCTTTTTCCTTGTTGCCAGTTTGTTGCATCCTCGTCACAAGTTTGTTGGGTCTTCATTTTATCCTCATTTTATCCTCATTTTATTGTCGTCCCTAGTTTGTTGGGACTTGTGAATCCCAGTTGCACGCTTGTTGTGGCATGGCCGAGTTGTTACTATAGATAGAGTTGATCAGCAGACACTTCTTGGGTGGAAGTTTATTTATTCTGTTTATTTACAAGGTACTCAGCAGCTACTCACGCATGCTTCTACATCAGAACCTATCTCCATACTTCTCTTACTCTAACTACAGACTACTGACTACAGAAGTAGCCTGCACTATTCCTCTATTGGTTACAGGAGATCATGTGATCTTTCTTTATAACATCCTTCTTAAAGGTATACTACACATTATATAAAACCATAATTACCACAGGGTTGAATTGCATTCAATCCCTGTTTAACTCGAGACAGTGTCCAAAGAAGGGATGGAATCGTTGACAATGTAACTGAGTTTGTGGGGGGAAGAATGAAATTGATAGCAAGGGTATGGAGTTTGCTGTGGTTCCAAAGACATTGGCCTGGATTTTGTGATAAGAAGCGCAGCACGTTTATTATGCTCAGCATTACTAAAGAGTATATTGGATAGCAACTTCTGGCACCTGCATTCTGTAGTCAAATGTGGAAGTCAGACTTGAAGGAAACTTCTGCCCTGCTTCAGTCTCTCTCTTAATCTGACAGCCCAACCTGTCTGGAGTATCCTCTGTGCGGTAACTCTTTGCTCTATCTTGCCTGGGTTTTTCTCTGTTCTGCTCGAGATCCTCTTATCATCTGGCTGCTGAAGCCTGGTTCACTTCCAGAGTCAGCCCTTGCTCCAATCCTGGTGGAGCTACGCCAGGTTAGCTTTGAGAGTGGGTATAGCGGTGGTACTGACGCGGGTGTTTTTCATATTTTCCAAAGGATGGGTTGGCCAATGTGGCATTGAGTGTTTTCTAGACAAAGGAAGAAGAGTCAGCTCACCCCTTATCTATTATGAACATGCCACATTAAACGCACAACCATGCTGCAAGTTAAACTGCTTTGTTTATGTTTTCAGAGAGGAGCAAGACCTCTTGAGATGACTAATAGAGAACACAGTCTTTGATTTGTACCTGTTCTACCCACAACTGTAGCACAGTACCACCAGCAATACCAGTTGCTGTAAAGAAAATTGCACTGAAACTTTGTGTCATTGACTCCTTTCAAGAACCAAATGACATTACATGGGATGGTTAATAGGCCCTTAATGCCAATACAGAATTGTATATTGAGCTCAGCAGAGAACTACAGCAGGAAGAGTTGGTCTTTTACAGATGGCAAAGCTAATCAATGCTCTCTTCTAACAGTTGGTGCATTTTAACCCCAATTTCAACTTATCTGTTAGTTGCAACTGCCGGTGCCCATTTCCCGACCATATATACTCACTGCATTCCTCAGTGGGCTCTGGATCTTTTCTTACATTTATGTTTAGTGTCCAGGTAAGTTCTCCCCTCACTGATGCATTGCAATGTCCATTGTTGCATCCAGCTCATTGACTACGAGCCGAAGCTCATTGAGCCACAGACGCTTACTGCACAAATCATTGCCTTGGATCAGACTGGTGTCCATCAGCTCCTATATACTGCAGCGACACACATTACCTGCCTTGTCATCATTATTGTGTGTGAATTAGTTTATTTTTCTTAATTAAGTTATAATTAATAAACCCATTACTCCTAATAAGATTTACTATTGCCAGGAAAACTTACTATTACTAATAAAATCTTACAATTACTAATAAATTACCTAAGTGCTCACCAAGCTGTTTCTCTGTAATATCAAATGGTGATTTTATCAGAACACAGTCGATCGGCTCTGGAGATACACATGTGGCCTCCACTGCCCTCTCTCCTCTCGTGCCGTTTGATGGTGTCTCCCTATTCTCTCTCCACTTGCATGTATTATAGTGTCTCACTGCTCTCTCTCCCCTTGTGCTGTTTCATGGTGTCTCACTGCTCTCTCTCCCCTTGTGCTGTTTCATGGTGTCTCACTGCTCTCTCTCCCCTCGTGCTGTTTTATGGTGTCTCACAGCTCTCCCTCCCCTCGTGCCGTTTCATGGTGTGTCACTGCTCTCTCTCCCCTCGTGCTGTTTCATGGTGTCTCACTGCTCTCTCTCCCCTCGTACTGTTTCATGGTGTCTCACTGCTCCCTCTCCCCTCGTGCTGTTTCATGGTGTCTCACTGCTCTCTCTCCCCTCGTACTGTTTCATGGTGTCTCACTGCTCTCTCTCCCCTCGTACTGTTTCATGGTGTCTCACTGCTCTCTCTCCCCTCGTACTGTTTCATGGTGTCTCACTGCTCTCTCTCCCCTCGTGCTGTTTTATGGTGTCTCACTGCTCTCTCTCCCCTTGCGCTGTTTCATGGTGTCTCACTGCTCTCTCTCCCCTCGTGCTGTTTATTGGCGTCTCCCTGCTCTCTCTCCCCTCGTACTGTTTCATGGTGTCTCACTGTTCTCTCTCCCCTCGTGCTGTTTATTGGCGTCTCCCTGCTCTCTCTCCCCTCGTGCTGTTTATTGGTGTCTCCCTGCTCTCTCTCCCCTCGCACTGTTTCATGGTGTCTCACTGCTCTCTCTCCCCTCGTACTGTTTCATGGTGCCTCATTGCTCCCTCTCCTCTCGTACTGTTTCATGGTGTCTCACTGCTCTCTCTCCCCTCGTGCTGTTTATTGGCGTCTCCCTGCTCTCTCTCCCCTCGTGCTGTTTTATGGTGTGTCACTGCTCTCTCTCCCCTCGTGCTGTTTCATGGTGTCTCACTGCTCCCTCTCCCCTCGTACTGTTTTATGGTGTCTCACTGCTCCCTCTCCCCTCGTGCTGTTTCATGGTGTCTCACTGCTCTCTCTCCCCTCGTACTGTTTCACAGTGTCTCACTGCTCTCTCTCCCCTTGTATTGTTTCATGGTGTCTCACTGCTCTCTCTCCCCTCGTGCTGTTTCATGGTGTCTCACTGCTCTCTCTCCCCTTGTATTGTTTCACAGTGTCTCACTGCTCTCTCTCCCCTCGTGCTGTTTCATGGTGTCTCACTGCTCTCTCTCCCCTCGTGCTGTTTTATGGTGTCTCACTGCTCTCTCTCCCCTCGTACTGTTTCATGGTGTCTCACTGCTCCCTCTCCCCTCGTGCTGTTTCATGGTGTCTCACTGCTCTCTCTCCCCTCGTACTGTTTTATGGTGTCTCACTGCTCTCTCTCCCCTCGTACTGTTTCATGGTGTCTCACTGCTCCCTCTCCCCTCGTGCTGTTTCATGGTGTCTCACTGCTCTCTCTCTCCTCGTGCTGTTTCATGGTGTCTCACTGCTCTCTCTCCCCTCGTGCTGTTTTATGGTGTCTCACTGCTCCCTCTCCCCTCGTGCTGTTTTATGGTGTCTCACTGCTCTCTCTCCCCTCGTGCTGTTTTATGGTGTCTCACTGCTCCCTCTCCCCTCGTGCTGTTTCATGGTGTCTCACTGCTCTCTCTCCCCTCGTACTGTTTTATGGTGTCTCACTGCTCTCTCTCCCCTCGTACTGTTTCATGGTGTCTCACTGCTCCCTCTCCCCTCATGCTGTTTCATGGTGTCTCACTGCTCTCTCTCCCCTCGTACTGTTTTATGGTGTCTCACTGCTCTCTCTCCCCTCGTACTGTTTCGTGGTGTCTCACTGCTCCCTCTCCCCTCGTGCTGTTTCGTGGTGTCTCACTGCTCTCTCCCCTCGTGCTGTTTCATGGTGTCTCACTGCTCTCTCTCCCCTCGTGCTGTTTTATGGTGTCTCACTGCTCCCTCTCCCCTCGTGCTGTTTCGTGGTGTCTCACTGCTCTCTCTCCCCTCGTGCTGTTTTATGGTGTCTCACTGCTCCCTCTCCCCTCGTGCTGTTTTATGGTGTCTCACTGCTCTCTCTCCCCTCGTGCTGTTTTATGGTGTCTCACTGCTCCCTCTCCCCTCGTGCTGTTTCATGGTGTCTCACTGCTCTCTCTCCCCTCGTACTGTTTTATGGTGTCTCACTGCTCCCTCTCCCCTCGTACTGTTTCATGGTGTCTCACAGCTCTCTTCCCTTGCCCTGTTTTATGGTGTCTTGCTGCTCTCTCCCCTTGCGCTGTTTTATGCTATTTTGCTGTTGTCTCTCTCCTCTCACTGTTTTAATGGTATCTCGTTGCTCTCTGTCTTCTTGTGTTGTTTCAGGTGGTGTTTCACCTCTCATTTAAATCTTGGTTCACTGCTGCCTACCCAGTACCGCACCCGTTTCCTCAACAAGCTGCTTTCATGCTCCCCTCTCTCAGCCAAATGACTTCTTATCCTTACTCGCACCAAATCCTGTTAACCCATCACCCAGTGTTCTCTGATCTCCACTGGCTCCACTGGCTCCTGGTTAACGCCTCAGTTTTAAAATTCTCGAGTTCGATTCTCACCTGTCATTCTAATTCTCCAGCTTTCTTTCGTGTTGATTCCTCTGTCCTCAGCCTCCCACAATGTTCCAGTGAGGCTCGATGCTGGCATGAGGAACAGCACTTCATCTTTCAGTTAGGCACTTTCCAGCCTTCTGCATATTCAGCAGTTTCAAACTATAATTTCTGCCCCCTTTGTGTTTCCTTTCTCTTTTCAATTTTACTGGGTATTTTCCCTGTTTTTGCTTTGCGGCAGGTGTTCATAATGCTGCCATTCCCACCTCCTCTGGACACATTGTTTGTTTTCACTTGTTCCATTACCTATTATTCCTCAACCTCTTCTGCCTTCCACCCTATTACAGCCCTTTCCTTTTGTTTGTTTTTGCTCTTTCCCTCCTTCACTTGATTAAAACCTATTACATTTATAACTCTCCCCAGTTCTGGTGAAAACTCATCAATTCTGTTTCTCTCGCCGCTGACGCTGCCCAGCCTGCTGAATACTCATAGCATTTTGGTTTTATTTCCGATAACCAGCATCTGCAATGTTTCCCTTTTAGAATACTCACCCTTGTTTTCAAATTCCCCCATGGCCCAACCCTTTCCTATCTCTGGTCTCCTCTAGCCCTACAACCCTGTGAGGTATCTGCATTGCTCCAATTCCAGCTCCTTGAGCATCCCCAGTTTTAATCACTTCGCCATTGGTGCTGTGCCTTCAGCTGCCTAGGCCTAAGCTCTGGAATTCCCTCCCTAAATCTCTCTCCCTCTCTACCCAGCTTTCCTCGTTTAAGACATTCCTTAAAACCTATCTCTTTTACCAAGCTTTCAGTCACCTGCCCTAATATCCTTCTGTGGTTCAGTGTTATATTTTGTTTTATAATGCATCTGCGAAGCAGCTTGGGATGATTTGCTAAATGAAGAGTGCTATATAAATACAAGTTGCTATTGTTGTTGTTCAGGGAGTGACTCCAATTGCAAATCCAGTATGCACGTTAATAGGAAGGATTTGCTTCATATATATATATATATAGATGATGTGTAGTGTAGCAGGTAGAAAATTTGACTAGTCAGTGCATGTTACTCTGGACCGATGGGGCAGGATTTTCAGGTTGTCGGGCGGGCATGGTGGGCGGACACAGGAGCAGCCATAAAATGGCTCGTCACCCCCCGACCGCGATTTCATGCCGGCCGGCCAATTAACAGCCAGCCAGTGTGAAAGGTGCGCTGAGAAACTCAGTGCTGCCGGGGTGGGGGCGGGAGGAGTGCGAGCGCAAAAGTCTGTGCATGCACGGGGCAGCGCGCACTGAAAACTCCCGGAGGGCAGGGAGCTGCCTCAGGGAGCTGAAGAATTTTAAAATCAAAAATAAAGATTTTAAAAATCAGAAAAAAATGCCCCCACACAGGGCTCACTCACATGAGCAGAAACATAATAAAAACTATGTCAAAACATTACTTATTTTTAACAAAAGCAAAAATACCTGGAAAACCTCAGCAGGTCTGACAGCATTTGTGGAGAGGAATACAGTTAATGTTTCGAGTCCGAATGACTCTTCACCAGAAGAGTCTGGTGAAGAGTCATACGGACTGGAAATGTTAACTGTATTCCTCTCCGCAAATGCTGTCAGACCTGCTGAGTTTTTCCAGGTACTTTTGTTTTTGTTTTGGATTTCCAGCATCCGCAGTTTTTTGCTTTTATGTTACTTTTTTTTAGTTAGTGTTGGAAACCTCATCCCGCCCATGGATGAGGTTTCCTCAAAAATGCAAAAGGCTGCCTGGCCAATTTGCCCACCTGCCAACTGTAAGGTTGGACAGGTAGCGAAAAATAGCAGTTAATTAATACTTTAATGGCCTTACTAGGTCTCGTAATTGTCGGCAGGCGTGCTGCTGACTCTCGTGCGTGCCCACCGAGCAAAATATCGCACGCTATTGCATTCTTGGGCATGTCGGGTGCACGCCCACAAGCAGAGGTGAAAATCTTGCCCATGATATTTTTATTCTCAGGTAATGTGACGTCAAATGGGGTAACCCTCCTGCAGTTTCCATAGCCAACCCAGCTTGTATAATCCCAGTGAATTCTAGGTACTAGTAACATGTCTGATTGGAAGTTTACTATTTTTGGTGGAATGCAAAGATTGGGGTGGGGAAGGTAAGAAAACTTGAATGCTGTACAATTTATACCAAAAGTACCCAAATTATTCCTACATAAAATGTATACAAATAACCCACCATAAAATACAAAATTGCTGTTTCTATGTATCCATTTATTTTACTTTATGGCTACAAGTTGTCAAATATCTGTAAAGTGAAGCAACTGTTTTCAGTTCCATTCGAAACACATATTAAATTTTTTTTAAAAATTACTATTAATATTTACAAACTTCATTCAGTATTCATGACTATTCTTTCCATTGCAAATATTTACAAGATTCTGCTTTTGTCTTTGAAATAGTATATTTTCTCAACGTCTTTTTAAGAACATGTTCATAAATGCATCTCATCAACACCCAGTTAAGATGCCTTTGTCTCCAAGTATGCACACATTCCAGTAAAAATTTTAGTCACTTAAATTTATAATTTTCTTTTCTGATAATTACAGTATCACTGGAATTAACGTGCAAAATGTCAAAACCTTTATCCTTTGAAAATTGATTCATGTAATTTATTCTAACTTGTTGGCACAATCCTAGCCTCAAGTGAAAGGTTGCTGCTGTCAGCTTTCCCTTGTAGCAGAAGTAGGATAGGATACGAGGCATTTTACCCTGCTAAAATCCTGTTCAAGAGGCACTATCGGACAGGTAAGCTGAACTTAAGAAAATGTGATGACCTGCCAACAGCTCAACCATCAGGTTATTAGGTTTCGATACTGGTGTTGTTCTTGACATCCATGTTAGGTGTTTTGCATCTAGTATTTCTCTCTCACATACAAAGCAGATAAATTTGCTGTGATACCAAACAGTTTACCACAGAAATCCCCAAGATGAGCGATGAATCTTAAGTTTTGACGCAATTAATTATTTTCTGTAAAATGTCCCAAAGAAATAGGTATACTTAATTTACAAGACAATTAACTGTATTTTTTTGTCCTACTGACCAGCACATACTGAAGTTACAAAGTTTTTTGTGATTATTTTAGACCTTGCTTGCATGGGCTTTGAAGAACTTTGTCATGTTTGGCACTTATATGTTATAATAGGGCTTTCACATTTTAATGAGTATGCTAAACAGACTTTAACACAATATGAGACTCAAAAATCCCATTTCTATGTTGCTATCAAGGAACAATATAACAGCGCTTGACGTTAACAAACAAGTACACAAATTCATTTATTGTAAACGGTAAATATCCATTGAATGAGGTTTATTACATCTAAATCTACAGTGAATAATTTAGCAAGTTCTACATTTCCTATTCATTTATATGTGACAACTTTAGTGTGTGATTTATCAACATAGTGTTAACATTTGAAAAGGCAATTCAGCCCATTAAACATTTTCCTTCCAGCCAACTGTAAACCCTGCACTGTCATGGATTTTCCCCAAACAAGTTGTGTGATGAGAATAACAAGTAAGCCAACACCCACCCCTGAAAGGTCATCAATGGGGGCAAGACTAGGGTAAGAGTTGATGTAGTATTGGCACTAGAATGAGGAAAAGTGGGGCCCACCTGAGGCCCAAGTTCTCAAAGATTGGAAGGGATTTTTTTTTTAAAAAATGGGAAGCACATTTCTTATCTGCAGCCATGACTCACTGCTTCTTTTTCTGGAAGTATGCATGAATGGATGGGAAAGGAAAACGGGTTTAGCTTTCACATTGGAAAGTCTGCTGACTCTCACAGGCTCACATGTGAATAATGATCACTTTGGTAAGGTATCAGGGATGTCTCCTGCCTGTGGAATAACACCCCAGAAAGAGAATCAATTCCTTCAGAAAAGGGGAACTGGGAAAATTAGAATGAGAGAAAAATAAATTTGTTTAAAAATCTTGTGGCAGAATAGACCTACCCCTACTGAAAAAAAACACCAGTATTCCACAATGTACCTTGGTTAAGTTGTTAAGATAAGATCTAAGCATAGTTAAGCAGATGGCATTTAACTGCCTGGAAGATCATTTTGAGGATACCATAAAGCTTATGTTACTGGTTTTTTTCAAATGTTGCATTTGTGGATAAGAAACATTAATTTGTCTAGAATTTGAATTGAATTCTGATATTCAGATTTCAAAAATATGATATTGAGTAATAATCACTGTCATTCTCAGATCATGTTGGCTTTTTGCACCAAAACTCACGTAGCAACTTTTGCAGGAAATTCAGTTGGAGAACAATAGTTTAGAATTATGTACAATATTATATTTGTATGATATTCCTATGCCAACCATTCTAACCGCTTAAAATAAAGGATGAGGCTTCTGTTTCTGACAGTAGAAAGAGGATTATCACATTGCTATAATAACAAATAGTTTCAAGGTGAATGAGTTTTTCACTCAAAGAAACCATGTAATTTGCATTTTATAAATCGATCACAAATACAAATTGGGAAAATTTGCATTTGCTCTAAATTGACTGAGTGTGCAGAGAAGTGATTTTTTTTTTCTGTATTGCTGAAAAAAGACATTTTGTCAAAGCTTTTCATTTTACACTCATCGGGACAATCGCAAGAATACCAATGTCAGGGGAACAACTTTATACTATATGAGAAGCGAGTGCTGATTGGTTGGCAAGTGGACTCTGATTGGTAGATGTTGCCATGGAGAATGCACCAGTTAATGGTGACTGACAGTTAACTGCCAAGCATTGTTTGAAATTTAAACCAGGCAGCTTGACTCTGATTGGTCAAGGCATTGCCCTGAGGAATGAGTCAGCAAATGGCTATCATTTATTTTGTTTAGCTGAAACAGGCGCAATGTGTGTACATGTTCTTTCTGTCTGCAAAGAACAGAGCCCTGTGTATTAATATATGTAGCTTCCAGCATATGCAAATGTGTCACACTGCGAGCTTGACTAACAATCTTAAATTGGTTGTCAGCATAAAATTTAGCACATTGATGATTATTTAGCAAATGTTGTCCAATCACAGAATCACATCTAATGTTGGACACTGTGTTTTGAGTTCTGGAAGCACGGGCTGGTTGGGTACAGTCTGTACTTTGCCCGTTGCAAACAGCAGAAGGGACATGCTGTTTGATACGATCCGCCAGTCTTTGGGATTTACAGCCTCCAAACCTAGCATCACACTGGCACTGAAATTCATACACAACACTACTCACTTGTGTGATAGGCAGAGCATCTTTTTGCCTTGATGGCAGCATCTTGTTAGTGCCGTATACCACTTGTGTTGCTACTGCAACTGCAAAGACACACATCACAGCTGTTTCAGCTAAACAAAATAAGTGATAGCCATTTGCTGGTTCATTCCTCAGGGCAATGCCTTGACCAATCAGAGTCAAGCTGCCTAGTTTAAATTTGAAACAGTTCTTGGAAGTTAACTGTCAGTCACCATTAACTGGCATTCCCCATGGCAATGCTTCTACCAATCAGAGTCCACTTGCCAATCAATCAGCATTCTCTTCTCTTCAATATAAAGTTGTTGTTTCTCCTGACATCGGTATTCTTGTGATTGTCCTGATGAGTGCAAGATGAAAAGCTTCGACAACAGGTCTTTCTTCAGCAGCACTCAAGTTCTGTACTACCAAATGACAATTTTTTTCAATTCTGTTTGCCGTTCATCTCCAGTTCTACTTCAGTTATGCACACTCAAGGATCGATACAATAAAAAGCTAATGAGTCACAAGTAGCAACTGGAAGTGGCACTTCATTTAGGATTGTTAATACAGTAACCTTCACCCACTGGGGTTGCATATTGTCAAACTAAGGCTACGATCCTGTTTAATTTCCATTTATTAATACTAATGGAATTTGTAAAAATCATGCAACATACGCCTGCAATTTCCTACAATGTCCTCTGGGCAAGTAAGGCTTCATGCTGGGAATCTGCATTCGTTAAGTTTACTGTCAAGGTTCTCTGAAATGAATAGCAGATAGAACCTTAATCATCGCACCACAACTACCTTTCACAGGAATGATAAGCTGCAGAGCTCATCTAAAGATAAGCTTACAATTTATAGTGAGAACCGTATCCAAACAAAATGGATGCATACAAAGAAAATTCTGTGCATTGCCTATTGCACTCTGCAGGTTCTTCTAATCTTAAGATTTACTGGTAGGTTCAGCCCCCTGTTCATGGTCACTGGCATTGTTTGGTTCCAAGGCAGCCTTTTCTGCAGGTTCGGAAGTTTGGCGACAATAGCATATAAAACAAACAAAACGGACGCAAGCTAATAATCCTTCAGAAATGCTGGAGGTGAAAAGTTTTTTACATGGGTGGCAGAACTGGTAAAACACAAGCATAAAAAATATTGCAATACAATACCCTATTAACAACTGTATGACCAACAAAGGAGCACATACATAGGTATACACATCAGTTTTGTAGATGTACCATAAGAGAATAAGAGCAGCATTTTCAATGAATCTTAACATATAGTACACAGCTAGTCTGTACCAATTCTGGGATTTATTAATTAAATCAGGATCGTTTAGCTTGAGCTGAACTGCTGACCAACAGAACATATTAACGCCAGCATAAAGAAATGTAAGGCAACACAATACTATTGTTGTACCTACTCTGGTAAATGTTTTTTCTATGTTCTCAGGGAAAGGTGATTTACTATTCCAGAATAATATCCACGGATACAAAAAAAATGTTAAAAGGTTCAAGAGAACCACTGGAAGGATCCATATCTGCAACACAGAGCTGAAAAGGACCAAAACAACAACTCTGGTGGCAATCTCAAAGCTTCGCCATAGAAATATGCAGATGTAGGCCGCAGGCTTCACATGTACCTCGTATTCATCATACTTGATTTTGATAGCAAGGATATTGCACCGCAAGGCTCCATATACAATGGTAAGCAGAGAAATGACCATGAGTACTCCTGAAAATGAAACAGGGCTTGTAGTATTTTTTTATACAAGAAAGTAGTGTCAAAACAAAGCAAAAATGGTCATGATAATCAATGTTCATATAAATGCATTAAATTATAAACCAGTCACATAATTTAGTAGCCAAGTGAACGGTGGCATTGAATGGTAGAGTGGTATAAATGCGAGGAAAAATGCATTTAGGTTGTTTTTCTGAGATTCCCCCAGTCCTTCTTCAGAAGTTATGATGGACAATTAGGAGAATCGCTATGGAAATTCACCCCTAGATATAAAATAAAGTGTGGCAGCATGAATTGAAAATTCATTAAAGTTCAGAAAACAGAAATTAAAGGTGAATAGATTTTTTTTTGGACTGGATGGATATGTAAAGAGTGGCATCCTTCAGGGGTCAGCCCTTGTTCTTCTCCATATTTATCCTGGACTTGGGAGTGCAATATCAAAATTGACAGGTAACACAGAAATAGTGGATGCAGTAAACTGGGAAGAGGGCTGCATTGGTTTCAGGAGGACACAGACTAGCAGGACAACTAGTAGATAGTGTACATAGATATCAGATAAAAGTTAATGCAGAAAAATGTGAGATGGTACATTACCGAGTGAAGAATAACGTTAGGAAATATACTCTAAATGGTAATACTTAAATATAAAAAGTAACAGAAAGTCTTGGGGGTTCAGATACATCTTTCAAACTTGATCAAAATAAAAACATTCAGGATCCTAAGGTCAGTATAGAGAGGTGTCAAATGCAAAAGCAAAGAATTCATTCTAAAGCCTATACAAATTATTGATTAGACTACAGTTTGAATATTCTGTCCAATTTGGCTAAGGTGTCAAGGCCATGGAGGGGGAGGAGGGAAGGTTCACTAAGCTGATGCCAGGGCTGAGAAGCTTTAGTAATGAACCAAGAAACTGGAGCCGTTCTCATTAGACCAAATTAGAAGGGTTAAAAAAAGTTCTGAAATAGAGAGTTAGGCCGGGAATTTCCAGCCCTGCCGCGGGTGGGACTCACCGCGGGTGGGACTCACCGCGGGTGGGACTCACCACGGGTGAGGCAGCGCCCCAGCCAGAATTCCATTGACTTGTGGCCGGACCGGAAGATCCCGGCGGTGGGCGGGTGTGGAAAATCCCACCCTTAGAAGCCGTTTTGGCAAGGTAAATTGAACTGAGAAACCAGCATGTGCAAATGAATTTCTAGGCCTATGATCCTATTGTTGGGGTGTGGGCTGTCAGCAAGGGAGCAAGCTGAAATAAGGGGTATAATTAGGGCGACACTTTAACAAAATTAATATGAAACTGTTACAAAATAATAGCAATTAACCTGGGACAATGAATAAAAGATGCAAATAAATATTGCAAATGCAAAACACTGCAGATGCTGGAAATCTGAAATAAAAACAGAAAATACTGAAACGCTCAGCAAATCTGGCAACATTTGTGGAGAGAGAAACAGAGTTAACTCAGGTTGATGCTAAAGAGCCTCTGAAGTAGCTAGGATGTGGCCTTAATATGTGATACTGGACTAGCGCAAGATACCTTGGACAGGATTTTTGGGTCCTCGGGCGGGCGTGGTCGGCAGGCCCGGGAGCGGCCGGGAAACGGTCCGCCACCCGCAATCGGCCCCCAACCAGAGTGCAGGCCAATTAACAGGCAGCCAGCGTGAAAGGCGCGCTGAGAAGCTGAGTGCTGCTGGGGTGGGGGCGGGAGGACTGTGAGTGCTAAAGTCTGTGCATGCGCTGGGGAGCTGCCTCAGGGAGCTGAACAATTTTAAAATCAAAAATAAAGATTTTTAAAACCCGGAAAAAAATGTCCTGACATAGGACTCACAACACAAGCAGAATAAAATTCTGCCCAAAAATGTTTATTTTTTATTTAATTATGGAAACCTTATCCTGCCCATGGATGAGGTTTCCTAAAAAATCCAAAGGCTGCCTGGCCGATTCGCCTGCCTATTGAATGGGCAGCGAACAATAGCTTTTAATTAATACATTAATGGTCTTAATAAGCCTCTTTATTGTCGGCGGGTGCGCTGCCGACTCTCGCATACGCCTGCTGGCCGAAATATTGTGCGAGTGCACAATGATGTCGGGACGCTCGCCCAACGTCATCGCGCGCTATTTTACGTCCGATCAGGTCGGGCGTGGGACATAAAATCCTGCTCCTTGTTTAAGTAGCTGGAGTGAGGAACGACCACCTGGATCCTGGTTAAACAGCTGACTGTCACTTAAAATGATTGCTAGCACTCAGTAAGGAGCCAGCATGGTATTTTGATGGCTAGCACTTCAACTAACGCCTTCTCCTACGTGTTTTGGAGTAACTAAAGTGTTAATGTGTATTTCATGTGCTATTTAAGGGCTACATGCCATTTCACGTTATTTGCTGCTGAAGCTTTGAAGTGGATCTCTGAAACACAGCAGGAGACTTTTTGGGTATACTTTGTCAAGGCACCATTTTTTCTAGAAATCTTCACTTCAAAAGAGTAAGTGCTGTGCTACACCATCTTACTGGGCACCTTATAGAAGTCACCAGGAGAAAAGGAGTACTTGGTCATGGGCATCTTGCTAGGTGTTCCCCTTGGGCTGGGTGAGGAATGGGAGGAGGACATGGTGCCAGCAGAGCAGCGCCAGCTACTGCAGCAGAGAGGAACAGGAAGATGAGACAGGCAAAGTGGTGTTCTTCCCCTCTTTGAATACAGGGCATCCCTCCTCTCCTGGACGGAACCAGCAAGACCTCCAGTGCTGCAACCAAGAACCTGTGTGCCCTCTCCCTTCCCTCCTGAGCTATCCTGCAGTGTGCTGCTGTGTGCTAGCCACAGCACTCCACACTTTCAGTGGAAGTGAGTGTGAGGAATTCACATATATTACTGCGTGAAAATTGTGTCTAATCAGCACTTATGAGGGAAACTTGCAGGCTTGGGTGTAGCACCTCCAGGCAAGTTCAAATTAAGGTCATCAGCAATTAGGAGCAAAATTACAGGCTAAATCCAGATTTTCAAACCGGTTTGTCTTATTGGTACTGCACCCATTTTGCATCTGTTTACATCCTCTTGCAAAAATAACTCCTTTTTATTTATTTATAAGGAGATTATTCCAGTCACATAAATATTAAAAGAACTGCATTGGTTCTTTTGAGCACATTGGTGATGTTGCTATCCCTGATGATCAGAGTAATTCTTTGACAATAATAGACTATAGTGTCATTACAAAAATTAAAAGAAAAACTTAGCAGCAGATTCAACAGAAGTAATGCTGATGCCTGGATATAATGGTGATCTAATAATGGACCTTCATCCAATTAGTCTAGATTAACTCAAGCCCAGATCCCAATGATGTTGCACTCGCTTAAGTAACTTTAGGTAAACATACAATTCTAGCAGGACAAAAATACGTACCTCTACCTGGTGTTACAAGCTGTTCTTTTACACTAACATAGAGCTGGAGGGTAAGTTGCGGTGCAGAGCCTATGAAAGCCTGAATCACTGAAGTCCGGTTAAACGCAGATCTGTGCGTGAACATTTTGCCTTCTGCTTGACCCACTTCCTTCTCAATTTCTTCAGAGTAACCATTTTTTCGCATCTGCCTCTTTCTGGTAATACTGACATAAGGTTCTTCAACTCTACCAACATTTAGGTAAATGCACAATGCTTCAAGACACCTAAAGGTATTAAACAGAAAGGAGCATGAAATAAGTATTGTGAAATTTTGTTTAATTAGTGTATCACTTTAAGGTGCCAAATATGTTCTAATTAATACAAACAAAAAATGTTGGACATACTCCACAGGTCAGGTAGCTTCTGCAGAGACAAATAGAGTTAACGTTTTAGGTTGAGATGACTTTTCATCAGAACTGTTTTTGATGAGAGGCCATCGCAACATGAAACGTTAACTCTGTTTTACTCCTCAGATGCTGCCTGACCTGTTGAGCATTTCCAGCATTTTTTGTTTTTGTTTCAGATTTCCAGCATTACTGTTCTAATAAATACTGTGGCTGGCAGGAAGAAACCATTTCAAGCTCAGCTGCTGAATAATCAGTGATACTGAGTTCTGATACTCTTTCGAGTTATCAACAGTCACAGATTGCAACTCTTTTCGAGTACAATCACAGTTCTTGGTTTCCGGGAGTGGGACATGAACCCATAGCCCTCTGATTCAAAGGCGAGGGTGCTATGAACTGAGCCACAGCTGACCCCATTTCCTTACTGACCAAATGACTGTTTATAAAAGGGTGCTTTCTCCAGCAGACTGTCACAAGCCTTTTCATTCCTGCCACTCCGCTAACAATACAGCAGTTTCAAGAGCACTTACCAGTGTCACCTCTAATCCATTTTGTGTGTGCTGTCCCTGAAGGCTGCCCCAAGTACTCCATAAACACATTTTTAGCTGACAAGTGGGGACAAACACGACAACTGCCTCAAGAACATGACTGGTGCCCCCCTTGCACATTCCTATTACATTAAAATTGGTTTCTACCATCTTACTCTACTTCTCTTAGTTAATGTCTGTATACCAGCTGAAGAAATGTGTGAGTTCACTTTGTTAAATTAAGTTATGTATGTGAATGTCGGAATTGTGGGAATTAAAGGGGTGATTCTATGATCTTATGGTAACATGATCTTATCATGTTGATGATAAATCTACATGGTTATAGCCCCAATTCTCTGGCCAAGCTTTCTGCAAGTGAAGTGTCCTAATGGAAATGAGGGATCATGGGATCTCATCCATATATAGATATTTTTTCAGGTTATTCAATCTTAGATTATAAAGAGCCTTAAAACAATTTCAAAATAGAAGCATTACTAGAAATTAACTTGTGCACATGTTTGTTTTCTATTATTAAATCTTCATGCCATTTCTTGTGTGAAGTCCAGTGCCTGTATTTAGCATTAAACATTATTTTAATTTTATATTATTCAATCTACAATTTTACAACAGCATTAATATAAATTGATTGATCGATTTTAAATGAAAAATGGCTCCACTATTGGTGTCTTATTTTTGTGCCAGCTCACTTAGATCTCTCTCACTTTTCAGGTACCATGCTGCAACAGGGCATTGGCGACCATGGACGTCCATGTGTTGGGCCATGGTTATGCTTGGCGAGGTGTTGCAGTGGTTTGCCATTGTCTCCTGCAGGTTCTGCCTGACCAGGAGACTCTCCCACTCTTACCACCTGCCATAGGTGTATTGGAAGGATTTACAAGTTGATACTCAACTTATGAACACACCTTCCTTGGCCACCAGGTCCTAGACTAGGACTTGAGTCTGGAGCTCCTGACGCAGAGGGAGGGGCGCTACCCACTGCTCCACAAGACCTCCATATCACTTAGATTTAGTTCTCATGAACTAAGTTACATTTTCCCAACAGTTATCAATGTTATTTCACTATGTGATCACAATTTGCCAAAAAAAAATGTCTGTGAGTGCTCCTGTGTATTCACTAGTTGGTTACTAGGGTAAATACTTAATTAGAACATGTATTTGTTAGAATTATTTTTCTCTTTATTCTTTCATGGGATGTGGGTGTCGCTGGCAAGGCCAGCATTTGTAGTCCATCTCTAATTGCCCTTGAACTGAGTGGCTTGTAGGCCATTTCAGAGGGCAGCAAAGAGTCAACTACATCAGTGTAAGTCTGGATCCAGACTATGTGAGGATGGCAGATTTCTTCCCCAATGGGAATTAGTGAAACAGATGGGTTTTAACAACAATCGATGATAGTTTCATGGTTGCCATTACTGAGACTAAGGGCAGAATCTTCCAGTGCAGGGGGAAAAATGACGCGCGATGACATCGGGCATGGGTCCCGATGTCACTGCGCGCCATTACGATGTTTTGGAGGGCGGGCGCTATGACTTCTGAGGCGCGCCCGCCATTAATTAACAGGCCACTTAAGGTCCTTGAGGCGGTAATGCACAACGATTTTTCTCAGCCCGTGCAATTTTCAGAGCATCGCATGGGTGCAACGGGCAGGCAGGTAGGCCACATTTTTAAAAACCTCATCCACGTTTGGGATAAGAGGGATGGGTGTGCTTGTGAATGCCAGTAGTCATTTACTTTAGAAACTTACTGCTACTTGCTTGTGTGAACAGGAGAACTTCAAATCTCTTAAGAGCTGCTTTTACAGGATTAACAGGCTTCAGGTCAGGACCCTGAAGGAAACATCATTCTTGGAGCCTTGCACGTTTCAGGAAGCCTTCCCTTACCCTGGGAATGGGAATTGTGCTCTCCACTGGAGGCACCTCCTCTGTGGGGGAAGAGAGGGCCAGAAGGGGGAGGAGGCCAGGAGTCCATATGCAGCCTCCAGGGAAGCCATCTTTCAGAGGACAGGCACAGGCACAAGGGGTGCAGGGCCAGCAGGAAGTACAAGGTGGAAGGGGCTGCAGAAGATGCCACTATCCTGCTGCCAGGATTTACAGGCAGCGAAGCAGCTACCTCAATATGTCTGAGGTGCAGTGCCGAAGGAGGCTCCGTCTCTCAAGGGAGACAGTGACCTCCATCCGTCAGATAATAGGCCCTGAGATCAGCTCCAATTGTGTGGGTGGACACCCCATGCCAGTGGCGTTGAGGGTCACAGTTACCCTCAACTTCTATGCCTCCGGCTTTTTCCAGGGGTTGGTGGGTGATCTTTGCAGAGTCTCCCAATCAACTGTCCACAGTTGTGTTAAATTGGTGACATACGCTCTGTTCAGGCATGCATTGACTTTCATTCACTACCGCTCGGATGAGGCCAGCCAGACAGAGCGAGCCAGAGGCTTTGCAATGACTGCTGGCTTCCCCCGTGTCCAGGGTGCAATAGACTGTACACATGTAGCCATCAAGGCGCCAGCAGGTGAACCTGGTGCCTTCGTCAACAGGGCTTCCACTCCATGAACGTGCAGATAGTGTGTGACCACAGGATGCTGATTCTACAGGTCTGTGCAAGGTACCCAGGCAGCTCCCATGAAGCCTACATCCTCAGACACTCCCAGGTGCCGAGGCTCTTCAGTGCTCCAGCCCGGCTGGATGGATGGCTGCTGGGTGACAAGGGCTACCCCCTCAGAAAGTGGCTCATGATGTCCCTCCGCCACCCAAGAACAGAAGCTGAGCATAGGTACAGTAGGAGCCATGCCTCCACAAGGGCTGTGGTGGAGAGAGCCATCGGTCTTGTCAAGATGCGCTTCCGATGCCTGGAGCGTTCAGGGGACGCACTCCAGTACCCCCCAGATCGTGTGTTGCTGATAGTGGCTGTGATCTTCACAATCTGGTGCTGGAAAAGAGGGACGCAGTGGAGGAAGATGATGTAGATGCAGTTGCTCTGGCGGCAGACAATGAGTCCAGTAGTGAGTCTGAGGATGAGCACGCTCAGGAGAACACTGAGGGGATAGTGCTGAACTGGGCAACCTCTAGGGAGGCAGGGACACCTGGGAGGCTTTAATCCAACGATCCTTCAGTTAGCCCACCGCAGATGGACCTCCAACACTTGCCAGGGCTGTAGGCTCCATACTCGATACCTGACAGCAACATCTGCCTGGTTAGGAATATTAACTATGTGCCTTGTCAATAAAGCTCAATGACAAATAAATCAACCATACACCTGCAGAACTAATGATGCACCCAGAGGCTTGTTAAGAACTAAAATATTTAATGATTGCATACTAGAATATAGAAAGAAAAGTGCATTAAAAGGTGTTGAGCAGCACACTTAATGAAAAGCCACTGATACAGGGGCAAAAGAAAACCACCAGTGAGAAGCCCATGTTGTGCCTAAGGTGATTTACGTTTACGTTTACGGGTGCTCCGTCCAGGTGCTCCCCCCTCACTGGCACCAGCTTTGGAGACAGCCCGCTCACTCTGCTGTCCTGTTGGCCTTGATGACCTTGGCGGGCGTCCTCTGGCCCGTGGAGCCTGTGCTGGCCCCGCCTGGGAGGGAGTGGCCAGTGCCACGGCTGGCATCTCCCCAGTCGCCGCAGCTTTATCAGATGCCACAGCCACTGGCAGAAGGGCGGAGGAGCTGCTGCCCTCATCTGGAGCGCCCTGAGAGGAGCCCGCAGAGGCGACAGGCAGCTCGTGTGCCAATGTGAGGTCGCTTCGGACCTCTCTGCTCACCATTGATGGGTGGGCACCTAGCTGGGATACTGGGTGCCCAGTCCATCTCCCACACAGACACTGAGCAGCTGAGGTCAATGCTACTGTGAGGGCTTGCATGTCCGAGTGCTTCCCCAGGAAACCCTGATTGATCTCCTGGAGAAGCCTCTCCATGAGAGTCGCCACTCTCTCCATGAAGGAGGCAGTGCACTCGGACATGAGGGTCATTGCATTGCTCATGCTCCACACGGACTCCTCCATCACAGAGACCATGGCACGCATTCCCTCATGTATCTCCGCTAGATCCTCCCGCACTCCCTGCTGGACTTCCAGCATCTGCTGCCTCAGGGATCACTCCAGAGGCCCATCATCAGCCACCGACTGAGCATGTTCCTGGTCCCTAGCAGTCCTCCGACTGACAGCACCCCGGGCACTCTGTCTCCACCTGTACCTCAAGCGAGTGTGAAGTGCCCTCACCACTGTGCACCGGGACACCAGCCAACGATCTTATCCCCACCGAGGTGCCGGTATCTGCGCCGCTGCCTACCTGGCTGAGAGGGTGTGATGCTGGTACGTTTATATCTTCTGGGCCCTCAGGGGTCAGCGGCGGTCCCTCTGCCTCCTGAGTGTGGGTGTGCTCCGGAGAGGCTGAAAGGAAGAAGAAGGACATTTGATTAGTTGAAGTCGTTACATTGTTAATGTGCAGGCCTGGCACCCGGATCAGGATGCGCTCCTCCTTCCATTATCAATGGGAAACCCATGATGGATGCTGAAATCTATATACAGTCTACAGTGGAATATTTGCACTGACAGACATTGTGATCTCAGTGCACGGCACTCTTACTTCCCACTGGCACCCCAACCTCACCGTGGCCAGTAAACCTGGGTGCATGGTGTCTCTCCAGCTCGAGAGCCTCCTGCTCGTATCTGGTCAGTATGAATAGGTGGCCCTGCCCTCCGCCAGTCCACATCCGTTCTGCATTATTGTGGGCTGTCTTCTCCTGAAAGGAGAGAGGAGCATTGATTAGTCCATCCTGTACCTGCATTGCCATTGCAGCCTTGCCACCCCCGCCTGAGTGAAACATTCCAGGGCTCATCCGATTCGTGACCCTGGAGCCACCATACACTCACTCCAAGCAGCCAGGGCTCACCCCCTTGCCCAGTTGCTGCCTCCATTACATTTGCCACTCACACTGTAAGACCTTCCAAACCAAGGAAGCACTACCACCTAGAAGGACAAGGGCAGCAGATGGATGGCTGCCCCGTCACCTGGAAGTTCCCCTCCCAGTCAGTCAGCAGCCTGATTTTGAAATGTTTTAGCATTCCACCACTGAGCCTAGATCCAGATCCTGGAGCTCACCCCCAAAACAGCACTGTGGATATACATGCACCACATGCAGCGGATACAGAAGGCAGCTCACCACCACCACCAGGGGCAACTAGGCATGGGCAATAAATGCTGACGGCCACATGAGAAGGCCGTGAATGGATGAATGCAATAACAAAATTTTGAGTTGGGGGGGGCCAACCTAACTGCTGTTAAGTGACCCATGCCAACAAGGTACTTGCCCTTTCTGATCGCAAGAGGCCATTGAACTGTTTGTGGCACTGCACCCAGGTGCGTCTCACCACATTGTGGGAGTTGACCCATACTGCCACCTCCTCCCAGGCACGTTTCGTCATGTGGTGTGTGTGTGTGGGGGGGGGGGGGTGCCTCCTCCTCCTGTCCCTTGGCACTATGATGTTGCGGCATGCTGCCACCTCAGCGACGAGGGCAGCGAGTCACTCATCCAAAAATCTCAGGGCACGCTGCCCTGCCGACCTGCCCTCCCGCCTGGCCTGCTCTCCGAGAGCGCTCTCGGACATCCTCCTGTGCGACATCAGTGGCAGCCTTTGGAAGGCTGCCTGCGCCGTTTTTAAACAGGCCGCCCTGTCGCCATTGGACCCGGCTGTCATTGGACTCCCGCCGCCGCCCACCTGTGCCCGCTCCCAAACAGCCTGCCCGCCATAGGAAAAATTCTACCCTAAGGTTATGCTCCGTGTTATTAACTGAATTTAAATTCCACCAGCTGCCATGGTGGAATTTTAGCCTGCATCACCAGAGCATTAGCCTGGGCCTTTGAATTACTAGTCCAGTCACATTACCATTATCTCAACATGTCCTCAATTGGAATGTGACAAAAGAGTGTGGGGGAAGACTGGAGACTTGGGTCAGGATGGGACAGGGAGGAGCCTCTAATCGGAATCAGTAGACGATCAAGAGCACCATATATCTCAAATGTAAGAACATGTTCCTTTGTGTTGTGATAGCTGCACTAATCACAACCCCAACAGTCAAAACAAGTGATGTAAGGGGGCCAGAAGACCGAACCCTGAGCAACAGGGACATTGTGTCAACCCTATAACTGAGCAATAAGATGGTGGGTGTAAGCCAATGATTAGTCTGATAAAATTCTTGTTTTGAATTATAGAAAGGGGTATCAGAGGGAGTCTTGGCCAGACAGGAGGCATAGAAGACAGCAGAGAGAACTTAGGGAATTTGAGAGACACTCAGAGGATAAACCAGGGGTTCAGGCCAGAGGGTGCAGGTACTTGTTGCTGCAACAACTGTCCAAGGCATAAACAGGGTAATATAACTCTCAATTATACCTTGTAAACTACTCTCAGATACTGTAATAGGAGCATAGGAACAGAAGGCCATTCAGCCCATCAAGTCTGTTCTGCCATTCAATACAATAATGGCTGATTGAACACGTCAATGCCTCTTACCCACACTATCCCCATAACCCTTTACATTAATGTTAATCAGATATCTATCAATCTCTGCCTTAAACATACTCAATGACTGAGCTTTCACAGCCCTCTGGGGTAGGGAATTCCAAAGATTCACAACCCTCTGAGTAAAGAAATTTCTCCTCATCTTATTCCAAGTGGCTTCCTCCTTGTTTTGAAATTGAGTCCCCTGGTTCTAGACTCCCCAACCAGGGGAAACATCTTACCTGCTTCTACCCTGTCTATTCCTTTAAGTATTTTGTAGGTTTCAATGATATCACCTTTCATTCTTTGCAACTCTAGAGAATACAGGCCCTCTTTCCCTAAACTCTCTTCATAAGACAGTCCTGCCATCCTCAGAACAAGTCTGGTGAACCTTTGTTGCACTCCCTCTGTGGAACAATATCATTTCTGAGGTAAGGGGACCAAAACTGCACACAGTACTCCAGGTGCGGTCCAACCAAGCTGCTATACAATTGAAGCAAGACTTCACTACTCATGTACTCAAATCCTCTTGAGATAAAGGCTAACATTCCATTAGCCTTCCTAACTGCCTGCTCCACCTGCATGTTAGCTTTCAGTGACTTATGGCCAAGGACACCCAGGTCCCTTTGTACATCTACACTTTCTAATCTCTTACCATTTAGGAAACACTCTGCACATCTGTTCTTTCTGCCAAAGTGGATGACCTCACATTTTTCCACGTTATATTCCATCTGCCATGTTCTTGCCCACTCACTAAGTCTGTCCAAATCCTCCTGTAGCCGCTTTACTTCCTCACAACACACAATCCCGTTTAGCTTTGTATCATCCACAAACTTGGAAATATTACATTTGGTCCCCACATCCAAATCATTGATATATATTGTGAACAGTTGGGGCCCAAGTACTGATCCTTGCAGCACCCCACTAGTCACAGCCTGCCAAAGCAAGAATGACCTGTTTATTCCAATTCTCTGTTTTCTGCCTGTTAGCCAATCCTTAATCCATGCCAGTACATTGCCTCCTGTCCCACATGCTTTTATTTTGCTAATCAACCTCCTGTGGATGACTTTATCAAAAGCCTTCTGAAAATCCAAGTATACTATGTCCATTGACTCTCCTTTATCAATTTTGTTAGTAACATCCTCAAAATACTCCAACAAGTTCGTCAAATATGATTTCCCATTCGCAAATCCATGCTGACTATACCCAATCAGATCATGATTATCCAAGTATCCATTTATCACATCCTTAATAATAGATTCTAGCATTTTCCATATTACTGATGTTAAGCTAACAGGTAATTCCCTCTCTGAAGAAGTATTGTTCTGTTCTCCGACAGGATTTCCGCCTGTCTCTTCTGCCCTGCTCACCTTCATTGCTTTCCATTTCTCTCCTGGTGTTTGACAAGGTGTTTACTAAAACCCGCTTTCACAGCCATATCTCCTTTCTCAGTGACTGTCTCCATCTCCGACTCACCCCACGTGGATTTCAACTGAAATTCCATCCCTCTTGTTTCGAACCCACCCAGGATTACAGGTATCTCCGGGACATAAAACGTTTCTCGGACTGCTGTTCCCGTCGCATTCTGAGATCCACACTCAGTGCCATGCGCCGCCATATGAACACACTCGACCTCTCCCTCCAGCAGCACCGCCGCACCCTTTTTCAAAGCTGCGCGTGCCCCCAGTTTCATTTTATTCTTCGCCTCATCCGTCGCCTCAACAAGAAACTTTTTCTCTTTCTCTCAAGTGCTAAGGAACGCAAGCTCCAACAACTCATCGACACCAACACCCATCTGGGACCCTCCACCCCTGCTTGTCCCTCCGTCCCCACCCCATCTTCCAATCCCAGCCCCAGCCGCGTATTCACTATACCCCCTGACCTTCCCCTCTCCGATGCTGAACGTTCAGTGCTCAGCAAAGGATTTAGCTTCATATCCTTACACCCTCATCTCAATGAATTTCGGGCTCGGCATGATGCTGAACTCTTCTTCCGCCGTCTTCGTCTCCATGCTCACTTCTTTGGGCAGGAGTCCTCTCCCCGTTCAACGGATCCTTTTACCCACCTCCAATATTCTCCCTCCACCTGGACCCCTCCCTCTGGATTCTTACCTTCTCTTGATCTTTTCATTGAGAACTGTCGGCGTGACATTAGCCGTCTCAATTCCTCTGCTCCTCTCACACATTCTAATCTGTCTCTCTCTGAACTCACTGCACTCCGTTCTCTCAGGTCCAACCCCAACATTGTCATCAAACCCGCTGACAAGGGTGGTACTGTTGTTGTCTGGCGCATTGACCTCTACCTCGCGGAGGCTGAGCGTCAACTCGCAGACACTTCCTCCTACCTCTCCCTGGACCATGACCCCCCACAGAACATCAAGCCATTGTTTCCAGGGCTGTCACTGACCTCATCTCCTCTGGAGATCTTCCTCCCACAGCTTCCAACTTGATAGTCGCCCAACCTCGGACGGCCCGCTTCTACCTCCTACCCAAAATCCACAAACAGAACTGTCCTGGCAGACCGATCGTGTCAGCCTGTTCCTGCCCCACGGAACTCATTTCTCGTTATCTTGACTCCCTTCTCTCTCCCCTTGTCCAGGCCCTTCCCACCTACATCCGTGATTCCTCTGACACCTTACGTCACATCAACAATTTCCAGTTCCCTGGCCCCAACCGCTTCCTCTTCACCATGGATGTTCAATCCCTCTACACCTCCATCCCCCACCAGGATGGTCTGAGGGCCCTTAGCTTCTTCCTTGAACAGAGGCCCCAACAATCCCCATCCACCACTACTCTCCTCCGTCTGGCTGAACTTGTTCTCACACTGAACAATTTCTCCTTTAACTCCTCTCACTTCCTCCAAATAAAAGGTGTGGCTATGGGTACCCGCATGGGCCCCAGCTATGCCTGTCTCTTTATGGGGTATGTGGAACATTCCTTGTTCCAGTCCTACTCCGGCCCCCTCCCACAACTCTTTCTCCGGTACATCGATGATTACTTCGGTGCTGCTTCATGCTCTTGTCGGGACCTGGAAAAATTTATTAATTTTGCTTCCAATCTCCACCCCTCCATCATTTTCACATGGTCCATCTCTGACACTTCTCTTCCCTTCCTTGACCTCTCTGTCTCAATTTCTGATGATAGACTGTCCACCAATATCCATTACAAGCCTACCGACTCCCACAGCTACCTCGACTACAGCTCCTCACACCCTGCTTCCTGTAAGGACTCCATCCCATTCTCTCAGTTCCTTCGCCTCCGTCGCATCTGTTCTGATGACGCTACCTTCAAAAACAGCTCCTCTGACATGTCCTCCTTCTTCCTTAACCGAGGTTTTCCATCCACGGTCGTTGACAGGGCCCTCAACCGTGTCCGGCCCATATCCCGCGCATCCGCCCTCACGCCTTCTCCTCCTTCCCAGAAACATGATAGGGTCCCCCTTGTCCTCACTTATCACCCCACCAGCCTCCGCATTCAAAGGATCATCCTCCGCCATTTCCGCCAACTCCAGCATGATGCCACCACCAAACACATCTTCCCTTCACCCCCCCTGGCGGCATTCCGTAGGGATCGTTCCCTCCGGGACACCCTGGTCCACTCCTCCATCACCCCCTACTCCTCAACCCCCACCTATGGCACCTCCCCATGCCCACGCAGAAGATGCAACACCTACCCCTTCACTTCCTCTCTCCTCACCGTCCAAGGGCCCAAACACTCCTTTCAAGTGAAGCAGCATTTCACTTGCATTTCCCCCAACTTAGTCTACTGCATTCGTTGCTCCCAATGCGGTCTCCTCTACATTGGAGAGACCAAACGCAAACTGGGCGACCGCTTTGCAGAACACCTGCGGTCTGTCCGCAAGAAAGACCCAAACCTCCCTGTCGCTTGCCATTTTAACACTCCACCCTGTTCTCTTGCCCACATGTCTGTCCTTGGCTTGCTGCATTGTTCCAGTGAAGCCCAACGCAAACTGGAGGAACAGCACCTCATCTTCCAACTAGGCACTTTACAGCCTTCCGGGCTGAATATTGAATTCAACAACTTTATATCTTAAACTCCCCCTCCCCCCATCCCCACCCCGTTTCTCCCCCCTCCCTTTTTTTTCAATAATTTATATAAATTCTTCTTTTCCCACCTATTTCCATTATTTTTAAATCTAAAACTAAAACTTTGTTAGTCTTTCCACCCCCACTAGAGCTATACCTTGAGTATCCTGCCTTCCATTCTTAATTAGCACTTTTCTTAGATAATATCACCACCTTCAACACCTCCTTGATCCTTTTGTCTGTGACATCTTTTGATTATCTGCTCCTATCACTGCTTGCTTATCTCCACAATCATCCCACCCTCAACTTCTCTCTCCCCCCGCCCCCCCACCTTAAACCAGCTTATATTTCACCTTTCTCCTAACTATACTCAGTTCTGCCAAAAGGGTCATGAAGACTCGAAACGTTAACTGATTTCTTCTCCACCGATGCTGCCAGACCTGCTGAGTTTTTCCAGGTAATTCTGTTTTTGTTTTGGATTTCCAGCATCCGCAGTAGCTTTTAGCTTTTTGTTTTTAGGTCTGTAGTTCCCTGTTTTCTTTCTCCCTCCCTTCTTAAATAGTGGGGTGACATTTGCTACCTTCCATTCTTCAGGAACCATTCCAGAATCTATAGAATTTTGGAAAATGATCACCAAGCATTCGCTATCTCTATAGCAAGCTATTTCAGCACTCTGGGATGCAGAATATAAGGTCATGGGGACTTATCAACTTTCAGTCCCATTAATTTCTCCAATACAACCTTCTTATTTCTACTCATGTCCTTCGACTCCTCATTCTCTCTAGTCCCTTGGATCTTGAAATCTGGGAGATTTCTTGTATCTTCCTCAGTGAATACAGACACCAAGTAATCATTTAGCTTCTCTGCCATTTCTCTATTCCCCATTATGAATTGTCCTTACTCTGCTTGTAATGGACCCACATTTATCTTTGCCAAATGCTTCTTTTTTACATACCTATAGAAGCTTTTACAGTCCGTCTTTATGTTTTTTGCTAGGTTGCATTCACATTCTATTCTCCCTTTCTTTGCCAGTTTCTTGGTCTTCCTTTGCTGTATTCTGAATACCTCCCAATCCTCAGGTTTACTACTTACTTCTGGCAACTTTATAAGCCTTTTCTTTTAATCTTATACAATCCTTAACTTCCTTCTAGTAAGGGGATAAACTAGCCATGATTAACCAGGGAAGCTAAGGATAGTATCAAATTGAAAGAAAAAACATTCAATATGGCATTCATTTTTGAAAGGGCAGTGAAATATCTTTGCAATTTTTTGGAAACCTCATCCATGGGCGGGAGGAGGTTTCCAAAATCAAATAGAAATGAAATACAAACTTTAATTTTTAATTAAAAACATGTCCCTGCTCTTGTGACAGAGTCACATGAGGGGACGTTTCATTAAATTTTTCTGTTGTTTAATAATCTTTCCAATATATTCTTCATCTCGAGGCAGCTCGGTGCCTCAGGAAGATTATTCAGCGCTCTTTCACGCGCATGCCTGGAGTTCGCGTTTGGTCTGCTCGCCCTCCTCCCACTGCCCAACAGGCAGTGCTCAGTGCTGCTGCTCGCGTCTCAAGAAATCACGGTGTGCTGTCGATCGTGGGCAGCGGTCGGCTTCCCAAACGCTCCTGCCTTCCCCCACCAATCCCGCACGGCAAGTGCAAAATTCTGCCCATAATATGATCAAGCAAAGTCAACATGGCTTCATGAAGGGGAAATCATGCCAGGTAAATTTATTAGAATTCTCTGAGGAGGTAACAAGCAGGATAGATAAAGGGGAACCAATAGATGTAATATATTTGGATTTCCAAAAGGCATTCGATAAGATCCTGCACAAAAGGCTACTTAATAAGATAAGTGCCCATGGTGTTGGGGGTAGTATATTAGCATGGATAGAGGATTGGCTAACTAGCAGAAGACAGAGAGTTGGGATAAGAGGGGCATTTTCAGAATGGCAACCTGTAACTACTGGAGTGCCACAGGGATCAGTGCTGGGGCCACAATTATTTATAATATATTACTGACTCGGATGAGGGAAGTCAATGTACTATCACCAAGTTTGCGGATGACACAAAAATAGATGGGAAGGCAAGTGGTGAAGATGACACAAGGTGTCTACAGAAGTATATAGACAGGTTAAGTGAGTGCGTAAAAACTTGCCAGATGGAATATAATGTGGGAAATGTGAGGTTATGCACTTTGGCAGGAAGAATAGAGGAGCTGAATATTATTGAAATTGAGAAAGACTGCAGAAAGCTGCAGCACAGAGGGATTTAGGGGTCCTCGTGCATGAATCATAAAAAGCTAACATATAAGTTCAGTAGGTAATATGGAAGGCAATGGAATGTTAGTCTTTATTTCAAAAGGAATGGAGTATAAAAACAGGGAAATCTTGCTAAAACTATACAAGGCACTCGTTAGACCACACCTAAAATACTCTGAACAGTTTTGGTCCCCTCATCTAAGGAAAGATATAATGGCATTGGAGGCAGTCCAGAGAAGGTTCACTTGGTTGATCCTGGGTATGGAGGAATTTTCTTATGAGGAGAGGTTGAGTAGGTTGGGCCTGTACTCATTGGAGTTTAGAAGAATGAGAGGCAACCGTATTGAAACATATAAGATTCTTAGGGGGCTTGACAGGATAGATGCTGAGAGATTGTTTCCCCCTGTGGGAGAGTCTAGGACCAGAGGGGATAATTGCTGAGTAAGGGGGTCACCCGTTTAAGACAGAGATGAGAAGGAATTTCTTCTCTCCTATGGTAGTCAATCTGTGGAATTCTTTACCACAGAGGGCTGTAGAAGCTGGGTCATTAAGTATATTCAAGGCTGAGATAGAGAGATTTTTAATCAGTAAGGGAATCAGGGTTATGGGGAAAAGGCAGGAAAGTGAAGTTGAGGATTATCAGATCAGCCATGATCTCATTGAGTGGTGGAGCAGGCTCGATGGGCCGAATGGCCTGCTTCTAAATAGACGCTTCAAGATAATTTTAAGTGTAGCACCCCCCGCCCCCCTACATTTTTCTTGAATTCCAGGGCATATGGGTTACAAAAGGAAGATTCTCAGCGAAGTGTGATTTTGATATATGCAACACTTAATACATTGGAATCGAATTAATTTGTCTGCTGTTTTATTGTTTAACATTTACGCCACGCTATTGACTATTTCAATTGGCGAAAGATGCTTTAAAATATATTTATTTAGCCAGGCTAAGAGGGTTCTACATGGCCAACAATGCTGTGCTCTCCCGATATGGTTAAACACATTTTGCACTATCTGCTCACCATTCTCTACAGCCACAATCTACTGCTGCTGCACTGAACATGGTAAAAGATTAAAAACAAAAAACTGCGGATGCTGGAAATCCAAAATAAAAACAGAAATAACTGGAAAAACTCAGCAGGTCTGGCAGCATCAGCGGAGAAGAACAAAGTTGACGTTTCGAGTCCTCATGACCCTTCAACAGAACTAAGTAAAAATAGGAGAGGGGTGAAATATAAGCTGGTTTAAGGTGGTGGGGGTGGGGCGGGGGGGGGGAGAGAAGTTTGGGGGCGGGGTGGTTGTAGGGACAAACAAGCAGTGATAGGAGCAGATAATCAAAAGATGTCACAGACAAAAGAACAAAGAGGTGTTGAAGGTGGTGATATTATCTAAAAGAATGTGCTAATTAAGAATGGATGGCAGGACACACAAGGTACAGATAGCTCTAGTGGGGGTGGGGTGAAATAAGATTAAAAGGGCATAAAAGGTGTAGATTTAAAAATAATGGAAATAGGTGGGAAAAGAAAAATCTATATAAATTATTGGAAAAAACAAAAGGGAGGGGGAAGAAACGGAAAGGGGGTGGGGATGGAGGAGGGAGTTCAAGATCTAAAGTTGTTGAACTCAATATTCAGTCCGGAAGGCTGTAAAGTGCCTAGTCGGAAGATGAGGTGCTGTTCCTCAGTTTGCGTTGAGCTTCACTGGAACAATGCAGCAAGCCAAGGACAGACATGTGGGCAAGAGAGCAGGGTGGAGTGTTAAAATGGCAAGCGACAGGGAGGTCTGGGTCATTCTTGCGAACAGACCGAAGGTTCTGCAAAGCGGTCACCCAGTTTGCGTTTGGTCTCTCCAATGTAGAGGAGACCGCATTGGGAGCAATGAATGCAGTAGACTAAGTTGGGGGAAATGCAAGTGAAATGCTGCTTCACTTGAAAGGAGTGTTTGGGCCCTTGGACGATGAGGAGAGAGGAAGTGAAGGGGCAGGTGTTGCATATTTTGCGTATGCATGGGGAGGTGCCATAGGTGGGGGTTGATGAGTAGGGGGTGATGGAGGAGTGGACCAGGGTGTCACGGAGGGAACGATCCCTACGGAATGCCGCCGGGGGGGGGTGAAGGGAAGATGTGTTTGGTGGTGGCATCATGCTGGAGTTGGCGGAAATGGCGGAGGATGATGCTTTGAATGCGGAGGCTGGTGGGGTGATGAGTAAGGACAAGGGGGACCCTATCATGTTTCTGGGAGGGAGAAGGCGTGAGGGCGGATGTGCGGGAGATGGGCCAGACACGGTTGAGAGCCCTGTCAACGACCGTGGGTGGATCTTCCTTAACCGAGGTTAACACCACTCCTCCATCACCCCCTACTCATCAACCCCCACCTACGGCACCTCCCCATGCATTCGCAAAATATGCAACACCTGCCCCTTCACTTCCTCTCTCCTCACCGTCCAAGGGCCCAAACACTCCTTTCAAGTGAAGCAGCATTTCACTTGCATTTCCCCCAACTTAGTCTACTGCATTCGTTGCTCCCAATGCGGTCTCTTCTACATTGGAGAGACCAAACGCAGACTGGGCGACCGCTTTGCAGAACCTTCGGTCTGTCCGCAAGAATGACCCAGACCTCCCTGTCGCTTGCCATTTTAACACCCCACCCTGCTCTCTTGCCCACATGTCTGTCCTTGGCTTGCTGCATTGTTCCAGTGAAGCTCAACGCAAACTGGAGGAACAGCACCTCATCTTCTGACTAGGCACTTTCCGGACTGAATATTGAGTTCAACAACTTTAGATCTTGAACTCCCTCCTCCATCCCCACCCCCTTTCCGTTTCTTCCCCCTCCCTTTTGTTTTTTCCAATAATTTATATAGATTTTTCTTTTCCCTATTTCCATTATTTTTAAATCTACACCTTTTATGCCCTTTTAGTCTTATTTCACCCTTCACCCCCCCCACCCCCACTAGAGCTATCTGTACCTTGTGTGTCCTGCCATCCATTCTTAATTAGCACATTCGTTTAGATAATATCACCACCTTCAACACCTCTTTGTTCTTTTGTCTGTGACATCTTTTGATTATCTGCTCCTATCACTGCTTGCTTGTCCCTACAACCACCCCCCAACTTCTCCCCCCCCACCCCCCCCCACCACCACCTTAAACCAGCTTATATTTCACCCCTCTCCTATTTTTACTTAGTTCTGTTGAAGGGTCATGAGGACTCAAAACGTCAACTTTGTTCTTCTCCACCGATGCTGCCAGACCTGCTGAATTTTTCCAGGTATTTCTGTTTTTGTTATGGTAAAAGTTTAACCGGGAGCATGAACGTCCCTTCCAACATGGGCAGCTCAACGAAATAAAACAGAGGGGAGTTGCATGATTAGACACGCCTGGACCGACACACAGCGATGGCTGCCTGCACCAAACGCACAACTTGCAGGTTAACACGATCAGAAACGGGGGAAATGTTGCTAAATTAGAAATTTTTCAAGGATCACTAATGAAATATCATGATTTTACATTGCTGTTTAATTTCGGCGCAAACCCCACCCCCACATCTTCCGTGGCCTTTTATAGAAATGCCTATCGTTTAATAATTCGATGGGGTTTTTTTTTTCGAATAAGCAGGTTCAGATACGCAATAAACTGATTTCATTGTGATGTTATTTGGTCTTTGATCACGCGTGGGTTGCCAATTCCTGTATGAGGGCAACGGCCTTGCTGCTCAAGCTCCATGATGTCGGGTTCCTGGAAAGCTGCGTGGAGAGCAAAGCTATGTATCCCTCGCAATATGGAAGAATGAGAACTGATCCCTGAATTCTCAGGCTACCAGTCAAGGGCGGCGGCTGCAAGGGGAACGTCCGTGTTCTGTGCCGAGCTCTAAGTTTCAGTTTGGTAATGGATCACTTTGGAACCTGATCATTGTGCAGACTCCACAACCTGTACAAATGCCCAGGTTGCACTTTCCGATTCATCAGGTCTGCTTACAGGGATGAAGGATGAACAGTGGCAAATTATTTCATCAATGGGTGATGTTGCTGTTAAAATACTTTTACCCAGAGATGATTTTCTTCCTAGTTGATGCAAACTTTAATACACAAATGAGCACACGCCCATCCCTCTAGCTGAATAGTGCTGGAAAAGCAGGATAATTTGATGCAGAGTTGATTTGTGGGTCTTAGAAGCTGTAGCAGGCTCAAAGAACTGTCCCCTGTGCGCATGTATCTACAATACCCGGCTTCAATCTCGCCATCAATCTCCAACAAGGACGATATTCCTAATCCCCCAAATGCTTGACATACATTATGTGCAGAAAGAGGACAAAGATGACCCCCTCTTTTTGCAAACATTTCCTCGGTTATAAGCAGATTTTACACCCCTGGTGTTTTGCAATATTTGCCCTGCTATTTAAATCCATTATATCTCTCAGAAGCAAAACAAAATCGGAAATGAGAACGCTGTGTTGTTAATGCACCCAAACTGCACGAAATAGCTTCGGGTTACCACCTATCAACACACCTTTTATCCAATAGCCCCCTCACTCCCCCCACCCCCAGTTTCGAAGGCAACATCTAATTCGTTACACTGTCGGTTAAAGCGGTGGTCGGGCCGAGCTCAAAACTGATATGCACAAGCGATCCCGTCTTAACATTAACCCACGTCCCCCACCCTCTCTGTTCACCACTGAGACACCCGAGGACAGGGGACGTTTGTTCCCTGAGAAATACAACCGCAGTCAGTATCGTGCACAGCATTTCGTCAAATATCCTGGCGAGATTCCTCATCCATCTCCCCATCTCCCAGTCACTTCACTGGACCCGAACAGCACCAACTGGGAGCTGCCTACCTGACGAATGGTCCCAGCTGTAAGAGATGAAGGAACAGCACCAGGGGTCTATCCCTGCTCACATCCCGGTGGATGAAGGTTAGAGTGAACTGGACCAGGATTGATGGTACCAGCACGAAGACCAGTGTCAGCCCTTGCCAGATCCTGTCCCCAGCAGATCTGTAGGTGCTGCTTAGATACAGGGCTGCCACCAGCTCAGCAGCGAAGAGAAAAACAGACACCAAGATGCCGCCCGGGGGTTTCATCCTCAACACGTTGGCTGGGTAAAAAGAGGGTAAGGGGATGGTTCAATAACCGCGAAAAAGGCTTAATGCACCCATTGCATCTGGCGCTTTGTCGCCGAACTGCTGCAGACAGAGGAGGTGGTTCGACTATTCCACTAGGGGGAGATTTAGAGCTCTCACTGTGGAGAATCTACAATCTCAGGTTTTGCCATCCTCACCCCAATCTCACCCATTATTGACAGGGGCTGCGCCATGTGGAAGCTAGGGTTTTATATTTTACAACAATCAATTATTTGATTAGAAGTGACAATAAAAAAGACCAGAGGAATAGCATGTATAACACAACATGGCAAAAAAAAGAGAAGACTGCAGACAAATGGCAGATTTCAATGCCATCAATGCTGGATTTCTAAACTACTTCACAAAGATTTAGCATATTACTTCGGTAGGGGTTGAGAGGAGTGTTATTGCTTCTTATCTAGTCAGGTTGGATGATAATCCACATTGTTTTACAGATGGCTTTGTATTTACTAATCTCAATGAGCGGGTGTTCTGAATAATACATTTAAAAAGGATTATTAATCTGTAAATAATTGCTAATACAATCTCCACATGTATCTGAAGTGGCCAATAGCTTCTCTTCCATTCACAATGTCGCCCCCAGAGGTCCTTAAGGACCGTTCTTCGCCCCTATCTTTATTTACACACTGCCCCACATACATCATCATCCACAGGTCGAGGGTCAACATGCTGATGATGTCCAGTTCTATTCCCACCACTTGCCTCACACATGGTCACCTCTGTAATGTTAGACTGTCAGACTGACATTACCAGGAATGAGCCACAAAGTATTTCAAGTAAACTTTGGACAGATTAAAGCCAACATTTTCAGTCCCCACTGTAAATTCTGGTTTCTTGCCGCTGACATCTCCCTCTTCTTAGCTACTAGTTCAGGCTAAAGTAGATTGTATGAAATCTCAGCATTATGTTCAACCCAGAGTTGACATTCAAACTCATACTCTATGTAACCAAGATTGACTTCTATTTCTATGGCATTGCCTTGCCTATACTCTTATACCTCCTGTTGCTGAAACCCTTATAACACCTTTATTAGCTTGATGGTGTACGTAGAAATTAATTCTTATTGTATCTGTTTTCTAGATCAAAAATGGGGAAAGAAGTGACTAATTATACAGGACTGTGTACTTCACCCCCAAGGACATTTGAAAAACATCCAAAATTACATATGGGCCTCAGCCGATTTCAGGAGTCTGGGGCAGCCACTTTAAACAGGGGTTAAGCCCCTTGTAAGTGCTAATGAGGGGTCTAACCCATGTTTGAGATCCCCTCTGGGGTATTGAGCTGTCCTGAGTGAAGCAAGTAAAGTGTTTTCTGAGTTGGCAAGTGTTCACCATCAAAAAGCTCCACAGCAGTCCCAAGGGCCACAACTAACCCACAATCACCTCCACTCCCCTGCCCCTTCCCCTCATTTTTCTTTCCCTCTCCTCACAAATTGCCAATGAGGCAAGCAGCTCAAATTCTTCTGCCTGATATCAGTGCGCTTTCTCTGGAGGTGCACCAAGCATCGCCAGCTTGCTTAAATAATTGAAATGAGATGCAAGATCCAATTTCTCATGCTCTATGGACCTGAAAATGGACAATAGCCAATTTTCACCATGGTTTTTCTTATATCCTTCTTCCCAGCCCCACTTTCCATCCTCCATAAACTCCAATGCATCCAAAATTTCACTGCACACTTCCTACACCTTGATCACATACAGTGATATCCTTCTTTATAAACTACATTAGTTCCCTGTCCATAATTTATCCTCATCTTCAAACCCACACTATGTGTGCAACTGTGGCTTTAGGTGGTGTCCCTGGAGCCTACAATTTAAAATTACTGCCAGCATCTGGAGGCCATTGCGCCATTGACCAGTCCACTGCTGGGGCTGTGGGTTGTGGGTTTTAAGTCTGATGATGTGAATCAAGTAGTCAGGATTTAATTAGGATATTATTCAACATGAGAAACTGTGTAATCTGAAGAAAAAGATCAAACAGTAAAAATGGTGAGAAAGATTCATCCTCAGCAAATTTGACAGGTGAAAATGAGGGAAGTTAGTTCAGAAGAAAATAAGCCAGAATGGAGGTTTTTTTCTCAGTACTTTATATTTCCAGGGATATATATATATACTGCTCAGATTATACTTGAGGTTAACATTATAAATAAGGCACAATGCTCCTTGCACTGTTGTAAAGTGTTGAATTTAGCTGAACCTTTATTTTAATCAAGCTTTAATGTTAGGAACACTTTAGACATGAATACCCAGTGAACAGAATCAAAGAAGTAACACAAGTGACAAAATTGTAATTGATTTATAATGTGGTCCTGCCAGTTGGACAAATAGTGTATCCAATAAATCCCTGACCATGTTTGTTTCAAATAATTTAGCTTAGAGAGTCAGAAAATGAAAACCAAAGCTAACCGGCAGCTTCAAAATGCCAAACTTTGCATAGCTTATCTGCAATGCATCAGGGATTGCATTGTAAGAAAATGGGTTGCTTGATGTTGAAAATTGGAGGCTCCTCAGCTGTCCACTGATGTCCAATTGCTGACTGATAGATTTTTCAGGTGGTACAGGCATAAGACATTTTAAATGTGCAAGTAGAGGTCCTAAGTTTGATTGTAGGACCCCTGATTGCAATTTTCAGGTTCAAATAGGTGGAGCAGGTGCCAGTGCATGATTTGCTCAACTGTACCAATGTGTGCAGCCTAACCAGCAATCCTTAAAAGAGACCACTGGAGATCCCTCAGAAAATAGTCCAAGGAATTTTTATTTTTCACTTTTGTTGGTCCAGACGAAGCAGGACTGCCCATTCGGTGCACCTCCAGGATCATTTTCACTCTCATTCCTTCAAACCTGATTGCTGGATAGCTCAGCATGGAGTCCAAATCATTTATATCCCTTCCCAATCAGTGAGCTGAACTTGGGTGCTTGCTAGCAACATTTAAATGAGACCCAAACACACATATGATTAATGTAGCAGAAGAGTCTGGTATATACGGGGTTAAGATGGGACTGAGTACAATACCGCCCACACAGTGATGTAAGAAGGCACATGACCTAGGCCTAGGGTCAGTGTGGTGATGGCCAGAGATGTGTTAAGACTTGGGGCGAAGATAGCTCCTTGCCTGTACCCTTTACTGTAGATTTGTATATAGTTACAAGCAGTGAATAAAAGTTTGCTTTAACATGCAGAGGACTACAAAGACTTCTTTAATGGATATGTTCTGTAACAAACACCATACCAACATGGTGACAGCTCCAAATCAAAAACCCTCATCGTCACAGAAATGCTGAAAGACTAAGAAAAAAGACATCTTCAACGGATTCTGAACTGAAAGACTCTCCCAACTGAAGCTACAAATGCTGAGCAAATTTGTCAGAAAAAGCTCCAAAGGGAAGAGCCTGGAAGCTAAGTGCAGAAGTTTTACTGCGGCGGAAGATTCCACACAATCTCCCTTGGAAGTCCAGATTCAGCATGCAGAGTTCATTGCTTGCAAGGGTGAGCTAATCATTTTCACTTCCAGGCTGCAGCCAGTCATGAGAAGCCCTTTCATTAATTCAGCCAGAATTACCACTTTGAACGAACCTTGTTGCTAACCCCGATCCCTGATTCCAAGCTTCAACACGTGACCGTCTGGATGCTTAAAAAGAAAGCCTGTGGTGTGTTTATTTATATATTTGTTTATTTATCAATTATTTAATTAATTTTATTTTGTTTTATTTTATTCATTCACAGGATGTGGGCTTCGCTGGCTGGGCCAGCATTTAATGCTGATCCTTAGTTACCCTTAAGAAGGTGTTGGTGAGCTGTCTTCTTGAATCGATGCAGTCCATGTGGTGTAGGTACACCCACAGTGCTGTTAGGAAGGGAGTTCCAGGATTTTGACCCAGCGACAGTGAAGGAACGGCGATATATTTCCAAGTCAGGACGGTGAGTGACTTGGAGGGGAACTTCTAGGTGGTGGTGTTCTGATCTATCTGCTGCCCTTGTCCTTCTAGATGGTAATGGTCATTGGTTTGGAAGCTGCTGTCTAAGGAGCTTCAATGAATTCCCGCAGTGCATCTTGTAAATGGTACACACTGCAGATACTGTGCATTGGTGGCGGGAGGGAGTGAATGTTTGTGGATTTGATGCCATGACCAGAAACTGAACTGGACTAGCCATATAAATACTTTGGCCACAAGAGCAGGTCAGAGGCTAGGAATCCTGTGGCAATTAACTCACCTCCTGACTCCCCAAAGCCTGTCCACCATCTACAAAACACAAGTCAGGAGTGTGATGGAGTACTCTCCACTTGTCTGGATAAATGCTGCTCCCACAACACTCAAGAGGCTTGACACCTTCCAGGACAAAGCAGCCTGCTTGATTGGCACCACATCCACAAACTTCTTCTTCTCGAAGAGCAGAGCTGCCATTTTGCAAAGACCGCCAAAACTGGCAAGCGTGGGAATTCCATTGTTCTGCTGTGAACAGCGACACCATCTTGGACGCCTGTAAGCTCTTAAAGCTGCACTGACACTTTTAAAATCTTCAACATGGATCATAATTTCACGTGCCAACTCCATTGGGACTCACCCAAGGCCCCCGACCAGTCACAAAATTGGAGCCTTTGGAGGAAAAGATTTTTAAGATACAGCATTGCTTCATGTTAAAATAAAATATCAGAAACTGAATAAGTAAATACACTTCTTTACTCGATAGGGCTAATTGCAAATACATCATTGCACAACAAGATATTGATAAGTCATCCGCCAAATTTGAGGAGGGTTTAAACTCCTTTGATGTTTATTTCAACTTGAGATCCAACAAAATATTGGAAGGAGCTAAATTCAATAAGAGAGTCCAACTGCTGGGAAACCTGTTAATTCCTTCATAGATTATCTCTACAGGATGGCACGGGTGTGTGAGTATGGAGATTTAAAGCCTGAGCACATCTGCGACAGAACCGTTGTAGGTTTTGCAGACAATTCATTCTCTGGCCTCCTACCAGCTAAAGATTATCTTATCCTAGACAGTACCCCTGAAGGTCACCGCTCCACTCAATTTTTTTGCCTGTTGATCATTCCAGGGATCCACAGGGACCTATGCAGGATTTCACAGTTATTAACACATAAATGTATCAAGAAGGTGACAGATGCCCTCTACTGTAAGGCTCATCATTATGTGAAATTCACACTTGATGAAGCTGGCCAGGCTGCGAGGTTTATGGGGTTTGCAGCTATCTCAGGCTTCCCTAGAGTACAGGCTACAATCGATTGCACACAGGTGGCTTTGAGACCTCCAGAGCAGCAGCCCCTGATGTTCATTAACAGGAAAGGGATCCACTCCCTGAATGTTCAACTGGAGTGCATTTGTGCCAGGTACCCTGGGAGTTCCCATGACCCATACATCCTGAGTCACTCCCAGGTGCCTCACATATTCGAAAGGCCTCAGCGATTACAGGGCTGGCTGCTTGGGGATAAGGGGTACCTGCTCAAACGATGGCTAATCACAACAGTGCGCTGCCCTCAGTGCCTCGGAGGAGAGGTACAAGGCGGCGCATAGCTCGACACAATCCATCATCGAGAAGACCACTGGCATTCTGAAGATGTGCTTCCTATGTTTGGACCGCTCAGGTGGGGCAGTAATCTCCAGAGAGGGTGTCCTGCATCATCATGGCCTGTTGCATCCTTCATAACCTGGCACTTCAAAGGGGGATCCCTTGCCAGGGGGAGACATGGAAGACGCTGAGAATTTCTTGGACGATGAAGGCCAGGAAACTGAAGAGGGAGATGAGGGTCAGCTTCCATGTGAGGATGCCATTGAAGAGGCACGATGTGGAAGATGTGCCCATGCCACACTGATAGCCACAAGATTTCAAGTGGAGTAAGGTGCAGGCAGCAGGACACAGCCACATTCCTTCTGTCCCTGAGTGCCATGCCAGTGCACTGAAAGGCCTTTACAGCCAGTAACATAGAGAACAAGTTCAGTATTTGGACTTATACTTTCAGCCCTCATGATTCACCAGGCCCTAATCTTTGGAAAGGTCAGTGGCAATTAGGGATGGGCAATACCCACACCCCATGAATGAATAAAAAAAAAGGGGTGCCTGTGGGCACATGTGCACAAATCATTAAAGATGCCAGGCTGATTGAACTGGTCTGAACTTGTAGGATCTGGTTTTATTCTGGTCTGAGCTGGATTTTATTGGAGGTGACCAATTAACTGGTAATTCTACTGGACTTATCAAAAATCCAGTAGGGACTCCCAGTTGCTGAGTAGGCATCGGTAGTTTTCAGCTGACTTCAGCTGGAGCCATGGCATTTCTTGTCAATTTTACTAGGGGTCAGAGAGGGACTCAATGCCAGTCCTGGGGCATAAACCCTCAGTCAGCGGGTTACAGGGTCTGAATGGTTTAGGAGTGAACTAGATCTCTCCCCCTTAGCCTGTCAGTGGGTACGTTACCCCAGAACCCCCTCCCTCAGCCTGTCAGTGGGTACGTTACCCCAGAACCCCCTCCCTCAGCCTGTCAGTGGGTACGTTACCCCAGAACCCCCTTCCTCAGCCTGTCAGTGGGTGTGCTACCACAGACAGCCCTCCCTCAGCATGTTAGTGGATGGGTTATCACAGATCTCCCTCGCTAAATCTTTGATTGAGTTGCACTCCATCACTGGAAGTGTACAGTATGACGGGTTTGTATAGGGCTTCATTGCCTTGATGTGTTGCTATGTGGTGTTGGCATTATGGAGCTCATGCTCTGATACCTCTTTCACTTTGAGGTTGATGTTTCTGGGGTTCATGTTCTGATATCCCTCTCTGTCAACTGCAGCAACTCAACCCCAGCTCCCCCTACCACTGCCTGCAGAAAGTTCACCCCCCCCCACAACAACTGCCTACAGTAAATCCCCCCCACCAAGCTCGCATCATTTCCCCCACTGCTGGGAGTAACTCCCTCCCCTGCTTGGAACAGTTCCTCCCAGTGCTACTTGCAGTAATTCTTCTCCTCCACCCCATTTATAGCAATTCCCACCTCCCATTTGTGGCATTTCCCCACCCCACCTGCATGCAGCAATTACCCCACCCCCCGCTGCTTGCAGCAATTACCCCAGCCCCCTGCATGCAGCAATTACCCCACCCCCCGCTGCTTGCAGCAATTACCCCAGCCCCCTGCTTGCAGCAATTACCCCACCCCCCTGCTTGCAGCAATTACCCCACCCCCCCACTTGCAGCAATTACCCCACCCCCCGCTGCTTGCAGCAATTACCCCACCCCCCCCGCTTGCAGCAATTACCCCACCCCCCCGCTTGCAGCAATTACCCCACCCCCCCGCTTGCAGCAATTACCCCACCCCCCGCTGCTTGCAGCAATTACCCCACCCCACCTGCTTGCAGCAATTACCCCACCCCCCCGCTTGCAGCAATTACCCCACCCCCCCACTTGCAACAATCACCCCGCCCGCTTACAGCGATAACCCCCTCTTGCAGCGATTATCCCCCTTTGCAGCAATTCCCCCCCCACCTTGTAGCAATTCTCCCCTTCTTGCACTCAGTTCCCTCCTTGCTTGCAGCAATTCCCCCCCCTCTCAATTGCACCAGAATCCCTCTGGAGCCTTCTCCTGCTGGCGAAGGCATCTGGGGGTGGGGGGGCTGGAACCTAAATGACATCAGAGGTCATAGAGTGCAGTGCTCCAATGGTCAAGCAAGGCACCAATTTTAAACAGTAAAAAATCACCTAAGAGAACTGTGAAAAAACTGGAAACTGGCTGTGAGAAACACAAATGAGTGACACAAATTTGAGTAAGTGAAATGTTTGCAAAAGAATCAGGACAATGGTGCTGGTGTTGGAAATTTTTGGAGGCCTCCACTTGGATTAATTTTTTGTTGTGATGAGGGGAGATGAAGAGGGGAATGAGCAGTGATTGTGTGTGTGAGAGAGAGGATTAATGGGGGGAGGAGAGACAGAAAGAGGGGATTAATGGGCATGAGATAGAGAGAGGATTAATGGGGGGAGAGAGAGTGTGTGAGAGACAAAGAGAAAGAGGGGATTAATGGGTTTTAGAAATGCAACGCTGAACTAACTAACTGGCTTGCTATAGACATGTGACTCTGCCATGAGACACTCTGCCTCTGGAGACAGACATCTTAAGATCAGTTCAATACTCTCACAGACACACACTAAATAATACTGCTGTCCTTATACTTGAAACATGGTGTAGAGAAGTTAAGAAAAACAGATTTTTAAACCCTGCAAAAGGAGCAGAGAAGACACTGAGAACCCAGGAACTCAAAGGTTCAAACATGCAAAAAAAAAGCTAATGAAAAGAACAAAGGAAAACAGACAAAGGCTGCAAATGAGACAGCCCAGAAAGGCACACAGTAAAGTACAAAGCTGCAAAACAAAAGCTGCGGAGAAAAGGACAAAAGAAAAGCACACACAGGCGGCAAGTGAAATTACTGGCTGCAGAGAAAAAGGACTAAGTAAACACAGACAGAGGCTGCAAGTAAAAAATACTGAGTGAGTAAACAATGGCTGCAGTAAATTTTCCAATGCTATCTCCAGTAGCATTGAAAAATGATGCATGGCAAAACTGGCAGATTTTCCATTCACAATGGCAAAACTATGAGATTGCAACAGATTTAATGAGCAAGCCAGAACCGTTAAGAGTAGCTACTAATGCTGCTGGGGAAGGACTGCTACAAAGTGTGTACCTCCCTAAATCTAATAGATGGGCAAAGAAAAAAGACCATTTTAAATATTTTTAAAGCCTTTGAATGCACATTTTGAACCCCGAATGAATGTTACGTATGAACAATATATATTCAACGCTAGAGTTCAGAGTGAAAATGAGACCGTTTAACAATATGTCATGGTAGTAATGCAGCTAGCAGAATCATGTGAATTTGGACAGCTAAAAGATGATCTGATTAAAAATAGATTGGTCCTAGGCGTGAGAGACCCCTCAGTGAGAGCAAGTCTACTGAAAGATGAGAAATTGACGTTAAAGAAAGTGATAAATGTGTGTCGAAATGAGGAAGTTGTGAAACATTGGCTAGAGCATATATATAGCAGAGCAGACCAGGAGTTATATTATGCTGAGAGACAGTCCAAGCCAAGAGAGCGGAGCAATCACAGACAAAGGGCAGGATGCATATACTGTGGAGGTCAGCATGCACAGGAGAAGAAAAATTGCCCAGCATGGGGAAAGCAGTGTTTTAGCTGCAAGAAGCAAAATCATTTTGCCCACAAGTGCTTGGCCAGAAAAAAGTAAAACAAGTTGATGCAGATGGCCACAGCAGAGATATCAGCAGATGAGTCTGATGAAGAACTATGCACAATACAACAAGTTGGCTCTGTCAAGTCTATAAGAGACAAATGGTTTGTAACTGTTACTCACCTGAGGTCATCATTGTATCAATCGAATAAGAAATGTCAGATAGACACTGGTGCGTCATGCAACATCATCACCTTCACAGACCTGTGCGAAGTAGCTCAATGTGGTGATCTGAAAATAAGCCCTCTAAAATAAGATTGAGGCTATATGATGGCATGATACTCATTCCAAGAGGACAAGTGAGTCTGACAACCCAATGTAATGGCAAGAAGGAAGATCTGGAGTTCCAGATCATAGGGACGCAATGGTCACTCATTTTAGCTGAAGCAAGTCTGAAGCTTGGACTGGTAACCCTAAACATGCCAACAGAGATTCACAAAGTGTCACAGCACACAAAACCATTGACGGCAGAACAGATCCTAGGAGAGTGCAAAGATGGGTTTACAGAGTTGGGATCTTGACAAGGTGAATGTCATCTAGAAGTAGATGAGAGTGTAAGACCAATTCAGCATCTGTCAAGAAGAGTTCCAGCTGCCCTCAAGTCAAGCCGAAAAGACAAGAGCTGGAAAAGAGGGGACTAATAATAAAAGTGACAACTCCTACAGACTGGATTAGCTACATGGTAGCAGTAAAACAACCTGGAAAGCTGAGAGTATGCTTAGACCCAAAGGATCTAAATAAAGCGTTGAGGAGATCTCACTACCGCATGTCAATGATCAAAGGAATTTTGCTGCAACTTGCCATGGCAAAGACCTTTACTACCTTAGATGCGAAGGATGGTGACTGGTAAGTGAAGCTGGATGAGAGCAGCAGCTTTCAAATGACATTTTGAATGCCGTTCGGAGATACAGATGATTGCATATGCTGTTTGGCATTTCTCTGGCTCCAGAAGAGTATAAATGCAGACAACATGAGGTAGTCAGTGATATTTCTGGAGTAGAAACCATAGTAAACAATCTACTAATCGATGGATGTGGAGACACAATGGAAGAAGCCATAGCTGACCATGATCAGAATTTAATATGAGAGCTCGCCAGATGAATCAAGCTGAACAAGAAAAAATTGCAATTGAAGATGCCTGAAGTCAAGTACATTGGTCATGTATTGGCGGCAAAAGGTCATCGTCTGGATCCTGACGAGGTGAGAGCTGCAGCAGCAACGCAGCAAGTGACAGACATGAAAGTGGTGTGATAGTTCACAAATCCAACAAATTATCTAGCAAAATTCTTACTTAATTTGTCAGCAGAATGTGAACCATTACGCGAGCTCACGTTCCAGGAGGTGCTATGGTATTGGGGCATAGAACAAGAAGCAGCATTGACTAAAATCAAGCAACTAGTGATGACAATGCCAGTGTTGAAATACTATGATGTCAATGAGGATGTCACCTTGCAGTGAGATACCAGTGAGACAGGTCTGGAAGCAATTTTGATGCAGCAAGGACAATCGGTCACATTTGCATCCAGGGCACTAACGCAAACTGAACAGCGCAACGCTCAGATTGAGAGAGAGTGCCTGGATTTTGTTTTTGCCTGTGAGCATTTTCATCAGTACCTGCTTGGAAGAGACAAAGTAACAGTGGAGTCCAACCACAAGCCCCTTCAGAGCATTTTTCACAAACCGCTACTATCTGCCCCAAAGTGACTGCAAAGAATGTTACTTCATTTACAAATACATCATCTGGACATGGCATACAAGCAAGGAAAATAGATGTACATCACTGACATGCTGTTGAGAGCAGCGCTCCCCATGAAGAAAGTTGAGGATGCTACAACAGAATGTGACATCTTCCAGATTCATCGTGAATCAGCAGCTAGACATGATCTGAAAGCCATCAACCCAGCAGAAACATTGAATCTGACAGACAAGTGCCTTGCTCCAATCAAGCGAACTACCTAACAAGATGCAACTTTACAAGCACTACAGGAAGTGGTGTTGAAAAGATGGCCTGAGAGCATCAAGGACAAACCTATGGTCACAAGAGCATATTGGGTATACTGGAATGAATTGACAGCTCAAGGTGGCATCTTGTACAAAGGAAATAGAATCATCATCCCTAGGAAATGGGAGGAGAGATGCTGAAGCGCATAATTGCAAGCCATCAAGGAATTGAATCGACCCTGAGAAAGGCAAGAGATGTGCTTTACTGCCAAACATAAGCAATGAAATTAAAGACCACATCGGCCAGTGCAGTGCATATAACGAGTACCAAGCTAAATAAGCTGGAGAGCCATTGATGGCCCGTGACATCCCAGACAGACCATGGATGAAGCTGAGAGTAGATCTTTTCACTTTGGCAGGAACTGATTATCTTGTCACTGTAGCCTACTATTCTGACTACCGGGAGTTAGATCAGCTGACTTTGACGACAATGAGCAAAATAGTAGAATGCCTGAAAGCACATGTCAGTGGGTACAGCATTCCAGACATTGTGATGAGTGACAATGGCCTTCAGTTCACAAGTGAAGAATTCAGCTGCTTTACAAAGGATTGGGAAATTCAGCACTACACATCGTTTCCGCACTATCCCCAGTTGAATGGAAAGGCTGAAGCGGCAGTAATAATCGCCAAAGGACTCGTCAAGGTATTGAGCAACTCTAGCATTGACGTAAGCAAGGCAATCCTTGAGTGGAGAAACACGCCGACTGAAGGCATGGAAAGTAGTCCTGCCCAAGTCTGATGTCATGCCGCATGCAAGCTACTCTTCCAATTGCAAAAAAGCTACTGAAACTGGAAGTAGTAACAGGCGAGTGAAAAGATCAAGGTGAAACGACAGCCAAATTTCAGTTTGACTTGACTGCTAAACCATTGCCAGAGCTAAGCAGTGGACTGCCAGTCAGAGCGCAAATCATCAATGCTCTCAACAGGAGTCAACCCATGTGGAAACTTGACATGAGTAGAGAAATTGTCACCTTGATCGTATGTAATGGAAGTGAACGACCAAATATACCGGTGCAAACACAGGCATATCCGAGCAACTAGTGAAGCTGTTCCTTCACAGCAATCGAGTGGTCAGGAAGAAGGGATCTCACCAGCTGTACTGAGTACAGAACTAACATCAATCCCAGAGATCTACAAATCCCTAACAACTGCAGTGGAACAACAACAGTCACCAAGGCAACAAGTGCCATGGGAACGACACTCTGTGGACAAGGGACATCACCCAGATGAACAGCCAATGTCAACATGCACATGCTCCATTCAGAGACCTGCATGGTTTAAAGACTATGGGTGGAATTGTTCCAGATTTGCACTAAGTGCAATAGTGGGCAGGAAAAAGGACGTTTTAACCACCGGTTGTAATGGCGGCTTTTCACACCGTATCATCCCAGTCCAGGTCCCGCCTCATTAATAATTCATTGCCAGGCAACATGCTGGGTCACGGGCGGTGCGGCCTCTGATTCACCCGCCCCACCATCACCTCATGCCTTCAGTAAACTGGGAGCCATATTTAAAGAATGCCCCTGCATAGAGCCAGCACTCTTCAAGGGATTGGCCAGCTGCTGGGACTGATGGCTGCTAAAGGGAGAAAACGTGCTGCCCCCAAGTTTAGTGACGCCCCCCTTGAGCACCTACTGGATGTAGTAGAAGCCTGCCGAGATGGCATCTACCCCCATTCTGGGCAAAGACCAGCAAACAAGGTCACCAATCCAGCATGGGAGGCAGTGGCAGTGTTGGTCAGCATCAACACCCTGCAGAAGAGGACAGCCATCCAGTGCCAAAAGAGGATGAATGATCTCCTCTGTTCCGCCAGGGTAAGTCACTCTTCCCATCACTCTCAACTCTCACACTCACAAACCCATCACACATCCACAAGGATCTCACTCACTGCCAGTTCAAGTGACATCACCATTCACTCTCTCTCACACGCCTTCATTTGCCCTGCAGCTCATGTCCTTAGCCCGTCCATGGCACCACTCGCCATCCACACGTGCCAGGCATCCTTGTTTTCTGGCCTGGCAGGTGTCCGGCTTACACACTTTCCATTTCTATTCATGCAGGACAAGCTGGCATACAACAACAGGGAGAGGTCACAGACTGATGGAGGAATGCCCAACATCAAGGTCCTCACGGACTTTGAAAATAGAATTACTCAGCGGGCCAGCAATGACCTGTACCATTCCTGTGCTGACAGTAAGGTCGGCGGTGCTCAACCAAGTGAGGATCTAGCAGTGCAACATCCATCAGACAACCACGCTGTGAGTGAGTTCCCCTGTTCCGCAGTCCCTGCCATGCACTAATTATCTCTCCTTGCTTTCACAGGCACTTCTGGGAAGCAGCCAAGGGGATCCATGAGCCAGATCCTCGACTCAAGCCCCGAAGAGACCTTGGAAGACGTATTCTGATGACACTCTTTGAAGACCCATCGTAGCGCTCACCCACATCCTCCACCAGCACAGAGACACACACCTTGATTGGACCTAGTTCTAGAGTTGCCTCAGGAGCATAATCTGGTGAGCACATCACGCTGTCTGATCCACAGCAGGCGGCAGCAGGCACTTCCCAGGTGTCTGGCACTCGGAGGACTGCTGAAGGCCAGAAATCTGCTGAGTCTGAGTCAGATGAGGAGCTCCTGGACTTGGTTATACCTCAGTTGCTGGAGCTGCAAAGGAAAGCTCGGGAACATCAGGAAAGGGTGTCCACTGCACTCCTCAGATTGCAAGGTACGATGGAGGAGTCCGTCTGCCTTCAGTCTGAGGGGATTGCGCCGGTATGCCAATACACTGACGTCAACAATGGTAGGATGGCGGCCGCCATGGAGACCTTTGTGCAGAACATTGCTCCTGCATGGGCTGAACTCCATCACTGACGCCATAATTGGCCTCCAACAGTGTCAACGCGAGAGGGGTGCAGGGCAGCTCCCCCTTCTTAGGGAGTCAGCCAAGGGCTCTCAGGCACCCTTAGGGAGGAGGATCAGTAGGTGCTCACCGTGGGCCCATCCATCCAGGTGACTCCGGGAGTGTCTGGCCCATCCGAATCCCCTCTTCCTGTGACCCCAGCAGCTCCAGCTCCACAGCTCAAGGAGGGTGCCACTGCCACACAGCAGAACCCTGAAAGCAGGCCGGGGCCCTCCAAGTCTCTGCCCTCCAGAGGATGCCCGTCAAGGTCATCACAGTCAGGGCGTAGCAGTCAGCAGGCTGCCCGCATCTCGGCTGTGGATGTTGGGGAGGCACCAAGATGTAGTGACAGGGTTAGGAAGGTTATGAAGATGTAACTCTTTCGAGTACATTCACAGTTCTTGACTTTTTTTTTGTTCAAAGTCCTGGAATGGGACATTAACCCACAACCTTCTGACTCAAAGGTGAGGGTGCTATGAACTGAGCCACAGCTGACACCTCGGTTATGAAGATGTAGTTGCACTGCGTGGCCACGGGTGTTAATCACTAGTACATAATGTTCACTATTGTAAATAAACTCCCAAGAATGTCTTCTTGCCTATGGCTCCTTGTTCTGATGAGCAGTGTTCATGTCACCTAGATCTGAACCCTTGGTTCCTGCACAATATAGAGGCAGGGGTCTCAGTCCAGGGCCTCTTCCTTGTGCTTTGTGCAACTTTCCCAGCACACTGATGGTGCGCCTTCACAGTCACTGGACACATCAGTTATGATTGCACCTCAATGGGGCTTATCATTGCTACCAGAATGTCCTGGACCAGCGGCACAGAGTTCCATCATTCTCTCTGTGCTCTCAGCAGCTTTGAGCTGTGGCTGGCCCCCATCTCATCAGCATCTGTATCCTTTGACTGTGTGGTCCTGAAGGGTTCACCTCACAAAGGATGCCATAGGATTAGGAGAAGTTAAAGTTTCCCCGCTGCATCTCCATGATATGACCCTGTTCACAGAGCGCAAGCAAGCTGCCATCAGCCAGACAGGCGTCAAACATTCATAGATGCAATGTGAGGATCGATGGAGTCTCCTCACTGCATGTCGTCATCATCCTTCACGAATCTAGCTGCTTTGAGGGCCTCCCGAGTGCACCTGCCTTATCTGGCCAGTGGCCTTGTCACCGCCATCCTCGCCTTCGAGGACCTCATCACCCTCATCCCTGTCGACGTCCTCCTCATTGGAGTAGACATGCAGCTCCTCCCCTCGTTGCAGTGCCAGGTTGAGAAGGGCGCAGCCAGTGATGATGATGTGTGACACCCTCAGCGGACTGTATTGCAGGGCTCCAACAGACTGGTCCAGGCACCAGAACCTCGTTTTCAATATCCCTATGGTTTGCTCCACCAAAGTGTGAGTTGCAGCATGAGCCTCGTTGTACCTTCTCTTTGCTGTGCTCTGAGTCCGCCACATGGGTGTCATCAGCCACATCCACTGCGGGTAGCCTTTGACCCCGAGGAACCAACCCTGCAGGCTCTGTGGACCCTGGAATCTGAGGCCTACTGAGAGTGTAGGAGCCATGGATGCCCCCTGGGAACCATGCGCAGACCTGTAGGGTGCGTTTCTGGTGGTCGCACCCCAGCTGGACTATGAGCGAATGGAAGCTATTGCGTTTGACGTGGTTGACAGCTTGTGTTTTTTTCTATTCATTCATGGGATGTGGGCTTCGCTGGCTGGGCCAGCATTTATTGCCTATCCCTAGTTGCCCTTGAGAAGGTGATAGTGAGCTGCCTTCTTGAACTGCTGTAGTTTGTGTAGTGTAGGTACACCCACAAGGTTAGGAAGTAGTTCAAAAATTTTGAAGCAGCGACAGCGAAAGAACAGCGGTATATTTCCAAGTCAGGATGGTGAGAGATTTGGAGGTGAACTTACAGGTGGTGGTGTTCCCATCTACCTGCTGCCCTTATCCTTCTAGATGGTAGTGGTCGTGGGTTTGGAAGGTGCTGTCTAAGGAGCCTTGGTGAGTTCCTGCAATGCATCTTGTAGATGGTACACACTGCTGCTACTGTGCGTCGGTGGTGGAGGGAGCGAATGTTTATGGATGTGGTGCCAATCAAGTGGGCTGCTTTGTCCTGGATGGTGTCAAGATTCTTGAGTGTAGTGGGAGCTGTACTCATCCAGGCAATTGGGTTAGGGTTAGGTTTAGGGTTAGGGTTAACCCTAATTCCATCACACTCCTGACTTGTGCCTTGTAGATGGTGGACAGGCTTTGGAGAGTCAGGAGGCAAGCTACTCATCACAGGATTCCTAGCCTCTGACCTGCTCTTGTAGCCACAGTATTTATATGGCTAGCCCAGTTCAGTTTTGGGTCAATGGTAACCCCCAGGATGTTGATAGTGGGGGATTCAGCAATGGTAATGCCAAAGAACATCAAGGGGCGATGGTTAGATTCTCTCTTGTTGGAGATGGTCATTGCCTGGCGAATGCTACTTGCCACTTCTCAGCCCAAGCCTGGATATTGTCCAGGTCTTGCTGCATTTGGACATGGACTGCTTCAGTATCTGAGGAGTTGCGAATGGTGCTGAACATTGTATAATCATCAGCGAACATTCCCACTTCTGAACTTATGATGGAAGGAAGGTCATTGAAGAAGCAGCTGAAGAGGGTTGGGCCGAGGACACTACCCTGAGGAACTCCTGCATTGATATCCTGGAGCTGAGATGACTGACCATCTTCCTTTGTGCTAGGTATGACTGCAACCAGTGGAGAATTTTCCCCCTGATTCCCATTGACTCCAATTTTGCCAGGACTCCTTGATGCCACATGCAGTCAAATGCAGCCTTGATGTCAAGGGTAGTCACTCTCACCTCACCTCGGGAGTTCAGCTCATTTGTTCATGTTTGAACCAAGACTGTAATGAGGTCAGGAGCTGAGTGGCCCTGGCGGAAACCAAACTGGGCATCAGTGAGTTTATTGCTCAGCGAAGTGCTGCTTGATAGCACTGTTGATGACCCCTCCCATTACTTTACTGATGATCGAGAGTAGACTGATGGGGCAGTAATTGGCCAGGTTGGACTTTTTGTGTACAGGACAAACCTGGGCAATTTTCCACATAGCTGGGTAGATGCCAGTGTTGGAGCTGTACTGGAACAGCTTGGCTAGGGGCACGGCAAGTTCTGGAGTCTTCAGTACTATTGCCGGAATATTGTCAGGGCCCATAGCCTTTGCAGTATCCAGCGTCTTCAGCTGTTTCTTGATATGACGTGGAGTGAATCGAATTGGCTGAAGACTGGCATCTGTAATGAAGTTTAGAAGAATGAGAGGTGACCTTATTGAAATAAATAAGATTCTTAGGGAGCTTGACAGGGTAATTGCTGAGAGGTTGTTTCCCCTTGTGTGAGAGCTTAGGACCACGGGGCATAGTCTCAGAGTAAGGGGTCACCTATTTAGATGAGGAGGAATTTCTTCTCTCAGAGGGTAGTCAATCTGTGGAATTCTTTACTACAGAGGGCTGTAGAGGCTGGGTCATTAAATATATTCAAGGCTGAGATAGACAGATTTTTAATAAGTAAGGGAATTAAGGGTTATAGGGAAAAGGTAGGAAAGTGGAATTGAGGATTATCAGATCAGCCACGATCTCATTGAATGGCGGAGCAGACTTAATGGGCTAAATGGCCTACTCCTGCTCCTACGTCTTGTGGTCTTATGAACTTATGTTGGGGACCTCTGGAGGAGGCCGAGGTGAATCACCCACTTCAGCTTATCTTTTGCACTGATGTGCTGGGCTCACCCATCATTGAGGATGGGGATATTTGTGGAGCCTCCTCCTCCAGTGAGTTGTTTAATTATCCACCAACTTTCACGACTGGATGTGGCAAGACTGCAGAGCTTAGATTTGATCCGTTGGTTGTGGGATTGCTTGGCTCTGTCTATCATTTGCTGCTTATGCTGTTTGGCACAGAAGTAGCCCTGTGTTATAGCTTCACCAAGTTGACACCTGATGCCTGGTGCTGCTCCTGGCATGCCCTCCTGCACTCTTCATTGAACCAGGCTTGATTCCCTGGCTTAATGGTAATGGTATAGTGAGGGATATGCCGGGCCATGAGGTTACAGATTGTGTTCGAGTACAATTCTGCTGCTGATGGCCCACAGTGCCTCATGGATGCCCAGTCTTGAGTTGCTAGATCTGTTCGAAATCTATCCCATTTAGTACCGTGGTAGTGCTAAAACTCTGTTTCCCTCATCTCAAGTGCTGCCGAGTGTTTCCCACCTTTTCTGTTTTTTTTTTCCCATTTTGAGAGTTGTTCCAATGGATCAACAACAGTATATATTGAATACACATATATGTATATATACATCGCTTTCATTGTAAAGTATTCTTGGCAGAATGATGAGTACAGAATTTACTCCCTGAAGTATTAAACAAAAGACTTAAGAGACAATGAATGCTTTTAAGAGGCATTTGGTATGCTGACTTTCTAATGTATATTATGCTTTGTTTTCTGATATTTCTGTACAGTTGGAAGTAGCTTTGTTTAGACTATGCTTTTTAAATACAAAGGAATTCTAACATTCTCAGTAGATCAGAAGGACCAAAGAATATACTTATGTGCACAGCGCAATGTAATTACAATACTTATATCAATACTGAGCATCTCAACTATCAGCTTCCTCTATCAGATTTACATGATTTCATTTCTACCAAATTTCTATGTATGTTAAATGTAATGGAACCAAAACTTTAATGGCACACAAATTGTCAAGTCCCCGTATAATTACAGCTTTAAGCTTCTGTTCACAAAGCGTTTACAAATGCACATCAAAACCTCCTTTTCTAACAGAAGCTATACATACAAAAGACAATGCAAGATTTGTAGGTAAGGCAAAAGAGAGGTTGGAAGCATGACTCCTTCCAGGAGATATTTTGCAAGTCTCCAATCCCAATAAAGAGTTTCACTGGAGGCAATTACTGACCGGAGAATCAGTTATGAAGATCAGTAAACCCAACGCACGCTCCCAATTTTCTGGTCTCCACATTAGATAAAGCATTAATCTGTCTTTTCTCTTTTGGATACACATGTAGTTGCTCTGTATTTCCAACCTGTTGCTGTCCTTATCTAATTTTCACACATGTGTACTTGCAACAGTGGTTGCTGAATAATAATTAAGAACAGGAATCCTGTCTGATCTTCCCTTCCCTAACCAATGGCTGCTGGGGTCAATTGTAGCATCGCATTGGGATTAGATTAACTCAGGCTGGGGTTGGTCCATACCATTCAACGACTTAATACATTGACTTTTCTTTATTTTTCAATTTCTTGCTGCAATTATTACCTTAAAAGTGAAAAAACAGTAGAGCATATCTTTCTTGTATGGTGCTGGAACAGCTGATTTGCCAGCTCAAAACTGACAAGCATCTGCAAATCCAGCATAGTACATGTTGAATGTTACACCAGATTGCTACTGTGTACACTATAATAATACTGAATCAGTGATGTACTTTCATTTTTCTGTTCAAGAACATTGACAGGACTAAAGTGCTGTTTTTAAACGTTTACTTCTGTAAAATTACATTTATATTTGCATTTCTTAAGTTATCTGTCCACTTCTAAGTAATAGCTGGGAAATTCTTCAGGGCACCCTCCCTGGACCTGGACAAACCCCCCGCCACCACCCTTCTCCTGATTTATGTCCAGAGCCCTTCCCCCTCATCAGTTACCCGACCAATCTTCCCATTGAATATTCTTCTGTCAGGTTTCAATAACTTTCTGGTTGTAGCAATATGTAGGCTAATGTAACTGGCTAACTCAATAGAAGATGTGCAATTAGAAGTGCTGTGTAAGGCATGTTTACTGATACAAACTGATTACAAATAAAGTGCAAAGCCTTTCTTTATGAGAATGCGTTGCAGATTGGGAATTTAGTGTACTCTGGTTGAAGAAAATGCTGTACAGTTTGATTGTGGCTTTGTCAGACTTATAGGTCTGTATTTTTTTCTGGGGTTGGGATTCTGGCATTGGGTGAATCCCTGAGTTTTGACCCTATGTTGTTTTGGTTCCTGATGCAATCTGTGACCAGCAGACCAATTAGTGGCCAGGGTATGTGCTTGCCATTCTGCAGGGCTCCTGAGACGGGAAAGCCAATAGGAGGCCCTCCAGCAATGACACTTTGACAGCCCTCATCCAAGATGGGAGCGGGCGGTGCAGTTAGAGAGAGAGAGAGACTGCCTCACAGTAGAGCTGCCCTCTGAAGAGATTTTTAAAACTTTCACCATTAAAGAGACCATGTTGGTGGAGAGGCATCTCTTCCATTGGACGGACTATGGCCACAGCTGGCCATGGTAGGTGTGGGTGGGGGGGTTTTCCTAACAGGATGGAGCACTGCCTGGTTTGTTGCTGGGAGGCTGCCTCTTGACTGTCCATCTCTTGACTGTCGATTTGGAAGGTGGCATCATCAGAACAGATGCGACAGAGACGGAGGAACTGAGAAAATGGTTTGGGGTCCTTGGCTGAGGACGGGATGCAGGAGCTGGAGGTCTCCTCCGATGAGGAGGATGCCGATGGGGACGAGGGCAAGGAGTTCCTCAAAGGCAACGATGATGGGGATAAGGCCCTTGCTAGAAGAGGCAGGTGTGCTCGGAGGCCCTAATAGCTGCTAGATTTGTGGAGGATGATGAGAACATGCAGTGAGAAGACACCATAAGATCCTCACATTGCATCTATCAACGTTTGACTCCAGTCTGGCTTACACATGGATGATGTGTGACACCCTCTGTGGACTGTATTGCAGGGCTCCACCAGACTGCTCCAGGCACTGGAACCTCATTTTCAGCATCTCCATGGTTTGCTCCACCAAGGTGTGAGTTGCAGCATGAGCCTCATTATACCGTCGCTCTGCTGCAGTCTGAGGCCACCGCATGGGTGTCATCAGCCACGTCCTCTGCGAGTAGCCCTTGTCCCTGAGGAGCCATCCCTGCAGCCTCTGTGGACCCTGAAAGACGTCAGAGATCTGTGGCCAACTGACGATGTAGGAGTTGTGCACACTCCCTGGAAACTGTGCACACACCTGCAGGATGTGTTTGTGGTGGTCACACACCAGCTGCACATTCAGTGAATGGAATCCCTTGTGGTTGACATACTTGACCACTTGTTGCCATGGAGATCTGAGCACCGCGTGAGTGCAGTCGATCGCACGCTACACCTGTGGAAAACCCGAGATCTGGGCAAATCCAATCGTTCTTGCATCCTGGCTCTCCTAGTCCCGGGTGAAATGCACAAAGTTGTGTGCCCTCGCGAAGATGATATTCGTGACCTCATGGATGCATTTGTGGGTGGAGGCTTGTAAGATCCCACAGAGGTCACCTGTGGAGCCTTGAAAGGAGCCACTGGTGTTGAAAATGAGCGCCACAGTCACTTTCACGGCCATTGGCAGTGTATGCCCTCCATGCCCCCTTGACGCCAAATCCTGCAGTAACTGGCAGATGTGACTGACCAGTTCCCTAGACATGCACAGTCTTTGGCGACACTGGTTCTTGGTCATCTGCAGGAATGAAAGGCGGCGTTTATAGACCCTGGGTTCATGGCATCTCCTAACTCATGCTGCATGGCTGAATTGTTAGCTTGAACTACGGGGGAGACTGGTCCAAACGGGGATGCTAACATTGTAAGGGGCTGTGAGTGCCCCCACCAGTATCTGCTCCATGGCCAGCTTTAACAAGGAGATTGTACAATGTGCCCAGTCGTCCAACTGTTCTGCAGTCCACTGAAACGGTCATTACTTTGCAGTCTATGCCCGAGAGGTGAAAAGCTCAGGAGCACTTGATGGCACTTTGATGCCTCTGCTTTGCTGGAGTGGGCAAAGAAGCTAGAGCCCCAACTCCAATCATATTCAATGTGGCTGTACTTGAGCTGTCTGCAGAGGAATGGTCACTTTATACAAAGTTTCCCTAATGCATGGCTGCTTCCCTCATCCACCACCCCCCTCATCCCGCATGTGCTCATGCGCTACCCTCAACCGCAGGCCAGCCCTTGCCCCCCACCCCCCCCCCCATCCCCCCAACGCGCCTCAACCTTGAAGTCCAACAGGCGACCCGGGCGAGTGCTCCACAATGTTACTGTGTACTCACCTCTGAGTTCCCCTCAAAGTGCAGCCTGCTAAGTGCACGCTTTTTATGTGCTGTTGTGAAACATGTCGGTATGCAATCACGCAGACATGGGCGGACGATCCAGCAGGGGGAGGGACGATTCCGGCGGGCCGGGCTTATATTGATATGCAAATGTATTACAGTGAGGTTCCTGACATCCGATGATGTGAAACGCGGCCTGCCATCGGCGGGTGGAACAGGTAATCGTAAACTGGCTTCACGGCGTCATGAAACTGATTTTTGGCCTTCTTGCCATATTGTTCGCTCACGCCATCAAACACGCCTGATGCCCGGGCCCACAGACGATTCCGCCTGTTAACTCTGTTTCTCTTTCCACAGATGCTGCCAGACCTGCTGAGTTTTTCCAACATTTTCTGTTTGTATTTCAGATTTCCAGCATCCGCTGTATTTGGCTTTTATTTTATTTTGCTTTTCTAATTACTTGCTGTACCTGCATGCTTAAATTTTGTGATACATGCAATGTGGGAAAGGGAATTATATTAATTGCACAGCCCTTCAATAGAGCATCAGTGATTGCCTTAATGCAATGGTAAGTAGCTCCCTAACTAATGTGACAAATGTTACCAGCTACTGACTGGAAAATTCTAGTTGCAAAGAGATTCAGGGCAGCAGTGACTTTGATTGGTACAGACAACACTGGCTATTGCTCTTCACCCAGAATTGACCATTTCCACAACAACCTCCAGAGAATCACACAGCCTTCTAAGACATGGATTGTAAGAAATGCCAAAGGAAGACATTTTTGGTTTGTAAACCCTGATGAGTGGATACGTGTGGATAAGGAAGAAACACCTTCTATGATGCCCCCTTTTCACAGCATAAGAATATGTTTCAATATTGAGAAATCCATGTCCCCAGTGTAGATCAGCACTTTGAGCAGAGTAAAACTATCAGCTTGGGCTGCATGGTGATAGGGAGGGGCAAGACTAAGGAGGAATTTAAAGGAAAGGAAAATTATTTTAAGTTTGGGCTCTTTGGAACCAATATAGGTTGGTGCAGGATAGGATATGAGCAGCAGAGTTTTGGACCAGCTAGAATTTATGGAAGGTCGAAGACGGGAGACTGATAAACAGGGTATTAGAGTAATAGTTAGGAGGCAATGAAGGGACAGAGAAGCTCCACTGATTGTATAGTGCTCAGACAGGTGTTGCAGATAACATGAACAAAGAGGCTATAAAAGTATTCTGATGTGCAGTATGAATACAAAAAGAGAAACAGCTACTGTTCCTTCTCTACAGACTGTTTCCTGCACTCAATAACTGCTCGACAAATTACATAGATCTTCTAATTGCTCAATATGTATGCAAAATAAATCATTTGTTTAACAAAATGTTATCTTGACAAACTGTATTACATTACTGGGATGGGTTATAATGGATGTGGTTCTGCAAGATAAATGAAATGTGAGAGACCCCAAAGTCTGCATTCGGTTTGGGTGTGAAGTAAAAATGTTAAAAATTTCGAACCTCACCTCAAACCTGCCTGCTTCAGGTTTTAATAAAGGTGGGATGACCACAGGAGGCAGATTGTTCCTTGAAACCTTTTAAGGAGGCAGTTTCTTTCTATTTTTGCATGGTTTATATTTTTTACCACTATTGTCTGCTTCCCTGCAATCATTCTCTCCCCCCCCCCCTCAACAATCGCTCAATGCTACCCCCACTACAATCTATCTATACATCCTCACCCACCACAATTTCTCCCTTCACCCACCACCACTGCTAAACCTACCTACAGCCTTTTCTGAAACTCATCCTCAGGCAGCCAACCCTGGCAATCAGGCGGGCTTTCAGGACAGGGAACCTGGAAAAAGAAATCATATACCTCATGGAATGAAAATCTGCACTTTTGGGTTACCCAACCATAATTCCAAGATTCACCCCATTCACCCCGACTTTGAAACCCCACCCCAGTAAACATCAGGGATGTAGCGTCAGTTTGGGTGGAGATGAGGAATAGTAGGGAAAGAAGTCAAGAGTGGGAGTGGTCTACAGGCTCCCTAATAGTAGAACAAATGTAGGACAAAGTATACAAGAAGAAATATTGGGTGCTTGTGATAAAGGGACAGCAATAATCATGGGTGATTTTAATCTATATATAAACTGGAAAAATCAGATTGGCAGTAGAAGCCTGGATGAGGACTTGATGAGGATTGAATTTTACATCCAGTTTGAAAGGGAGAAGAGTGGGTCGAAGACTAATATTTTAAACTTAAATAAGGACAACTATGTGGGCATGAAAGCTGAGCTAGGTGAAGTGAACTGGGATACTAGGCTAGGGGATAGATCAATAGAGAAGCAATGGCAGACATTTAAGAGGATGTTTCAGAATACTCAGAATTAGTATATTCCTACTATGAAGAAAAATTCTAAGGGGAGGACCCACCATCCATGGTTAACTAAAGAAGTTAAGGAAAGCATCAAACTTAAGGAAAAGCATATAACTGCGCCAAGGTGAATGGCAGATCGGATGGTCAGAATATAAGGGAATGACTAAAAGGTTAATCAGGAGAAAGAAATTAGAGCATGAGAGGAAGCTAGCTAGAAATGTAAAAATGGATAGCAAGAGTTTCTACAGGTACTTAAGCAGGAAAGGATCAAGTAAAGTGAGTGTTGGTCCTCTAGAGAGTGACAGTGGGGAGTTAATAGTAGATAATAAGGAAATGCCGGATGAAATGAACAAATATTTTGTTTCTGACTTGAATATAGATGATACAAAAAACATTCCAGTAATAGCTGTAAATCAGGAGGTGGAAGGGAGAGGGGAACTTTGTGAAATTACAATCACTAAGGAAGTGGTACTGAACAAACTGATGGAGCTGCAGGCTGACAAGTCTCTGGGTCCCGATCGACTTTGTCCAAAGGTCTTAAAAGAGGTGGCTAATTTGTTACCAGATGCGTTGGTGTTAATTTTCCAAAATTTGCTTGATTCTGGAAAGGTTTCATCAGACTAGAAAGTAGCAAATATAATCTCTCTATTCAAGAAAGGAGGGAGGTAGAAAACAGGAAACTAAAGGCCAGTTAGCTTGTCATGGGGAAGGTGTTAGAATCGACCTTTAAGGAGGTGATAGCTAGGCACTTAGAGAAACTCAAGGTAACCGGGAAGACTCAGCATGGTTTTGTGAAAGGGAAATCATGTTTAACCAATTTATTGGAGTTCTTTGAAGGAGTAACATGCGCCGTGGATAAAGGGGAGCCTGTGAACGTGCTGTACTTGGATTTCTAGGAGGCGTTTGATAAAGTGCCACATCAAAATTTATTGCAGAAAATAAAAGCTCATGGTGTAGGGGTAACATATTAGCATGGATAGAAGATTGGCTGGCAGAAAACAGAGAGTATGCATAAATGGGTCTTTTTCTGATTGGCAGGATGTAACAAGTAGAGTCCCGCAGGGCCTGTGCTGGGGCCTCAACTTTTTACAATTTATATCAATGACTTAGATGAGGGGAGTGAAGGCATGGTGGCTAAATTTGCAGTTAACACAAAGATAGGTAGGAAAGTGAAGAGGACATAAGGATGTTGCAGACAGATATAGATAGGTTGAGTGAGTCAGCAAAAATCTGGCAGATGGAGTATAATGTAGAAAAATGTGAATTTGTTCACTGACAAGAGGAATAAAAAAAGACTATAACTTAAATAGAGAATGGCTGCAGAATTCTGAGGTGCAGAGGGATCTAGGTGTTCTAGTGCATAAGTCACAAAAAGTTAGTACACAGGTACAGCAAGTAATTAAGGAGACTAATGGAATGTTACCCCTTATTACAAGAGGAACTGAACATAAAAGTGAGGATGTTATGCTTCAGTAATACAGGGCATATTGTGTACAGTTTTGGTTTCCTTATTTAAGGAAGGATGTATATGCATTGGAGGCAGTTCAGAGGAGGTTTATAGTACAGAGCAAGTTCTTCACAGACCTGCAATGGGAGAAATGTATTGAGTTTGATCTTCCCACTGATATAGTGAACCCAATTTAAACCTCAATGGTGATAACTTTATTTTTGTTGTTGCCAGCACCCAGCTGCACTTCAGAATCTTTATAGAACATAAATCTTTGTGCCTCCAATGTCACTGGGGACAGATTTCTTACTTTAAAGAGTTCCATTTGTGAGTTTTCTCAAGTTGGAGGCTATCCTGTAAAGTAAATAGTGTCAGTTTAAAATGGAGCCATTGGTCTGCACTGGTTGAGTGCAAACTGTCCAACAGAGGCCTTCAACTTCATAATGCCAATCTTTATTCCAATATTTTTAAATAATAGGTTTCAAATTTACTCTGCTATTCTATCCTCCACCATGGTTTTAAAATTGGCCATTCTACACTTACAAAATCGTACATGCAAGTAACTAATGCTGATTGCATGAAAATAATTATGGACTTTCTATTGTGACACTGAAAATAAGCAATTGTTTGTTAATAACATTATTCTATGTTAAGTAGTTAGCATAAATATATTTCAAACAAATGCATTTATGTAACATCCATAAATTGTTTTGAATTGTTAGTATTCAAATATATAAAGCTTGAATTTTACTGATCATTCCACAGGGCTGTTTGACAAATTCAGGAGCGAAGCACTCTGCACTCAAAAGCAACTGGATGGAAGCTACTTAATCTCAAATGTGTAGAATGAATACACTGCAAAAAAAAAACCTCACAAACAGATAAGCTCGTTTATCATGTGACTGACTTCATGTATAATTCTTTAGGAATTACAAAGTACACACTATGGTGTCTGCTATTGACACTAAAGATCAAGCATGCATACAACACCACTGGTGGAGACTAGCAACTAAGGAGTGTCTACTAATTGGTACAGGGCAACTGAAGTAAGAGATGTGGTGGTACCTGCTAAAGTGGAGAAGGCGTTTTACATTTCTGCAGGCACGTGATTGTAGTTAGGAGCAATGACAACATATACTGTAAGATCCTTAAACAGAGTAAGGTGTAAAGGGTTATCTGTGCAACTGTAAGTTTAGATGGTGAACAGTGTGTTAGTGCTCAAAGAAACAAAGGGAAAGTAGCTAGTGTGTTATGTTACCTGCTCTAGTCATTGTGTTGAACTCCTTAATCTCTTAAATTTGGGTGTACAGGTAACAATTTCAGAATTGCAGATGACACAAAACTTGGAGGTATTGCAAACTGTGAGAAGAATTGTGGTAGACTTCAAAAGGACATAGACAGGCTGGTGGAATGGGTGGATAGTTGATGATGAAATTTAATGCACTGTAGCTGTACCTACACCACATAGACTGCAGAGGTTCAAGAAGGTGGCTCACCACCACCTTTTCAAGGGCAATTAATGATGGGCAATAAAAATGCTGTCCTAGCCAATGACACCCCGTCCAATGAAAGAATTTTAAAAAAGTGTGAAGTGATGTATTTTTGTAGAAAGAATGAGGAGCGCGATATGAACTAAAGGGTACAAATCTAAAGGGGGTGCAAGAACAGATCATTGAAGATGGAAGGGCAGGTTGAGAAAGTGATTAAAAAGGCACATGGGATCCTGGGCTTTATAAATAGAGGCATAAAGCAAGCAAGTTATGATGAACCTTTATAAAATACTGGTTTGACCTCAACTGGAGTATTGCATCCAATTCTGGGCACCACAGTTTAGGAAGGATGTGGAAGCTTTAGAGAGGGTACAGAAAAGATTTATGAGATTGTTCGAGGAATGAGAGACTTCAGTTACCCATACATGGATAGATTGGAGAAGCTGGGATTGTTTTCTTTTCGAGAAGATTCAGAGGAGATTTGATTGACGTGCTCAAAACCATGAGGGTCTGGACACAGAGTTGATAGAAACCGTTCTAATTGGCAGAGGGGTCAAGAACCAGAGGACACAGATTTAAGGTGATTGGCAAAAAAACCAAAGATGACATAAAGGAAAACTTTACTCAGCAAGTAAACAATCTGGACTGCACTGCCTAAGGGTCTGATTGAGGCAGATTTAAGTGTGGCTTTCCAAAGGGAATTGGAAAAGCACTTGAAGGAAAAATGAATTGCAGGGCTATAGGGAAGGATGAGAAGTGGGATTAGCTAAATTGCTTTTGCAAAGAGCCGGCACGGGTTTGACTGATCATGCAGCCTCCTTCAACGTTGTAGCCTTTCTATCATCTCTGATTCTTTTGATGTGACTTTAATCAATGGGTCACATTCTGGGTTGCATGCACTTCGGGAAAGTAATGGGTGCAGTGATCGTGATTGTTTGATGGTATCAGCTTGCCAATACATGGGGGCTAGAACTCCAGCAGCTCCTTTGTGCAGTCAAGTCAGAATGATAAGCTTAAAGGGTTAGGAGGCAATCAGGGTGTTGAAGGGATGGGCACTAAACAACTAGCATTGGATGGAAGGATTTTTGCAGCTAGAAGGAGCATTAAATAACATGAAAGCGCCATTGGGAATTATAGTCTTGCCTTTAATTGGCATTTCTGCTATGCCCCATTTATAGTGCAGGGAGAACTTGGCAAAACTGAACAATGGCGCATGTGCACGACCTTTGGTCAAAGGCTTCCCTGAAACAATTATCATGGGGCAAGCTTGTAAATGTAGTAATTACAAATATCCATTAGAAAATGTATTATTCTGGTTACAAAACTTCTCCAGCACTGGAGAAAGTTCTACAGGCTGGCATTGGAAGCAAATGTGCTGTTGGCCTGCAAAGATAGCTAGGGCACAATCTCAAACGCACCATGTGCATTTTGCTTGGGAAGAGGGAGTCAAACCCTCTCCTAATATGGGTGTCTGTGTCCCAGGATTAAATACGTTTCAAGTTGAAGCATTGCAACAACAAAAGGGAACAAAATTACCATTCAGTGGATATAAATTAACTGAGACTATGAACAAATAAGCCAATGGCCTGATTTCTTTGGTCTCATTCAGAGGCAAAAATGTAATATTGCCCATGTGTGCAAATTGGGATTATTTGCATTTTTTTCTGGGCTTATTTTTGCAATTGTGTGTCAATGGAGAGAAGAGAAGCACTGCTATCAAGCACAATTTCTTTTGCAGTGTGCGCTGCATTCTGGAAATGTTTTGTCCCACATTACATATTATCATTAGACATGTCACCTTGTTTCTGTCAGCCAAAAATGGTGGGTGAGAAGTTCATGGTCTCTGGTGATTTAAAGTTTGTGTGGCCTGGCCTGGCCAGGCAGGGTAAGAATATATTTTTTGTTTATTTGATTGTGGAATATGGGCATAGTCTGCAAGGCCAACATTTAGTGCCCAACCTAATTGCCCTTGAGAAAGTGATGGTGAGTGGCCTTCTTAGACGGCTGCAGTCCATGTCGTGGTCTGTTAGGTAGAAAGTTCCAGGATTTCTAAGATGCTGAAAGAATGGCGATATATTTCCACGTTAGGATAGTGTGTGACTTGGAGGGGAATGTGCAGGTGGTGGTGTTCCCATATGTCTGCTTCCCTTGCCCCGAAGATTGCAGATTTGGAAGTTGCTGTCAGAGAAGCCTTCGGAAGTTGCTGCAGTGCATCTTGTAGATAGTGCACAACCCACAGCGGTGGTGGAAGGAGTGAATCTTTAAGGTGGTAGATGGGGCACCAATCAAGCCAGCTGCTTTATCTTAGATGGTGTGGAGCTCCTTGAGTGTTGTTGGAGCTAGACCTGCTTCCTAGCTAGGGAGCTAGGAAGCAGATTAAAAAACAGGACCTCAAAGGTAGTAATCTATGGATTACCTCCGGTGCCACGCGCTAGAAATAGGAGGTTAGCCCAGCTGAATGTGTGGCTGGAGAGATGGTGCAGGAGGGAGGGCTTTTAATTTCTGGGACATTGGGACTGTTTCTGTGGGCAGTGGGTCCCGTACAAGGCGGACAGGTTGCACCTGAACTGGAATGGGACCAACATCCTTGTGGGGAAGTTTGCTAGTGCTGTTGAGGAGGGTTTAAACTAATTTGGCAGGGGGATGGGGTCCTGAGAGGAGGTTCAGCAGGGGAAGATGCGAAACCAAAATTAGAAGAGAGAGCAAGTGAATCTGGAAGGCATAGAAATTATAGGTTAAGGCACAAGGGAATTTGGCAAGGTTAGATGGTAATTATTTTAATGCAAGGAGTCTGACACATAAGGCAGATGAGTTGAGGGCACAAATTAACACATGGAAGTATGATGTCATTGCTGTCACAGAGACATGGTTGAGAGAGGGGCAGGATTGGCAGCTCAATATTCCAAGATTATAGAGTCTTCAGACGAGACAAGGAAGCAGGTAAAAGAGGAGAGGGTATTGCAATATTGACAAAGGAATCAATTACAGCAGGAGGGAGGGATGACATCTTAGAAGGCTCCTCAAATGAAGCCATACGGGTAGAACTTATAAACAAAAAAGGAGCAATCACATTGCTGGGAGTGTACAATAGGCCCCCAAACAGTCAGAGAGAAATAGAAGAGCAGATATGTAGGCAAATTTCACTGAAGTGTAAAAATAATAGGATAGTAATAGTGGGGGCTTTCAACTTCCCCAACATTAACTGGATTAGTCATAGTGTGATAGGTTTAGAGGGAGCAGAATTCTTAAAATACATCCAGTAGAGCTTTTTAAGTAGAAGGTCCTACAAGAGAGGGGGCGGTCCTGGACTTAATTTTAGGGAATAAAGCCGGGAAAGTCGTAGAGGTATCAGTGGGGGAGCATTTTGCAGATAGTGATCATAACTCCGTTAGAATCAAGGTTGTTATGGAAAAGGACGAGGGTGGGCCAGAAATCAGAGTTCTAAATTGGAGAAAGGCCCATTTTAATAAGATCAGATATGATTTTGCCAGAGTGGACTGGGAGCAGCTACTTTTAGGTGAATCTGCGTCAGAGCAGTGGGACTCATTGACGAAAGGAAATAGGGAGAGAACAGGGCCAACATATTCCAGTAAAGATAAAGGGCAGAATTTTGCCCTCGGATGGCGGGCGGGCTCCACCGGCTCGGTGGTGGGCGGACAGCTGACCTCCACCACCGAAATGGGGCCCACCGCCATTTTGAGTGGGCGGGCCAATTAAGCGCTATGCGTTTCCTGTTCCGGGGGGAAGGGGTTCCCCATCTGTCAAAGTGCACTCTTTCGTGCATGCGCACAAAAGAGTGCACTGCTCTCTGAGGCAAAGTCCTGTCTCAGGGAGATTCGTTTCAGGTAAGTAAAGTCTAAAAATAGATAAATATTGAAATTATTAACATGTCCCCCTCATGTGACAATGTCACACGAGATGGGACATGTTAATAATAAACACATAAAATTTATTAAATGTTTAAAAAACGGACATGAAACTTCATATCGCCAGTGGATGAAGTTATATAAATAATCAGAAGCCCACTGGGGCTCCTGGCCTGCCCGCCAGCCTTAAGGTTGGATGGGCAGGGTCTTTAATTATCTTAATGAGCCTGTCAATGGCCTCAATTGGCCATTGACAGGTCGGCAGGCGGACAGCTGATTTCGCTGTCCGCCCGCCATCTAAAAATTTAGAGGGACCGGGATGACGTCGGGGATTCCTCCCGACGTCATTTTCCCCTCGGCGAGCGGGCCCCACCCTAAAATCGCTGAGGGGAAAATCCTGCCCAAAGGGTGGGACCAACAAATCCAGGGAACCCTGGATGTCGAAGGATATACAGGATTGTATAAAGAGAAAAAGGGAGGCTTATGGCAGATACCGAGGGCTCAAAACAGCGGAAGCCTTAGAGGAGTATAGAATGTGTGGGGGGAACTTAAAAAGGAAATTAGGAGAGCAAAAAGGAGGCATGAAGAAACATTGGCAGGTAAAATAAAGGAAAATCCAAAGTTATTTTACAAGTACCTTAGGAGTAAGAGGATAACTAGGGAAAGAGTAGGGCCCATTAAGGACCATAGTGGCAATTTGTGTGTGGAGCTGGAAGACGTAGGTAGGGTTCTAAATGAAAACTTTGTGTCGGTGTTCACAAGTGAGAGGGACGACGTGGGTATGGAAATCAGGCAGAAGGACTGTGACATAATTATAGAAAGGGAGGAGGTTCTAAGTGGTCTGGCACTCTTAAAAATAGATAAATCTCCAGGCCCGGATGAAATGTATCCCAGGCGGTAGAGTGAGACAAGGAGGAGATAGCTGGGGCGCTGGCAATAATTTTCAATACCTCCCTGGCCACAGGAGAGGTACCAGGGGACTGGAGGACATCCAATGTGGTACCGTTATTGAAGAAGGGAGGAAGAGATAAACCAGGGAACTACAGACCAGTCAGTCTAACCTCAGTGGTGGGGAAACTATTGGAAGCAATTCTGAGGGACAGAATTAATCTACATTTGGAGAGACAGGGATTAATCAAGGACAGTCAGCATGGTTTTGTTAAGTGGAGGTCATGTCTGACCAATTTTATTGAATTTTTTGAAGAGGTGACCAGGTGTATGGATGAAGGCAATGCATTTGACGTAGTCTACTTGGACTTCAGCAAGGCTTTTGATAAAGTCCCGCATGGGAGACTGATAACTAAGGCAAGAGCCTATGGGATCGAAGGCAGTTTGGCAAATTGGATCCAGAATTGGCTGAATGGCAGGAAGTAGAAGGTGATGGTCGAGGGGTGTTTTTGTGACTGGATGCCTGTGTCCAGTGGGGTTCCACAAGGGTCAGTGTTGGGTCCCTTGCTGTTTGTGGTATGTATAAACGATTTAGACTTGAATGTAGGAGGGTTGATCAGTGAGTTTGCGGACGACACGAAAATTGTTGCGTGGCAAATAGTGAAGAGCATAGCCTTAGATTACAGGAGGTTATAGACGGGCTGGTCAGATGGGCTGATCAGTGGCAAATGGAATTTAATCCGGATAAGTATCAGGTGATGCACTTATAAGACATAGGAGCAGAAATTAGGCCAATCGGCCCATCGAGTCTGCTCCACCGTTCAATCATGGCTGATAAGTTTCTCAACCCCATTCTCTCGCCTTCTCCCCGTAACCTTTGATCCCCTTACCAATTAAGAACCTATCTATCTCGGTCTTAAAAACACTCAATGACCTGGCCTCCACAGCCTTCTGTGGCAATGAATTCCATAGATTCACCACTCTCTGGCTAAAGAAGTTTCTCCTCATCTCTGTTCTAAAAGGTCTTCCCTTTACTCTGAGGCTGTGCCCTCGGGTCCTAGTCTCTCCTACTAATGGAAACATCTTCCCCACGTCCACTGTATCCAGGCCTTTCAGTATTCTGTAAGTTTCAATCAGATCCCCCCTCATCCTTCTAAACTCCATCGAGTATAGACCCAGAGTCCTCAAACGTTCCTCATACGTTAAGCCTTTCATTCCTGGGATCATTCTCGTGAACCTCCTCTGGACCCTCTCCAGGGCCAGCGCATCCTTCTTGAGATACAGGGCCCAAAATTGCTCACAATATTCTAAATGTGGTCTGACCAGAGCCTTATAAAGCCTCAGCAGCACATCCCTGCTTTTATATTCTAGTCCTCTCGAAATAAATGCCAACATTGCATTTGCCTTCCTAACTACCGATTCAACCTGCAAGTTAACCTTAAGAGAATCCTGGACTAGGACTCCCAAGTCCCTTTGCACTCCAGATTTCTGAATTCTCTCCCCATTTAGAAAATAGTCCATGCCTCTATTCTTCCTACCAAAGTGCATGACCTCACACTTCCCCACGTTGTATTCCATCTGCCACTTCTTTGCCCATTCTCTTAACCTGTCCAAATCCTTCTACAGCCTCCCCGCCTCCTCAATACTACCTGTCCCTCCACCTACCTTTGTATCATCTGCAAACTTAGCCAGGATGCCCTCAGTTCCTTCATCTAGATCATTAATGTATAAAGTGAAAAGTTGTGGTCCCAACACTGACCCCTGCGGAACTCCACTAGTCACCGGCCGCCATCCTGAGAAGGACCCCCTTATCCCCACTCTCTGCCTCCTGCCAGACAGCCAATCTTCTATCCATGCTAATACCTTGCCTCTAACACCATGGGCTCTTATCTTACTGAGCAGCCTCCTGTGCGGCACCTTGTCAAAGGCCTTCTGGAAGTCCAAGTAGATAACATCCATTGGCTCTCCTTTGTCTAACCTACTCGTTACCCCCTCAAAGAATTCTAACAGATTTGTCAGGCATGACCTCCCCTTGATGAAACCATGCTGACTTTGCCCGATTTTACCATGCACTTCCAAGTATTCTGAAATCTCATCCTTAATAATGGGCTCTAAAATCTTACCAACGACCAAGGTCAGGCTAATTGGCCTGTAATTTCCCGTCTTTTGCCTCACTCCCTTCTTAAACAGGGGGGTTACATTAGCGATTTTCCAGTCCTCTGGGACCCTCCCTGATTCCAGTGATTCCTGAAAGATCACCACTAATGCCTCCACTATCTCTTCAGCTATCTCCTTCAGAACTCTGGGGTGTAATCCATCTGGTCCAGTTGATTTATCCACCTTCAGACCTTTCAGTTTTCCTAGCACCTTCTCCTTGGTAATGGCCACCATACTCACCTCTGCCCCCCGACTCTCTTGAACTTTGGGGATGTCACTCGTGTCTTCCACTGTGAAGACTGACGCAAAGTACCTATTCAGTTCCTCCGCCATTTCTTTGTTCCCCACTACTACTTCTTCAGCATCATTTTCCTGCGGCCCGATGTCCACTTTTGCCTCTCTTTTACCTTTTATATATCTAAAAAAACTCTTGCAATCTTCTTTTATATTACTGGCTAGTTTACCCTCATATTTAATCTTCTCCCTCCTTATTTCTTTTTTACTTGTCCTCTGTTGGTCTTTGTAGGCTTCCCAATCCCCTGGTTTCCCACTGCTCTCTGCCACATTGTATCCTTTAACATTAGCTATTATGCTGTCCCTGACTTCCCTTGTCAGCCATGGTTGCCTCGTCCTCCCTTTAGTATGCTTCTTCTTCCTAGGGATGAATTTTTGCTGTGTCTCCCAAATTACTCCCAGAAACTCCTGCCATTGCTGTTCCACTGTCTTTCCTGCTAGACTCATCTCCCAGTCAATTCTGGCCAGCTCCTTCCTCATGCCTCTAGTTGCCTTTATTCAACTGTAATACCGTTACATATGATTCCAGCTTTTTCCTCTCAAATTGCAGGGTAAATTCTATCATATTATGGTCACTTCCTCCTAAGGGTTCCTTCACCCTAAACTCCCTTATCAAATCTGCGTCATTACACATCACTAAGTCTAGAATTGCCTGTTCCCTAGTGGGCTCCACCACAAGCTGCTCCAAAAAGCCATCTCGTGGACATTCCAAAAATTCCTTTTCTTGGGATCCACTACCAACCTGATTTTCCCAGTCTACCTGCATATTGAAATCCCCCATAATCACTGTAATATTGCCTTTCTTACACACCTTTTCTATCTCCTGGTGTATCTTGTGCCCCACATCCTGACTACTGTTCAGAGACCTGTACATAACTCCCATTATGGTTTTTTTACCTTTGCGGTTCCTCAACTCTACTCACATGGATTCTACATCATCTGACCCTACATCATTTCTTGCTATCGATTTAATTTAATTTCTTATTAACAAAGCAACCCCACTCCCTCTGCCAACCTGCCTATCTTTCGATAGGATGTATATCCTTGGATATTTAGCTCCCAGTCCTGATCCCCTTGCAGCCATGTCTCCGTAATGCCCACCACATCATACCTGCCAATTTCAATCTGCGTCACAAGCTCATTTACCTTATTTCGTATACTGCGTGCATTCAGATACAACGCTTTCAGTCCTGTATTTCCCGTCCCCTTTCTCATTGTCGTCCCTTTATCTGATGCGCTTGAAGTTAGATTCCTAGCCCTTTCCAAACACTCTGTCCTATTTTGTGTTCTGGAGACTTTAATAGCCTCTCCTGGGCTCTCCTTTCTTTTCAGTTTTTTCATAATTTTCCATGAAGTTGAATCCACCCCCCCATGCACTAACCTGCTGCTTTGTTTCCCATTAGTCATACTTCTTGGAGTTTTACCCTTCCCTTCCCCCCCACTTTCTAGTTTAAAGTCCTGTTGACCACCCTATTTACCCTTTTTGCTAGAATATTGGTCCCAGATCGGTTCAGGTGGAGACCGTCCCAACGGTACAGACCCCTCCTGTTCCAATACTGATGCCAATGCCCCACGAAATGGAACCCCTCTTTCCCGCACCACTCCTTTAGACACATGTTTACTTCCCTTATTCTCACGTCCCTATGCCAATTTGCACGTGGCTCGGGTAGTAATCCGGAGATTATAACCCTTGAGGACCTGTTCTTTAATTTAGTTCCTAGTTCCTGATAATCCTCAAACAGGTCCTCTTTCCTAGTCTTACCTATGTTATTTGTCCCAACGTGGACCAAAACAACTGGATCCTCCCCCTCCCTCTCCAATACCCTTTCAAGCCGGTCAGAGATGTCCCTCACCCTGGCACCAGGCAGGCAACATACCATGCGGGACTCTCGATCCTGCTTACAAAAGAAGCTATCAATTCCCCTAATTATAGAATCCCCTACAACTATCACTTGTCTTTTTGCTCCCCCCTCTTGAATGGCCTCCTGTGCCACAGTGCCGTGGTCAGCTGGCTCATCCCCCTACAGCCCTCTTCCTCATCCACACAGGGAGCAAATACCTCGTCCCTGTTGGACAAGGTCAAGAGCTGAGGCTCCTCTGTTCCTGAACACAGGATCTCTCTACCTGCCTCACTTGCAGTCACACCCTGCCGACCCTGACCACTGACCGGACTTGAGGTACTTAATCTACCGGGTGTGACCGCCTCCTGATACAAAGCGTCCAGGTAATTCTCCCCCTCCTGGATGTGCCGCAGCATCCGGAGCTCGGACTCCAGCTCATCAATTCTGAGCTGGAGTTCCTCCAGCAACCAACACTTGCTGCAGATGTGGTCACTGCGGCTCGCAATGGGATCTGCCAGCTCCCACATCATACAGCTACAGCACATCACCTGCCCAGCCATCTCTACTTAGATAATTAATTTATTAATTAGCTTTGCAGTGTTTTTTTTTCAAATTTGATGCAGATTTCCTGCCAACCAATCAGGTCACAGTTTTCCTGTGATGTCACTTTTTCAGTTTTGGCTTCAGTTACTCTGTGCCCCGAGGTCACCGCTCCGGTCCTCCTCCATCCAAGTCTGCTCCCTAGAGACAAGGCCGCGAATCCCCGAGGTAAGCTAGATTTATACTCACCGCTCCGGTGCTCCTCCCTGGAGACAAGACCGCGAATCCCTGAGGTAAGCTAGATTTATACTTACTGCTCCGGTGCTCCTCCCTGGAGACAAGGCAAACTTTTCTCCTTTCACATTCAAAGTCTGGTGGAATTCACTTAGGCAGGACAAACAAGGCACAAAAAAACACGATGAATGGTAAGACCCTGGGAAGTACCGAGGATCAGAGGGACCTTAGTGTGCATGTCCACTGGTCCCTAAAGGTAGTGGGACAGGTAGATAAGGTGGTTAAGAAGGCATGTGGGATACTTTCCTTTATTAGCCAAGGCATAGAATATAAGAGCAGGGAGGTTATGCTGGAACTGTATAAAATGCTGGTTAGGCCACAGCTAGAGTATTTCATGCAGTTCTGGAATCTGCATTATAGGAAGGATGTGATTGCACTAGAGAGAGTGCAGAGGAGATTTACCAGGATATTGTCTGGGCTGGAGAGTTTTAGTTACGAGGAGAGATTGGATAGGCTGGGGTTATCTTCCTTGGAGCAGAGGAGGTTGAGGGGGGACATGATTGAGGTGTATAAAATTATGAGGGGCATAGATAGGGTAGACAGGAAGGAACTTTTCCCCTGGTGGAGGGATCAATAACCAGGGGCATAAATTTAAGGTAAGGGGCAGGAGGTTTAGAGGGGATGTGAGGAAGAATTCTTTCACCCAGAGGGTGGTGGGAATCTGGAACTCACTTGAAAGGGTGGTAGAGGCAGAAATCCTCATAACATTTAAGAAGTATTGGATGTGCACTTGCCATGCCATGGCATACAAGGCTATGGGCCTAGTGCTGGAAAATGGGATTAGAATAGTTAGGTACTTATCTGACTAGCGCAGACTCGATGGACCGTAGGGCCTTTTTCTGTGCTGTAGACCTCTATGACTCATCCAGGCAAGTGGAGAGTATTCTATTACACCTCTGACTTGTGCTTTGTGGTGGACAGGCTTTGGGAGTTAGGGGGCGAGTTACTCACCACAGCATTCCTAGCTCCTGACCTGCTCTTGAAGCCACAGTATTTATATGGCTAGTCCAGCTCAGTTTCTGGTCAATGGTAACCCCCCAGGATGTTGATAGTGGGAGATTCAGTGATTGTAATACTATTGAATGTAAAGGGGAGGTGGTTAGATTCTCTTTTATTGGAGATGCTCCAACATTACCTGGCACTTGTGTGGTGCAAATGTTACTTACCACTTATCAGCACAAGCCTGAATGTTGTCCAGATCTTGTTGCATGCGGTCATAGATGGCTCCATGACCTGAGGAGTTGTGAATGGTGCTAAACACTGTGTAACCATCAGTAAACACCTCCACTTCTGACCTTATGATGGAGGGAAGGTCATTGATGAAGCAGCAGAAGATGGTTGGACCTAGGACACTACCCTGAGGAATTTCTGCAACAATGTCCAGGGACTGAAATGATTGGCTTCCAACAACTACAGCCCATCTTCCTTTGTGCTAAGTATGATCCCAATCAGTGAAGAGTTTTCCCTGTAATTCTTTTTGACTTCAATTTTGCTATAGCTCCTTAATGCCACACTTGGTCACCAGCTGTGCTGGTGATAAGGGCAGTGACTCTCACCTCATCTCTGGAATTCAGCTCCTTTGTGCATGATTGTACCAAGACTGTAATGAGGTCTGGAGTTGTCTGGCCCTGGCAGAAGCCAAACTGAGCATTTGGAAGCAGGCTATTGCTGAGTAAGCTCTGCTTGATAGCCCTGTCACTGACCTTCCATCACTTTGCTGATGATCGAGAGTAGACCGATGGAGTGGTAACTGGCCATATTGGATTGGCCTGCTTTTACGGGACAGGACATACCTGGGCACATTGTTGAGTAGATGCCAGTATTGTAGCTGCACAGTTTAACTAGATGCATGGTGAGTTTTGGAGCACAAATCTTCATTAATACTGCCGGAGTGTCCTCAGTGTGAAGATGGGACTTCATCTCCACAAGGACTATATAGAGGCCACTTTTACCAATACTGTCATGGATAGATGTATCTGAAACAGGTAGATTGAAAACTATGAGGTCAAGTAGGTTTTTCCTTCGTGTTGGTTCTCACATTAATTGCTGCAGGCCCAGTCTGGCATCTATGTCCTTCAGCTTTGGGCAGCTTGGTCAACTATGGTGCCACTGAGCCACTCTTGGTGACAGACATTGAAGCCCCCACTGTGAGTAAATTCTGGCTCTTTGTTATACTCAGTGTTTCTTCTAAGTGCTGTTCAACATGGAGAAGCACTGATTTATCAGTAAAGGGAAGGTGGTAAGTGGTAATCAGCAGGAGATTTTCTTGACATCTTTAACCTGATGCCATGTGACTTCATGGTGTCCAGAGTCCAATTTTTGGATTCCCAGGGCCATTCCATCCCAACTGTATACCACTGTACTACCACCTCTGTCGGTGGGACAGGACATAGTCAGGGATGATTGCACAGATAAGTCAGGGAACTACAGGCCAGTGAGTCTCATGTCAATGGTAGGGAAACTGTTGGAGAAAGTTCTGAAGGAGAGTATCTACCTCGACTTGGAGAGGCAAGGTTTGATCAGGGATAGTCAGCATGGCTTTGTCAGAGGAAGGTCATGCCTAACAAATTTGATTGAATTTTTTGAGGAGGTGACCAGGTGTGTAGATGAGGGTAGTGCAATTGATGTAGTTTATATGGATTTCAGCAAAGCCTTTGACAAGGTCCCACATGGGAGACTTATAAAGAAGGCAAATACACATGGGATACAGGGTCATTTGATGAGGTGGATTCAAAATTGGCTTATTTGTAGGAGGCAGAGAGTGATAACAGAAGGATGCTTTCGTGACTGGAAGCCAGTGTCCAGTGGCATACCACAGGAATCTGTGCTCGGTCCCCTATTATTTGTCATTTATATAAACGACATAGATGACTATGTCGGGGGTAGGATTAGTAAGTTTGTGGATGACACAAAGACTGACCGGGTGGCTAACAGTGAGGTTGAGTGTCTTGGGCTACAGGAAGATATAGATGGGATGGTCAAATGGGCAGATAAGTGGTAGATGGAATTTAACCCTGAAAAGTGTGAGGTGATACACTTTGGAAGGAGTAATTTGACAAGGAAGTATTCAATGAATGGCATGACACTAGGAAGTTCTGAGGAACAAAGGGACCTTGGTGTGTGTGTCCATAGATCTCTGAAGGCAGAGGAGCATGTTAGTGGGGTGTGAAAAAGGTATATGGGACACTTGCCTTTATCAATCGAGGCATAGATTACAAAATTAGGGAGGTCATGTTGGAGTTGTATAGAACCTTGGTGAGGCCACAGCTGGAGTACTGTGTGCAGTTCTGGTTGCCACATTATAGGAAGGATGTGATTGCACTGGACAGGGTGCAGAGGAGATTCACCAGGATGTTGCCTGGGATGAAACATTTAAGTTATGTAGAGAGGTTGGATAGACTTGGGTTGTTTTCGTTGGAGCAGAGAAGAATGAGGGGGTGACCTGATCGAGGTGTACAAGATTATGAGGGGCATGGACAGGGTGGTTAGGGAGCAGCTGTTCCCCTTAGTTAAAGGGTCAGTCACAAGGGGGCATAAGTTCAAGGTGAGGGGCAGGAGGTTTAGGGGGGATGTGAGGAAAAACTTTTTTACCCAGAGGGTGGTGACGGTCTGAATGCGCTGCCTGGGAGGGTGGTGGAGGTGGGTTGCCTTACATCCTTTAAAAAGTACCTGGATGAGCACTTGGCACGTCATAACCTTCAAGGCTATGGGCCAAGTGCTGGTAAATGGGATTAGGTAGGTAGGTCAGGTGTTTCTCACGTGTCGGTGCAGACTTGATGGGCCGAAGGGCCTCTTCTGCACTGTGATTCTGTGATGACGATGATGAAGGAGTCTGGGACATTGTCTTTATGGTATGATTTGGTGAGTATGACTATCTCAGACAGTTGCTTGACTAGTCTTTGAGATAGCTCTCCCAATTTTGGCACAAATCCCCGGATAATAGTGAGGAGGACTGCAAGCTGACTGGGCTATATAAGCTTTTGTCATGTTTAGTGCCTGGGTTAATGCCGGATTGCCCGTCTGCTTTTATTCTTATTGTTTTGAGCGGTGAGTGGGGATGGGGTTTGGGGACCAGAAAACAGCAGAAAGAAGGATAAATGAGGACAGAGAGACGTGAACAGCAGGAACATTTGAATGTCCCAAAAGTTGCAGGAACAAGTTTGAGAAAAATAGCAATAGTGATGAAGCATATATTAAATTGCATACACGTCGTTGCCTGTAGTGCAACTAATAAAAGACTGGTGGAGCTGAAGGCACAAATTGCTACATGCGATTATGATGTTGCTGCATTAATAGAATCATGGCTCAAAGAAGGCCAGGACTGGCTTCTTAATTTTCCTGGTTAGTAGGTATTCAGGAATGATAGTGACAGAACAACAGGACAGTGTGTGACAGTATTGTAAGATTTTGAGTTAGAGAGCCACAGATACCTAAGATAGCCAGTTGAGTATTTATAATAATTTTACAGTAGTGTACTGAGTTTATTAAGAAGCAACAATTTAGACTTGATGCATTAGTTAAGTAGGCAAGAAAGGCATATGACCCATGACAGATGAGATTAGTTCACTGATTCCAGAGGATGAACAGACGGTTGGCACAGTTGATCTCAGTAGCTTGTGGTGGCAGCATCCTGCTGCCTGGTCAAAGTGTTAGGATCTCTTCCCTTGGTCTTCCTCCATCTTCATTGGTCCATCTTCCACCTGACTGCCTGACAAGGACTGTAGTATAATGGGTTAATAGAATTTTTTTATTCATTCATTTATGGGATGTGGGCATCGCTGGCTAGGCCAGATTTTTATTGCCCATCCCTAACTGTCCTTGAGAAGGTGGTGGTGAGCTGCCTTCTAGAATAGTTATGATAATGAGTGAGGATATCATGCTGTAACAGTGACATCAGTAGTCATATGCTAGAGACTCTGTAGGCACATGGAATGGTCTGTACTCAAGAGGGATGTGCCTACCTTGTAGATCATCATGTATATAGTTTACATAAATCCTTTTGCAGTAACACTGTATAACAGACCACAGTTAGTCAAGACAAGATAGACCTCACAACCAGTGTACAAAACATGGTAGCAATGATGGTGACATCAGTTGAACGAAAGGTTGGTGCCATCGATGGAATAGCCACAGCACAAAACTGGAAGAAAACCTGGTTGAAGCAAGAATCTGCAAACGTACCTAAGGAAGAGACAAACTGGAAAGCGGTAACAATATCAGTCCTAGGTGAGCAGGCACTGCTCCTATTCTCTCATTCAAAAGTCTCAAGGGCCTGCACAGAGGCCAACATTGGAAGTTCCGGAGAGAAAACTTCCTCAGGTATTGAGCAGCATGAGTCTACTTACCAAGAGCATAAACAACAGGTTAGTTCATTCCTCTACACTGTAGGATCTACTACCAATGATATCCTTCTGAGACAGGGAGTAGAAGAGACCTCCGCAGACTTTGAAACCATCCTAAAAGCCTTTGATGCGTATTTTATTCCAAAATGGCACCTCATCATTGAGCGAGCACAATTCAATTAGAGATCCCAAAGAACAGGGGAACTGTTGAATCGTTCCTTACTGATCCATACAGGTTAGCTCGTTGTTCTGAGTATAGGGCATTGAAAGATGAACATATTCACGAACGCATTGGCGTCAGAGTCCGCAATGCAAAGCTGACATTTTTTTATGGATGAAGGATGACCTCACACTTGACCGAGTGCTTCAATACGTTAGGCAGGCTGAGCTTAGGAAACAAGTTCAGCCTCTCATCCACCGACACACTGAGGCCTTTGGTCTGCTAGTAGCTTAGGCCCAAATGGATAGCCCTGCCCACTCAAAAGCCTGCGAAAAGGGTGGTAAACCCTACAGTAGCCATCTTGAAGTGCTTACGCTTCAGGGCAAAGAAACAGCACAGACCCCAAGTTTGCCCAGCAGAGGGCGCAGACTGTTTCCAATGTGTGAAGACAGGGCGCTTTAAGGGGTTCTGTAAATTTAAAAACTCCACTCTGGGAAGAAAACAATAAAATCGTTATGACACACAAATCATTCTAAATAATGAACATAGACAAATATGTGCCATCATAGATTTCCTTGGAAAAGTAAAGGACTAGGAACAAGAGTTTTGGTCCATCACTTTTGAAGTTAAAGGGTTTAGAACTGACTTTAAGCTTTTTAAAAATTCATTCACAGGACGTGGGCTTCGCTGGCTGGGCCAGCATTTTATTGCCCATCCCTAGTTGCCCTTGAGAAGGTGGTGGTGAGCTGCCTTCTTGCACCGCTACAGTCCATGTGGTGTAGGTACACCCACAGTGCTGTTAGGAAGGTAGTTCCAGGATTTTGACCCATCGACAGTAAAGGAACGGCGATATATTTCCAAGTCATGGTGGTGAATGACTTGGAGGGGAAATTCCATGTGGTGGTGTTCCTATCTATCTGTTGCCCTTATCCTTCTAGATGGTAGTGGTTGTGGGTTTGGAAGGTACTGTCTAAGGAGCCTTGGTGAATTGCTGCAGTGTATTTTGCAGATGGTACACACTGCTGCTACTGTGCGTCGGTGGTGGAGAGAATGAATGTGGGTGTGGTGCCAATCAAATGGGCTGCTTTGTTGTGGATGGTGTCAAGTTTCTTGAGTGTTGTGGGAGTTGCACTCATCCAGGCAAGTGGGGAGTATTCCATCACACTCCTGACTTGTGCCTTGTAGATGGTGGACAGGCTTTGGGGAGTCAGGAGCTGAGTTACTCATCGCAAGATTCCTAACCTCTGGCCTGCTCTTGTAGCCACAATGTTTATATGGCTAGTCCAGTTCAGTTTCTGGTCAATGGTAACCCCCAGGATGTTGATAATGGGGGATTCAGTGATGGTAATGCCATTGAATGTCAAGGGGTGATGGTTGGATTCTCTCTTGTTGGAGATGGTCATTGCCTGGCAATTGTGTGGCGCGAAGGTTACTTGCCACTTGTCAGCCCAAGCCTGGATATTGTCCAGCTCTTGCTGCATTTGGACATGGACTGCTTCAGTATCTGAGGAGTTGTGAATGGTGCTGAACATTGTATAATCATCAGCGAATATCCCACTTCTAACCTTACGATGGAAGGAAGGTCATTGATGAAGCAGCTGAAGATGGTTGGACCGAGGACACTACCCTGAGGAACTCCTGCAGTGATGTCCTGGAGCTGAGGTGACTGACCTCGAACAACCACAGCCATCTTCCTTTGTGCTAGGTATGACTCCAACCAATAGAGTTTTCCCCGTGATTCCCATTGGCTCCAGGTTTGCTAGGGCTCCTTGATGTCACGCTTGGTCAAATGCGGTCTTGCTGTCAAGGGCAGTCACTCTCACCTCACATCGGGAGTTCAGCTCTTTTGTCCATGTTTGAACCAAGGCTGTAATGAGGTCAGGGGCTGAGTGGCCCTGGCGGAATCCAAACTGGGCATTAGTAAGCAGGTTATTACTAAGTAAGTGCTGCTTGATAGCACTATTGATGACCCCTTCTGTTACTTTACTGATGATTGAGAGTAGAGGTTTTTGTGTACAGGACATATGTGGACAACTTTCCACATAGCTGGGTAGATGCCAGTGTTGTAGTTGTACTGGAACAGTTTGGCTAGGGGCGTGGCAAGTTCTGGAGCACAAGTCTTTAGTACTATTGCCGGAATTTTGTCAGGCCCCATAGCCTTTGCACTATCCAGTCCCTTCAGCTGTTCCTCGATATCACGTGGAGTGAATCAAATTGGCCGAAGACTGGTATCTGTGATGCTGGGGATCTCCGGAGGAGGCCGAGATGGATCACCCACTCGGCACTTCTGGCTGAAGATTGTAGCAAATGCTTCAGCCTTATCTTTTGCACTGATGTGCTGGGCTCTCCCAACATTGAGGATGGGGATATTTGTGGAGCCTCCTCCTCCAGTGAGTTATTTAATTGTCCACCACCATTCATGACTGGATGTGGCAGGACTGCAGAGCTTAGATCTGATCCGTTGGTTGTGGGATCACTTAGCTCTGTCTATCACTTGCTGCTTCTGCTGTTTGGCACGCAAGTAGTCATGTGTTATTGCTTCACCAAGTTGACACCTCATTTTTAGGTATGCCTGGTGCTGCTCCTGGCAAGCTCTCCTGCACTCTTCATTGAACCGGGGTTGATCCTCTGGCTTGATGGTAATGGTAGAGTGGGTGATATGCCAGGTCATGAGGTTACAGATTGTGTTCGAGTACTATCCTGCTGCTGCTGATGGCCCACAGCACCTCATAGATGCCCAATCTTGAGTTGCTAGATCTGTTCAAAATTAACACGGTGGTAGTGCCACACAACATGCTGGAGAGTATCCTCAGTGCAAAAGTGGGACTTCGTCTCCACAATGACTGTGCGGTGGTCACTCTTACCGATACTGTCATGGACAGATGCATCTGCGGCAGGTAGGTTGGTGAGGGTGAGGTCAAGTATGTTTTTCTGATTGGTTCCCTCATCACCTGCCGCAGACCCAGTCTAGCAGCTATGTCCTTTAGGACTCGGCCAGCTCGGTCAGAAGTGGTGCTACTGAGCCACTCTTGGTGATGGTCTTTGAAGTCCCCCACCCAGAGTACATTCTGCGCCTTGCCGACCTCAGTACTTCCTCCAAGTGATCTTCAACATGATGGAGTGCTGAGGGAGGGCGGTACATAGTAATCAGCTGGCGGCTTCCTTGCCCATGTTTGACGTAATGCCATGATGTTGAGTCGATGTTGAGGATTCCCAGGGCAACTCCCTCCTGACTGTATACCACTGCCACCTCTGCTGGGTCTGTCTTGCCGGTGGGACAGGACATTGCCATTAGCTAGGCCATTGCTGTGGGTCTAGAGTCACTTGTAGCCAGACCAGGTAAAGACTGCAGATTTCCTTCCCTAAAGGGCATTAGTGAACTAATATTAGTGGACTTTAATTACCCTAATAGGGACTGGGAAAAACTAAGAACAGAGGAGAACTTTCTCAAATCAATGTGTCTGCAGTCCAACAAGGAAGAAAGCAGTGTTGAATCTGGTTCTGAAAAATGGGGCAGAATTCGTGGAGCCCGCAAGAGCGGGAAGCATGGCATGTGGGGTGAATTAATTAGGCAGGATATGATGGATTCATACTTGTAACATATTTGCATACCATGAGTACTCATTAGCGTGGAACAGTTTTTAGTAAAGCTCTACCCTCAGGATAAAGTTAGTGGCGCATGAGATTCTTGTCACACCCAGTTCACGACTGTTTAAAAGTGTCATGCACCAGTCGGTTTTGTGCAGCTGTGTGTAAAGTCAGCAGCTTTCCTTGTTGAACTCTACGGCACAAGGGAGGGGAGCAGGAGAATAGCAGATTTGGGATCTGCAAGGGTGAATCAGTGGTGAGAGAGGAGGTTGAGGGGGTCGGGGGCATGGAGAAGTGAACTAGGAAGGGCCTGGTGTTCTAGGTGTGGTGGGAACAATCAGTCAAAGTAAGAAATGAGGGCCCTAAAGGTCAGGGTTAGTACTGACCACATGTGTGTCCATCTTAGGGCATTGGCTGACAATGGGAATGTTCGCAGTTATGGGGGGTCATCAATTTGGTAGAGGGTGCAGGTCCAGTCTGAGGTTAGAATAATCAAACATCTCATAGGGCGGGTCAGGGGATCTAATAACAATCTAAAGATAATGTGGGGAGGGTCTAGGATCAAAGATGGGTTAAGTTCAGTTGGGAGTGATGGCATGTACAATTGGGCGTCAGGGTCCAGGGTAATGGGGGGAGGTTGAAGGGTTATAGGGGCAAGGCGCAAAGTGATGTTGGGAGAGTCAAGGGTGATTGGGACAAGTGTGAAGGTGACAGGAGGAGGGCAGAGAGCAATGGCTTTGAACAAGCAATGACCATTTTTGCAATGTCTCCAGAACTACGTGCGGTGCCAGGATTGGAGGTCAAAGTGGGAGGATCCCGGTGTGTGGTGGGTGGAGTTTTGGTTGTGGAGAACGGAAGGAATTGAAAATCTCACTGCTCATCAGTTCTATGGGTGAAATCCATGGATACACATGTTCTCACCTCACTGCCTGCCTTCTTCACACAGTTCAATTGCTGGAATACCTATCAGTCTCACATACCCAATATTCCTACAATCTTGGGAGCGGGAGGAGAGGATGTGACAAAGAAGGCTCATGATGGTCAACAATGGAGGCTGCAACGCCAGCAGCACCAGAGGGGGAGGCTGGTCAGGATGCAGCCACCCAGGGAAGGCAGCGTAGAAGGCAGGCACTGGTGTTTGGCAACAAAGTTGTGGCCGTGATGCAGAGCCTTCATTTTAGTCCAGAAAGCTCTTCCATAGCCTGCTAGTAGTAGCAGCATTATCAACTGATGGTGGGTTTCACCAATAAAAGCTTCTCAGCTGCTAAATTGCCCATGCTTTGCATGCTCACCACCAGCACTTAGAATTTTAATTATAATCATGTGAGAATGAGCAAAAAGAGAGAAAGCAGAACTGGCTCACAGTTCTGGCTATGATGTCAGCAGTGGCATGCTGTTGACAAAATACCCACCATGAAATAGAGCAAGTGGAATAGTAAATCATCCACCCCACAGCAACCACAACATCATTTGTTTTAAAATAATTATGGACAGAGACCAGAAAATAGCAAAGGTATAAAATACTCAAATGAGGAAGAGCTAATTTTTGTTATTTAAGATGGAACTTTGTACAGGTAGATTGGAAAAGGCGATTGCAAGGTAAAGCAGTAACTGAGCAATGGAAAACATCCAAGGAAAAAATAGGTTCAATGACAAATTAGGCAAATTGAAGGGAAAAGGTAATGCATCCAAATATATGAGTTACGAAAGTAATAAAAATTAAAATAAAACAGAAAAAGAAGACTTATGACAAATGTCAGCAATAAGCTTCAGTTAATAACCAGGAAGATTTTGCAAAGTGCACTAAAGAATTGAAAATGTTAATACGGGAGGCAAAGAGAGGTTATAAGATAAGATTAGCAGGTAACATTAAATTGAGCCCTAAAACATTTTTATAAGGGTATGAAGTGTAATTGATTAGATAGGGAAAAAGTTGGGCCTATTAAGGACCCACTGGGAAATCTTCATATATAGGCAGAGGATATGGCTAGATATTAACTGCCATCATCTTCTCTGTCTTCTCAAAGGAAGTGGATAATGCTAAGGTTACACTAAAAGAGAAGTTATGGACAGGATAGTATCAATTAGAGAAGACATACTGAAAAGATGAGCATTACCGAAACTCTTCTGGTCTGGATAGAATACATCCTAGATTGCTGAAAAAAGCAGAAGTAGAAATAGCAGAGATATTGGTCCCAATCTTTAAATGCTCACTGGGTACAGGAGTAAAGTAGCACTGGAGGACTGGAGGGTTGCTAATGTCATATCATTATTCAAGAAAGAGGAGGATTAAACCAGGAAACCACAGGTCAGTCAGCCTAACATTGGTGGTGTCGAAGTGATTGGAAACCGTTGTCAGGGACAAAATAAACTTTCAATTGGAAAAGCAATAATCAAGGAGAGCCAGCATGGAATTGTAAAAGGCAAATCATGTCTGACTAACTTGACTGATATCTTTGATGAGGTAATAGTGAAGATTAATTAAGATAGTGTAGTACAAGTTGTATTATAGACCTTTGGAAGGCCTATGGAATTAAGAGGCAAGTGGAGGTATGGATATAAAATTGGCTCACGTAGAGGAGGTAAAAGGTGGTGATAGATGGATGCCTTTTAGACTGGGAGATGGTTTGCAGTGCTGTCCCTCTAGGTTCAGTTTTGGGTCTATTTCTCATTTCAATTTTAAAAATGACCTAGGATTATTACATTAAAAGCACTATATAAACACAGGTTGTTGTTGTAAGGAGCAGCATTATAAAGTTTTAAGATGCTACGCAACTTGGCAAAGTATAAAAATGAAAGACTTGCTTTTACGTAGTTCATTTCACAATCACATTTTGTCTCAAAATGAGTGAAGTAATTTTGAAGTATAGTCACTGTTGTAATGCAGGAAATTTGTGCATAACAAAATCCTCCAAAAAGCAATGTGACAATGACCAGGTAATCTGTTTTTCTGAAGTTGATTGAGAGATAAATATTGGCCACAACACCAGGGATAGCTCCCCTGCTCTTCAAAACAGTGCCATGGGATCTTTTACGTCCACCTGAGAAGGTAAACAGGGCCTTAGTTTAATGCCTCATTGGAAAGACAGCGGAGCACTTCCTCAGTACTGTAATGTACTGGTGTCATCCTTGATTTTGTGCTGGTGGAACTTAAACACATAACCTTCTGACTCAAAGGCCATAGTGCTATCAACAGGGCCATGGCTGACACTGTGTAGATAGTGACAAGGGTAGTTATAGGCTTCAGGATAACATGCCAAGAAAGTGAAATGGGCAGAAGCAGAGCAGATGGAGTTCAGTGCAAAGAAGTGAAAAGTGATGAACTTTGCAGGGGGTTAATGTGGAAAGATAGTATAGAATAAATGGCACTATTTTGAAAAGTGTAGATGAACAGAGAGACATTGATATCCATACACACAAATTCTTAACGTTGGCAGGGTAAGTTGATAAGGTCGGTAAAAAGGCATATGGGCTACTTATGCTTATAAATAGAGGAACAGAATATAAAAGGAAAGAAGTCTTGCTGGAACTTTATAAAATCACTGGTTAGGTCTCAACCTGTGTATTGTGGACAAATTTGGGCACCACACTTCAGGTATGTAGCTCTGTTCTTCGATGTTAGTTTTGAACTTCTTATGACTCCGGCTCTCGAGGCTGCCACAAAAAGTATTAGTCCTATCAGCCAGTCTATAGATGTTTTAGCCATAGATCATATTGTTTAAAAAAGATGGGCAATTGACATTTCATCAAATCATAGAACCTTACAGCACAGAAAGAGGCCATCATGTCAGTGTTGGGTTTTGAAAGAGCAGCCATGCTTAGTCCCACCTCCCCACCTTTTGTCCATAATCCTGTAAGTTCCTCATTCTCAAGTACCTACCCAACTCCCTTTTAAAATTATTGTTAATTATTGTTGAAAGCACACAGAGGATGTTCACTAGCATATTACCAGGGATGAGAGACTTCAGAGAGGTAGGAAAAGTTCTGCTTGGAACAGAGAAGATTAAGAGCTGACTTAATAGTAGTTTTCAATGTGTTGAGAGGTTTTGATAGAGTAGAAAGGGGGGAAAAAAATCCCTCTGGTGAATTGCCCAATAACTAGAGGTCAAAGATTGAAGATCATTGGCAAAAGAGAGATGACAAGAAAATGCTTCACTCAAGAGTTATCAGGATCTGGAATACTCTTTCTGAAAAGGTTGTGGAAGTTGTTTCCATAAATAATTTCAGAAGGGAATTAATTGGGTAGGTACTTGAGAATGAGGAACTTACAGGGTTATGGACAAAAGGTGGGGATGTGAGTACGCATGCCTGCTCTTTCAAAGCCCAGAACTGACATGATGGCCTCTCTCTGTGCTGTAAGGTTCTATGATTTGATGAAATGTAAATTGGTCATTTTTTTAAACAATGTGAACTGTGGCTAAAACATCTGTGGCTAAAACATCTGTAGATTAGGTAAAATGACTGATATCTTTTGTGGCAGCCTCGAGAGCTGGGGCCATAAAAAGTTCAGAGTTAACGTCGAGTTACATAGAGGCTACAGCACAGGAACATGCCATTCAGCCCAACTGGTCTATGCTGCCATTTATGGTCCATTCAAGCCTCATCCCACCCACATCACCCAATCCTATTAGCATATCCTTTTATTCCTTTCTCCCTCACATGAATATCTAGCTTCTTATTAAATTTATTGATGGTGTTTGCCTCAAATTGTGATAGCATGTTCCACATCTTACCACTCTTTGGTAAAACAGTTTCTCCTGAATTCCTAAATTCCTGATTGCATTTTTAGTGACTAATTTACATTTATATCTTTAGTTTTAGACTTCCCCACAAATGGAAACATTTTTTCTGCATCAACCAATCAAAACCTTTCAGAAAAGGCCTTGATCAGGTCATCCATTTACTTTTTCAGGAGAAAAGAACTTTTACTGTCTTTTACTGCAGTAAAGAGTTGCGTGCTTTCCCTGAAGGTTGGCTGCAGGTCTTCTTGCAGCAGGTGACACAAGTCTATTAGCTGCCTCCCAAGAGAAGCATAGCCTCCTCATGAATTCCTCTTCCGTTAAGTACAGGAACACCTGGTACAACCTGTAATATTATCGAGGAGCATGTGGGCCTGTGTGAATCATCCACCCACTACATCCTGCCCCTTAAGAAATTTACTAAAAAGCAAAAATCTGAAAATGCTGGAAATGTAATGCAAGACCAGAAAACATGGAAGCATCAGGCAGCAGCTGTGCGTGCATGTCTTTTCTTCTCCTCTGTTCTGTTCATTTTAGAATGCTGTTCGTTTGTGATGCTTTCCACTTTTGACAAAGGTTAATTCTTTGTTCGCGCCACAGAGCCTGTCTGACCTGCTGAGTGTTTCCATTAGCTCCTGTTTTCCTTCTTTCAGCAATATTCCTGTTTCTTTCTTCCTCCAATGAAGCCAATGGAAAGCTAAAGACCCAATTATGTTTAATGATGGGCCCACTCTTGGAAATTGCCTTTACACACAGAGTGCATTTAAGCTTTCTTACATCAGTTGTTGCAGCCAAAAAGAACCATTAAATCCTCCCGTTTGAAAGAACTGTGGGGCTTCATCAACTGCCTAAGGGCTATGGGGAAAACGAAACTTGTCTTAAGCAAAAACTATGTCAATGTCCTAACAGTATCTTATCAGTTATACTTAAAAAATACACAAGAATTGTTTACTTGTTTCAGATAGAAACCTCTGTTACTGACCCCAGGGATCATTGAACAATGCAGTAATGGCACTGTCAGTGGTACTGAGGCTCATCACCAATCTCAAATTTATGTCTCAATATTATTCTTAACTACAACAGAAAACCTTTGCAGCGTTAGTTAATACATAGTGCCTAGATGCATCAAGGAAGCCACTGACACTTTGCTCACCAGGGAGAATATAACCTGCAAATTCCCAATGAAAAACCAGAATGAGAAGGTAGGACCCTTTCAATTCCTGCACTTGCTCAGCAAATCCTTCCCACTCCTATCGTGTGAGTTCCTAGCATTTAACTCAGATCATTCTGGAAGTCCACTTTGCTTTGTTACTGAGTTATGACTCTGAAGTTGGAGCTCATTGGCACGTGCCTAAATTTGGGTGTATGCAAATTGTAGACTGGACCTGTCCTTTAACACAATGATTACTACACGGCCTATTTCAGTCAGCCAAAGCAGCAGCTCCCAACAGTTGCAACATTTCTGATTATTGTACAAGCTTTTTCTCTTACTACCCCTTAATTTCAGGTCAACCTGGAGCTTCTCCCCAGATTGCAAACTGCTGTTAATTTGATCGCAATCAGAATTTTACATATCAATACATTACGGTGCTGATACCATCACCTGCACAAGTAACTTAGAAATTCTACAGCACTTCTCAATTTTTTTCTTTCCGCTGATGTATCCTTTAGTCCCTCGAGCACATTTTGCTGCCTGTTTCAATGGTCTTGTTAATTAACTTAATCTATCACTCTTATTGCTCTTTAGGTGGATCCTCTTTCTGTGACTTCACTTTTTACTCTTTTGTGAAAGAAAATGTGAAGCTAGAATACTGTGCTTTTTACTATTGGAGAAATTCAATATTTTACTTCTTGCAGATTGCACTGCTAAGCATTAGGTGTGGTCCATGACATTCAGCTGATTCACTGAACACAAAAACAAGCATTCAGCGTTCAGCTATGTGCAACAACCCCCTCTGGTGTTTACAACTTGTTTAAAGCTACTTTGCTTTCTTTTTCTCTTTCCTCATACGAATAGAACTGTTCTGTGCAGCCTGCCCCTAAACTCAAATTCCTGGGGAACTAAAATTTGCGCTGTGCTAAGGAAGCTACAGTACTGTGGTTTCCCTGTTGCTTATTTTGAATTACTGAAAAATTTCAATTTTATTTTTTGGGGAAAAACAATTGATCCAGGTGTAGACTATTTCTAGCACTGTCTTTTATTAGCCATATTACTGTGGTGCTTGGTTAACTTGTGTTAATAATTCTTTCCTTTATATAACATATTGTCAGGTCAAAGCTATTTCAAGCACTTTACATAATCAATTACTTTTGAAGTGCAGAAACCTGTTAGATAGGTAAACACAGTTGCCATTCTGTGTCAGGTATAATCCAATAACAGCCACAAAATTAATGATTCATTAATCTGTCTTTTTTGGTGGTAATGATTGAGAGAGGAATGTTAACCAGGACTTGAAATTTTAGAGCAGATAGACAGGGCCTTAGCTTAACATCCCACCGAAAGGATAGCAGCTCAGCCAATGCAGCAGTCCTGTACTGCACTGAAGTGCCAAGCTAGATAATGAATTCAGACTCTAACCTTGGGATTCATTTTCACACTTTGTGATTCAGATTCAAGAGTGACATCAAGTGAGTCAATGATTCCTGGCTACTAATTGGCAAGAGCTCACTCACAGGAAGGTAACAGCTGTCTGCTAATTCTTATTTTTCTCTTATCCTCCTGGAGACGCTGACTCTTGTTATGAAATTGGATGTCCTCCATAGATCATTCAAATAGCTATTCTCCATATGTAAGTCTGGTGAATGGAGCATTGAAATCCCTTTCGCAGAGGGCCATTAAAGCCGTGCTATCTGGGAAAGGAGTTTGGTGCTAAACCGAGTTCCATTGCCCTTTTATGTACATTCCCAAATTCTGCCTTAAGTGGGATCCGAAGGGAATTTTTGGATGACCATAAGAGCGTAAGGCATAGGAGCAGAAGTAGGCCATTCGGCCCATCAAGTCTGCTCTGCCATTCAATGAGATCATGGCTGATCTGATAATCCTCAACTCCACTTTCCTGCCTTTTCTCCATAACCCTTGATTCCCTTACTGATTAAAAATCTGTCTATCTCAGCCATGAATATACTTAACGACTCAGTCTCTGTGGTGAAAAATGCCACAGATTGACTACCCTCTGAGAGAAGAAATTCCTCCTCATCTCTGTTTTAAATGGCCACCCCTTACTCTGAGATTATGCCCTCTGATCCTAGACTCTCCCACAAGGGGAAACCCTCAGCATCTACCCTGTCAAGCCACCTAAGAATCTTATATGTTCCAATAAGGTCACCTCTCATTCTTCTAAACTCCAATGAGTACCGGCCCAAACTACTCAACCTCTTCTCATAAGAAAATCCCTCCATACCCGGGATCAACTAACTTCTCTGGGCTGCCTCCAATGCCAATATATCTTTCCTTAGATAAGGGGACCAAAATTGTTCACAGTATTCTAGGTGTGGTCTAACTAGTACCTTGTATAGTTTTAGCAACACTTCCCTATTTTTATACTCCATTCCCTTTGAAATAAAGGCCAACATTCCACTTGCCTTCCCTATTACCTGTTGAACCTGTATGTTAGCTTTTTGTGATTCATGTACAAGGCCTCCCAAATCCCTCTGTGCTGCAGCCTTTTGCAGTCTTTCTCAATTTAAATAATATTCAGCTCCTCTATTCTTCCTGCCAAAGTGCATAACCTCACATTTTCCCACATTATATTCCATCTGCCAAGTTCTTGCTCACTCATTTAACCTGTCTATATCCCTCTGTAGACTCGTGTCATCCTAACCACTCACCTTCCCACCTATTTTTGTGTCATCTGCAAATTTGGCGATAATACATTCACTTCCCTCATCTAAGTCTTTAATATATATTGTAAGTAATTGAGGTCCCAGCACTGATCCCTGTGGCACTCCACTAGTTACAGGAAGCCATCCCAAAAATGCCCCCCTTATCCCAACTCTGTCTTCCATCAGTTAGCCAATCCTCTATCCATGCTAATATACTACCCTCAACACCATCTTATCTTATTAAGTAGCCTTATGTGCAGTACCTGATCAAACGCTTTTGGGAATCCAAATATATTACATTTCCTGGTTCCCCTTTATCTATCCTGCTTGTTACCTCCTCAAAAAATTCAAATAAATTTGTCAGGCACGATTTCCCTTTCATGAAGCCATGCTGACTCTGCTTGATTAGATTATATATTTCTAAACGCTCTGCTATTACATCCTTTATAATAGACTCTAACATTTTCCTAATGACAGATGTTAAGCTAACTGGCCTATTGTTGCCTGTTTTTTGTCTCCCTTTTTGAATAAAGGTGTTACATTGGCTGTTCTCCAACTTGAGGAGGCAATGGCGTAGTGATATTGTCACTGGACTAGTAATCCAGAGACCTAGGGTAATGCTCTGGGGACCTGGGTTCGAATCCTGCCACGACAGATGGTGGAATTTGAATTCAATAAGAATCTGGAATTAAAAGTCAAACGATGACCATTGTTGATTGTTGTAAAAACCCAATTTCCCAAGAACCCCTGGTTCACTAATGTTCTTTAGGGAAGGAAATCTGCCGTCCTTACCTGGTTGGGCCTATATGTGACTCCAGACCCACAGCAATGTGGTTGACTTTTAAATGCCCCCTGAACTAGGGCAACTAAGGATGGGTAATAAATGCTGGCCTGGCCAGTGATGCCCACAGATGTCAATAAATGACTAAAAAAAAAATCCTCTGGGACTTTTCCAGAATCTAAGGATTCTTGGAAGATTATCCATTCTTTCTGTAGCTACTTGCTTTAATATCCTAGGATGCAACCCATCAGGTCTTTAGACCCGTTAATTTCCCTAGTAATTTTTTTCTAGTGATAGTCATTATGTTTATTTCCTCCCCCCCTTTTGCCCCTTGGTTATTTAGTATTTTTGGAATGCTATTAGTGTCTCTACCGCAAAGTCTGAAGCAAAGTATTTATTCAACTCCTCTGCCACTTCCTGGTTCCCTATTATTATTTCCCCAGCCTCATTCTCTAAGGGGCCTATGTTCACTTTTGCCTCTCTCTTCCCTTTTAAATATTTAAAGAAGCTCTTACAGTCCATTTTTATATTACTTGCTAGTTTGCCCTCAAAGTTTATTTTCTCCCTCTTTATTATTTTTTGGTCATCTTTTGTTGGGTTTTAAAACTTTCCCAATCCTCTGGCTTACCACTAATCTTTGCCATAATGAATGTTTTTTCTTTCAATTTGATACTGTCCTTAACTTCCTTGGTTAACCATGCTTGGTTTATCCCCTTCCTTGAATCCTTCTTCCTCGCTGGGTTATATCTTTGTTGAGAGTCATAAACTATTTTCTTAAATGTCTGCCATTGATCATCAACCATCTTTTCTGCTAAACTGCTATACCAGTCCACTCCAGCCAACTCTGCCCTCATTCCATTGTAATTACCCTTATTTAAGTTTAGCACAGTTGTTTCTGACCCAAGTTTCTCACTCTCAAACTGAATGCTAAATTCTACCATGTTATGGTCACTGTTTCCTAGAGGATCCTTTGATCTGGGATCATTTATTAAACCTGCCTCATTACACATTACCAGATCCAAAATAGCCTGATCCCTGGTTGGATTCACAACACATTGTTCTAAGAAACTGTCCCAAATACACTCTATGAATTCTTGCTCATGTCTATTTCTGTCAATTTGATTTTCCCAACCTACAGAAGATTAAAGTCACCCATGAGTAATGTACTGCCTTTTTTACATGCCCTCATTATCTCCTGATTTATTCTCTGTCCTACAGTATAGTTACTGTCAGGGGGCCTATAGATTACTCCCACCAATGTCTTCTTCCCCTTGTTATTTCTTATCTCCACCCATATGGATTCTACATCTTCTGATCCAAGATTCTTTCTTGCTATCATACTTATTCCATATCGTGCTAGCAAAGCTACCCCACCACCCTTTCCTTCCTGCCTATCCTTTCAAAAGGTCACATACCCCTGAATATTTAGCTCCCAGCTTTGATCTCCCTGTAACCACGTATCCATAATGGCTATAAGATCGTACCCTTTAACCTCTATTTGTGCTGTTAATTCATTTATTTTATTCCGAATACTATGTGCATTTAAGTAAAGGGCCATTAATTTTGTCTTTTTACCATTTTTTTCCCATTTGACCCTATTTGCTCTTTTTTTTTTGTACACCCTGTCCCTTCCTGTCACACTCTGGGTATCATTATCTAAATAGCTGCCCTGCAAGGCTGCCCTATCCTTTTGCTTTGTAAGCCTACGTATCCCCTTTCCAGAAGCCTGCCCCCCTCTATTTAGTTTAAAGCCCTCTCTACAGCCTTTGTTATTCAGTTTGCTAGGACACTGGTCCCAGCGTGGTTCAAGTGAAGCCTGTCCTACTGGAAGAGCTCGCTTTTACCGCAGTTCTGCTACCAGTGCCCTATGAGCTGAAACCTATTCCTCCCACACCAATCTCTGAGCCACGCATTTAACTCCTTGAATTTATTTACCCAATGCTAGTTTGCCCGTGGATGAGGTGGAACTAGCTGGATGAAATTGTTATCAGAATTCCACCAGCTCCCCATCGCCCAGTTGGCTCCAGCACTAATATACCTGCATGTAGCAGCTGTACTGATGTGTCAGATTTTGGCCCTGGATAAAGTGAGGCTCCAGGTTATTTAATGGTCATTTTCCTATATTTACTGAATACAACTCATTCGTTCATACTGCAGCAATGTGCCCGAATAAAATTGCAACATTCCCAGCTAAAGCAGTTAGCCCAATAATGTTGAAAATGGGAAAAGAGGCTTGTTGCATTTATAAGCCCGATGGAAGTTCCTCTGTAATCCAGATATGCTCCCATGAGGCCAAAGAAGCAATTACAGTGATCTGGTATCAGTGGCCTATTCATGCATTCGGAGCATCTCAGCTGAGCCAAATCCTGTCTCAACTGACATCCATATGTGCACTTCCAACAGGCATCTCTAAATAATAATTACTAGCATTGATGTTGGTCTAACCCAAGATGATGACTTCAGTCTGGTCATTCTCACATTGCTGCTTGTGGGAGCTTGCTGTACACATATTGGCTGTGTACGTCCAACAGTGACTACAGTTCAAAAAAAGCACTGCATTGGCTCTAAAGTGCTTTGAGATGTCCAGTAAAGTCTTCCTTTCTTCCTTTGTCTCAATAAAAATTCATAAGCCCATTTTGCAGATCATAACATAGAGATGTTCATTAACAAGGGTACTTCTGGAATTAACGGAATTATTTTTTATCACTGATACAGCAATTACTTAAAGGGCTTAAGCAGCATTTTGAACGGAAGAGTGATTCTCAAAATAGTGAACAGTGTCATGTCAAACAACAGATTTACAGATAGTCTCTTGGTAGTACAGAACTTGAATATTGCTGAAAAGAGAGACATGTTGCCAAAGGTTTTTGTCTTGCACTCATCAGGACAAACACAAGAATGCCAAATTTCAAATGAATTATACTACAGGAAAAAAAGGGTACTGATTAGTTTGCAAGTCAACTTTGATTGGGAGAGGCACTGCCATAGAGAAAGCAATGGGGAACTATTGGTTCCCCATGCTTCTGGGTAATTCAAACAAGGTGCAAGGCTTGAACATATTCCTTTTGTTTGCAGAGAATGAGTTCCTGCATATGAAGCTTCTAGCAAGTATAAATGAGCCATGTTATGAGCTCAACTGATTATCTGAAATTAGTTATAAGTGTAGCCATTAACACGGTCAGGGTTGTTCAGCAAGTGCTGGTCAATTGCAGAATTTCATCAAACAATGGACATTTTGTTTTGGGTTTTCAATGTTTGCTGTGTATTGCACACAAACTGTTCCTTGGTGAAGTGGAGTTAGGAGAATTGCTCTCTGAAGTTGGTCTCTTGGGGAGAGTCCTTCTCCCCCTCCTCCTTTGTCCTTTTTGAGCAGTTTGACCTCCTCTGTGTCACCTATGTTAATTTCCCCTATCATGCTGCAGGCCAGGTGGGATAGTAACTGCAGCACCTAAGACCAGGAGCAAATGGTCCAAGCAAAACCTTTGAATGCCTTCACCACTTGCTATTCCATGTAGACTTCAGCAACTTCAGCTATCAGTACAAATCTTCAAACACTCCTAACTTTAACAGAAAGCCAACAAACAAAAATCAATCAGCAATTAACCTTCTTGCTGCTGAATGCATGTCATCTGTGCCAGGTTAAGAGATGACATTAGCTGAGTTTTCAGGCAGGAATTAACCCACTGGAGTCAAATCTGCTGACTGATGTCATGATTTGCCCACTTTGCATACTTCCAACCCATACTACTAACAAGCTATCCAAAATGGCACTCAGTGCAGTCTGCACCAGAATTATGTGCATGCATGTGGGCACCATTTTGGGCCTGAAACCATTGAAAATCCTGGTGCTATGCAACCAAATTTTGTGGCAACAGAATTGCACAGCACATAACATAGGTCCTGTGCTGGTTCCTTCAATGTTCTAAACAATTACTCCCACTTCTCCATAGCCCTGCATTTGTTTTCTCCCCGTCAAGTATATGTGAGCCCGAATTTTACCTTTGGTGGGTGCGCATCATCGGTGGGCCCAGGAGCAGTCAGGAAACAGACCCCCGGCCGCAATCTGCCCCTGACCATGATTTTACACTGGCTGGTGAATTAACAGCCAGCCAGCGTGAATCGTGCGCTGAAAAGCTCAGGGCAGGCAGGGTGGGGGCGGGAAGAGGACGGGCAATGACGTTTCCGCGGGCGCGGGTGAGCACCGCAAGAAAGCTCCCTGCAGGCAGACAGCTGCCTCAGCGAGCTGTAGACCTGAAATTGATCAAATAAAGGTTTAAAAAGCTGCAAAAACAGTCCATGAGTCACAATCAAGCACCTGAAAATATAAGTGATAAAAATGCTTTCCACAGATATTTATTTTTATTTTATTTCATAACGGAAATTTCATCCCGCTCTTGGATGATGTTTGATGAAAAATGCAAAGGCCGTCTGTCCGATTCGCCCGTCCGCCATCCGTATGTTTGGATGGACCATGAAAAATGGAGATAATTGCACCACTAATGGGCTTCATTGCCTTCTTAATTGTCAGTGGGCGCGGTTCCAACTTTTGTGCGTGCCCGCCGAGCAAAATATCGCACGACTACATTATGATGTTGGGATGCCTGGCATAGTGGTATAATCCCTGGACTAGTATTCCAGAGGCCCAGGGTAATGCTCAGGGGACCTGGGTTCGAATCACCGTGGCAGATGGTGAAATTTGAATCTAATAAAAATCTGGGATTAGAAGTCTGATGATGACCATGAAACCATTGCTGAACGTCATTAAAAAAAAAATTGTTCACTAATGTCCTTTAGGGAAGGAAATCTGCTGCCCTTACCTGGTCTGGCCTACATGTGACTCCCAACCCACAGCAGTGTGGTTGACTCTTAAAAAAAAAAGCCCTCTGGATAAGGACGATTAGGGATGGGCGATAAATGCTGGCCTGGCCAGCGACACCCACATCCCTTGAACGAATAAAAAAAATCCAATTCCCTTTTGAAAGATACTATTGAATATGCTGCCACGACCCTTTAAGACAGTACATAACAATACAACAACAAAAAATGCTGGAAAAACTCAGCAGGTCTGACAGCATCTGTGGAGAGAAAGACAGAGTTAACGTTTCAAATCCTTATGACTTCTTCAGAGCTAAAGAGAAGTACAAATGTGGTGAAATGTACTGCTTGAGGGGGGTGGAACAGATGAAGCTGGATAGAAGGACCGCGATAGGTGGAGGCAAAGGTGAGATTGCAAAAGGTGTCATAAACAAAAGGTCAAAGGGGTGTTAATATAACAATATAGTACATAACAAAACATCGCCTAAAAAAAATCTCCTAATCTCTCCTCTGGTTATACATGGTAATTATTTTGGCTGTTTTCTCCCATATCCATGCGCATTGTTTAGTGTGGATTTAAATGGAAACAATTAAACTGAGGATATTTGGACCCAAGAAGTCTGTTGAAATCAGTCAAAATAATTGATGGAGTAAACGCGTAAAGTACAGGGAAAGTAATCCTATAGAGCGATTATAACTTTATTTCCTTCTGTGAATTTCTCACGTTTTTGTTGATGTTTTGTCTTTTTCCCTTACAATTTTTTTTTACATTGATTCTCGCTATTTTGATTCTCCCTTGGTCTTTGATCCAGTTTTAAGTCCGCTTTGATTCTCTCTCTCTCTCTCTGTGACCCTTTCCACTTTCTGAGTTCTGTCCTTTAATAATCTCTGCTTTTGACAGATGAAACACGCCCCTAGCAGGAGATTTGTGTGGACAGAAAACGTTTACGTAGACAGCGATATCTCTGTCAAAATCAGCCCAGAATTCTGTATTTAGTAAGCATTTAATCTAGAATGAACGATCTCTCCCACCTCCCCCCCCGATTTCGCCAAAGCGCTTCGTGTAAAGCTATTTATTCTCTGTAAAGACTTGAGAATGAAACCAATTTGCCCCAATGACTAGTCGCCCGTTGGAATTTTTCACCTTTATTTAATCATATCAGATCTCCGGGTAACATCCCACCCCCAATCATTTACAGTAAATAGATTTTCCCAATTCTGCACTTTTCAAAGTCTTCCAAATCCGCGATTATTTGGAGCAATTGCCAAACTCCAGCTTTAGTCATGGGGATTAGTCTGGTAAGTGCATCATCCATTGATGTATCTACCAATCGCTATGTTTTTGTACTTGGCTTTTCAAAATAATAAACCACTTTTTATTTATAACACCATCTGTAGAGAATCTATCGGATAATATCGCAAGAAAATCTAAGATGACTTCTGTTTTATATATATATATGAAAAATAAGTAATTTGTAAAAAAAACTTTCTTGTGAAGCACTTGGCTGGCGGTTATTTAGGTCAAAATAGCTCTTTGGTGATTATAACATTTGCTAGGTTTTTTTCCGTGCATTTACCTCGCCCCCTTCTCATCTTAGTCTGAAAACATTTACTATATGCGGTTTCCAATAAGGTGGCAGACACTGAGTGAGCTTTCAGCAGATTTTAATGTTACTGGACTATTTTTGTCGTCGAATCTGGGTGATTATAAAGAGGATTAAAATGAATTAACGTCACTCCTTTTCCCTAATTCTCGGAAATGCATCTTGCATGTATTTGTTGTTTTCCAGTTCTGGAGACGCTGGGGTTTGAATGTGATAACCACCTACAAAACAACGAAAATAAAAGCATAAATTATAAGACTGGGTCTATTCCAATCAGGTTTTAGTCCTGAAGGTTATTCGACTTATTTTGAGTTTTAAGGATATTTTTCCATCAGACTAAAAACGGATTCCAGAATCGAGAAAAAGTGAAGCGGTGAAATGTGTGGCTTGCTCAGAGAAGCTGATACTTTTCTTATGGGTGTCTTAGGTGACCTGTTTAAAATGACATGACGCCTTGAGTTACCTTGACTGTCTCTATGTGTAAGAAGCCTGTGAAATAAAAGCCATGCTGTTCTTTTGGGAGCTGCTGTTTCTCACCTTGTTGCCGGTTGCAATGGAGAAGGGAGGTCATGCCAAAAATCATCACCAGCAGCCCACGAGGGAGGACATCAAGCAGAAAAGGTAAGCTGCTTTGTGGCAATCTGACCAATCACTCGGTCAAAATGAATGTATTAGACTTTTCAAGAAAAAAAATAGTTTGAACATTTCCATTTTCCATCTCAGCTTCTCCCTTACGCCCTGGCATTAAGAAAATTTGATTTTCTTAATGGTGACCATTAATTCGCCTCTGTTCACTTGTATAGTGCAGGACTCGTTTTAGCAATTTTTGTTCCCATCTGGCTGCATGCCCTACTCCATGAAAATTGTACTATGGTAAATTACTGCCTAACTAGGAGCTCATGTAATAATCCCACTGAGGTGAATTGACATAGAATGACAGTTGAAAGCAGGTTTTGAACGCACTATATAGGAAGTCTTTATCATTAAGAAATCCATCTGATTGTTTTCCTACCTTCACCTTATGAAACTCTCTTCATCGCCTTGAACTACCATTTCATCTCTAACCTCTTTCTCTCCATGGTTTTTCAATGTGCCACTCCTACTTAACTCTGTACTGAGCATTCCCATCACCAACTCTTTGAATCAGGTCAGTCCAATTTCACCTTGGCCACAGCAGCTTCCCCATCAATGCCAGCACTATTCAGTGCAATTGTGACTGCAGTGCTTTATCTTTCCTCATGCAGCTTTATCTTTCCTCAGCTTCCTTAACCTGTCTGCAGCTTTTGATACAATTGGCCACTGTATCCTTCTCTACTGCCTCTCTCCTCTTGACCCAACTCTTCATAAATTCTACTTATCTAAAGCCAATATCCATCCAAGAACATCACTGTGCTTCAGTTCTCTTTGGCCTTGCATGGTTACTTAAATAATCTGACTGAATAAGTGAGCAAGAAATATGTGCTCCCTTTCCTATATGACTATAACCTCCATAGATTGGATTTTGCAGTGGGAATAATAAGGCCAACAGCTAACATTGCTTTTAAAGTGTAAATCAGAGAGTAAGTTCAAGCAATCGCATATGTACAGTTAAATGTAGAAATCAGGAAGTTATCTGCTGCTCCAGAAACCCAAATCTCATTGAGGGACTCAGCATTGAAATACGTGAAATGGTGTGAAGTCGCTGTACTTACTTGAAAGATACCCACTAAACTCACCAGAAAAAGTTGAGGCTTGTTCATTCAAGCATAATTGAGTAGTGTGGTAAATCATAATTTCTGCCAAACAATCTCTCTGGCACTGAAAATTAACTTTTGTAATGTGGAATCTGAAAGTAGCTGAGGCCAAAACATTGTATGTTTTCAAGAAGGAGTTAGATATAGCTCTTGGGGCGAAAGGGATCAAAGGATATGGGGAGAAAGCGGGAGCAGGCTATTGAGTTGAATGATCAGCCATGATCATGATGAATGGCGGAGCAGGCTCGAAGGGGGGGCTCCTATTTTCTATGTTTCTATCTCATTTCTTCAGATTTTAGTTATTGTTGGAAATCCAATAAGAATTTTGTTCTACTTCTTTCTGTCTCTTTTATATTTCTCTGTCTTATTTCCACCCATCCCTCTCTTTATTTCACTTTCTGTAACTGAGTTGACATTGAATTAAATATTCTAACTGACACTGCCTGGTTCAGACTCCATGCTCCTTACTTAAGATTCTTCAATCTGATTGGTTAAGGTGACACACAGTTGCTTGCTCTATTTACACAAGACCCAGATAACCTGTAGAGAGTGCTGCACTCAAATGCTTTTCTAATTACAACAAGCTTCCGTGCAAAATCCCATAGAAAGTCTGTGAGCAAGTGTAAGCATAAAAAATGACTGGGGCCTTCTATTTGCTGCTGAGAGGGAAATTCAGGCCCATGAACAACTGATGCAAAATAAGTGCAGATTCACTAAGAGAAATTCAAAAGTGAACATTTGCCAATCTACTTTTTCCTCATATGCCAGGTCATATAAATATGAAATTGTTTCTCCTAATCTAATACTCTTCTTAGGTGCAATCTGAGAGCCAGTATCAGGTAAGTTATTTGGCTGCTGTGGCAGTAAGACTCCTGAGGCTGAGGTGGCCCGCTTCACTTGACAGCTTGCTTCTTGAGAGAGGTACTGGTGGCTGTCTCTTGAGGTTTCTGCATGGGGAACCTGTTGTTGCCTCCAGTGTGCAACTTGCATGGTGCACTGAAGAAAAATGCTGCATGCTAAAAATGACATGCCTACCCCAGTGAAGCTACAACACAAAAGCACTTGCATTCTAAACAGGGGAAGTTTCATGAGTTAGACAGAGTTAAGCAATCCCACAGCCACCAGATCAGAACAAAGCTCTGCATTCTGTCCACACCCAGTTGTAAATGGTGGTGGACAATTAAACAACGACAGGAGGAGGAGGCTGCAGAATCATTCCCGCCTTCAATGATGGAGGAGCCCAGCACATCAACACAAAAGACAAGACTTAAACATATGCAGCCATCATCAGCCAGAAATGCCGAGTGTATCAGCTATCTCATTCTCCTCCTGAGGTCCCGAGTATTACAGATGCCAATCTTCAGCCAATTTGGTTCACTGTGATATCATGAAATGGCTGAAGGCACTGGATACAGCAAAGGCTATGGGCCCTGACAGCATTCTGGCTTTATTGCTGAAGGCTTGAGCTCCAGACTAGCCATGCTCCTAGCCAAGCAGTTTCAGTACGGCTACAACATCATCTACCTGACAGTGTGGAAAATTTCCCAAGTACGTCTTGTCCATAAAAAGCAGGATAAATCCAATGCGGCAAATTACTGACCCATCAGCTGACTCTTAATCATCTGCAAAGTGTTAATATATGCTGTTAATATTGCTATCAGATGGCACCTACTCAACAATAACCTGCTCAATGATGTACAGTTTGGGCTCCACCAGGGCCATTGGGCTCCAGATCTCATTCCAGCCTTTGTCAAAACATGACAAAAATGCTGAATTCCAGAGCTGGGGAGAGAGTGACTGCCCTTGCTATCAAAGCAGCATTTGGCTGAGTGTGGCATCAAGGAGCCTTAGCACAATTGAAGATGGTTTGAATCGGGGAAAACTTTTCATTGGTTGGTGTCATACTTAGGACAACGGAAGATGGTTGTGATTGTTGGAGGCCAATTATCTCAGCCCAGGACATCACTGCAGGAATTCCTCAGGGTTTTGTGCTAGGCCCAACCATCTTCAGCTGCTTTAGCAATGACCTTTCCTCCAAAATATAGTCAGAAGTGAAGATGTTCACTAATGATTGCATAATGTTTAGCACCATTCGCATTTCCTCAGATACTGAGTCAATCTGTAGTTGCATACAGCAAGATCTGGACAATATTCAGGTTTGGCTTGTTAAGTGGCAAGTAGCATTCACATCACACAAGTGGCAAGCAATGACCATCTCTAACAAGAGTGAATCTAACCAACTGTCCTTGACGTTCAATGGCATTACTATTGCTGAATTCCCATCATCAATATCCTGAAATTTAACTTGACCAGTCATTTAAGTATTGTGGCTACAAGAGCAAGTCTCCGGGAATGCTGCAGTGAGTAGCTCATCTTCTGACTCCCCAAAGCCTGTCCACTATTTACATGCTTGGGTGAGTGCAGTTTGAAGTGTTCCAAGAAGCTCAACGTCATCCAGGGCAAAGCAACCCACTTGAATAGGGCAAAACAGCTCATCCATCACCTTAAACATTCACTCCCTCCACCACCAGCACAAAATGGAAGCAGCGTCTAACATATACAGGATGCAGTACTGCAACTCTCCAAGGCTCCTTCAACAGCACATTCTAAACCAACAGCTTCTACCTTCAAATGGACAAGGCAGCAAATGCATTGGAACACCACCACCTGCAAGTTCCCCACCAAGTCACACACCATTCAGACTTGGAACCAAATCACTGGTCGATCACTATCGCAGGATCAAAATCCTGGAACCCCCTCCTGTGGGTGTACCTACATCAGATGGACTGCAGCAGTTCAAGAAATTGGCTTACAACCACCTTTCAAGGGCAATTAGGAATGGATAATAAATGCTGGCTTAGCTGGCAATTCTCACGTCCCACAAATGATCAAAAAGAAAATGCTTGAGTATGTGGTGCTGCCCTGAGAAACTGCAGCCTCATGCAGATCATGAGGAGAGCTATCACAGATTTCAGTGAAGCTGCCAGACACTCCATTGGTCTGCAACAAGGAAAGGCTTTCCTGTTGTTACTGTCAATGGGGGATGTAGGATCCAGTTCCCAGTTGCTGCAAATCCTTAGAGAATAGCCTCAGAGCATCCATTTAGTTTTGATGGAGAGCAAGTTGCAGGAGTGCAAATTGAATTCCATAGAAAAGAAAGTTAAGCTATCAATTCACAATTGTCAAAGACCAATTTCATCCCTGATGCTCCTTAACTATCCTTCATTTGAGGCAAATATTGTTTAGTTCTGGGTTCCAAATGGTTCCAAAAGCCATGGGCATCATTCTCCTCTCCCTCTACTCGGAATGTGGCATATTCTTACCGATCTCACTGGATCCTTCATACACTGTGATTTACCCAGTGCCACATTTTCACTAATACTGTGTAAAGCTTCCTGAGTGAAAGTACATGAGTTGGTGCCCAGGATTTCAGAGGAATGGGGTGGTAAGGCTGAATGCTTCATTTTCCATCATCCATCCCGGTGAGATCAGTTGTCGAAGTCACCACCACACCCCTGCAGTTTTGGCTTCCTATTCTTTTCTTGTATTGTTTATCAGCAAATGATATTAAGAAATATTTCATTTAATTCATCTCTTGTAATTACTAATGTCTAATGCTTTTAAAAGCAGTGTCGCATTCATGTTTTTTCTGTTAAGATTTGAAAAACTTGTTTTGTTTTGCTTCAGTCGACCAGAAAGTAAAAGATCAGATTTAACCAAAACACACTTAACAAAATCTGAACAACTCCTTAGAATAGATGACCATGATTTTGCAATGAGACCTGGATTCGGAGGTAGGTTTTCTGACAATTTCACTATGCTTATCAGTTGTTTAAGCATTTTACCTGTTTTGCAAAGTGTAACTTTTACTGTGTATTTTCTATAGCTCATGGAATGAAGGTCTTGTGGCACAGTGGGTAGCATCTCTGCCTTTGAGCCAGAAGCTTCAGGTTTAAGTCCCACACCAGAACTTGATGGCCAATCAAGGTGCATTCATAACGTGGCCAAACAGGTTGAGTATCAATTTATAAATCTTTCCAACACACGGCAATGGCAGGTGGGTAAGAACAGGAGAGATTCCTGGTCAGCCTGAAAAGAAATTGAAGCCTTTACCATCGCTATCCATAGCTCCAGGCTACAATATGCGTGTATGTTGCCACAGCAACTCGGACTCCTTGTGGGCCAGTTGGTTCTGTTAGCTGGATGGCCGGTGTGGATCAGATTAGTGCCAACAGCAGAGGGTTCAGTCCTGTTCTGGCGAGGCTGGAGTTGGGACCTGCCTCCTTGCCATAGCTGTGATGGAAGTTGTGGTACTGTTGGTCTAACCTTCCTTTGGGCAGAGAACTGAAGAAGATCGCTCATGGAATCTCAAACTGCACCATTGCATAGTTAAGGTGTGAGTCTCCCAATACCTGAAGTGATCTAACTAGATTTTGGAGCAATTGTGTAACATAAATGTACAATTTAAAATATGTGGTTGTAATGATATTGTAGGAGACATTTAAATAGTGAAAAAAAAAACAGTCAGTGTGTGTTCAAATCCATACAGTTTTTTTAATATCTGCCCAGAAGATTGTACCTGGGAACAGGCCCAGAAAAATCCCCTCTTACATCCAATATTACCTGTGGGGTAGTTTTCATGCACCACTGTTCCCATTGACTCCTATATATAAAATGTTGTGTTAAAATAATATAACTCCTAAAGAATATAGGAGTGAAAAGCATTTTAATGCTAAAACAGCTGTTCCTGTTCAATGGCCCAGAATTTGCAGTTGTAGTGAGGGTAAAACTGTTAGTGTTTGCAATTATTACTGTGTAAAACAGACAGTATCTTCTGATGTATGCATCTATGCAGTTAAAGATGGACATCTGGAATCCCCCTCAGTGATACCCTACTCTCCTACTCCTCCAGAGGGTACGCCGTTGCTGTATTCACTGATACAATCAACATGGAATCAGTGAATTGATGTGAACTTCAACCATTTATGCACCATTCTCACTATAAAAATAATGAAGGGAAGACAGTGACGTAGTGATAATGTCACTGGACTAGTAGGCCAGAGGCCCAGGCTAATGCTCTGGGGACATGGGTTCAGATCCCACCGCAGCAGCAGGTGGCATTTAAATTCAGTTAATAAAATTTGGAATTGAAAGCTAGCCTCAGTAATGGTGACCATGTATCCATGATTGATTGTCATAAAAACCCATCTGGTTCACTAATGTCCCTTAAGGCAGGAAATCTGCCATCCTTATCTGATCTGACCTACATGTGACTCCAGATCCACAGTAATGTGTGATTAGCAAGCCACTCAGTTCAATGCAATTAGAGATGGACAACAAATTCCAGTTTCTCCAGTGACAACCACATCCCATGAAAGAATAGATTTAAAAAATTGAAAATATTAAGCCTTGTTGAATGGGGTGTATCACAGAATTGTTACGGTGTAGAATGAGGCCATTTGGCCCATCATGTCTGCACCGGCTCTCTGAGCATTTTAACTAAGTGCCAATCTCCTGCCTTTTCCCCGTAACCCTGCACATTGTTTCCAGTTAAATAATCATCTGATGTCCTCTTGAGTTCCTCAATTGAACCTGCCTCCACCACACTTTCAGGCAGTGCATTCCAAACCCTAACTACTCGCTGTGTGAAAAAGTTTTTTCTCACCACACATTTACTTCTTTTGCAAAACACTTTAAAACTGTGCCCTCTGGTTCTCGATCCATTTACGAGCAGGAACAGTTTCTCCCTATCTACTCTGTTCAGACCCCTCATGATTTTGAAAACTTCTATCAAGTCTCCTCTTAGACTTCTCCTCTCCAAGGAAAACAGTCCCAACTTCTCCAATCTTTCCTCATAACTGAAGTATCTCATCCCTGGAACCATTCTTGTAAACATCTTCTGCACTCTCTCCAATGCGTTTGCATCCTTCCTATAGTGTCACACCCAGAACTGTACACAATACTCCAGCTGAGGTCTAATCAGTGTCCTATATAAGTTCCTCATAACCTCCCTGCTCTTGTACTTTATGTCCCTATTAATGAAGCCTAGAATATTGTATGCTTTAGTAACAGCTCTCTCTATCTGTCCTGCCACTTTTAATGACTTATGTACATATACACACGTCTTCTCTGCTCCTGCACACCCTTTAAAATAGCATCCTTTATTTTGTACTGTCTCTCCATGTTCTTTGTACCAAAGTGTATCACCTTGCACTTCTTCACATTGAACTTCATCTGCCACCTATCTGCCAGCTCCACTAATGTGTCAATGTCCTTTTGAAGTTCTACACTGTCCTCCTCATGGTTTACAATTCCCCCAAGTTTTGTGTTATCCGCAAACTTTGAAATTGTCCCCTGCACATCAAGATCTAGATCATTTGTATATATCAGGAAAAGCAAGGGTCCCAATACCGACCCCTGGGGAACTCCACTACAAACCTTCTTCCAGCCCGAAAAATACCCATTAATCATTATTCTCTGTTTCCTATCCCTCAGCCAATTATGCATCCACATTGCTACCATCCCTTTTATTCCATGACCTATAACTTTCCTCACAAGTCTGTTGTGTAGCACTGTATCGAAAGCCTTTTGGAAGTCCATATACACCACATCAATGACCTTGCCCTCATCAACCAACTCTATTATCTCTTCAAAAAACTCCAGCAAGTAAGTTAGACACAATTTTCCTTTAACAAATTAATGCTGACTCTTCCTAATCAATCCACATTTTTCCACGTGACTATTAATTCTATCCCGAATAATTGTTTCTAGAAATTTCCCCACCATCGAAGTTAAACTGACTGCAGGGCAGATCTTTACAACCTTTTTTGAACAAGGGTGTAATGTTTGCAATTATCCAGTCCTCTGGCACCTCTCCCGAATCCAGGGAACATTGAAAGATTATTACCAGTGGCTCTGCAATTTCCACTCTCACTTCCTTCAATGTTCTTGGATGCATCTCATCTGGTCCCGGTGCCTTATCAACTTTAAGTACCAACAGCTTATCCAACATTTCCTCCTTATCAATTTTAAACCCTTCTTGTGACTGAGTTTCCTCTTCTTTCACCAATGCCTGGGCAGCATCTACCTTGTAGGTAAAGACAGATGCAAAGTATTAATTTAACACCTCAGCCATGCCTTTTGCCTCTACATGTAAATCACCTTTTTAGTCCCTAATATGCCCTACTCCTCCTTTTACTATTGACGTGTTTATAGAATACTTTGGGATTTCCTTTTATGTTAGCTGCTAGGGTGGGTTGTAAGAGCTGCAGGAGGAGGTTACAGAGATAGGGAGGGTTGTAGGGGTTGGAGGAGGTAAGAGATAGGAAGAATTGTAGGGACAGGAGGAGGTTACAGAGATAGGGAGGGTTGTAGGGGCTGGAGGAGGTTACAGAGATAGGAAGGGTTGTAGGGACTGGAGGAGGTTACAGAGTTAGGGATAGTTGTAGGGGCTGAAGGAGGTTACAAAGATGGGGAGGTTTGTAGGGGCTGGAGGAGGTTACAGAGCTAGGGAGGGTTGCAGGGACTGGAGAAGGTTACAGAGATAGGGGAGGTTGTAGGGGCTGGAGGAGGTTACAGAGATAGGAAGGGTTGCAGGGACTGGAGAAGGTTATGGAGATAGTGGAGGTTGTAGGGGCTGGAGGAGGTTACAGAGATAGGAAGGGTTGTAAGGACTGGAGGAGGTTACAGAGTTAGGGAGGGTTGTAGGGGCTGGAGGAGGTTACAAAGATGGGGAGGTTTGTATGGGCTGGAGGAGGTTACAGAGATATGGAGGGTTGCAGGGACTGGAGACGGTTACAGAGATAGGGGAGGTTGTAGTGGCTGTAGGAGGTAAGAGATAGAGAGGTGGTGGGACCATGGAAGGATATGGAAACAAGAATGAGAATTTTAAAATTGAGATTCAGTGTCTGCCTTGCGATACATCAATTATTTCCATTTATTGGTAATAATTATTTATCAACAATTTCCACTTGGCGGGCTGGTGGGTGGGAGAGAGAGACCAAAATTATGGGGCCATCACTGTAAGACAGTCCCTAATAAATCCAATCAGGGAATTCAGGAGAAACTTCTCTACCCAGACAGTGGGGAGAATGTGGGACTCGCTGCCACAGGGAGTAGTCGAGATGACCAGCGTCGATGCATTGAGGGGGGAAAGGAACAGGACATGGTGGTAGATCCTAACACACAGATCATTAAAATATTGTGAGCAGGTGCAGAATGTAATCCAAACGGCTGATAGAATGACAGAATGCTGGCCTTTCTATCTGGAGCATGAGAATACAAGGGGGTAGAATTCTTGCTGAATCTGTACAAAGCCCTGGTTAGAATACCACTGGAGCCACTATGAGCCGTTCTGGGCCCCACACCTTGGGAAGGATATGCTGGCCTTGGAAGGAGTGCAGTGTTCATTTACCAGAATGATAGCTGGACTCCAAGGGTTAAATTATGAGGAGAGATTAAACACAAATTGGGGGTGTATTCTCTGGGATTTAGAAGGTACAGGGGGTGATTCAATCAGAGTTTACAAGATATTAAGGGGAACAGAGAAGGGGCAATAGAGAGAAAATATTCCTGCTGGTTGGGGAGCCTAGGACTCAGGGGCAGAATGTAAAAGTTCAAGCCAGATCTTTCCAGAGTGAAATTAGGAAACACTTCAATGCACGAAGAGTGGGAGAAGTTTGGAATTCTCTTCTGCAAACGGCAGTTGATGCTGGATCGAGTGTTAATTTTAAATCTGGGTTTTGTTATCCAAAGCAAGATGGGGCAAAGGTGGCCATGTGGAATTAGGTTGCGATCAGCCATGTTCTCGCTGAATAGCAACAGGGTTCAAGGGGCTGAATGGCCTCCTCCTGTTCCTGTGGGGGAAGCTGGACAAACAAAAGAGAGAGAAAGGGATAGAAGGATGTGGTGATGGGGTTGGGGGGTGGTGGAGGCAGGTGGGGGGAAGCTCGTGTGGAGCAGAAATGCCGACACGGAGCAGATGGGCTAAATGGCCTGTTTCTGTGCTGTTATTGTCACGTGGACAAGTGCTGGCACGTGCAAGCTACAGTCAGGCACTGACGTGGACACATGGCAGGGCGGACAGGTTGGGTGCAGGTGAGACCGCTCAAACCAATGGAAACCAAGTCTATGCACCTACCTAACTAGATACCCAAGTAATTGAAATTTTAACAGTGTACTAAGACAGACTATTGCTGAATCCCTCTTTAGTTCTGTAAAACTAATTTTATACATTGGAGTATTGTTACCTCCATTCCATGATAAATATTCTATAATTTTTAAAGTAGTAAAAAATATATTTTTCTTAATATTTATGATAGTTCAGCCTTTACCTAACTCCCATTGTATGTCCCAATAATTATTTCGCTTTTTGTAAAATTAATAAGGAGTGAATTATAATGTGTGCATTTTATTTCCTGGGTTGCTGTCTGTGAGAATTCTTCAATCTGATTGGCTGCTCAGCCTGCTTGAAGGCTTCATTGCTCTTGGACACCACAGATCCCATACAGATGGTGCCAGATTGAAAGTCACATTGGAATGGGAAAAATCAATGCTCTAGAGCCTGCTAAATCTATGTGGGCAGTAATTTTCAAGGTCAGCAGCAAGTTCCATCCCTTTGCCACTGACTGCAAAAGAGCTGATATATCTGATCCTAAATTAGAGACTAAGAAAACGTGTTTTTTTTGTCTTATATAATAGAAATGCTATTTTAACTCCGTAATGTAAGTTAAAAAATGGTACAAAAACAACAGTAGTATTATGTCAACAAGGTAAAGTCAAATGGTGTAGGAAAAAAAGCCACATTATAAATGAAATGATAATATGCCTTATTAACTTGTAGAATTTTTAATATTTATTTTCATTATTGGCAAAGGTTTTCGATGTTGCAAATTATAAAATCTGGTTGCTTTTTAAAATCTGTTTTACTTGACAGGGGAGAAGTTTGCTTTACTTTCAGGTGAAAGTAGGATAAGCTTAGACTAATTTTCTGTGCCTCTTGTCTGCAGGATGTAGTAGAATTATACATGCCTGTTTGTTACAATGGGATTGATTGCAGTAAACAGTATCAGTTTTAAATTGTAGACTCAAATAACTTTTTCTGCCCTCGTGCTAATTGTTGTATTTGTATTATGATGCTAGTAGATATAACTATTTAGAGGTTGCTCTTCAAGATAAATTTAGGTAAGAACAAATTTCTTTTAAGATCACATTTGTTCATGTTTGGTTATTTCTATTCATATCTGTGAATGGGGAAAGAGAATTCTACACATTTAATTGATGGGAACTTATAGTTGTTACTTTCTTTTGGTTGCTATCACTCAAAGTTGCAATCCCAAACTCAAGTTAATACAACACTGTTTAAATCTCAATTTATAAGGGCTGAATTTGTAATCCCAGCATAGAAACTACAAGCAAAGTTTGGAAAATATGCATAGCACTATGGTAGCTCCATAACTGTCTAAGAATAGATAGCCAGAGGAAATTTCTCTTATGAATGCTGCAGTTGGGGGTTTTAGAAACCAAGAGCTTCAATTTACACAAAGCTCTAAGAGCTGGATTAGGCAAACTAGGAAATCAGATTGAGAGAAATGTAAAGGTAGGTTCTTCCCCTGCAGATAACTGGGCATATTGAAGGAGCACCCAAAAGCCTGGCAATGGCAGGAAGACCCATCCTTTTAAGGCAATTGGTTTCAAAATGATGTCACCCCCCTTTCATACGCTGCCTGGTCCCTCTAGGTACTGAGCAAACACGCTTTTCGAAGTGATGCCTTCTCGTGACCCAGCACTTGGAGGTGCAGGCCCCTGTGATGCTGTAATTAAGCTGAGTACTCTGTCAGATCATCATTTTCGTGGAGCAGAAGGTGTCCTTAGATCATTGGATACCACCCCACTTTACTAACTTTCCTGTTTCAACTTCAGATTTGTTTTGTTTACCACTGCCTCAGCATTCATGTTATTTCTCTCTTTTATATTTTAAATGTTTCCTTACCTTCATCTGCCATGAAGATCATTTCAGCCAGCTAAACATCTCTTTCTTCTGGCCTATATCCATGAATTTTCCAACATCCTCTGTCCTCTGTCACTTTAACATTTTCCAAATTCCTGGCCCTAAATGTCTCCTTTTCACCATGGGCGGTCAATTCTTCCACATCCCCAACCAGGTTGGCCTGCACTTCTTCCTTGAATGGAGGCTAAACCAGTCCCCTGCATCCACCATCACCCTCCTCCACCTGGCTGAGCGTGTTCCGATATTGAGCATCTTCACCTTTGACTCCACTCACTTCCTCCAAATAAAAGGTGTTGCTGTGGCAACCCATATTAGTCCAAGCTATGCTTGCCTTTTCATGGAATATTGGAAACATTCTATGTTCTAGTTGTCACTCCCATTCTTCACCACCCTTTTCATTACATTGATGACAATCGTGGTGCCACTCCCTGCTCTTGCTCTGAATGTAAAATTTTTCTTCCAATTTCCACTTCTCTCCATACATGTACTGACTGACCCACAGCATCTTGCCACCATTTCTGTTTTTATTTCAGATTTCCAGCATCTGCATAAATTTTTGCTTTTTATTTATGTTATTAAAAATGCATGAGGTACTGTAGAACAACTGCCTTTGGAACCATGAGAAATTAAAACATTAGAAAGGTCAAATTAAAGTTCCTTGTTTCTTGCTTACTTTTTAAGGAGCAGCAGTATCTGTTGGTATAGATGTCCAGATTGAAAGCATTGACAGTATTTCAGAAGTTGATATGGTAAGTCTGAGCTTTAATTATTCGTGGATAGGAATTTATCTACAGTAAAACTGCACTACATAATTGTATGGTACAGCACGATGTATATTACTGTCTTCATTATCATTTTATTTGAATTTGATTAGTTGGCATAGGAAGGCCCTCACTTTTTAGCACTATGAAAAGATGTTTAGATGATGTAGAATTCTAGCTCTCTATCCTCCCATCAGTTTGTTCTGTTTGCACATGGCAACAACAACTTATATCTCTATAGCACCTTTAACGTGATAAAAAGTGCCAAGACTAGGAGGTTCATAGGAGCATTTTAAAAGAAAATATGACACAGCCAAATAAGGATGTATTAGGTTAGATAACCAAATACTTGGTTAAAAAAGTTGGTTTTAAGGAGTGCCTTAAAGGAGGAAATTGAGGTAGAGAGTTATTAGGAAGGAATTCCAGATCAAAGGTCCTAGGCAAGTGAATGCACAACCACCAATGGTGAAATTAATAAAATTGAGGACGCTGAAGAAGCCAGATTTAGATGAACGCAGATATCTTGGAAGGTTGCGGGCATGGAGGTGATTGCAGAGATGAGGTCATGGGGGGATTGTAAATAAGGATGCGATTTTTAAAACAAAGATATTGCTTGACTCGGAACCAATGTGGATCAGTGAGCATTGGGGTGATGGATGAATGGGATTTGGTCTGAGTTAAGACATGGGCAGCAGAGTTTTGGATGACCACAAGCTTATGGAGGGTAGAATATGGGAGGTCAGCTAGGAACGCATTAGAATAGTCAAGTCTAGAGGTATAAAAGCATGAGTGAGGGTTTCAGCAGCAAATCAGCAAATCAACTGACATGGGCGAAGTTGGGCGATGTTATGGTGGTGGAGACAGGCCATCTTAGCGATGGCGTGAATATATGGATGGAAGCTCATCTTGGGGTCAAATATGACACCAGTGTTGTGATCAGGATGGTTATTCCCAGACTGTTGCCGGGGGGAGGAATGGAACAGCTAGTTAGGGAATGAGGTTGGAGCAGGGACTGAAAACAATGTCCTCAGATGTGAAAAATCACCAGCATTAACGTTCTGTATTTTTATAATCATCCTTCTTTTGACTCACAAACCAAATGATTATGTTTTGTTCATATTCTTAGGACTTTACAATGACTTTATATCTAAGACATTACTGGAAAGATAGCAGACTCGCTTTCTCAAGTTCCAACAACAGAAGTATGACATTCGATGGAAGACTAGTCAAGAAAATTTGGGTTCCAGATGTGTTTTTTGTTCACTCCAAAAGATCTTTCATACATGACACAACCATGGAGAATATCATGCTAAGGGTATATCCAGATGGCAACATCCTGTACAGTCTAAGGTGAAACATTGCTAATTGAAAATGTGTTTGTATTGCTGAGTATAGTTTTTCCATATTAATATTTAGTTGGGCTTTCCTTGCCAAATCCCTTGTAAGTGGTTAATTCCTTGGTGTCAATAGAAACATAAAATCTAATTTTTATTGCATACACTGTGCCCTCTCAAACCACTTTATGGCTAGACAACATATCAACCATTCTCACAGTCCAAATTGCCACCTCATTAAAATGGTATTCTATGATTCTTATTATTGCTCCTATCTTTCAAACTACAGCAAAGTAAACGTAATAATTGTATAAATTGCTTTCATTTGTACTTTAATTACCATTTACATTGCAATGCTACAAATCAGTCCATGAAATGAGTTTACCTAATGTCAGGCTGAGTTGAATTTGAGAGTTGCATTGTTTGCAACATTAGTTGGTGATCAAATTTTGGAAAATACAAAAGTCCCTATTTTTGATTTAAGAAAAAAAAAGTCGACCCAAAGATAAAGCAAATGTATATACATAGTTCAGCATGTGTGCTCTGTCATTTGAGTAGGTTACAAGCAAAAGGAAAGTTTTCCCAGAGAGCTTTACTGCAGTACTCTTGACTGAGGATTGCAAAATTGCCTTCACAAAAGGGGAAATTTTGGTGGCGAAGGAAAGTGAACTAATTGTTCTTAATGGCACATTAATAACATGTAGGCAACATATTGAAGCTGGGAGCCGCATTGCAGGATGTTCTCCAGTGGAGTTGAATGACTCCCTGAAGTAAATCAGACGGCCAGCTGCATGGAGATAGTGCATTCACTCAGGTCCTTCATACCTGGTTCCAAAAGTAGAGGAAGTGAGCAGGTGGAAGGTGAAGGTTAGGGTTAGGGTGGTGGTCTTCCTCCATTTTTTATGCAGTTTTCAAACATGACACAGGCCTCATATTGGAACTCACACCTATTTTAAGGTGCACTAAGACCCTTTGTGCAGTGGTCTCAACTTGTTTCTTCGGCATTGTAAGGAAACCTTCACCACCATCAGGATCCTGGATGGTAACCTAGCTTTGCATTAGGCTTGCTGATGTTCTAATATGGTTATGGTTCAAGGAATTCTTAGACAGTGTTGCTGTGATTGGGTAGCATGAACATTGAACATGAACTATTTTAAATCGTATTAAAAACTTATCAATCATGAGTTGGAAATTGTAATGATTCCAAAATCAATCTGCGCATTTGAAATTATGTACTTTCATGTTTTTTATTTGAGTGAAATGAGTTCTTAACTTTCTTGAGTAACTTGAAGCCAGTGCTCCTAACAGTCTAAATCTCTATTGTGTGACAATTTAAATGCATTGTACATATGAAAATGAGTACAAATTCTGTGATATAGATCCTCTTTCATAGTTGGCTACATGGACAACAACAGAGGATAATTTTTCAGTGCTGATGTATCTCCAATCTTATCAAGTATACTAAACATCACTTTTTAAAATTCTTTCATGGGATGTGAGTGTTGCTGAGAAGGACAGCATTTGTTGACCATCCCCTTCAGAAGGTGATGATGAGCTACCTTATTGAATTGCTGCTGTCCATGTGGTGTAGGTATACCCCTAGTGCTGTAGTGGAGGGAGTTTCAGGATTTTGATTTAACTACAGTGAAAAATGGTGATATGGTTCCAAGTCAGGATGATATGAAACTTGGAGGGGAACTTGCAAATGGTGGTGTTCCCATGCATCTGCTGCCACTCAGCACTTCTGGTTGAAGATGGCTGCAAATGCTTCAACTTTGTCTTTTGTTGATGTGCTGAGCTCCCCATCATTGAGGATGGGGATGTTTGTGGAGCCTCCTCTGGTTAGTGTTTAGTTTTCCACCATCATTCATGTTGGGATGTGGCAGGACTGCAGAGTTTTGATCTGACTGGTTGGTTGTGGGATCGCTTAGCTCTGTCTGTAGCATGGTGCTTCCACTGTCTAGCATGCACTTAGTGCTGTGTTGTAGCTTCACCAGGCTGGTATTTCATTTTTAGGTATGCTTAATGCTGCTTCTGGCATGTTCTCCTGCAATCTTCTTTGAACCAAGGTTGGTCCCCTGACATGATGGCAGAGTGGGAATGTGCTGGACTGAGACTACCAATTGTGGTCAGGTTTTATCCTAGTTCAACATTTCTGTAGTGGTTTGGTATAACTGAGTGGCTTGTTAGGCCATTCAGGTAGCAGTTAAGAACCAACGACATTAGGTCTGTAGTCACATGTAGGCCAGACCGAGTAGGATGGCAGATTTGCATTCTTTATGGGCATTGGTGAACCAAATAGGTTTTTACGATTATCCAATAATTTCATAATAATCACTACTGTGACTAACATTTTATTCCAGGTTCATTAATTAAATTTAAATTCCTCCAGCTGCCATGGTGGGATTTGAACACATCGCTGCAGTGTTAGTCCAGGAACATTCCCACCATGTTACTATTCCCATAATGGTGTTAAATCTATTGGTCAAAGTGTTTTGGTGTTTATGTGGCTGAAATTAAAGCATCATTTATAATTTATTATGAATGTTTCTTGTAGGATAACAGTCACTGCCATGTGTTCAATGGATTTTAGCAGCTTTCCCCTTGATACACAGAACTGCTCACTTGAACTTGAAAGCTGTAAGTATCTGTTATTTAGTTTGTTGAATTTGACTGGCTATATTTGTTTATTCTTCAATGCACTTAGCCAGTCATGAAATATGAAGCTTTTATATAGCATTATCCAAAATGATATAACTATCAGAGGCAGCAATTTTCTTTGTTTCCATTATTGCCTATACTATTATTTTCATTAACAGAATGATGAGAATTAAAGTCAGCTAAAGTTCAGTATGGCACAGTCAAATACTAGAAAAGTCAAAGGACATGGCATATTTTGTAATTCTTTTAATTATTTTACTAACACTAACTATAATAACATAAATCACATCAAAACACATAGTTGTATATGATATTTTATCATCGTGATAAAATTATTCATGTTTCCCAACCAATAAAAAGATTTATTAGTACTTCTTTACAATAGACTGGGTGGAATCATCCCAGATTTGCACTAGCGGACGGGAAAAAGGACATTTTACCTGGCGGCCACAATGGCGGCTTTTCATGCCATGTCATCCCAATCCCGCCTCATGAATCATGCATTACTGGGAAACACGCTGTTTCGATGGTGGGCAGGCTCCGAGTCGCCCGCCACACCGCTTCATCATGCTGGGCGCAACATCTAAAGTGTAGCTGCGCACACATCTCTCAGTGTTTCCAGCCCAGGACTGCTGCAAATAAGACATGGCCCCAAAATGCCCCTGCAGCCTCCCAGTTTAATGATGCATTCCTCGAGTGCTTTTTGGAGCTATAGAGGCCCACCGTGATGTCCTCTACCCTTGCTCTGGCCGCAGGAGGGGCAGCAACATTATCACTCCAGCTTGGTAGGTGATGGCAGTGGTGGTCAGTGCTAATGCTGCACAGAAGAGGTTGGTCATCCAATGCAGATAGAGGATGAATGATCTCATCTGTGCTGCCAGGCAACTATCTCTTCACTCTAAACTCACACTCTCAAGCCCAACACGTATTCACTGGCTTCTCACTCACTGCCAGCTCAAGGGACATCACCGCTGACCCTCTCACACGCACCTTCTCATCTCCATCTGGCCTGATCTCCTCTGGAGATTGCTTCCTCTGGCCTCATCATCTTGAGGCCACTTGCACAGATCAACCTGTGCCCCAATACACACCCTAGGATACCCCCTTCTCCAGTACAACCCTCGCCTCTTCCCTTGCCTGAGGCCACTTCTCCCCTTTACCCAAGCAAACCTTCGCCCTGCAGCCATTGAGAAGCCACCCCTGGTAGATAGAGACTGGCCCTAGAGCCCGCCTATAAGTGATGTGGTGCTGCCTGTAAAGCCTGGCGCTGATGACTGAAAGTTCTGCCCAAATCAAGGTATGCAAACAAACCTCAATGTCCCGAGTGAAGTGCAGCTCAGCAGGTGCATGTCACTTATGTACAGTTATGAAACATGTCGATGTGCAATCACGCTAACGTGCTGAGATGATCCAGCGTGAGGGTATGATTCCGGTGGGCTTATAATGTTATGCAGATGTATTACAATGAGGTTCCTGACATCTGACAGCGGGAAACGCAGCCCGCCATTGATGAGTAGAGCAGATGATTGCAAACTGGTTTCATGATGTAGTGAAACCGATTTTTAACATTCTCACCATATTGTCCGCTCTCGCCATCAAATGCCTGATGCCAGCAGGCATGGAAAATTCCGCCCACTGAATTATGTCTCTCTGCTCAAATCAATCGAGTAATTAAAATTGTCACAGCTGCAGCATGTGGGAAATCCTGGATGCCAATTTCATCCAGGGCAAACATGTCTGCAGTAAGTGTTTGAAGTTAGAGCAGCTTCAGCTCAGAGTTTATGAGCTGGAGGCTGAACTACTGACACTGCGACGCATCAGGGAAGGGGAATGTTACCTGGGTTCTTTGTGCCAGGAGGCAGTCACACCTCTTAGGACAGGGTCTTCTGATTTGATCAGTGGTCAGGGACAGGGGAGTGAGACTGCAAGTGAGACAGGTAAGGAGACTCAGAGCGCAGGGGCGCAGGAATGGCAGCCTCTGCAATTGTCCAACAGGTTTGAGGTTTTTTTCAGCTTGTTCGGATGAGAGTGGAGGTTGCAGGGTGGATGAACTAACTGGACATGGCACCATGAAGGAAGCCATTCAAGTGGGGAGAGCAAAAAGCAATGTCATGGTAGGAGGTGATAGTATAGTCAGAGGAATTGACACCGTTCTCTGCAGCAAAGAGCAAGAGTCCAGGCGGCTGTGTTGCCCGCCCAGTGCCAGGGTTCAGGACATCTGCTCGCAGCTGGAGAGGAACTTGCAGTGGGAGGGAAAGGACCCAGTCATCATGGTCCATGTAGGTACCAACGACATAGGCAGGACAAAGAAGGAGGTTCTGCATAGTCAGTACGACGAGCTGGGCACCAAATTAAGAAGCAGAGCCTCAAAAGTAATAATTTCTGGATTATTACCTGAGCCATATGCAAATTAGCATAGGACAAATCAGATTAGGGAGACAAATGTGTGGTTCTAAGTCTGGTGTGGGATTAGTGAGTTCCGGTTCGTGGGGCACTGGCAGCAGTACTGGGAAAAGTGGGATCTGTACCATTGGGACGGCTTACACCTGAACCATGCTGGGACCGATGTTCTCACGAGCCGCATAACCAGGGAAGTAGAGAGGGTTTTAAACTAAATAGTGGGGGCAAAAGATCAAATTTGGGAAGGTGTGGTAAACCAAAGATCAGAGACAAGGCAAAAGAGAGAGGAATTATTACGGGAAATGAAAAGCAGACCATGACAGGAAGGGATCGAGAGTACGAATCTAACAGTAAATCAACAGACAAAACTAAAGGCTCTAAAAAGAATAAAAGGATAAAACCAAAAGCTCTGTATCTGAATACATGTCGCATTCGAAACAAAACAGATGAACTGAGAGTGCACATAGAAATAAATAATTACGATTTGATAGCCATTATGGAGACGTGGCTACAGAAGGACATGGACTGGGACCTGGATATTTAGGAAGGGTACAGAATATTTAGGAAGGACAGGAAGTGAGGAAAAGGTAGAGGGGTGGCTCGGTTAGTTAATGACGGTATTGGCACAATAGAGACGGATGACCCCAGGATGTGGAAATAGCTTGGGTAGAGATGAGAAATGGTAAAGGTAAGAAGTCACTTGTGGGAATTGTGTACAGGCCCCCTAACAGTAATCACATGGTAGGGTTGAGCATAAAGGAAGAAATAATTGGAGCTTGTCAGAAAGGCATGGGAGATTTTAATTTACATATAGACTGGAAAAGTCAGATGGGCAAAGGTAGCCTCGATGAGAAGTACATTGAATGTTTTCGGAATAGTTTCTTAGAACAGCATGTTCTGGAGCCAGTCAGAGAGCAGGCTATACTAGACCTGGTATTGTGCAATGAGGTGGGAGTAATTAATGATCTTATAGTGAAGGCACCCCTAGGAAGCAGCGACCATAATATGATTGAATTTTACATTCAGTTTGTGGGAGAGAGGAGTGGGTTTGAGACTAAGTTTTTAAACTTCAATAAGGGCAATTATGAGAGCATGAAAGCTGAGCTGGCAAAAGTGAATTGGCAAATTAGGTTAAGGAATAGGTCAATAGAGATGCAGTGGCTAATATTTAAGGGGATATTTTAGAATGCACAGAATATATACATTCCAACGAGTAAGAAAAAGTCCAAGGGATGGAGACACCATCCATGGTTAACTAGAAAGTTTAAATATAGTATCAAACTTAAAGAAAAATCATATAATTGTGCAAAGATAGGTGGAAGGCCAGAAGATTGGACAGATTATAAGGAACAGCAAAGAATGACTAAAAGATTAATAAGGAGGGAAAAATTAGAATATGACAGAAAACTAGCTAGAAATATAAAAACAGATAGTAAGAGTTTTTATAAATATTTAACAAAGAAAAGTGTTAACAAAGTGAGCGTTGGTCCTATAGAAAGTGAGTCTGGAGAATTGATAATGGAAAACAAGGAGATGGCAGATGAATTGAACAGGTATTTTACATCAGTTTTCATTATAGTGGATACAAGTAACATCCCAGAAGCAGCTATAAACCAGGAAATGGAAGTGGGGAAGGAAGTCAGGAAAATTACAGTCACCAGAGAAGTGGTACTGAATAAATTGTTGGAGCTGCAGGCTGACCAGTGCCCGGGTCCTGATGGACTTCATCCTAGGGTCTTAAAAGAAGTGCCTAGTGTGATAGTTGATGCATTGGTTTTAATTTTCCAAAACTACCTACATTCAGGGAAGGTCCCAGTAGATTGGAAGATGGCAAATGTAACTCCATTATTCAAAAATGGAGGGAGACAGAAAGCGGGAAATTACAGGCCAGTTAGCTTAACATCTGTCATAGGGAAAACATAAGAAGTTATTATTTAAGAAGTTATAGCAGGGCTCTTAGATAAGGTTAAGGTAATCAGGCAGAGTCAACATGGTTTTATGAAAGGGAAATCATGTTTAACCAACTTATTGGAGTTCTTTGAAGAAGTAACATGTGCTGTGAATAAAGGGGAGCTGGTGGATATTCTGTACTTAGATTTCCAGAAGGCATTTGATAAGGTGCCACATCAAAGGTTATTGTAGAAAATAAAAGCTCATGGTATAGGGGGGTAACATATTGGCATGGATAAAAGATTGGCTAGCTAACAGGAAGCAGAGAGTAGGCATAAATGGGTCTTTTTCAGGTTGGCAAGATGTAACTAGTGGCATGCCACAGGGATCAGTGCTGGGACCTCAACTGTTTAGAATTTATATAAATGACTTGGATAAAGGGACAGAGGGGATGGTTTCCAAATTTGCTGATGACACACAGATAGGTCGGAAAGTAAGTTGTGAAGAGGACATAAGAGGCTACAAATAGATATAGATGGGTTAAGTGAATCGGCAAAGATTTGTCAGATGGTGTTTAATGTGAGAAAATGTGAAATTGTTCATTTTGGCAGAAGAACAAAAAAGAAGCATATTATCTAAATGGTGGGAGATTGCAGAGCCCTGAGGGGGATCTGGGTGTCCTAGTGCATGAATCACAAAGGGCTAGTATGTCAAGAACAGAAAGTGATTAGGAAAGCTAATAGAATGTTAACATTTATTGTGAGGGTAATTGAATATAGAAGTAGGGAGGTTATGCTCCAGTTGTATAGGGCATTGGTGAGACCACGTTTGGAGTACTGTTTACAGTGTTGGTCACCTTATTCAAGGAAGGATGTAAATGCGTTGGATGCAGTTTAGAGAAGGTTTACCAGCCTAATAGCTGGAATGGGTGGGTTGTCTTATGAGGAAAGGTTGGACAGACTAGGCTTGTATCAGCAGGAGTTTAGAAGAGTAAGAGGTGACTTGATTGAAAAGATACTGAGGGGTCTTGACAGGGTGGATGTGGAAAGGATGTTTCCACTTGTTGGAGAATCTAGAACTAGGGGGTCACTGTTTAAAAATAAGGAGTCGCCCATTTAAGATAGAGATGAGGAGAAATGTTTTCACTCAGAGGGTCGTGAGTCTTTGAAACTCTCTTCCTGAAAAGGTGGTGGAAGCAGAGTCTTTGAATATTTTTAAGGCAGAGGTGGATAGGTTCTTGGTAAGCAAGGGGGGTGATAGGTTATCGACAGTATGTGGGATGTAGATTTCAGGTTACTATCAGATTAGCATTGATCTTATTAAATGGTGGAGCAGGCTCGAGGGTCTGAATGGCCTACTCCTGCTCCTTGTTCGTATGTTCGTTTATGCCCAAATCAATAGCAAGGAATCTGACTCCTGAATATATTATGTGACATAGATATGTGCAATTATTTGCATTGAACAGATAAGCATACACAAACGCTCTATGGAGAAAGGAATTACATAAACATCTTCATGAATGTTCATTGTGTACAGTGATGAGGCCTTACAAAAAAGATGACTCTTTGTTGAATCATTGCCTGAGCTGTAACTTTTTTCCCCTTTTAAATATTCTGTCCCATCCAGCAGGTTAAGTGGGGATTTTTTCCCATATATAGCTCTGTAATTTAAGTGTCTCAGCTGAAGAATGGCATGTGTTTACTTTGATTTTCCTTATTATCCCATATTTTTTGTACCTTCCCCGAACCTGAGTTCAGAATGTCACAGGATGACCAATTTGTTGGTATACAAACACCCTGCGCCACATGGCTGTGAAAATTTTCATTTTATCTTATAAGACTCGATATCATAAGATCTGAAAGCTTCTGACGTCTTAGCCAATTCAACTGGCAAATAATTGCCCACTGGCATTTACTATCAAACGTCACACATGAAGAATAAGTTACTGGGCAAGTTGCCAAAGGAAATGTGGCAGCTGTAGAACTGTGGAAGGGAGGCAGTGTCGCAGTGGAAAATAGGAATTACAGTAATCCAGAGATCCGGGTTCGAATCCCACCATGACAGATTCTTTAGGGAAAGAAATCTGCTGTCCTTACTTGGTCTGGCCAACATGTGACTCCAGACCCACAACAATGTGGTTGATTCCTAAATGCCCTCTAGCAGGCCTGGCAAGCCACTCAGTTGTATCAAACCGGCATCAACTTAGGCACTGGAAATTACAATGGCAAACTCAGCCCTGTCGACCCTGCAAAGCCCTCCTTATTAACATCTGGGGGCATGTGCCAAAATTGGGGGAGCTGTTGCACAGACTAGTCAAGCAACAGTCTGACATAGTCATACTCATGGAATCGTACCTTACAATGTCCCAGACACCACCATCACCACCCCTGCAGAGGTGGTGGCACAGTGGTATATAGTTGGGAGGGAGTTGCCCTGGGATTCCTCAACATTGACTCCGGACCCTATGAAGTCTCGTGGCATCAGGTTAAATATGGACAAGGAAATCTCCTGTTGATTACCACGTACCTGTCCCCTCCTCAGCTGATGAATCAGTACTCCTCCATGTTGAACACCACTTGGAAGAAGCACTGAGGGTGGCAAGGGCACAGAATGTGGAGTGGGTGGGAGACTTCAATGTCCATCACCAAGAGTGTCTTTGTAGCACCACTACTGATCGGGCTGGCTGAGTCCAAAAGGACATACCTGCTGGACTGGGTCTGCGGCAGGTAGTAAAGGGAACACAAAAGGGAAAGATACTTGACCTCATCCTCACCAATCTGCCTGCCACAGATGCATCTACAGCAGCGGTAAGAGTGACCACCACACAGTCCACTGTGCTAAATGGGATAGATTTTGAACAGATCACACATCTCAAGACTGGGCATTCATGAGGCACTGTGGGTCATCAGCAGCAGCAGAATTATACTCAACCACAATCTGTAACCTCATGGCCTGGCATATCCCTCACTCTACCATTGCCAACAAGACAGGGGATCAACCCTGGTTGAATGAAGAGTGCAGGAGGGCATGCCAGGAGCACCACCAGGCTTACATAAAAAGTAGGTGCGAACCTGGTGAAGCTACATCTCAGGACTACTTGCATATCAAACAGCATAAGCAGCAAGTGACAGACAGAGATAAGTGATTCCACAAGCAACGGACCAGATCTAAGCTCTGCAGCCCACACATCCAGATGTGAATGGTGGTGGACAATTAAACAACTCACTGGAAGAGGAGGCTCCACAAATATCCCCATCCTCAATGTTGGGGCAGCCCAGCACATCAGTGCAAAAGATAAGGCTGAAACATTTGCAACAATCTTCAGCCAGAAGTACCGAGTTGATGATCCATCTCAGCCGCCTCCGGAGGTCCCCAGAGTTGCAGATGCCAATCTTCAGCCAATTTGATTCACTCCACATGATATCAAGAAATGGCTGAAGGCACTGGATAGTGCAAACGCAATGGACCCTGGCAATATTCCGGCAATAGTACTGAAGACTTGTGCTCCAGAACTTGCTGTGCCTCCTAGCTGAGCTGTTTCAGTACAGCTACAACACTGGCACCTACCAGGCAATGTGGAAAATTGCCCTGGTTTGTCCTGTACACAATAAGCAGGACAAATCTAACCCGGTCAGTTATCGCCTCATCAGTCTACCCTTGATCATCAGTAAAGTGATGGAAGGAGTCATCAACAGTGGTATCAAGTGGCACTTTCTTAGAAATAACCTGCTCACACTTGCTCAGTTTGGGTTCCACTAGGGCCACTCAGCTCCTGACCTCATTACAGTCTTGGTTCAAATATGGACAAAAGAGCTGAACTCCAGAGGTGAGGTGAGAGTGACTGCCCTTGACATCAAGGCAGCATTTGACTAAATGTGGCATCAAGGAGCCCTAGCAAAATTGGCATCAATGGGAATCGGAGGGAAAACTCTCCACTGGTTGGAGTCGTACCTAACAAAAGGAAGATGGTTGTGGTTGTTGGAGGTCAATTATCTCAGTTCCAGGACATCACTGCAGGAGTTCCTCAGGGTAATGTCCTTGGCCCAGTCACCTTCAGCTGCTTCATCAATGACCTTCCATCATAAGGTCAGAAGTGGGGATGTTTGCTGATGATTGCACAATGTTCAGCACCATTCGTGGCTCCTCAGATACTGAAACAGTCCATGTCCAAATACAGCAAGACCTGGACAATATCCAGGGTTGGGCTGACAAGTGGCAAGTAACATTCGTGCCACCCAAGTGCCAGGTAATGACCACCTCCAACAAGAGAGAATCTAACTATTGCCCCTTGACATTCAATGGCATTACCATCATTGAATCCCCCACTATCAACATCCTGGGGGTTAGGGCTAGGGTTAGCAGGTCAGAGGCTAGGAATCCTGCGGTGAGTAACACACCTCCTGACTCCCCAAAGCTTGTCCACCATCTACAAGGCACAAGTCAGGAATGTGATGGAATACTCTCCACTTGCCTGGATGAATGCAGCTCCAACACTCAAGAAGCTCGACACCATCCAGGACAGAACAACCCACTTGATTGGCACCCCATCCAAAAGCATTCGCTCCCTCCACCACCGACAATGGTGGCAACAGTATGTACCATCTACAAGGTGTAATGCAGGAACTCACCAAGGCTCCTTAGACAGCACCTTCCAAACTCGCGACCACTACCATCTTGAAGGACAAGGGCAGCAGATACATGGGAACACCAACATCTGGAAGTTCCCCTCCAAGCCACACACCATCCTTACTTGGAAATATATCACTGTTCCTTCACTATCCCTGGGTTAAAATCCAGGAACTCCCTCCCTAACAGCACTGTGTGTGTACCTACACCACATGGACTGCAGCAGTTCAAGAAGGCAGCTCATTACCAGTTTCACTGCGGCAATTAGGGATGGGCAATAAATGCTGGCCTAGCCAGCGACACCCACATCCCACGAATGAATTAAAAAAACCAGCAAGGACCTAATGCCCACAGGAGGATGGCAAAAAAGCAAACATTTCTGGAAAAATATTGTCATTGCTTTAAATGTCCAGTTCAGCTTCCTATTAGTCTAGTCAAGGCTATGTCTTTTGGGATTTGACAGTTGCACTAATTGATTCCCATGTTAGTCGGCAATGTACTCCGATATTTTTTTATGTTCATGCGAGGTATGAATGCTGAACTGTGTTTATAATCATCAGTAACCCAAAATAGAGCGTTTTCGAGTTACTAGTGAATGCTCAAATTTAGTCAGTTCAGATGTCAATATGTCATTTTTTTTTAAAAAGTGGAATGTATATGTAATTGTGATTTATTTTGGAATGCTACCCAAAAGCGTTTGTTGCAAAAGTCACTTAATATAGTATTTTTGTGCAAGGCAAAATGCTCTTTCTGTCTAAATGCATGTCAGTTGACAACATTGGCTTGTGACAGTGTTCAAGAACTAATGCAGCAAATTCATTCTGGAATAGCAATTTGTCATCAGATTAACTAGTTGATTGAGTTCCAAAGGAGTTCAATTGGCATTTTAATAAAAGTAGAGGACAAAAATGGAAAATCTTTCCTGAATCTGTTTATGAAAATCTAATGAGTGTTCTTCATAATGCATCAACACTTTGTAAATTGTGTACAAATGAAAATTTAACTATTACATTCCTTTCATCTATGTACAGTGGTGAATGTGACTAGTGGCACAGTGCAGTATTGTGATGCACATGATAGACAGAAGAATCGCTCCTGTAATCCCCAGTATGGTCAGTTTGTAATCATGGCTTGGCCATATCTATTAATGCTTTATTATTTTCCTCCAGATGCTTACAATGAAAAAGATCTAATGCTCCACTGGAAGAATGAAAAGGAACCACTTAAGACAGATGAGCAGATTTTACTTGCTCAGTTTTTCATACAAGAATTCCGTGCATCAAGTGGACTTGCATTTTATAGCAGCACTGGTATGTTTCTCTTACTATAACAGATTTATGAATAATGGATAGCAGAGAGGAATGTACAAGACAGTAATACTACAGAGAGGAGTTCAATTGGCATTATACGATGTGACAGCAAATGATCAGAACTGTACCCACTAAGAACAGCTTCAAACTTGTTGGATACTCATGGTACATAGCAATAAGAGTTGTAACACTGCCACAGCTGTTTGGGCAATGCAAGTAAAGGGAAGTATAACCAGTCAAGAAGGTATTGATGGTGGAGAAAAAGTTACCACCCATAAACTGGATTTTTGTCAGTACAATGTCAATAGATTCATTGCTGATGAAGTAATAGTTGATTTAGCCTTTGTGAGAAATTGAACACTCTGGAGCATCATATGAAGTAAGAAGGTGCTAAATTAGATAATGTGAATTAACAATTCAGTCAGTGTTTTGGGGCAGCGGGAAAAACTTGGAATAAATTAGAGCAACAGGGAGCAATGTTGAAAAATTGACTCCTGGAGAATGAGCTTGGCTCATGATGGTTAGCAGGAGCAAATTACAAAACAGATGGGGTGACTGGTATAGAGTTGCTTATTCCAGAATGGGTGTGATGCAGAATCCCAAGGAACATGCAGAGAAAAGTCCTGGGCTCATTCCAAAGAATTTGAACCTTGGAAAGCAGCATGAGCCAAGGTAAACTGAGGAGTAATGTTGAGAGGGGTGTGGGTTTGAGGGAATTGAAACAATCGAAAGTGAAAGAGGCTATGACTAAATGAGATGAAGAGGAGAATGCACAGCAGGGCCCAGAGATTATGAAAAAGGTATGAGTAGGAGGTTGAAGTCCAGACTGTACGTAAAGACGCACATGTAAATGGTCAGAAAAGGAGACCTTCTGTTAATTGTACATTAATTGTGTTTAATTATATGCAGGTGGTGGGCATTAACTGGGGCTTCACTTGTGTCCTTAGGAATAGACACAGACTGAAATTGTAGTTGTTGGGTTAGGAGGTACATGCTTGTAATGTGTAACTCTGTAAATAAATGCTTATAAAAGTGTGGAAAGATTGGCTCGGCTCTAGTCTTCATCAACTGGCTTTCTGGACTATAACACCTTAAATTACATAAACCTTTGGCAGCAAGCAAAGGAGATCCTTAGACTCCAGGTTTACCTGAGAAATGGAACCTGCCCAATTTTTGGGAACCTACCTTAATAAGAAAATGCCAGGCAGAGGGCAGCAATGGAGCTCCAATTCAGGAGCCAGTAGGGAAATGAAGATTCAGCTCAGAGCCAAAAATTGGCAAAGACCAATCCATGAGGCAATGGAGAAGAAAAATTCAGTTTAGAAGACTTTAGATGAGTGACATTTATCCAGGGGCCATTGGAAGAATGGGAAAGATTGGGGAGCTATTGGAGGAACACTGATCATGAATCATCAGAAATTGATCCAAGGTACCAGTGGAGAACTGAATAAAAGCAAAATACTGCAGATGCTGGAAATCTGAAACAAAGTCAAAAAATGCTAGAAAAACTCAGCAGTTTTGGCAGCATCTGTAGAGAGAGAAACAGAGTTAATGTCTCAAGTCTGTATGACTCTTATTCAGAGCTCTGAAGAAGTCATATGGACTCGAAACGTTAACTTTGTTTTTCCATCATGTTTTATCTTTATTAGTGGAGAACTGGAATTTGACGTGGGAAACTAGTAGAGGAGAAGAGTGAAGCTCATGGACCTTGGAGAAGGGTCTAGCCCAAGAACTAGTGGAAGATTGAAATATAGCTCTGATGATCAATGAGACTCTGCAGCATGGCCCAGAACTGAGGACAGCAACAAACTTCAATACAGGAATTAGCATAACAGTAGACTTCAGTGTGGGAGCCAATGCAGCACAAACATAAATCGCAGCAAATAGTGGAGCCCACCTCAGAAATGAGAACATGCTTGGCATTTAACACACAGCAAGGCAATGTCCAGAAACCAGAGGAACATTCAGAAGCACAGGAAATAACTTTTAAAAAAATTACCTTTGGCAGCCGGAAAGCAGGGACACCTGTCCCTGCCACCCCCAGATTGTCCTGTAGTAATGTAGAGTTTTGTCATCAGAGACGTCCCAGGTGGACCAATAGCAGCAGAATCTCAATGGCATAGGAGTCCAATGATCCTGATAAAGGAGAACTGATGGATATATTTGGATTTTCAGAAGGCCTTCAATAAGATGTCACACAAGACGTTATTGTATAAGATTGGAGCTCATGAGATTGGGGATAATATATTAGTATGGGTTGTGCCTTGATTAACAGACAGAAAACAGAGAGTAGGAATAAAGAACTCATTTTTGGGATGCCAGGGTGAAACTAGTGAAGTGTTGCCAGGATCTATAATTGGGTATCAGCTATTTACAATCTATAACAATTTAGATGAAGGGATCGAGTGTAATATATTAAGTTTGCTGATGATACACAGTTGTGAGTAGAATGCAAAGAGGCTGCAAAGGAATATAAACTGGTTAAGTGATTGGGCAAGAGGATGGAAAATGGAATATAATGGGGGATGCGTGGAATTATTCACTTCAGTGTGAAAAATAGAAAGCAGAATGTGTTTTAAAAGGTGAGAGACTAGTAAGTGTTGATATTCAGGGAAATATGAGTCCTCCTGCACAAACTGTAGAAAGTTAACATGCAGGTACAGGAGGAATTAGGAAGGTGAATACTATGTTAGCCTTTATTGCAAGGGGATTAGATTATGACAGTAAGGAAGTCATGCTGCAATTATATAGGGCTTTGATGAAACCACATCTGGTGGTTTCTCTGTGTTGGGTGGGTCTCCTTACCTAAGGAAGAAAACACTTGCCTTAGAAGGGTGAAACAGAGGTTCTCTGGAGTGATTCTTGGGATGAGACAGCTATCTTTTGAGGAGAGATTGAATAGAATAGCCCTATATTCTCTGAAATTTAGAAGAATGGAAAATGATCTCATTGAAAAAATAAATTCTTAGAGGGCTTGACAGCTGAGAAATTGTTTCCCCTGGCTGGTAAGTCTAGAACTAGGGGCCTCAGACCAAGGGGTTAGCTATTTTGGATTGAGACTAGGAGAAATTTCTTCACTCAGCGGGTTATGAATCTTTGGAATTCCCTACTTCAGAAGGCTCTGGCTGCCCACCCGTTGAGTATGCTGAAGGCTGATATCGATAGATTTTTGGGCACTAAGAGATATAAGGAGAGGGTGGGAGAGTGCAGTTGAGGTAGAAGATTAGTCATGATAGGCCATGAGAGGAAATTTTACCAAAATTGTAACTTTTCTTTTCTCCTCAGGTTGGTACAACAGATTGTTTATTCATTTCATCCTAAGGAGGCACATTTTCTTTTTTCTTTTACAAACCTACTTTCCAACCATGTTAATGGTCATGCTATCTTGGGTTTCCTTCTGGATTGACAGAAGAGCAGTCCCAGCTCGGGTTTCACTGGGTAACTTATTTTTGTTTTCCTTATGTTTTAACTTGTGTTTATCAAAGTGAGGGATAGCAAAATGGCCAATGTCAGCATGAAGTACTCTTACATTAGATGAAAAGCACACTATTGTGCCTAGACCTAAACCTCACAAGGGGACTTTCTACAGCGCTGGTGCCAATTTTCCCATTTATCTCAATTAATGGGATGGACAATTAAGTGCTAGTTAGTACCAAATTATAAACACTTTTGTGCTGTATGCTTACATTCTCCAGAATCTGGATCAAATCTGCTCCCTATATTCATCTGGTTTCAAATAATTGGAATTGCTTCACCTCCTGTGACTATTTCTTGACATTAGTGGAAGAGTAAGAGAATGGAAATCAGTTTAATGTTGGAGGTTTATGTCTGGAATGGGGATCATGATATATTGAGGGGATCTTAGAAATAAAGAGATATACGTGTGTCTCCTCAAGCTTTTGTGCTACTTTTGTGACACATTCCCTGAAACTCTTTGCTGCTCATTATTTGGCTTTGTTCCATGCAAAAGAACAGATAATTAAGTTTCCTGCATTTACGCTAGTTATGTGCTAGTGTAGATTTACACCTGTATGTTTAGGTGCAGCATGCCCAAGGTCACTGGGTATCAGTGTAACTGAGATTTCTGAAATTTGATAGCCATTTTATTTGTGATTTAATTTTGTATTTCTGAGATCTGCATCAGTTTTAATCAAAGTGCTGTCAGTCTCAGTGACACAAAGCTTTTTTGGATTTATGCTCCTACCACAACCCTGCTCCCCGATGCTAAGAAGGACCAAGCATCGGGAATGGTTTTCCCAATGGCCATACCCCTGTACTGCATAATAATGGAAGAGGAAGAGAAGCAGCAGAGGCAAGAGCTCTATGAGAGTGAGACCTCAAAGCAGAAGTAAGCAGCCCACACACAATTATCTCTATTGGTGACACTGTTCTTGTGTCATTTATTCTGTTACATATGCACCACAGGAAATATGGCTGTAAGGTCCAATTGGCAACATCAATACAAAAACTTGTGCCAATTTTGGTGTAAGTGGCATTGATGAAATTCCATGCTTTTCAATCCAAACTGCATCATCTGACTTTTGATATTAGTGCATAATTCTGAACCGCCTGCATTTAAGTTAACGTCATGTTTTAAATTTAGTTTGGTTCAGTGCACTCCTTCCGAAAAAGCCCATTAAAATGCTTTCTGAAAATGTTATACTTCGTTGATCCCTGAAAGCTTTTGCTTGAACTTGTTGAGATCGTATATTTCCAATAGCACTGGTGCTGGTCACACAGGATTCAAGGTTGCATTCCTTCTAAGTTGCTGCTGGTGACAGTGCTTAGAATTGTTTCACCGCTACCATCGTGGATTGGTCAAAAAAAAGGGACAAAGTCTCAGTAGAATTGGGGATTCTGGCCACAGATGGGTGATCCAGATTAGAATTAAGGGCCCAAGTTCTTATAACTACTGTCTGTCTCATACCATCAACAATACTTACATCTATTTCTTTCCACTGAAAGGAATAACAATTATTCTGACAATGTCAACAATTATAACTGGAGTGAATGCATCTATGCCTCGAGTATCTTACGTTAAAGCTGTGGATATCTACCTCTGGGTCAGCTTTCTCTTTGTATTCCTTTCTATAATTGAATATGCGGCTGTAAACTATCTAACCACTGTAGAAGAAAGGAAAAAAATGAAACAGAGAGAGAAGGTAAGCTGACTAACATTGTTAATTTCAAAAAATGTGTATACAAAATAGAGATTGAGAGTTCTTTAAAGGTTCACTTCATAAATTATGTAGAGTTTTTCGTTATCCGGTACCTGCATTCCAATGTGCTGAAATGTCGACTGTAACAATTTTAATATATCACAGTATCGTTCTCACAATGGCAACATCTACATTCACAACAAAATGCAAAAACTAATAGAGCTCTGCACATTCCATTCAACATTAATATTTACATCGGAAACTAATTTTCTTCTATAAAATTCAACAGGAAATTTCCCCCACCCTTGTTAATTAAGTCCTTATTTGCTTTCAAATGAAAAGCATCATCAATATATCAGCTTACAAATGGCTATTATAATTTAATGCAACTAAGGTAAATTATTTCTTCTTTAACCAATTTCACGTTGTTCTCTTAGAATAGGTTGCACTCAGTGCTGCTATTTATGGATAAATCAGCCAAAAGCAGCACTAAAAGCAGAACTTTTCAAGCTGCAGAATTGAATCAGTTAAGATTAGCCAGAGTCACAGGAGAACAGGGAAGAACAGCAGGGAGAGTAGGACCATGAAAGAGCATCAGGTCCACGAAAGGGAGGCAGTGAGCCTGGATGCAGGAAAGAGAAGTGGCAAGTGTTGCTAGAGTCAAGTAAAACGACTTAGAAGTTATGGGAGCCAAGGAGAATGGGACTTTGCTTTTTGGGAGTTGGAGGGAGTTAGTTACAGTAGTGAGGATGGGACAAGGAAGTTTGAACATGACATTTGCTGCATTTTATGGTTAAATCTGCATTTGGAGTAATCATCATTATAATTGGAGGAATGTGGATCTAGAGCAGGCCTGCATCATATAGGACAGCAGGTCTGCAGCTGGTGGCAGCACAGATCTGGAATAGTCCAACTCATCCAAGGAGAATTGATACACACAATGTCAGAGAGACTATTTTGTCAAGGAATCTGCATGCAAGACTGTCTAAAAGTTTAGTTTCTGAACAAAATGATCTTATTTGAAATGGTCTTTAAAGATTCCACTGAATTCCAAAGCACCTGTGCAGCAGTTTTCCAAAGAAAGGTAACCTTAATGTGGATATAATTTCTGGTAGCAAATTTTTAACATTAATTCAATACTGCCATTAGATGTGGAAAATAAAATTATGAATGTTTTACTGTTTATGAGCTATGTAGCACACAAGATGCAATAGGGGTGAATTTCTGCAGGGTTCTCCTACTGTAATACTGTAACTTCAGTGAGAGTCACATTGATTCCTGTTACACTCCATCTGTGATTATAACAGATAGTTGTCAGAAACTTGACAGAATTTCACCCCCATTTAATGGCACAAATGATTACTCCATGAACTGCATTTCTGCTCCAATGAGAGAAATGAGCATGGATTTTTCAGCTGTGTGTGTGTGTGTGGTAGTTGGTTGCAGCCAATTACTCAGATTGGCAGAATGTTTATCCCATAAAAACGTCCAGGGTCAGTCAAATTATAAGTGGCATGTCAGCTCATATTGCGCCTGCTGCTGACTCTGAGCAACGATTGCGCAAACATAAAGACCACATATGGTGGGGGCGTAAAGGTTGTGGGCCTTTAAAAAGGGTTATAGATATTTCGAAGATATATGTGAGCCTTCCTAAAGGCTATTTGGGCAAAAGAAATGGCTGGGAGCATCAAAAGACATTTGAAATAAATGTGGTGGCATGAAGCAGTTTAGAGAAGGTTCACTGGGCTGATTCCTGGGATGAAAGGATTGTCTGAGGAGGAAAGGTTGAGCAGGCTGGGCCTAAACCCTTTGGAATTTAGTAGAATGAAAGTTGATTTTATTGAAATGTACAAGATTCTGAGGGCTTGATAGGTAGATGCTGAGAGTATGTTTTTTCTCATGGGGGAATCCAGAACTAGGGGACACAGTTTAAAATAAAATGTCTCCCATTTAAAATGGAGATGAGGAGGAATTTCCTCTCAGAGGGAGTTACTCTATTGTTACATTGAAAGGAAGAAAGGAGCTGATTTTAAATAAAACTGAAATTATTTGAAAGTAGATTAACTTGATTTTACAGAGTTGAAGATGCACTTAATAAATTACATTATAGTAAATAAGTTTGCAAATAAGAAGGTTTTTTTTTAAGAACTATTGAATTTTATACAGGGCCCAATTTTAACCCATTCAAAACCCACTCACTTATAGAGTTAAAATTGGGCCCTAACAGTCAATTTAATTTTATGCAGCTATCTCAGTACTAGTGATAATCACAAAAGCGCTTTCATTTTTCAGTTTTCAGATTCCTTTAGGTTGGATCAGACGCAAAACATGGCTTTTGATGGCTGCTACCATGATAGCCAGCTGGACCTGTCAGACTACACCGAAGCTCGTTTAAGTGTAGCAAATACTGAAGCCAGAGAACGTGTATCCTGTCCAAATACAGATGGTCAACAGTTAAGAAGGAAGAAATCTATCAAGGGGAATGTCACTGCAATTATTATAAAGAACAATCATGCTATTGATACCTACTCAAGGGTTTTATTTCCTGCAGCATTTATTCTTTTTAATTTCATTTACTGGTGCTTATTTTCATAAGCTTTTGTCATTCCCAACCTTTTGTATGCTGAACCCTAGAAATTGGGTCATGTAGTGCCCATTTTCAGGTGCTACGCAGTCTCTTAAGGCTCAAAAATGGGCAGCCATGGAATGTTATCTTGAACTAATGACAGGTTTCACTGAACAGGAAACAATGGCCCACCATAATACAGTCTTTTGGTCCAGTCTGGGGAGAGTTCATAATTTATAGGATACTGATATCATTTTACTAACTTATTTTTAGTAATATTACATTCTCCAAAAGATCTGAGGCAGAATATTAGAGAACATAACGAAAATAAAGTATAGCCAAATGCAAGAACCTGAATGCATACTGGAGTACAAGTGAAAAAGACAACATAAATCTCATTAATTTTTGAATCTGATAGAGTTTAGCTGATATATTCAAACTGAATGCAATGTCAGCCTGAACTGTATTACTGTATATATTATGAACATGATACCAAATTTGCTGGAAATTATCTTAAAATACAGGAAAATATAAATTAATTTCAAAGTGTAGACTTCCCACTGTCTTTCCTGCTAAGTTTTAACTATTGGTTCTTTCAAAAGTTTTAGTAAAGAACTTGTATTTATGAAGCATCTTATCACATACATCTCAAAGCACTTCACAGTCAATTAGTTACTCTTGAAGTGTAGTTGTTAAGCAGGCATAGCCCCACAAACAGCAAGTCAGATGAAAGACCAATTAATCTGTTTTTGGCGGGTTTTTTTGTTATTCTTTCATGGGATGTGGGCGTTGCTGGCTAAGATAGCATTTTTATTGCCCATGTGAAGGTGGTGGTGAGCCGTCTTCTTGAACTGCCGCAGTCCATGGAGCGGGGAGAGACACAGGTAGGACACTGAGAGAACTCTATAATCTTCTTTGAAAAGTATCACGAAACCTTCTATATCCATATGAACAATGGGACAGGGCATTTATAGAAAATAGTTTGTGTGGCAGAATTATCCAAATTAACAAAAGAACGTAAAACATA